>NW_026061720.1:3935148-5246864 GCF_023897955.1 Schistocerca gregaria | reverse complement strand
TGATGAAACACAGAAATTGCATCGGGATGGAATACAACAGACACAATGCGCACTTTCCTCCATGGGAGTAATGTCTCAAATAGTCTACGCTTTAATCGTTCCCTGCAAGACCAGTAGTAGTTTCCGATGCCCATCTGGAGGCAATCTGCCATCTGTGGACTATCAGAGTGTTGATGAAACACAGAAATTGCATAGGGATTGAATACAACAGTCACCATGCGCACATTCCTCCATGGGAGTAATGTCTCAAACAGTCTATGCTTTGATCGTTCCCTGGAAGACCAGTTGTAGTTTCCGATGCACATCTGGAGGCATTCTGTAATCTGTGGACCTTCAAAGTGTTGATGAAACACAGAAATTGCATTGGGATTGATTACAACAGTCACCATGCGCACATTCCTCCATGGGAGTAATGTCTCAAACAGTCTACGCTTTGATCGTTTCCTGGAAGACCAGTAGTAGTTTCCTATGCACATATGGAGGCATTCTGTAGTCTGTGGACTATCAGAGTGTTGAAGAAACACAGAAACTGCATCGGGATTGAATACAACAGTCAGCATGCGCACGTTCCTCCATGGGAGTAATGTCTCAAACATTCTACGCTTTGATCGTTCCCTGGAAAACCAGTTGTAGTTTCCGATGCACATGTGGAGGAATTCTGTAATCTGTGACCTTCAAAATGTTGATGAAACACAGAAATGGCATCGGGATTGAATACAACAGTCACCATGCGCACTTTCGTCCATGGGAGTAATGTCTCACACAGTCTACGATTAGATCGTTCCCTGCAAGACCAGTAGTAGTTTCCGATGCACTCCTGGAGTCATTCTGTAATCTGTGGACCTTCAAAGTGTTTATGAAACACAGAAATTGCATCGGGATTCAATCAACCGTCACCATGTGCCTTTCCTCCATTTGAGTAATGTCTCGAACAGTCTACTCTTTGATCCTTCCCTGCAAGACCAGTAGTAGTTTCCGATGCACATCTGGAGGCATTCTGTAATCTGTGGACTATCAGTGTGTTGTTAAAACACAGCAATTGCATCGGGATTGAATACAACAGTCACCATGTGCACTTTCTCCCATGGGACTAATGTCTCAAACCGTCTACGCTTTGATTGTTCCCTGAAAACCAGTAGTAGTTTCCGATGCACATCTGGAGGCATTCAGTAATCTGTAAACTATTAGAGTTTTGTTCAAACACAGAAATTGAATCGGGATTGTATACAACAGTTACCATGCGCACTTTCCACCATGGGAGTAATGTCTCAAACATTCTACGCTTTGATCGTTCCCTGGAAGACCAGTTGTAGTTTCCGATGCACATCTGGAGGAATTCTGTAATCTGTGACCTTTAAAGTGTTGATGAAACACAGAAATTGCATCGGGATTGAATACAACAGTCACCATGCGCACTTTCCTCCATGGGAGCAATATCTTAGACAGTGTACGATTTGATCGTTCTCTGGAAGACCAGTAGTACTTTACGATGCTCATCTGAAGGCATTCCGTAATGTGTGGACTATCAGAGTGTTGATGAAACACAGAAATTGCATCGGGACTGAATACAACAGACACAATGCGCACTTTCCTCCATGGGAGTAATGTCTCAAATAGTCTACGCTTTAATCGTTCCCTGCAAGACCAGTAGTAGTTTCCGATGCCCATCTGGAGGCAATCTGTAGTCTGTGGACCATCAGAGTGTTGATGAAACACAGAAATTGCATATGGATTGAATACAACAGTCACCATGCGCACATTCCTCCATGGGAGTAATGTCTAAAACAGTCTATGCTTTGATCGTTCCCTGGAAGACCAGTTGTAGTTTCCGATGCACATCTGGAGGCATTCTGTAATCTGTGGACCTTCAAAGTGTTGATGAAACACAGAAATTGCATCGGGATTGAATACAACAGTCACCATGCGCACTTTTCTCCATGGGAGTAATGTCTCAAACAGTCTACACTATGATCGTTCCCTGTAAGACCAGTAGTGGTTTCCGTTGCACATCTGGAGGCATTCTGTAACCTGTGGACCTTCAAAGTGTTGATGATACACAGAAATTGCATCGGGATTGAGTACATTAGTCACCATGCGCACTTTCCTCCATGGGAGTAATGTCTCAAACAGTATACGCTTTCATCGTTCCCTGGAAGACCAGTAGTAGTTTGCGATGCACATCTGGGGGCATTCTGTAATGTGTGGACTATCAGAGTGTTGATGAAACACAGGAATTGCATCGGAATTGAATACAACAGTCACCAGGCGCACTTTCCCTCATGTGAGTAATGTCTCAAACAGACTACGCTTTGATCGTTCCCAGGAAGACCAGTAGTAGCTTCCGGTGCACATCTGGATGCATTCTGTAGTCTGTGGACTATCAGAGTGTTGATGAAACACAGAAACTGCATCGGGATTGAATACAACAGTCACCATGCGCATGTTCCTCCATGGTAGTAATGTCTCAAACAGTCTACGATTTGATCGATCCCTGGAAGACCAGTAGTAGTTTCCGATGCACAACTGGGGGCATTCTGTAATGTGTGGACTATCAGAGTGTTGATGAAACACAGGAATTGCATCGGAATTGACTACAACAGTCACCAGGCGCACTTTCCTACATGGGAGTAATGTCTCTAACAGTCTACGCTTTGGTCGTTCCCAGGAAGACCAGTAGTAGTTTCCGATGCACATCTGGGGGCATTCTGTCGTCTGTGGACTATCAGAGTGTTGATGAAACACAGAAACTGCATCGGGATTGAATACAACAGTCACCATGCGCACTTTCCTCCATAGGAGTAATGTCTCAAACAGTCAACGCTTTGATCGTTCTCCTGAAGACCAGTAGTAGTTTCCGATGCACATCTGGAGGCATTCTGTAATCTTCAGACTATCAGAGTGTTGTTGAAACACAGAAATTGCATAGGGATTGAATACAACAGTCACCATGCGCACTTTCCTCCATGGGAGTAAAGACTCTAACAGTTTACGTTTTGATCGTTCCCTGGAAGACCAGTAGTAGTTTCGGATGCACATCTGGGGGCATTCTGTAATGTGTGGACTGTCAGAGTGTTGTTGAAACAAAGAAATTGCATCGGCATTGAATACAACAGACACCATGCGCACTTTCCTCCATGGGAGTAATGTCTCAAACAGTCTACGCTTTAATCGTTTCCTGGAAGACCAGTAGTAGTTTCCGATGCACATCTGGTGGCATTCTGTTATCTGTGGAACATCAGAGTGTTGATGAAACACAGAAATTGCATCGGGATTGTATACAACAGTCACCATGCGCACTTTCCTCCATTGAAGTAATGTCTTAAACAGTTAACGCTTTGATCGTTCCCTGGAAGACCAGTAGTAGTTTCGGATGCACATCTGGGCGCATTCTGTAATGTGTGGTCTATCAGAGTGTTGATGAAACACAGAAATTGCATCGGAATTGAGTACATTAGTCACCATGCGCACTTTCCTCCATGGGAGTACTGTCTCGAACAGTATACGCTTTCGTCGTTCCCTGGAATACAAGTAGTAGTTTCCGATGCACATCTGGGGGCATTCTGTAATGTGTGGACTATCAGAGTGTTGATGAAACACAGAAACTGCATCGGGATTGAATACAACAGTCACCATGCGCATGTTCCTCAATGGGAGTAATGTCTCAAACAGTCTACGATTTGATCGATCCCTGGAGGACCAGTAGTAGTTTCCGATGCACATCTGGAGGCATTCTGTAATCTGTGGACTATCAGAATGTTGATGAAACACAGAAACTGCATCGGGATTGAATACAACAGTCACCATGCGCACTTTCCTCCATGGGAGTAATGTCTCAAACAGTCTACACTTTGATCGTTCTCCTGAAGACCAGTAGTAGATTCCGATGCACATCTGGAGGCATTCTGTAATCTTCAGACTATAAGAGTGTTGTTGAAACACAGAAATTGCATCGGGATTGAATACAACAGTCACCATGCTTACTTTCCTCCATGGGAGTAATGTCTCAAACAGTCTACGCTTTGATCATTCCCTGGAAGACCAGTTGTAGTTTCCAATGCACATCTGGAGGCATTCTGTAATCTGTGGACCTTCAAAGTGTTTTTGAAACACAAAAATTGCCTCGGGATTTAATACAACAGTCACGATGCGCACTTTTCTCCAAGGGAGTAATGTCTCAAATAGTCTACGATTTGATCGTTCCCTGGAAGACCAGTAGTAGTTTCCGATACACATCTGGAGACATTCTGTAATCTGTAAACTATCAGAGTGTTGTTCAAAGACGGAAATTGCATCGGGATTGAATACAACAGTCAAAATGCGCACTTTCCTCCATAGGAGTAATGTCTCACATGTATACATTTTGATCGTTCTCCTGAAGACCAGTAGTAGTTTCCGATGCACATCTGGAGGCATTCTGTAATCTGTGGACTATCAGAGTGTTGTTCAAACACAGATATTGCATCGGGATAGAATACAACAGTCACCATGCTCAATTTCCTCCATGGGGAGTAATGTCTCAAACAGTCTACGCTTTGATCGTTTCCTGAAAGACCAGTAGTAGTTTCCGATGCACATCTGGAGGCATTCTGTAGTCTGTGGACTATCAGAGTGTTGATGAAACACAGAAACTGCATCGGGATAGAATACAACAGTCAGCATGTACACGTTCCTCCATGGGAGTAATGTCTCAAACATTCTACGCTTTGATCGTTCCCTGGAAGACCAGTTGTAGTTTCCGATGCACATGTGGAGGAATTCTGTAATCTGTGACCTTCAAAATGTTGATGAAACACAGAAATTGCATTGGGATTGAATACAACAGTCACCATGCGCACTTTCGTCCATGGGAGTAATGTCTCAAACAGTCTACGATTTGATCGTTCCCTGCAAGACCAGTAGTAGTTTCCGATGCACTCCTGGAGACATTCTGTAATCTGTGGACCTTCAAAGTGTTGATGAAACACGGAAATTGCCTCCGGATTGAATACAACGGTCACCATGCGCACTTTCCTCCATGGGAGTAATGTCTCAAACAGTCTACGCTTTGATCGTTTCCTGGAAGACCAGTAGTAGTTTCCTATGCACATCTGGAGGCATTCTGTAGTCTGTGGACTATCAGAGTGTTGATGAAACACAGAAACTGCATCGGGATTGAATACAACAGTCAGCATGCGCACGTTCCTCCATGGGAGTAATGTCTCAAACATTCTACGCTTTGATCGTTCCCTGGAAGACCAGTTGTAGTTTCCGATGCACATGTGGAGGAATTCTGTAATCTGTGACCTTCAAAATGTTGATGAAACACAGAAATGGCATCGGGATTGAATACAACAGTCACCATGCGCACTTTCGTCCATGGGAGTAATGTCTCACACAGTCTACGATTTGATCGTTCCCTGCAAGATCAGTAGTAGTTTCCGATGCACTCCTAGAGACATACCGTAATCTGTGGACCTTCAAAGTGTTTATGAAACACAGAAATTGCATCGGGATTCAATCAACCGTCACCATGTGCCTTTCCTCCATTTGAGTAATGTCTCGAACAGTCTACGCTTTGATCCTTCCCTGCAAGACCAGTAGTAGTTTCCGATGCACATCTGGCGGCATTCTGTAATCTGTGGACTATCAGTGTGTTGTTAAAACACAGCAATTGCATCGGGATTGAATACAACAGTCACCATGCGCACTTTCTCCCATGGGACTAATGTCTCAAACAGTCTACGCTTTGATTGTTCCCTGAAAACCAGTAGTAGTTTCCGATGCACATCTGGAGGCATTCAGTAATCTGTAAACTATTAGAGTTTTGTTCAAACACAGAAATTGAATCGGGATTGTATACAACAGTCACCATGCGCACTTTCCTCCATGGGAGTAATGTCTCAAACATTCTACGCTTTGATCGTTCCCTGGAGGACCAGTTGTAGTTTCCGATGCACATCTGGAGGAATTCTGTAATCTGTGACCTTTAAAGTGTTAATGAAACACAGAAATTGCATCGGGATTGAATACAACAGTCACCATTCGCACTTTCCTCCATGGGGGCAATAACTTAGACAGTGTACGATTTGATCGTTCCCTGGAAGACCAGTAGTACTTTACGATGCTCATCTGAAGGCATTCTGTAATGTGTGGACTATCAGAGTGTTGATGAAACACAGATATTGCATCGGGACTGAATACAACAGACACAATGCGCACTTTCCTCCATGGGAGTAATGTCTCAAATAGTCTACGCTTTAATCGTTCCCTGCAAGACCAGTAGTAGTTTCCGATGCCCATCTGGAGGCAATCTGTAGTCTGTGGACTATCAGAGTGTTGATGAAACACAGAAATTGCATAGGGATTGAATACAACAGTCACCATGCGCACATTCCTCCATGGGAGTAATGTCTCAAACAGTCTATGCTTTGATCGTTCCCTGGAAGACCAGTAGTATTTTCCGATGCACATCTGGAGGCATTCTGTAATCTGTGGACCTTCAAAGTGTTGATCAATCACAGAAATTGCCTCGGGATAGAATACAACAGTCACCATGCGCACTTTCCTCCATGGGAGTAATGTCTCAAACAGTCTACGCTTTGATCGTTCTCCTGAAGACCAGTAGTAGTTTCCGATGCATATCTGGTGGCATTCTGTAATCTGTGGACTATCAGATTGTTTTTGAAACACAGATATTGCATCGGGATTGAATACAACAGTCACCATGCTTACTTTCCTCCATGGGAGTAATGTCTCAAACAGTCTACGCTTTGATCGTTACCTGGAAGACCAGTAGTAGTTTCCGATGCACATCTGGAGGCCTTCTGTAATCTGTTGACCTTCAAAGTGTTTATGAAACACAGAAATAGCATCGGGATTGAATACAACAATCACCATGCACACTTTCCTCCATGGGAGTAATGTCTCAAACAGTCTACGCTTTGATCGTTTCCTGGAAGACCAGTAGTAGTTTCCGATGCACATCTGGAGGCATTCTGTAGTCTGTGTACTATCAGAGTGTTGATGAAACACAGAAACTGCATCGGGATTGAATACAACAGTCAGCATGCGCACGTTCCTGAATGGGAGTAATGTCTCAAGCATTCTACGCTTTGATCGTTTCCTGGAAGACCAGTTGTAGTTTCCGATGCACATCTGGAGGAATTCTGTAATCTGTGACCTTTAAAGTGTTGATGAAACACAGAAATTGCATCGGGATTGAATACAACAGACACAATGCGCACTTTCCTCCATGGGAGTAATGTCTCAAATAGTCTACGCTTTAATCGTTCCCTGCAAGACCAGTAGTAGCTTCCGATGCCCATCTGGAGGCAATCTGTAGTCTGTGGACTATCAGAGTGTTGATGAAACACAGAAATTGCATAGGGTTTCAATACAACAGTCACCATGCGCACATTCCTCCATGGGAGTAATGTCTCAAACAGTCTATGCTTTGATCGTTCCCTGGAAGACCAGTTGTAGTTTCCGATGCACATCTGGAGGCATTCTGTAATCTGTGGACCTTCAAAGTGTTGATGAAACACAGAAATTGCATCGGGATTGAATACAACAGTCACCATGCGCACTTTCCTCCATGGGAGAAATGTCTCAAACAGTCTACACTTTCATCGTTCCCTGCAAGACCGGTAGTAGTTTCCGATGCACATCTGGAGACATTCTGTAATCTGTGGACCTTCAAAGTGTTGATGAAACACAGAAATTGCCTCGGGATTGAATACAACAGTCACCATGCGCACTTTTCTCCATGGGAGTAATGTCTCAAATAGTCTACGCTTTGATCGTTCCCTGGAAGACCAGTAGTAGTTTCCGATGCACCTCTGGAAGCATTCTGTAATCTGTAAACTATCAGAGAGTTGTTCAAGAACAGAAATTGCATCGGGATTGAGTACATTAGTCACCATGCGCACTTTCGTCCATGGGATTAATGCCTCAAACAGTTTACGCTTTCCTCGTTCTCTGGAAGACCAGTAGTAGTTTCCGATGCACATCTAAAGGCATTCTGTAGTCTGTGGACTATCTGAGTGTTGATGAAACACAGAAACTGCATCGGGATGGAATACAAGAGTCACCATTCGCACGTTCCTCCATGGGAGTAATGTCTCAAACATTCTACGCTTTGATCGTTCCCTGGAAGACCAGTTGCAGTTTCCGATGCACATCTGGAGGAATTCTGTAATCTGTGACCTTTAAAGTGTTGATGAAACACAGAAATTGCATCGGGATTGAATACAACAGTCACCATTCGCACTTTCCTCCATGGGAGTAATGTCTCAAACAGTCTACGATTTGATCGTTCCCTGCAAGACCAGTAGTAGTTTCCGATGCACACCTGGAGTCATTCTGTAATCTGTGGACCATCAAAGTGTTGATGAAACACAGAAATTGCATCGGGATTGAATACAACAGTCACCATGCGCACTTTCCTCCATCGGAGTAATGTCTCAAATAGTCTACACTTTGATCGTTCCCTGCAAGATCAGTAGTATTTTCCGATGCACATCTGGAGGCATTCTGTAATCTGTGGACCTTCAAAGTGTTGATGAAACACAGAAATTGCATCGGGATTGAATACAACAGTCACCATGCGCACTTTCCTCCATGGGTGTAATGTCACAAACAGTCTACGCTTTGATCGTTCTCCTGAAGACCAGTAGTAGTTTCCGATGCACATCTGGAGGCATTCTGTAATCTGTGGACTATCAGACTGTTGTTGAAACACAGATATTGCATCGGGATTGAATACAACAGTCACCATTCTTACTTTCCTCCATGGGAGTAATGTCTCAAACAGTCTACGCTTTGATCGTTCCCTGGAAGACCAGTAGTAGTTTCCGATGCACATCTGGAGGACTTCTGTAATCTGTAGACCTTCAAAGTGTTGATGAAACACAGAAATTGCATCGGGATTGAATACAACAATCACCATGCGCACTTTCCTCCATGGGAGTAATGTCTCAAACAGTCTACGCTTTGATCGTTTCCTGGAAGACCAGTAGTAGTTTCCGATGCACATCTGGAGGCATTCTGTAGTCTGTGGACTATCAGAGTGTTGATGAAACACAGAAACTGCATCGGGATTGAATACAACAGTCAGCATGCGCACGTTCCTCCATGGGAGTAATGTCTCAAACAGTCTACGATTTGATCGTTCCCTGCAAGACCAGTAGTAGTTTCCGATGCACTCCTGGAGACATTCTGTAATCTGTGGCCTTCAAAGTGTTGATGAAACACGGAAATTGCCTCCGGATTGAATACAACAGTCACCATGCGCACTTTCCTCCATGGGAGTAATGTCTCAAATAGTCTACGCTTTGATCGTTCCCTGGAAGACCAGTAGTAGTTTCCGATGCACACCTGGATTCTTTCTGTAATCTGTGGACCTTCAAAGTGTTGATGAAACACAGAAATTGCATCGGGATTGAATACAACAGTCACCATGCGCACTTTCCTCCATCGGAGTAATGTCTCAAATAGTCTACACTTTGATCGTTCCCTGCAAGACCAGTAGTATTTTCCGATGCACATCTGGAGGCATTCTGTAATCTGTGGACCTTCAAAGTGTTGATGAAACACAGAAATTGCATAGGGATTGAATACAACAGTCGACATGCGCACTTTCCTCCATGGGAGTAATGTCCCAAACAGTCTACGCTTTGATCGTTCTCCTGAAGACCAGTAGTAGTTTCCGATGCACATCTGGAGGCATTCTATAATCTGTGGACTATCAGACTGTTGTTGAGACACAGATATTGCATCGGTATTGAGTACAACAGTCACCATTCTTACTTTCCTCCATGGGAGAAATGTCTCAAACAGTCTACGCTTTGATCGTTCCCTGGAAGACCAGTAGTAGCTTCCGATGCACATCTGGAGGACTTCTGTAATCTGTAGACCTTCAAAGTGTTGATGAAACACAGAAATTGCATCGGGATTGAATACAACAATCACCATGCGCACTTTCCTCCATGGGAGTAATGTCTCAAATAGTCTACGCTTTAATCGTTCCCTGCAAGACCAGTAGTAGTTTCCGATGCCCATCTGGAGGCAATCTGTAGTCTGTGGACTATCAGAGTGTTGATGAAACACAGAAATTGCATAGGGATTGAATACAACAGTCACCATGCGCACATTCCTCCATGGGAGTAATGTCTCAAACAGTCTATGCTTTGATCGCTCCCTGGAAGACCAGTAGTATTTTCCGATGCACATCTGGAGGCATTCTGTAATCTGTGGACCTTCAAAGTGTTGATCAATCACAGAAATTGCCTCGGGATAGAATACAACAGTCACCATGCGCACTTTCCTCCATGGGAGTAATGTCTCAAACAGTCTACGCTTTGATCGTTCTCCTGAAGACCAGTAGTAGTTTCCGATGCACATCTGGTGGCATTCTGTAATCTGTGGACCTTCAAATTGTTGATGAAACACAGAAATTGCATCGGGATTTAATACAACAGTCACCATGCGCACTTTCCTCCATGGGAGCAATATCTTAAACAGTGTACGATTTGATCGTTCCCTTTTAGACCCGTAGTACTTTACGATGCTCATCTGAAGGCATTCTGTAATGTGTGGACTATCAGAGTGTGATGAAACACAGAAATTGAATCGGGATTGTATACAACAGTCAACATGCGCACTTTCCTCCATGGGAGTAGTGTCTTAAAGAGTTTACGCTTTGATCGTTCCCTGGAAGACCAGTAGTAGTTTCGGATGCACATCTGGAGCCATTCTGTAATGTGTGGACTATCAGAGTGTTGTTGAAACACAGAAATTGCATCGGAATCGAATACAACAGACACCATGCGCACTTATCTCCATGGGAGTAATGTCTCAAATAGTCTACACTTTGATCGTTCATTGCAAGACCGGTAGTAGTTTCCGGTGCACATCTGGAGACATTCTGTAATCTGTGGACCTTCAAAGTGTTGATGAAACACAGAAATTGCCTCGGGATTGAATACAACAGTCACCATGCGCACTTTCCTCCATGGGAGTAATGTCTCAAATAGTCTACGCTTTGATCGTTCCCTGGAAGACCAGTAGTAGTTTCCGATGCACATCTGGGGGCATTCTGTAATGTGTGAACTATCAGAGTGTTGATGAAACTCAGGAATTGCATCTGAATTGAATACAACAGTCACCAGGCGCACTTTCCTCCATGGGAGTAATGTCTCAAACAGTCTACGCTTTGATCGTTCCCAGGAAGACCAGTAGTAGTTTCCCATGCACATCTGGAGGCATTCTGTAGTCTGTGGACTATCAGAGTGTTGATGAAACACAGAAACTGCATAGGGATGGAATACAAGAGTCACCATGCGCACGTTCCTCCATGGGAGTAATGTCTCAAACATTCTACGCTTTGATCGTTCCCTGGAAGACCAGTTGTAGTTTCCGATGCACATCTGGAGGAATTCTGTAATCTGTGACCTTCAAAGTGTTGATGAGACACAGAAATTGCATCGGGATTGAATACAACAGTCACCATTCGCACTTTCCTCCATGGGAGTAATGTCTCAAACAGTCTACGCTTTGATCGTATCCTGAAAGACGAGTAGTAGTTTCCGATGCACATCTGGAGGCCGTCTGTAATCTGTGGACCTTCAAAGTGTTGATGAAACACAGAAATTGCATCGGAATTGTATACAACAATCACCATGCGCACTTTCCTCCATGGGAGTAATGTCTCAAACAGTCTACGCTTTGATCGTTTCCTGGAAGACCAGTAGTAGTTTCCGATGCACATCTGGAGGCGTTTTGTAGTCTGTGGACTATAAGATTGTTGATGAAACACTGAAACTGCATTGGGATTGAATACAACAGTCACCATGCGCACGTTCCTCCATCGGAGTAATGTCTCAAATAGTCTGCACTTTGATCGTTCCCTGCAAGAGCAGTAGTATTTTCCGATGCACATCTGGAGGCATTCTGTAATCTGTGGACCTTCAAAGTGTTGATCAATCACAGGAATTGCCTCGGAATTGAATACAACAGTCACCATGCGCACTTTCCTCCATGGGAGTAATGTCTCAAACAGTCTACGCTTTGATCGTTCCCTGGAAGACCAGTAGTAGTTTCCGATGCACATCTGGAGGCATTCTGTAATCTGTGGACTATCAGAGTGTTGTTGAAACACAGATATTGCATCGGGATTGAATACAACAGTCACCATGCTTACTTTCCTCCATGGGAGTAATGTCTCAAACAGTGTACGCTTTGATCGTTCCCTGGAAGACCAGTACTAGTTTCCGATGCACATCTGGAGGCCTTCTGTAATCTGTTGACCTTCAAAGTGATGATGAAACACAGAAATTGCATCGGGATTGAATACAACAATCACCATGCGCACTTTCCTCCATGGGAGTAATGTCTCAAACAGTCTACGCTTTGATCGTTTCCTGGAAGACCAGTAGTAGTTTCCGATGCACATCTGAAGGCATTCTGTAGTCTGTGGACTATCAGTGTGTTGATGAAACACAGAAACTGCATCGGGATTGAATACAACAGTCACCATGCGCTCGTTCCTCCATGGGAGTAATGTCTCAAACATTCTACGCTTTGATCGTTCCCTGGAAGACCAGTTGTAGTTTCCGATGCACATCTGGAGGAATTCTGTAATCTGTGACCTTCAAAGTGTTGATGAAACACAGAAATTGCATCGGGATTGAATACAACAGTCACCATGCGCACTTTCGTCCATGGGAGTAATGTCTCAAACAGTCTACGATTTGATCGTTCCCGGCAAGACCAGTAGTAGTTTCCGATGCACACCTGGAGGCATTCTGTAATCTGTGGACCTTCAAAGTGTTGATGAAACACGGAAATTGCCTCCGGATTGAATACAACGGTCACCATGCGCACTTTCCTCCATGGGAGTAATGTCTCAAACAGTCTACGCTTTGATCGTATCCTGGAAGACCAGTAGTAGTTTCCGATGCACATCTGGAGGCCTTCTGTAATCTGTGGACCTTCAAAGTGTTGATGAAACACAGAAATTGCATCGGGATTGAATACAACAGTCACCAAGCTTACTTTCCTCCATGGGAGTAATGTCTCAAACAGTCTACGCTTTGATCGTTTCCTGGAAGGCCAGTAGTAGTTTCCGATGCACAACTGGAGGCATTCTGTAAGCTGTGGACCTTCAAAGTTTTGATGAAACACAGAAATTGCATTAGGATTGAATACAACAGTCACCATGCGCACTTTCCTCCATGGGAGTAAAGTCTCAAACAGTTTACGCTTTGATCGTTCCCTGGAAGACCAGTTGTAGTTTCCAATGCAAATCTGGAGGCATTCTGTAATCTGTGGACCTTCAAAGTGTTTTTGAAACACAGAAATTGCCTCGGGATTGAACACAACAGTCACCATGCGCACTTTCCTCCATGTTAGTAATGTCTTAAACAGTCTAAGCTTAGATCGTACCCTGGAATACCAGTAGTAGTTTCCGATGCACATCTGAAGGCATTCTGTAAAATGTGGACTATCAGAGTGTTGATGAAACACAGAAATTGCATCGGGATTGAATACAACCGTCACCATGCGCACTTTCCTCCATGGGAGTAATGTCTCAAACAGTCTATGCTTTGATTGTTCCCGGAAGACCAGTAGTAGTTTCCGATGCACATCTCTAGGCATTCAGTAATCTGTAAACTATTAGAGTTTTGTTAAACACAGAAATTGAATCGGGATTGCATACAACAGTCACCATGCGCACTTTCCTCCATGGGAGTAATGTCTCAAACAGTCTACGCTTTGATCGTTCCCTGGAAGACCAGTACTAGTTTCCGATGCACATCTGGAGGCCTTCTGTAATCTGTTGACCTTCAAAGTGATGATGAAACACAGAAATTGCATCGGGATTGAATACAACAATCACCATGCGCACTTTCCTCCATGGGAGTAATGTCTCAAACAGTCTACGCTTTGATCGTTTCCTGGAAGACCAGTAGTAGTTTCCGATGCACATCTGAAGGCATTCTGTAGTCTGTGGACTATCAGTGTGTTGATGAAACACAGAAATTGCATCGGGATTGAATACAACAATCACCATGCGCACTTTCCTCCATGGGAGTAATGTCTCAAACAGTCTACGCTTTGATCGTAACCTGGAAGACCAGTAGTAGTTTCCGATGCACATCTGGAGGCCTTCTGTAATCTGTGGACCTTCAAAGTGTTTTTGAAACACAGAAATTGCCTCGGGATTGAACACAACAGTCTCCATGCGCACTTTCCTCCATGTTAGTAATGTCTTAAACAGTCTAAGCTTTGATCGTACCCTGGAAGACCAGTAGTAGTTTCCGATGCACATCTGAAGGCATTCTGTAAAATGTGGACTATCAGAGTGTTGATGAAACACAGAAATTGCATCGGGATTGAATACAACCGTCACCATGCGCACTTTCCTCCATGGGAGTAATGTCTCAAACAGTCGATGCTTTGATTGTTCCCGGAAGACCAGTAGTAGTTTCCGATGCACATCTGGAGGCATTCAGTAATCTGTAAACTATTATAGTTTTGTTCAAACACAGAAATTGAATCGGGATTATATACAACAGTCACCAATCGCACTTTCCTCCATGGGAGTAATGTCTTAAACAGTTTACGCTTTGATCGTTCCCTGGAAGACCAGTAGTAATTTCGGATGCACATCTGGGGGCATTCTGTAATGTGTGGACCATCAGAGTGTTGTTGAAACACAGAAACTGCATCGGCATTGAATACAACAGACACCATGCGCACTTTCCTCCATGGGAGTAATGTCTCAAACAGTGTACGCTTTAATCGTTCCCTGCAAGACCAGTAGTAGTTTCCGATGCACATCTGGAGGCATTCTGTAGTCTGTGGACTATCAGAGTGTTGATGAAACACAGAAATTGCATAGGGATTGAATACAACAGTCACCATGCGCACATTCCTCCATGGGAGAAATGTCTCAAACAGTCTATGCTTTGATCGTTCCCTGGAAGACCAGTTGTAGTTTCCGATGCACATCTGGAGGAATTCTGTAATCTGTGACCTTCAAAGTGTTGATGAAACACAGAAATTGCATCGGGATTGAATACAACAGTCACCATGCGCACTTTCGTCCATGGGAGTAATGTCTCAAACAGTCTACGATTTGATCGTTCCCTGCAAGACCAGTAGTAGTTTCCGATGCACACCTGGAGGCATTCTGTAATCTGTGGACCTTCAAAGTGTTGATGAAACACGAAAATTGCCTCCGGATTGAATACAACGGTCACCATGCGCACTTTCCTCCATGGGAGTTAATGTCTCAAACAGTCTACGCTTTGATCGTATCCTGGAAGACCAGTAGTAGTTTCCGATGCACATCTGGAGGCCTTCTGTAATCTGTGGACCTTCAAAGTGTTGATGAAACACAGGAATTGCATCGGGATTGAATACAACAATCACCATGCGCACTTTCCTCCATGGGAGTAATGTCTCAAACAGTCTACGCTTTGATCGTTTCCTGGAAGACCAGTAGTAGTTTCCGATGCACATCTGAAGGCATTCTGTAATCTGTGGACCTTCAAAGTGTTGATGAAACACAGAAATTGCATCGGGATTGAATACAACAGTCACCATGCTTACTTTCCTCCATGGGAGTAATGTCTCAAACAGTCTACGCTTTGATCGTTTCCTGGAAGGCCAGTAGTAGTTTCCGATGCACATCTGGAGGCATTCTGTAATCTGTGGACCTTCAAAGTTTTGATGAAACACAGAAATTGCATTAGGATTGAATACAACAGTCACCATGCGCACTTTCCTCCATGTTAGTAATGTCTTAAACTGTCTTATCTTTGATCGTACCCTGGAAGACCA
Organism: Schistocerca gregaria; assembly: GCF_023897955.1. Lineage (NCBI taxonomy): Eukaryota > Metazoa > Arthropoda > Insecta > Orthoptera > Acrididae > Schistocerca > Schistocerca gregaria. The sequence continues at coordinate 5,231,039 of NW_026061720.1, read as the reverse complement.
GTAGTAGTTTCCGATGCACATCTGAAGGCATTCTGTAGTCTGTGGACTATCAGAGTGTTGATGAAACACAGAAATTGCATCGGGATTGAATGCAACAGTCACCATGGGCACTTTCCTAAATGGGAGTAATGTCTCACATGTTTACGCTTTGATCGTTCCCTGGAAGACCAGTAGTAGTTTCCGGTGCACATCTGTTGTATTCTGTAATGTGTGGACGATCGGAGTGTTGATGAAACACAGAAATTGCATCGGGATTGAATACAACAGACACCATGCGCACATTCCTACATGGGAGTAATGTCTCAAACAGTCTACGTTTTGATCGTTCCCTGGAAGACCAGTAGTACATTCCGATGCACATCTGGAGGCATTCTGTTATCTGTGGAACATCAGAGTGTTGATGAAACACAGAAATTGCATCGGGATTGAATACAACAGTCACCATGCGCACTTTCCTCCATGGGAGTAATGTCTCACATGTTTACGCTTTGATCGTTCCCTGGAAGACCAGTAGGAGTTTCCGATGCACATCTGTGGTATTCTGTAATGTGTGGACGATCGGAGTGTTGATGAAACACAGAAATTGCATCGGAATTGAATACAACCGTCACCATGCGCACTTTCCTCCATGGGAGTAATGTCTCAAACCGTCTATGCTTTGATTGTTCCCGGAAGACCAGTAGTAGTTTCCGATGCACATCTGGAGGCATTCAGTAATCTGTAAACTATTAGAGTTTTGTTCAAACACAGAAATTGAATCGGGATTGTATACAACAGTCACCATGCGCACTTTCCTCCATGGGAGTAATGTCTTAAACAGTTTACGCTTTGATCGTTCCCTGGAAGACCAGTAGTAGTTTCGGATGCACATCTGGGGGCATTCTGTAATGTGTGGACTATCAGAGTGTTGTTGAAACACAGAAACTGCATCGGCATTGAATACAACAGACACCATGTGCACTTTCCTCCATGGGAGTAATGTCTCAAACAGTGTACGCTTTAATCGTTCCCTGCAAGACCAGTAGTAGTTTACGATGCACATCTGGAGGCATTCTGTAGTCTGTGGACTATCAGAGTGTTGATGAAACACAGAAATTGCATAGGGATTGAATACAACAGTCACCATGCGCACATTCCTCCATGGGAGAAATGTCTCAAACAGTCTATGCTTTGAACGTTCCCTGGAAGACCAGTTGTAGTTTCCGATGCACATCTGGAGGCATTCTGTAAGCTGTGGACCTTCAAAGTGTTGATGAAACACAGAAATTGCATCGGGATTGAATACAACAGTCACCATGCGCACTTTCCTCCATGGGAGTAATGTCTCAAACAGTCTACACTTTGAACGTTCCCTGCAAGACCGGTAGTAGTTTCCGATGCACATCTGGAGGCATTCTGTAATCTGTGGACCTTCAAAGTGTTGATGAAACACAGAAATGGCCTCGGGATTGAATACAACAGTCACCATGCGCACTTTCCTCCATGGGAGTAATGTCTCAAATAGTCTACGCTTTGATCGTTCCCTGGAAGACCAGTAGTAGTTTCCGATGCACCTCTGGAAGCATTCTGTAATCTGTAAACTATCAGAGCGTTGTTCAAGCACAGAAATTACATCGGGATTCAGTACATTAGACACCATGCGCACTTTCCTCCATGGGATTAATGTCTCAAACAGTTTACGCTATGATCGTTCCCAGGAAGACAAGTAGTAGTTTCCGATGCACATTTGGAGGCATTCTGTAGTCTGTGGACTATCAGAGTGTTGATGAAACACAGAAACTGAATCGGGATTGAATACAAGAGTCACCATGAGCACGTTCCTCCATGGGAGTAATGTCTCAAACATTCTACGCTTTGATCGTTCCCTGGAAGACCAGTTGTAGTTTCCGATGCACATCTGGAGGCCTTCTGTAATCTGTTGACTTTCAAAGTGTTGATGAAACACAGAGATTGCATCGGGATTGAACACAAGAGTCACCATGCGCACGTTCCTCCATGGGAGTAATGTCTCAACCATTCTACGCTTTGATCGTTCCCTGGAAGACCAGTTGTAGTTTCCGATGCACATCTGGAGGAATTCTGTAATCTGTGACCTTCAAAGTGTTGATGAAACACAGAAATTGCATCGGGATTGAATACTACAGTCACCATGCGCACTTTCGTCCATGGGGGTAATGTCTCAAACAGTCTACGGTTTGATCGTTCCCTGCAAGACCAGTAGTAGTTTCCGATGCACACCTGGAGGCATTCTGTAATCTGTGGACCTTCAAAGTGTTGATGAAACACGGAAATTGCCTCCGGATTGAATAAAACGGTCACCATGCTTACTTTCCTCCATGGGAGTAATGTCTCAAGCGGTCTACGCTTTGTTCGTTTCCTGGAAGACCAGTAGTAGTTTCCGATGCACATCTGGAGGCCTTCTGTAATCTGTTGACCTTCGAAGTGTTGATGAAACACAGAAATTGCATCGGGATTGACTACAACAATCACCATGCGCATTTTCCTCCATGGGAGTAATGTCTCAAACAGTCTACGCTTTGATCGTTTCCTGGAAGACCAGTAGTAGTTTCCGATGCACATCTGGAGGCATTCTGTAGTCTGTGGACTATGAGAGTGTTGATGAAACACAGAAACTGCATTGGGATTGAATACAACAGTCACCATGCGCTCGTTCCTCCATGGGAGTAATGTCTCAAACATTCTACGCTTTGATCGTTCCCTGGAAGACCAGTTTTAGTTTCCGATGCACATCTGGAGGAATTCTGTAATCTGTGACCTTCAAAGTGTTGATGAAACACAGAAATTGCATCGGGATTGAATACAACAGTCAGCATGCGCACTTTCGTCCATGGGAGTAATGTCTCCAACAGTCTACGATTTGATCGTTCCCTGCAAGACCAGTAGTAGTTTCCGATGCACACCTGGAGGCATTCTGTAATCTGTGGACCTTCAAAGTGTTGATGAAACACGGAAATTGCCTCCGGATTGAATACAACGGTCACCATGCGCACTTTCCTCCATGGGAGTAATGTCTCAAACAGTCTACGCTTTGATCGTATCCTGGAAGACCAGTAGTAGTTTCCGATGCACATCTGGAGGCCTTCTGTAATCTGTGGACCTTCAAAGTGTTGATGAAACACAGGAATTGCATCGGGATTGAATACAACAATCACCATGCGCACTTTCCTCCATGGGAGTAATGTCTCAAACAGTCTACGCTTTGATCGTTTCCTGGAAGACCAGTAGTAGTTTCCGATGCACATCTGGAGGCATTCTGTAATCTGTGGACCTTCAAAGTGTTGATGAAACACAGAAATTGCATCGGGATTGAATACAACAGTCACCATGCGCACTTTCGTCCATGGGAGTAATGTGTCAAACAGTCTACGATTTGATCGTTCCCTGCAAGACCAGTAGTAGTTTCCGATGCACATCTGGAGGCATTCTGTAATCTTCAGACTATCAGATGTGGTTGAAACACAGAAATTGCATCGGGATTGAATACAACAGTCACCATGCTTACTTTCCTCCATGGGAGTCATGTCTCAAACAGTCTACGCTTTGATCGTTTCCTGGAAGGCCAGTAGTAGTTTCCGATGCACATCTGGAGGCATTCTGAAATCTGTGGACCTTCAAAGTTTTGAAGAAACACAGAAATTGCATTAGGATTGAATACAAAAGTCACCATGCGCACTTTCCTCCAAGGGAGTAATGTCTCAAACAGTTTACGCTTTGATCGTTCCCTGGAAGACCAGTTGTAGTTTCCAATGCAAATCTGGAGGCATTCTGTAATCTGTGGACCTTCAAAGTGTTTTTGAAACACAGAAATTGCCTCGGGATTGAACACAACAGTCACCATGCGCACTTTCCTCCATGTTAGTAATGTCTTAAACAGTCTACACTTTGATCGTACCCTGGAAGACCAGTGGTAGTTTCCGATGCACATCTGAAGGCATTCTGTAAAATGTGGACTATCAGAGTGTTGATGAAACACAGAAATTGCATCGGGATTGAATACAACAGTCACCATGGGTACTTTCCCCCATGGGAGTAATGTCTCACATGTTTACGCTTTGATCGTTCCCTGGAAGACCAGTAGTGGTTTCCGGTGCACATCTGTTGTATTCTGTAATGTGTGGACAATCGGAGTGTTGATGAAACACAGAAATTGCATCGGGATTGAATACAACAGACACCATGCGCACATTCCTACATGGGAGTAATGTCTCAAACAGTCTACGTTTTGATCGTTCCCTGGAAGACCAGTAGTACATTCCGATGCACATCTGGAGGCATTCTGTTTTCTGTGGAACATCAGAGTGTTGATGAAACACAGAAATTGCATCGGGATTGAAAACAACAGTCACCATGCGCACTTTCCTCCATGGGAGTAATGTCTCACATGTTTACGCTTTGATCTTTCCCTGGAAGACCAGTAGGAGTTTCCGATGCACATCTGTGGTATTCTGTAATGTGTGGACGATCGGAGTGTTGATGAAACACAGAAATTGCATCGGAATTGAATACAACCGTCACCATGCGCACTTTCCTCCATGGGACTAATGTCTCAAACAGTCTATGCTTTGATTGTTCCCGGAAGACCAGTAGTAGTTTCCGATGCACATCTGGAGGCATTCAGTAATCTTTAAACTATTAGAGTTTTGTTCAAACACAGAAATTGAATCGGGCTTGTATACAACAGTCACCATGCGCACTTTCCTCCATGGGAGTAATGTCTTAAACAGTTTACGCTTTGATCGTTCCCTGGAAGACCAGTAGTAGTTTCGGATGCACATCTGGGGGCATTCTGTAATGTGTGGACTATCAGAGTGTTGTTGAAACACAGAAACTGCATCGGCATTGAATACAACAGACACCATGCGCACTTTCCTCCATGGGAGTAATGTCTCAAACAGTGTACGCTTTAATCGTTCCCTGCAAGACCAGTAGTAGTTTCCGATGCACATCTGGAGGCATTCTGTATTCTGTGGACTATCAGAATGTTGATGAAACACAGAAATTGCATAGGGATTGAATACAACAGTCACCATACGCACATTCCTCCATGGGAGTAATGTCTCAAACAGTGTATGCTTTGATCGTTCCCTGGAAGAACAGTTGTAGTTTCCGATGCACATCTGAAGGCATTCTGTAAAATGTGGACTATCAGAGTGTTGATGAAACACAGAAATTGCATCGGGATTGAATGCAACAGTCACCATGGGCACTTTCCTCCATGGGAGTAATGTCTCACATGTTTACGCTTTGATCGTTCCCTGGAAGACCAGTAGTAATTTCCGGTGCACATCTGTTGTATTCTGTAATGTGTGGACGATCGGAGTGTTGATGAAACACAGAAATTGCATCGGGATTGAATACAACAGACACCATGCGCACATTCCTACATGGGAGTAATGTCTCAAACAGTCTACGTTTTGATCGTTCCCTGGAAGACCAGTAGTACATTCCGATGCACATCTGGAGGCATTCTGTTATCTGTGGAACATCAGAGTGTTGATGAAACACAGAAATTGCATCGGGATTGAATACAACAGTCACCATGCGCACTTTCCTCCATGGGAGTAATGTCTCACATGTTTACGCTTTGATCGTTCCCTGGAAGACCAGTAGGAGTTTCCGATGCACATCTGTGGTATTCTGTAATGTGTGGACGATCGGAGTGTTGATGAAACACAGAAATTGCATCGGAATTGAATACAACCGTCACCATGCGCACTTTCCTCCATGGGAGTAATGTCTCAAACAGTCTATGCTTTGATTGTTCCCGGAAGACCAGTAGTAGTTTCCGATGCACATCTGGAGGCATTCAGTAATCTGTAAACTATTAGAGTTTTGTTCAAACACAGAAATTGAATCGGGATTGTATACAACAGTCACCATGCGCACTTTCCTCCATGGGAGTAATGTCTTAAACAGTTTACGCTTTGATCGTTCCCTGGAAGACCAGTAGTAGTTTCGGATGCACATCTGGGGGCATTCTGTAATGTGTGGACTATCAGAGTGTTGTTGAAACACAGAAACTGCATCGGCATTGAATACAACAGACACCATGCGCACTTTCCTCCATGGGAGTAATGTCTCAAACAGTGTACGCTTTAATCGTTCCCTGCAAGACCAGTAGTAGTTTACGATGCACATCTGGAGGCATTCTGTAGTCTGTGGACTATCAGAGTGTTGATGAAACACAGAAATTGCATAGGGATTGAATACAACAGTCACCATGCGCACATTCCTCCATGGGAGAAATGTCTCAAACAGTCTATGCTTTGAACGTTCCCTGGAAGACCAGTTGTAGTTTCCGATGCACATCTGGAGGCATTCTGTAAGCTGTGGACCTTCAAAGTGTTGATGAAACACAGAAATTGCATCGGGATTGAATACAACAGTCACCATGCGCACTTTCCTCCATGGGAGTAATGTCTCAAACAGTCTACACTTTGAACGTTCCCTGCAAGACCGGTAGTAGTTTCCGATGCACATCTGGAGGCATTCTGTAATCTGTGGACCTTCAAAGTGTTGATGAAACACAGAAATGGCCTCGGGATTGAATACAACAGTCACCATGCGCACTTTCCTCCATGGGAGTAATGTCTCAAATAGTCTACGCTTTGATCGTTCCCTGGAAGACCAGTAGTAGTTTCCGATGCACCTCTGGAAGCATTCTGTAATCTGTAAACTATCAGAGCGTTGTTCAAGCACAGAAATTACATCGGGATTCAGTACATTAGACACCATGCGCACTTTCCTCCATGGGATTAATGTCTCAAACAGTTTACGCTATGATCGTTCCCAGGAAGACAAGTAGTAGTTTCCGATGCACATCTGGAGGCATTCTGTAGTCTGTGGACTATCAGAGTGTTGATGAAACACAGAAACTGAATCGGGATTGAATACAAGAGTCACCATGAGCACGTTCCTCCATGGGAGTAATGTCTCAAACATTCTACGCTTTGATCGTTCCCTGGAAGACCAGTTGTAGTTTCCGATGCACATCTGGAGGCCTTCTGTAATCTGTTGACTTTCAAAGTGTTGATGAAACACAGAGATTGCATCGGGATTGAACACAAGAGTCACCATGCGCACGTTCCTCCATGGGAGTAATGTCTCAACCATTCTACGCTTTGATCGTTCCCTGGAAGACCAGTTGTAGTTTCCGATGCACATCTGGAGGAATTCTGTAATCTGTGACCTTCAAAGTGTTCATGAAACACAGAAATTGCATCGGGATTGAATACTACAGTCACCATGCGCACTTTCGTCCATGGGGGTAATGTCTCAAACAGTCTACGGTTTGATCGTTCCCTGCAAGACCAGTAGTAGTTTCCGATGCACACCTGGAGGCATTCTGTAATCTGTGGACCTTCAAAGTGTTGATGAAACACGGAAATTGCCTCCGGATTGAATAAAACGGTCACCATGCTTACTTTCCTCCATGGGAGTAATGTCTCAAGCGGTCTACGCTTTGATCGTTTCCTGGAAGACCAGTAGTAGTTTCCGATGCACATCTGGAGGCCTTCTGTAATCTGTTGACCTTCGAAGTGTTGATGACACACAGAAATTGCATCGGGATTGACTACAACAATCACCATGCGCATTTTCCTCCATGGGAGTAATGTCTCAAACAGTCTACGCTTTGATCGTTTCCTGGAAGACCAGTAGTAGTTTCCGATGCACATCTGGAGGCATTCTGTAGTCTGTGGACTATGAGAGTGTTGATGAAACACAGAAACTGCATTGGGATTGAATACAACAGTCACCATGCGCTCGTTCCTCCATGGGAGTAATGTCTCAAACATTCTACGCTTTGATCGTTCCCTGGAAGACCAGTTTTAGTTTCCGATGCACATCTGGAGGAATTCTGTAATCTGTGACCTTCAAAGTGTTGATGAAACACAGAAATTGCATCGGGATTGAATACAACAGTCAGCATGCGCACTTTCGTCCATGGGAGTAATGTCTCCAACAGTCTACGATTTCATCGTTCCCTGCAAGACCAGTAGTAGTTTCCGATGCACACCTGGAGGCATTCTGTAATCTGTGGACCTTCAAAGTGTTGATGAAACACGGAAATTGCCTCCGGATTGAATACAACGGTCACCATGCGCACTTTCCTCCATGGGAGTAATGTCTCAAACAGTCTACGCTTTGATCGTATCCTGGAAGACCAGTAGTAGTTTCCGATGAACATCTGGAGGCCTTCTGTAATCTGTGGACCTTCAAAGTGTTGATGAAACACAGGAATTGCATCGGGATTGAATACAACAATCACCATGCGCACTTTCCTCCATGGGAGTAATGTCTCAAACAGTCTACGCTTTGATCGTTTCCTGGAAGACCAGTAGTAGTTTCCGATGCACATCTGGAGGCATTCTGTAATCTGTGGACCTTCAAAGTGTTGATGAAACACAGAAATTGCATCGGGATTGAATACAACAGTCACCATGCGCACTTTCGTCCATGGGAGTAATGTGTCAAACAGTCTACGATTTGATCGTTCCCTGCAAGACCAGTAGTAGTTTCCGATGCACATCTGGAGGCATTCTGTAATCTTCAGACTATCAGATGTGGTTGAAACACAGAAATTGCATCGGGATTGAATACAACAGTCACCATGCTTACTTTCCTCCATGGGAGTAATGTCTCAAACAGTCTACGCTTTGATCGTTTCCTGGAAGGCCAGTAGTAGTTTCCGATGCACATCTGGAGGCATTCTGAAATCTGTGGACCTTCAAAGTTTTGAAGAAACACAGAAATTGCATTAGGATTGAATACAAAAGTCACCATGCGCACTTTCCTCCAAGGGAGTAATGTCTCAAACAGTTTACGCTTTGATCGTTCCCTGGAAGACCAGTTGTAGTTTCCAATGCAAATCTGGAGGCATTCTGTAATCTGTGGACCTTCAAAGTGTTTTTGAAACACAGAAATTGCCTCGGGATTGAACACAACAGTCACCATGCGCACTTTCCTCCATGTTAGTAATGTCTTAAACAGTCTACGCTTTGATCGTACCCTGGAAGACCAGTGGTAGTTTCCGATGCACATCTGAAGGCATTCTGTAAAATGTGGACTATCAGAGTGTTGATGAAACACAGAAATTGCATCGGGATTGAATACAACAGTCACCATGGGTACTTTCCCCCATGGGAGTAATGTCTCACATGTTTACGCTTTGATCGTTCCCTGGAAGACCAGTAGTGGTTTCCGGTGCACATCTGTTGTATTCTGTAATGTGTGGACAATCGGAGTGTTGATGAAACACAGAAATTGCATCGGGATTGAATACAACAGACACCATGCGCACATTCCTACATGGGAGTAATGTCTCAAACAGTCTACGTTTTGATCGTTCCCTGGAAGACCAGTAGTACATTCCGATGCACATCTGGAGGCATTCTGTTTTCTGTGGAACATCAGAGTGTTGATGAAACACAGAAATTGCATCGGGATTGAAAACAACAGTCACCATGCGCACTTTCCTCCATGGGAGTAATGTCTCACATGTTTACGCTTTGATCTTTCCCTGGAAGACCAGTAGGAGTTTCCGATGCACATCTGTGGTATTCTGTAATGTGTGGACGATCGGAGTGTTGATGAAACACAGAAATTGCATCGGAATTGAATACAACCGTCACCATGCGCACTTTCCTCCATGGGACTAATGTCTCAAACAGTCTATGCTTTGATTGTTCCCGGAAGACCAGTAGTAGTTTCCGATGCACATCTGGAGGCATTCAGTAATCTTTAAACTATTAGAGTTTTGTTCAAACACAGAAATTGAATCGGGCTTGTATACAACAGTCACCATGCGCACTTTCCTCCATGGGAGTAATGTCTTAAACAGTTTACGCTTTGATCGTTCCCTGGAAGACCAGTAGTAGTTTCGGATGCACATCTGGGGGCATTCTGTAATGTGTGGACTATCAGAGTGTTGTTGAAACACAGAAACTGCATCGGCATTGAATACAACAGACACCATGCGCACTTTCCTCCATGGGAGTAATGTCTCAAACAGTGTACGCTTTAATCGTTCCCTGCAAGACCAGTAGTAGTTTCCGATGCACATCTGGAGGCATTCTGTATTCTGTGGACTATCAGAATGTTGATGAAACACAGAAATTGCATAGGGATTGAATACAACAGTCACCATACGCACATTCCTCCATGGGAGTAATGTCTCAAACAGTGTATGCTTTGATCGTTCCCTGGAAGAACAGTTGTAGTTTCCGATGCACATCTGAAGGCATTCTGTAAAATGTGGACTATCAGAGTGTTGATGAAACACAGAAATTGCATCGGGATTGAATGCAACAGTCACCATGGGCACTTTCCTCCATGGGAGTAATGTCTCACATGTTTACGCTTTGATCGTTCCCTGGAAGACCAGTAGTAATTTCCGGTGCACATCTGTTGTATTCTGTAATGTGTGGACGATCGGAGTGTTGATGAAACACAGAAATTGCATCGGGATTGAATACAACAGACACCATGCGCACATTCCTACATGGGAGTAATGTCTCAAACAGTCTACGTTTTGACCGTTCCCTGGAAGACCAGTAGTACATTCCGATGCACATCTGGAGGCATTCTGTTATCTGTGGAACATCAGAGTGTTGATGAAACACAGAAATTGCATCGGGATTGAATACAACAGTCACCATGCGCACTTTCCTCCATGGGAGTAATGTCTCACATGTTTACGCTTTGATCGTTCCCTGGAAGACCAGTAGGAGTTTCCGATGCACATCTGTGGTATTCTGTAATGTGTGGACGATCGGAGTGTTGATGAAACACAGAAATTGCATCGGAATTGAATACAACCGTCAAAATGCGCACTTTCCTCCATGGGAGTAATGTCTCAAACAGTCTATGCTTTGATTGTTCCCGGAAGACCAGTAGTAGTTTCCGAAGCACATCTGGAGGCATTCAGTAATCTGTAAACTTTTAGAGTTTTGTTCAAACACAGAAATTGAATCGGGATTGTATACAACAGTCACCATGCGCAGTTTCCTCCATGGGAGTAATGTCTTAAACAGTTTACGCTTTGATCGTTTCCTGGAAGACCAGTAGTAGTTTCGGATGCACATCTGGGGGCATTCTGTAATGTGTGGACTATCAGAGTGTTGTTGAAACACAGAAACTGCATCGGCATTGAATACAACAGACACCATGCGCACTTTCCTCCATGGGAGTAATGTCTCAAACAGTGTACGCTTTAATCGTTCCCTGCAAGACCAGTAGTAGTTTACGATGCACATCTGGAGGCATTCTGTAGTCTGTGGACTATCAGAGTGTTGATGAAACACAGAAATTGCATAGGGATTGAATACAACAGTCACCATGCGCACATTCCTCCATGGGAGAAATGTCTCAAACAGTCTATGCTTTGAACGTTCCCTGCAAGACCGGTAGTAGTTTCCGATGCACATCTGGAGGCATTCTGTAATCTGTGGACCTTCAAAGTGTTGATGAAACACGGAAATTGCCTCCGGATTGAATAAAACGGTCACCATGCTTACTTTCCTCCATGGGAGTAATGTCTCAAGCGGTCTACGCTTTGATCGTTTCCTGGAAGACCAGTAGTAGTTTCCGATGCACATCTGGAGGCCTTCTGTAATCTGTTGACCTTCGAAGTGTTGATGAAACACAGAAATTGCATCGGGATTGACTACAACAATCACCATGCGCATTTTCCTCCATGGGAGTAATGTCTCAAACAGTCTACGCTTTGATCGTTTCCTGGAAGACCAGTAGTAGTTTCCGATGCACATCTGGAGGCATTCTGTAGTCTGTGGACTATGAGAGTGTTGATGAAACACAGAAACTGCATTGGGATTGAATACAACAGTCACCATGCGCTCGTTCCTCCATGGGAGTAATGTCTCAAACATTCTACGCTTTGATCGTTCCCTGGAAGACCAGTTTTAGTTTCCGATGCACATCTGGAGGAATTCTGTAATCTGTGACCTTCAAAGTGTTGATGAAACACAGAAATTGCATCGGGATTGAATACAACAGTCAGCATGCGCACTTTCGTCCATGGGAGTAATGTCTCCAACAGTCTACGATTTCATCGTTCCCTGCAAGACCAGTAGTAGTTTCCGATGCACACCTGGAGGCATTCTGTAATCTGTGGACCTTCAAAGTGTTGATGAAACACGGAAATTGCCTCCGGATTGAATACAACGGTCACCATGCGCACTTTCCTCCATGGGAGTAATGTCTCAAACAGTCTACGCTTTGATCGTATCCTGGAAGACCAGTAGTAGTTTCCGATGAACATCTGGAGGCCTTCTGTAATCTGTGGACCTTCAAAGTGTTGATGAAACACAGGAATTGCATCGGGATTGAATACAACAATCACCATGCGCACTTTCCTCCATGGGAGTAATGTCTCAAACAGTCTACGCTTTGATCGTTTCCTGGAAGACCAGTAGTAGTTTCCGATGCACATCTGGAGGCATTCTGTAATCTGTGGACCTTCAAAGTGTTGATGAAACACAGAAATTGCATCGGGATTGAATACAACAGTCACCATGCGCACTTTCGTCCATGGGAGTAATGTGTCAAACAGTCTACGATTTGATCGTTCCCTGCAAGACCAGTAGTAGTTTCCGATGCACATCTGGAGGCATTCTGTAATCTTCAGACTATCAGATGTGGTTGAAACACAGAAATTGCATCGGGATTGAATACAACAGTCACCATGCTTACTTTCCTCCATGGGAGTAATGTCTCAAACAGTCTACGCTTTGATCGTTTCCTGGAAGGCCAGTAGTAGTTTCCGATGCACATCTGGAGGCATTCTGAAATCTGTGGACCTTCAAAGTTTTGAAGAAACACAGAAATTGCATTAGGATTGAATACAAAAGTCACCATGCGCACTTTCCTCCAAGGGAGTAATGTCTCAAACAGTTTACGCTTTGATCGTTCCCTGGAAGACCAGTTGTAGTTTCCAATGCAAATCTGGAGGCATTCTGTAATCTGTGGACCTTCAAAGTGTTTTTGAAACACAGAAATTGCCTCGGGATTGAACACAACAGTCACCATGCGCACTTTCCTCCATGTTAGTAATGTCTTAAACAGTCTACGCTTTGATCGTACCCTGGAAGACCAGTGGTAGTTTCCGATGCACATCTGAAGGCATTCTGTAAAATGTGGACTATCAGAGTGTTGATGAAACACAGAAATTGCATCGGGATTGAATACAACAGTCACCATGGGTACTTTCCCCCATGGGAGTAATGTCTCACATGTTTACGCTTTGATCGTTCCCTGGAAGACCAGTAGTGGTTTCCGGTGCACATCTGTTGTATTCTGTAATGTGTGGACAATCGGAGTGTTGATGAAACACAGAAATTGCATCGGGATTGAATACAACAGACACCATGCGCACATTCCTACATGGGAGTAATGTCTCAAACAGTCTACGTTTTGATCGTTCCCTGGAAGACCAGTAGTACATTCCGATGCACATCTGGAGGCATTCTGTTTTCTGTGGAACATCAGAGTGTTGATGAAACACAGAAATTGCATCGGGATTGAAAACAACAGTCACCATGCGCACTTTCCTCCATGGGAGTAATGTCTCACATGTTTACGCTTTGATCTTTCCCTGGAAGACCAGTAGGAGTTTCCGATGCACATCTGTGGTATTCTGTAATGTGTGGACGATCGGAGTGTTGATGAAACACAGAAATTGCATCGGAATTGAATACAACCGTCACCATGCGCACTTTCCTCCATGGGACTAATGTCTCAAACAGTCTATGCTTTGATTGTTCCCGGAAGACCAGTAGTAGTTTCCGATGCACATCTGGAGGCATTCAGTAATCTTTAAACTATTAGAGTTTTGTTCAAACACAGAAATTGAATCGGGCTTGTATACAACAGTCACCATGCGCACTTTCCTCCATGGGAGTAATGTCTTAAACAGTTTACGCTTTGATCGTTCCCTGGAAGACCAGTAGTAGTTTCGGATGCACATCTGGGGGCATTCTGTAATGTGTGGACTATCAGAGTGTTGTTGAAACACAGAAACTGCATCGGCATTGAATACAACAGACACCATGCGCACTTTCCTCCATGGGAGTAATGTCTCAAACAGTGTACGCTTTAATCGTTCCCTGCAAGACCAGTAGTAGTTTCCGATGCACATCTGGAGGCATTCTGTATTCTGTGGACTATCAGAATGTTGATGAAACACAGAAATTGCATAGGGATTGAATACAACAGTCACCATACGCACATTCCTCCATGGGAGTAATGTCTCAAACAGTGTATGCTTTGATCGTTCCCTGGAAGAACAGTTGTAGTTTCCGATGCACATCTGAAGGCATTCTGTAAAATGTGGACTATCAGAGTGTTGATGAAACACAGAAATTGCATCGGGATTGAATGCAACAGTCACCATGGGCACTTTCCTCCATGGGAGTAATGTCTCACATGTTTACGCTTTGATCGTTCCCTGGAAGACCAGTAGTAATTTCCGGTGCACATCTGTTGTATTCTGTAATGTGTGGACGATCGGAGTGTTGATGAAACACAGAAATTGCATCGGGATTGAATACAACAGACACCATGCGCACATTCCTACATGGGAGTAATGTCTCAAACAGTCTACGTTTTGACCGTTCCCTGGAAGACCAGTAGTACATTCCGATGCACATCTGGAGGCATTCTGTTATCTGTGGAACATCAGAGTGTTGATGAAACACAGAAATTGCATCGGGATTGAATACAACAGTCACCATGCGCACTTTCCTCCATGGGAGTAATGTCTCACATGTTTACGCTTTGATCGTTCCCTGGAAGACCAGTAGGAGTTTCCGATGCACATCTGTGGTATTCTGTAATGTGTGGACGATCGGAGTGTTGATGAAACACAGAAATTGCATCGGAATTGAATACAACCGTCAAAATGCGCACTTTCCTCCATGGGAGTAATGTCTCAAACAGTCTATGCTTTGATTGTTCCCGGAAGACCAGTAGTAGTTTCCGAAGCACATCTGGAGGCATTCAGTAATCTGTAAACTTTTAGAGTTTTGTTCAAACACAGAAATTGAATCGGGATTGTATACAACAGTCACCATGCGCAGTTTCCTCCATGGGAGTAATGTCTTAAACAGTTTACGCTTTGATCGTTTCCTGGAAGACCAGTAGTAGTTTCGGATGCACATCTGGGGGCATTCTGTAATGTGTGGACTATCAGAGTGTTGTTGAAACACAGAAACTGCATCGGCATTGAATACAACAGACACCATGCGCACTTTCCTCCATGGGAGTAATGTCTCAAACAGTGTACGCTTTAATCGTTCCCTGCAAGACCAGTAGTAGTTTACGATGCACATCTGGAGGCATTCTGTAGTCTGTGGACTATCAGAGTGTTGATGAAACACAGAAATTGCATAGGGATTGAATACAACAGTCACCATGCGCACATTCCTCCATGGGAGAAATGTCTCAAACAGTCTATGCTTTGAACGTTCCCTGCAAGACCGGTAGTAGTTTCCGATGCACATCTGGAGGCATTCTGTAATCTGTGGACCTTCAAAGTGTTGATGAAACACAGAAATGGCCTCGGGATTGAATACAACAGTCACCATGCGCACTTTCCTCCATGGGAGTAATGTCTCAAATAGTCTACGCTTTGATCGTTCCCTGGAAGACCAGTAGTAGTTTCCGATGCACCTCTGGAAGCATTCTGTAATCTGTAAACTATCAGAGCGTTGTTCAAGCACAGAAATTACATCGGGATTCAGTACATTAGACACCATGCGCACTTTCCTCCATGGGATTAATGTCTCAAACAGTTTACGCTTTGATCGTTCCCAGGAAGACAAGTAATAGTTTCCGATGCACATTTGGAGGCATTCTGTAGTCTGTGGACTATCAGAGTGTTGATGAAACACAGAAACTGCATCGGGATTGAATACAAGAGTCACCATGAGCACGTTCCTCCATGGGAGTAATGTCTCAAACATTCTACGCTTTGATCGTTCCCTGGAAGACCAGTTGTAGTTTCCGATGCACATCTGGAGGCCTTCTGTAATCTGTTGACCTTCAAAGTGTTGATGAAACACAGAGATTGCATCGGGATTGAACACAAGAGACACCATGCGCACATTCCTCCATGGGAGTAATGTCTCAACCATTCTACGCTTTGATCGTTCCCTGGAAGACCAGTTGTAGTTTCCGGTGCACATCTGGAGGAATTCTGTAATCTGTGACCTTCAAAGTGTTGATGAAACACAGAAATTGCATCGGGATTGAATACTACAGTCACCATGCGCACTTTCGTCCATGGGGGTTATGTCTCAAACAGTCTACGATTTGATCGTTTCCTGCAAGACCAGTAGTAGTTTCCGATGCACACCTGGAGGCATCCTGTAATCTGTGGACCTTCAAAGTGTTGATGAAACACGGAAATTGCCTCCGGATTGAATAAAACGGTCACCATGCTTACTTTCCTCCATGGGAGTAATGTCTCAAGCGGTCTACGCTTTGATCGTTTCCTGGAAGACCAGTAGTAGTTTCCGATGCACATCTGGAGGCCTTCTGTAATCTGTTGACCTTCAAAGTGTTGATGAAACACAGAAATTGCATCGGGATTGACTACAACAATCACCATGCGCATTTTCCTCCATGGGAGTAATGTCTCAAACAGTCTACGCTTTGATCGTTTCCTGGAAGACCAGTAGTAGTTTCCGATGCACATCTGGAGGCATTCTGTAGTCTGTGGACTATGAGAGTGTTGATGAAACACAGAAACTGCATCGGGATTGAATACAACAGTCACCATGCGCTCGTTCCTCCATGGGAGTAATGTCTCAAACATTCTACGCTTTGATCGTTCCCTGGAAGACCAGTTTTAGTTTCCGATGCACATCTGGAGGAATTCTGTAATCTGTGACCTTCAAAGTGTTGATGAAACACAGAAATTGCATCGGGATTGAATACAACATTCACCATGCGCACTTTCGTCCATGGGAGTAATGTCTCCAACAGTCTACGATTTCATCGTTCCCTGCAAGACCAGTAGTAGTTTCCGATGCACACCTGGAGGCATTCTGTAATCTGTGGACCTTCAAAGTGTTGATGAAACACAGGAATTGCATCGGGATTGAATACAACAATCACCATGCGCACTTTCCTCCATGGGAGTAATGTCTCAAACAGTCTACGCTTTGATCGTTTCCTGGAAGACCAGTAGTAGTTTCCGATGCACATCTGGAGACATTCTGTAATCTTCAGAATATCAGATGTGGTTGAAACACAGAAATTGCATCGGGATTGAATACAACAGTCACCATGCTTACTTTCCTCCATTTGAGTAATGTCTCAAACAGTCTACGCTTTGATCGTTTCCTGGAAGGCCAGTAGTAGTTTCCGATGCACATCTGGAGGCATTCTGTAATCTGTGGACCTCCAAAGTGTTGATGAAACACGGAAATTGCCTCCGGATTGAATACAACGGTCACCATGCGCACTTTCCTCCATGGGAGTAATGTCTCAAACAGTCTACGCTTTGATCGTATCCTGGAAGACCAGTAGTAGTTTCCGATGCACATCTGGAGGCCTTCTGTAATCTGTGGACCTTCAAAGTGTTGATGAAACACAGGAATTGCATCGGGATTGAATACTACAATCACCATGCGCACTTTCCTCCATGGGAGTAATGTCTCAAACAGTCTACGCTTTGATCGTTTCCTGGAAGACCAGTAGTAGTTTCCGATGCACATCTGGAGGCATTCTGTAATCTGTGGACCTTCAAAGTGTTGATGAAACACAGAAATTGCATCGGGATTGAATACAACAGTCACCATGCGCACTTTCGTCCATGGGAGTAATGTGTCAAACAGTCTACGATTTGATCGTTCCCTGCAAGACCAGTAGTAGTTTCCGATGCACATCTGGAGACATTCTGTAATCTTCAGAATATCAGATGTGGTTGAAACACAGAAATTGCATCGGGATTGAATACAACAGTCACCATGCTTACTTTCCTCCATTTGAGTAATGTCTCAAACAGTCTACGCTTTGATCGTTTCCTGGAAGGCCAGTAGTAGTTTCCGATGCACATCTGGAGGCATTCTGTAATCTGTGGACCTCCAAAGTTTTGATGAAACACAGAAATTGCATTAGGATTGAATACAAAAGTCACCATGCGCACTTTCCTCCAAGGGAGTAAAGTCTCAAACAGTTTACGCTTTGATCGTTCCCTGGAAGACCAGTTGTAGTTTCCAATGCAAATCTGGAGGCATTCTGTAATCTGTGGACCTTCAAAGTGTTTTTGAAACACAGAAATTGCCTCGGGATTGAACACAACAGTCACCATGCGCACTTTCCTCCATGTTAGTAATGTCTTAAACAGTCTACGCTTTGATCGTACCCTGGAAGACCAGTAGTAGTTTCCGATGCACATCCGAAGGCATTCTGTAAAATGTGGACTATCAGAGTGTTGATGAAACACAGAAATTGCATCGGGATTGAATACAACAGTCACCGTGGGCACTTTCCTCCATGGGAGTAATGTCTCACATGTTTACGCTTTGATCGTTCCCTGGAAGACCAGTAGTGGTTTCCGGTGCACATCTGTTGTATTCTGTAATGTGTGGACGATCGGAGTGTTAATGAAACACAGAAATTGCATCGGGATTGAATACAACAGACACACATGCACATTCCTACATGGGAGTAATGTCTCAAACAGTCTACGTTTTGATCGTTCCCTTGAAGACCAGTAGTACATTCCGATGCACATCTGGAGGCATTCTGTTTTCTGTGGAACATCAGAGTGTTGATGAAACACAGAAATTGCATCGGGATTGAAAACAACAGTCACCATGCGCACTTTCCTCCATGGGAGTAATGTCTCACATGTTTACGCTTTGATCGTTCCCTGGAAGACCAGTAGGAGTTTCCGATGCACATCTGTGGTATTCTGTAATGTGTGGACGATCGGAGTGTTGATAAAACACAGAAATTGCATCGGAATTGAATACAACCGTCACCATGCGCACTTTCCTCCATGGGACTAATGTCTCAAACAGTCTATGCTTTGATTGTTCCCGGAAGACCAGTAGTAGTTTCCGATGCACATCTGGAGGCATTCAGTAATCTCTAAACTATTGGAGTTTTGTTCAAACACAGAAATTGAATCGGACTTGTATACAACAGTCACCATGCTCACTTTCCTCCATGGGAGTAATGTCTTAAACAGTTTACGCTTTGATCGTTCCCTGGAAGACCAGTAGTAGTTTCGGATGCACATCTGGGGGCATTCTGTAATGTGTGCACTATCAGAGTGTTGTTGAAACACAGAAACTGCATCGGCATTGAATACAACAGACACCATGCGCACTTTCCTCCATGGGAGTAATGTCTCAAACAGTGTACGCTTTAATCGTTCCCTGCAAGACCAGTAGTAGTTTCCGATGCACATCTGGAGGCATTCTGTATTCTGTGGACTATCAGAATGTTGATGAAACACAGAAATTGCGTAGGGATTGAATACAACAGTCACCATGCGCACATTCCTCCATGGGAGTAACGTCTCAAACAGTCTATGCTTTGATCGTTCCCTGGAAGACCAGTTGTAGTTTCCGATGCACATGTGGAGGCATTCTGTAAGCTGTGGACCTTCAAAGTGTTGATGAAACAAAGAAATTGCATCGGGATTGAATACAACAGTCACCATGCGCACTTTCCTCCATGGGAGTAATGTCTCAAACAGTCTACAATTTGAAGGTTCCCTGCAAGACCGGTAGTAGTTTCCGATGCACATCTGGAGGCATTCTGTAATCTGTGGACCTTCAAAGTGTTGATGAAACACAGAAATGGCCTCGGGATTGAATACAACAGTCACCATGCGCACTTTCCTCCATGGGAGTAATGTCTCAAATAGTCTACGCTTTGATCGTTCCCTGGAAGACCAGTAGTAGTTTCCGATGCACCTCTGGAAGCATTCTGTAATCTGTAAACTATCAGAGAGTTGTTCAAGCACAGAAATTACATCGGGATTGAGTACATTAGTCAACATGCGCACTTTCCTCCGTGGGAGTAATGTCTCAAACAGTTTACGCTTTGATCGTTCCCAGGAAGACCAGTAGTAGTTTCCGATGCACATCTGGAGGCATTCTGTAGTCTGTGGACTATCAGAGTGTTGATGAAACACAGAAACTGCATCGGGATTGAATACAAGAGTCACCATGAGCACGTTCCTCCATGGGAGTAATGTCTCAAACATTCTACGCCTTGATCATTCCCTGGAAGACCAGTTGTAGTTTCCGATGCACATCTGGAGGCCTTCTGTAATCTGTTGACCTTCAAAGTGTTGATGAAACACAGAGATTGCATCGGGATTGAATACAAGAGTCACCATGCGCACGTTCCTCCATGGAGTAAAGTCTCAACCATTCTACGCTTTGATCCATTCCCTGGAAGACCAGTTGTAGTTTCCGATGCACATCTGGAGGAATTCTGTGATCTGTGACCTTCAAAGTGTTGATGAAACACAGAAATTGCATCGGGATTGAATACAACAGTCACCATGCGCACATTCGTCCATGGGAGTAATGTCTCAAACAGTCTACGATTTGATCGTTCCCTGCAAGACCAGTAGTAGTTTCCGATGCACACCTGGAGGCATTCTGTAATCTGTGGACCTTCAAAGTGTTGATGAAACACAGAAATTGCCTCGGGATTGAATACAACAGTCACCATGCGCACTTTCCTCCATGGGAGTAATGTCTCAAACAGTCTACGATTTGATCGTTTCCTGGAAGACCAGTAGTAGTTTCCGATGCACATCTGGAGGCATTCTGTAGTCTGTGGACTATCAGAGTGTTGATGAAACACAGAAACTGCATCGGGATTGAATACAACAGTCACCATGCGCACGTTCCTCCATGGGAGTAATGTCTCAAACAGTCTACGCTTTGATCGTTCCCTGGAAGACCAGTAGTATTTTCCGATGCACATCTGGAGGCATTCTGTTATCTTTGGAACATCAGATCGTTGATGAAACACAGAAATTGCATCGGGATTGAATACAACTGTCACCATGCGCACTTTCCTCCATGGGAGTAATGTCTCACATGTTTACGCTTTGATCGTTCCCTGGAAGACCAGTAGTAGTTTCCGATGCACATCTGTGGTATTCTGTAATGTGTGGACGATTGGGGTGTTGATGAAACACAGAAATTGCATCGGAATTGAATACAACCGTCACCATGCGCACTTTCCTCCATGGGACTAATGTCTCAAACAGTCTATGCTTTGATTGTTCCCGGAAGACCAGTAGTAGTTTCCGATGGACATCTGTAGGCATTCAGTAATCTGTAAACTATTAGAGTTTTGTTCAAACACAGAAATTGAATCGGGATTGTATACAACAGTCACCATGCGCACTTTCCTCCATGGGACTAATGTCTCAAACAGTGTACGCTTTAATCGTTCCCTGCCAGACCAGTAGTAGTTTCCGATGCACATCTGGAGGCATTCTGTAGTCTGTGAACTATCAGAGTGTTGATGAAACACAGAAATTGCATAGGGATTGAATACAACAGTCACCATGCGCACATTCCTCCATAGGAGTAATGTCTCAAACAATCTATGCTTTGATCGTTCCCTGGAAGACCAGTTGTAGTTTCCGATGCACATCTGGAGGCATTCTGTAAGCTGTGGACCTTCAAAGTGTTGATGAAACACAGAAATTGCATCGGGATTGAATACAACAGTCACCATGCGCACTTTCCTCCATGGGAGTAACGTCTCAAACAGTCTACACTTTGAACGTTCCCTGCAAGACCGGTAGTAGTTTCCGATGCACATCTGGAGGCATTCTGTAATCTGTGGACCTTCAAAGTGTTGATGAAACACAGAAATGGCCTCGGAATTGAATACAACAGTAACCATGCGCACTTTCCTCCATGGGAGTAATGTCTCAAATAGTCTACGCTTTCATCGTTCCCTGGAAGACCAGTAGTAGTTTCCGATGCACCTTTGGAAGCATTCTGTAATCTGTAAACTATCAGAGAGTTGTACAAGCACAGAAATTGCATCGGGATTGAGTACATTAGTCACCATGCGCACTTTCCTCCATGGGAGTAATGTCTCAAACAGTTTACGCTTTGATCGTTCCCAGGAAGACCAGTAGTAGTTTCCGATGCACATCTGGAGGCATTCTGTAGTCTGTGGACTATCAGATTGTTGATGAAACACAGAAACTGCATCGGGATTGAATATAAGAGTCACCATGCGCACGTTCCTCCATGGGAGTAATGTCTCAAACATTCTACGCTTTGATCGTTCCCTGGAAGACCAGTTGTAGTTTCCGATGCACATCTGGAGGAATTCTGTAATCTGTGACCTTCAAAGTGTTGATGAAACACAGAAATTATATCGGGATTGAATACAACAGTCACCATGCTCACATTCGTCCATGGGAGTACTTTCTCAAACAGTCTACGATTTGATCGTTCCCTGCAAGACCAGTAGTAGTTTCCGATGCACACCTGGAGGCATTCTGTAATCTGTGGACCTTCAAAGTGTTGATGAAACACAGAAATTGCCTCAGGATTGAGTACAACAGTCACCATGCGCACTTTCCTCCATGGGTGTAATGTCTCAAACAGTCTACGTTTTGGTCGTATCCTGGAAGACCAGTAGTATTTTCCGATGCACATCTGGAGGCCTTCTGTAATCTGTTTTCCTTCAAAGTGTTGATGAAACACAGAAATTGCATCGGGATTGAATACAAGAGTCACCATGCGCACGTTCCTCCATGGGAGTAATGTCTCAAACATTCTACGCTTTGATCGTTCCCTGGAAGACCAGTAGTAGTTTCCGATGCACATCTGTAGGCCTTCTGTTATCTGTTGACTTTCAAAGTGTTGATGAAACACAGAAATTGCATCGTGATTGAATACAACAATCACCATGCGCACTTTCCTCCATGGGAGTAATGTCTCAAACAGTCTACGCTTTGATCGTTTCCTGGAAGACCAGTAGTAGTTTCCGATGCACATCTGGAGGCATTCTGTAGTCTGTGGACTATCAGAGTGTTGATGAAACACAGAGACTGCATCGGGATTGAATACAACAGTCACCATGCGCACGTTCCTCCATGGGGGTAATGTCTCAATCATTCTACGCTTTGATCGTTCCCTGGAAGACCAGTTGTAATATCCGATGCACATCTGGAGGAATTCTGTAAACTGTGACCTTCAAAGTGTTGATGAAACACAGAAATTGCCTCCGGATTGAATACAACGGTCACCATGCGCACTTTCCTCCATGGGAGTAATGTCTCAAACAGTCTACGGTTTGATCGTTCTCCTGAAGACCAGTAGTAGTTTCCGATGCACATCTGGAGGCATTCTGTAATCTGTGGACTATCAGAGTGTTGTTGAAACACAGATATTGCATCGGAATTGAATACAATAGTCACCATGCTTACTTTCCTCCATGGGAGTAATGTCTCATACAGTCTACGCTTTGATCGTTTCCTGGAAGACCAGTAGTAGTTTCCGATGCACATCTGGAGGCCTTCTGTAATCTGTTGACCTTCAAAGTGTTGATGAAACACAGAAATTGCATCGGGATTGAATACAACAGTCACAATGCGCACTTTCCTCCATGGGAGTAATGTCTCAAAGAGTCTACGCTTTGATCGTTCCCTGGAAGACCAGTAGTATTTTCCGATGCACATCTGGAGGTATTCTGTTATCTGTGGAACATCAGAATGTTGATGAAACACAGAAATTGCATCGGGATTGAATACAACTGTCACCATGCGCACTTTCCTCCATGGGAGTAATGTCTTAAACAGTTTACGATTTGATCGTTCCCTGGAAGACCAGTAGTACTTTACGATGCTCATCTGAAGGCATTCTGTAATGTGTGGACTATCAGAGTGTGATGAAACACAGAAATTGCATGGGGATTGAATACAACCGTCACCATGTGCACATTCCTACATGGGAGTAATGTCTCAAACAGTCTACGCTTTGATCCTTCCCTGCAAGACCAGTAGTAGTTTCTGATGCACATCTGGAGGCATTCTGTAATCTGAGGACTATCAGTGTGTTGTTGAAACACAGAAATTGCATCGGGATTGAATACAACAGTCACCATGCGCACTTTCCTCCATGGGAGTAATGTCTCAAACAGTCTACGCTTTGATTATTCCCTGAAGACCAGTAGTAGTTTCCGATGCACATCTGGAGGCATTCTGTAATCTGTAAACTATTAGAGTTTTGTTCAAACACAGATATTGAATCGGGATTGTATACAACAGTCACCATGCGCACTTTCCTCCATGGGAGTAATGTCTCAAACCGTCTACACTTTGATCGTTCCCTGCAAGACCGGTAGTAGTTTCCGATGCACATCTGGAGGCATTCTGTAGTCTGTGGACTATCAGCGTGTTGATGAAACAAAGAAATTGCATCGGGATTGAATACAACTGTCACCATGCGCACATTCCTCATGGGAGTAATGTCTCAAACAGTCTACGCTTTGATCGTTCCCTCGAAGACCAGTTGTAGTTTCCGATGTACAACTGGAGGCATTCTGTAATCTGTGGACCTTCAAAGTGTTGATGAAACACAGAAATTGCATCGGGATTGAATACAACAGTCACCATGCGCACTTTCCTCCATGGGAGTAATGTCTCAAACAGTCTACAATTTGATCGTTCCCTGCAAGACCGGTAGTAGTTTCCGATGCACATCTGGAGGCATTCTGTACTCTGTGGACTATCAGATTGTTGATGAAACACAGAAACAGCATCGGGATTGTATACAACAGTCGCCATGCGCACGTTCCTCCATGGGAGTAATGTCTCAAATAGTCTACACTTTGATCGTTCCCTGCAAGACAAGTAGTAGTTTCCGATGCACATCTGGATGCATTCTGGAATCTGTAGACTATCAGAGTGTTGTTGAAACTCAGATATTGCATCGGGATTGAATACAACAGTCACCATTCTTACTTTGCTCCATGGGAGTAATGTCTCAAACAGTCTACGCTTTGATCGTTCTCCTGAAGACCAGTAGTAGTTTCCGATGCACATCTGGAGGAATTCTGAAATGTGTGGAACATCAAAATGTTGTTGAAACACAGAAAATGCATGGGAATTGAATACAACAGTCTCATTGCGCACTTTCCTCCAGGGGAGTAATGTCTCAAACTGTCTACGCTTTGATCGTTCCTTGGAAGACCAGTAGTAGTTTCCGATGCACATCTGGGGGCATTCTGTAATGTGTGGACTATCAGAGTGTTGTTGAAACACAGAAACTGCATCGGCATTGAATACAACAGACACCATGCGCACTTTCCTCCATGTTAGTAATGGCTCAAACAGTGTACTCTTTAATCGATCTCTGCAAGACCAGTAGTAGTTTCCGATGCACATCTGGAGGCATTCTGTAGTCTGTGAACAATCAGAGTGTTGATGAAACACAGAAATTGCATAGGGATTGAATACAACAGTCACCATGCGCACATTCCTCCATGGGAGTAATGTCTCAAACAATCTATGCTTTGATCGTTCCCTGGAAGACCAGTTGTAGTTTCCGATGCACATCTGGAGGCATTCTGTAAGCTGTGGACCTTCAAAGTGTTGATGAAACACAGAAATTGCATCGGGATTGAATACAACAGTCACCATGCGCACTTTCCTCCATGGGAGTAATGTCTCAAACAGTCTACACTTTGAACGTTCCCTGCAAGACCGGTAGTAGTTTCCGATGCACATCTGGAGGCATTCTGTAATCTGTGGACCTTCAAAGTGTTGATGAAACACAGAAATGGCCTCGGCATTGAATACAACAGTCACCATGCGCACTTTCCTCCATGGGAGTAATGTCTCAAATAGTCTACGCGTTCGTCGTTCCCTGGAAGACCAGTAGTAGTTTCCGATGCACCTCTGGAAGCATTCTGTAATGTTGTTCAAGCACAGAAATTGCATCGGGATTGAGTACATTAGTCACCATGCGCACTTTCCTCCATGGGAGTAATGTCTCAAACAGTTTACGCTTTGATCGTTCCCAGGAAGACCAGTAGTAGTTTCCGATGCACATCTGGAGGCATTCTGTAGTCTGTGGACTATCAGAGTGTTGATGAAACACAGAAACTGCATCGGGATTGAATATAAGAGTCACCATGCGCACGTTCCTCCATGGGAGTAATGTCTCAAACATTCTACGCTTTGATCGTTCCCTGGAAGACCAGTTGTAGTTTCCAATGCACATCTGGAGGAATTCTGTAATCTGTGACCTTCAAAGTGTTGATGAAACACAGAAATTATATCGGGATTGAATACAACAGTCACCATGCGCACATTCGTCCATGGGAGTACTGTCTCAAACAGTCTACGATTTGATCGTTCCCTGCAAGACCAGTAGTAGTTTCCGATGCACACCTGGAGGCATTCTGTAATCTGTGGACCTTCAAAGTGTTGATGAAACACAGAAATTGCCTCAGGATTGAATACAACAGTCACCATGCGCACTTTCCTCCATGGGAGTAACGTCTC
Organism: Schistocerca gregaria; assembly: GCF_023897955.1. Classification (NCBI taxonomy): domain Eukaryota; kingdom Metazoa; phylum Arthropoda; class Insecta; order Orthoptera; family Acrididae; genus Schistocerca; species Schistocerca gregaria. Next base: position 5,204,479 of record NW_026061720.1, on the reverse strand, counting down.
AAACAGTCTACGCTTTGATCGTTCTCCTGAAGACCAGTAGTAGATTCCGATGCACATCTGGAGTCATTCTGAAATGTGTGGAACATCAAAATGTTGTTGAAACACAGAAAATGCATGGGAATTGAATACAACAGTCTCGTTGCGCACTTTCCTCCAGGGGAGTAATGTCTCAAACAGTTTACGCTTTGATCGTTCCTTGGAAGACCAGTAGTAGTTTCCGATGCACATCTGGGGGCATTCTGTAATGTGTGGACTATCAGAGTGTTGTTGAAACACAGAAACTGCATCGGCATTGAATACAACAGACACCATGCGCACTTTCCTCCATGTTAGTAATGTCTCAAATAGTGTACGCTTTAATCGTTCCCTGCAAGACCAGTAGTAGTTTCCGATGCACATCTGGAGGCATTCTGTAGTCTGTGAACTATCAGAGTGTTGATGAAACACAGAAATTGCATAGGGGTTGAATACAACAGTCACCATGCGCACATTCCTCCATGGGAGTAATGTCTCAAACAATCTATGCTTTGATCGTTCCCTGGAAGACCAGTTGTAGTTTCCGATGCACATCTGGAGGCATTCTGTAAGCTGTGGACCTTCAAAGTGTTGATGAAACACAGAAATGGCCTCGGGATTGAATACAACAGTCGCCATGCGCACTTTCCTCCATGGGAGTAATGTCTCAAATAGTCTACGCTTTCATCGTTCCCTGGAAGACCAGTAGTAGTTTCCGATGCACCTCTGGAAGCATTCTGTAATCTGTAAACTATCAGAGAGTTGTTCAAGAACAGAAATTGCATCGGGATTGAGTACATTAGTCACCATGCGCACTTTCCTCCATGGGAGTAATGTCTCAAACATTCTACGCTTTGATCGTTCACTGGAAGACCAGTTGTAGTTTCCGATGCACATCTGGAGGAATTCTGTAATCTGTGACCTTCAAAGTGTTGATGAAACACAGAAATTACATCGGGATTGAATACAACAGTCACCATGCGCACTTTCCTCCATGGGAGTAATGTCTCAAACAGTCTACGCTTTGATCGTATCCTGGAAGACCAGTAGTAGTTTCCGATGCACATCTGGAGGCCTTCTGTTATCTGTTGACTTTCAAAGTGTTGATGAAACACAGAAATTGCATCGTGATTGAATACAACAATCACCGTGCGCACTTTCCTCCATGGGAGTAATGTCTCAAACAGTCTACGCTTTGATCGTTTCCTGGAAGACCAGTAGTAGTTTCCGATGCACATCTGGAGGCATTCTGTAGTCTGTGTACTATCAGAGTGTTGATGAAACAGAGAAACTGCATCGGGATTGAATACAACAGTCACCATGCGCACATTCCTCCATGGGTGTAATGTCTCAATCATTCTACTTTTTGATCGTTCCCTGGAAGACCAGTTGTAATATCCGATGCACATCTGGAGGAATTCTGTAATCTGTGACCTTCAAAGTGTTGATGAAACACAGAAATTGCATCGGGATTGAATACAACAGTCACCATGCGCACTTTCCTCCATGGGACTAATGTCTCAAACAGTCTATGCTTTGATTGTTCCCGGAAGACTAGTAGTAGCTTCCGATGCTCATCTGGAGGCATTCAGTAATCTGTAAACTATTAGAGTTTTATTCAAACACAGAAATTGAATCGGGATTGTATACAACAGACACCATGCGCACTTTCCACCATGGGAGTAATTTCTTAAACAGTTTTCGCTTTGATCGTTCCCTGGCAGACCAGTAGTAGTTTCGGATGCACATCTGGGGGCATTCTGTAATGTGTGGACTATCAGAGTGTTGTTGAAACACAGAAACTGCATCGGCGTTGAATACAACAGACACCATGCGCACTTTCCTCCATGGGAGTAATGTCTCAAACAGTGTACGCTTTAATCGTTCCCTGCAAGACCAGTAGTAGTTTCCGATGCACATCTGGAGGCATTCTGTAGTCTGTGAACTATCAGAGTGTTGATGAAACACAGAAATTGCATAGGGATTGAATACAACAGTCACCATGCGCACTTTCCTCTATGGGAGTAATGTCTCAAACAGTTTACGTTTTGATCGTTCCCTGGACGAAAAGTAGTAGCTTCCGATGCACATCTGGAGGCATTCTGTAATCTGTGGAACTTTAAAGTGTTGATGAAACACGGAAATTGCATCGGGATTGAATACAACAGTCACCATGCGCACTTTCTTCCATGGGACTAATGTGTCAAACAGTTTACGCTTTGATCGTTCCCTGAAAGACCAGTAGTAGTTTCGGATGCACATCTGGGGGCGTTCTGTAATGTGTGGACTATCAGAGTGTTGCTGAAACACAGAAATTGCATCGGCATTGAATACAACAGACACCATGCGCACTTTCCTCCGTGGGAGTAATGTCTCAAAAAGTCCACGCTTTGATCGTTCACCTGAAGACCAGTAGTAGTTTCCGATGCACATCTGGAGGCATTCTGAAATGTGTGGAACATCAGAATTTTGTTGAAACACAGATATTGCATGGGAATTGAATACAACAGTCACATTGCGCACTTTCCTCCAGGAGAGTAATGTCTCAAACAGTTTACGCTTTGATCGTTCCTTGGAAGACCAGTAGTAGTTTCCGATGCACATCTGGGGGCATTCTGTAATGTGTGGACTATCAAAGTGTTGATGAAACACAGAAATTGCTTCGGGATTGAATAAAAGAGACACCATGCGCACGTTCCTCCATGGGAGTAATGTCTCAAACAGTCTACGATTTGATCGTTCCCAGGAAGACCAGTAGTAGTTTCCGATGCACATCTGGAGGCATTCTGTAGTCTGTGGACTATCAGAGTGTTGATGAAACACAGAAACTGCATCGGGATTGAACACAAGATTCACCATGCGCACGTTCCTCCATGGGAGTAATGTCTCAAACATTCTACGCTTTGATCGTTCCCTGGAAGACCAGTTGTAGTTTCCGATGCACATCTGGAGGAATTCTGTAATCTGTGACCTTCAAAGTGTTGATGAAACATAGAAATTGCATCGGGATTGAATACATCAGTCACCATGCGCACTTTCCTCTATGGGAGTAATGTCTCAAACAGTTTACGTTTTGATCGTTCCCTGGAAGAAAAGTAGTAGCTTCCGATGCACATCTGGAGGCATTCTGTAATCTGTGGAACTTTAAAGTGTTGATGAAACACGGAAATTGCATCGGGATTGAATACAACAGTCACCATGCGCACTTTCCTCCATGGGACTAATGTCTCAAACAGTCTACGCTTTGATTGTTCCCTGAAGACCAGTAGTAGTTTCCGATGCACATCTGGAGGCATTCTGTAATCTGTAAACTGTTAGAGTTTTGTTGAAACACAGAAATTGAATCGGGATTGTATACAACAGTCACCATGCGCCCTTTCCTCCATAGGAGTAATGTCTCAAACAGTTTACGCTTTGATCGTTCCCTGAAAGACCAGTAGTAGTTTCGGATGCACATCTGGGGGCGTTCTGTAATGTGTGGACTATCAGAGTGTTGCTGAAACACAGAAATTGCATCGGCATTGAATACAACAGACACCATGCGCACTTTCCTCCGTGGGAGTAATGTCTCAAAAAGTCTACGCTTTGATCGTTCACCTGAAGACCAGTAGTAGTTTCCGATGCACATCTGGAGGCATTCTGTAATCTGTGGAACATCAGAATGTTGTTGAAACACAGAAATTGCATGGGAATTGAATACAACAGTCACATTGCGCACTTTCCTCCAGGAGAGTAATGTCTCAAACAGTTTACGCTTTGATCGTTCCTTGGAAGACCAGTAGTAGTTTCCGATGCACATCTGGGGCATTCTGTAATGTGTGGACTATCAGAGTGTTGATGAAACACAGAAATTGCTTCGGGATTGAATAAAAGAGACACCATGCGCACGTTCCTCCATGGGAGTAATGTCTCAAACAGTCTACGATTTGATCGTTCAGTGGAAGACCAGTAGTATTTTCCGATGCACTTCTGGAGGCATTCTGTTATCTGTGGAACATCAGAATGTTGATGAAACACAGAAATTGCATCGGGATTGAATACAACTGTCACCATGCGCACTTTCCTCCATGGGAGCAATGTCTTAAACAGTTTACGATTCGATCGTTCATTGGAAGACCAGTAGTACTTTACGATGCTCATCTGAAGGCATTCTGTAATGTGTGGACTATCAGAGTGTTGATGAAACACAGAAATTGCATCGGGATTGAATACAACCGTCACCATGTGCACATTCCTACATGGGAGTAATGTCTCAAACAGTCTACGCTTTGATCCTTCTATGCAAGACCAGTAGTAGTTTCCGATGCACATCTGGAGGCATTCTGTAATCTGTGGACTATCAGTGTGTTGTTGAAACACAGAAATTGCATCGGGATTGAATACAACAGTCACCATGCGCACTTTCCTCCATGGGAGTAATGTCTCAAACAGCATACGCTTTGATCGTTCCCTGGAAGACCAGTTGTAGTTTCCGATGCACATCTGGAGGAATTCTGTAATCTGTGACTTTCAAAGTGTTGATGAAACACAGAAATTGCATCGGGATTGAATACATCAGTCACCATGCGCACTTTCCTCTATGGGAGTAATGTCTCAAACAGTTTACGTTTTGATCGTTCCCTGGAAGAAAAGTAGTAGCTTCCGATGCACATCTGGAGGCATTCTGTAATCTGTGGAACTTTAAAGTGTTGATGAAACACGGAAATTGCATCGGGATTGAATACAACAGTCACCATGCGCACTTTCCTCCATGGGACTAATGTCTCAAACAGTCTACGCTTTGATTGTACCCTGAAGACCAGTAGTAGTTTCCGATGCACATCTGGAGGCATTCTGTAATCTGTAAACTGTTAGAGTTTTGTTCAAACACAGAAATTGAATCGGGATTGTATACAACAGTCACCATGCGCCCTTTCCTCCATAGGAGTAATGTCTCAAACAGTTTACGCGTTGATCGTTCCCTGAAAGACCAGTAGTAGTTTCGGATGCACATCTGGGGGCGTTCTGTAATGTGTGGAGTATCAGAGTGTTGCTGAAACACAGAAATTGCATCGGCATTGAATACAACAGACACCATGCGCACTTTCCTCCGTGGGAGTAATGTCTCAAACAGTCTACGCTTTGATCGTTCACCTGAAGACCAGTAGTAGTTTCCGATGCACATCTGGAGGCATTCTGAAATGTGTGGAACATCAGAATTTTGTTGAAACACAGAAATTGCATGGGAATTGAATACAACAGTCACATTGCGCACTTTCCTCCAGGAGAGTAATGTCTCAAACAGTTTACGCTTTGATCGTTCCTTGGAAGACCAGTAGTAGTTTCCGATGCACATCTGGGGGCATTCTGTAATGTATGGACTATCAGAGTGTTGATGAAACACAGAAATTGCTTCTGGATTGAATAAAAGAGACACGATGCGCACGTTCCTCCATGGGAGTAATGTCTCAAACAGTCTACGATTTGATCGTTCCCAGGAAGACCAGTAGTAGTTTCCGATGCACATCTGGAGGCATTCTGTAGTCTGTGGACTATCAGAGTGTTGATGAAACACAGAAACTGCATCGGGATTGAACACAAGATTCACCATGCGCACGTTCCTCCATGGGAATAATGTCTCAAACATTCTACGCTTTGATCGTTCCCTGGAAGACCAGTTGTAGTTTCCGATGCACATCTGGAGGAATTCTGTGATCTGTGACCTTCAAAGTGTTGATGAAACACAGAAATTGCATCGGGATTGAATACATCAGTCACCATGCGCACTTTCCTCTATGGGAGTAATGTCTCAAACAGTTTACGTTTTGATCGTTCCCTGGAAGAAAAGTAGTAGCTTCCGATGCACATCTGGAGGCATTCTGTAATCTGTGGAACTTTAAAGTGTTGATGAAACACGGAAATTGCATCGGGATTGAATACAACAGTCACCATGCGCACTTTCCTCCATGGGACTAATGTCTCAAACAGTCTACGCTTTGATTGTTCCCTGAAGACCAGTAGTAGTTTCCGATGCACATCTGGAGGCATTCTGTAATCTGTGGACTATCAGAGTGTTGTTAAAACACAGAAATAGCATCGGGATTGAATAAAACAGTCACCATGCTTACTTTCCTCCATGGGAGTAATGTCTCAAACAGTCTACGGTTTGATCGTTTCCTGGAAGACCAGTAGTAGATTCCGATGCACATCTGGAGGCATTCTGTAATCTGTGGACCTTCAAAGTGTTGATGATACAAGGAAATTGCATCGGGATTGAATACAATATTCACCATGCGCACGTTCCTCCATTTGAGTAATGTCTCAAACAGTCTACGATTTGATCGTTCCCTGGAAGACCAGTAGTAGTTTCCGATGCACATCTGGAGGAATTCTGCAATCTGTGGACCTTCAAAGAGTTGATGAATCACAGAAATTGCATCGGGATTAAATACAACAGTCACCATGCGCACTTTCCTCCATGGGAGTAATGTCTCAAACAGTCTACGCTTTGATCGTTCCCTGCAAGACCAGTAGTAGTTTCCGATGCACATCTGGAGGCATACTGTAATCTGTGGACCTTCAAAGTGTTGATGAAACACAGAAATTGCATCGGGATTGAATACAACAGTCACCATGGGCACGTTCCTCCATGGGAGTAATGTCTCAAACAGTCTACGCTTTGATCATTCCCTGCAAGACCAGTAGTAGTTTCCGATGCACATCTGGAGGCATTCTGTAATCTGTGGACTATCAGAGTGTTGTTAAAACACAGAAATAGCATCGGGATTGAATAAAACAGTCACCATGCTTACTTTCCTCCATGGGAGTAATGTCTCAAACAGTCTACGGTTTGATCGTTTCCTGGAAGACCAGTAGTAGATTCCGATGCACATCTGGAGGCATTCTGTAATCTGTGGACCTTCAAAGTGTTGATGAAACAAGGAAATTGCATCGGGATTGAATACAATATTCACCATGCGCACGTTCCTCCATTTGAGTAATGTCTCAAACAGTCTACGATTTGATCGTTCCCTGGAAGACCAGTAGTAGTTTCCGATGCACATCTGGAGGAATTCTGCAATCTGTGGACCTTCAAAGAGTTGATGAATCACAGAAATTGCATCGGGATTAAATACAACAGTCACCATGCGCACTTTCCTCCATGGGAGTAATGTCTCAAACAGTCTACGCTTTGATCGTTCCCTGCAAGACCAGTAGTAGTTTCCGATGCACATCTGGAGGCGTACTGTAATCTGTGGACCTTCAAAGTGTTGATGAAACACAGAAATTGCATCGGGATTGAATACAACAGACACCATGCACACTTTCCTCCATGGGAGTAATGTCTCAAAAAGTCTACGCTTTGATCGTTCCCTGCAAGACCAGTAGTAGTTTCCGATGCACATTTGGAATCATTCAGTAGTCTGTGGTCAATCAGAGTGTTGATGAAACACAGAAATTGCATCGGGATTGAATACAACAGTCACCATGCGCACGTTCCTCCATGGGAGTAATGTCTCAAACAGTCTACGCCTTGATCGTTCCCTGGAAGACCAGTATTAATTTCCGATGCACATCTGGAGGCATTCTGTTATCTGTAGAAAATTAGAATGTTGATGAAACACAGAAATTGCATCGGGATTGAATACAACAGTCTCCATGCGCACTTTCCTCCATGGGAGCAATATCACAAACAGTTTACGATTTGATCGTTCCCTGCAAGACCAGTAGTAGTTTCCGACGCACATCTGGAGGCATTCGTTAATCTGTGGACCTTCAAAGTGTTGATGAAACAAAGAAATTGCCTCGGGATTGAATACAACAGTCACCATGCGCACTTTCCTCCAATGGAGTAATGTCTCAACTAGTCTACGCTTTCATCGTTCCCTGCAAGACCAGTAGCAGTTTCCGATGCAGATCTAGAGGCATTCTGTAGTCTGCGGACTATCAGAGTGTTGTTGAAACACAGAAATTGCATCGGGATTGAATACAACAGTCACCATGCGCACATTCCCCCATGGGAGTAATGTCTCAAACAGTCTACGCTTTGATCGTTCCCTGCAAGACCAGTAGTAGTTTCCGATGCACATCTGGTGGCATTCTGTAATCTGTGGACCTTCAAAGTGTTGATGAAACACAGAAATTGCCTCGGGATTGAATACAACAGTCACCATGCCTACTTTCCTCCATGGGAGTAATGTCTCAAACAGTCTACGCTTTGATCGTTTCCTGGAAGACTAGTAGTAGATTCCGATGCACATGTGGAGGCATTCTGTAATCTGTGGACCTTAAAAGTGTTGATGAAACAAGGAAATTGCATCGGGATTGAATACAACAGTCACCATGCGCACTTTCCTCCATGCGAGTAATGTCTCAAATAGTCTACGCTTTGATCCTTTCCTGGAAGACCAGTAGTAGTTTCCGATGCACATCTGGAGGCATTCTGTAATCTGTAGACTATCAGAGTGTTGTTCAAATACAGAAATTGCATCGGGATTGAATACAACAGTCACCATGCGCACTTTCCTCCATAGGAGTAATGTCTCAAACAGTTTTCGATATGATCGTTTCCTGGAAGACCAGTAGTAGTTTCCGATGAACATCTGGGGGCATTCTGTAATGTGTGGACCATCAGAGTCTTGATGAAACACAGAAATTGCATCGGGATTGAATACAACTGACAACGTGCACACTTTCCCCCATGGGAACAATGTCTCAAAAAGTCTACGCGTTGATCGTTCTCTGCAAGACCAGTAGTAGTTTCCGATGCACATCTGGAGGCATTCTGTAGTCTGTGGAGTATCAGAGTGTTGATGAAACACAGAAATTGTATCGGGATTGAATACAACAGTCACCATGCGCACTTTTCTCCATGGGAGTAATGTCTCAAATAGTCTACGCTTTGATCGTTCCTGGAGGACCAGTAGTAGTTTCCGATGCACCTCTGGAAGCATTCTGTAATCTGTAAACTATCAGAGAGTTGTTCAAGCACAGAAATTGCATCGGGATTGAGTACATTAGTCACCATGCGCACTTTATTCCATGGGAGTAATGTCTCAAACAGTTCACGCTTTCATCGTTCCCTGGAAGACTAGTAGTAGTTTCCGATTCACATCTGGGGGCATTCTGTAAAGTGTGGACTATCGGAGTGTTGATGAAACACAGGAATTGCATCGGAATTGAATACAATTGTCACCAGGCGCACTTTCCTCCATGGGGGTAATGTCTCAAACAGTCTACGCTTTGATCGTTCCCAGGAAGACCAGTAGTAGTTTCCGATGCACATCTGGAGGTATTCTGTAATCTGTGACCTTCAAAATGTTGATGAAACACAGAAATTGCATCGGGATTGAATACATCAGTCACCATGCGCACTTTCCTCTATGGGAGTAATGTCTGAAACAGATTACGTTTTGATCGTTCCCGGGAAGAAAAGTAGTAGTTTCCGATGCACATCTGGAGGCATTCTGTAATCTGTGGACCTTTAAAGTGTTGATGAAACACGGAAATTGCATCGGGATTGAATACAACAGTCACCATGCGCACTTTCCTCCATGGGACTAATGTCTCAAACAGTCTACGCTTTGGGTGTTCCCTGAAGACCAGTAGTAGTTTCCGATGCACATCTGGAGGCATTCTGTAGTCTGTGACCTTCAAAGTGTTGATGAAACACAGAAATTGCATCGGGATGGAATACAATAGTCATCATGCGCACTTTCGTCCATGGGAGTAACGTCTCAAACAGTCTACGCTTTGATCGTTCCTTGGAAGACCAGTAGTAGTTTCCGATGCTCATCTGGGGGCATTCTGTAATATGTGGACTATCAGAGTGTTGATGAAACACAGAAATTGCATCGGGATTGAATACAACAGTCACCATGCGCACTTTCCTCCATGGGAGTAATGTCTCAAACAGTCCACGCTTTGATCGATCACTTGAAGACCAGTAATAGTTTCCGATGCACATCTGGATGCATTCTGTAATCTGTGGACTATCAGAGTGTTGTTAAAACACAGAAATAGCATCGGGATTGAATAAAACAGTCACCATGCTTACTTTCCTCCATGGGAGTAATGTCTCAAACAGTCTATGGTTTGATCATTTCCTGGAAGACCAGTAGTAGATTCCGATGCACATCTGGAGGCATTCTGTAATCTGTGGACCTTCAAAGTGTTGATGAAACAAGGAAATTGCATCGGGATTGAATACAACATTCACCATGCGCACGTTCCTCCATTTGAGTAATGTCTCAAACAGTCTACGATTTGATCGTTCCCTGGAAGACCAGTAGTAGTTTCCGATGCACATCTGGAGGAATTCTGCAATCTGTGGACCTTCAAAGTGTTGAAGAATCACAGAAATTGCATCGGGATTAAATACAACAGTCACCATGCGCACTTTCCTCCATGGGAGTAATGTCTCAAACAGTCTACGCTTTGATCGTTCCCTGCAAGACCAGTAATAGTTTCCGATGCACATCTGGAGGCATACTGTAATCTGTGGACCTTCAAAGTGTTGATGAAACACAGAAATTGCATCGGGATTGAATACAACAGTCACCGTGCGCACTTTCCTCCATGGGAGTAATGTCTCAAACAGTCTACGCTTTAATCGTTCCCTGCAAGACCAGTAGTAGTTTCCGATGCAGATCTAGAGGCATTCTGTAGTCTGTGGACTATCAGAGTGTTGTTGAAACACAGAAATTGCATCGGGAATGAATACAACTGTCACCATGCGCACATTCCTCCATGGGACTAATGTCTCAAACAGTCTACGCTTTGGTTGTTCCCTGAAGACCAGTAGTAGTTTCCGATGCACATCTGGAGGCATTCACTAATCTGTAAACTATCAGAGAGTTATTCAAACACAGAAATTGCATCGGGATTGAATATAACAGTCACCATGCGCACTTTCCTACATAGGAGTAATGTCTCAAACAGTTTACGCTTTGATCGTTTCCTGGAAGACCAGTAGTAGTTTCCGATGAACATCTGGGGGCATTCTGTAATGTGTGGACTATCAGGGTGTTGATGAAACACAGAAATTGCATCGGGATTGAATACAACAGACACCATGCGCACGTTCCTCCATGGGAGTAATGTCTCAAACAGTTTACGCTTTCATCGTTCCCTGGAAGACTAGTAGTAGTTTCCGTTTCACATCTGGGGGCATTCTGTAAAGTGTGGACTATCAGAGTGTTGATGAAACACAGGAATTGCATCGGAATTGAATACAATTGTCACCAGGCGCACTTTCCTCCATGGGAGGAATGTCTCAAACTGTCTACGCTTTGATCGTTCCCAGGAAGACCAGTAGTAGTTTCCGATGCACATCTGGAGGCATTCTGTAATCTGTGGACCTTTAAAGTGTCGATGACACACGGAAATTGCATCGGGATTGAATACAACAGACACCATGCACACTTTCCTCCATGGGAGTAATGTCTCAAAAAGTCTACGCTTTGATCGTTCCCTGCAAGACCAGTAGTAGTTTCCGATGCACATCTGGAATCATTCTGTAGTCTGTGGTCAATCAGAGTGTTGATGAAACACAGAAATTGCATCGGGATTGAATACAACAGTCACCATGCGCACTTTCCTCCATGGGAGTAATGTCTCAAACAGTCTACGCCTTGATCGTTCCCTGGAAGACCAGTATTAGATTCCGATGCACATCTGGAGGCATTCTGTTATCTGTAGAAAATTATAATGTTGATGAAACACAGAAATTGCATCGGGATTGAATACAACAGTCTCCATGCGCACTTTCCTCCATGGGAGCAATATCACAAACAGTTAACGATTTGATCGTTCCCTGCAAGACCAGTAGTAGTTTCCGACGCACATCTGGAGGCATTCTTTAATCTGTGGACCTTCAAAGTGTTGATGAAACACAGAAATTGCCTCGGGATTGAGTACAACAGTCACCATGCGCACTTTCCTCCAATGGAGCAATGTCTCAACTAGTCTACGCTTTGATCGTTCCCTGCAAGACCAGTAGCAGTTTGCGATGCAGATCTAGAGGCATTCTGTAGTCTGTGGACTATCAGAGTGTTGTTGAATCACAGAAATTGCATCGGGATTGATTACAACAGTCACCATGCGCACATTCCCCCATGGGAGTAATGTCTCAAACAGTCTACGCTTTGATCGTTCCCCTGAAGACCAGTAGTATTTTCCGATGCACATCTGGAGGCATTCTGTAATCTGCAGAACATCAGAATGTTGATGAATCACAGAAATTGCATCGGGATTGAATACAACAGTCACCACGCGCACTTTACTCCATGGGAGTAATGTCTCAAACAGTCCACGCTTTGATCGTTCTCTGCAAGACCAGTAGTAGTTTCCGATGCACATCTGGAATCATTCTGTAGTCTGTGGTCAATCAGAGTGTTGATGAAACACAGAAATTGCATCGGGATTGAATACAACAGTCACCATGCGCACTTTCCTCCATGGGAGTAATGTCTCAAACAGTCTACGCCTTGATCGTTCCCTGGAAGACCAGTATTAGATTCCGATGCACATCTGGAGGCATTCTGTTATCTGTAGAAAATTAGAATGTTGATGAAACACAGAAATTGCATCGGGATTGAATACAACAGTCTCCATGCGCACTTTCCTCCATGGGAGCAATATCACAAACAGTTTACGATTTGATCGTTCCCTGCAAGACCAGTAGTAGTTTCCGACGCACATCTGGAGGCATTCTTTAATCTGTGGACCTTCAAAGTGTTGATGAAACACAGAAATTGCCTCGGGATAGAGTACAACAGTCACCATGCGCACTTTCCTCCAATGGAGCAATGTCTCAACTAGTCTACGCTTTGATCGTTCCCTGCAAGACCAGTAGCAGTTTCCGATGCACATCTGGAGGCATTCTGTAATCTGTGGACTATCCGAGTGTTGTTGAAACACAGAAATTGCATCGGGATTGAATACAACAGTCACCATGCGCACTTTCCTCCATGGGAGTAATATCTCAAACAGTCTACGCTTTGATCGTTTCCTGGAAGACCAGTAGTATATTCCTATGCACATCCGGATGCATTCTGTAATCTGTGAACCTTCAAAGTGTTAATGAAGCTCAGAAATTGCATCGGGATGGAACACAAGAGTCACCATGCGCACTTTCCTCCATGGGAGTAATGTCTCAAATAGTTTACGGTTTGATCCTTCCCTGGAAGACAAGTAGTAGTTTCCGATGCAAATCTGGAGGCATTCTGTAGCCTGTGGACTTTCAGAGTGCTGATGAAACACAGAAATTGCATCGGGAATGAATACAAGAGACACCATGCACACTTTCCTCCATGGAAGCAATGTCTCAAAAAGTGTACGCTTTGATCGTTCCCTGCAAGACCAGTAGTAGTTTCCGATGCACATCTGGAGGCATTCTGTAGTCTATGGACTATCAGAGTGTTGATGAAACACAGAATTTGCATGGGGATTGAATACAACAGTCACCATGCGCACGTTCCTCCATGGGAGTAATGTCTCAAACAGTCTATTCCTTGATCGTGCCCTGGAAGACCAGTAGTAGATTCCGATGCACATCTGGAGGCATTCTGTTATCTGTAGAACATTAGAATGTTGATGAAACACAGAAATTGCATCGGGATTGAATACAACAGTCACCATGTGCACTTTCCACCATGGGAGGAATGTCTGAAACAGTTTACAATTTGATCGTTCCCTGCAAGACCAGTAGTAGTTTCCGATGCACATCTGGAGGCATTCTGTAATCTGTGGACCTTCAAAGTGTTGATGAAACACAGAAATTGCCTCGGGATTGAATACAACAGTCACCATGCGCACTTTCGTCCATGGGAGTAATGTCTCAATCTGTCTACGCTTTGATCGTTCCCTGCAAGACCAGTAGTAGTTTCCGATGCACATCTGGAGGCATTCTGTAATCTGTGAACCTTCAAAGTGTTGATGAAACACAGAAATTGCCTCGGGAGTGAATACAACAGTCACAAAGCGCACTTTCCTCCATGGGAGTAATGTCTCAAACAGTCTACGATTTGATCGTTCCCTGGAAGACCAGTAGTAGTTTCCGAAGCACATCTGGAGGCATTCTGTAATCTGTGGACCTTTAAAGTGTTGATGACACACGGAAATTGCATCGGGATTGAGTACAACAGTCACCATGCGCACATTCCTCCATGGGAGTAATGTCACAAACAGTATACGTTTTGATCGTTCCCTGGAAGACCAGTTGTAGTTTCCGATGCACATATGGAGGCATTCGCTAATCTGTGAACCTTCAAAGAGTTGATGAAACAAAGAAATTGCATCGGGATTGAGTTCAACAGTCACCATACGCACATTCCTACATGGGAGTAATGTCTCAAACAGTCTACGTTTTGATCGTTCCCTGGAAGACCAGTTGTAGTTTCCGATGCACATCTGGTGGCATTCTGTAATCTGTGGACCTTCAACGTGTTGATGAAACACAGAAATTGCCACGGGATTGAATACAACAGTCACCATGCGCACTTTCCTCCATGGGAGTAATGTCTCAAATAGTCTACGCTTTGGTCATTCATTGCAAGACTAGTAGTAGTTTCCGATGCACATCTGGAGGCATTCTGTAATCTGTAAACTGTTAGAGTTTTGTTCAAACACAGAAATTGAATCGGGATTGTATACAACAGTCACCATGCGCACTTTCCTCCATAGGAGTAATGTCTCAAACAGTTTACGCTTTGATCGTTCCCTGAAAGACCAGTAGTAGTTTCGGATGCACATCTGGGGGCGTTCTGTAATGTGTGGTCTATCAGAGTGTTGCTGAAACAACAGAAATTGCATCGGCATTGAATACAACTGACACCTTGCGCACTTTCCTCCATGGGAGTAATGTCTCAAAAAGTCTACGCTTTGATCGTTCTCCTGAAGACCAGTAGTAGTTTCCGATGCACATCTGGAGGCATTCTGAAATGTGTGGAACATCAGAATGTTGTTGAAACACAGAAATTGCATGGGAATTGAATACAACAGTCACATTGCGCACTTTCCTCCAGGGGAGTAATGTCTCAAACAGTTTACGCTTTGATCGTTCCTTGGAAGACCAGTAGTAGTTTCCGATGCACATCTGGGGGCATTCTGTAATGTGTGGACTATCAGAGTGTTGATGAAACACAGAAATTGCTTCGGGATTGAATACAACAGACACCATGCGCACGTTCCTCCATGGGAGTAATGTCTCAAACAGTCTACGATTTGATCGTTCCCTGGAAGACCAGAAGTAGTTTCCGATGCACATCTGGAGGCCTTCTGTAATCTGTTGACCTTCAAAGTGTTGATGAAACACAGAAATTGCATCGGGATTGAATACAACAGTCACAATGCGCACTTTCCTCCATGGGAGTAATGTCTCAAACAGTCTACGCTTTGATCGTTCCCTGGAAGACCAGTAGTATTTTCCGATGCACATCTGGAGGCATTCTGTTATCTGTGGAACATCAGAATGTTGATGAAACACAGAAATTGCATCGGGATTGAATACAACTGTCACCATGCACACTTTCCTCCATGGGAGCAATGTCTTAAACAGTTTACGATTTGATCGTTCCCTGGAAGACCAGTAGTACTTTACGATGCTCATCTGAACGCATTCTGTAATGTGTGGACTATCAGAGTGTTAATGAAACACAGAAATTGCATCGGGATTGAATACAACCGTCACCATGTGCGCATTCCTACATGGGAGTAATGTCTCAAACAGTCTACGCTTTGATCCTTCCCTGCAAGACCAGTAGTAGTTTCCGATGCACATCTGCAGGCATTCTGTAATCTGTAAACTATTAGAGTTTTGTTCAAACACAGAAATTGAATCGGGATTGTATACAACAGTCACCATGCGCACTTTCCCCCATGGGCGTAATGTCTCAAACCGTCTACACTTTGATCGTTCCCTAAAAGACCGGTAGTAGTTTCCGATGCACATCTGGAGGCATTCTGTAGTCTGTGGACTATCAGCGTGTTGATGAAACACAGAAATTGCATCGGGATTGAATACAACAGTCACCATGCGCACATTCCTCCATGGGACTAATGTCTCAAACAGTCTACGCTTTGATCGTACCCTCGAAGGCCAGTTGTAGTTTCCGATGTACAACTGGAGGCATTCTGTAATCTGTGGACCTTCAAAGTGTTGATGAAACACAGAAATTGCATCGGGATTGAATACAACAGTCACCATGCGCACTTTCCCCCATGGGACTAATGTCTCAAACAGTCTACGCCTTGATCGTTCCCTCGAAGACCAGTAGTAGTTTCCGATGCACATCTGGAGGCATTCTGTAATCTGTAAACTATTAGAGTTTTGTTCAAACACAGAAATTGAATCGGGATTGTATACAACAGTCACCATGCGCACTTTCCTCCATGGGAGTAATGTCTCAAACAGTCTACGCTTTGATCGTTCCCTGCAAGACCAGTAATAGTTTCCGATTCACATCTGGAGGCATTCGGTAATCTGTGGACCTTCAAAGTGTTGATGAAACACAGAAATTGCCTTGGGATTGAATACAACAGTCACCATGCGCACTTTCCTCCATGGGAGTAATGTCTCAAACAGTCCACGCTTTGATCGTTCTCTGGAAGACCAGTAATAGTCCGATGCACATCTGGATGCATTCTGTAATCTGTGGACTATCAGAGTGTTGTTGAAACACAGAAATAGCATCGGGATTGAATACAACAGTCACCATGCTTACTTTCCTCCATGGGAGTAATGTCTCAAACAGCCTACGCTTTGATCGTTTCCTGGAAGACCAGTAGTAGATTCCGATGCACATCTGGAGGCATTCTGTAATCTGTGGACCTTAAAAGTGTTGATGAAACAAGGAAATTGCATCGGGATTGAATACAACAGTCACCATGCGCACTTTCCTCCATGCGAGTAATGTCTCAAATAGTCTACGCTTTGATCCTTTCCTGGAAGACCAGTAGTAGTTTCCCATGAACATCTGGGGGCATTCTGTAATGTGTGGACCATCAGAGTGTTGATGAAACACAGAAATTGCATCGGGATTGAATACAACAGACAACATGCACACTTTCCCCCATGGGAGCAATGTTTCAAAAAGTCTACGCGTTGATCGTTCCCTGCAAGACTGGTAGTAGTTTCCGATGCACATCTGGAGGGATTCTGTAATCTGTGGACCTTAAAAGTGTTGATGAAACACAGAAATTGCCCCGGGATTGAATACAACAGTCACCATGCGCACTTTTCTCCATGGGAGTAATGTCTCAAATAGTCTACGCTTTGATCGTTCCTGGAAGACCAGTAGTAGTTTCCGATGCACCTCTGGAAGCATTCTGTAATCTGTAAACTATCAGA
The DNA here is from genome assembly GCF_023897955.1 of Schistocerca gregaria. Lineage (NCBI taxonomy): Eukaryota > Metazoa > Arthropoda > Insecta > Orthoptera > Acrididae > Schistocerca > Schistocerca gregaria. The sequence goes on along the minus strand of NW_026061720.1, from coordinate 5,187,135 downwards.
GAGTTGTTCAAGCACAGAAATTGCATCGGGATTGAGTACATTAGTCACCATGCGCACTTTCCTCCATGGGAGTAATGTCTCAAACAGTCTACGCTTTGATCGTTCCCTGGAAGACCAGTCGTAGTTTCCGATGAACATCTGGGGGCATTCTGTAATTTGTGGACTATCAGAGTGTTGATGAAACACAGAAATTGCATCGGGAATGAATACAACAGACACCATGCACACTTTCCTCCATGGGAGCAATGTCTCAAAAAGTTTACGCTTTGATCGTTCCCTGCAAGACCAGTAGTAGTTTCCGATGCACATCTGGAGGCATTCTGTAGTCTATGGACTATCAGAGTGTTGATGAAACACAGAATTTGCATGGGGATTGAATACAACAGTCACCATGCGCACGTTCCTCCATGGGGGTAATGTCTCAAACAGTCTATTCCTTGATCGTGCCCTGGAAGACCAGTAGTAGATTCCGATGCACATCTGGAGGCATTCTGTTATCTGTAGAACATTAGAATGTTGATGAAACACAGAAATTGCATCGGGATTGAATACAACAGTCACCATGCGCACTTTCCACCATGGGAGCAATGTCTCAAACAGTTTACGATTTGATCGTTCCCTGCAAGACCAGTAGTAGTTTCCGATGCACATCTGGAGAAATTCTGTAATCTGTGGACCTTTAAAGTGTTGATGAAACACAGAAATTGCCTCGGGATTGAATACAACAGTCACCATGCGCACTTTCGTCCATGAGAGTAATGTCTCTATCAGTCTACGCTTTGATCGTTCCCTGCAAGACCAGTAGTAGTTTCCGATGCACATCTGGAGGTATTCTGTAATCTGTGACCTTCAAAGTGCTGATGAAACACAGAAATTGCATCGGAATTGAATACATCAGTCACCATACGCACTTTCCTCTATGGGAGTAATGTCTCAAACAGTTTACGTTTTGATCGTTCCCTGGAAGAAAAGTAGTAGTTTCCGATGCACATCTGGAGGCATTCTGTAATCTGTGGACCTTTAAAGTGTTGATGAAACACGGAAATTGCATCGGGATTGAATACAACAGTCACCATGCGCACTTTCCTCCATGGGACTAATGTCTCAAACAGTCTACGCTTTGATTGTTCCCTGAAGACCAGTAGTAGTTTCCGATGCACATCTGGAGGCATTCTGTAATCTGTAAACTGTTAGTGTTTTGTTCAAACACAGAAATTGAATGGGGATTGTATACAACAGTCACCATGCGCCCTTTCCTCCATAGGAGTAATGTCTCAAACAGTTTACGCTTTGATCGTTCCCTGAAAGACCAGTAGTAGTTTCGGATGCACATCTGGGGTCGTTCTGTAATGTGTGGACCATCAGAGTGTTGCTGAAACACAGAAACTGCATCGGCATTGAATACAACAGACACCATGCGCACTTTCCTCCATGGGAGTAATGTCTCAAAAAGTCTACGCTTTAATCGTTCCCTGCAAGACCAGTAGTAGTTTCCGATGCACATCTGGAGGCATTCTGTAGGCTGTGACCTTCAAAGTGTTGATGAAACACAGAAATTGCATCGGGATGGAATACAACATTCATCATGCGCACTTTCGTCCATGGGAGTAACTTCTCAAACAGTCTACGCTTTGATCGTTCCTTGGAAGACCAGTAGTAGTTTCCGATGCTCATCTGGGGGCATTCTGTAATATGTGGACTATCAGAGTGTTGATGAGACACAGAAATTGCATCGGGATTGAATACAACAGACACCATGCGCACGTTCCTCCATGGGAGTAATGTCTCAAGCAGTCTACGCTTTGATCGTTCCCTGCAAGACCAGTAGTAGTTTCCGATCCACATCTGGAGGCATTCTGTAATCTGTGGACCTTCAATGTGTTGATGAAACACATAAATTGCTTCAGGATTGAATACAACAGTCACCATGCGCACTTTCCTCCATGGGAGTAATGTCTCAAACAGTCCACGCTTTGATCGATCACTGGAAAACCAGTAATAGTTTCCGATGCACATCTGGATGCATACTGTAATCTGTGGACTCTCAGAGTGTTGTTAAAACACAGAAATTGCATCGGGATTGAATACAACAGTCACCATGCTTACTTTCCTCCATGGGAGTAATGTCTCAAACAGTCTGCGCTTTGATCGTTTCCTGGAAGACCAGTAGTAGATTCCGATGCACATCTGGAGGCATTCTGTTATCTGTAGAAAATTAGAATGTTGATGAAACACAGAAATTGCATCGGGATTGAATACAACAGTCTCCATGCGCACTTTCCTCCATGGGAGCAATATCTCAAGCAGTTTACGATTTGATCGTTCCCTGCAAGACCAGTCGTAGTTACCGACGCACATCTGGAGGCATTCATTAATCTGTGGACCTTCAAAGTGTTGATGAAACACAGAAATCGCCTCGGGATTGAATACAACAGTCACCATGCGCACTTTCCTCCAATGGAGTAATGTCTCAACTAGTCTACGCTTTGATCGTTCCCTGCAAGACCAGTAGCAGTTTCCGATGCAGATCTAGAGGCATTCTGTAGTCTGTGGACTATCAGAGTGTTGTTGAAACACAGAAATTGCATCGGGATTGAATACAACAGTCACCATGCGCACATTCCCCCATGGGAGTAATGTCTCAAACAGTCTACGCTTTGATCGTTCCCTGGAAGACCAGTAGCAGTTTCCGATGAACATCTGGGGGCATTCTGTAATTTGTGGACTATCAGAGTGTTGATGAAACACAGAAATTGCATCGGGAATGAATACAACAGACACCATGCACACTTTCCTCCATGGGAGCAATGTCTCAAAAAGTTTACGCTTTGATCGTTCCCTGCAAGACCAGTAGTAGTTTCCGATGCACATCTGGAGGCATTCTGTAGTCTATGGACTATCAGAGTGTTGATGAAACACAGAATTTGCATGGGGATTGAATACAACAGTCACCATGCGCACGTTCCTCCATGGGAGTAATGTCTCAAACAGATTATTCCTTGATCGTGCCCTGGAAGACCAGTAGTAGATTCCGATGCACATCTGGAGTCATTCTGTTATCTGTAGAACATTAGAATGTTGATGAAACACAGAAATTGCATCGGGATTGAATACAACAGTCACCATGCGCACTTTCCACCATGGGAGCAATGTCTCAAACAGTTTACGATTTGATCGTTCCCTGCAAGACCAGTAGTAGTTTCCGATGCACATCTGGGGGCATTCTGTAATCTGTGGACCTTCAAAGTGTTGATGAAACACAGAAATTGCCTCGGGATTGAATACAACAGTCACCATGCGCACTTTCGTCCATGGGAGTAATGTCTCTATCAGTCTACGCTTTGATCGTTCCCTGCAAGACCAGTAGTAGTTTCCGATGCACATCTGGAGGCATTCTGTAATCTGTGAACCTTCAAAGTGTTGATGAAACACAGAAATTGCCTCGGGAGTGAATACAACAGTCACCATGCGCACTTTCCTCCATGGGAGTAATGTCTCAAACTGTCTACGCTTTGATCGTTCCCAGGAAGACCAGTAGTAGTTTCCGATGCACATCTGGAGGCATTCTGTAATCTGTGGACCTTTAAAGTGTTGATGACACACGGAAATTGCATCGGGATTGAATACAACAGTCACCAAGCGCACTTTCCTCCATGGGACTAATGTCTCAAACAGTCTACGCTTTGATTGCTCCCTGAAGACCAGTAGTAGTTTCCGATGCACATCTGGAGGCATTCTGTAATCTGTAAACTGTTAGAGTTTTGTTCAAACACAGAAATTGAATCGGGATTGTATACAACAGTCACCATGCGCACTTTCCTCCATAGGAGTAATGTCTCAAACAGTTTACGCTTTGATCGTTCCCTGAAAGACCAGTAGTAGTTTCGGATGCACATCTGGGGGCGTTCTGTAATGTGTGGACCATCAGAGTGTTGCTGAAACACAGAAATTGCATCGGCATTGAATACAACTGACACCATGCGCACTTTCCTCCATGGGAGTAATGTCTCAATAAGTCTACGCTTTGATCGTTCTCCTGAAGACCAGTAGTAGTTTCCGATGCACATCTGGAGGCATTCTGAAATGTGTGGAACATCAGAATGTTGTTGAAACACAGAAATTGCATGGGAATTGAATACAACAGTCACATTGCGCACTTTCCTCCAGGGGAGTAATGTCTCAAACAGTTTACGCTTTGATCGTTCCTTGGAAGACCAGTAGTAGTTTCCGATGCACATCTGGGGGCATTCTGTAATGTGTGGACTATCAGAGTGTTGATGAAACACAGAAATTGCTTCGGGATTGAATACAACAGACACCATGCGCACGTTCCTCCATCGGAGTAATGTCTCAAACAGTCTACGATTTGATCGTTCCCTGGAAGACCAGAAGTAGTTTCCGATGCACATCTGGAGGCCTTCTGTAATCTGTTGACCTTCAAAGTGTTGATGAAACACAGAAATTGCATCGGGATTGAATACAACAGTCACAATGCGCACTTTCCTCCATGGGAGTAATGTCTCAAACAGTCTACGCTTTGATCGTTCCCTGGAAGACCAGTAGTATTTTCCGATGCACATCTGGAGGCATTCTGTTATCTGTGGAACATCAGAATGTTGATGAAACACAGAAATTGCATCGGGATTGAATACAACTGTCACCATGCACACTTTCCTCCATGGGAGCAATGTCTTAAACAGTTTACGATTTGATCGTTCCCTGGAAGACCAGTAGTACTTTACGATGCTCATCTGAACGCATTCTGTAATGTGTGGACTATCAGAGTGTTAATGAAACACAGAAATTGCATCGGGATTGAATACAACCGTCACCATGTGCGCATTCCTACATGCGAGTAATGTCTCAAACAGTCTACGCTTTGATCCTTCCCTGCCAGACCAGTAGTAGTTTCCGATGCACATCTGCAGGCATTCTGTAATCTGTAAACTATTAGAGTTTTGTTCAAACACAGAAATTGAATCGGGATTGTATACAACAGTCACCATGCGCACTTTCCTCCATGGGCGTAATGTCTCAAACCGTCTACACTTTGATCGTTCCCTACAAGACCGGTAGTAGTTTCCGATGCACATCTGGAGGCATTCTGTAGTCTGTGGACTATCAGCGTGTTGATGAAACACAGAAATTGCATCGGGATTGAATACAACAGTCACCATGCGCACATTCCTCCATGGTACTAATGTCTCAAACAGTCTACGCTTTGATCGTTCCCTCGAAGACCAGTTGTAGTTTCCGATGTACAACTGGAGGCATTCTGTAATCTGTGGACCTTCAAAGTGTTGATGAAACACAGAAATTGCATCGGGATTGAATACAACAGTCACCATGCGCACTTTCCCCCATGGGACTAATGTCTCAAACAGTCTACGCCTTGATCGTTCCCTCGAAGACCAGTAGTAGTTTCCGATGCACATCTGGAGGCATTCTGTAATTTGTAAACTATTAGAGTTTTGTTCAAACACAGAAATTGAATCGGGATTGTATACAACTGTCACCATGCGCACTTTGCTCCATGGGAGTAATGTCTCAAACAGTCTACGCTTTGATCGTTCCCTGCAAGACCAGTAATAGTTTCCGATGCACATCTGGAGGCATTCTGTAATCTGTGGACCTTCAAAGTGTTGATGAAACACAGAAATTGCCTCGGGATTGAATACAACAGTCACCATGCGCACTTTCCTCCATGGGAGTAATGTCTCAAACAGTCCACGCTTTGATCGTTCTCTGGAAGACCAGTAATAGTCCGATGCACATCTGGATGCATTCTGTAATCTGTGGACTATCAGAGTGTTGTTGAAACACAGAAATAGGATCGGGATTGAATACAACAGTCACCATGCTTACTTTCCTCCATGGGAGTAATGTCTCAAAGAGCCTACGCTTTGATCGTTCCTGGAAGACCAGTAGTAGTTTCCGATGCACCTCTGGAAGCATTCTGTAATCTGTAAACTATCAGAGAGTTGTTCAAGCACAGAAATTGCATCGGGATTGAGTACATTAGTCACCATGCGCACTTTCCTCCATGGGAGTAATGTCTCAAACAGTTTACGCTGTCATCGTTCCCTGGAAGACTAGTAGTAGTTTCCGATGAACATCTGGGGGCATTCTGTAATTTGTGGACTATCAGAGTGTTGATGAAACACAGGAATTGCATCGGAATTGAATACAATTGTCACCAGGCGCACTTTCCTCCATGGGAGTAATGTCTCAAACAGTCTACGCTTTGATCGTTCCCAGGAAGACCAGTAGTAGTTTCCGATGCACATCTGGAGGTATTCTGTAATCTGTGACCTTCAAAGTGCTGATGAAACACAGAAATTGCATCGGGATTGAATACATCAGTCACCATACGCACTTTCCTCTATGGGAGTAATGTCTCAAACAGTTTACGTTTTGATCGTTCCCTGGAAGAAAAGTAGTAGTTTCCGATGCACATCTGGAGGCATTCTGTAATCTGTAAACTGTTAGAGTTTTGTTCAAACACAGAAATTGAATCGGGATTGTATACAACAGTCACCATGCGCCCTTTCCTCCATAGGAGTAATGTCTCAAACAGTTTACGCTTTGATCGTTCCCTGAAAGACCAGTAGTAGTTTCGGATGCACATCTGGGGTCGTTCTGTAATGTGTGGACTATCAGAGTGTTGCTGAAACACAGAAACTGCATCGGCATTGAATACAACAGACACCATGCGCACTTTCCTCCATGGGAGTAATGTCTCAAAAAGTCTACGCTTTAATCGTTCCCTGCAAGACCAGTAGTAGTTTCCGATGCACATCTGGAGGCATTCTGTAGTCTGTGACCTTCAAAGTGTTGATGAAACACAGAAATTGCATCGGGATGGAATACAACATTCATCATGCGCACTTTCGTCCATGGGAGTAACGTCTCAAACAGTCTACGCTTTGATCGTTCCTTGGAAGACCAGTAGTTGTTTCCGATGCTCATCTGGGGGCATTCTGTAATATGTGGACTATCAGAGTGTTGATGAGACACAGAAATTGCATCGGGATTGAATACAACAGACACCATGCGCACGTTCCTCCATGGGAGTAATGTCTCAAGCAGTCTACGCTTTGATCGTTCCCTGCAAGACCAGTAGTAGTTTCCGCTGCACATCTGGAGGCATTCTGTAATCTGTGGACCTTCAATGTGTTGATGAAACACAGAAATTGCCTCAGGATTGAATACAACAGTCACCATGCGCACTTTCCTCCATGGGAGTAATGTCTCAAACAGTCCACGCTTTGATCGATCACTGGAAAACCAGTAATAGTTTCCGATGCACATCTGGATGCATTCTGTAATCTGTGGACTATCAGAGTGTTGTTAAAACACAGAAATTGCATCGGGATTGAATACAACAGTCACCATGCTTACTTTCCACCATGGGAGTAATGTCTCAAACAGTCTGCGCTTTGATCGTTTCCTGGAAGACCAGTAGTAGATTCCGATGCACATCTGGAGGCATTCTGTTATCTGTAGAAAATTAGAATGTTGATGAAACACAGAAATTGCATCGGGATTGAATACAACAGTCTCCATGCGCACTTTCCTCAATGGGAGCAATATCTCAAGCAGTTTACGATTTGATCGTTCCCTGCAAGACCAGTCGTAGTTTCCGACGCACATCTGGAGGCATTCTTTAATCTGTGGACCTTCAAAGTGTTGATGAAACACAGAAATCGCCTCGGGATTGAATACAACAGTCACCATGCGCACTTTCCTCCAATGGAGTAATGTCTCAACTAGTCTACGCTTTGATCGTTCCCTGCAAGACCAGTAGCAGTTTCCGATGCAGATCTAGAGGCATTCTGTAGTCTGTGGACTATCAGAGTGTTGTTGAAACACAGAAATTGCATCGGGATTGAATACAACAGTCACCATGCGCACATTCCCCCATGGGAGTAATGTCTCAAACAGTCTACGCTTTGATCGTTCCCTGGAAGACCAGTAGTAGTTTCCGATGAACATCTGGGAGCATTCTGTAATTTGTGGACTATCAGAGTGTTGATGAAACACAGAAATTGCATCGGGAATGAATACAACAGACACCATGCACACTTTCCTCCATGGGAGCAATGTCTCAAAAAGTTTACGCTTTGATCGTTCCCTGCAAGACCAGTAGTAGTTTCCGATGCACATCTGGAGGCATTCTGTAGTCTATGGACTATCAGAGTGTTGATGAAACACAGAATTTGCATGGGGATTGAATACAACAGTCACCATGCGCACGTTCCTCCATGGGAGTAATGTCTCAAACAGTCTATTCCTTGATCGTGCCCTGGAAGACCAGTAGTAGATTCCGATGCACATCTGGAGGCATTCTGTTATCTGTAGAACATTAGAATGTTGATGAAACACAGAAATTGCATCGGGATTGAATACAACAGTCACCATGCGCACTTTCCACCATGGGAGCAATGTCTCAAACAGTTTACGATTTGATCGTTCCCTGCAAGACCAGTAGTAGTTTCCGATGCACATCTGGAGGCATTCTGTAATCTGTGGACCTTCAAAGTGTTGATGAAACACAGAAATTGCCTCGCGATTGAATACAACAGTCACCATGCGCACTTTCGTCCATGAGAGTAATGTCTCTATCAGTCTACGCTTTGATCGTTCCCTGCAAGACCAGTAGTAGTTTCCGATGCACATCTGGAGGCATTCTGTAATCTGTGAACCTTCAAAGTGTTGATGAAACACAGAAATTGCCTCGGGAGTGAATACAACAGTCACAATGCGCACTTTCCTCCATGGGAGTAATGTCTCAAGCTGTCTACGCTTTGATCGTTCCCTGGATGACCAGAAGTGTTTTCCGATGCACATCTGGAGGCATTATGTAGTCTGTGGACTATCAGTGTGTTGATGAAACACAGAAATTGCATCGGGATTAAACAAAACCGTCACCATGTGCACATTCTTTCATGGCAGTAATGTCTCAAACAGTCTACGCTTTGATCCTTCCCTGCAAGACCAGTAGTAGTTTCCGATGCACATCTGGAGGCATTCTGTAATCTGTGGACTATCAGTGTGTTGTTGAAACACAGAAATTGCATCGGGATTGAATACAACAGTCACCATGCGCACTTTCCTCCATAGGAGTAATGTCTCAAACAGTCTACGCTTTGATCGTTTCCTGTAAGACCAGTAGTAGTTTCCGATGCACATCTGGAGGCATTCTGTAATCTTCAGACTATCAGAGTGTTGTTGAAACACAGAAATTGCATCGGGATTGAATACAACAGTCACCATGCTTACTTTCCTCCATAGGAGTAATGTCTCAAACAGTCTACGCTTTCATCGTTTCCAGGAAGACCAGTAGTAGTTTCCGATGCACATCTGGAGGCATTCTGTAATCTGTGGAACATCTGAGTGTTGATGAAACACAGAAATTGCATCGGGATTGAATACAACAGTCACCATGCGCACTTTCCTCCATGGGAGTAATGTCTCAAACAGTCTACGCTTTGATTGTTCCCTGAAGACCAGTAGTAGTTTCCGATGCACTTCTGGAGGCATTCTGTAATCTGTAAACTATTACAGTTTTGTTCAAACACAGTAATTGAATCGGGATTGTATACAACAGTCACCATGCGCACTTTCCTCCATGGGAGTAATGTCTCATACCGTCTACAGTTTGATCGTTCCCTGCAAGACCGGTAGTAGTTTGCGATGCACATCTGGAGGCATTCTGTAGTCTGTGGACTATCAGCGTGTTGATAAAACACAGAAATTGCATCGGGATTGAATACAACAGTCACCATGCGCACATTCCTCCATGGGAGTAATGTCTCAAACAGTCTACGCGTTGATCGTTCCCTCGAAGACCAGTTTTGTTTCCGATGCACATCTGGAGGCATTCTTTAATCTGTGGACCTTCAAAGTGTTGATGAAACACAGAAATTGCCTCGGGATTGAATACAACAGTCACCATGCGCACTTTCCTCCAATGGAGTAATGTCTCAACTAGTCTACGCTTTGATCGTTCCCTGCAAGACCAGTAGCAGTTTCCGATGCAGATCTAGAGGCATTCTGTAGTCTGTGGACTATCAGAGTGTTGTTGAAACACAGAAATTGCATCGGGATTGAATACAACAGTCACCATGCGCACATTCCCCCATGGGAGTAATGTCTCAAACAGTCTACGCTTTGATCGTTCCCTGGAAGACCAGTAGTATTTTCCGTTGCACATCTGGAGGCATTCTGTTATCTGTGGACTATCAGAGTGTTGTTGAAACACAGAAATTGCCTCGGGATTGAATACAACAGTCACCATGCGCACTTTCCTCCAATGGAGTAATGTCTCAACTAGTCTACGCTTTGATCGTTCCCTGCAAGACCAGTAGCAGTTTCCGATGCAGATCTAGAGGCATTCTGTAATCTGCAGAACATCAGAATGTTGATGAAACACAGAAATTGCATCGGGATTGAATACAACAGTCACCATGCCCACTTTCCTCCATGGGAGTAATGTCTCAAACAGTCCACGCTTTGATCGATCTCTGGAAGACCAGTAATAGTTTCCGATGCACATCTGGAGGCATTCTGTAGCCTGTGGACTTTCAGAGTGCTGATGTAACACAGAAATTGCATCGGGATTGAATACAACTGTCACCATGCACACTTTCCTCCATGGGAGCAATGTCTTAAACAGTTTACGATTTGATCGTTCCCTGGAAGACCAGTAGTACTTTACGATGCTCATCTGAACGCATTCTGTAATGTGTGGACTATCAGAGTGTTAATGAAACACAGAAATTGCATCGGGATTGAATACAACCGTCACCATGTGCGCATTCCTACATGGGAGTAATGTCTCAAACAGTCTACGCTTTGATCCTTCCCTGCAAGACCAGTAGTAGTTTCCGATGCACATCTGCAGGCATTCTTTAATCTGTGGACCTTCAAAGTGTTGATGAAACACAGAAATTGCCTCGGGATTGAATACAACAGTCACCATGCACACTTTCCTCCATGGGAGCAATGTCTTAAACAGTTTACGCTTTGATCGTTCCCTGAAAGACCAGTAGTAGTTTCGGATGCACATCTGGGGGCGTTCTGTAATGTGTGGACCATCAGAGTGTTGCTGAAACACAGAAATTGCATCGGCATTGAATACAACTGACACCATGCGCACTTTCCTCCATGGGAGTAATGTCTCAAAAAGTCTACGCATTGATCGTTCTCCTGAAGACCAGTAGTAGTTTCCGATGCACATCTGGAGGCATTCTGAAATGTGTGGAACATCAGAATGTTGTTGAAACACAGAAATTGCATGGGAATTGAATACAACAGTCACATTGCGCACTTTCCTCCAGGGGAGTAATGTCTCAAACAGTTTACGCTTTGATCGTTCCTTGGAAGACCAGTAGTAGTTTCCGATGCACATCTGGAGGCATTCTGTAATGTGTGGACTATCAGAGTGTTGATGAAACACAGAAATTGCTTCGGGATTGAATACAACAGACACCATGCGCACGTTCCTCCATCGGAGTAATGTCTCAAACAGTCTACGATTTGATCGTTCCCTGGAAGACCAGAAGTAGTTTCCGATGCACATCTGGAGGCCTTCTGTAATCTGTTGACCTTCAAAGTGTTGATGAAACACAGAAATTGCATCGGGATTGAATACAACAGTCACAATGCGCACTTTCCTCCATGGGAGTAATGTCTCAAACAGTCTACGCTTTGATCGTTCCCTGGAAGACCAGTAGTATTTTCCGATGCACATCTGGAGGCATTCTGTTATCTGTGGAACATCAGAATGTTGATGAAACACAGAAATTGCATCGGGATTGAATACAACTGTCACCATGCACACTTTCCTCCATGGGAGCAATGTCTTAAACAGTTTACGATTTGATCGTTCCCTGGAAGACCAGTAGTACTTTACGATGCTCATCTGAACGCATTCTGTAATGTGTGGACTATCAGAGTGTTAATGAAACACAGAAATTGCATCGGGATTGAATACAACCGTCACCATGTGCGCATTCCTACATGGGAGTAATGTCTCAAACAGTCTACGCTTTGATCCTTCGCTGCAAGACCAGTAGTAGTTTCCGATGCACATCTGCAGGCATTCTGTAATCTGTAAACTATTAGAGTTTTGTTCAAACACAGAAATTGAATCGGGATTGTATACAACAGTCACCATGCGCACTTTCCTCCATGGGCGTAATGTCTCAAACCGTCTACACTTTGATCGTTCCCTACAAGACCGGTAGTAGTTTCCGATGCACATCTGGAGGCATTCTGTAGTCTGTGGACTATCAGCGTGTTGATGAAACATAGAAATTGCATCGGGATTGAATACAACAGTCACCATGCGCACATTCCTCCATGGTACTAATGTCTCAAACAGTCTACGCTTTGATCGTTCCCTCGAAGACCAGTTGTAGTTTCCGATGTACAACTGGAGGCATTCTGTAATCTGTGGACCTTCAAAGTGTTGATGAAACACAGAAATTGCATCGGGATTGAATACTACAGTCACCATGCGCACTTTCCCCCATGGGACTAACGTCTCAAACAGTCTACGCCTTGATCGTTCCCTCGAAGACCAGTAGTAGTTTCCGATGCATATCTGGAGGCATTCTGTAATTTGTAAACTATTAGAGTTTTGTTCAAACACAGAAATTGAATCGGGATTGTATACAACAGTCACCATGCGCACTTTCCTCCATGGGAGTAATGTCTCAAACAGTCTACGCTTTGATCGTTCCCTGCAAGACCAATAATAGTTTCCGATGCACATCTGGAGGCATTCTGTAATCTGTGGACCTTCAAAGTGTTGATGAAACACAGAAATTGCCTCGGGATTGAATACAACAGTCACCATGCGCACTTTCCTCCATGGGAGTAATGTCTAAAACAGTCCACGCTTTGATCGTTCTCTGGAAGACCAGTAATAGTCCGATGCACATCTGGATGCATTCTGTAATCTGTGGACTATCAGAGTGTTGTTGAAACACAGAAATAGCATCGGGATTGAATACAACAGTCACCATGCTTACTTTCCTCCATGGGACTAATGTCTCAAACAGCCTACGCTTTGATCGTTTCCTGGAAGACCAGTAGTAGATTCCGATGCACATCTGGAGGCATTCTGTAATCTGTGGACCTTAAAAGTGTTGATGAAACAAGGAAATTGCATCGGGATTAAATACAACAGTCACCATGCGCCCTTTCCTCCATGCGAGTAATGTCTCAAATAGTCTACGCTTTGATCCTTTCCTGGAAGACCAGTAATAGTTTCCCATGAACATCTGGGGGCATTCTGTAATATGTGGACCATCAGAGTGTTGATGAAACACAGAAATTGCATCGGGATTGAATACAACAGACAAAATGCACACTTTCCCCCATGGGAGCAATGTTTCAAAAAGTCTACGAGTTGATCGTTCCCTGCAAGACTGGTAGTAGTTTCCGATGCACATCTGGAGGGATTCTGTAATCTGTAAACTGTTAGAGTTTTGTTCAAACACAGAAATTGAATCGGGATTGTATACAACAGTCACCATGCGCCCTTTCCTCCATAGGAGTAATGTCTCAAACAGTTTACGCTTTGATCGTTCCCTGAAAGACCAGTAGTAGTTTCGGATGCACATCTGGGGTCGTTCTGTAATGTGTGGACTATCAGAGTGTTGCTGAAACACAGAAACTGCATCGGCATTGAATACAACAGACACCATGCGCACTTTCCTCCATGGGGGTAATGTCTCAAAAAGTCTACGCTTTAATCGTTCCCTGCAAGACCAGTAGTAGTTTCCGATGCACATCTGGAGGCATTCTGTAGTCTGTGACCTTCAAAGTGTTGATGAAACACAGAAATTGCATCGGGATGGAATACAACATTCATCATGCGCACTTTCGTCCATGGGAGTAACGTCTCAAACAGTCTACGCTTTGATCGTTCCTTGGAAGACCAGTAGTTGTTTCCGACGCTCATCTGTGGGCATTCTGTAATATGTGGACTATCAGAGTGTTGATGAGACACAGAAATTGCATCGGGATTGAATACAACAGACACCATGCGCACGTTCCTACATGGGAGTAATGTCTCAAGCAGTCTACGCTTTGATCGTTCCCTGCAAGACCAGTAGTAGTTTCCGCTGCACATCTGGAGGCATTCTGTAATCTGTGGACCTTCAATGTGTTGATGAAACACAGAAATTGCCTCAGGATTGAATACAACAGTCACCATGCGCACTTTCCTCCATGGGAGTAATGTCTCAAACAGTCCACGCTTTGATCGATCACTGGAAAACCAGTAATAGTTTCCGATGCACATCTGGATGCATTCTGTAATCTGTGGACTATCAGAGTGTTGTTAAAACACAGAAATTGCATCGGGATTAAATACAACAGTCACCATGCTTACTTTCCTCCATGGGAGTAATGTCTCAAACAGTCTGCGCTTTGATCGTTTCCTGGAAGACCAGTAGTAGATTCCGATGCACATCTGGAGGCATTCTGTTATCTGTAGAAAATTAGAATGTTGATGAAACACAGAAATTGCATCAGGATTGAATACAACAGTCTCCATGCGCACTTTCCTCAATGGGAGCAATATCTCAAGCAGTTTACGATTTGATCGTTCCCTGCAAGACCAGTCGTAGTTTCCGACGCACATCTGGAGGCATTCTTTAATCTGTGGACCTTCAAAGTGTTGATGAAACACAGAAATCGCCTCGGGATTGAATACAACAGTCACCATGCGCACTTTCCTCCAATGGAGTAATGTCTCAACTAGTCTACGCTTTGATCGTTCCCTGCAAGACCAGTAGCAGTTTCCGATGCAGATCTAGAGGCATTCTGTAGTCTGTGGACTATCAGAGTGTTGTTGAAACACAGAAATTGCATCGGGATTGAATACAACATTCACCATGCGCACATTCCCCCATGGGAGTAATGTCTCAAACAGTCTACGCTTTGATCGTTCCCTGGAAGACCAGTAGTAGTTTCCGATGAACATCTGGGGGCATTCTGTAATTTGTGGACTATCAGAGTGTTGATGAAACACAGAAATTGCATATGGAATGAATACAACAGACACCATGCACACTTTCCTCCATGGGAGCAATGTCTCAAAAAGTTTACGCTTTGATCGTTCCCTGCAAGACCAGTAGTAGTTTCCGATACACATCTGGAGGCATTCTGTAGTCTATGGACTATCAGAGTGTTGATGAAACACAGAATTTGCATGGGGATTGAATACAACAGTCACCATGCGCACGTTCCTCCATGGGAGTAATGTCTCAAACAGTCTATTCCTTGATCGTGCCCTGGAAGACCAGTAGTAGATTCCGATGCACATCTGGAGGCATTCTGTTATCTGTAGAACATTAGAATGTTGATGAAACACAGAAATTGCATCGGGATTGAATACAACAGTCACCATGCGCACTTTTCACCATGGGAGCAATGTCTCAAACAGTTTACGATTTGATCGTTCCCTGCAAGACCAGTAGTAGTTTCCGATGCACATCTGGAGGCATTCTGTAATCTGTGGACCTTCAAAGTGTTGATGAAACACAGAAATTGCCTCGGGATTGAATACAACAGTCACCATGCGCACTTTCGTCCATGAGAGTAATGTCTCTATCAGTCTACGCTTTGATCGTTCCCTGCAAGACCAGTAGTAGTTTCCGATGCACATCTGGAGGCATTCTGTAATCTGTGAACCTTCAAAGTGTTGATGAAACACAGAAATTGCCTCGGGAGTGAATACAACAGTCACAATGCGCACTTTCCTCCATGGGAGTAATGTCTCAAGCTGTCTACGCTTTGATCGTTCCCTGGAAGACCAGAAGTGTTTTCCGATGCACATCTGGAGGCAATATGTAGTCTGTGGACTATCAGTGTGTTGATGAAACACAGAAATTGCATCGGGATTGAACAAAACCGTCACCATGTGCACATTCTTTCATGGCAGTAATGTCTCAAACAGTCTACGCTTTGATCCTTCCCTGCAAGACCAGTAGTAGTTTCCGATGCACATCTGGAGGCATTCTGTAATCTGTGGACTATCAGTGTGTTGTTGAAACACAGAAATTGCATCGGGATTGAATACAACAGTCACCATGCGCACTTTCCTCCATAGGAGTAATGTCTCAAACAGTCTACGCTTTGATCGTTTCCTGTAAGACCAGTAGTAGTTTCCGATGCACATCTGGAGGCATTCTGTAATCTTCAGACTATCAGAGTGTTGTTGAAATACAGAAATTGCATCGGGATTGAATACAACAGTCACCATGCTTACTTTCCTCCATAGGAGTAATGTCTCAAACAGTCTACGCTTTCATCGTTTCCTGGAAGACCAGTAGTAGTTTCCGATGCACATCTGGAGGCATTCTGTAATCTGTGGAACATCTGAGTGTTGATGAAACACAGAAATTGCATCGGGATTGAATACAACAGTCACCATGCGCACTTTCCTCCATGGGAGTAATGTCTCAAACAGTCTACGCTTTGATTGTTCCCTGAAGACCAGTAGTAGTTTCCGATGCACTTCTGGAGGCATTCTGTAATCTGTAAACTATTACAGTTTTGTTCAAACACAGTAATTGAATCGGGATTGTATACAACAGTCACCATGCGCACTTTCCTCCATGGGAGTAATGTCTCATACCGTCTACAGTTTGATCGTTCCCTGCAAGACCGGTAGTAGTTTCCGATGCACATCTGGAGGCATTCTGTAGTCTGTGGACTATCAGCGTGTTGATAAAACACAGAAATTGCATCGGGATTGAATACAACAGTCACCATGCGCACATTCCCCCATGGGAGTAATGTCTCAAACAGTCTACGCTTTGATCGTTCCCTGGAAGACCAGTAGTATTTTCCGTTGCACATCTGGAGGCATTCTGTTATCTGTGGACTATCAGAGTGTTGTTGAAACACAGAAATTGCCTCGGGATTGAATACAACAGTCACCATGCGCACTTTCCTCCAATGGAGTAATGTCTCAACTAGTCTACGCTTTGATCGTTCCCTGCAAGACCAGTAGCAGTTTCCGATGCAGATCTAGAGGCATTCTGTAATCTGCAGAACATCAGAATGTTGATGAAACACAGAAATTGCATCGGGATTGAATACAACAGTCACCATGCGCACTTTCCTCCATGGGAGTAATGTCTCAAACAGTCCACGCTTTGATCGATCTCTGGAAGACCAGTAATAGTTTCCGATGCACATCTGGAGGCATTCTGTTATCTGTGGACTATCAGAGTGTTGTTGAAACACAGAAATTGCATCGGGATTGAATACAACAGTCACCATGCGCACTTTCCTCCATGGGAGTAATGTCTCAAACAGTCCACGCTTTGATCGATTTCTGGAAGACCAGTAATAGTTTCCGATGCACATCTGGAGGCATTCTGTAGCCTGTGGACTTTCAGAGTGCTGATGAAAAACAGAAATTGCATCGGAAATGAATACAACAGTCACCATGCGCACGTTCCTCCATAGGAGTTATGTCTCAAAGAGTCTACGCTTTGATCGTTCCCTGGAAGACCAGTTGTAGTTTCCGATGCACATGTGGAGGAATTCTGTAATCTGTGGACTATCAGAGTGTTGTTGAAACACAGAAATTGCTTCGGGATTGAATACAACAGTCACCATGCTTACTTTCCTCCATGGGAGTAATGTCTCATACAGTTTACGTTTTGATCGTTCCCTGCAAGACCAGTAGTAGTTTCCGATGCACATCTGGAGGCATTCAGTAATCTGTAAACTATCAGAGTGTTGTTCAATCACAGAAATTGCATCGGGATTGAATACAACAGTCACCATGCGCACTTTCCTCCATAGGTGTAATGTCTCAAACAGTTTACGCTTTGATCGTTTCCTGGAAGACCAGTAGTAGTTTCCGATGAACATCTGGGGGCATTCTGTAATTTGTGGACTATCAGAGTGTTGATGAAACACAGAAATTGCATCGGGAATGAATACAACAGACACCATGCACACTTTCCTTCATGGGACCAATGTCTCAAAAAGTTTACGCTTTGATCGTTCCCTGCAAGATTAGCAGTAGTTTCCGATGCACATCTGGAGGCATTCTGTAGTCTATGGACTATCAGAGTGTTGATGAAACACAGAATTTGCATGGGGATTGAATACAACAGTCACCATGCGCACGTTCCTCCATGGGAGTAATGTCTCAAACAGTCTATTCCATGATCGTTCCCTGGAAGACCAGTAGTAGATTCCGATGCACATCTGGAGGCATTCTGTTATCTGTAGAACATTAGAATGTTGATGAAACACAGAAATTGCATCGGGATTGAATACAACAGTCACCATGCGCGCTTTCCACCATGGGAGCAATGTCTCAAACAGTTTACGATTTGATCGTTCCCTGCAAGACCAGTAGTAGTTTCCGATGCACATCTGGAGGCATTCTGTAATCTGTGGACCTTCAAAGTGTTGATGAAACACAGAAATTGCCTCGGGATTGAATACAACAGTCACCATGCGCACTTTCGTCCATGAGAGTAATGTCTCTATCAGTCTACGCTTTGATCGTTCCCTGCAAGACCAGTAGTAGTTTCCGATGCACATCTGGAGGCATTCTGTAATCTGTGAACCTTCAAAGTGTTGATGAAACACAGAAATTGCCTCGGGAGTGAATACAACAGTCACAATGCGCACTTTCCTCCATGGGAGTAATGTCACAAGCTGTCTACGCTTTGATCGTTCTCTGGAAGACCAGAAGTGTTTTCCGATGCACATCTGGAGGCATTCTGTAGTCTGTGGACTATCAGAGTGTTGATGAAACACAGAAATTGCATCGGGATTGAATAAAACCGTCACCATGTGCACATTCTTTCATGGCAGTAATGTCTCAAACAGTCTACGCTTTGATCCTTCCCTGCAAGACCAGTAGTAGTTTCCGATGCACATCTGGAGGCATTCTGTAAACTGTGGACTATCAGTGTGTTGTTGAAACACAGAAATTGCATCGGGATTGAATACAACAGTCACCATGCGCACTTTCCTCCATGGGAGTAATGTCTGAAACAGTCTACGCTTTGATCGTTTCCTGTAAGACCAGTAGTAGTTTCCGATGCACATCTGGAGGCATTCTGTAATCTTCAGACTATCAGAGTGTTGTTGAAACACAGAAATTGCATCGGGATTGAATACAACAGTCACCATGCTTACTTTCCTCCATAGGAGTAATGTCTCAAACAGTCTACGCTTTCATCGTTTCCTGGAAGACCAGTAGTAGTTTCCGATGCACATCTGGAGGCATTCTGTAATCTGTGGAACATCTGAGTGTTGATGAAACACAGAAATTGCATCGGGATTGAATACAACAGTCACCATGCGCACTTTCCTCCATGGGAGTAATGTCTCAAACAGTCTACGCTTTGATTGTTCCCTGAAGACCAGTAGTAGTTTCCGATGCACTTCTGGAGGCATTCTGTAATCTGTAAACTATTACAGTTTTGTTCAAACACAGTAATTGAATCGGGATTGTATACAACAGTCACCATGCGCACTTTCCTCCATGGGAGTAATGTCTCATACCGTCTACACTTTGATCGTTCCCTGCAAGACCGGTAGTAGTTTGCGATGCACATCTGGAGGCATTCTGTAGTCTGTGGACTATCAGCGTGTTGATAAAACACAGAAATTGCATCGGAAATGAATACAACAGTCACCATGCGCACGTTCCTCCACAGGAGTTATGTCTCAAACAGTCTACGCTTTGATCGTTCCCTGGAAGACCAGTTGTAGTTTCCGATGCACATGTGGAGGAATTCTGTAATCTGTGGACTATCAGAGTGTTGTTGAAACACAGAAATTGCTTCGGGATTGAATACAACAGTCACCATGCTTACTTTCCTCCATGGGAGTAATGTCTCATACAGTTTACGTTTTGATCGTTCCCTGCAAGACCAGTAGTAGTTTCCGATGCACATCTGGAGTCATTCAGTAATCTGTAAACTATCAGAGTGTTGTTCAATCACAGAAATTGCATCGGGATTGAATACAACAGTCACCATGCGCACTTTCCTCCATAGGAGTAATGTCTCAAACAGTTTACGCTTTGATCGTTTCCTGGAAGACCAGTAGTAGTTTCCGATGAACATCTGGGGGCATTCTGTAATGTGTGGACTATCAGAGTGTTGATGAAACACAGAAATTGCATCGGGAATGAATACAACAGACACCATGCACACTTTCCTCCATGGGAGCAATGTCTCAAAAAGTCTACGCTTTGATCGTTCCCTGCAAGACCAGTAGTAGTTTCTGATGCACATCTTGAGGCATTCTGTAGTCTATGGACTATCAAAGAATTGATGAAACACAGAATTTGCATGGGGATTGAATACAACAGTCACCATGCGCACGTTCCTCCATGGGAGTAATGTCTCAAACAGTCTACGCCTTGATCGTTCTCTGGAAGACCAGTAGTAGATTCCGATGCACATCTGGAGGCATTCTGTTATCTGTAGAACATTAGAATGTTGATGAAACACAGAAATTGCATCGGGATTGAATACAACAGTCACCATGCGCACTTTCCTCCATGGGAGTAATGTCTCAAATAGTCTACGCTTTGATCGTTCCTGGAAGAGCAGTAGTAGTTTCCGATGCACCTCTGGAAGCATTCTGTAATCAGTAAACTATCAGAGAGTTATTCAAGCACAGAATTTGCATCGGGATTGAGTACATTAGTCACCATGCGCACTTTCCTCCATGGGAGACCAGTAGTAGTTTCCGATTCACATCTGGGGTCATTCTGTAATGTGTGGACTATCAGAGTGTTGATGAAACACAGGAATTGCATCGGAATTGAATACAACAGTCACCAGGCGCACTTTCCTCCATGGGAGTAATGTCTCAAACAGTCTACGCTTTGATCGTTCCCAGGAAGATCAGTAGTAGTTTCCGATGCACATCTGGAGGCATTCTGTAGTCTGTGGACTATCAGAGTGTTGATGAAACACAGAAACTGCATCTGGATTGATTACAACAGTCACCATGTGCACGTTCCTCCATGCGAGTAATGTCTCAAACATTCTACGCTTTGATCGTTCCCTGGAAGACCAGTTGTAGTTTCCGATGCACACCTGGAGGCATTCTGTAATCTGTGGACGTTCAAAGTGTTGTTGAAACACAGAAATTGCATCGGGATTGAATACAACAGTCACCATGCGCACTTTCCTCCATGGGACTAATGTCTCAAACAGTCTACGCTTTGATTGTTCCTGAAGACCAGTAGTAGTTTCCGATGCACATCTGGAGGCATTCTGTTATCTGTAATCTGTTAGAGTTTTGTTCAAACACAGAAATTGAATCGGGATTGTATACATCAGTCACCATGCGCACTTTCCTCCATGGGAGTAATGTCTCAAACAGTTTACGCTTTGATCGTCCCCTGAGAGACCAGTCGTAGTTTCGGATGCACATCTGGGGGCGTTCTGTAATGTGTGGACTATCAGAGTGTTGCTGAAACACAGAAGTTGCATCGGCATTGAATACAACAGACACCATGCGCACTTTCCTCCATGGGAGTAATGTCTCAAACAGTCTACGCATTGATCGTTTCCTGGAAGACCAGTTGTAGATTCCGATGCACATCTGGAGGCATTCTGTAATCTGTGGACCTTCAAAGTGTTGATGAAACACAGAAATTGCATCGGAATTGAAAACAACAGTCACCATGCGCACTTTCCTCCATGGGAGTAATGTCTCAAACAGTCTACGCTTTGATCGTTTCCTGGAAGACCAGTAGTAGTTTCCGATGCACATCTGGAGGCATTCTGTAGTCTGTGGACTATCGGAGTGTTGATGAAACACAGAAACTGCATCGGGATTGAATACAACAGTCGCCATGCGCACGTTCCTCCACGGAAGTAATGTCTCAAATAGTCCACACTTTGATCGCTCCGTGCAAGACCAGTATTAGTTTCCGATGCACATCTGGAGGCATTCTGTAATCTGTGGACTATCAGAGAGTTGTTGAAACTCAGATATTGCATCGGGATTGAATACAACAGTCACCATGCTTACTTTCCTCCATGGGAGTAACGTCTGAAACAGTCTACGCTTTGATCGTTTCCTGGACGACCAGTAGTAGTTTCCGATGCACATCTGGAGGCATTCTGTAATCTGTGGACTATCAGAGTGTTGTTGAAACTCAGATATTGCATCGGGATTCAATACAACAGTCACCATGCTTACTTTCCTCCATGGGAGTAACGTCTCAAACAGTCTACGCTTTGATCGTTTCCTGGAAGACCAGTAGTAGTTTCCGATGCACTTTTGGAGGCCTTCTGTAATCTGTGGACCTTCAAAGTGTTGATAAAACACGGAAATTGCCTCGGGATTGATTACAACAGTCACCATGCGCACTTTCCTCCATGGGAGTTATGTCTCAAAGTGTCTACGTTTTGATCGTTTCCTGGAAGACCAGTAGTAGTTTCCGATGCACATCTGGAGGCATTCTGTAGTCTGTGGACTATCGGAGTGTTGATGAAACACAGAAACTGCATCGGGATTGAATACAACAGTCGCCATGCGCACGTTCCTCCACGGAAGTAATGTCTCAAATAGTCCACACCTTGATCGCTCCGTGCAAGACCAGTAGTAGTTTCCGATGCACATGTGGAGTAATTCTGTAATCTGAGGACCTTCAAAGTGTTGATGAAACACTGAAATTGCATCGGGATTGAATACAACAGTCACCATGAACACTTTCCTCCATGGGAGTAATGTCTCAAACAGTCTACGATTTGATCGTTCCCTGGAAGACCAGTAGTAGATTCCGATGCACCTCTGGAAGCATTCTGTAATCTGTAAACTATCAGAGAGTTGTTCAAGCACAGAAATTGCATCGGGATTGAGTACATTATTCACCATGCTCACTTTCCTCCATGGGAGTAATGTCTCAAACAGTTTACGCTTTCATCGTTCCCTGGAAGACCAGTAGTAGTTTCCGATGCACATCTGGGGGCATTCTGTAATGTGTGGACTATCAGAGTGTTGATGAAACACAGGAATTGCATCGGAATTGAATTCAACAGTCACCAGGCGCACTTCCCTCCATGGGAGTAATGTCTCAAATAGTCTACGCTTTGATCGTTCCCAGGAAGATCAGTAGTAGTTTCCGATGCACATCTGGAAGCATTCTGTAGTCTGTGGACTATCAGAGTGTTGATGAAACACAGAAATTGCATCGGGATTGAATACAACAGTCACCATGCGCACTTTCCTCCATGGGAGTAATGTCTCAAACAGTCATCGCTTTAATCGTTCCCTGCAAGACCAGTAGTAGTATCCGATGCAGATCTAGAGGCATTCTGTAGTCTGTGGACTATCAGAGTGCTGTTGAAACACAGAAATTGCATCGGGATTGAATACAACTGTCACCATGTGCACATTCCCCCATGGGAGTAATGTCTCAAACAGTTTACGCTTTGATCGTTCCCTGCAAGACCAGTAGTAGTTTCCGATGCACATCTGGAGGCATTCAGAAATCTATAAACTATCAGAGTGTTGTTCAAACACAGAAATTGCATCGGGATTGAATACAACAGTCACCATGCGCACTTTCCTCCATAGGAGTAATGTCTCAAACAGTTTACGCTTTGATCGTTTCCTGGAAGACCAGTAGTAGTTTCCGATGTACATCTGGGGGCTTTCTGTAATGTGTGGACTATCAGAGTGTTGATGAAACACAGAAATTGCATCGGGATTGAATACAACAGTCACCATGCGCACTTTCCTCCATAGGAGTAATGTCTCAAACAGTTTACGCTTTGATCGTTCCCTGCAAGACCAGTAGTAGTTTCCGATGCACATCTGGAGGCATTCAGAAATCTATAAACTATCAGAGCGTTGTTCAAACACAGAAATTGCATCGGGATTGAATACAACAGTCACCATGCGCACTTTCCTCCATAGGAGTAATGTCTCAAACAGTTTACGCTTTGATCGTTTCCTGGAAGACCAGTAGTAGTTTCCGATGAACATCTGGGGGCTTTCTGTAATGTGTGGACTATCAGAGTGTTGATGAAACACAGAAATTGCATCGGGATTGAATACAACAGACACCATGCACACTTTCCTCCATGGGAGTAATGTCTCAAACAGTTTACGCTTTGATCGTTTCCTGGAAGACCAGTAGTAGTTTCCGATGAACATCTGGGGGCTTTCTGTAATGTGTGGACTATCAGAGTGTTGATGAAACACAGAAATTGCATCGGGATTGAATACAAGAGACACCATGCACACTTTCCTCCATGGGAGTAATGTCTCAAACAGTCTACGCTTTGATCGTTCCCTGCAAGACCAGTAGTACTTTCCATGCACATCTGGAGGCATTCTGTAGTCTGTGGACTATCGGAGTGTTGATGAAACACAGAAACTGCATCGGGATTGAATACAACAGTCACCATTCCTACTTTACTCCATGGGAGTAACGTCTCAAACAGTCTACGCTTTGATCGTTTCCTGGAAGACCAGTAGTAGTTTCCGATGCACATCTGGAGGCCTTCTGTAATCTGTGGACCTTCAAAGTGTTGATGAAACACGGAAATTGCCTCGGGATTGATTACAACAGTCACCATGCGCACTTTCCTCCATGGGAGTTATGTCTCAAAGAGTCTACGTTTTGATCGTTCTCCTGAGGACCAGTAGTAGTTTCCGATGCACATCTGGAGGCATTCTGTAATCTGTGGAACATCAGAATGTTGATGAAACACAGAAATTGCATGGGGATTGAATACAACAGTCGCCATGCGCACTTTCCTCCAGGGGAGTAATGTCTCAAACAGTTTACGCTTTGATCGTTCCTTGGAAGACCAGTAGTAGTTTCCGATGCACATCTGGGGGCATTCTGTAATCTGTGGACCTTCAAAGTGTTGATGAAACACGGAAATTGCCTCGGGATTGAATATAACAGTCACTATGCGCACTTTCCTCCATGGGAGTAATGTCTCAAACAGTCTACGATTTGATCGTTCCCTGGAAGACCAGTAGTAGATTCCGATGCACCTCTGGAAGCATTCTGTAATTTGTAAACTATCAGAGAGTTGTTCAAGCACAGAAATTGCATCGGGATTGAGTACATTAGTCACCATGCGCACTTTCCTCCATGGGAGTAATGTCTCAAACAGTTTACGCTTTCATCGTTCCCTGGAAGACCAGTAGTAGTTTCCGATGCACATCTGGGGGCATTCTGTAATGTGTGGACTATCAGAGTGTTGATGAAACACAGGAATTGCATCGGAATTGAATTCAACAGTCACCAGGCGCACTTATCTCCATGGGAGTAATGTCTCAAACAGTCTACGCTTTGATCGTTCCCAGGAAGATCAGTAGTAGTTTCCGATGCACATCTGGAAGCATTCTGTAGTCTGTGGACTATCAGAGTGTTGATGAAACACAGAAATTGCATGGGGATTGAATACAACAGTCGCCATGCTCACTTTCCTCCAGGGGAGTAATGTCTCAAACAGTTTACGCTTTGATCGTTCCTTGGAAGACCAGTAGTAGTTTCCGATGCACATCTGGGGGCATTCTGTAATGTGTGGACTATCAGAGTGTTGATGAAACACAGATATTGCATCGGGATTGAATACAACAGTCACCATGCGCACTTTCCTCCATAGGAGTAATGTCTCAAACAGTCTACGATTTGATCGTTCCCTGGAAGACCAGTAGTAGATTCCGATGCACATGTGGAGTAATTCTGTAATCTGAGGACCTTCAAAGTGTTGATTAAACACTGAAATTGCATCGGGATTGAGTACAACAGTCACCATGCGCACTTTCCTCCTTGGGAGTAATGTCTCAAACAGTCCACGCTTTGATCGTTCTCTGGAAGACCAGTAATAGTTTCCGATGCACATCTGGATACATTCTATAATCTGTGGACTATCAGAGTGTTGTTGAATCACAGAAATTGCAACGGGATTGAATACAACAGTCACCATGCGCTCTATCCTCCATGGGAGTAATGTCTCAAACAGTCTACGCTTTGATCGTTCCCTGCAAGACCAGTAGTAGTTTCCGATGCACATCTGGAGGCATTCTGTAATCTGTGGACCTTCAAAGTGTTGATGAAACACAGAAATTGCATCGGGATTGAATACAACAGTCACCATGCGCACTTTCCTCCATGGGAGTAATGTCTCAAACAGTCATCGCTTTAATCGTTCCCTGCAAGACCAGTAGTAGTATCCGATGCAGATCTAGAGGCATTCTGTAGTCTGTGGACTATCAGAGTGTTGTTGAAACACAGAAATTGCATCGGGATTGAATACAACTGTCACCATGTGCACATTCCCCCATGGGAGTAATGTCTCAAACAGTTTACGCTTTGATCGTTCCCTGCAAGACCAGTAGTAGTTTCCGATGCACATCTGGAGGCATTCAGAAATCTATAAACTATCAGAGTGTTGTTCAAACACAGAAATTGCATCGGGATTGAATACAACAGTCACCATGCGCCCTTTCCTCCATAGGAGTAATGTCTCAAACAGTTTACGCTTTGATCGTTTCCTGGAAGACCAGTAGTAGTTTCCGATGAACATCTGGGGGCTTTCTGTAATGTGTGGACTATCAGAGTGTTGATGAAACACAGAAATTGCATCGGGATTGAATACAACAGACACCATGCACACTTTCCTCCATGGGAGTAATGTCTCAAAAAGTCTACGCTTTGATCGTTCCCTGCAAGACCAGTAGTACTTTCCGATGCACATCTGGAGGCATTCTGTAGTCTGTGGACTATCAGAGTGTTGATGAAACACAGAAATTGCATCGGGATTGAATACAACAGTCACCATGCGCTCGTTCCCCCATGGGAGTAATGTCTCAAACAGTCTACGCCTTGATCGTTCCCTGGAAGGACAGTAGTAGATTCCGATGCACATCTGGAGGCATTCTGTTATCTGTAAACCTTCAAAGTGTTGATGAAACACAGAAATTGCATTGGGATTAAATACAACAGTCACCATGCGCACTTTCCTCCATGGGAGTAATGTCTCAAACAGTTTACGCTTTGATCGTTCCCTGGAAGACCAGTAGTACTTTCCGATGCACATCTGGAGGCATTCTGTAATCTGTGGACCTTCAAAGTGTTGATGAAACACAGAAATTGCCACGGGAGTGAATACAACAGTCACCATGCGCACTTTCCCCCAATGGAGTAATGTCTCAACTAGTCTACGCTTTGATCGATCCCTGCTAGACCAGTAGCAGTTTCTGATGCAGATCTAGAGGCATTCTGTAGTCTGTGGACTATCAGAGTGTTGTTGAAAGACAGAAATTGCATCTTGATTGAATACAACAGTCACTATGCTTACTTTCCTCCATGGGAGTAATGTCTCAAACAGTCTACGCTTTGATCGTTCCCAGGAAGATCAGTAGTAGTTTCCGATGCACATCTGGAAGCATTCTGTAGTCTGTGGACTATCAGAGTGTTGATGAAACACAGAAATTGCATGGGGATTGAATACAACAGTCGCCATGCTCACTTTCCTCCAGGGGAGTAATGTCTCAAACAGTTTACGCTTTGATCGTTCCTTGGAAGACCAGTAGTAGTTTCCGATGCACATCTGGAGGCATTCTGTAATCTGCGGACCTTCAAAGTGTTTATGAAACACAGAAATTGCCTCGGGATTGAATACAACCGTCACCATGCGCACCTTCCTCCATGGGAGTAATGTCTCAAATAGTCTACGCTTTGATCGTTCCCTGGAAGACCAGTAGTAGTTTCCGATGCACATCTGGAAGCATTCTGTAATCTGTAAACTATCAGAGAGTTGTTCAAGCACATAAATTGCATCGGGATTGAATACAACTGTCACCATGTGCACATTCCCCCATGGGAGTAATGTCTCAAACAGTTTACGTTTTGATCGTTCCCTGCAAGACCAGTAGTAGTTTCCGATGCACATCTGGAGGCATTCAGAAATCTATAAACTATCAGAGTGTTGTTCAAACACAGAAATTGCATCGGGATTGAATACAACAGTCACCATGCGCACTTTCCTCCATAGGAGTTATGTCTCAAACAGTTTACGCTTTGATCGTTTCCTGGAAGACCAGTAGTAGTTTCCGATGTACATCTGGGGGCTTTCTGTAATGTGTGGACTATCAGAGTGTTGATGAAACACAGAAATTGCATCGGGATTGAATACAACAGTCACCATGCACACTTTCCTCCATGGGAGTAATGTCTCAAACAGTTTACGCTTTGATCGTTTCCTGGAAGACCAGTAGTAGTTTCCGATAAACATCTGGGGGCTTTCTGTAATGTGTGGACTATCAGAGTGTTGATGAATCACAGAAATTGCATCGGGATTGAATACAACAGTCACCATGCGCACTTTCCTCCATAGGAGTAATGTCTCAAACAGTTTACGCTTTGATCGTTCCCTGCAAGACCAGTAGTAGTTTCCGATGCACATCTGGAGGCATTCAGAAATCTATAAACTATCAGAGTGTTGTTCAAACACAGAAATTGCATCGGGATTGAATACAACAGTCACCATGCGCACTTTCCTCCATAGGAGTAATGTCTCAAACAGTTTACGCTTTGATCGTTTCCTGGAAGACCAGTAGTAGTTTCCGATGAACATCTGGGGGCTTTCTGTAATGTGTGGACTATCAGAGTGTTGATGAAACACAGAAATTGCATCGGGATTGAATACAACAGACACCATGCACACTTTCCTCCATGGGAGTAATGTCTCAAACAGTTTACGCTTTGATCGTTTCCTGGAAGACCAGTAGTAGTTTCCGATGAACATCTGGGGGCTTTCTGTAATGTGTGGACTATCAGAGTGTTGATGTAACACAGAAATTGCATCGGGATTGAATACAAGAGACACCATGCACACTTTCCTCCATGGGAGTAATGTCTCAAAAAGTCTACGCTTTGATCGTTCCCTGCAAGACCAGTAGTACTTTCCGATGCACATCTGGAGGCATTCTGTAGTCTGTGGACTATCGGAGTGTTGATGAAACACAGAAACTGCATCGGGATTGAATACAACAGTCACCATGCCTACTTTACTCCATGGGAGTAACGTCTCAAACAGTCTACGCTTTGATCGTTTCCTGGAAGACCAGTAGTAGTTTCCGATGCACATCTGGAGGCCTTCTGTAATCTGTGGACCTTCAAAGTGCTGATGAAACACAGAAATTTCATCGGGATTGAATACAACAATCACCATGCGCACTTTCCTCCACTGGTGTAATGTCTCAAACAGTCTACGCTTTGATCGTTTCCTGTAAGACCAGTAGTAGTTTTGATGCACGTCTTGAGGCATTCTGTAATCTGTGGACCTTCTAAGTGTTGATGAAACACGGAAATTGCCTCGGGATTGATTACAACAGTCACCATGCGCACTTTCCTCCATGGGAGTTATGTCTCAAAGAGTCTACGTTTTGATCGTTCTCCTGAGGACCAGTAGTAGTTTCCGATGCACATCTGGAGGCATTCTGAAATCTGTGGAACATCAGAATGTTGATGAAACACAGAAATTGCATGGGGATTGAATACAACAGTCGCCATGCGCACTTTCCTCCAGGGGAGTAATGTCTCAAACAGTTTACGCTTTGATCGTTCCTTGGAAGACCAGTAGTAGTTTCCGATGCACATCTGGGGGCATTCTGTAATCTGTGGACCTTCAAAGTGTTGATGAAACACGGAAATTGCCTCGGGATTGAATATAACAGTCACTATGCGCACTTTCCTCCATGGGAGTAATGTCTCAAACAGTCTACGATTTGATCGTTCCCTGGAAGACCAGTAGTAGATTCCGATGCACCTCTGGAAGCATTCTGTAATTTGTAAACTATCAGAGAGTTGTTCAGGCACAGAAATTGCATCGGGATTGAGTACATTAGTCACCATGCGCACTTACCTCCATAGGAGTAATGTCTCAAACAGTTTACGCTTTCATCGTTCCCTGGAAGACCAGTAGTAGTTTCCGATGCACATCTGGGGGCATTCTGTAATGTGTGGACTATCAGAGTGTTGATGAAACACAGGAATTGCATCGGAATTGAATTCAACAGTCACCAGGCGCACTTACCTCCATGGGAGTAATGTCTCAAACAGTCTACGCTTTGATCGTTCCCAGGAAGATCAGTAGTAGTTTCCGATGCACATCTGGAAGCATTCTGTAGTCTGTGGACTATCAGAGTGTTGATGAAACACAGAAATTGCATGGGGATTGAATACAACAGTCGCCATGCTCACTTTCCTCCACGGGAGTAATGTCTCAAACAGTTTACGCTTTGATCGTTCCTTGGAAGACCAGTAGTAGTTTCCGATGCACATCTGGGGGCATTCTGTAATGTGTGGACTATCAGAGTGTTGATGAAACACAGAAATTGCATCGGGATTGAATACAACAGTCACCATGCGCACTTTCCTCCATAGGAGTAATGTCTCAAACAGTCTACGATTTGATCGTTCCCTGGAAGACCAGTAGTAGATTCCGATGCACATGTGGAGTAATTCTGTAATCTGAGGACCTTCAAAGTGTTGATTAAACACTGAAATTGCATCGGGATTGAATACAACAGTCACCATGCGCACTTTCCTCCTTGGGAGTAATTTCTCAAACAGTCCACGCTTTGATCGTTCTCTGGAAGACCAGTAATAGTTTCCGATGCACATCTGGATACATTCTATAATCTGTGGACTATCAGAGTGTTGTTGAATCACAGAAATTGCAACGGGATTGAATACAACAGTCACCATGCGCTCTATCCTCCATGGGAGTAATGTCTCAAACAGTCTACGCTTTGATCGTTCCCTGCAAGACCAGTAGTAGTTTCCGATGCACATCTGGAGGCATTCTGTAATCTGTGGACCTTCAAAGTGTTGATGAAACACAGAAATTGCATCGGGATTGCATACAACAGTCACCATGCGCACATTCCTCCATGGGAGTAATGTCTCAAACAGTCATCGCTTTAATCGTTCCCTGCAAGACCAGTAGTAGTATCCGATGCAGATCTAGAGGCATTCTGTAGTCTGTGGACTATCAGAGTGTTGTTAAAACACAGAAATTGCATCGGGATTGAATACAACTGTCACCATGTGCACATTCCCCCATGGGAGTAATGTCTCAAACAGTTTACGCTTTGATCGTTCCCTGCAAGACCAGTAGTAGTTTCCGATGCACATCTGGAGGCATTCAGAAATCTATAAACTATCAGAGTGTTGTTCAAACACAGAAATTGCATCGGGATTGAATACAACAGTCACCATGCGCACTTTCATCCATAGGAGTAATGTCTCAAACAGTTTACGCTTTGATCGTTTCCTGGAAGACCAGTAGTAGTTTCCGATGAACATCTGGGGGCTTTCTGTAATGTGTGGACTATCAGAGTGTTGATGAAACACAGAAATTGCATCGGGATTGAATACAACAGAAACCATGCACACTTTCCTCCATGGGAGTAATGTCTCAAAAAGTCTACGCTTTGATCGTTCCCTGCAAGACCAGTAGTACTTTCCGATGCACATCTGGAGGCATTCTGTAGTCTGTGGACTATCAGAGTGTTGATGAAACACAGAAATTGCATCGGGATTGAATACAACAGTCACCATGCGCTCGTTCCCCCATGGGAGTAATGTCTCAAACAGTCTACGCCTTGATCGTTCCCTGGAAGGACAGTAGTAGATTCCGATGCACATCTGGAGGCATTCTGTTATCTGTGGACCTTCAAAGTGTTGATGAAACACAGAAATTGCATCGGGATTAAATACAACAGTCACCATGCGCACTTTCCTCCATGGGAGTAATGTCTCAAACAGTTTACGCTTTGATCGTTCCCTGGAAGACCAGTAGTACTTTCCGATGCACATCTGGAGGCATTCTGTAATCTGTTGACCTTCAAAGTGTTGATGAAACACAGAAATTGTCACGGGAGTGAATACAACAGTCACCATGCGCACTTTCCCCCAATGAAGTAATGTCTCAACTAGTCTACGCTTTGATCGATCCCTGCTAGACCAGTAGCAGTTTCTGATGCAGATCTAGAGGCACTCTGTAGTCTGTGGACTATCAGAGTGTTGTTGAAAGACAGAAATTGCATCTTGATTGAATACAACAGTCACTATGTTTACTTTCCTCCATGGGAGTAATGTCTCAAACAGTCTACGCTTTGATCGTTTCCTGGAAGACCAGTAGTAGATTCCGATGCACATCTGGAGGCATTCTGTAATCTGTGGACCTTCAAAGTGTTGATGAAACAAGGAAATTGCATCGGGATTGAATACAACAGTCACCATGCGCACGTTCCTCCATTTGAGTAATGTCTCAAACAGTCTACGCTTTGATCGATCCCTGCAAGACCAGTAGTAGTTTCCGATGCACATCTGGAGGCATTCTGTAATCTGTGGACCTTCAAAGTGTTGATGAAACACAGAATTTGCATCGGGATTGAATACAACAGTCACCATGCGCACTTTCCTCCATGGGAGTAATGTCTCAAACAGTCTACGCTTTAATCGTTCCATGCAAGACCAGTAGTAGTTTCCGATGTAGATCTAGAGGCATTCTGTAGTCTGTGGACTATCAGAGTGTTGTTGAAACACTGAAATTGCATCGGGATTGAATACAAGAGACACCATGCACACTTTCCTCCATGGGAGTAATGTCTCAAAAAGTCTACGCTTTGATCGTTCCCTGCAAGACCAGTAGTACTTTCCGATGCACATCTGGAGGCATTCTGTAGTCTGTGGACTATCGGAGTGTTGATGAAACACAGAAACTGCATCGGGATTGAATACAACAGTCACCATGCCTACTTTACTCCATGGGAGTAACGTCTCAAACAGTCTACGCTTTGATCGTTTCCTGGAAGACCAGTAGTAGTTTCCGATGCACATCTGGAGGCATTCAGAAATCTATAAACTATCAGAGTGTTGTTCAAACACAGAAATTGCATCGGGATTGAATACAACAGTCACCATGCGCACTTTCCTCCATAGGAGTAATGTCTCAAACAGTTTACGCTTTGATCGTTTCCTGGAAGACCAGTAGTAGTTTCCGATGAACATCTGGGGGCTTTCTGTAATGTGTGGACTATCAGAGTGTTGATGAAACACAGAAATTGCATCGTGATTGAATACAACAGACACCATGCACACTTTCCTCCATGGGAGTAATGTCTCAAACAGTTTACGCTTTGATCGTTTCCTGGAAGACCAGTAGTAGTTTCCGATGAACATCTGGGGGCTTTCTGTAATGTGTGGACTATCAGAGTGTTGATGTAACACAGAAATTGCATCGGGATTGAATACAAGAGACACCATGCACACTTTCCTCCATGGGAGTAATGTCTCAAAAAGTCTACGCTTTGATCGTTCCCTGCAAGACCAGTAGTACTTTCCGATGCACATCTGGAGGCATTCTGTAGTCTGTGGACTATCGGAGTGTTGATGAAACACAGAAACTGCATCGGGATTGAATACAACAGTCACCATGCCTACTTTACTCCATGGGAGTAACGTCTCAAACAGTCTACGCTTTGATCGTTTCCTGGAAGACCAGTAGTAGTTTCCGATGCACATCTGGAGGCCTTCTGTAATCTGTGGACCTTCAAAGTGCTGATGAAACACAGAAATTTCATCGGGATTGAATACAACAATCACCATGCGCACTTTCCTCCACTGGTGTAATGTCTCAAACAGTCTACGCTTTGATCGTTTCCTGTAAGACCAGTAGTAGTTTTGATGCACGTCTTGAGGCATTCTGTAATCTGTGGACCTTCTAAGTGTTGATGAAACACGGAAATTGCCTCGGGATTGATTACAACAGTCACCATGCGCACTTTCCTCCATGGGAGTTATGTCTCAAAGAGTCTACGTTTTGATCGTTCTCCTGAGGACAAGTAGTAGTTTCCGATGCACATCTGGAGGCATTCTAAAATCTGTGGAACATCAGAATGTTGATGAAACACAGAAATTGCATGGGGATTGAATACAACAGTCGCCATGCGCACTTTCCTCCAGGGGAGTAATGTCTCAAACAGTTTACGCTTTGATCGTTCCTTGGAAGACCAGTAGTAGTTTCCGATGCACATCTGGGGGCATTCTGTAATCTGTGGACCTTCAAAGTGTTGATGAAACACGGAAATTGCCTCGGGATTGAATATAACAGTCACTATGCGCACTTTCCTCCATGGGAGTAATGTCTCAAACAGTCTACGATTTGATCGTTCCCTGGAAGACCAGTAGTAGATTCCGATGCACCTCTGGAAGCATTCTGTAATTTGTAAACTATCAGAGAGTTGTTCAGGCACAGAAATTGCATCGGGATTGAGTACATTAGTCACCATGCGCACTTTCCTCCATGGGAGTAATGTCTCAAACAGTTTACGCTTTCATCGTTCCCTGGAAGACCAGTAGTAGTTTCCGATGCACATCTGGGGGCATTCTGTAATGTGTGGACTATCAGAGTGTTGATGAAACACAGGAATTGCATCGGAATTGAATTCAACAGTCACCAGGCGCACTTACCTCCATGGGAGTAATGTCTCAAACAGTCTACGCTTTGATCGTTCCCAGGAAGATCAGTAGTAGTTTCCGATGCACATCTGGAAGCATTCTGTAGTCTGTGGACTATCAGAGTGTTGATGAAACACAGAAATTGCATGGGGATTGAATACAACAGTCGCCATGCTCACTTTCCTCCAGGGGAGTAATGTCTCAAACAGTTTACGCTTTGATCGTTCCTTGGAAGACCAGTAGTAGTTTCCGATGCACATCTGGGGGCATTCTGTAATGTGTGGACTATCAGAGTGTTGATGAAACACAGAAATTGCATCGGGATTGAATACAACAGTCACCATGCGCACTTTCCTCCATAGGAGTAATGTCTCAAACAGTCTACGATTTGATCGTTCCCTGGAAGACCAGTAGTAGATTCCGATGCACATGTGGAGTAATTCTGTAATCTGAGGACCTTCAAAGTGTTGATTAAACACTGAAATTGCATCGGGATTGAATACAACAGTCGCCATGCGCACTTTCCTCCTTGGGAGTAATGTCTCAAACAGTCCACGCTTTGATCGTTCTCTGGAAGACCAGTAATAGTTTCCGATGCACATCTGGATACATTCTATAATCTGTGGACTATCAGAGTGTTGTTGAATCACAGAAATTGCAACGGGATTGAATACAACAGTCACCATGCGCTCTATCCTCCATGGGAGTAATGTCTCAAACAGTCTACGCTTTGATCGTTCCCTGCAAGACCAGTAGTAGTTTCCGATGCACATCTGGAGGCATTCTGTAATCTGTGGACCTTCAAAGTGTTGATGAAACACAGAAATTGCATCGGGATTGCATTCAACAGTCACCATGCGCACTTTCCTCCATGGGAGTAATGTCTCAAACAGTCATCGCTTTAATCGTTCCCTGCAAGACCAGTAGTAGTATCCGATGCAGATCTAGAGGCATTCTGTAGTCTGTGGACTATCAGAGTGTTGTTGAAACACAGAAATTGCATCGGGATTGAATACAACTGTCACCATGTGCACATTCCCCCATGGGAGTAATGTCTCAAACAGTTTACGCTTTGATCGTTCCCTGCAAGACCAGTAGTAGTTTCCGATGCACATCTGGAGGCATTCAGAAATCTATAAACTATCAGAGTGTTGTTCAAACACAGAAATTGCATCGGGATTGAATACAACAGTCACCATGCGCACTTTCATCCATAGGAGTAATGTCTCAAACAGTTTACGCTTTGATCGTTTCCTGGAAGACCAGTAGTAGTTTCCGATGAACATCTGGGGGCTTTCTGTAATGTGTGGACTATCAGAGTGTTGATGAAACACAGAAATTGCATCGGGATTGAATACAACAGAAACCATGCACACTTTCCTCCATGGGAGTAATGTCTCAAAAAGTCTACGCTTTGATCGTTCCCTGCAAGACCAGTAGTACTTTCCGATGCACATCTGGAGGCATTCTGTAGTCTGTGGACTATCAGAGTGTTGATGAAACACAGAAATTGCATCGGGATTGAATACAACAGTCACCATGCGCTCGTTCCCCCATGGGAGTAATTTCTCAAACCGTCTACGCCTTGATCGTTCCCTGGAAGGACAGTAGTAGATTCCGATGCACATCTGGAGGCATTCTGTTATCTGTGGACCTTCAAAGTGTTGATGAAACACAGAAATTGCATCGGGATTAAATACAACAGTCACCATGCGCACTTTCCTCCATGGGAGTAATGTCTCAAACAGTTTACGCTTTGATCGTTCCCTGGAAGACCAGTAGTACTTTCCGATGCACATCTGGAGGCATTCTGTAATCTGTGGACCTTCAAAGTGTTGATGAAACACAGAAATTGTCACGGGAGTGAATACAACAGTCACCATGCGCACTTTCCCCCAATGAAGTAATGTCTCAACTAGTCTACGCTTTGATCGATCCCTGCTAGACCAGTAGCAGTTTCTGATGCAGATCTAGAGGCATTCTGTAGTCTGTGGACTATCAGAGTGTTGTTGAAAGACAGAAATTGCATCTTGATTGAATACAACAGTCACTATGCTTACTTTCCTCCATGGGAGTAATGTCTCAAACAGTCTACGCTTTGATCGTTTCCTGGAAGACCAGTAGTAGATTCCGATGCACATCTGGAGGCATTCTGTAATCTGTGGACCTTCAAAGTGTTGATGAAACAAGGAAATTGCATCGGGATTGAATACAACAGTCACCATGCGCACGTTCCTCCATTTGAGTAATGTCTCAAACAGTCTACGCTTTGATCGATCCCTGCAAGACCAGTAGTAGTTTCCGATGCACATCTGGAGGCATTCTGTAATCTGTGGACCTTCAAAGTGTTGATGAAACACAGAATTTGCATCGGGATTGAATACAACAGTCACCATGCGCACTTTCCTCCATGGGAGTAATGTCTCAAACAGTCTACGCTTTAATCGTTCCATGCAAGACCAGTAGTAGTTTCCGATGTAGATCTAGAGGCATTCTGTAGTCTGTGGACTATCAGAGTGTTGTTGAAACACTGAAATTGCATCGGGATTGAATACAACTGTCACCATGCGCACATTCCCCCATGGGAGTAATGTCTCAAACAGTTTACGCTTTGATCGTTCCCTGCAAGACCAGTAGTAGTTTCCGATGCACATCTGGAGGCATTCAGAAATCTGTAAACTATCAGAGTGTTGTTCAAACACAGAAATTGCATCGGGAATGAATACAACAGTCACCATGCGCACTTTCCTCCAATGGAGTAATGTCTCAACTAGTCTACGCTTTGATCGTTCCCTGCAAGACCAGTAGCAGTTTCCGATGCAGATCTAGAGGCATTCTGTAGTCTGTGGACTATCAGAGTGTGGTTGAAACACAGAAATTTGCATCGGGATTGAATACAGCAGTAACCATGCGCACATACCCCCAGGGGAGTAATGTCTCAAACAGCCTACGCTTTGATCGTGCCCTGGAAGACCAGTACTATTTTCCGATGCACATCTGGAGGCATTCTGTAATCTGCAGAACATCAGAATGTTGATGAAACACAGAAATTGCATCGGGATTGAATACAACAGTCACCATGCGCACTTTCCTCCATGGGAGTAATGTCTCAAACAGTCCACGCTTTGATCGTTCTCTGGAAGACCAGTAATAGTTTCCGATGCATACCTGGAGGCATTCTGTAATCTGTGGACTATCCGAGTGTTGTTGAAACACAGAAATTTGCATCGGGATTGAATACAGCAGTCACCATGCGCACATTCCCCCATGGGAGTAATGTCTCAAACAGTCTACGCTTTGATCGTTCCTTGGAGGACCAGTAGTAGTTTCCGATGCACATCTGGGGGCATTCTGTAATCTGTGGACCTTCAAAGTGTTGATGAAACACGGAAATTGCCTCGGGATTGAATATAACAGTCACTATGCGCACTTTCCTCCATGGGAGTAATGTCTCAAACAGTCTACGATTTGATCGTTCCCTGGAAGACCAGTAGTAGTTTCCGATGCACCTCTGGAAGCATTCTGTAGTATGTGGACTATCAGAGTGTTGATGAAACACAGAAATTGCATGGGGATTGAATACAACAGTCGCCATGCTCACTTTCCTCCAGGGGAGTAATGTCTCAAACAGTTTACGCTTTGATCGTTCCTTGGAAGACCAGTAGTTGTTTCCGATGCACATCTGGGGGCATTCTGTAATGTGTGGACTATCAGAGTGTTGATGAAACACAGAAATTGCATCGGGATTGAATACAACAGTCACCATGCGCACTTTCCTCCATAGGAGTAATGTCTCAAACAGTCTACGATTTGATCGTTCCCTGGAAGACCAGTAGTAGATTCCGATGCACATGTGGAGTAATTCTGTAATCTGAGGACCTTCAAAGTGTTGATGAAACACTGAAATTGCATCGGGATTGAATACAACAGTCACCATGCGCACTTTCCTCCTTGGGAGTAATGTCTCAAACAGTCCACGCTTTGATCGTTCTCTGGAAGACCAGTAATAGTTTCCGATGCACATCTGGATACATTCTGTAATCTGTGGACTATCAGAGTGTTGTTGAATCACAGAAATTGCAAGGGGATTGAATACAACAGTCACCATGCGCTCTATCCTCCATGGGAGTAATGTCTCAAACAGTCTACGCTTTGATCGTTCCCTGCAAGACCAGTAGTAGTTTCCGATGCACATCTGGATGCATTCTGTAATCTGTGGACCTTCAAAGTGTTGATGAAACACAGAAATTGCATCGGGATTGAATACAACAGTCACTATGCGCACTTTCCTCCATGGGAGTAATGTCTCAAACAGTCATCGCTTTAATCGTTCCCTGCAAGACCAGTAGTAGTATCCGATGCGGATCTAGAGGCATTCTGTAGTCTGTGGACTATCAGAGTGTTGTTGAAACACAGATATTGCATCGGGATAGAATACAACTGTCACCATGTGCATATTCCCCCATGGGAGTTATGTCTCAGACAGTTTACGCTTTGATCGTTCCCTGCAAGACCAGTAGTAGTTTCCGATGCACATCTGGAGGCATTCAGAAATCTATAAACTATCAGAGTGTTGTTCAAACACAGAAATTGCATCGGGATTGAATACAACAGTCACCATGCGCACTTTCCTCCATAGGAGTAATGTCTCAAACAGTTTACGTTTTTGATCGTTTCCTGGAAGACCAGTAGTAGTTTCCGATGTACATCTTGGGGCTTTCTGTAATGTGTGGACTATCAGAGTGTTGATGAAACACAGAAATTGCATCGGTGTTGAATACAACAGACACCATGCACACTTTCCTCCATGGGAGTAATGTCTCAAAAAGTCTACGCTTTGATCGTTCCCTGCAAGACCAGTAATACTTTCCGATGCACATCTGGAGGCATTCTGTAGTCTGTGGACTATCAGAGTGTTGATGAAACACAGAAATTGCATGGGGATTGAATACAACAGTCACCCTGCGCTCGTTCCCCCATGGGAGTAATGTCTCAAACAGTCTACGCCTTGATCGTTCCCTGGATGGACAGTAGTAGATTCCGATGCACATCTGGAGGCATTCTGTTATCTGTGGACCTTCAAAGTGTTGACGATACACAGAAATTGCATCGGGATTGAATACAACAGTCACCATGCGCACTTTCCTCCATGGGAGTAATGTCTCAAACAGTCTACGCTTTGATCGTTCCCTGGAAGACCAGTAGTACTTTCCGATGCACATCTGGAGGCATTCTGTAATCTGTGGACCTTCAAAGTGTTGATGAAACACAGAAATTGCCACGGGAGTGAATACAACAGTCACCATGCGCACTTTCCCCCAATGGAGTAATGTCTCAACTAGTCTACGCTTTGATCGATCCCTGCAAGACCAGTAGCAGTTTCAGATGCAGATCTAGAGGCATTCTGTAGTCTGTGGACTATCAGAGTGTTGTTGAAAGACAGAAATTGCATCTTGATTGAATACAACAGTCACCATGCTTACTTTCTTCCATGGGAGTAATGTCTCAAACAGTCTACGCTTTGATCGTTTCCTGGAAGACCAGTAGTAGATTCCGATGCACATCTGGAGGCATTCTGTAATCTGTGGACCTTCAAAGTGTTGCTGAAACAAGGAAATTGCATCGGGATTGAATACAACAGTCACTATGCGCACGTTCCTCCATTTGAGTAATGTCTCAAACAGTCTACGCTTTGATCGTTCCCTGCAAGACCAGTAGTAGTTTCCGATGCACATCTGGAGGCATTCTGTAATCTGTGGACCTTCAAAGTGTTGATGAAACACAGAATTTGCATCGGGATTGAATACAACAGTCACCATGCGCACTTTCCTCCATGGGAGTAATGTCTCAAACAGTCTACGCTTTAATCGTTCCATGCAAGACCAGTAGTAGTTTCCGATGCAGATCTAGAGGCATTCTGTAGTCTGTGGACTATCAGAGTGTTGTTGAAACACTGAAATTGCATCGGGATTGAATACAACTGTCACCATGCGCACATTCCCCTATGGGAGTAATGTCTCAAACAGTTTACGCTTTGATCGTTCCCTGCAAGACCAGTAGTAGTTTCCCATGCACATCTGGAGGCATTCAGAAATCTGTAAACTATCAGAGTGTTGTTCAAACACAGAAATTGCATCGGGATTGAATACAACAGTCACCATGCGCACTTTCCTCCAATGGAGTAATGTCTCAACTAGTCTACGCTTTGATCGTTCCCTGCAAGACCAGTAGCAGTTTCCGATGCAGATCTAGAGGCATTCTGTAGTCTGTGGACTATCAGAGTGTGGTTGAAACACAGAAATTTGCATCGGGATTGAATACAGCAGTCACCATGCGCACATACCCCCATGGGAGTAATGTCTCAAACAGTCTACGCTTTGATCGTTCCCTGGAAGA
This sequence comes from Schistocerca gregaria, assembly GCF_023897955.1. Classification (NCBI taxonomy): domain Eukaryota; kingdom Metazoa; phylum Arthropoda; class Insecta; order Orthoptera; family Acrididae; genus Schistocerca; species Schistocerca gregaria. Next base: position 5,146,211 of record NW_026061720.1, on the reverse strand, counting down.
CCAGTAGTATTTTCCGATGCACATCTGGAGGCATTCTGTAATCTGCAGAACATCAGAATGTTGATGAAACACAGAAATTGCATCGGGATTGAATACAACAGTCACCATGCGCACTTTCCTCCATGGGAGTAATGTCTCAAACAGTCCACGCTTTGATCGTTCTCTGGAAGACCAGTAATAGTTTCCGATGCACATCTGGATACATTCTATAATCTGCGGACTATCAGAGTGTTGTTGAATCACAGAAATTGCAACGGGATTGAATACAACAGTCACCATGCGCTCTATCCTCCATGGGAGTAATGTCTCAAACAGTCTACGCTTTGATCGTTCCCTGCAAGACCAGTAGTAGTTTCCGATGCACATCTGGAGGCATTCTGTAATCTGTGGACCTTCAAAGTGTTGATGAAACACAGAAATTGCATCGGGATTGAATACAACAGTCACCATGCGCACTTTACTCCATAGGAGTAATGTCTCAAACAGTCATCGCTTTAATCGTTCCCTGCCAGACCAGTAGTAGTATCCGATGCAGATCTAGAGGCATTCTGTAGTCTGTGGACTATCAGAGTGTTGTTGAAACACAGAAATTGCATCGGGATTGAATACAACTGTCACCATGTGCACATTCCCCCATGGGAGTAATGTCTCAAACAGTTTACGCTTTGATCGTTCCCTGCAAGACCAGTAGTAGTTTCCGATGCACATCTGGAGGCATTCAGAAATCTATAAACTATCAGAGTGTTGTTCAATCACAGAAATTGCATCGGGATTGAATACAACAGTCACCATGTGCACTTTCCTCCATAGGAGTAATGTCTCAAACAGTTTACGCTTTGATCGTTTCCTGGAAGACCAGTAGTAGTTTCCGATGAACATCTGGGGGCTTTCTGTAATGTGTGGACTATCAGAGTGTTGATGAAACACAGAAATTGCATCGGGATTGAATACAACAGACACCATGCACACTTTCCTCCATGGGAGTAATGTCTCAAAAAGTCTACGCTTTGATCGTTCCCTGCAAGACCAGTTGTACTTTCCGATGCACAACTGGAGGCATTCTGTAGTCTGTGGACTATCAGAGTGTTGATGAAACACAGAAATTGCATCGGGATTGAATACAACAGTCACCATGCGCTCGTTCCCCCATGGGAGTAATGTCTCAAACAGTCTACGACTTTATCGTTCCATGGAAGGACAGTAGTAGATTCCGATGCACATCCGGAGGCATTCTGTTATCTGTGGACCTTCAAAGTGTTGATGAAACACAGAAATTGCATCGGGATTGAATACAACAGTCACCATGCGCACTTTCCTCCATGATAGTAATGTCTCAAACAGTTTACGCTTTGATCGTTCCCTGGAAGACCAGTAGTAAATTCCGATGCACATCTGGAGGCATTCTGTAATCTGTGGACCTTCAAAGTGTTGATGAAACAAGGAAATTGCATCGGGATTGAATACAACAGTCACCATGCGCACGTTCCTCCATTTGAGTAATGTCTCAAACAGTCTACGCTTTGATCGTTCCCTGCAAGTCCAGTAGTAGTTTCCGATGCACATCTGGAGGCATTCTGTAATCTGTGGACCTTCAAAGTGTTGATGAAACACAGAATTTGCATCGGGATTGAATACAACAGTCACCATGCGCACTTTCCTCCATGGGAGTAATGTCTCAAACAGTCTACGCTTTAATCGTTCCATGCAAGACAAGTAGTAGTTTCCGATGCAGATCTAGAGGCAGTCTGTAGTCTGTGGACTATCAGAGTGTTGTTGAAACACTGAAATTGCATCGGGATTGAATACAACTGTCACCATGCGCACATTCCCCCATGGGAGTAATGTCTCAAACAGTCTACGCTTTGATCGTTCCCTGGAAGACCCGTAGTATTTTCCGATGCACATCTGGAGGCATTCTGTAATCTGCAGAACATCAGAATGTTGATGAAACACAGAAATTGCATCGGGATTGAATACAACAGTCACCATGGGCACTTTCCTCCATGGGAGTAATGTCTCAAACTGTCCACGCTTTGATCGTTCTCTGGAAGACCAGTAATAGTTTCCGATGCATACCTGGAGGCATTCTGTAATCTGTGGACTATCCGAGTGTTGTTGAAACACAGAAATTGCATCGGGATTGAATACAACAGTCACCATGCATACTTTCCTCCATGGGAGTAATGTCTCAAACAGTCTACGCTTTGATCGTTTCCTGGAAGACCAGTAGTATATTCCGATGCACATCTGGAGGCATTCTGTAATCTGTGAACCTTCAAGGTGTTGATGAAGCACAGAAATTGCGTCGGGATTGAATACAACAGTCACCATGCGCACTTTCCTCCATGGGAGTAATGTCTCAAATAGTCTACGGTTTGATCGTTTCCTGGAAGACCAGTAGTAGATTCCGATGCACATCTGGAGGCATTCTGTAATCTGTGGACCTTCAAAGTGTTGATGAAACAAGGAAATTGCATCGGGATTGAATACAACAGTCACCATGCGCACGTTCCTTCATTTGAGTAATGTCTCAAATAGTCTACGCTTTGATCGTTCCCTGCAAGACCAGTAGTAGTTTCCGATGCACATCTGGAGGCATTCTGTAATGTGTGGACCTTCAAAGTGTTGATGAAACACAGAATTTGCATCGGGATTGAATACAACAGTCACCATGCGCACTTTCCCTTATGGGAGTAATGTCTCAAACAGTCTACGCTTTAATCGTTCCATGCAAGACAAGTAGTAGTTTCCGATGCAGATCTAGAGGCAGTCTGTAGTCTGTGGACTATCAGAGTGTTGTTGAAACACTAAAATTGCATCGGGTTTGAATACAACTGTCACCATGCGCACATTCCCCAATGGGAGTAATGTCTCAAACAGTCTACGCTTTGATCGTTCCCTGGAAAACCAGTAGTATTTTCCGATGCACATCTGGAGGCATTCTGTAATCTGCAGAACATCAGAATGTTGATGAAACACAGAAATTGCTTCGGGATTGAATACAACAGTCACCATGTGCACTTTCCTCCATGGGAGTAATGTCTCAAACTGTCCACGCTTTGATCGTTCTCTGGAAGACCAGTAATAGTTTCCGATGCATACCTGGAGGCATTCTGTAATCTGTGGACTATCCGAGTGTTGTTGAAACACAGAAATTGCATCGGGATTGAATACAACAGTCACCATGCTTACTTTCCTCCATGGGAGTAATGTCTCAAACAGTCTACGCTTTGATCGTTTCCTGGAAGACCAGTAGTATATTCCGATGCACATCTGGAGGCATTCTGTAATCTGTGAACCTTCAAAGTGTTGATGAAGCACAGAAATTGCGTCGGGATTGAATACAACAGTCACCATGCGCACTTTCCTCCATGGGAGTAATGTCTCAAATAGTCTACGGATTGATCCTTCCCTGAAAGACAAGTAGTAGTTTCCGATGCACATCTGGAGGCATTCTGCAGCCTGTGGACTATCAGAGTGTTGATGAAACACAGAAATTGCATCGGGATTGAATACAACAGTCACCATGCGCACTTTTTTTCCATAGGAGTAATGTCTCAAACAGTCTACGATTTGATCGTTCTCTGGAAGACCAGTAGTAGATTCCGATGCACATGTGGAGTAATTCTGTAATCTGAGGACCTTCAAAGTGTTGATGAAACACAGTAATTGCATCGGGATTGAATACAACAGTCACCATGCGCACTTTCCTCCATGGGAGTAATGTCTCAAACAGTCCACGCTTTGATCGTTCTCTGGAAGACCAGTAATAGTTTCCGATGCACATCTGGATGCATTCTGTAATCTGTGGACTATCAGAGTGTTGTTGAATCACAGAAATTGCAACGGGATTGAATACAACAGTCACCATGCGCTCTATCCTCCATGGGAGTAATGTCTCAAACAGTCTACGCTTTGATCGTTCCCTGCAAGACCAGTAGTAGTTTCCGATGCACATCTGGAGGCATTCTGTAATCTGTGAACCTTCAAAGTGTTGATGAAGCACAGAAATTGCGTCTGGATTGAATACAACAGTCACCATGCGCACTTTACTCCATGGGAGTAATGTCTCAAATAGTCTACGGTTTGATCCTTCCGTGGAAGACAAGTAGTAGTTTCCGATGCACATCTGGAGGCATTCTGCAGCCTGTGGACTATCAGAGTGTTGATGAAACACAGAAATTGCATCGGGATTGAATACAACAGTCACCATGCGCACTTTCCTCCATAGGAGTAATGTCTCAAACAGTCTACGATTTGATCGTTCCCTGGAAGACCAGTAGTAGATTCCGATGCACATGTGGAGTAATTCTGTAATCTGAGGACCTTCAAAGTGTTGATGAAACACAGTAATTGCATCGGGATTGAATACAACAGTCACCATGCGCACTTTCCTCCATGGGAGTAATGTCTCAAACAGTCCACGCTTTGATCGTTCTCTGGAAGACCAGTAATAGTTTCCGATGCACATCTGGATACATTCTGTAATCTGTGGACTATCAGAGTGTTGTTGAATCACAGAAATTGCAACGGGATTGAATACAACAGTCACCATGCGCTCTATCCTCCATGGGAGTAATGTCTCAAACAGTCTACGCTTTGATCGTTCCCTGCAAGACCAGTAGTAGTTTCCGATGCACATCTGGAGGCATTCTGTAATCTGTGGACTTTCAAAGTGTTGATGAAACACAGAAATTGCATCGGGATTGAATACAACAGTCACCATGCGCACTTTCCTCCATGGGAGTAATGTCTCAAACAGTCATCGCTTTAATCGTTCCCTGCAAGACCAGTAGTAGTATCCGGTGCAGATCTAGAGGCATTCTGTAGTCTGTGGACTATCAGAGTGTTGTTGAAACACAGAAATTGCATCGGGATTGAATACAACTGTCACCATGTGCACATTCCCCCATGGGGGTAATGTCTCAAACAGTTTACGATTTGATCGTTCCCTGCAAGACCAGTAGTAGTTTCCGATGCAAATCTGGAGGCATTCAGAAATCTATAAACTATCAGAGTGTTGTTCAAACACAGAAATTGCATCGGGATTGAATACAACAGTCACCATGCGCACGTTCCTCCATTTGAGTAATGTCTCAAACAGTCTACGCTTTGATCGTTCCCTGCAAGACCAGTAGTAGTTTCCGATGCACATCTGGAGGCATTCAGAAATCTGTAAACTATCAGAGTGTTGTTCAAACACAGAAATTGCATCGGGATTGAATACAACAGTCACCATGCGCACTTTCCTCCAATGGAGTAATGTCTCAACTAGTCTACGCTTTGATCGTTCCCTGCAAGACCAGTAGCAGTTTCCGATGCACATCTGGGGGCATTCTGTAATGTGTGGACTATCAGAGTGTTGTTGAATCACAGAAATTGCAACGGGATTGAATACAACAGTCACCATGCGCTCTATCCTCCATGGGAGTAATGTCTCAAACAGTCTACGCTTTGATCGTTCCCTGCAAGACCAGTAGTAGTTTCCGATGCACATCTGGAGGCATTCTGTAATCTGTGAACCTTCAAAGTGTTGATGAAGCACAGAAATTGCGTCGGGATTGAATACAACAGTCACCATGCGCACTTTACTCCATGGGAGTAATGTCTCAAATAGTCTACGGTTTGATCCTTCCCTGGAAGACAAGTAGTAGTTTCCGATGCACATCTGGAGGCATTCTGTAGCCTATGGACTTTCAGAGTGTTGATGAATGACAGAAATTGCATCGGAAATGAATACAACAGTCACCATGCGCACGTTCCTCCATAGGAGTTATGTCTCAAACAGTCTACGATTTGATCGTTCCCTGGAAGACCAGTAGTAGATTCCGATGCACATGTGGAGTAATTCTGTAATCTGAGGTCCTTCAAAGTGTTGATGAAACACAGAAATTGCATCGGGATTGAATACAACAGTCACCATGCGCACTTTCCTCCATGGGAGTAATGTCTCAAACAGTCCACGCTTTGATCGTTCTCTGGAGGACCAGTAATAGTTTCCGATGCACATCTGGATACATTCTGTAATCTGTGGACTATCAGAGTGTTGTTGAATCACAGAAATTGCAACGGGATTGAATACAACAGTCACCATGCGCTCTATCCTCCATGGGAGTAATGTCTCAAACAGTCTACGCTTTGATCGTTCCCTGCAAGACCAGTAGTAGTTTCCGATGCACATCTGGAGGCATTCTGTAATCTGTGGACCTTCAAAGTGTTGATGAAACACAGAAATTGCATCGGGATTGAATACAACTGTCACCATGTGCACATTCCCCCATGGGAGTAATGTCTCAAACAGTTTACGCTTTGATCGTTCCCTGCAAGACCAGTAGTAGTTTCCGATGCACATCTGGAGGCATTCAGAAATCTATAAACTATCAGAGTGTTGTTCAATCACAGAAATTGCATCGGGATTGAATACAACAGTCACCATGCGCACTTTCCTCCATAGGAGTAATGTCTCAAACAGTTTACGCTTTGATCGTTTCCTGGAAGACCAGTAGTAGTTTCCGATGAACATCTGGGGGCTTTCTGTAATGTGTGGACTATCAGAGTGTTGATGAAACACAGAAATTGCATCGGGATTGAATACAACAGACACCATGCACACTTTCCTCCATGGGAGTAATGTCTCAAAAAGTCTACGCTTTGATCGTTCCCTGCAAGACCAGTAGTACTTTCCGATGCACATCTGGAGGCATTCTGTAGTCTGTGGACTATCAGAGTGTTGATGAAACACAGAAATTGCATCGGGATTGAATACAACAGTCACCATGAGCTCGTTCCCCCATGGGAGTAATGTCTCAAACAGTCTACGCCTTGATCGTTCCATAGAAGGACAGTAGTAGATTCCGATGCACATCCGGAGGCATTCTGTTATCTGTGGCCCTTCAAAGTGTTGATGAAACACAGAAATTGCATCGGGATTGAATACAACAGTCACCATGCGCACTTTCCTCCATGGGAGTAATGTCTCAAACAGTCTACGCTTTGATCGTTCCCTCCAAGACCAGTAGTAGTTTCCGATGCACATCTGGAGGCATTCTGTAATCTGTTGACCTTCAAAGTGTTGATGAAACACAGAATTTGCATCGGGATTGAATACAACAGTCACCATGCGCACTTTCCTCCATGGGAGTAATGTCTCAAACAGTCTACGCTTTAATCGTTCCATGCAAGACCAGTAGTAGTTTCCGATGCAGATCTAGAGGCAGTCTGTAGTCTGTGGACTATCAGAGTGTTGTTGAAACACTGAAATTGCATCGGGATTGAATACAACTGTCACCATGCGCACATTCCCCCATGGGAGTAATGTCTCAAACAGTCTACGCTTTGATCGTTCCCTGGAAGACCAGTAGTATTTTCCGATGCACATCTGGAGGCATTCTGTAATCTGCAGAACATCAGAATGTTGATGAAACACAGAAATTGCATCGGGATTGAATACAACAGTCACCATGGGCACTTTCCTCCATGGGAGTAAAGTCTCAAACTGTCCACGCTTTGATCGTTCTCTGGAAGACCAGTAATAGTTTCCGATGCATACCTGGAGGCATTCTGTAATCTGTGGACTATCCGAGTGTTGTTGAAACACAGAAATTGCATCGGGATTGAATACAACAGTCACCATGCTTACTTTCCTCCATGGGAGTAATGTCTCAAACAGTCTACGCTTTGATCGTTTCCTGGAAGACCAGTAGTATATTCCGATGCACATCTGGAGGCATTCTGTAATCTGTGAACCTTCAAAGTGTTGATGAAGCACAGAAATTGCGTCGGGATTGAATACAACAGTCACCATGCGCACTTTCCTCCATGGGAGTAATGTCTCAAATAGTCTACGGTTTGATCGCTCCCTGCAAGACAAGTAGTAGTTTCCGATGCACATCTGGAGGCATTCTGCAGCCTGTGGACTATCAGAGTGTTGATGAAACACAGAAATTGAATCGGGATTGAATACAACAGTCACCATGCGCACTTTCCTCCATAGGAGTAATGTCTCAAACAGTCTACGATTTGATCGTTCCCTGGAAGACCAGTAGTAGATTCCGATGCACATGTGGAGTAATTCTGTAATCTGAGGACCTTCAAAGTGTTGATGAAACACAGTAATTGCATCTGGATTGAATACAACAGTCACCATGCGCACTTTCCTCAATGGGAGTAATGTCTCAAACAGTCTACGCTTTGATCGTTCCCTGCAAGACCAGTAGTAGTTTCCGATGCACATCTGGAGGCATTCTGTAATCTGTGGACCTTCAAAGTGTTGATGAAACACAGAAATTGCATCGGGATTGAATACAAAAGTCACCATGCGCACTTTCCTCCATGGGAGTAATGTCTCAAACAGTCATCGCTTTAATCGTTCCCTGCAAGACCAGTAGTAGTATCCGATGCAGATCTAGAGGCATTCTGTAGTCTGTGGACTATCAGAGTGTTGTTGAAACACAGAAATTGCATCGGGATTGAATACAACTGTCACCATGTGCACATTCCCCCATGGGGGTAATGTCTCAAACAGTTTACGCTTTGATCGTTCCCTGCATGACCAGTAGTTGTTTCCGATGCACATCTGGAGGCATTCAGAAATCTATAAACTATCAGAGTGTTGTTCAAACACAGAAATTGCATCGGGATTGAATACAACAGTCACCATGCGCGCTTTCCTCCATAGGAGTAATGTCTCAAACAGTTTACGCTTTGATCGTTTCCTGGAAGACCAGTAGTAGTTTCCGATGAACATCTGGGGGCTTTCTGTAATGTGTGGACTATCAGAGTGTTGATGAAACACAGAAATTGCATCGGGATTGAATACAACAGACACCATGCACACTTTCCTCCATGGGAGTAATGTCTCAAAAGGTCTACACTTTGATCGTTCCCTGCAAGACCAGTAGTACTTTCCGATGCACATCTGGAGGCATTCTGTAGTCTGTGGACTATCAGAGTGTTGATGAAACACAGAAATTGCATCGGGATTGAATACAACAGTCACTATGCGCTCGTTCCCCCATGGGAGTAATGTCTCAAACAGTCTACGCCTTGATCGTTCCATAGAAGGACAGTAGTAGATTCCGATGCACATCCGGAGGCATTCTGTTATCTGTGGCCCTTCAAAGTGTTGATGAAACACAGAAATTGCATCGGGATTGAATACAACAGTCACCATGCGCACTTACCTCCATGGGAGTAATGTCTCAAACAGTCTACGCTTTGATCGTTCCCTCCAAGACCAGTAGTAGTTTCCGATGCACATCTGGAGGCATTCTGTAATCTTTTGACCTTCAAAGTGTTGATGAAACACAGAATTTGCATCGGGATTGAATACAACAATCACCATGCGCACTTTCCTCCATGGGAGTAATGTCTCAAACAGTCTACGCTTTAATCGTTCCATGCAAGACCAGTAGTAGTTTCCGATGCAGATCTAGAGGCAGTCTGTAGTCTGTGGACTATCAGAGTGTTGTTGAAACACTGAAATTGCATCGGGATTGAATACAACTGTCACCATGCGCACATTCCCCCATGGGAGTAATGTCTCAAACAGTCTACGCTTTGATCGTTCCCTGGAAGACCAGTAGTATTTTCCGATGCACATCTGGAGGCATTCTGTAATCTGCAGAACATCAGAATGTTGATGAAACACAGAAATTGCATCGGGATTGAATACAACAGTCACCATGGGCACTTTCCTCCATGGGAGTAATGTCTCAAACTGTCCACGCTTTGATCGTTCTCTGGAAGACCAGTAATAGTTTCCGATGCATACCTGGAGGCATTCTGTAATCTGTGGACTATCCGAGTGTTGTTGAAACACAGAAATTGCATCGGGATTGAATACAACAGTCACCATGCTTACTTTCCTCCATGGGAGTAATGTCTCAAACAGTCTACGCTTTGATCGTTTCCTGGAAGACCAGTAGTATATTCCGATGCACATCTGGAGGCATTCTGTAATCTGTGAACCTTCAAAGTGTTGATGAAGCACAGAAATTGCGTCGGGATTGAATACAACAGTCACCATGCGCACTTTCCTCCATGGGAGTAATGTCTCAAATAGTCTACGGTTTGATCCTTCCCTGGAAGACAAGTAGTAGTTTCCGATGCACATCTGGAGGCATTCTGCAGCCTGTGGACTATCAGAGTGTTGATGAAACACAGAAATTGAATCGGGATTGAATACAACAGTCACCATGCGCACTTTCCTCCATAGGAGTAATGTCTCAAACAGTCTACGATTTGATCGTTCCCTGGAAGACCAGTAGTAGATTCCGATGCACATGTGGAGTAATTCTGTAATCTGAGGACCTTCAAAGTGTTGATGAAACACAGTAATTGCATCGGGATTGAATACAACAGTCACCATGCGCACTTTCCTCAATGGGAGTAATGTCTCAAACAGTCCACGCTTTGATCGTTCTCTGGAAGACCAGTAATAGTTTCCGACGCACATCTGGATACATTCTGTAATCTGTGGACTATCAGAGTGTCGTTGAATCACAGAAATTGCAACGGGATTGAATACAACAGTCACCATGCGCTCTATCCTCCATGGGAGTAATGTCTCAAACAGTCTACGCTTTGATCGTTCCCTGCAAGACCAGTAGTAGTTTCCGATGCACATCTGGAGGCATTCTGTAATCTGTGGACCTTCAAAGTGTTGATGAAACACAGAAATTGCATCGGGATTGAATACAAAAGTCACCATGCGCACTTTCCTCCATGGGAGTAATGTCTCAAACAGTCATCGCTTTAATCGTTCCCTGCAAGACCAGTAGTAGTATCCGATGCAGATCTAGAGGCATTCTGTAGTCTGTGGACTATCAGAGTGTTGTTGAAACACAGAAATTGCATCGGGATTGAATACAACTGTCACCATGTGCACATTCCCCCATGGGGGTAATGTCTCAAACAGTTTACGCTTTGATCGTTCCCTGCATGACCAGTAGGTGTTTCCGATGCACATCTGGAGGCATTCAGAAATCTATATACTATCAGAGTGTTGTTCAAACACAGAAATTGCATCGGGATTGAATACAACAGTCACCATGCGCGCTTTCCTCCATAGGAGTAATGTCTCAAACAGTTTACGCTTTGATCGTTTCCTGGAAGACCAGTAGTAGTTTCCGATGAACATCTGGGGGCTTTCTGTAATGTGTGGACTATCAGAGTGTTGATGAAACATAGAAATTGCATCAGGATTGAATACAACAGACACCATGCACACTTTCCTCCATGGGAGTAATGTCTCAAAAGGTCTACACTTTGATCGTTCCCTGCAAGACCAGTAGTACTTTCCGATGCACATCTGGAGGCATTCTGTAGTCTGTGGACTATCAGAGTGTTGATGAAACACAGAAATTGCATCGGGATTGAATACAACAGTCACCATGCGCTCGTTCCCCCATGGGAGTAATGTCTCAAACAGTCCACGGCTTGATCGTTCCCTGGAAGGACAATAGTAGATTCCGATGCACATCTGGAGGCATTCTGTTATCTGTGGACCTTCAAAGTGTTGATGAAACACAGAAATTGCTTCGGGATTGAATACAACAGTCACCATGCGCACTTTAATCCATGGGAGTAATGTCTCAAACAGTTTACGCTTTGATCGTTCCCTGGAAGACCAGTAGTACTTTCCGATGCACATCTGGAGGCATTCTGTAATCTGTGGACCTTCAAAGTGTTGATGAAACACAGAAATTGCCACGGGAGTGAATACAACAGTCACCATGCGCACTTTCCCCAAATGGAGTAATGTCTCAACTAGTCTACGCTATGATCGATCCCTGCAAGACCAGTAGCAGTTTCCGATGCAGATCTAGATTCATTCTGTAGTCTGTGGACTATCAGAGTGTTGTTGAAAGACAGAAATTGCATCTTGATTGAATACAACAGTCACCATGCTTACTTTCCTCCATGGGAGTAATGTCTCAAACAGTCTACGCTTTGATCGTTTCCTGGAAGTCCAGTAGTAGATTCCGATGCACATCTGGAGGCTTTCTGTAATCTGTGGACCTTCAAAGTGTTGATGAAACAAGGAAATTGCATCGGGATTGAATACAACAGTCACCATGCGCACGTTCCTCCATAGGAGTTATGTCTCAAACAGTCTACGATTTGATCGTTCCCTGGAAAACCAGTTGTAATTTCCGATGCACATGTGGAGGAATTCTGTAATCTGTGGACTATCACAGTGTTGTTGAAACACAGAAATTGGATCGGGAGTGAGTACAACAGGCACCATGCTTACTTTTCTCCATGGGAGTCATGTCTCAAACAGTTTACGCTTTGATCGTTACCTGCAAGACCAGTAGTAGTTTCCGATGCACATCTGGAGGCATTCAGTAATCTGTAAACTATCAGAGAGTTGTTCAAACACAGAAATTGCATCGGGATTGAATACAGCAGTCACCATGCGCACTTTCCTCCATAGGAGTAATGTCTCAAACAGTTTACGCTTTGATCGTTTCCTGCAAGACCAGTAGTAGTTTCCGATGCACATCTGGAGGCATTCTGTAGTCTGTGGACTATCAGAGTGTTGATGAAACACAGAAATTGCATCGGGATTGAATACAACAGTCACCATGCGCACGTTCCTCCATGGGAGTAATGTCTCAAACAGTCTACGGCTTGATCGTTCCCTGGAAGACCAGCAGTACATTCCGATGCACATCTGGAAGCATTCTGTTATCTGTAGAAAATTAGAATGTTGATGAAACACAGAAACTGCATCGGGATTGAATACAACAGTCGCCATGCGCACGTTCCTCCATGGGAGAAATGTCTCAAACTGTTTACGATTTGATCGTTCCCTGCAAGACCAGTAGTAGTTTCCGATGCGCATCTGGAGGCATTCTGTAATCTGTGGACCTTCAAAGTGTTGATGAAACACAGAAATTGCCTCGGGATTGAATACAACATTCACCATGCGCACTTTCCTCCATGGGAGTAATGTCTCAAACAGTTTACGCTTTTATCGTTCCCTGGAAGACCAGTAGTACTTTCCGATGCACATCTGGAGGCATTCTGTAATCTGTGGACCTTCAAAGTGTTGATAAAACACAGAAATTGCCTCGGGAGTGAATACAACAGTCACCATCCGTACTTTCCTCCATGGGAGTAATGTCTCAACATGTCTACGCTTTGATCGTTCCCTGCAAGACCAGTAGTAGTTTCCGATGCACATCTGGAGGCATTCTGTAGTCTGTGGACTATCAGAGTGTTGATGAAAGACAGAAATTGCATCGGGATTGAATACAACAGTCACCATGCGCACGTTCCTTCATAGGAGTTATGTCTCAAACAGTCTACGCTTTGATCGTTCCCTGGGAGACCAGTTGTAGTTTCTGATGCAAATGTGGAGGAATTCTGTAATCTGTGGACCTTCAAAGAGTTGATGAAACTCAGAAATGGCATGGGGATTGAATACAACAGTCAACATGCGCACGTTCCTCCATGGGACTAATGTCTCAAACAGTCTACGCCTTGATCGTTCCTTGGAAGACCAGTAGTAGATTCCGATGCACATCTGGACCCATTCTGTTATCTGTAGAACATTAGAATGTTGATGAAACACAGAAATTGCATCGGGATTGAATACAACAGTCGCCATGCGCACTTTCCTCCATGGGAGCAATGTCTCAAAGAGTTTACGATTTGATCGTTCCCTGCAAGACCAGTAGTAGTTTCCGATGCACATCTGGAGGCATTCTGTAATCTGTGGACCTTTAAATTGTTGATGAAACACAGAAATTTCCTCGGGATTGAATACAACAGTCACCATGCGCACTTTCCTCCATGGGAGTAATGTCTCAACTAGTCTACGCTTTGATCATTCATTGCAAGACCAGTAGTAGTTTCCGATGCACATCTGGAGGCATTCTGTAACTTGTGGACCTTCAAAGTGTTCATGAAACACAGAAATTTCCTCAGGATTGAATACAACAGTCACCATGCGCACTTTCCTCCATGGGAGTAATGTCTCAACTAGTCTACGCTTTAATCGTTCCCTGCAAGACCAGTAGTAGTTTCCGATGCAGATCTGGAGGCATTCTGTAGTCTGTGGACTATCAGAGTGTTGATGAAACACAGAAATTGCATCGGGATTGAAAACAACAGACACCATACACACTGTCCTCCATTGGAGTAATGTCTCAAAAAGTTTACGATTTGATCGTTCCCTGCAAGACCAGTAGTAGTTTCCATTGCACATCTGGAGACATTCTGTAATCTGTGGACCTTCAAAGAGTTGATGAAACACAGAAATTGCCTCGTTAGTGAATACAACAGTCACCATGCGCACTTTCCTCCATGGGAGTAATGTCTCAACTAGTCTACGCTTTGATCGTTAACTGCAAGACCAGTAGTAGTTTCCGATGCCCATCTGGAGGCATTCTGTAGTCTGTGCACAATCAGAGTTTTGATGAAACACAGAAATTGCACCGGGATTGAATACAACAGTCACCATGCGCACGTTCCTCCATGGGAGTAATGTCTCAAACAGTCTACGCCTTGATCGTTCCCTGGAAGACCAGTAGTAGATTCCGATGCTTATCTGGAGTCATTCTGTTATCTGTAGAAAATTAGCATGTTGATGAAACACAGAAAATGCATCGGGATTGAATACAACAGTCACCATGCGCACTTTCCTGCATGGGAGCAATGTCTCAAACAGTTTACGATTTGAACGTTCCCTGCAAGACCAGTAGTAGTTTCCGATGCACATCTGGAGGCATTCTGTAATCTGTGGACCTTCAAAGTGATGATGAAACACAGAAATTGCCTCGGGATTGAATACTACAGTCACCATCCGCACTTTCGTCCATGGGAGTATTGTCTCAAACAGTCTACGCTTTGATCGTTCCCTGCAAGACCAGTAGTAGCTTCCGATGCACATCTGGAGGCATTCTGTAATCTGTGGACCTTCAAAGTGTTGATGAAACACAGAAATTGCCTCGGGATTGAATACTACAGTCACCATGCGCACTCTCGTCCATGGGAGTAATGTCTCAAACAGTCTACGCCTTGATCGTTCCCTGCAAGACCAGTAGTAGCTTCCGATTCACATCTGGAGGCATTCTGTAATCTGTGGACCTTCAAAGTGTTGATGAAACACAGAAATTGCTTCGGGGGTGAATACAACAGTCACCATGCGCACTTTCCTCCATGGGAGTAATGTCTCAACTAGTCTACGCTTTGATCGTTCCCTGCAAGACCAGTAGTAGTTTCCGATGCACATCTGG
Organism: Schistocerca gregaria; assembly: GCF_023897955.1. NCBI lineage: Eukaryota > Metazoa > Arthropoda > Insecta > Orthoptera > Acrididae > Schistocerca > Schistocerca gregaria. The sequence continues at coordinate 5,130,963 of NW_026061720.1, read as the reverse complement.
AGGCATTCTGTAGTCTGTGGACTCTCAGAGTGTTGATGAAACACAGAAATTGCATCGGGATTGAGTACAACAGTCACCATGCGCACGTTCCTCCATAGGAGTTGTGTCTCAAACAGTCTACGCTTTGATCGTTCCCTGGAAGACCAGTTGTAGTTTCCGATGCACATGTGGAGGACTTCTCTAATCTGTGGACCTCCAAAGTGTTGATGAAACACAGAAATTGCATGGGGACTGAATACAACAGTCACCATGCGCACTTTCCTCCATGGGAGTAATGTCTCAAACAGTCTACGCTTTAATCGTTCCCTGCAAGACCAGTAGTAGTTTCCGATGCAGATCTGGAGGCATTCTGTAGTCTGTGGACTATCAGAGTGTTGATGAAACACAGAAATTGCATCAGGATTGAATACAACAGTCACCATGCGCTAATTCCTCCATGGGAGCAAAGTCTCAAACAGTTAACGATTTGATCGTTCCCTGCAAGACCAGTAGTAGTTTCCGATGCACATCTGGAGGCATTCTGTAATCTGTGGACCTTCAAAGTGTTGATGAAACACAGAAATTGCCTCGTGATTGAATACTACAGTCACCATGCGCACTTTCGTCCATGGGAGTAATGTCTCAAACAGTCTACGCTTTGATCGTTCCCTGCAAGACCAGTAGTAGCTTCCGATTCACATCTGGAGGCATTCTGTAATCTGTGGACCTTCAAAGTGTTGATGAAACACAGAAATTGCTTCGGGGGTGAATACAACAGTCACCATGCGCACTTTCCTCCATGGGAGTAATGTCTCAACTAGTCTACGGTTTGATCGTTCCCTGCAAGACCAGTAGTAGTTTCCGATGCACATCTGGAGGCATTCTGTAGTCTGTGGACTTTCAGAGTGTTGATGAAACACAGAAATTGCATCGGGATTGAATACAACAGTCACCATGCACACGTTCCTCCATAGGAGTTGTGTCTCAAACAGTCTACGCTTTGATCGTTCCCTGGAAGACCAGTTGTAGTTTCCGATGCACATGTGGAGGACTTCTCTAATCTGTGGACCTTCAAAGTGTTGATGAAACACAGAAATTGCATGGGGACTGAATACAACAGTCACCATGCGCACTTTCCTCCATGGGAGTAATGTCTCAAACAGTCTACGCTTTAATCGTTCCCTGCAAGACCAGTAGTAGTTTCCGATGCAGATCTGGAGGCATTCTGTAGTCTGTGGACTATCAGAGTGTTGATGAAACACAGAAATTGCATCAGGATTGAATACAACGGTCACCATACGCACATTCCCCTATGGGAGTAATGTCTCAACCAGTCTACGCTTTGATCGTTCCCTGGAAGACCAGTAGTGTTTTCCCAGGCACATCTGGAGGCATTCTGTAATCTGTGGAACATCAGAATGTTCATGAAACACAGAAATTGCATCGGGATTGGATACAACAGTCACCATGCGCACTTTCCTTCATGGGAGTAATGTCTCAAACAGTCTACGCTTTAATCGTTCCCTGCAAGACCAGTAGTAGTTTCCGATGCAGATCTGGAGGCATTCTGTAGTCTGTGGACCATCAGAGTGTTGATGAAACACAGAAATTGCATCAGGATTTAATACAAGAGTCATCATGCGCACATTCCCCCATGGGAGTAATGTCTCAAACAGTCTACGCTTTGATCGTTCCCTGGAAGACCAGTAGTGTTTTCCGATGCACATCTGGAGGAATTCTGTAATCTGTAAACTATCAGAGTTTTGTTCAAACACAGAAATTGAATCGTTGAATCGGGATTGTATACAACAGTCACCATGCGCACTTTCCTCCATGGGAATAATGTCTCAAACAGTTTACGCTTTGATCGTTCCATGGAAGACCAGTAGTAGTTTCCGATGCCCATCTGGGGGCGTTCTTTAATGTGTGGACTATCATAGTGTTGTTGAAACACCGAAATTGCCTCTTGATTGAATACAACAGACACCAGGCGCACATTCCTCCATGGGAGTAATGTCTTAAATAGTCTACGCTTTGATCGTTCCCTGGAAGACCAGTAGTAGTTTCCCATGCACCTCTGGAAGCATTCTGTAATCTGTAAACTATCAGAGAGTTGTTCAAGCACGGAAATTGCAACGGGATTGAGTACATTAGTCACCATGCGCACTTTCCTCCATGGGAGTATTGTCTCAAATATTCTACGCTTTGATCGTTTCCTGGAAGACCAGTAGTAGTTTCCGATGCACATCTGGAGGCCGTCTGTAATCTGTGGACCTTCAAAGTGTTGATGAAACACAGAAATTGCATCGTGATTGAATACAACAATCACCATGCCAAATTTCCTCCATGGGAGTAATGTCTCAATTAGTCTACGCTTTGATCGTTCCCTGCAAGACCAGTAGTAGTTTCCGATGCACATCTGGAGGCATTCTGTAATCTGTGGACCTTCAAAGTTTTGATGAAACACAGAAATTGCCTCGGGATTGAATACTACAGTCACCATGCGCACTTTCGTCCATGGGAGTAATGTCTCAAACAGTCTACGCTTTGATCGTTCCCTGCAAGACCAGTAGTAGCTTCCGATTCACATCTGGAGGCATTCTGTAATCTGTGGACCTTCAAAGTGTTGATGAAACACAGAAATTGCTTCGGCTGTGAATACAACAGTCACCATGCGCACTTTCCTCCATGGGAGTAATGTCTCAACTAGTCTACGCTTTGATCGTTCCCTGCAAGACCAGTAGTAGTTTCCGATGCACATCTGGAGGCATTCTGTAGTCTGTGGACTTTCAGAGTGTTGATGAAACACAGAAATTGCATCGGGATTGAATACAACAGTCACCATGCGCACGTTCCTCCATAGGAGTTGTGTCTCAAACAGTCTACGCTTTGATCGTTCCCTGGAAGACCAGTTGTAGTTTCCGATGCACATGTGGAGGACTTCTCTAATCTGTGGACCTTCAAAGTGTTGATGAAACACAGAAATTGCATGGGGACTGAATACAACAGTCACCATGCGCACTTTCCTCCATGGGAGTAATGTCTCAAACAGTCTACGCTTTAATCGTTCCCTGCAAGACCAGTAGTAGTTTCCGATGCAGATCTGGAGGCATTCTGTAGTCTGTGGACTATCAGAGTGTTGTTGAAACACAGAAATTGCATCAGGATTGAATACAACAGTCACCATGCGCTAATTCCTCCATGGGAGCAATGTCTCAAACAGTTTACGATTTGATCGTTCCCTGCAAGACCAGTAGTAGTTTCCGATGCACATCTGGAGGCATTCTGTAATCTGTGGACCTTCAAAGTGTTGATGAAACACAGAAATTGCCTCATGATTGAATACTACAGTCACCATGCGCACTTTCGTCCATGGGAGTAATGTCTCAAACAGACTACGCTTTGATCGTTCCCTGCAAGACCAGTAGTAGCTTCCGATTCACATCTGGAGGCATTCTGTAATCTGTGGACCTTCAAAGTGTTGATGAAACACAGAAATTGCTTCGGGGGTGAATACAACAGTCACCATGCGCACTTTCTCCATGGGAGTAATGTCTCAACTAGTCTACGCTTTGATCGTTCCCTGCAAGACGAGTAGTAGTTTCCGATGCACATCCGGAGGCATTCTGTAGTCTGTGGACTTTCAGAGAGTTGATGAAACACAGAAATTGCATCGGGATTGAATACAACAGTCACCATGCGCACGTTCCTCCATAGGAGTTGTGTCTCAAACAGTCTACGCTTTGATCGTTCCCTGGAAGACCAGTTGTAGTTTCCGATGCACATGTGGAGGACTTCTCTAATCTGTGGACCTTCAAAGTGTTGATGAAACACAGAAATTGCATGGGGACTGAATACAACAGTCACCATGCGCACTTTCCTCCATGGGAGTAATGTCTCAAACAGTCTACGCTTTAATCGTTCCCTGCAAGACCAGTAGTAGTTGCCGATGCAGATCTGAAGGCATTCTGTAGTCTGTGGACTATCAGAGTGTTGATGAAACACAGAAATTGCATCAGGATTGAATACAACAGTCACCATGCGCAGATTCCCCTATGGGAGTAATGTCTCAAACAGTCTACGCTTTGATCGTTCCCTGGAAGACCAGTAGTGTTTTCCGAGGCACATCTGGAGGCATTCTGTAATCTGTGGAACATCAGAATGTTGATGAAGCACAGAAATTGCATCGGGATTGGATACAACAGTCACCATGCGCACTTTCCTTCATGGGAGTAATGTCTCAAACAGTCTACGATTTAATCGTTCCCTGCAAGACCTGTAGTAGTTTCCGATGCAGATCTGGAGGCATTCTGTAATCTGTGGACCATCAGAGTGTTGATGAAACACAGAAATTGCATCAGGATTGAATACAACAGTCACCATGCGCACATTCCCCCATGGGAGTAATGTCTCAAACAGTCTATGCTTTGATCGTTCCCTGGAAGACCTGTAGTGTTTTCCGAGGCACATTTGGAGGCATTCTGTAATCTGTGGAACATCAGAATGTTGATGAAACACAGAAATTGCATCGGGATTGGATACAACAGTCACCATGCGCACTTTCCTCCATTGGAGTAATGTCTCAAATAGTCTACGCTTTGATTGTTCTCTGAAGACCAGTAAGAGTTTCCGATGCACATCTGGAGTAATTCTGTAATCTGAAAACTATCAGAGTTTTGTTCAAACACAGAAATTGAATCGGGATTGTATACAACAGTCACCATGCGCACTTTCCTCCATGGGAATAATGTCTCAAACAGTTTACGCTTTGATCGTTCCATGGAAGACCAGTAGTAGTTTCCGATGCACATCTGGGGGCGTTCTTTAATGTGTGGACTATCATAGTGTCGTTGAAACACAGAAATTGCCTCTTGATTGAATACAACAGACACCAGGCGCACATTCCTCAATGGGAGTAATGTCTTAAATAGTCTACGCTTTGATCGTTCCCTGGAAGACCAGTAGTAGTTTCCCATGCACCTCTGGAGGCATTCTGTAATCTGTAAACTATCAGAGAGTTGTTCAAGCACAGAAATTGCAACGGGATTGAGTACATTAGTCACCATGCGCACTTTCCTCCATGGGAGTAATGTCTCAAACATTCTACGCTTTGATCGTTTCCTAGAAGACCAGTAGTAGTTTCCGATGCACATCTGGAGGCCTTCTGTAATCTGTGGACCTTCAAAGTGTTGATGAAACACAGAAATTGCATCGGGATTGAATACAACAATCACCATGCCAAGTTTCCTCCATGGGAGTAATGTCTCAATTAGTCTACGCTTTGATCGTTCCCTGCAAGACCAGTAGTAGTTTCCGATGCACATCTGGATGCATTCTGTAATCTGTGGACCTTCAAAGTGTTGATGAAACACAGAAATTGCCTCGGGATTGAATACTACAGTCACCATCTGCACTTTCGTCCATGGGAGTATTGTCTCAAACAGTCTACGCTTTGATCGTTCCCTGCAAGACCAGTAGTAGTTTCCGATGCAGATCTGGAGGCATTCTGTAGTCTGTGGACTATCAGAGTGTTGATGAAACACAGAAATTGCATCAGGATTGAATACAACAGTCACCATGCGCTAATTCCTCCATGGGAGCAATGTCTCAAACAGTTTATGATTTGATCGTTCCCTGCAAGACCAGTAGTAGTTTCCGATGCACATCTGGAGGCATTCTGTAATCTGTGGACCTTCAAAGTGTTGATGAAACACAGAAATTGCCTCGTGATTGAATACTACAGTCACCATGCGCACTTTCGTCCATGGGAGTAATGTCTCAATCAGTTTACGCTTTGATCGTTCCCTGCAAGACCAGTAGTAGCTTCCGATTCACATCTGGAGGCATTCTGTAATCTGTGGACCTTCAAAGTGTTGATGAAACACAGAAATTGCTTTGGGGGGTGAATACAACAGTCACCATGCGCACTTTCCTCCATGGGAGTAATGTCTAAACTAGTCTACGCTTTGATCGTTCCCTGCAAGACCAGTAGTAGTTTCCGATGCACATCTGGAGGCATTCTGTAGTCTGTGGACTTTCAGAGTGTTGATGAAACACAGAAATTGCATCGGGATTGAATACAACAGTCACCATGCGCACGTTCCTCCATAGGAGTAGTGTCTCAAACGGTCTACGCTTTGATCGTTCCCTGGAAGACCAGTTGTAGTTTCCGATGCACATGTGGAGGACTTCTCTAATCTGTGCACCTTCAAAGTGTTGATGAAACACAGAAATTGCATGGGGACTGAATACAACAGTCACCATGCGCACTTTCCTCCATGGGAGTAATGTCTCAAACAGTCTACGCTTTAATCGTTCCCTGCAAGACCAGTAGTAGTTTCCGATGCAGATCTGGAGCCATTCTGTAGTCTGTGGACTATCAGAGTGTTGATGAAACACAGGAATTGCATCAGGATTGAATACAACAGTCACCATGCGCACATTCCCCTATGGGAGTAATGTCTCAAACAGTCTACGCTTTGATCGTTCCCTGGAAGACCAGTAGTGTTTTCCGAGGCACATCTGGAGGCATTCTGTAATCTGTGGAACATCAGAATGTTGATGAAACACAGAAATTGCATCGGGATTGGATACAACAGTCACCATGCGCACTTTCCTTCATGGGAGTAATGTCTCAAACAGTCTACGCTTTAATCGTTCCCTGTAAGACCAGTAGTAGTTTCCGATGCAGATCTGGAGGCATTCTGTAGTCTGTGGACCATCAGAGTGTTGATGAAACACAGAAATTGCATCAGGATTGAATACAACAGTCACCATGCGCACATTCCCCCATGGGAGTAATGTCTCAAACAGTCTACGCTTTGATCGTTCCCTGGAAGACCAGTAGTGTTTTCCGAGGCACATCTGGACGCATTCTGTAATCTGTGGAACATCAGAATGTTGATGAAACAAAGAAATTGCATCGGGATTGGATACAACAGTCACCATGCGCACTTTCCTCCATTGGAGTAATGTCTCAAACAGTCTACGCTTTGATTGTTCTCTGAAGACCAGTAAGAGTTTCCGATGCACATCTGGAGGAATTCTGTAATCTGTAAACTATCAGAGTTTTGTTCAAACACAGAAATTGAATCGGGATTGTATACAACAGTCTCCATGCGCACTTTCCTCCATGGGAGTAATGTCTCAAACAGTCTACGATTTAATCGTTCCCTGCAAGACCAGTAGTAGTTTCCGATGCAGATCTGGAGGCATTCTGTAGTCTGTGGACCATCAGACTGTTGATGAAACACAGAAATTGCATCAGGATTGAATACAACAGTCACCATGCGCACTTTCCTCCATGGGAATAATGTCTCAAACAGTTTACGCTTTGATCGTTCCAATGAAGACCAGTAGTAGTTTCCGATGCACATCTGGGGGCATTCTTTAATGTGTGGACTATCATAGTGTTGTTGAAACACAGAAATTGCATCGGGATTGAATACAACAGACACCATGCGCACTTTCCTCCATGGGAGTAATGTCGCAAACAGGCTACGCTTTAATCGTTCCCTGCAAGACCAGTAGTAGTTTCCGATGCACATCTGGAGGCATCCTGTAATCTGTGGACCTTCAAAGTGTTGATGAAACCCAGAAATTGCCTCTTGATTGAATACAACAGACACCAGGCGCACATTCCTCCATGGGAGTAATGTCTTAAATAGTCTACGCTTTGATCGTTCCCTGGAAGACTAGTAGTAGTTTCCCATGCACCTCTGGAAGCATTCTGTAATCTGTAAACTATCAGAGAGTTGTTCAAGCACAGTAATTGCAACGGGATTGAATACAACAGACACCATGCGCACTTTCCTCCATGGGAGTAATGTCTCAAACATTCTACGCTTTGATCGTTTCCTGGAAGACCAGTAGTAGTTTCCGATGCACATCTGGAGGCCTTCTGTAATCTGTGGACCTTCAAAGTGTTGATGAAACACAGAAATTGCTTCGGGGGTGAATACAACAGTCACCATGCGCACTTTCTCCGTGGGAGTAATGTCTCAACTAGTCTACGCTTTGATCGTTCCCTGCAAGACCAGTAGTAGTTTCCGATGCACATCTGGATGCATTCTGTAATCTGTGGACCTTCAAAGTGTTGATGAAACACAGAAATTGCCTCGGGATTGATTACTACAGTCACCATCCGCACTTTCGTCCATGGGAGTATTGTCTCAAACAGTCTACCCTTTGATCGTTCCCTGCAAGACCAGTAGTAGTTTCCGATGCAGATCTGGAGGCATTCTGTAGTCTGTGGACTATCAGAGTGTTGATGAAACACATAAATTGCATCAGGATTGAATACAACAGTCACCATGCGCTAATTCCTCCATGGGACCAATGTCTCAAACAGTTTACGATTTGATCGTGCCCTGCAAGACCAGTAGTAGTTTCCGATGCACATCTGGAGGCATTCTGTAATCTGTGGACCTTCAAAATGTTGATGAAACACAGAAATTGCCTCGTGATTGAATACTACAGTCACCATGCGCACTTTCGTCCATGGGAGTAATGTCTCAATCAGTTTACGCTTTGATCGTTCCCTGCAAGACCAGTAGTAGCTTCCGATTCACATCTGGAGGCATTCTGTAATCTGTGGACCTTCAAAGTGTTGATGAAACACAGAAATTGCTTCGGGGGTGAATACAACAGTCACCATGCGCACTTTCCTCCAAGGGAGTAATGTCTAAACTAGTCTACGCTTTGATCGTTCCCTGCAAGACCAGTAGTAGTTTCCGATGCACATCTGGAGGCATTCTGTAGTCTGTGGACTTTCAGAGTGTTGATGAAACACAGAAATTGCATCGGGATTGAATACAACAGTCACCATGCGCACGTTCCTCCATAGGAGTAGTGTCTCAAACGGTCTACGCTTTGATCGTTCCCTGGAAGACCAGTTGTAGTTTCCGATGCACATGTGGAGGACTTCTCTAATCTGTGCACCTTCACAGTGTTGATGAAACACAGAAATTGCATGGGGACTGAATACAACAGTCACCATGCGCACTTTCCTCCATGGGAGTAATGTCTCAAACAGTCTACGCTTTAATCGTTCCCTGCAAGACCAGTAGTAGTTTCCGATGCAGATCTGGAGGCACTCTGTAGTCTGTGGACTATCAGAGTGTAGATGAAACACAGGAATTGCATCAGGATTGAATACAACAGTCACCATGCGCACATTCCCCTATGGGAGTAATGTCTCAAACAGTCTACGCTTTGATCGTTCCCTGGAAGACCAGTAGTGTTTTCCGAGGCACATCTGGAGGCATTCTGTAATCTGTGGAACATCAGAATGTTGATGAAACACAGAAATTGCATCGGGATTGGATACAACAGTCACCATGCGCACTTTCCTTCATGGGAGTAATGTCTCAAACAGTTAACGATTTGATCGTTCCCTGCAAGACCAGTAGTAGTTTCCGATGCACATCTGGAGGCATTCTGTAATCTGTGGACCTTCAAAGTGTTGATGAAACACAGAAATTGCCTCGTGATTGAATACTACAGTCACCATGCGCACTTTCGTCCATGGGAGTAATGTCTCAAACAGTCTACGCTTTGATCGTTCCCTGCAAGACCAGTAGTAGCTTCCGATTCACATCTGGAGGCATTCTGTAATCTGTGGACCTTCAAAGTGTTGATGAAACACAGAAATTGCTTCGGGGGTGAATACAACAGTCACCATGCGCACTTTCCTCCATGGGAGTAATGTCTCAACTAGTCTACGGTTTGATCGTTCCCTGCAAGACCAGTAGTAGTTTCCGATGCACATCTGGAGGCATTCTGTAGTCTGTGGACTTTCAGAGTGTTGATGAAACACAGAAATTGCATCGGGATTGAATACAACAGTCACCATGCGCACGTTCCTCCATAGGAGTTGTGTCTCAAACAGTCTACGCTTTGATCGTTCCCTGGAAGACCAGTTGTAGTTTCCGATGCACATGTGGAGGACTTCTCTAATCTGTGGACCTTCAAAGTGTTGATGAAACACAGAAATTGCATGGGGACTGAATACAACAGTCACCATGCGCACTTTCCTCCATGGGAGTAATGTCTCAAACAGTCTACGCTTTAATCGTTCCCTGCAAGACCAGTAGTAGTTTCCGATGCAGATCTGGAGGCATTCTGTAGTCTGTGGACTATCAGAGTGTTGATGAAACACAGAAATTGCATCAGGATTGAATACAACGGTCACCATACGCACATTCCCCTATGGGAGTAATGTCTCAAACAGTCTACGCTTTGATCGTTCCCTGGAAGACCAGTAGTGTTTTCCCAGGCACATCTGGAGGCATTCTGTAATCTGTGGAACATCAGAATGTTCATGAAACACAGAAATTGCATCGGGATTGGATACAACAGTCACCATGCGCACTTTCCTTCATGGGAGTAATGTCTCAAACAGTCTACGCTTTAATCGTTCCCTGCAAGACCAGTAGTAGTTTCCGATGCAGATCTGGAGGCATTCTGTAGTCTGTGGACCATCAGAGTGTTGATGAAACACAGAAATTGCATCAGGATTTAATACAACAGTCATCATGCGCACATTCCCCCATGGGAGTAATGTCTCAAACAGTCTACGCTTTGATCGTTCCCTGGAAGACCAGTAGTGTTTTCCGATGCACATCTGGAGGAATTCTGTAATCTGTAAACTATCAGAGTTTTGTTCAAACACAGAAATTGAATCGTTGAATCGGGATTGTATACAACAGTCACCATGCGCACTTTCCTCCATGGGAATAATGTCTCAAACAGTTTACGCTTTGATCGTTCCATGGAAGACCAGTAGTAGTTTCCGATGCCCATCTGGGGGCGTTCTTTAATGTGTGGACTATCATAGTGTTGTTGAAACACCGAAATTGCCTCTTGATTGAATACAACAGACACCAGGCGCACATTCCTCCATGGGAGTAATGTCTTAAATAGTCTACGCTTTGATCGTTCCCTGGAAGACCAGTAGTAGTTTCCCATGCACCTCTGGAAGCATTCTGTAATCTGTAAACTATCAGAGAGTTGTTCAAGCACGGAAATTGCAACGGGATTGAGTACATTAGTCACCATGCGCACTTTCCTCCATGGGAGTATTGTCTCAAACATTCTACGCTTTGATCGTTTCCTGGAAGACCAGTAGTAGTTTCCGATGCACATCTGGAGGCCGTCTGTAATCTGTGGACCTTCAAAGTGTTGATGAAACACAGAAATTGCATCGTGATTGAATACAACAATCACCATGCCAAATTTCCTCCATGGGAGTAATGTCTCAATTAGTCTACGCTTTGATCGTTCCCTGCAAGACCAGTAGTAGTTTCCGATGCACATCTGGAGGCATTCTGTAATCTGTGGACCTTCAAAGTTTTGATGAAACACAGAAATTGCCTCGGGATTGAATACTACAGTCACCATGCGCACTTTCGTCCATGGGAGTAATGTCTCAAACAGTCTACGCTTTGATCGTTCCCTGCAAGACCAGTAGTAGCTTCCGATTCACATCTGGAGGCATTCTGTAATCTGTGGACCTTCAAAGTGTTGATGAAACACAGAAATTGCTTCGGCTGTGAATACAACAGTCACCATGCGCACTTTCCTCCATGGGAGTAATGTCTCAACTAGTCTACGCTTTGATCGTTCCCTGCAAGACCAGTAGTAGTTTCCGATGCACATCTGGAGGCATTCTGTAGTCTGTGGACTTTCAGAGTGTTGATGAAACACAGAAATTGCATCGGGATTGAATACAACAGTCACCATGCGCACGTTCCTCCATAGGAGTTGTGTCTCAAACAGTCTACGCTTTGATCGTTCCCTGGAAGACCAGTTGTAGTTTCCGATGCACATGTGGAGGACTTCTCTAATCTGTGGACCTTCAAAGTGTTGATGAAACACAGAAATTGCATGGGGACTGAATACAACAGTCACCATGCGCACTTTCCTCCATGGGAGTAATGTCTCAAACAGTCTACGCTTTAATCGTTCCCTGCAAGACCAGTAGTAGTTTCCGATGCAGATCTGGAGGCATTCTGTAGTCTGTGGACTATCAGAGTGTTGTTGAAACACAGAAATTGCATCAGGATTGAATACAACAGTCACCATGCGCTAATTCCTCCATGGGAGCAATGTCTCAAACAGTTTACGATTTGATCGTTCCCTGCAAGACCAGTAGTAGTTTCCGATGCACATCTGGAGGCATTCTGTAATCTGTGGACCTTCAAAGTGTTGATGAAACACAGAAATTGCCTCATGATTGAATACTACAGTCACCATGCGCACTTTCGTCCATGGGAGTAATGTCTCAAACAGACTACGCTTTGATCGTTCCCTGCAAGACCAGTAGTAGCTTCCGATTCACATCTGGAGGCATTCTGTAATCTGTGGACCTTCAAAGTGTTGATGAAACACAGAAATTGCTTCGGGGGTGAATACAACAGTCACCATGCGCACTTTCTCCATGGGAGTAATGTCTCAACTAGTCTACGCTTTGATCGTTCCCTGCAAGACGAGTAGTAGTTTCCGATGCACATCCGGAGGCATTCTGTAGTCTGTGGACTTTCAGAGAGTTGATGAAACACAGAAATTGCATCGGGATTGAATACAACAGTCACCATGCGCACGTTCCTCCATAGGAGTTGTGTCTCAAACAGTCTACGCTTTGATCGTTCCCTGGAAGACCAGTTGTAGTTTCCGATGCACATGTGGAGGACTTCTCTAATCTGTGGACCTTCAAAGTGTTGATGAAACACAGAAATTGCATGGGGACTGAATACAACAGTCACCATGCGCACTTTCCTCCATGGGAGTAATGTCTCAAACAGTCTACGCTTTAATCGTTCCCTGCAAGACCAGTAGTAGTTGCCGATGCAGATCTGAAGGCATTCTGTAGTCTGTGGACTATCAGAGTGTTGATGAAACACAGAAATTGCATCAGGATTGAATACAACAGTCACCATGCGCAGATTCCCCTATGGGAGTAATGTCTCAAACAGTCTACGCTTTGATCGTTCCCTGGAAGACCAGTAGTGTTTTCCGAGGCACATCTGGAGGCATTCTGTAATCTGTGGAACATCAGAATGTTGATGAAGCACAGAAATTGCATCGGGATTGGATACAACAGTCACCATGCGCACTTTCCTTCATGGGAGTAATGTCTCAAACAGTCTACGATTTAATCGTTCCCTGCAAGACCTGTAGTAGTTTCCGATGCAGATCTGGAGGCATTCTGTAATCTGTGGACCATCAGAGTGTTGATGAAACACAGAAATTGCATCAGGATTGAATACAACAGTCACCATGCGCACATTCCCCCATGGGAGTAATGTCTCAAACAGTCTATGCTTTGATCGTTCCCTGGAAGACCTGTAGTGTTTTCCGAGGCACATTTGGAGGCATTCTGTAATCTGTGGAACATCAGAATGTTGATGAAACACAGAAATTGCATCGGGATTGGATACAACAGTCACCATGCGCACTTTCCTCCATTGGAGTAATGTCTCAAACAGTCTACGCTTTGATTGTTCTCTGAAGACCAGTAAGAGTTTCCGATGCACATCTGGAGTAATTCTGTAATCTGAAAACTATCAGAGTTTTGTTCAAACACAGAAATTGAATCGGGATTGTATACAACAGTCACCATGCGCACTTTCCTCCATGGGAATAATGTCTCAAACAGTTTACGCTTTGATCGTTCCATGGAAGACCAGTAGTAGTTTCCGATGCACATCTGGGGGCGTTCTTTAATGTGTGGACTATCATAGTGTCGTTGAAACACAGAAATTGCCTCTTGATTGAATACAACAGACACCAGGCGCACATTCCTCAATGGGAGTAATGTCTTAAATAGTCTACGCTTTGATCGTTCCCTGGAAGACCAGTAGTAGTTTCCCATGCACCTCTGGAGGCATTCTGTAATCTGTAAACTATCAGAGAGTTGTTCAAGCACAGAAATTGCAACGGGATTGAGTACATTAGTCACCATGCGCACTTTCCTCCATGGGAGTAATGTCTCAAACATTCTACGCTTTGATCGTTTCCTAGAAGACCAGTAGTAGTTTCCGATGCACATCTGGAGGCCTTCTGTAATCTGTGGACCTTCAAAGTGTTGATGAAACACAGAAATTGCATCGGGATTGAATACAACAATCACCATGCCAAGTTTCCTCCATGGGAGTAATGTCTCAATTAGTCTACGCTTTGATCGTTCCCTGCAAGACCAGTAGTAGTTTCCGATGCACATCTGGATGCATTCTGTAATCTGTGGACCTTCAAAGTGTTGATGAAACACAGAAATTGCCTCGGGATTGAATACTACAGTCACCATCTGCACTTTCGTCCATGGGAGTATTGTCTCAAACAGTCTACGCTTTGATCGTTCCCTGCAAGACCAGTAGTAGTTTCCGATGCAGATCTGGAGGCATTCTGTAGTCTGTGGACTATCAGAGTGTTGATGAAACACAGAAATTGCATCAGGATTGAATACAACAGTCACCATGCGCTAATTCCTCCATGGGAGCAATGTCTCAAACAGTTTATGATTTGATCGTTCCCTGCAAGACCAGTAGTAGTTTCCGATGCACATCTGGAGGCATTCTGTAATCTGTGGACCTTCAAAGTGTTGATGAAACACAGAAATTGCTTTGGGGGGTGAATACAACAGTCACCATGCGCACTTTCCTCCATGGGAGTAATGTCTAAACTAGTCTACGCTTTGATCGTTCCCTGCAAGACCAGTAGTAGTTTCCGATGCACATCTGGAGGCATTCTGTAGTCTGTGGACTTTCAGAGTGTTGATGAAACACAGAAATTGCATCGGGATTGAATACAACAGTCACCATGCGCACGTTCCTCCATAGGAGTAGTGTCTCAAACGGTCTACGCTTTGATCGTTCCCTGGAAGACCAGTTGTAGTTTCCGATGCACATGTGGAGGACTTCTCTAATCTGTGCACCTTCAAAGTGTTGATGAAACACAGAAATTGCATGGGGACTGAATACAACAGTCACCATGCGCACTTTCCTCCATGGGAGTAATGTCTCAAACAGTCTACGCTTTAATCGTTCCCTGCAAGACCAGTAGTAGTTTCCGATGCAGATCTGGAGGCATTCTGTAGTCTGTGGACTATCAGAGTGTTGATGAAACACAGGAATTGCATCAGGATTGAATACAACAGTCACCATGCGCACATTCCCCTATGGGAGTAATGTCTCAAACAGTCTACGCTTTGATCGTTCCCTGGAAGACCAGTAGTGTTTTCCGAGGCACATCTGGAGGCATTCTGTAATCTGTGGAACATCAGAATGTTGATGAAACACAGAAATTGCATCGGGATTGGATACAACAGTCACCATGCGCACTTTCCTTCATGGGAGTAATGTCTCAAACAGTCTACGCTTTAATCGTTCCCTGTAAGACCAGTAGTAGTTTCCGATGCAGATCTGGAGGCATTCTGTAGTCTGTGGACCATCAGAGTGTTGATGAAACACAGAAATTGCATCAGGATTGAATACAACAGTCACCATGCGCACATTCCCCCATGGGAGTAATGTCTCAAACAGTCTACGCTTTGATCGTTCCCTGGAAGACCAGTAGTGTTTTCCGAGGCACATCTGGACGCATTCTGTAATCTGTGGAACATCAAAATGTTGATGAAACAAAGAAATTGCATCGGGATTGGATACAACAGTCACCATGCGCACTTTCCTCCATTGGAGTAATGTCTCAAACAGTCTACGCTTTGATTGTTCTCTGAAGACCAGTAAGAGTTTTCGATGCACATCTGGAGGAATTCTGTAATCTGTAAACTATCAGAGTTTTGTTCAAACACAGAAATTGAATCGGGATTGTATACAACAGTCTCCATGCGCACTTTCCTCCATGGGAGTAATGTCTCAAACAGTCTACGATTTAATCGTTCCCTGCAAGACCAGTAGTAGTTTCCGATGCAGATCTGGAGGCATTCTGTAGTCTGTGGACCATCAGACTGTTGATGAAACACAGAAATTGCATCAGGATTGAATACAACAGTCACCATGCGCACTTTCCTCCATGGGAATAATGTCTCAAACAGTTTACGCTTTGATCGTTCCAATGAAGACCAGTAGTAGTTTCCGATGCACATCTGGGGGCGTTCTTTAATGTGTGGACTATCATAGTGTTGTTGAAACACAGAAATTGCATCGGGATTGAATACAACAGACACCATGCGCACTTTCCTCCATGGGAGTAATGTCGCAAACAGGCTACGCTTTAATCGTTCCCTGCAAGACCAGTAGTAGTTTCCGATGCACATCTGGAGGCATCCTGTAATCTGTGGACCTTCAAAGTGTTGATGAAACCCAGAAATTGCCTCTTGATTGAATACAACAGACACCAGGCGCACATTCCTCCATGGGAGTAATGTCTTAAATAGTCTACGCTTTGATCGTTCCCTGGAAGACTAGTAGTAGTTTCCCATGCACCTCTGGAAGCATTCTGTAATCTGTAAACTATCAGAGAGTTGTTCAAGCACAGTAATTGCAACGGGATTGAATACAACAGACACCATGCGCACTTTCCTCCATGGGAGTAATGTCTCAAACATTCTACGCTTTGATCGTTTCCTGGAAGACCAGTAGTAGTTTCCGATGCACATCTGGAGGCCTTCTGTAATCTGTGGACCTTCAAAGTGTTGATGAAACACAGAAATTGCCTCGGGATTGATTACTACAGTCACCATCCGCACTTTCGTCCATGGGAGTATTGTCTCAAACAGTCTACCCTTTGATCGTTCCCTGCAAGACCAGTAGTAGTTTCCGATGCAGATCTGGAGGCATTCTGTAGTCTGTGGACTATCAGAGTGTTGATGAAACACATAAATTGCATCAGGATTGAATACAACAGTCACCATGCGCTAATTCCTCCATGGGACCAATGTCTCAAACAGTTTACGATTTGATCGTGCCCTGCAAGACCAGTAGTAGTTTCCGATGCACATCTGGAGGCATTCTGTAGTCTGTGGACTTTCAGAGTGTTGATGAAACACAGAAATTGCATCGGGATTGAATACAACAGTCACCATGCGCACGTTCCTCCATAGGAGTAGTGTCTCAAACGGTCTACGCTTTGATCGTTCCCTGGAAGACCAGTTGTAGTTTCCGATGCACATGTGGAGGACTTCTCTAATCTGTGCACCTTCAAAGTGTTGATGAAACACAGAAATTGCATGGGGACTGAATACAACAGTCACCATGCGCACTTTCCTCCATGGGAGTAATGTCTCAAACAGTCTACGCTTTAATCGTTCCCTGCAAGACCAGTAGTAGTTTCCGATGCAGATCTGGAGGCATTCTGTAGTCTGTGGACTATCAGAGTGTTGATGAAACACAGGAATTGCATCAGGATTGAATACAACAGTCACCATGCGCACATTCCCCTATGGGAGTAATGTCTCAAACAGTCTACGCTTTGATCGTTCCCTGGAAGACCAGTAGTGTTTTCCGAGGCACATCTGGAGGCATTCTGTAATCTGTGGAACATCAGAATGTTGATGAAACACAGAAATTGCATCGGGATTGGATACAACAGTCACCATGCGCACTTTCCTTCATGGGAGTAATGTCTCAAACAGTCTACGCTTTAATCGTTCCCTGTAAGACCAGTAGTAGTTTCCGATGCAGATCTGGAGGCATTCTGTAGTCTGTGGACCATCAGAGTGTTGATGAAACACAGAAATTGCATCAGGATTGAATACAACAGTCACCATGCGCACATTCCCCCATGGGAGTAATGTCTCAAACAGTCTACGCTTTGATCGTTCCCTGGAAGACCAGTAGTGTTTTCCGAGGCACATCTGGACGCATTCTGTAATCTGTGGAACATCAAAATGTTGATGAAACAAAGAAATTGCATCGGGATTGGATACAACAGTCACCATGCGCACTTTCCTCCATTGGAGTAATGTCTCAAACAGTCTACGCTTTGATTGTTCTCTGAAGACCAGTAAGAGTTTTCGATGCACATCTGGAGGAATTCTGTAATCTGTAAACTATCAGAGTTTTGTTCAAACACAGAAATTGAATCGGGATTGTATACAACAGTCTCCATGCGCACTTTCCTCCATGGGAGTAATGTCTCAAACAGTCTACGATTTAATCGTTCCCTGCAAGACCAGTAGTAGTTTCCGATGCAGATCTGGAGGCATTCTGTAGTCTGTGGACCATCAGACTGTTGATGAAACACAGAAATTGCATCAGGATTGAATACAACAGTCACCATGCGCACATTCCCCCATGGGAGTAATGTCTCAAACAGTCTACGCTTTGATCGTTCCCTGGAAGACCAGTAGTGTTTTCCGAGGCACATCTGGACGCATTCTGTAATCTGTGGAACATCAAAATGTTGATGAAACAAAGAAATTGCATCGGGATTGGATACAACAGTCACCATGCGCACTTTCCTCCATGGGAATAATGTCTCAAACAGTTTACGCTTTGATCGTTCCAATGAAGACCAGTAGTAGTTTCCGATGCACATCTGGGGGCGTTCTTTAATGTGTGGACTATCATAGTGTTGTTGAAACACAGAAATTGCATCGGGATTGAATACAACAGACACCATGCGCACTTTCCTCCATGGGAGTAATGTCGCAAACAGGCTACGCTTTAATCGTTCCCTGCAAGACCAGTAGTAGTTTCCGATGCACATCTGGAGGCATCCTGTAATCTGTGGACCTTCAAAGTGTTGATGAAACCCAGAAATTGCCTCTTGATTGAATACAACAGACACCAGGCGCACATTCCTCCATGGGAGTAATGTCTTAAATAGTCTACGCTTTGATCGTTCCCTGGAAGACTAGTAGTAGTTTCCCATGCACCTCTGGAAGCATTCTGTAATCTGTAAACTATCAGAGAGTTGTTCAAGCACAGTAATTGCAACGGGATTGAATACAACAGACACCATGCGCACTTTCCTCCATGGGAGTAATGTCTCAAACATTCTACGCTTTGATCGTTTCCTGGAAGACCAGTAGTAGTTTCCGATGCACATCTGGAGGCCTTCTGTAATCTGTGGACCTTCAAAGTGTTGATGAAACACAGAAATTGCTTCGGGGGTGAATACAACAGTCACCATGCGCACTTTCTCCGTGGGAGTAATGTCTCAACTAGTCTACGCTTTGATCGTTCCCTGCAAGACCAGTAGTAGTTTCCGATGCACATCTGGATGCATTCTGTAATCTGTGGACCTTCAAAGTGTTGATGAAACACAGAAATTGGCTCGGGATTGATTACTACAGTCACCATCCGCACTTTCGTCCATGGGAGTATTGTCTCAAACAGTCTACCCTTTGATCGTTCCCTGCAAGACCAGTAGTAGTTTCCGATGCAGATCTGGAGGCATTCTGTAGTCTGTGGACTATCAGAGTGTTGATGAAACACATAAATTGCATCAGGATTGAATACAACAGTCACCATGCGCTAATTCCTCCATGGGACCAATGTCTCAAACAGTTTACGATTTGATCGTGCCCTGCAAGACCAGTAGTAGTTTCCGATGCACATCTGGAGGCATTCTGTAATCTGTGGACCTTCAAAGTGTTGATGAAACACAGAAATTGCCTCGTGATTGAATACTACAGTCACCATGCGCACTTTCGTCCATGGGAGTAATGTCTCAATCAGTTTACGCTTTGATCGTTCCCTGCAAGACCAGTAGTAGCTTCCGATTCACATCTGGAGGCATTCTGTAATCTGTGGACCTTCAAAGTGTTGATGAAACACAGAAATTGCTTCGGGGGTGAATACAACAGTCACCATGCGCACTTTCCTCCAAGGGAGTAATGTCTAAACTAGTCTACGCTTTGATCGTTCCCTGCAAGACCAGTAGTAGTTTCCGATGCACATCTGGAGGCATTCTGTAGTCTGTGGACTTTCAGAGTGTTGATGAAACACAGAAATTGCATCGGGATTGAATACAACAGTCACCATGCGCACGTTCCTCCATAGGAGTAGTGTCTCAAACGGTCTACGCTTTGATCGTTCCCTGGAAGACCAGTTGTAGTTTCCGATGCACATGTGGAGGACTTCTCTAATCTGTGCACCTTCACAGTGTTGATGAAACACAGAAATTGCATGGGGACTGAATACAACAGTCACCATGCGCACTTTCCTCCATGGGAGTAATGTCTCAAACAGTCTACGCTTTAATCGTTCCCTGCAAGACCAGTAGTAGTTTCCGATGCAGATCTGGAGGCACTCTGTAGTCTGTGGACTATCAGAGTGTAGATGAAACACAGGAATTGCATCAGGATTGAATACAACAGTCACCATGCGCACATTCCCCTATGGGAGTAATGTCTCAAACAGTCTACGCTTTGATCGTTCCCTGGAAGACCAGTAGTGTTTTCCGAGGCACATCTGGAGGCTTTCTGTAATCTGTGGAACATCAGAATGTTGATGAAACACAGAAATTGCATCGGGATTGGATACAACAGTCACCATGCGCACTTTCCTTCATGGGAGTAATGTCTCAAACAGTTAACGATTTGATCGTTCCCTGCAAGACCAGTAGTAGTTTCCGATGCACATCTGGAGGCATTCTGTAATCTGTGGACCTTCAAAGTGTTGATGAAACACAGAAATTGCCTCGTGATTGAATACTACAGTCACCATGCGCACTTTCGTCCATGGGAGTAATGTCTCAAACAGTCTACGCTTTGATCGTTCCCTGCAAGACCAGTAGTAGCTTCCGATTCACATCTGGAGGCATTCTGTAATCTGTGGACCTTCAAAGTGTTGATGAAACACAGAAATTGCATCGGGGGTGAATACAACAGTCACCATGCGCACCTTCCTCCATGGGAGTAATGTCTCAACTAGTCTACGCTTTGATCGTTCCCTGCAAGACCAGTAGTAGTTTCCGATGCAGATCTGGAGGCATTCTGTAGTCTGTGGACCATCAGAGTGTTGATGAAACACAGAAATTGCATCAGGATTTAATACAACAGTCACCATGCGCACATTCCCCCATGGGAGTAATGTCTCAAACAGTCTACGCTTTGATCGTTCCCTGGAAGACCAGTAGTGTTTTCCGATGCACATCTGGAGGAATTCTGTAATCTGTAAACTATCAGAGTTTTGTTCAAACACAGAAATTGAATCGTTGAATCGGGATTGTATACAACAGTCACCATGCGCACTTTCCTCCATGGGAATAATGTCTCAAACAGTTTACGCATTGATCGTTCCATGGAAGACCAGTAGTAGTTTCCGATGCACATCTGGGGGCGTTCTTTAATGTGTGGACTATCATAGTGTTGTTGAAACACAGAAATTGCCTCTTGATTGAATACAACAGACACCAGGCGCACATTCCTCCATGGGAGTAATGTCTTAAATAGTCTACGCTTGATCGTTCCCTGGAAGACCAGTAGTAGTTTCCCATGCACCTCTGGAAGCATTCTGTAATCTGTAAACTATCAGAGAGTTGTTCAAGCACAGAAATTGCAACGGGATTGAGTACATTAGTGACCATGCGCACTTTCCTCCATGGGAGTATTGTCTCAAACATTCTACGCTTTGATCGTTTCCTGGAAGACCAGTAGTAGTTTCCGATGCACATCTGGAGGCCTTCTGTAATCTGTGGACCTTCAAAGTGTTGATGAAACACAGAAATTGCATCGTGATTGAATACAACAATCACCATGCCAAATTTCCTCCATGGGAGTAATGTCTCAATTAGTCTACGCTTTGATCGTTCCCTGCAAGACCAGTAGTAGTTTCCGATGCACATCTGGATGCATTCTGTAATCTGTGGACCTTCAAAGTGTTGATGAAACACAGAAATTGCCTCGGGATTGAATACTACAGTCACCATCCGCACTTTCGTCCATGGGAGTATTGTCTCAAACAGTCTACGCTTTGATCGTTCCCTGCAAGACCAGTAGTAGCTTCCGATGCACATGTGGAGGACTTCTCTAATCTGTGGACCTTCAAAGTGTTGATGAAACACAGAAATTGCATGGGGACTGAATACAACAGACACCATGCGCACTTTCCTCCATGGGAGTAATGTCTCAAACAGTCTACGCTTTAATCGTTCCCTGCAAGACCAGTAGTAGTTTCCGATGCAGATCTGGAGGCATTCTGTAGTCTGTGGACTATCAGAGTGTTGATGAAACACAGAAATTGCATCAGGATTGAATACAACAGTCACCATGCGCTAATTCCTCCATGGGAGCAATGTCTCAAACAGTTTACGATTTGATCGTTCCCTGCAAGACAAATAGTAGTTTCCGATGCACATCTGGAGGCATTCTGTAATCTGTGGACCTTCAAAGTGTTGATGAAACACAGAAATTGCCTCGTGATTGAATACTACAGTCACCATGCGCACTTTCGTCCATGGGACTAATTTCTCAATCAGTCTACGATTTGATTGTTCCCTGCAACACCAGTAGTAGCTTCCGATTCACATCTGGAGGCATTCTGTAATCTGTGGACCTTCAAAGTGTTGATGAAACACAGAAATTGCTTCGGGGGTGAATACAACAGTCACCATGCGCACTTTCCTCCATGGGAGCAATGTCTCAAACAGTTTACGATTTGATCGTTCCCTGCAAGACCAGTAGTAGTTTCCGATGCACATCTGGATGCATTCTGTAACCTGTGGACCTTCAAAGTGTTGATGAAACACAGAAATTGCCTCGGGATTGAATACTACAGTCACCATGCGCACTTTTGTCCATGGGAGTAATGTCTCAAACAGTCTACGCTTTGATCGTTCCCTGCAAGACCAGTAGTAGCTTCCGATTCACATCTGGAGGCATTCTGTAATCTGTGGACCTTCAAAGTGTTGATGAAACACAGAAATTGCTTCGGGGGTGAATACAACAGTCACCATGCGCACTTTCCTCCATGGGAGTAATGTCTCAACTAGTCTACGCTTTGATCGTTCCCTGCAAGACCAGTAGTAGTTTCCGATGCACATCTGGAGGCATTCTGTAGTCTGTGGACTTTCAGAGTGTTGATGAAACACAGAGATTGCATCGGGATTGAATACAACAGTCACCATGCGCACGTTCCTCCATAGGAGTTGTGTCTCAAACAGTCTACGCTTTGATCGTTCCCTGGAAGACCAGTTGTAGTTTCCGATGCACATGTGGAGGACTTCTCTAATCTGTGGACCTTCAAAGTGTTGATGAAACACAGAAATTGCATGGGGACTGAATACAACAGTCACCATGCGCACTTTCCTCCATAGGAGTAATGTCTCAAACAGTCTACGCTTTAATCGTTCCCTGCAAGACCAGTAGTAGTTTCCGATGCAGATCTGGAGGCATTCTGTAGTCTGTGGACTATCAGAGTGTTGATGAAACACAGAAATTGCATCAGGATTGAATACAACAGTCACCATGCGCTAATTCCTCCATGGGAGCAATGTCTCAAACAGTTTACGATTTGATCGTTCCCTGCTAGACCAGTAGTAGTTTCCGATGCACATCTGGAGGCATTCTGTAATCTGTGGACCTTCAAAGTGTTGATGAAACACAGAAATTGCCTCATGATTGAATACTACAGTCACCATGCGCACTTTCGTCCATGGGAGTAATGTCTCAAACAGACTACGCTTTGATCGTTCCCTGCAAGACCAGTAGTAGCTTCCGATTCACATCTGGAGGCATTCTGTAATCTGTGGACCTTCAAAGTGTTAATGAAACACAGAAATTGCTTCGGGGGTGAATACAACAGTCACCATGCGCACTTTCTCCATGGGAGTAATGTCTCAACTAGTCTACGCTTTGATCGTTCCCTGCAAGACCAGTAGTAGTTTCCGATGCACATCCGGAGGCATTCTGTAGTCTGTGGACTTTCAGAGTGTTGATGAAACACAGAAATTGCATCGGGATTGAATACAACAGTCACCATGCGCACGTTCCTCCATAGGAGTTGTGGCTCAAACAGTCTACGCTTTGATCGTTCCCTGGAAGACCAGTTGTAGTTTCCGAGGCACATGTGGAGGACTTCTCTAATCTGTGGACCTTCAAAGTGTTGATGAAACACAGAAATCGCATGGGGACTGAATACAACAGTCACCATGCGCACTTTCCTCCATGGGAGTAATGTCTCAAACAGTCTACGCTTTAATCGTTCCCTGCAAGACCAGTAGTAGTTTCCGATGCAGATCTGAAGGCATTCTGTAGTCTGTGGACTATCAGAGTGTTGATGAAACACAGAAATTGCATCAGGATTGAATACAACAGTCACCATGCGCAGATTCCCCTATGGGAGTAATGTCTCAAACAGTCTACGCTTTGATCGTTCCCTGGAAGACCAGTAGTGTTTTCCGAGGCACATCTGGAGGCATTCAGTAATCTGTGGAACATCAGAATGTTGATAAAACACAGAAATTGCATCGGGATTGGATACAACAGTCACCATGCGCACTTTCCTTCATGGGAGTAATGTCTCAAACAGTCTACGATTTAATCGTTCCCTGCAAGACCAGTAGTAGTTTCCGATGCAGATCTGGAGGCATTCTGTAGTCTGTGGACCATCAGAGTGTTGATGAAACACAGAAATTGCATCAGGATTGAATACAACAGTCACCGTGCGCACATTCCCCCATGGGAGTAATGTCTCAAACAGTCTGTGCTTTGATCGTTCCCTGGAAGACCTGTAGTGTTTTCCGAGGCACATTTGGAGGCATTCTGTAATCTGTGGAACATCAGAATGTTGATGAAACACAGAAATTGCATCGGGATTGGATACAACAGTCACCATGCGCACTTTCCTCCATTGGAGTAATGTCTCAAACAGTCTACGCTTTGATTGTTCTCTGAAGACCAGTAAGAGTTTCCGATGCACATCTGGAGGAATTCTGTAATCTGAAAACTATCAGAGTTTTGTTCAAACACAGAAATTGAATCGGGATTGTATACAACAGTCACCATGCGCACTTTCCTCCATGGGAATAATGTCTCAAACAGTTTACGCTTTGATCGTTCCATGGAAGACCAGTAGTAGTTTCCGATGCACATCTGGGGGCGTTCTTTAATGTGTGGACTATCATAGTGTCGTTGAAACACAGAAATTGCCTCTTGATTGAATACAACAGACACCAGGCGCACATTCCTCCATGGGAGTAATGTCTTAAATAGTCTACGCTTTGATCGTTCCCTGGAAGACCAGTAGTAGTTTCCCACGCACCTCTGGAGGCATTCTGTAATCTGTAAACTATCAGAGAGTTGTTCAAGCACAGAAATTGCAACGGGATTGAGTACATTAGTCACCATGCGCGCTTTCCTCCATGGGAGTAATGTCTCAAACATTCTACGCTTTGATCGTTTCCTGGAAGACCAGTAGTAGTTTCCGATGCACATCTGGAGGCCTTCTGTAATCTGTGGACCTTTAAAGTGTTGATGAAACACAGAAATTGCATCGGGATTGAATACAACAATCACCATGCCAAGTTTCCTCCATGGGAGTAATGTCTCAATTAGTCTACGCTTTGATCGTTCCCTGCAAGACCAGTAGTAGTTTCCGATGCACATCTGGATGCATTCTGTAATCTGTGGACCTTCAAAGTGTTGATGAAACACAGAAATTGCCTCGGGATTGAATACTACAGTCACCATCCGCACTTTCGTCCATGGGAGTATTGTCTCAAACAGTCTACGCTTTGATCGTTCCCTGCAAGACCAGTAGTAGTTTCCGGTGCAGATCTGGAGGCATTCTGTAGTCTGTGGACTATCAGAGTGTTGATGAAACACAGAAATTGCATCAGGATTGAATACAACAGTCACCATGCGCTAATTCCTCCATGGAAGCAATGTCTCAAACAGTTTACGATTTGATCGTTCCCTGCAAGACCAGTAGTAGTTTCCGATGCACATCTGGAGGCATTCTGTAATCTGTGGACCTTCAAAGTGTTGATGAAACACAGAAATTGCCTCGTGATTGAATACTACAGTCACCATGCGCACTTTCGTCCATGGGAGTAATGTCTCAATCAGTTTACGCTTTGATCGTTCCCTGCAAGACCAGTAGTAGCTTCCGATTCACATCTGGAGGCATTCTGTAATCTGTGGACCTTCAAAGTGTTGATGAAACACAGAAATTGCTTCGGGTGTGAATACAACAGTCACCATGCGCACTTTCCTCCATGGGAGTAATGTCTAAACTAGTCTACGCTTTGATCGTTCCCTGCAAGACCAGTAGTAGTTTCCGATGCACATCTGGAGGCATTCTGTAGTCTGTGGACATTCAGAGTGTTGATGAAACACAGAAATTGCATGGGGACTGAATACAACAGTCACCATGCGCACTTTCCTCAATGGGAGTAATGTCTCAAACAGTCTACGCTTTAATCGTTCCCTGCAAGACCAGTAGTAGTTTCCGATGCAGATCTGGAGGCATTCTGTAGTCTGTGGACTATCAGAGTGTTGATGAAACACAGGAATTGCATCAGGATTGAATACAACAGTCACCATGCGCACATTCCCCTATGGGAGTAATGTCTCAAACAGTCTACGCTTTGATCGTTCCCTGGAAGACCAGTAGTGTTTTCCGAGGCACATCTGGAGGCATTCTGTAATCTGTGGAACATCAGAATGTTGATGAAACACAGAAATTGCATCGGGATTGGATACAACAGTCACCATGCGCACTTTCCTTCATGGGAGTAATGTCTCAAACAGTCTACGCTTTAATCGTTCCCTGCAAGACCAGTAGTAGTTTCCGATGCAGATCTGGAGGCATTCTGTAGTCTGTGGACCATCAGAGTGTTGATGAAACACAGAAATTGCATCAGGATTGAATACAACAGTCACCATGCGCACATTCCCCCATGGGAGTAATGTCTCAAACAGTCTACGCTTTGATCGTTCCCTGGAAGACCAGTAGTGTTTTCCGAGGCACATCTGGACGCATTCTGTAATCTGTGGAACATCAGAATGTTGATGAAACACAGAAATTGCATCGGGATTGGATACAACAGTCACCATGCGCACTTTCCTCCATTGGAGTAATGTCTCAAACAGTCTACGCTTTGATTGTTCTCTGAAGACCAGTAAGAGTTTCCGATGCACATCTGGAGGAATTCTGTAATCTGTAAACTATCAGAGTTTTGTTCAAACACAGAAATTGAATCGGGATTGTATACAACAGTCTCCATGCGCACTTTCCTCCATGGGAGTAATGTCTCAAACAGTCTACGATTTAATCGTTCCCTGCAAGACCAGTAGTAGTTTCCGATGCAGATCTGGAGGCATTCTGTAGTCTGTGGACCATCAGACTGTTGATGAAACACAGAAATTGCATCAGGATTGAATACAACAGTCATCATGCGCACTTTCCTCCATGGGAATAATGTCTCAAACAGTTTACGCTTTGATCGTTCCATGGAAGACCAGTAGTAGTTTCCGATGCACATCTGGGGGCGTTCTTTAATGTGTGGACTATCATAGTGTTGTTGAAACACAGAAATTGCCTCGTGATTGAATACTACAGTCACCATGCGCACTTTCGTCCATGGGAGTAATGTCTCAATCAGTTTACGCTTTGATCGTTCCCTGCAAGACCAGTAGTAGTTTCCGATGCACATCTGGAGGCATTCTGTAATCTGTGGACCTTCAAAGTGTTGATGAAACACAGAAATTGCCTCGTGATTGAATACTACAGTCACCATGCGCACTTTCGTCCATGGGAGTAATGTCTCAAACAGTCTACGCTTTGATCGTTCCCTGCAAGACCAGTAGT
Source organism: Schistocerca gregaria (assembly GCF_023897955.1). Taxonomy (NCBI): domain Eukaryota; kingdom Metazoa; phylum Arthropoda; class Insecta; order Orthoptera; family Acrididae; genus Schistocerca; species Schistocerca gregaria. Next base: position 5,103,268 of record NW_026061720.1, on the reverse strand, counting down.
AGCTTCCGATTCACATCTGGAGGCATTCTGTAATCTGTGGACCTTCAAAGTGTTGATGAAACACAGAAATTGCTTCGGGGGTGAATACATCAGTCACCATGCGCACTTTCCTCCATGGGAGTAATGTCTCAACTAGTCTACGCTTTGATCGTTCCCTGCAAGACCAGTAGTAGTTTCCGATGCACATCTGGAGGCATTCTGTAGTCTGTGGACTTTCAGAGTGTTGATGAAACACAGAAATTGCATCGGGATTGAATACAACAGTCACCATGCGCACATTCCTCCATAGGAGTTGTGTCTCAAACAGTCTACGCTTTGATCGTTCCCTGGAAGACCAGTTGTAGTTTCCGATGCACATGTGGAGGACTTCTCTAATCTGTGGACCTTCAAAGTGTTGATGAAACACAGAAATTGCATGGGGACTGAATACAACAGTCACCATGCGCACTTTCCTCCATGGGAGTAATGTCTCAAACAGTCTACGCTTTAATCGTTCCCTGCAAGACCAGTAGTAGTTTCCGATGCAGATCTGGAGGCATTCTGTAGTCTGTGGACTATCAGAGTGTTGATGAAACACAGAAATTGCATCAGGATTGAATACAACAGTCACCATACGCACATTCCCCTATGGGAGTAATGTCTCAAACAGTCTACGCTTTGATCGTTCCCTGGAAGACCAGTAGTGTTTTCCCAGGCACATCTGGAGGCATTCTGTAATCTGTGGAACATCAGAATGTTCATGAAACACAGAAATTGCATCGGGATTGGATACAACAGTCACCATGCGCACTTTCCTTCATGGGAGTAATGTCTCAAACAGTCTACGCTTTAATCGTTCCCTGCAAGACCAGTAGTAGTTTCCGATGCAGATCTGGAGGCATTCTGTAGTCTGTGGACCATCAGAGTGTTGATGAAACACAGAAATTGCATCAGGATTTAATACAACAGTCACCATGCGCACATTCCCCCATGGGAGTAATGTCTCAAACAGTCTACGCTTTGATCGTTCCCTGGAAGACCAGTAGTGTTTTCCGATGCACATCTGGAGGAATTCTGTAATCTGTAAACTATCAGAGTTTTGTTCAAACACAGAAATTGAATCGTTGAATCGGGATTGTATACAACAGTCACCATGCGCACTTTCCTCCATGGGAATAATGTCTCAAACAGTTTACGCATTGATCGTTCCATGGAAGACCAGTAGTAGTTTCCGATGCACATCTGGGGGCGTTCTTTAATGTGTGGACTATCATAGTGTTGTTGAAACACAGAAATTGCCTCTTGATTGAATACAACAGACACCAGGCGCACATTCCTCCATGGGAGTAATGTCTTAAATAGTCTACGCTTTGATCGTTCCCTGGAAGACCAGTAGTAGTTTCCCATGCACCTCTGGAAGCATTCTGTAATCTGTAAACTATCAGAGAGTTGTTCAAGCACAGAAATTGCAACGGGATTGAGTACATTAGTCACCATGCGCACTTTCCTCCATGGGAGTATTGTCTCAAACATTCTACGCTTTGATCGTTTCCTGGAAGACCAGTAGTAGTTTCCGATGCACATCTGGAGGCCTTCTGTAATCTGTGGACCTTCAAAGTGTTGATGAAACACAGAAATTGCATCGTGATTGAATACAACAATCACCATGCCAAATTTCCTCCATGGGAGTAATGTCTCAATTAGTCTACGCTTTGATCGTTCCCTGCAAGACCAGTAGTAGTTTCCGATGCACATCTGGATGCATTCTGTAATCTGTGGACCTTCAAAGTGTTGATGAAACACAGAAATTGCCTCGGGATTGAATACTACAGTCACCATCCGCACTTTCGTCCATGGGAGTATTGTCTCAAACAGTCTACGCTTTGATCGTTCCCTGCAAGACCAGTAGTAGCTTCCGATGCACATGTGGAGGACTTCTCTAATCTGTGGACCTTCAAAGTGTTGATGAAACACAGAAATTGCATGGGGACTGAATACAACAGACACCATGCGCACTTTCCTCCATGGGAGTAATGTCTCAAACAGTCTACGCTTTAATCGTTCCCTGCAAGACCAGTAGTAGTTTCCGATGCAGATCTGGAGGCATTCTGTAGTCTGTGGACTATCAGAGTGTTGATGAAACACAGAAATTGCATCAGGATTGAATACAACAGTCACCATGCGCTAATTCCTCCATGGGAGCAATGTCTCAAACAGTTTACGATTTGATCGTTCCCTGCAAGACAAGTAGTTGTTTCCGAAGCACATCTGGAGGCATTCTGTAATCTGTGGACCTTCAAAGTGTTGATGAAACACAGAAATTGCCTCGTGATTGAATACTACAGTCACCATGCGCACTTTCGTCCATGGGACTAATTTCTCAATCAGTCTACGATTTGATTGTTCCCTGCAACACCAGTAGTAGCTTCCGATTCACATCTGGAGGCATTCTGTAATCTGTGGACCTTCAAAGTGTTGATGAAACACAGAAATTGCTTCGGGGGTGAATACAACAGTCACCATGCGCACTTTCCTCCATGGGAGCAATGTCTCAAACAGTTTACGATTTGATCGTTCCCTGCAAGACCAGTAGTAGTTTCCGATGCACATCTGGATGCATTCTGTAATCTGTGGACCTTCAAAGTGTTGATGAAACACAGAAATTGCCTCGGGATTGAATACTACAGTCACCATCCGCACTTTCGTCCATGGGAGTATTGTCTCAAACAGTCTACGCTTTGATCGTTCCCTGCAAGACCAGTAGTAGCTTCCGATGCACATCTGGAGGCATTCTGTAATCTGTGGACCTTCAAAGTTTTGATGAAACACAGAAATTGCCTCGGGATTGAATACTACAGTCACCATGCGCACTTTCGTCCATGGGAGTAATGTCTCAAACAGTCTACGCTTTAATCGTTCCCTGCAAGACCAGTAGTAGCTTCCGATTCACATCTGGAGGCATTCTGTAATCTGTGGACCTTCAAAGTGTTGATGAAACACAGAAATTGCTTCGGCTGTGAATACAACAGTCACCATGCGCACTTTCCTCCATGGGAGTAATGTCTCAACTAGTCTACGCTTTGATCGTTCCCTGCAAGACCAGTAGTAGTTTCCGATGCACATCTGGAGGCATTCTGTAGTCTGTGGACTTTCAGAGTGTTGATGAAACACTGAAATTGCATCGGGATTGAATACAACAGTCACCATGCGCACGTTCCTCCATAGGAGTTGTGTCTCAAACAGTCTACGCCTTGATCGTTCCCTGGAAGACCAGTTGTAGTTTCCGATGCACATGTGGAGGACTTCTCTAATCTGTGGACCTTCAAAGTGTTGATGAAACACAGAAATTTGCATGGGGACTGAATACAACAGTCACCATGCGCACTTTCCTCCATGGGAGTAATGTCTCAAACAGTCTACGCTTTAATCGTTCCCTGCAAGACCAGTAGTAGTTTCCGATGCAGATCTGGAGGCATTCTGTAGTCTGTGGACTATCAGAGTGTTGATGAAACACAGAAATTGCATCAGGATTGAATACAACAGTCACCATGCGCTAATTCCTCCATGGGAGCAATGTCTCAAACAGTTTACGATTTGATCGTTCCCTGCAAGACCAGTAGTAGTTTCCGATGCACATCTGGAGGCATTCTGTAATCTGTGGACCTTCAAAGTGTTGATGAAACACAGAAATTGCCTCATGATTGAATACTACAGTGACCATGCGCACTTTCGTCCATGGGAGTAATGTCTCAAACAGACTACGCTTTGATCGTTCCCTGCAAGACCAGTAGTAGCTTCCGATTCACATCTGGAGGCATTCTGTAATCTGTGGACCTTCAAAGTGTTGATGAAACACAGAAATTGCTTCGGGGGTGAATACAACAGTCACCATGCGCACTTTCTCCATGGGAGTAATGTCTCAACTAGTCTACGCTTTGATCGTTCCCTGCAAGACCAGTAGTAGTTTCCGATGCACATCCGGAGGCATTCTGTAGTCTGTGGACTTTCAGAGTGTTGATGAAACACAGAAATTGCATCGGGATTGAATACAACAGTCACCATGCGCACGTTCCTCCATAGGAGTTGTGTCTCAAACAGTCTACGCTTTGATCGTTCCCTGGAAGACCAGTTGTAGTTTCCGATGCACATGTGGAGGACTTCTCTAATCTGTGGACCTTCAAAGTGTTGATGAAACACAGAAATTGCATGGGGACTGAATACAACAGTCACCATGCGCACTTTCCTCCATGGGAGTAATGTCTCAAACAGTCTACGCTTTAATCGTTCCCTGCAAGACCAGTAGTAGTTGCCGATGCAGATCTGAAGGCATTCTGTAGTCTGTGGACTATCAGAGTGTTGATGAAACACAGAAATTGCATCAGGATTGAATACAACAGTCACCATGCGCAGATTCCCCTATGGGAGTAATGTCTCAAACAGTCTACGCTTTGATCGTTCCCTGGAAGACCAGTAGTGTTTTCCGAGGCACATCTGGAGGCATTCTGTAATCTGCGGAACATCAGAATGTTGATGAAACACAGAAATTGCATCGGGATTGGATACAACAGTCACCATGCGCACTTTCCTTCATGGGAGTAATGTCTCAAACAGTCTACGATTTAATCGTTCCCTGCAAGACCAGTAGTAGTTTCCGATGCAGATCTGGAGGCATTCTGTAGTCTGTGGACCATCAGAGTGTTGATGAAACACAGAAATTGCATCAGGATTGAATACAACAGTCACCATGCGCACATTCCCCCATGGGAGTAATGTCTCAAACAGTCTATGCTTTGATCGTTCCCTGGAAGACCTGTAGTGTTTTCCGAGGCACATTTGGAGGCATTCTGTAATCTGTGGAACATCAGAATGTTGATGAAACACAGAAATTGCATCGGGATTGGATACAACAGTCACCATGCGCACTTTCCTCCATTGGAGTAATGTCTCAAACAGTCTACGCTTTGATTGTTCTCTGAAGACCAGTAAGAGTTTCCGATGCACATCTGGAGGAATTCTGTAATCTGAAAACTATCAGAGTTTTGTTCAAACACAGAAATTGAATCGGTATTGTATAAAACAGTCACCATGCGCACATTCCTCCATGGGAATAATGTCTCAAACAGTTTACGCTTTGATCGTTCCATGGAAGACCAGTAGTAGTTTCCGATGCACATCTGGGGGCGTTCTTTAATGTGTGGACTATCATAGTGTCGTTGAAACACAGAAATTGCCTCTTGATTGAATACAACAGACACCAGGCGCACATTCCTCCATGGGAGTAATGTCTTAAATAGTCTACGCTTTGATCGTTCCCTGGAAGACCAGTAGTAGTTTCCCATGCACCTCTGGAGGCATTCTGTAATCTGTAAACTATCAGAGAGTTGTTCAAGCACAGAAATTGCAACGGGATTGAGTACATTAGTCACCATGCGCACTTTCCTCCATGGGAGTAATGTCTCAAACATTCTACGCTTTGATCGTTTCCTGGAAGACCAGTAGTAGTTTCCGATGCACATCTGGAGGCCTTCTGTAATCTGTGGACCTTCAAAGTGTTGATGAAACACAGAAATTGCATCGGTATTGAATACAACAATCACCATGCCAAGTTTTCTCCATGGGAGTAATGTCTCAATTAGTCTACGCTTTGATCGTTCCCTGCAAGACCAGTAGTAGTTTCCGATGCACATCTGGATGCATTCTGTAATCTGTGGACCTTCAAAGTGTTGATGAAACACAGAAATTGCCTCGGGATTGAATACTACAGTCACCATCCGCACTTTCGTCCATGGGAGTATTGTCTCAAACAGTCTACGCTTTGATCGTTCCCTGCAAGACCAGTAGTAGTTTCCGATGCAGATCTGGAGGCATTCTGTAGTCTGTGGACTATCAGAGTGTTGATGAAACACAGAAATTGCATCAGGATTGAATACAACAGTCACCATGCGCTAATTCCTCCATGGAAGCAATGTCTCAAACAGTTTACGATTTGATCGTTCCCTGCAAGACCAGTAGTAGTTTCCGATGCACATCTGGAGGCATTCTGTAATCTGTGGACCTTCAAAGTGTTGATGAAACACAGAAATTGCCTCGTGATTGAATACTACAGTCACCATGCGCACTTTCGTCCATGGGAGTAATGTCTCAATCAGTTTACGCTTTGATCGTTCCCTGCAAGTCCAGTAGTAGCTTCCGATTCACATCTTGAGGCATTCTGTAATCTGTGGACCTTCAAAGTGTTGATGAAACACAGAAATTGCTTCGGGGGTGAATACAACAGTCACCATGCCCACTTTCCTCCATGGGAGTAATGTCTAAACTAGTCTACGCTTTGATCGTTCCCTGCAAGACCAGTAGTAGTTTCCGATGCACATCTGGAGGCATTCTGTAGTCTGTGGACTTTCAGAGTGTTGATGAAACACAGAAATTGCATCGGGATTGAATACAACAGTCACCATGCGCACATTCCCCTATGGGAGTAATGTCTCAAACAGTCTACGCTTTGATCGTTCCCTGGAAGACCAGTAGTGTTTTCCGAGGCACATCTGGAGGCATTCTGTAATCTGTGGAACATCAGAATGTTGATGAAACACAGAAATTGCATCGGGATTGGATACAACAGTCACCATGCGCACTTTCCTTCATGGGAGTAATGTCCCAAACAGTCTACGCTTTAATCGTTCCCTGCAAGACCAGTAGTAGTTTCCGATGCAGATCTGGAGGCATTCTGTAGTCTGTGGACCATCAGAGTGTTGATGAAACACAGAAATTGCATCAGGATTGAATACAACAGTCACCATGCGCACATTCCCCCATGGGAGTAATGTCTCAAACAGTCTACGCTTTGATCGTTCCCTGGAAGACCAGTAGTGTTTTCCGAGGCACATCTGGACGCATTCTGTAATCTGTGGAACATCAGAATGTTGATGAAACACAGAAATTGCATCGGGATTGGATACAACAGTCACCATGCGCACTTTCCTCCATTGGAGTAATGTCTCAAACAGTCTACGCTTTGATTGTTCTCTGAAGACCAGTAAGAGTTTCCGATGCACATCTGGAGGAATTCTGTAATCTGTAAACTATCAGAGTTTTGTTCAAACACAGAAATTGAGTCGGGATTGTATACAACAGTCTCCATGCGCACTTTCCTCCATGGGAGTAATGTCTCAAACAGTCTACGCTTTGATCGTTCCCTGGAAGACCAGTAGTGTTTTCCGAGGCACATCTGGAGGCATTCTGTAATCTGTGGACCATCAGACTGTTGATGAAACACAGAAATTGCATCTGGATTGAATACAACAGTCACCATGCGCACTTTCCTCCATGGGAATAATGTCTCAAACAGTTTACGCTTTGATCGTTCCATGGAAGACCAGTAGTAGTTTCCGATGCACATCTGGGGGCGTTCTTTAATGTGTGGACTATCATAGTGTTGTTGAAACACAGAAATTGCATCGGGATTGAATACAACAGACACCATGCGCACTTTCCTCCATGGGAGTAATGTCGCAAACAGGCTACGCTTTAATCGTTCCCTGCAAGACCAGTAGTAGTTTCCGATGCACATCTGGAGGCATCCTGTAATCTGTGGACCTTCAAAGTGTTGATGAAACCCAGAAATTGCCTCTTGATTGAATACAACAGACACCAGGCGCACAATCCCCCATGGGAGTAATGTCTTAAATAGTCTACGCTTTGATCGTTCCCTGGAAGACCAGTAGTAGTTTCCCATGCACCTCTGGAAGCATTCTGTAATCTGTAAACTATCAGAGAGTTGTTCAAGCACAGTAATTGCAACGGGATTGGGTACATTAGTCACCATGCGCACTTTCCTCCATGGGAGTAATGTCTCAAACATTCTACGCTTTGATCGTTTCCTGGAAGACCAGTAGTAGTTTCCGATGCACATCTGGAGGCCTTCTGTAATCTGTGGACGTTCAAAGTGTTGATGAAACACAGAAATTGCTTCGGGGGTGAATACAACAGTCACCATGCGCACTTTCTCCATGGGAGTAATGTCTCAACTAGTCTACGCTTTGATCGTTCCCTGCAAGACCAGTAGTAGTTTCCGATGCACATGTGGACGCATTCTGTAATCTGTGGACCTTCAAAGTGTTGATGAAACACAGAAATTGCCTCGGGATTGAATACTACAGTCACCATCCGCACTTTCGTCCATGGGAGTATTGTCTCAAACAGTCTACCCTTTGATCGTTCCCTGCAAGACCAGTAGTAGTTTCCGATGCAGATCTGGAGGCATTCTGTAGTCTGTGGACTATCAGAGTGTTGATGAAACACAGAAATTGCATCAGGATTGAATACAACAGTCACCATGCGCTAATTCCTCCATGGGAGCAATGTCTCAAACAGTTTACGATTTGATCGTTCCCTGCAAGACCAGTAGTAGTTTCCGATGCACATCTGGAGGCATTCTGTAATCTGTGGACCTTCAAAGTGTTGATGAAACACAGAAATTGCCTCGTGATTGAATACTACAGTCACCATGCGCACTTTCGTCCATGGGAGTAATGTCTCAATCAGTTTACGCTTTGATCGTTCCCTGCAAGACCAGTAGTAGTTTCCGATTCACATCTGGAGGCATTCTGTAATCTGTGGACCTTCAAAGTGTTGATGAAACACAGAAATTGCTTCGGGGGTGAATACAACAGTCACCATGCGCACTTTCCTCCATGGGAGTAATGTCTAAACTAGTCTACGCTTTGATCGTTCCCTGCAAGACCAGTAGTAGTTTCCGATGCACATCTGGAGGCATTCTGTAGTCTGTGGAGTTTCAGAGTGTTGATGAAACACAGAAATTGCATCGGGATTGAATACAACAGTCACCATGCGCACGTTCCTCCATAGGAGTAGTGTCTCAAACGGTCTACGCTTTGATCGTTCCCTGGAAGACCAGTTGTAGTTTCCGATGCACATGTGGAGGACTTCTCTAATCTGTGCACCTTCAAAGTGTTGATGAAACACAGAAATTGCATGGGGACTGAATACAACAGTCACCATGCGCACTTTCCTCCATGGGAGTAATGTCTCAAACAGTCTACGCTTTAATCGTTCCCTGCAAGACCAGTAGTAGTTTCCGATGCAGATCTGGAGGCATTCTGTAGTCTGTGGACCATCAGAGTGTTGATGAAACACAGAAATTGCATCAGGATTGAATACAACAGTCACCATGCGCACATTCCCCCATGGGAGTAATGTCTCAAACAGTCTACGCTTTGCTCGTTCCCTGGAAGACCAGTAGTGTTTTCCGAGGCACATCTGGACGCATTCTGTAATCTGTGGAACATCAGAATGTTGATGAAACACAGAAATTGCATCGGGATTGGATACAACAGTCACCATGCGCACTTTCCTCCATTGGAGTAATGTCTCAAACAGTCTACGCATTGATTGTTCTCTGAAGACCAGTAAGAGTTTCCGATGCACATCTGGAGGAATTCTGTAATCTGTAAACTATCAGAGTTTTGTTCAAACACAGAAATTGAATCGGGATTGTATACAACAGTCTCCATGCGCACTTTCCTCCATGGGGGTAATGTCTCAAACAGTCTACGATTTAATCGTTCCCTGCAAGACCAGTAGTAGTTTCCGATGCAGATCTGGAGGCATTCTGTAATCTGTGGACCATCAGACTGTTGATGAAACACAGAAATTGCATCAGGATTGAATACAACAGTCACCATGCGCACTTTCCTCCATGGGAATAATGTCTCAAACAGTTTACGCTTTGATCGTTCCATGGAAGACCAGTAGTAGTTTCCGATGCACATCTGGGGGCGTTCTTTAATGTGTGGACTATCATAGTGTTGTTGAAACACAGAAAATGCATCGGGATTGAATACAACATTCACCATGTGCACGTTCCTCCATAGGAGATATGTCTCAAACAGTCTACGCTTTGATCGTTCCCTGGAAGACCAGTTGTAGTTTCCGATGCACATCTGGAGGCATTCTGTAATCTGTGGACCTTCAAAGCGTTGATGAAACACAGAAATTGCCTCGGGATTGAATACAACAGTCACCATGCACACTTTCCTCCATGGGAGAAATGTCTCAAACCGTATACGCTTTAATCGTTCCCTGCAAGACCAGTAATAGTTTCCGATGCACATCTGGAGGCATTCTGTAGTCTGTGGACTATCAGGGTGTTGATGAAACACAGAAATTGCATCGGGATTGAATACAACAGTCACCATGTGCACGTTCCTCCATAGGAGATATGTCTCAAACAGTCTACGCTTTGATCGTTCCCTGGAAGACCAGTTGTAGTTTCCGATGCACATCTGGAGGCATTCTGTAATCTGTGGACCTTCAAAGCGTTGATGAAACACAGAAATTGCCTCAGGATTGAATACAACAGTCACCATGCACACTTTCCTCCATGGGAGAAATGTCTCAAACCGTATACGCTTTAATCGTTCCCTGCAAGACCAGTAATAGTTTCCGATGCACATCTGGAGGCATTCAGTAATCTGTAAACTATCAGAGTGTTGTTCAAACACAGAAAATGGATCGGGATTGCATACAACAGTCACCATGCGCACTTTCCTCCATGGGAGAAATGTCTCAAACAGTTTACGATTTGATCGTTCCCTGCAAGACCAGTAGTAGTTTCCGATGCACATTTGGAGGCATTCTGTAATCTGTGGACCTTCTAAGTGTTGATGAAACACAGAAATTGCCTCGGGATTGAATACAACAGTCACCATGCGCACCTTCCTCCATGGGAGTAATGTCTCAACTAGTCTACGTTTTGATCATTCTTTGCAAGACCAGTAGTAGTTTCCGATGCACATCTGGAGGCATTCTGTAATCTGTGGACCTTCAATGTGTTGATGAAACACAGAAATTGCCTCGGGATTGAATACATCAGTCACCATGCGCACATTCATCCATGGGAGTAATGTCTCAAACAGTCCACGCTTTGATCGTTCTCTGGAAGACCAGTAATAGTTTCCGATGCACATCTGGAGGCATTCTGTAATCTGTGGACTGTCTGAGTGTTGTTGAAACACAGAAATTGCATCGGGATTGAATAAAACAGTCACCATGCTTACTTTCCTCCATGGCAGTAATGTCTCTAACAGTCTACGCTTTGATCGTTTCCTGGAAGACCAGTAGTAGATTCCGATGCACATCTGGAGGCATTCTGTTATCTGTGAACCTTCAAAGTGTTGATGAAACACAGAAATTGCATCGGGATTGAATACAACAGTCACCATGCGCACTTTCCTCCATGGGAGTAATGTCTCAAATAGTCTACGGTTTGATCCTTCCCTGGAAGACCAGTAGTAGTTTCCGATGCACATCTGGAGGTATTCTGTAATCTGTGGACTATCAGAGTGTTGTTGAAACACAGAAATTGCATCGGGATTGAATACAACAGTCACCATGCTTACTTACCTCCATGGGAGTAATGTCTCAATCAGTTTACGTTTTGATCGTTCCCTGCAAGACCAGTAGTAGATTCCGATGCACTCTGGAGGCATTCTGTAATCTGTGGACCTTCAAAGTGTTGATGAAACACAGAAATTCCATCGGGATTGAATAAAACAGTCACCTTGCGCCCTTTCCTCCATGGGAGTAATGTGTCAAAAAGTCTACGCTTTGATCGTTCCCTGGAAAACCAGTAGTATTTTCCGATGCACATCTGGAGGCATTCTGTAATCTGTGGAACATCAGAATGTTGATGAAACACAGAAATTGCATGGGGATTGAATACAACAGACACCATGCGCACGTTCCTCCATGGGATTAATGTCTCAAACAGTCTACGATTTGATCGCTCCCTGGAAGACCAGTTGTAGTTTCCGATGAACATCTGGAGGCATTCTGTAATCTGTGGAACATCAGAGTGTTGATGAAACACAGAAATTGTCTCGGGATTGAATACAACAGTCATAATGCACACTTCCCTCCATGGGTGTAATGTCTCAAACAGTCTACGCTTTAATCGTTCCCTGCAAGACCAGTAGTAGTTTCCGATGCACATCTGGAGGCATTCTGTAGTATGTGGACTATCAGAGTGTTGATGGAACACAGAAATTGCATCGGGATTGAATACAACAGTCAAAATGCGCACATTCCCCCATGGGAGTAATGTCTCAAACAGTCTACGCTTTGATCGTTCCCTGGAAGACCAGTAGTATTTTCCGATGCACATCTGGAGGCATTCTGTAATCTGTGGAACATCACAATGTTGATGAAACACAGAAATTGCATCGGGATTGAATACATCAGTCACCATGCGCACATTCCTCCATGGGAGTAATGTCTCAAACAGTCCACGCTTTGATCGTTCTCTGGAAGACCAGTAATAGTTTCCGATGCACATCTGGAGGCATTCTGTAATCTGTGGACTGTCTGAGTGTTGTTGAAACACAGAAATTGCAACGGGATTGAATAAAACAGTCACCATGCTTACTTTCCTCCATGGCAGTAATGTCTCTAACAGTCTACGCTTTGATCGTTCCCTGCAAGACCAGTAGTATCTTCCGATGAACATCTGGGGGCATTCTGTAATGTGTGGACTATCAGAGTGTTGATGAAACGCAGAAATTGCCTCAGGATTGAATACAACAGTCACCATGCGCACTCTCTTCCATGGGAGTAATGTCTCAAACAGCCTACGCTGTAATCGTTCCCTGCAAGACAAGTAGTAGTTTCCGATGCACATCTGGAGGCATTCTGTAGTCTTTGGACTATCAGAGTGTTGATGAAACACAGAAATTGCATCGGGATTGAATACAACAGTCACCATGCGCACACTCCCCCATGGGAGTAAATTCTGAAACAGTCTACGCTTTGATCGTTTCCTGGAAGACCAGTAGTAGATTCCGATGCACATCTGGAGGCATTCTGTAATCTGTAAACTATCAGAGTGTTGTTCAAACACAGAAATTGCATCGGGATTGAATACAACAGTCACCATGCGCACTTTCCTCCATGGGAGTAATGTCTCAAACAGTTTACGCTTTGATCGTTCCCTGCAAGACCAGTAGTATCTTCCGATGCACATCTGGAGGCATTCTGTAGTCTGTGGACTATCAGAGTGTTGATGAAACACAGAAACTGCATCGGGATTGAATACAACAGTCACCGTGCGCACGTTCCTCCATGGGAGTAATGTCTCAAACAGTCTACGCTTCGATCGTTCCCTGGAAGACCAGTTGTAGTTTCCGATGCACATCTGGAGGCATTCTGTAATCTTCGGACTATTAGAGTGCTGTTGAAACACAGAAATTGCATCGTAATTGAATACAACAGTCACCATCCTTACTTTCCTCCATGGCAGTAATGTCTCAAACAGTACACGCCTTGGTCGTTTCCTGGAACACCAGTAGTAGTTTACGATGCACATCTGGAGGCATTCTGTAATCTGTGGTCCTTCAAAGTGTTGATGAAACACAGGAATTGCATCGAGATTGTATACAACAGTCACCATGCGCACTTTCCTCCATGGGAGTAATGTCTCACATGTTTACGCTTTGATCGTTCCCTGGAAGACAAGTAGTAGATTCCGATGCACATCTGGAGTCATTCTGTTATCTGTGGAACATCAGAATGTTGATGAAATACAGAAATTGCATCGGGATTGAATACAACAGTCACCATGCGCACTTTTCTCTATGGGAGTAATGTCTCAAACAGTCTACGCTTTGATCGTTCTCTGGAAGTCCAGTAGTATTTTCCGATGAACATCTGGAGGCATTCTGTAATCTGTGGAACGTCAGAATGTTGATGAAACACAGAAATTGCATCCGGATTGAATACAACAGTCACCTTGCGCACTTTCCTCCATGGTGTAATGTCGCAAACATTCCACGCTTTGATCGTTCTCTGGAAGACCAGTAATAGTTTCTGATGCTCATCTGGATCCATTCAGTACTCTGTGGACTATCAGAGTGTTGTTGAAACACAGAAATTGCATCAGGATTGAATACAACTGTCACCATGCTTACTTTCCTCCATGGGAGTAATATCTCAAACAGTCTACGCTTTGATCGTTTCCTGGAAGACCAGTTGTAGATTCCGATGCACATCTAGTGGAATTCTGTAATCTGTGGACCTTCAAAGTGTTGATGGAACGCAGAAATTGCCTCGGGATTGAATACAACAGTAACCATGCGCACTTTCCTTCATGGGAGTAATGTCTCAAATAGTATACGGTTTGATCCTTCCCTGGAAGACTAGTAGTAGTTTCCGATGCACATCTGGAGGCATTCTGTAATCTGTAAACTATCAGAGAGTTGTTCAAGCACAGAAATTGCATCGGGATTGAGTACATTAGTCACCATGAGCACTTTCCTCCAAGGGAGTAATATCTCAAACAGTTTACGCTTTGATCGTTCCCTGGAAGACAAGTAGTAGTTTCCGATGCACATCTGGGGGCATTCTGTAATGTGTGGACTATCAGAGTGTTGATGAAACACAGAAATTGCATCGGAATTGAATACAACTGTCACCAGGCGCTCTTTCCTCCATGGGAGTAATGTCTTAAACACTTTACGCTTTGATCGTTCCCTGGAAGACCAGTAGTTGTTTCCGATGCACATCTGGAGGCATTCTGTAATCTGTGGAACATCAGAATGTTGATGAAACACAGAAATTGCATCGGGATTGAATACAACAGTGACCATGCGCACTTTCCTCCATGGGAGTAATGTCTCAGACATTCCACGCTTTGATCGTTCTCTGTAAGACCAGTAATAGTTTCCGATGCACATCTGGATGCATTCTGTAATCTGTGGACTATCGGAGTGTTGTTCAAACACAGAAATTGCATCGGGATTGAATACAACAGTCACCATGCGCACTTACCTCCATGGGAGTAGTGTCTCAAACAGTTTACGCTTTGATCGTTCCCTGGAAGACCAGTAGTATTTTCCGATGCACATCTGGAGGCATTCTGTAATCTGTGGAACATCAGAATGTTGATGAAACACAGAAATTGCATCGGGATTGAATACAACAGTGACCATGCGCACTTTCCTCCATGGGAGTAATGTCTCAGACAGTCCACGCTTTGATCGTTCTCTGTAAGACCAGTAATAGTTTCCGATGCACATCTGGATGCATTCTGTAATCTGTGGACTATCGGAGTGTTGTTCAAACACAGAAATTGCATCGGGATTGAATACAACAGTCACCATGCGCACTTTCCTCCATGGGAGTAATGTCTCAAACAGACTACTCTCTGATCGTTTCCTGCAAGACCAGTAGTAATTTCCGATCCACATCTGGAGGCATTCTGTAGTCTGTGGACTATCAGAGTGTTGATGAAACAAAGAAACTGCATCGGGATTGAATACAACAGTCACCATGCGCACTTTAATCCATGGGAGTAATGTCTCAAATAGTCTACATTTTGATCGTACCCTGGAAGACCAGTAGTAGTTTCCGATGCACATCTGGAGGCACTCTGTAATCTGTAAACTATTAGTGTTGTTCAAACACAGAAATTGCATCAGGATTGAATACAACAGTAACAATGCGCACTTTCCTCCATGGGAGCAATGTCTCAAACAGTTTACGATTTGATCGTTCCCTGCAAGACCAGTAGTAGTTTCAGATGCACATCTGGAGGCATTCTGTAGTATGTGGATTATCAGAGTGTTGATGGAACACAGAAATTGCATCGGGATTGAATACAACAGTCACCATGCGCACATTCCCCCATGGGAGTAATGTCTCAAACAGTCTACGCTTTGATCGTTCTCTGGAAGACCAGTAATAGTTTCCGATGCACATCTGGAGGCATTCCGTAATCTGTGGACTGTCTGAGTGTTGTTGAAACACAGAAATTGCATCGGGATTGAATACAACAGTCACCATGCGCACTTTCCTCCATGGTAGTAATGTCTTACATGTTTACGCTTTGATCGTTCCCTGGAAGACCAGTAGTAGTTTCCGATGTACATCTGGGGAATTCTGTAATGTGTGGACTATCAGAGTGTTGATGAAACACAGAAATTGCATCGGGATTAAATACAACAGTAACAATGCGCACGTTCCTCCATAGGAGTTATGTCCCAAACAGTCTACGCTTTGATCGTTCCCTGGAAGACCAGTTGTAGTTTCCGATGCACATGTGGAGGAATTCTGTAATCTGTGGACCTTCAAAATGTTGATGAAACACAGAAATTGCATGGGGATTGAATACAACTGTCACCATGCGCACGTTATTCCATAAGAGTAATGTATCAAACAGTCTACGCTTTGATCGTTCCCTCGAAGACCAGTAGTAGATTCCGATGCACATCTGGAGGCATTCTGTTATCTGTGGGACATTAGAATGTTGATGAAACACAGAAATTGCATCGGGATTGAATACAACAGTCACCATGCGCACTTTCCTCCATGGGAGCAATGTCTCAAACAGTTTACGATTTGATCGTTCCCTGCAAGACCAGTAGTAGTTTCAGATGCACATCTGGAGGCATTCTGTAATCTGTGGACCTTCAAAGTGTTGATGAAACACAGAAATTGCCTCGGGATTGAATACAACAGTCACCATGCGCACTTTCCTCCATGTGAGTAATGTCTCAACTAGTCTACGCTTTGATCATTCATTGCAAGACCAGTAGTAGTTTCCGATGCACATCTGGAGGCATTCTGTAGTATGTGGATTATCAGAGTGTTGATGGAACACAGAAATTGCATCGGGATTGAATACAACAGTCACCATGCGCACATTCCCCCATGGGAGTAATGTCTCAAACAGTCTACGCTTTGATCGTTCTCTGGAAGACCAGTAATAGTTTCCGATGCACATCTGGAGGCATTCCGTAATCTGTGGACTGTCTGAGTGTTGTTGAAACACAGAAATTGCATCGGGATTGAATAAAACAGTCACCATGCTTACTTTCCTCCATGGCAGTAATGTCTCTAACAGTCTACGCTTTGATCGTTTCCTGGAAGACCAGTAGTAGTTTCCGATGAACATCTGGGGGCATTCTGTAATGTGTGGACTATCAGAGTGTTGATGAAACACAGAAATTGCCTCGGGATTGAATACAACAGTCACCATGCGCACTCTCCTCCATGGGAGTAATGTCTCAAACAGCCTACGCTTTAATCGTTCCCTGCAAGACCAGTAGTAGTTTCCGATGCACATCTGGAGGCATTCTGTAGTCTTTGGACTATCAGAGTGTTGATGAAACACAGAAATTGCATCGGGATTGAATACAACAGTCACCATGCGCACACTCCCCCATGGGAGTAAATTCTGAAACAGTCTACGCTTTGATCGTTTCCTGGAAGACCAGTAGTAGATTCCGATGCACATCTGGAGGCATTCTGTAATCTGTAAACTATCAGAGTGTTGTTCAAACACTGAAATTGCATCGGGATTGAATACAACAGTCACCATGCGCACTTTCCTCCATGGGAGTAATGTCTCAAACAGTTTACGCTTTGATCGTTCCCTGCAAGACCAGTAGTATCTTCCGATGCACATCTGGAGGCATTATGTAGTCTGTGGACTATCAGAGTGTTGATGAAACACAGAAACTGCATCGGGATTGAATACAACAGTCACCGTGCGCACGTTCCTCCATGGGAGTAATGTCTCAAACAATCTACGCTTCGATCGTTCCCTGGAAGACCAGTTGTAGTTTCCGATGCACATCTGGGGGCATTCTGTAATCTTCGGACTATTAGAGTGCTGTTGAAACACAGAAATTGCATCGGGATTGAATACAACAGTCACCATCCTTACTTTCCTCCATGGCAGTAATGTCTCAAACAGTACACGCCTTGGTCGTTTCCTGGAACACCAGTAGTAGTTTACGATGCACATCTGGAGACATTCTGTAATCTGTGGACCTTCAAAGTGTTGATGAAACACAGAAATTGCATCAGGATTGTATACAGCAGTCACCATGCGCACTTTCCTCCATGGGAGTAATGTCTCACATGTTTACGCTTTGATCGTTCCCTGGAAGACAAGTAGTAGATTCCGATGCACATCTGGAGTCATTCTGTTATCTGTGGAACATCAGAATGTTGATGAAATACAGAAATTGCATCGGGATTGAATACAACAGTCACCATGCGCACTTTTCTCTATGGGAGTAATGTCTCAAACAGTCTACGCTTTGATCGTTCCTTGGAAGACCAGTAGTATTTTCCGATGAACATCTGGAGGAATTCTGTAATCTGTGGAACATCAGAATGTTGATGAAACACAGAAATTGCATCCGGATTGAATACAACAGTCACCTTGCGCACTTTCCTCCATGGTGTAATGTCGCAAATATTCCACGCTTTGATCGTTCTCTGGAAGACCAGTAATAGTTTCCGATGCACATCTGGATGCATTCAGTACTCTGTGGACTATCAGAGTGTTGTTGAAACACAGAAATTGCATCAGGATTGAATACAACTGTCACCATGCTTACTTTCCTCCATGGGAGTAATGTCTCAAACAGTCTACGCTTTGATCGTTTCCTGGAAGACCAGTACTAGATTCCGATGCACATCTAGTGGAATTCTGTAATCTGTGGACCTTCAAAGTGTTGATGAAACACAGAAATTGCATCGGGATTGTATACAACAGTCACCATGCGCACTTTCCTCCATGGGAGTAATGTCTCACATGTTTACGCTTTGATCGTTCCCTGGAAGACAAGTAGTAGATTCCGATGCACATCTGGAGTCATTCTGTTATCTGTGGAACATCAGAATGTTGATGAAATACAGAAATTGCATCGGGATTGAATACAACAGTCACCATGCGCACTTTTCTCTATGGGAGTAATGTCTCAAACAGTCTACGCTTTGATCGTTCCCTGGAAGACCAGTAGTATTTTCCGATGCACATCTGGGGGCATTCTGTAATGTGTGGACTATCGGAGTGTTGATGAAACACAGAAATTGCATCGGAATTGAATACAACTGTCACCAGGCGCTCTTTCCTCCATGGGAGTAATGTCTTAAACACTTTACGCTTTGATCGTTCCCTGGAAGACCAGTAGTAGTTTCCGATGCACATCTGGAGGCATTCTGTAATCTGTGGACCTTCAAAGTGTTTTTGAAACACAGATATTGCCTCGGGATTGAATACAACAGTCACCATGCGCACTTTCCTCCATGGGAGTAATGTATCAAATAGTCTACCGTTTGATCGTTCCCTGGAAGACCAGTAGTTGTTTCCGATGCACATCTGGAGGCATTCTGTAATCTGTAAACTATCAGAGTGTTGTTCAAACACAGAAATTGCATCGGCAATGAATACAACAGTCACCATGCGCACTTTCCTCCATGGGAGTAATGTCTCTCATGTTTACGCTTTGATCGTTAACTGGGAGACCAGTAGTAGTGTCCGATGCACATCTGCGGAATTCTGTAATGTGTGGACTATCAGAGTGCTGATGAAACACAGAAATTGCATCGGGATTAAATACAACAGCCAGCATGCGCACATTCCTCCATGGGAGTAATGACTCAAACAGTCCACGCTTTCATCGTTCTCTGGAAGACCAGTTATTGTTTCCGATGCACATCTGGAGGCATTCTGTAATCTGTGGAACATCAGAATGTTGATGAAACACAGAAATTGCATCGGGATTGAATACAACAGTGACCATGCGCACTTTCCTCCATGGGAGTAATGTCTCAGACAGTCCACGCTTTGATCGTTCTCTGTAAGACCAGTAATAGTTTCCGATGCACATCTGGATGCATTCTGTAATCTGTGGACTATCGGAGTGTTGTTCAAACACAGAAATTGCATCGGGATTGAATACAACAGTCACCATGCGCACTTTCCTCCATGGGAGTAATGTCTCAAACAGACTACTCTCTGATCGTTTCCTGCAAGACCAGTAGTAGTTTCCGATCCACATCTGGAGGCATTCTGTAGTCTGTGGACTATCAGAGTGTTGATGAAACAAAGAAACTGCATCGGGAATGAATACAACAGTCACCATGTGCACTTTAATCCATGGGAGTAATGTCTCAAATAGTCTACATTTTGATCGTACCCTGGAAGACCAGTAGTAGTTTCCGATGCACATCTGGAGGCATTCTGTAATCTGTAAACTATCAGAGTGTTGTTCAAACACAGAAATTGCATCAGGATTGAATACAACAGTCACCATGCGCACTTTCCTCCATGGTAGTAATGTCTTACATGTTTACGCTTTGATCGTTCCCTGGAAGACCATTAGTAGTTTCCGATGTACATCTGGGGAATTCTGTAATGTGTGGACTATCAGAGTGTTGATGAAACACAGAAATTGCATCGGGATTAAATACAACAGTAACAATGCGCACGTTCCTCCATAGGAGTTATGTCCCAAACAGTCTACGCTTTGATCGTTCCCTGGAAGACCAGTTGTAGTTTCCGATGCACATGTGGAGGAATTCTGTAATCTGTGGACCTTCAAAATGTTGATGAAACACAGAAATTGCATGGGGATTGAATACAACTGTCACCATGCGCACGTTATTCCATAAGAGTAATGTCTCAAACAGTCTACGCTTTGATCGTTCCCTCGAAGACCAGTAGTAGATTCTGATGCACATCTGGAGGCATTCTGTTATCTGTGGAACATTAGAATGTTGATGAAACACAGAACTTGCATCGGGATTGAATACAACAGTCACCATGCGCACTTTCCTCCATGGGAGCAATGTCTCAAACAGTTTACGATTTGATCGTCCCCTGCAAGACCAGTAGTAGTTTCAGATGCACATCTGGAGGCATTCTGTAATCTGTGGACCTTCAAAGTGTTGATGAAACACAGAAATTGCCTCGGGATTGAATACAACAGTCACCATGCGCACTTTCCTCCATGTGAGTAATGTCTCAACTAGTCTACGCTTTGATCATTCATTGCAAGACCAGTAGTAGTTTCCGATGCACATCTGGAGGCATTCTGTAGTATGTGGACTATCAGAGTGTTGATGGAACACAGAAATTGCATCGGGATTGAATACAACAGTCACCATGCGCACATTCCCCCATGGGAGTAATGTCTCAAACAGTCTACGCTTTGATCGTTCCCTGGAAGACCAGTAGTATTTTCCGATGCACATCTGGAGGCATTCTGTAATCTGTGGAACATCACAATGTTGATGAAACACAGAAATTGCATCGGGATTGAATACATCAGTCACCATGCGCACATTCCCCCATGGGAGTAATGTCTCAAACAGTCCACGCTTTGATCGTTCTCTGGAAGACCAGTAATAGTTTCCGATGCACATCTGGAGGCATTCTGTAATCTGTGGAATGTCTGAGTGTTGTTGAAACACAGAAATTGCATCGGGATTGAATGAAACAGTCACCATGCTTACTTTCCTCCATGGCAGTAATGTCTCTAACAGTCTACGCTTTGATCGTTTCCTGGAAGACCAGTAGTAGTTTCCGATGAACATCTGGGGGCATTCTGTAATGTGTGGACTATCAGAGTGTTGATGAAACACAGAAATTGCCTCGGGATTGAATACAACAGTCACCATGCGCACTCTCCTCCATGGGAGTAATGTCTCAAACAGCCTACGCTTTAATCGTTCCCTGCAAGACCAGTAGTAGTTTCCGATGCACATCTGGAGGCATTCTGTAGTCTTTGGACTATCAGAGTGTTGATGAAACACAGAAATTGCATCGGGATTGAATACAACAGTCACCATGCGCACACTCCCCCATGGGAGTAAATTCTGAAACAGTCTACGCTTTGATCGTTTCCTGGAAGACCAGTAGTAGATTCCGATGCACATCTGGAGGCATTCTGTAATCTGTAAACTATCAGAGTGTTGTTCAAACACAGAAATTGCATCGTTATTGAATACAACAGTCACCATGCGCACTTTCCTCCATGGGAGTAATGTCTCAAACAGTTTACGCTTTGATCGTTCCCTGCAAGACCAGTAGTATCTTCCGATGCACATCTGGAGGCATTCTGTAGTCTGTGGACTATCAGAGTGTTGATGAAACACAGAAACTGCATCGGGATTGAATACAACAGTCACCGTGCGCACGTTCCTCCATGGGAGTAATGTCTCAAACAGTCTACGCTTCGATCGTTCCCTGGAAGACCAGTTGTAGTTTCCGATGCACATCTGGAGGCATTCTGTAATCTTCGGACTATTAGAGTGCTGTTGAAACACAGAAATTGCATCGGGATTGAATAGAACAGTCACCATCCTTACTTCCCTCCATGGCAGTAATGTCTCAAACAGTACACGCCTTGGTCGTTTCCTGGAACACAAGTAGTAGTTTACGATGCACATCTGGAGGCATTCTGTAATCTGTGGACCTTCAAAGTGTTGATGAAACACAGAAATTGTATCGGGATTGTATACAACAGTCACCATGCGCACTTTCCTCCATGGGAGTAATGTCTCACATGTTTACGCGTTGATCGTTCCCTGGAAGACAAGTAGTAGATTCCGATGCACATCTGGAGTCATTCTGTTATCTGTGGAACATCAGAATGTTGATGAAATACAGAAATTGCATCGGGATTGAATACAACAGTCACCATGCGCACTTTTCTCTATGGGAGTAATGTCTCAAACAGTCTACGATTTGAACGTTCCCTGGAAGAACAGTAGTATTTTCCGATGAACATCTGGAGGCATTCTGTAATCTGTGGAACATCAGAATGTTGATGAAACACAGAAATTGCATCCGGATTGAATACAACAGTCACCTTGCGCACTTTCCTCCATGGTGTAATGTCGCAAACATTCGACGCTTCGATCGTTCTCTGGAAGACCAGTAATAGATTCCGATGCACATCTGGATGCATTCAGTACTCTGTGGACTATCAGAGTGTTGTTGAAACACAGAAATTGCATCAGGATTGAATACAACTGTCACCATGCTTACTTTCCTCCATGGGAGTAATGTCTCAAACAGTCTACGCTTTGATCGTTTCCTGGAAGACCAGTAGTAGATTCCGATGCACATCTATTGGAATTCTGTAATCTGTGGACCTTCAAAGAATTGATGGAACGCAGAAATTGCCTCGGGATTGAATACAACAGTAACCATGCGCACTTTCCTTCATGGGAGTAATGTCTCAAATAGTATACGGTTTGATCCTTCCCTGGAAGACTAGTAGTAGTTTCCGATGCACATCTGGAGGCATTCTGTAATCTGTAAACTATCAGAGAGTTGTTCAAGCACAGAAATTGCATCGGGATTGAGTACATTAGTCACCATGAGCACTTTCCTCCATGGGAGTAATGTCTCAAACAGTTTGCGCTTTGATCTTTCCCTGGAAGACAAGTAGTAGTTTCCGATGCACATCTGGGGGCATTCAGTAATGTGTGGACTATCAGAGTGTTGATGAAACACAGAAATTGCATCGGAATTGAATACAACTGTCACCAGGCGCTCTTTCCTCCATGGGAGTAATGTCTTAAACACTTTACGCTTTGATCGTTCCCTGGAAGACCAGTAGTAGTTTCCGATGCACATCTGGAGGCATTCTGTAATCTGTGGACCTTCAAAGTGTTATTGAAACACAGAAATTGCCTTGGGATTGAATACAACAGTCACCATGCGCACTTTCCTCCATGGGAGTAATGTATCAAATAGTCTACCGTTTGATCGTTCCCTGGAAGACCAGTAGTTGTTTCCGATGCACATCTGGAGGCATTCTGTAATCTGTAAACTATCAGAGTGTTGTTCAAACACAGAAATTGCATCGGCAATGAATACAACAGTCACCATGCGCACTTTCCTCCATGGGAGTAATGTCTCACATGTTTACGCTTTGATCGTTCCCTGGAAGACCAGTAGTAGTGTCCGATGCACATCTGCGGAATTCTGTAATGTGTGGACTATCAGAGTGTTGATGAAACACAGAAATTGCATCGGGATTAAATACAACAGCCAGCATGCGCACATTCCTCCATGGGAGTAGTGACTCAAACAGTCCACGCTTTCATCGTTCTCTGGAAGACCAGTTATAGTTTCCGATGCACATCTGGATGCATTCTGTTATCTGTGGACTATCAGAGTGTTCTTCAAACACAGAAATTGCATCGGGATTGAATACAACAGTCACCATGCGCACTTTCCTCCATGGGAGCAATGTCTCAAACAGTTTACGATTTGATCGTTCTCTGCAAGACCAGTAGTAGTTTCAGATGCACATCTGGAGGCATTCTGTAATCTGTGGACCTTCAAAGTGTTGATGAAACACAGAAATTGCCTCGGGATTGAATACAACAGTCACCATGCGCACTTTCCTCCATGTGAGTAATGTCTCAACTTGTCTACGCTTTGATCATTCATTGCAAGACCAGTAGTAGTTTCCGATGCACATCTGGAGGCATTCTGTAGTCTGTGGACTATTAGAGTGTTGATGAAACACCGAAATTGCATCGAGATTGAATACAACAGTCACCATGCGCACATTCCCCCATGGGAGTAATGTCTCAAACAGTCTACGCTTTGATCGTTCCCTGGAAGACCAGTAGTATTTTCCGATGCACATCTGGAGGCATTCTGTAATCGGTAACCTATCAGAGTGTTGTTCAAACACAGAAATTGCATCGGGATTGAATACAACAGTCACCATGCGCACTTTCCTCCATGGGAGTAATGTCCCAAACAGTTTTCGCTTTGATCGTTCCCTGGAAGACCAGTAATAGTTTCCGATGCACATCTGGAGGCATTCTGTAATCTGTGGACTATCAGAGTGTTGTTGAAACACCGAAATTGCATCGGGATTGAATACAACAGTCACCATGCTTACTTTCCTCCATGGGAGTAATGTCTCAAACAGTCTACAATTTGATCGTTTCCTGGAAGACCAGTAGTACATTCCGATGCACATGTGGAGGCATTCTGTAATCTGTGGACCTTCAAAGTGTTGATGAAACACAGAAATTGCATCGGGATTGAATACAACAGTCACCATGCGCACTTTCCTCCATGGGAGTAATGTCTCAAATAGTCTACGCTTTGATCCTTCCCTGGAAGTCCAGTAGTAGTTTCCGATGCACATCTGGAGGCATTCTGTAATCTGTGGAACATCAGAATGTTGATGAAACGCAGAAATTGCATCGGGATTGAATACAACAGTGACCATGCGCACATTCCTCCATGGGAGTAATATCTCAGACAGTCCACGCTTTGATCGTTCTCTGTAAGACCAGTAATAGTTTCCCATGCACATCTGGATGCATTCTGTAATCTGTGGACTATCGGAGAGTTGTTCAAACACAGAAATTGCATCGGGATTGAATACAACAGTCACCATGCGCACTTCCCTCCATGGGAGTAATGTCTCAAACAGACTACGCCCTGATCGTTTCCTGCAAGACCAGTAGTAGTTTCCGATCCACATCTGGAGGCATTCTGTAGTCTGTGGACTATCAGAGTGTTGATGAAACAAAGAAACTGCATCGGGATTGAATACAACAGTCACCATGCGCACTTTAATCCATGGGAGTAATGTCTCAAATAGTCTACATTTTGATCGTACCCTGGAAGGCCAGTAGTAGTTTCCGATGCACATCTGTAGGCATTCTGTAATCTGTAAACTATCAGAGTGTTGTTCAAACACAGAAATTGCATCAGGATTGAATACAACAGTCACCATGCGCACTTTCCTCCATGGTAGTAATGTCTTACATGTTTACGCTTTGATCGTTCCCTGGAAGACCAGTAGTAGTTTCCGATGTACATCTGGGGAATTCTGTAATGTGTGGACTATCAGAGTGTTGATGAAACACAGAAATTGCATCGGGATTAAATACAACAGTAACTATGCGCACGTTCCTCCATAGGAGTTATGTCCCAAATAGTCTACGATTTGATCGTTCCCTGGAAGACCAGTTGTAGTTTCCGATGCACATGTGGAGGAATTCTGTAATCTGTGGACCTTCAAAATGTTGATGAAACACAGAAATTGCATGGGGATTGAATACAACTGTCACCATGCGCACGTTATTCCATAAGAGTAATGTCTCAAACAGTCTACGCTTTGATCGTTCCCTCGAAGACCAGTAGTAGATTCCGATGCACATCTGGAGGCATTCTGTTATCTGTGGTACATTAGAATGTTGATGAAACACAGAAATTGCATCGGGATTGAATACAACAGTCACCATGCGCACTTTCCTCCATGGGAGCAATGTCTCAAACAGTTTACGATTTGATCGTTCCCTGCTAGACCAGTAGTAGTTTCAGATGCACATCTGGAGGCATTCTGTAATCTGTGGACCTTCAAAGTGTTGATGAAACACAGAAATTGCCTCGGGATTCAATACAACAGTCACCATGCGCACTTCCCTCCATGGGAGTAATGTCCCAAACAGTTTTCGCTTTAATCGTTCCCTGGAAGACCAGTAATAGTTTCCGATGCAAATCTGGAGGCATTCTGTAATCTGTGGACTATCAGAGTGTTGTTGAAACACCGAAATTACATCGGGATTGAATACAACAGTCACCATGCTTACTTTCCTCCATGGGAGTAATGTCTCAAACAGTCTACAATTTGATCGTTTCCTGGAAGACCAGTAGTACATTCCGAGGCACATGTGGAGGCATTCTGTAATCTGTGGACCTTCAAAGTGTTGATGAAACACAGATATTGCATCGGGATTGAATACAACAGTCACCATGCGCACTTTCCTCCATGGGAGTAATGTCTCAAATAGTCTACGCTTTCATCCTTCCCTGGAAGTCCAGTAGTAGTTTCCGATGCACATCTGGAGGCATCCTGTAATCTGTAAACTATCAGAGTGTTGTTCAAACACAGAAATTGCATCGAGATTGAATACAACAGTCACCATGCGCACTTTCCTCCATGGGAGTAATGTCTCAAATAGTCTACCATTTGATCGTTCCCTGGAAGACCTGTAGTAGTTTCCGATGCACATCTGGAGGCATTCTGTAATCTGTAAACTATCAGAGTGTTGTTCAAACACAGAAATTGCATCGGAATTGAATACAACAGTCACCATGCGCACTTTCCTCCATGGGAGTAATGTCTCACATGTTTACGCTTTGATCGTTCCCTGGAAGACAAGTAGTAGTGTCCGATGCACATCTGGGGAATTCTGTAATGTGTGGACTATCAGAGTGTTGATGAAACACAGAAATTGCATCGGGATTAAATACAACAGCCACCATGCGCACATTTATCCATGGGAGTAACGTCTCAAACAGTCTACGTTTTGATCGTTCCCTGGAAGACCAGTAGTAGTTTCCGATCCACATCTGGAGGCATTCTGTAGTCTGTGGACTATCAGAGTGTTGATGAAACACAGAAACTCCGTCGGGATTGAACGACCATGCGCACTTTAATCCATGGGAGTAATGTCTTTCATGTTTACGCTTTGATCGTTCCCTGGAAGACCAGTAGTAGTTTCCGATGCACATCTGGGGAATTCTGTAATGTGTGGACTATCAGAGTGTTGATGAAACACAGAAATTGCATTGGGATTGAATACAACGGTCACCATGCGCACATTCCCCCATGGGAGTAATGTCTCAAACACTCTACGCTTTGATCGTTCCCTGGAAGACCAGTAATAGTTTCCGATGCACATCTGGAGGCATTCTGTAATCTGTGGACTATCAGAGTGTAGTAGAAACACAGAAATTGCATCGGGATTGAATACAACAGTCACCATGCTTACTTTCCTCCATGGGAGTAATGTCTCAAACAGTCTACAATTTGATCGTTTGCTGGAAGACAAGTAGTAGATTATGATGCACATCTGGAGTCATTCTGTAATCTGTGGACCTTCAAAGTGTTGATGAAACACAGAAATTGCATCGGGATTGAATACAACAGTCACCATGCGCACATTGCGCCATGGGAGTAATGTCTCAAATAGTCTACGCTTTGATCTTAATCTGGAAGACCAGTAGTAGTTTCCGATGCACATCTGGAGGCATTCTGTAATCTTCGGACTATCAGGGTGTTGTTGAAACACAGAAATTGCATCGGGATTGAATACAACAGTCGCCATGCTTACTTTCCTCCATGAGAGTAATGTCTCAAACAGTCTACGCTTTGATTGTTTTCTGGAAGACCAGTAGTAGTTTCCGATGCACATCTGGAGACATTCTGTAATCTGTGGACCTTCAAAGTGTTGATGAAACACAGAAATTGCGTGGGGATTGAATACAACAGTCACCATTCGCACTTTCCTCCATGGGAGTAATATCTAAAACAGTTTACATTTTGATCGTTCAATGGAAGACCAGTTGTAGTTTCCAATGCACCTCTGGAGGCATTCTGTAATCTGAGGACCTTCAAAGTGTTTTTGAAACACAGAAATTGCCTCGGGATTGAATACAACAGTCACCATGCGCACTTTCCTCCATGGGAGTAATGTCTCAAATAGTCTACGATTTGATCGTTCCCTGGAAGACCAGTAGTAGTTTCCGATGCAACATCTGGAGGCATTCAGTTATCTGTAAACTATCAGAGTGTTGTTCAAACACAGAAGTTGCATCGGGATTGAATACAACATTCACCATGCGCACTTTCCTCCATGGGAGTAATGTCTCACATGTTTACGCTTTGATTGTTCCCTGGAAGACCAGTAGTAGTTACCAATGCACATCTGGAGGCATTCTAGAATCTGTGGACTATCAGAGTGTTGTTTAAACACAGAAATTGCATCGGGATTGAATACAACAGTCACCATGCGCACTTTCCTCCATGGGAGCAATGTCTCAAACAGTTTACGATTTGATCGTTCCCTGCAAGACCAGTAGTAGTTTCAGATGCACATCTGGATTCATTCTGTAATCTGTGGATCTTCAAAGTGTTGATGAAACACAGAAATTGCCTCGGGATTGAATACAACAGTCACCATGCGCACTTTCCTCCATGTGAGTAATGTCTCAACTAGTCTACGCTTTGATCATTCATTGCAAGACCAGTAGTAGTTTCCGATGCACATCTGGAGTCATTCTGTAGTCTGTGGAGTATCAGAGTGTTGATGAAACACAGAAATTGCTTCGGCATTGAATACAACAGTCACCATGCACACATTCCCCCATGGGAGTAATGTCTCAAACAGTCTACGCTTTGATCGTTCCCTGGAAGACCAGTACTATTTTCCGATGCACATCTGGAGGCATTCTGTAATCTGTAAACTATCAGAGTGTTGTTTAAACACAGAAATTGCATTGGGATTGAATACAACGGTCACCATGCGCACATTCCCCCATGGGAGTAATGTCTCAAACAGTCTACCCTTTGATCGTTCCCTGGAAGACCAGTAGTATTTTCCGATGCACATCTGGAGGCATTCTGTAATCTGTAAACTATCAGAGTGTTGTTCAAACACAGAAATTGCATCGGGATTGAATACAACGGTCACCATTCGCACTTTCGTCAATTGGTGTAATGTCTCAAACAGTTTTCGCTTTGATCGTTCCCTGGAAGACCAGTAATAGTTTCCGATGCACATCTGGAGGCATTCTGTAATCTGTGGACTATCAGAGTGTAGTAGAAACACAGAAATTGCATCGGGATTGAATACAACAGTCACCATGCTTACTTTCCTCCATGGGAGTAATGTCTCAAACAGTCTAAAATTTGATCGTTTGCTGGAAGACAAGTAGTAGATTATGATGCACATCTGGAGTCATTCTGTAATCTGTGGACCTTCAAAGTGTTGATGAAACACAGAAATTGCATCGGGATTGAATACAACAGTCACCATGCGCACATTCCGCCATGGGAGTAATGTCTCAAATAGTCTACGCTTTGATCTTACCCTGGAAGACCAGTAGTAGTTTCCGATGCACATCTGGAGGCATTCTGTAATCTTCGGACTATCAGGGTGTTGTTGAAACACAGAAATTGCATCGGGATTGAATACAACAGTCGCCATGCTTACTTTCCTCCATGAGAGTAATGTCTCAAACTGTCTACGCTTTGATTGTTTCCTGGAAGACCAGTAGTAGTTTCCGATGCACATCTGGAGACATTCTGTAATCTGTGGACCTTCAAAGTGTTGATGAAACACAGAAATTGCGTGGGGATTGAATACAACAGTCACCATGCGCACTTTCCTCCATGTGAGTAATATCTAAAACAGTTTACATTTCGATCGTTCAATGGAAGACCAGTTGTAGTTTCCAATGCACCTCTGGAGGCATTCTGTAATCTGAGGACCTTCAAAGTGTTTTTGAAACACAGAAATTGCCTCGGGATTGAATACAACAGTCACCATGCGCACATTCCTCCATGGGAGTAATGTCTCAAATAGTCTACGATTTGATCGTTCCCTGGAAGACCAGTAGTAGTTTCCGATGCAACATCTGGAGGCATTCAGTTATCTGTAAACTATCAGAGTGTTGTTCAAACACAGAAGTTGCATCGGGATTGAATACAACATTCACCATGCGCACTTTCCTCCATGGGAGTAATGTCTCACATGTTTACGCTTTGATTGTTCCCTGGAAGACCAGTAGTAGTTACCAATGCACATCTGGAGGCATTCTAGAATCTGTGGACTATCAGAGTGTTGTTTAAACACAGAAATTGCTTCGGGATTGAATACAACAGTCACCATGCGCACTTTCCTCCATGGGAGCAATGTCTCAAACAGTTTACGATTTTATCGTTCCCTGCAAGACCAGTAGTAGTTTCAGATGCACATCTGGATTCATTCTGTAATCTGTGGACCTTCAAAGTGTTGATGAAACACAGAAATTGCCTCGGGATTGAATACAACAGTCACCATGCGCACCTTCCTCCATGTGAGTAATGTCTCAACTAGTCTACGCTTTGATCATTCATTGCAAGACCAGTAGTAGTTTCCGATGCACATCTGGAGTCTTTCTGTAGTCTGTGGACTATCAGAGTGTTGATGAAACACAGAAATTACTTCGGCATTGAATACAACAGTCACCATGCACACATACCCCCATGGGAGTAATGTCTCAAACAGTCTACGCTTTGATCGTTCCCTGGAAGACCAGCAGTAGTTTCCGATGCACATCTGGGGGCATTCTGTAATGTGTGGACTATCAGAGTGTTGATGAAACACAGGAATTGCATCGGAATTGAATACAACAGTCACCAGGCCCATTTTCCTCCAGGGGAGTAATGTCTCAAACAGTCTACGCTTTGATCGTTCCCTGGGAGACCAGTAGTACTTTCCGATGCACATATGGATGCATTCTGTAATCTGTTTACTATAAGAGTGTTGTTGAAACACAGAAATTGCATCGGGATTGAATACAACAGTCACCATGCTTACTTTCCTCCATGGGAGTAATGTCTCAAACTGTCTACAATTTGATCGTTTCAAGTAAGACCAGTAGTACATTCCGATGCACATCTGGAGGCATTCTGTAATCTGTGGACCTTCAAAGTGTTGATGAAACACAGAATTTGCATCGGGATTGAATACAACAGTCACCATGCGCACTTTCCGCCATGGGAGTAATGTCTCATATAGTGTACGGTTTGATCCTTCCCTGGAAGACCAGTAGTAGTTTCCGATGCACATCTGGAGGCATCCTGTAATCTGTAAACTATCAGAGTGTTGTTCAAACACAGAAATTGCATCGGGATTGAATACAACAATCACCATACGCACTTTCCTCCATGGGAGTAATGTCTCAAATAGTCTACCATTTGATCGTTCCCTGGAAGACAAGTACTAGTGTCCGATGCACATCTGGGGAATTCTGTAATGTGTGGACTATCAGAGTGTTGATGAAACACAGAAATTGCATCGGGAATAAATACAACAGTCACCATGCGCACATTCCTCCATGGGAATAATGTCTCAATCAGTTTACGCTTTCATCGTTCCCTGGAAGACCAGCAGTAGTTTCCGATGCACATCTGGGGGCATTCTGTAATGTGTGGACTATCAGAGTGTTGATGAAACACAGGAATTGCATCGGAATTGAATACAACAGTCACCAGGCCCATTTTCCTCCAGGGGAGTAATGTCTCAAACAGTCTACGCTTTGATCGTTCCCTGGAAGACCAGTAGTACTTTCCGATGCACATATGGATGCATTCTGTAATCTGTTTACTATAAGAGTGTTGTTGAAACACAGAAATTGCATCGGGATTGAATACAACAGTCACCATGCTTACTTTCCTCCATTGGAGTAATGTCTCAAATAGTCTACGCTTTGATCCTTCCCTGGAAGACAAGTAGTAGTGTCCGATGCACATCTGGAAGCATTCTGTAATCTGTGGACCTCTAAAGTGTAGGTGAAACAAAGAAATTGCCTCGGGATTGAATACAACACTCGCCATGCTTACTTTCCTCCATGAGAGTAATGTCTCAAACAGTCTACGCTTTGATCGTTTCCTGGAAGACCAGTAGTAGTTCCCGATGCACATCTGGTGGCATTCTGTAATCTGTGGACCTTCAAAGTGTTGATGAAACACAGAAATTGCTAAGGGATTGAATACAACAGTCACCATGCGCACTTTCCTCCATGGGAGTAATGTCTAAAACAGTTTACGCTTTGATCGTTCCCTGGAAGACCAGTTGTAGTTTCCAATGCACATCTGGAGGCATTCTGTAATCTGAGGAATTTCAAAGTGTTTTTGAAAAAGAAATTGCCTCGGGATTGAATACAACAGTCACCATAAGCACTTTCATCCATGGGAGTAATGTCTCAAATAGTCTACGATTTGATCGATCCCTGGAAGACCAGTAGTAGTTTCAGATGCACATCTGGGGGCATTCTTTAATGTGTGGATTATCAGAGTGTTGATGAAACACAGGAATTGCATCGGAATTGAATACAACAGTCTCCAGGGGCACTTTCCTCCATGGGAGTAATGTCTCAATCAGTCTACGCTTTGATCGTTCCCTGCGAGACCAGTAGTAGTTTCCGATGCCCATCTGGAGTCATTCTGTAATCTGTGGACCTTTAAATCGTTGATGAAACACAGAAATTGCATCGGGATTGAATACAACACTTTCCTCCATGGGAGTAATGTCTCAAATAGTCTACGCTTTGATCGTTTCCTGGAAGACCAGTAGTAGTTTCCGATGCACATCTGGAGGTATTCTGTAATCTGTGGACCTTCAAAGTTTTGATGAAACACAGAAATTGCTAGGGGATTAAATACAACAGTCACCATGCGCACTTTCCTCCATGGGAGTAATGTCTAAAACAGTTTACGCTTTGATCGTTCTCTGGAAGACCAGTTGTAGTTTCCAATGCACATCTGGAGGCAATCTGTAATCTGAGGACCTTCTAAGTGTTTTTGAAACACAGAAATTGCCTCGGGATTCAATACAACACTCATCATGCGCACTTTCCTCCATGGGAGTAATGTATCAAATAGTCTACTATTTGATCGTTACCTGGAAGACAAGTAGTAGTTTCCGATGCACATCTGGAGGCATTCGGTAATCTGTAAACAATAAGAGTGTTGTTCAAACACAGAAGTAGCATCGGGATTGAATACAACATTCACCATGCGCACTTTCCTCCATGGGAGTAATGTCTCACATGTTTACGCTTTGATTGTTCCCTGGAAGACCAGTATTAGTTTCCAATGCACATCTGGAGGCATTCTATTATCTGTGGACCTTCAAAGTGTTGATGAAACACAGAATTTGCCTCGGGATTGAATACAACAGTCACCAAGCGCACTTTCCTCCATGGGAGTAAAGTCTCAAATAGTCTACGCTTTCATCGTTCCCTGGAAGACCAGTAGTAGTTTCCGATGCACATCTGGAAGCATTCTGTAATCTGTAAACTATCAGAGAGTTGTTCAAGCACAGATATTGCATCGGGATTGAATACAAAAGTCACCATGTGCCCTTTCCTCCATGGGAGTAATGTCTCAAACAGTTTACGCTTTCATCGTTCCCTGGAAGACCAGTAGTAGTTTCCGATGCACATCTGGGGGCATTCTGTAATGTGTGGACTGTCAGAGTGTTGATGAAACACAGAAATTGCATCGGAATTAAATACAACAGTCACCAGGCGCACTTTTCTCCATGGGAGTAATGTCTCAAACAGTCTACGCTTTGATCGTTCCCTGCAAGACCAGTAGTAGTTTCCGATGCACATCTGGAAGCATTCTGTAATCTGTAAACTATCAGAGAGTTGTTCAAGTACCGAAATTGCATCGGGATTGAAAACAAAAGTCACCATGCGCACTTTCCTCCAAGGGAGTAATGTCTCAAACAGTGTACGCTTTCATCGTTCCCTGGAAGACCAGTAGTAGTTTCCGATTCACATCTGGGGGCATTCTTTAATGTGTGGACTATCAGAGTGTTGGTGAAACACAGGAATTGCATCGGAACTGAATACAACAGTCACCATGCGCACTTTCCTCCATGGTAGTAATGTCTCAAACAGTCTACGCTTTGATCGTTCCCTGCGAGACCAGTACTAGTTTCCGATGCACATCTGGAGTCATTCTTTAATCTGTGGACCTTCAAAGTGTTGATGAAACACAGAAATTGCCTCGGGATTCAATATAATAGTCACCATACGCACTTTCCTCCATGGGAGTAATGTCTTAAACAGTCTACGCTTTGATCGTTCCCTGGAAGACCAGTAGTAGTTTCCGATGCACATCTGGAGGCATTCTGTAATCTGTGGACTATCAGAATGTTGTTGAAACACAGAAATTGCATCGGAATTGAATACAACAGTCACCATGCTTACTTTCCGCCATTGGAGTAATGTCTCAAACAGTCTATGCTTTGATCGTTCCCTGCGAGACCAGTAGTAGTTTCCGATGCCCATCTGGAGATATTCTGTAATCTGTGGACCTTTAAAGTGTTGATGAAACACAGAAATTGCATCGAGATTGAATACAACACTTTCCTCCATGGGAGTAATGTCTCAAATAGTCTACGCTTTGATCGTTTCCTGGAAGACCAGTAGTAGTTTCCGATGCACATCTGGAAGCATTCTGTAATCTGTGGACCTTCAAAGTGTTGATGAAACACAGAAATTGCTAGGGGATTAAATACAACAGTCACCATGCGCACTTTCCTCCATGGGAGTAATGTCTAAAACAGTTTACGCTTTGATCGTTCTCTGAAAGACCAGTTGTAGTTTCCAATGCACATCTGGAGGCAATCTGTAATCTGAGGACCTTCTAAGTGTTTTTGAAACACAGAAATTGCCTCGGGATTCAATACAACACTCATCATGCGCACTTTCCTCCATGGGAGTAATGTCTCAAATAGTCTACGATTTGATTGTTCCCTGGAAGACAAGTAGTAGTTTCCGATGCACATCTGGAGGCATTCGGTAATCTGTAAACAATAAGAGTGTTGTTCAAACACAGAAGTAGCATCGGGATTGAATACAAAATTCACCATGCGCACTTTCCTCCATGGAAGTAATGTCTCACATGTTTACGCTTTGATTGTTCCCTGGAAGACCAGTATTAGTTTCCAATGCACATCTGGAGGCATTCTGTAATCTGTGGACCTTCAAAGTGTTGATGAAACACAGAAATTGCCTCTGGATTGAATACAACAGTCACCATGCGCACTTTCCTCCATGGGAGTAAAGTCTCAAATAGTCTACGCTTTCATCGTTCCCTGGAAGACTAGTAGTAGTTTCCGATGCACATCTGGGGGCATTCTGTAATGTGTGGACTGTCAGTGTGTTGATGAAACACAGAAATTGCATCGGAATTAAATACAACAGTCACCAGGCGCACTTTTCTCCATGGGAGTAATGTCTCAAACAGTCTACGCTTTGATCGTTCCCCGCAAGACCAGTAGTAGTTTCCGATGCACATATGGAAGCATTCTGTAATCTGTAAACTATCAGAGAGTTGTTCAAGTACCGAAATTGCATCGGGATTGAAAACAAAAGTCGCCATGCGCACTTTCCTCCAAGGGAGTAATGTCTCAAACAGTTTACGCTTTCATCGTTCCCTGGAAGACCAGTAGTAGTTTCCGATTCACATCTGGGGGCATTCTTTAATGTGTGGACTATCAGAGTGTTGGTGAAACACAGGAATTGCATCGGAACTGAATACAACAGTCACCATGCGCACTTTCCTCCATGGTAGTAATGTCTCAAACAGTCTACGCTTTGATCGTTCCCGGCGAGACCAGTACTAGTTTCCGATGC
This sequence comes from Schistocerca gregaria, assembly GCF_023897955.1. Classification (NCBI taxonomy): domain Eukaryota; kingdom Metazoa; phylum Arthropoda; class Insecta; order Orthoptera; family Acrididae; genus Schistocerca; species Schistocerca gregaria. Next base: position 5,067,234 of record NW_026061720.1, on the reverse strand, counting down.
ACATCTGGAGTCATTCTGTAATCTGTGGACCTTCAAAGTGTTGATGAAACGCAGAAATTGCCTCGGGATTCAATATAATAGTCACCATACGCACTTTCCTCCATGGGAGTAATGTCTTAAACAGTCTACGCTTTGATCGTTCCCTGGAAGACCAGCAGTAGTTTCCGATGCACATCTGGAGGCATTCTGTAATCTGTGGACTATCAGAATGTTGTTGAAACACAGAAATTGCATCGGAATTGAATACAACAGTCACCATGCTACTTTCCGCCATGGGAGTAATGTCTCAAACAGTCTATGCTTTGATCGTTCCCTGGAAGACGAGTAGTATTATCCGATGCACATATGGAGGCATTCTGTAACCTGTGGACTATCAGAGTGTTGTTGAAACACAGAAATTGCACCGGGATTGAATACAACAGTCACCATGCTTACTTTCCTCCATGGGAGTAATGGCTCAAACAGTCTACAATTTGATCGTTTCCTGGAAGACCAGTAGTAGTTTCCGATGCACATCTGGAAGCATTCTGTAATCTGTAAACTATCAGAGAGTTGTTCAAGCACAGATATTGCATCGGGATTGAATACAAAAGTTACCATGCGCACTTTCCTCCATGGGAGTAATGTCTCAAACAGTTTACGATTTCATCGTTCCCTGGAAGACCAGTAGTAGTTTCCGATGCACATCTGGGGGCATTCTATAATGTGTGGACTGTGAGAGTGTTGATGAAACACAGAAATTGCATCGGAACTAAATACAACAGTCACCGGGCGCACTTTTCTCAATGGGAGTAATGTCTCAAACAGTCTACGCTTTGATCGTTCCCTGCAAGACCAGTAGTAGTTTCCGATGCACATCTGGAAGCATTCTGTAATCTGTAAACTATCAGAGAGTTGTTCAAGTACCGAAATTGCATCGGGATTGAATACAAAAGTCACCATGCGCACTTTCCTCCAAGGGAGTAATGTCTCAAACAGTTTACGCTTTCATCGTTCCCTGGAAGACCAGTGGTAGTTTCCGATTCACATCTGGGCGCATTCTTTAATGTGTGGACTATCAGAGTGTTGATGAAACACAGGAATTGCATCGGAACTGAATACAACAGTCACCATGCGCACTTTCCTTCATGGGAGTAATGTCTCAAACAGGCTACGCTTTGATCGTTCCCTGCGAGACCAGTACTAGTGTCCGATGCACATCTGGAGTCATTCTGTAATCTGTGGACCTTCAAAGTGTTGATGAAACACAGAAATTGCCTCGGGATTCAATATAATAGTCACCATACGCACTTTCCTCCATGGGAGTAATGTCTTAAACAGTCTACGCTTTGATCGTTCCCTGGAAGACCAGTAGTAGTTTCCGATGCACATCTGGAGGCACTCTGTAATCTGTGGACTATCAGAATGTTGTTGAAACACAAAAATTGCATCGGAATTGAATACAACAGTCACCACGCTTACTTTCCGCCATGGGAGTAATGTCTCAAACAGTCTATGCTTTGATCGTTCCCTGGAAGACCAGTAGTATTATCCGATGCACATATGGAGGCATTCTGTAATCTGTGGGCTATCAGAGTGTGGTTGAAACACAGATATTGCATCGGGATTGAATACAACAGTCACCATGCGCACTTTCCTCCATGGGAGTAATGTCTCAAACAGTTTACGCTTTGATCGTTCCCTGCAAGACCGGTATTAGTTTCCGATGCACATCTGGAGGCATTCTGTAATCTGTGGACCTTCAAAGTGTTGATGAAACACAGAAATATCCTCGGGAGTGAATACAACAGTCACCATGCGCACTTTCCTCCATGGGAGTAATGTCTCAAACAGTCTACGCTTTGATCGTTCCCTGCAAGACCAGTAGTAGTTTCAGATGCACATCTGGAAGCATTCTGTAATCTGTGGACCTTCAAAGTGTTGATGAAACACAGAAATTGCCTCGGGATTGAATACAACAGTCACCATGCGCACTTTCCTCCATGGGAGTAAAGTCTCAAATAGTCTACGCTTTCATCGTTCCCTGGAAGACCAGTCGTAGTTTCCGATGCACATCTGGAAGCATTCTGTAATCTGTAAACTATCAGAGAGTTGTTCAAGCACCGAAATTGCATCGGGATTGAATACAAAAGTCACCATGCGCACTTTCCTCCATGGGAGTAATGTCTCAAACAGTTTACGCTTTGATCGGTTACTGGAAGACCAGTTGTAGTTTCCGATGCACATCTGGAGGCATTCTGTAATCCGTGGACCTTCAAAGTGTTGATGAAACACAGAAATTGCATGATGATTGAATACAACAATCCCCATGCGCACTTTCCTCCATGGGAGTAATGTCTCAAACAGTCTACGCTTTGATCGTTGCCTGCAAGACCAGTAGTAGTTTCCGATGCACATCTGGAGGCATTCTGTAATCTGTGGACTATCAGAGTGTTGTTGAAACACAGATATTGCATCCGGATTAAATACAACAGTCCCCATGCGCTCTTTCCTCCATGGGACAAATGTCTCAAACAGTCTACGCTTTGATCGCTCCCTGGAAGACCAGTGGTAGTTTCCGATGCACATCTGGAGGCATTCTGTAATGTGTGGAACATCGGAGTGTTGATGAAACACTGAAATTGCATCGGGATTGAATACAACAGTCACCATGCGCACTTTCCTCCATGGGAGTAATGTCTCAAACAGTTTACGTTTTGATCGTGCCCTGCAAGACCGGTAGTAGTTTCCGATGCACATCTGGAGGCATTCTGTAATTTGTGTACCTTCAAAGTGTTGATGAAACACAGAAATATCGTCGGGAGTGAATACAACAGTCACCATGCGCACTTTCCTCCATGGGAGTAATGTCTCAAACAGTCTACGCTTTGATCGTTCCCTGCAAGACCAGTAGTAGTTTCCGATGCACATCTGGAGGCATTCTGTAATCTGTGGACCTTCAAAGTGTTGATGAAACACAGAAATTGCCTCGGGATTGAATACAACAGTCACCATGCGCACTTTCCTCCATGGGAGTAAAGTCTCAAATAGTCTACGCTTTCATCGTTCCCTGGAAGACCAGTAGTAGTTTCCGATGCACATCTGGAAGCAATCTGTTATCTGTCAACTATCAGAGAGTTGTTCAAGCACAGATATTGCATCGGGATTGAATACAAAAGCCACCATGCGCACTTTCCTCCATGGGAGTAATGTCTCAAACAGTTTACGCTTTCATCGTTCCCTGGAAGACCTGTAGTAGTTTCCGATGCACATCTGGGGGCATTCTGTAATGTGTGGACTATCAGAGTGTTGATGAAACACAGAAATTGCATCGGAATTAAATACAACAGTCACCAGGCGCACTTTTCTCCATGGGAGTAATGTCTCAAACAGTCTACGCTTTGATCGTTCCCTGCAAGACCAGTAGAAGTTTCCGATGCACATCTGGAAGCATTCTGTAATCTGTAACCTATCAGAGAGTTGTTCAAGAACCGAAATTGCTTCGGGATTGAATACAACCGTCACCATGCGCAGTTTCCTCCATGGGAGTAATGTCTCAAACAGTTTACGCTTTCATCGTTCCCTGGAAGACCAGTAGTAGTTTCCGAGTCACATCTGGGGGCATTCTTTAATGTGTGGACTATCAGAGTGTTGATGAAACACAGGAATTGCATCGGAACTGAATACAAAAGTCACCATGCGCACTTTCCTCCATGAGAGTAATGTCTCAAACAGTCTACGCTTTGATCGTTCCCTGCGAGACCAGTACTTGTTTCCGATGCACATCTGGAGTCATTCTGTAATCTGTGGACCTTCAAAGTGTTGATGAAACACAGAAATTGCCTCGGGATTCAATATAATAGTCACCATACGCACTTTCCTCCATGGGAGTAATGTCTTAAACAGTCTACGCTTTGATCGTTCCCTGGAAGACCAGTAGTAGTTTCCGATGCACATCTGGAGGCATTCTGTAATCTGTGGACTATCAGAATGTTGTTGAAACACAGAAATTGCATCGGGATTGAATACAACAGTCACCATGCTTACTTTCCGCCATGGGAGTAATGTCTCAAACAGTCTACGCTTTGATCGTTTACTGGAAGACCAGTTGTAATTTCCGATGCACATCTGGAGGCATTCTGTAATCAGTGGACCTTCAAAGTGTTGATGAAACACAGAAATTGCATGATGATTGAATACAACAATCACCATGCGCACTTTCCTCCATGGGAGTAATGTCTCAGACAGTCTACGATTTGATCGTTTCCTGGAAGACCAGTAGTAGTTTCCGATGCACATCTGGAGGCATTCTGTAATCTGTGGACTATCAGAGTGTTGTTGAAACACAGATATTGCATCGGGATTGAAAACAACAGTCACCATGCTTACTTTCCTCCATGGGAATAATGTCTCAAACAGTCTACAATTTGATCGTTTCCTGGAAGACCAGTAGTAGTTTCCGATGCACATCTGGAGGCATTCTGGAACTGTTTACCTTCAAAGTGTTGATGAAACACAAAAATTGCATCGGGATTGAATACAAAAGGTCACCATGCTTACTTTCCTCCATGGGAGTAATGTCTCAAACAGGCTACGCTTTGATCGTTCCCTCTATGACCAGTAGTAGTCTCCGATGCACATCTGGAAGCATTCTGTAATCTGTAAACTATCAGAGAGTTGTTCAAGCACAGAAATTGCATCGGGATTGAATACAACAGTCACCATGCGCACATTCCTCCATGGGAGTAATGTCTCAAACAGTCTACGCATTGATCGTTCCCTGCAAGACCAGTAGTAGTTTCCGATGCACATCTGGAGGCATTCTGTAATCTGTGGACCTTCAAAGTGTTGATGAAACTCAAAAATTGCCTCGGGAGTGAATACAACAGTCACCATGCGCACTTTCCTCCATGGGAGTAATGTCTCAAACAGTCTACGCTTTGATCGTTCCCAGCAAGACCAGTAGTAGTTTCCGATGCACATCTGGAGGCATTCTGTAATCTGTGGACCTTCAAAGTGTTGATGAAACACAGAAATTGCCTCGGGATTGAATACAACAGTCACCATGCGCACTTACCTCCATGTGAGTAATGTCTCAAATAGTCTACGCTTTGATCGTTCCCTGGGAGACCAGTAGTAGTTTCCGATGCACATCTGGAAGCATTCTGTAATCTGTGAACTATCAGAGAGTTGTTCAAGCACCGAAATAGCATCGGGACTGAATACAAAAGTCACCATGCGCACTTTCCTCCATGGGAGTAATGTCTCAAACAGTTTACGCTTTCATCGTTCCCTGGAAGACCAGTAGCAGTTTCCGATTCACATCTGGGGGCATTCTTTAATGTGTGGACTATAAGAGTGTTGATGATAAACAGGAATTGCATCGGAATTGAATACAACAGTCACCAGGCGCACTTTCCTCCATGGGAGTAATGTCTCAAACAGTCTACGCTTTGATCGTTCCCTGGAAGACCAGTAGTAGTTTCCGATGCACATCTGGAAGCATTCTGTAATCTGTAAACTATCACAGAGTTGTTCAAGCTCTGAAATTGCATCGGGATCAAATACAAAAGTCTCCATGCGCACTTTCCTCCATGGGAGTAGTGTCTCAAAGAGTCTACGCTTTGATCGTTCCCTGCAAGACCAGTAGTAGTTTCCGATGCACATCTGGAGGCATTGTGTAATCTGTGGACCTTCAAAGTGTTGATGAAACACAGAAATTGCAACGGGTTGAATACAACAGTCATCATGCGCACTTTCCTCCATGGGAGTAATGTCTCAAACAGTTTATGCTTTGATCGTTCCCTGGAAGACCAGTTGTAGTTTCCAATGCACATCTGGAGGCATTCTGTAATCTGTTGACCTTCAAAGTGTTATTGAAACACAGAAATTGGCTCGCGATAGAATACAACAGTCACCATGCGCACTTTCCCCCATGGGAGTAATGTCTCAAAAAATCTACGATTTGATCGTTCCCTAGAAGACCAGTAGTAGTTTCCGATGCACATCTGGAGGCATTCTGTAATCTGTGGACTATCAGAGTGTTGTTGAAACACAGAAATTGCATTGGGATTGAATACAACAGTCACCATGCGCACTTTCCTCCATGGGAGTAATGTGTCAAACAGTCTACGCTTTGATCGTTAACTGGAATACCAGTAGTAGTTTCCGATGCACATCTGGAGGCATTCAGTAATCTGTGGACCTTCAAAGTATTGATGAAACACAGAAATTGCCTCGGGAGTGAATACAACAGTCACCATGCGCACTTTCCTACATGGGAGTAATGTCTCAAACAGTCTACGCTTTGATCGTTCCCTACAAGACCAGTAGTAGTTTCCGATGCACATCTGGAGGCATACTGTAATCTGTAAACTATCAGAGAGTCGTTCAAGCACCGAAATTGCATCGGGATTGAATACAAAAGTCACTATGCGGACTTTCCTCCATGTGAGTAATGTCTCAAACAGTTTACACTTTCATCGTTCCCTGGAAGACCAGTAGTAGTTTCCGATGCACATCTGGAAGCCTTCTGTAATCTGTAAACTGTCAGAGAGTTGTTCAAGCACATAAATTGCATCGGGATTGAATACAACAGTCACCATGCGCACTTCCCTCCATGGGAGTAATGTCTCAAACAGTTTACGTTTTCATAATTCCCTGGAAGACCAGTAGTAGTTTCCGATGCACATCTGGGGGCATTCTGTAATGTGTGGACTATCAGAGTGTTGTTGAAACATAGGAATTGCATCGGAATTGAATACAACAGTTACCAGGCGCACTTTCCTCCATGGGAGTAATGTCTCAAACAGTCTACGCTTTGATCGTTCCCTGCAAGAGCAGTAGTAGTTTCCGATGCACATCTCGAGGCATTCTGTAATCTGTGGAACTTCAAAGTGTTAATGAAACACAGAAATTGCCTCGGGATTGAATACAACAGTCACCATGCGCACTTTCCTCCATGGGAGTAATGTCTCAAACAGTCTACGCTTTGATCGTTCCCTGGAAGACCAGTAGTAGTTTCCGATGCACATCTGGAAGCATTCTGTAATCTGTAAACTATCACAGAGTTGTTCAAGCACTGAAATTGCATCGGGATCAAATACAAAAGTCACCATGCGCACTTTCCTCCATGGGAGTAGTGTCTCAAACAGTCTACGCTTTGATCGTTCCCTGCGAGACCAGTAGTAGTTTCCGATGCACATCTGGAGGCATTCTGTAATCTGTGGACCTTCAAAGTGTTGATGAAACACAGAAATTGCAACGGGTTGAATACAACAGTCACCATGCGCACTTTCCTCCATGGGAGTAATGTCTCAAACAGTTTATGCTTTGATCGTTCCCTGGAAGACCAGTTGTAGTTTCCAATGCACATCTGGAGGCATTCTGTAATCTGTTGACCTTCAAAGTGTTATTGAAACACAGAAATTGGCTCGCGATAGAATACAACAGTCACCATGCGCACTTTCCCCCATGGGAGTAATGTCTCAAAAAATCTACGATTTGATCGTTCCCTAGAAGACCAGTAGTAGTTTCCGATGCACATCTGGAGGCATTCTGTAATCTGTGGACTATCAGAGTGTTGTTGAAACACAGAAATTGCATTGGGATTGGATACAACAGTCACCATGCGCACTTTCCTCCATGGGAGTAATGTGTCAAACAGTCTACGCTTTGATCGTTAACTGGAATACCAGTAGTAGTTTCCGATGCACATCTGGAGGCATTCTGTAATCTGTGGACCTTCAAAGTGTTGATGAAACACAGAAATTGCCTCGGGAGTGAATACAACAGTCACCATGCGCCCTTTCCTACATGGGAGTAATGTCTCAAACAGTCTACGCTTTGATCGTTCCCTACAAGACCAGTAGTAGTTTCCGATGCACATCTGGAGGCATTCTGTAATCTGTGGACCTTCAAAGTGTTGATGAAACAAAGAAATTGCCTCGGGATTGATTACAACAGTCACCATGCGCACTTTCCTCCATGGGAGTAATGTGTCAAATAGTCTACGCTTTGATCGTTCCCTGGAAGACCACTAGTATTTTCCGATGCACATCTGGAAGCATTCTGTAATCTGTAAACTATCAGAGAGTTGTTCAAGCACAGAAATTGCATCGGGATTTTAATACAAAAGTCACCATGCGCACCTTCCTCCATGGGAGTAATGTCTCAAACAGTTTTCAGTTTCATCGTTCCCTGGAAGACCAGTAGTAGTTTCCGATGCACATCTGGGGGCATTCTGTAATGTGTGGACTATCAGAGTGTTGATGATACACAGGAATTGCATCGGAATTGAATACAACAGTCACCAGGCGCACTTTTCTCCATGGGAGTAATGTCTCAAACAGTCTACGCTTTGATCGTTCCCTGGAGGACCAGTAGTAGTTTACGATGCACATCTGGAAGCATTCTGTAATCTGTAAACTATCAGAGAGTCGTTCAAGCACCGAAATTGCATCGGGATTGAATACAAAAGTCACCATGCGCACTTTCCTCCATGGGAGTAATGTCTCAAACAGTTTACACTTTCATCGTTCCCTGGAAGACCAGTAGTAGTTTCCGATGCACATCTGGGGGCATTCTGTAATGTGTGGACTATCAGAGTGTTGATGAAACACAGGAATTGCATCGGAATTGAATACAACAGTCACCAGGCGCACTTTTCTCCATGGGAGTAATGTCTCAAACAGTCTACGCTTTGATCGTTCCCTGGAGGACCAGTAGTAGTTTACGATGCACATCTGGAAGCATTCTGTAATCTGTAAACTATCAGAGAGTCGTTCAAGCACCGAAATTGCATCGGGATTGAATAGAAAAGTCACCATGCACACTTTCCTCCATGGGAGTAATGCCTCAAACAGTTTACGCTTTCATCGTTCCCTGGAAGACAAGTAGTAACTTCCGATTCACATCTGGGGCCATTCTTTAATGTGTGGACTATCAGAGTGTTGATGAAACACACTAATTGCATCGCAATTGAATACAACAGTCACCAGGCGCACTTTCCTCCATGGGAGTAATGTCTCAAACAGTTTACACTTTCATCGTTCCCTGGAAGACCAGTAGTAGTTTCCTATGCACATCTGGGGGCATTCTGTAATGTGTGGACTATCAGAGAGTTGATGAAACACAGGAATTGCATCGGAATTGAATACAACAGTTACCAGGCGCACTTTCCTCCATGGGAGTAATGTCTCAAATAGTCTACGCTTTGATCGTTCCCTGGAAGACCAGTAGTAGTTTCCGATGCACATCTGGAAGCATTCTGTAATCTGTAAACTATCAGAGAGTTGTTCAAGCACAGAAATTGCCTCGCGATAGAATACAACAGTCACCATGCGCACTTTCCCCCATGGGAGTAATGTCTCAAAAAATCAACGATTTGATCGTTCCCTGGAAGACCAGTAGTAGTTTCCGATGCACATCTGGAGGCATTCTGTAATCTGTGGACTATCAGAGTGTTGTTGAAACACAGAAATTGCATTGGGATTGAATACAACAGTCACCATGCGCACTTTCCTACATGGGAGTAATGTGTCAAACAGTCTACGCTTTGATCGTTAACTGGAGGACCAGTAGTAGTTTCCGATGCACATCTGGAAGCATTCTGTAATCTGTAAACTATCAGAGAGTTGTTCAAGCACAGAAATTGCATCGGGATTGTATACAAAAGTCACCATGCGCACTTTCCTCCATGGGAGTAATGTCTCAAACAGTTTACAATTTCATCGTTCCCTGGAAGACCAGTAGTAGTTTCCGATGCACATCTGGGGGCATTCTGTAATGTGTGGACTATCAGAGTGTTGATGAAACACAGGAATTGCATCGGAATTGAATACAACAGTCACCAGGCGCACTTTTCTCCATGGGAGTAATGTCTCAAACAGTCTACGCTTTGATCGTTCCCTGGAGGACCAGTAGTAGTTTACGATGCACATCTGGAAGCATTCTGTAATCTGTAAACTATCAGAGAGTCGTTCAAGCACCGAAATTGCATCGGGACTGAATACAAAAGTCACCATGTGCACTTTCCTCCATGGGAGTAATGTCTCAAACAGTTTACACTTTCATCGTTCCCTGGAAGCCCAGTTGTAGTTTCCGATGCACATCTGGGGGCATTCTGTAATGTGTGGACTATCAGAGTGTTGATGAAACACAGGAATTGCATCGGAATTGAATACAACAGTCACCAGGAGCACTTTTCTCCATGGGAGTAATGTCTCAAACAGTCTACGCTTTGATCGTTCCCTGGAGGACCAGTAGTAGTTTACGATGCACATCTGAAAGCATTCTGTAATCTGTAAACTATCAGAGAGTCGTTCAAGCACCGAAATTGCATCGGGATTGAATACAAAAGTCACCATGCACACTTTCCTCCATGGGAGTAATGTCTCAAACAGTTTACGCTTTCATCGTTCTCTGGAAGACCAGTAGTAGCTTCCGATTCACATCTGGGGCCATTCTTTAATGTGTGGACTATCAGAGTGTTGATGAAACACACTAATTGCATCGGAATTGAATACAACAGTCACCAGGCGCACTTTCCTCCATGGGAGTAATGTCTCAAACAGTCTACGCTTTGATCGTTCCCTGCGAGACCAGTAGTAAATTCCGATGCACATCTGGAGACACTCTGTAATCTGTGGACCTTCAAAGTGTTGATGAAACACAGATATTGCCTTGGGATTGAATAGAACAGTCACCATGCGCACTTTCCTCCATGGGAGTAATGTCTCAAACAGTCTACGCTTACTTCGTTCCCTGCATGTCTAGTACTAGTTTCCGATGCACATCTGGGGGCATTCTGTAATGTGTGGACTATCAGAGTGTTGATGAAACACAGGAATTGCATCAGAATTGAATACAACAGTTACCAGGCGCACATTCCTCCATGGGAGTAATGTCTTAAACAGTCTACGCTTTGATCGTTCCCTGCAAGAGCAGTAGTAGTTTCCGATGCACATCTCGAGGCATTCTGTAATCTGTGGAACTTCAAAGTGTTAATGATACACAGAAATTGCCTCGGGATTGAATACAACAGTCACCATGCGCACTTTCCTCCATGGGAGTAATGTCTCAAACAGTCTACGCTTTGATCGTTTCCTGGAAGACCAGTAGTAGTTTCCGATGCACATCTGGACGCATTCTGTAATCTGTGGTCCTTCAAAGTGTTGATGAAACACAGACATTGCCTCGGGATTGAATACAACAGTCACCATGCGCACTTTCCTCCATGGGAGTAATGTCTCAAATAGTCTACACTTTGATCGTTCCCTGGAAGAACAGTAGTAGTTTCCGATGCACATCTGGAAGCATTCTGTAATCTGTAAACTATCAGAGAATTGTTCAAGCACAGAAATTGCATCGGGATCAAATATAAAAGTCACCATGCGCACTTTCCTCCATGGGAGTAATGTCTCAAACAGTGTACGCTTTGATCGTTCCCTGCAAGACCAATAGCAGTTTCCGATGCACATCTGGAGGCATTCTGTAAACTGTGGACCTTCAAAGTGTTGATGAAACACAGAAATTGCAACGGGATTGAATACAACAGTCACCATGCGCACTTTCCTCCATGGGAGTAATGTTTCAAACAGTTTACGCTTTGATCGTTCCCTGGAAGACCAGTTGTAGTTTCCAATGCACATCTGGAGGCATTCTGTAATCTGTTGACCTTGAAAGTGTTGTTGAAACACAGAAATTGCCTCGCGATAGAATACAACAGTCACCATGCGCACTTTCCCCCATGGGAGTAATGTCTCAAAAAATCTACGATTTGATCGTTCCCTGTAGGACCAGTAGTAGTTTCCGATGCACATCTGGAGGCATTCTGTAATCTGTGGACTATCAGAGTGTTGTTGAAACACAGAAATTGCATTGGGATTGAATACAACAGTCACCATGCGCACTTTCCTCCATGGGAGTAATGTCTCAAACAGTTTACACTTTCATCGTTCCCTGGAAGACCAGTAGTAGTTTCCGATGCACATCTGGGGGCATTCTGTAATGTGTGGACTATCAGAGTGTTGATGAAACACAGGAATTGCATCTGAATTGAATACAACAGTCACCAGGCGCACTTTTCTCCATGGGAGTAATGTCTCAAACAGTCTACGCTTTGATCGTTCCCTGGAGGACCAGTAGTAGTTTACTATGCACATCTGGAAGCATTCTGTAATCTGTAAACTATCAGAGAGTCGTTCAAGCACCGAAATTGCATCGGGATTGAATACAAAAGTCACCATGCACACTTTCCTCCATGGGAGTAATGTCTCAAACAGTTTACGCTTTCATCGTTCCCTGGAAGACCAGTAGTAGCTTCCGATTCACATCTGGGGCCATTCTTTAATGTGTGGACTATCAGAGTGTTGATGAAACACACTAATTGCATCGGAATTGAATACAACAGTCACCAGGCGCACTTTCCTTCATGGGAGTAATGTCTCAAACAGTCTACGCTTTGATCGTTCCCTGCGAGACCAGTAGTAAATTCCGATGCACATCTGGAGACATTCTGTAATCTGTGGACCTTCAAAGTGTTGATGAAACACAGAAATTGCCTTGGGATTGAATAGAACAGTCACCATGCGCACTTTCCTCCATGGGAGTAATGTCTCAAACAGTCTACGCTTACATCGTTCCCTGCAAGTCTAGTACTAGTTTCCGATGCACATCTGGAGGCATTCTGTAATCTGTGGACCTTCAAAGTGTTGATGAAACTCAGAAATTGCCTCGGGATTGAATACAACAGTCACCATGCGCACTTTCCCCCATGGGAGTAATGTCTTAAAAAGTCTACGCTTTGATCGTTCCCCGGAAGACCAGTAGTAGTTTCCGATGCACATCTGGAAGCATTCTGTAATCTGTAAACTATCATAGCGTTGTTCAAGCACTGAAATAGCATCGGAATTGAATACAACAGACACCAGGCGCACTTTCCTCCATGGGAGTAATGTCTCAAACAGTCTACACTTTGATCGTTCAATGCAAGACCGGTTGTAGTTTCCGATGCACATCTGGAGGCATTCTGTAATCTGTGGACCTTCAAAGTGTTGATGAAACACAGAAATTGCATCGGAATTGAATACAACAGTCACCATGCCCACTTTCCTCCATGGGAGTAATGTCTCAAACAGTCTACGCTTTGATCGTTCCCTGCAATACCTGTAGTAGTTTCCGATGCACATCTGGAGGCATTCTGTAATCTGTAAACTATCAGAGAGTTGTTCAAGCACCGAAATTGCATCGGGATTGAATACAAAAGTCACCATGCGCACTTTCCTTCATGGGAGTAATGTCTCATACAGTTTACGCTTTCATCGTTCCCTGGAAGCCCAGTAGTAGTTTCCGATGCACATCTGGAGGCATTCTGTAATCTGTGGACCTTAAAAGTGTTGATGAAACACAGAAATTGCCTCGGGATTGAATACAACAGTCGCCATGCGCACTTTCGTCCATGGGAGTAATGTCTCAAATAGTCTACGCTTTTATCGTTCCCTGGAAGACCAGTAGTAGTTTCCGATGCACATCTGGAATCATTCTGTAATCTGTGGACCTTCAAAGTGTTGATGAACACAGAAATTGCCTCGGGATTGAATACAACAGTCACCATGCGCACTTTCCTCCATGGGAGTAATGTCTCAAATAGTCTACGCTTTTATCGTTCCCTGGAAGACCAGTAGTAGTTTCCGATGCACATCTGGGGGCATTCTGTAATGTGTGGACTATCAGAGTGTTGATGAAACATAGGAATTGCTTCGGAATTGAATACAACAGTCACCAGGCGCACTGTTCTCCATGGGAATAATGTGTGAAACAGTCTACGCTTTGATCGTTCCCTGGAAGACCAGTAGTAGTTTCCGATGCACATCTGGAAGCATTCTGTAATCTGTAAACTATCAGAGAGTTGTTCAAGCACCGAAATTGCATCGGGATTGAATACAAAAGTCACCATGCGCACTTTCCTTCATGCGAGTATTGTCTCAAACAGTTTACGCTTTCATCGTTCCCTGGAAGACCAGTAGTACTTTCCGATGCACATCTGGAGGCATTCTTTAATCTGTGGACCTTCAAAGTGTTGATGAAACACAGAAATTGCCTCGGGATTGAATACAACAGTCACCATGCGCACTTTCCTCCATGGGAGTAATGTCTCAAATAGTCTACGCTTTTATCGTTCCCTGGAAGACCAGTAGTAGTTTCCGATGCACATCTGGGGCATTCTTTAATGTGTGGACTATCAGAGTGTTGATGAAACACAGGAATTGCATCGGAATTGAATACAACAGTCACCAGGTGCACTTTCCTCCATGGGAGTAATGTCTCAAACAGTCTACGCTTTGATCGTTCTCTGCAAGACCAGTAGTAGTTTCCGATGCACATCTGGAGGATTTCTTTAATCTGTGGACCTTCAAATTGTTGATGAAACACAGAAATTGTATCGGAATTGAATACAACAGTCACCAGGCGCACATTCCCCCATGGGAGTAATGTCTTAAACAATCAACGCTTTGATCGTTTCCTGGAAGACCAGTAGTAGTTTCCGATGCACATCTGGAGGCATTCTGTAATCTGTGGACCTTCAAAGTGTTGATGAAACACAGAAATTGCATGGGGATTGAATACAACAGTCACCATGCTTACTTTCCTCCATGGGAGTAATGTCTCAAACAGTCTACGCTTTGATCGTTTTCCTGAAGACCAGTAGTAGTTTCCGATGCACATCTGGAGGCATTCTGTAATCTGTGGACCTTCAAAGTGTTGATGAAACACAGAAATTGCATCGGAATTGAATACAACCGTCACCAGGCGCACTTTCCTCCATGGGAGTAATGTCTCAAACAGTCTACACTTTGATCGTTAAATGCAAGACCGGTAGTAGTTTCCGATGCACATCTGGAGGCATTCTGTAATCTGTGGAACTTCAAAGTGTTGAGGAAACACAGAAATTGCCTCAGGATTGAATACAACAGTCACCATGCGCACTTTCCTCCATGGGAGTAATGTCTCAAACAGTCTACGCTTTGATCGTTTCCTGGAAGACCAGTAGTAGTTTCCGATGCACATCTGGAGGCATTCTGTAATCTGTGGACCTTTAAAGTGTTGATGAAACACAGAAATTGCATGGGGATTGAATACAACAATCAACATGCGCACTTTCTTCCATAGGAGTAATGTCTCAAACAGTCTACGCTTTGATCGTTTCCTGGAAGACCAGTAGTAGTTTCCGATGCACATCTGGAGGCATTCTGTAATCTGTGGAACTTCAAAGTGTTGATGAAACACAGAAATTGCCTCAGGATTGAATACAACAGTAACCATGCGCACTTTCCTACATGGGAGTAATGTCTCAAACAGTCTACGCTTTGATCGTTTCCTGGAAGACCAGTAGTAGTTTCCGATGCACATCTGGAGGCATTCTGTAATCTGTGGACCTTCAAAGTGTTGATGAAATTCAGAAATTGTCTCGGGATTGAATACAACAGTCATTATGCGCACTTTCCTCCGTGGGAGTAATGTCTTAAACAGTCTACGGTTTGATCGTTCCGTGGAAGACCAGTAGTAGTTTTCGATGCACATCTGGAAGCATTCTGTAATCTGTAAACTATCAGAGAGTTGATCAAGCAAAGAAATTGCATCGGAATTGAATACAACAGTCACCAGGCGCACTTTCCTCCATGGGAGTAATGTCTCAAACAGTCTACACTTTGATCATTCAATGCAAGACCGGTAGTAGTTTCCGATGCACATCTGGAGGCATTCTGTAATCTGTGGACATTCAAAGTGTTGATGAAACACAGAAATTGCCTCGGGATTGAATACAACCGTCACCATGCGCACTTTCCTCCATAGGAGTAATGTCACAAAGAGTCTACGTTTTGATCGTTCCCTGGAAGACCAGTTGTAGTTTCCGATGCACATCTGGAGGCATTCTGTAATCTGTGGACCTTCATAGCGTTGATGAAACACAGAAATTGCCTCGGGATTGAATATAACAGTCACCATGCGCACTTACCTCCATCGGAGTAATGTCTCAAATAGTCTACGCTTTGATCGTTCCCTGGAAGACCAGTAGTAGTATCGGATGCACATCTGGAAGCATTCCTTAATCTGTAAACTATCAGAGTGTTGTTCAAGCACAGAAATTGCATCGGGATTGAATACAACAGGCACCATGCGCACTTTTCTCCATGGGAGTAATGTCTCAAACAGTTTACGCTATCATCGTTCCCTGAAAGACCAGTAGTAGTTTCCGATGCACATCTCGGGGCATTCTGTAATGTGTGGACAATCAGAGTGTAGATGAAACACAGGAATTGCATCGGAATTGAATACAACAGTCACCAGCCGCACTTTCCTCCATGGGAGTAATGTCTCAAACAGTCTACGCTTTGATCGTTCATTGCATGACCAGTAGTAGTTTCCGATGCACATCTGGAGGCATTCCGTATTCTGTGGACTATCAGAGTGTTGATGAATCACAGAAACTGCATCGGGATTGAATACAACTGTCACCATGCACACGTTCCTCCTTTAGAGTAATGTCACAAATAGTCTACACTTTGATCGTTCCCTGGAAGACCAGTAGTAGTATCGGATGCACATCTGGAGGCATACCTTAATCTGTAAACTATCAGAGTGTTGTTCAAGCACAGAAATTGCATCGGGATTGAATACAACAGTCACCATGCGCTCTTTCCTCCATGGGAGTAATGTCTCAAACAGTTTACGCTTTGATCGTTCCTTGGAAGACCAGTAGTAGTTTCCGAAGCACACGTGGGGGCATTCTGTAATGTGTGGACTATCAGAGTGTTGATGAAACACAGAAATTGCATCGGGATTGAATGCAACAGACACCATGCGCACGGTCCTCCATGAGAGTAATGTCTCAAACATTCGACGCTTTGATCGTTCCCTGGAAGACCAGTTGTAGATTCCGATGCAAATCTTTAGGAATTCTGTAATCTGTGGACCTTCAAAGTGTTGATGAAACACAGAAATTGCATCGGGATTGAATACAACAGTCACCATGCGCACTTTCCTCCATGGGAGTAATGTACCAAACAGTCTACGCTTTGATCGTTCCCTGCAAGACCAGTAGTAGTTTCCGATCCTCATCTGGAGGCTTTCTGTAATCTGTGGAACTTCAAAGTGTTGATGAAACTCAAAAATTGCCTCGGGATTGAATACAACAGTCACCATGCGCACTTTCCTCCATGGGAGTAATGTCTCAAATAGTCTACGCTTTGATCGTTCCCTGGAAGACCAGTAGTAGTATCGGATGCACATCTGGAAGCATTCCTTAATCTGTAAACTATCAGAGTGTTGTTCAAGCACAGAAATTGCATCGGGATTGAATACAACAGGCACCATGCGAACTTTCCTCCATGGGAGTAATGTCTCAAACAGTTTACGCTATCATCGTTCCCTGGAAGACCAGTAGTAGTTTCCGATGCACATCTCGGGGCATTCCTTAATCTGTAAACTATCAGAGTGTTGTTCAAGCACAGAAATTGCATCGGGGGTGAATACTACAGTCACCATGCGCACGTTCCTCCATGGGAGTAATGTGTCAAACATTCGACGCTTTGATTGTTCCCTGGAAGACCAGTTGTAGTTTCCGATGCACATCTTTAGGAATTCTGTAATCTGTGGACCTTCAAAGTGTTGATGAAACATAGATATTGCCTCGGGATTGAATACAACAGTCATTATGCGCACTTTCCTCCATGGGAGTAATGTCTCAAACAGTGTACGGTTTGATCGTTCCGTGGAAGACCAGTAGTAGTTTCCGATGCACATCTGGAAGCATTCTGTAATCTGTAAACTATCATAGAGTTGTTCAAGCACATAAATTGCATCGGGATTGAATACAAAAGTCAACATGCGCACTTCCCTCCATGGGAGTAATGTCTGAAACAGTTTACCGTTTCATCGTTCCCTGGAAGACCAGTAGTAGTTTCCGATGCACATCTGGGGGCATTCTGTAATGTGTGGACTATCAGAGTGTTGATGAAACGCAGAAATTGCATCGGGATTGAATGCAACAGACACCATGCGCACGTTCCTCCATGGGAGTAATGTCTCAAACATTCAACGCTTTGATCGTTCCCTGGAAGACCAGTTGTAGTTTCCGATGCACATCTTTAGGAATTCTGTAATCTGTGGACCTTCAAAGTGTTGATGAAACACAGAAATTGCCTCGGCATTGAATACAACAGTCACCATGCGCACTTTCCTCCATGGGAGTAATGTCTTAACAGTCTACGCTTTGATCGTTCAATGGAAGACCAGTAGTAGTTTCCGATGCACATCTGGAGGCACTCTGTAATCTGTGGACTATCGGAGTGTTATTGAAACACAGAAATTGCATCGGGATTGAATACAACAGTCACCATGCTTACTTTCCTCCATGGGAGTAATGTCTCAAACAGTCTACGCTTTGATCGTTTCCTGGAAGACCAGCAGTAGTTTCCGATTCACATCTGGAGGCATTCTGTAATCTGTGGAACTTCAAAGTGTTGATGAAACACAGAAATTGCCTCGGGATTGAATACAACAGTCACCATGCGCACTTTCCTCCATGGGAGTAATGTCTCAAACAGTCTACGCTTTGATCGTTCCGTGCAAGACCTGTATTAGTTTCCGATGCACATCTGGAAGATTTCTGT
This sequence comes from Schistocerca gregaria, assembly GCF_023897955.1. NCBI lineage: Eukaryota > Metazoa > Arthropoda > Insecta > Orthoptera > Acrididae > Schistocerca > Schistocerca gregaria. Next base: position 5,048,581 of record NW_026061720.1, on the reverse strand, counting down.
AATCTGTGGACCTTCAAAGTGTTGATGAAACACAGAAATTGCCTCGGGATTGAGTACAACAGTCACCATGCGCACTTTTCTCCACGGGAGTAATGTTTTAAACAGTCTACGCTTTGATCGTTCCCTGGAAGACCTGTAGTAGTTTCCGATGCACATCTGGAGTCATTCTGTAATCTGTGGACCATCAGAGTGTTGTTGAAACACAGAAATTGCATCGGGATTGAATACAACAGTCACCATGCTTACTTTCCTCCATGGGAGTAATGTCTCAAACAGTCTACGCATTGATCGTTTCCTGGAAGACCAGTAGTAGTTGCCGATGCACGTCTGGAGGCATTCTGTAGTCTGTGAACTATCAGAGTGTTGATGAAAAACAGAAACTGCATCGGGATTGAATGCAACAGTCACCATGCGCACGTTCCTCCATGGGAGTAATGTCTCAAATAGTCTACAATTTGATCGTTCCCTGCAAGACCAGTAGTAGTTTCCGATGCACATCTGGAGGCATTCTGTAATCTGTGGACCTTCAAAGTGTTGATGAAACACAGAAATTGCCTCGGGATTGAATACAACAGTCACCATGCGCACTTTCCTCCATGGGAGTAATGTCTCAAATAGTCTACGCTTTGATCGTTCCCTGGAAGACCAGTAGTAGTTTCCGATGCACATCTGGAATCATTCTGTAATCTGTAAACTATCAGAGAGTTGTTCAAGCACATAAATTGCATCCGGATTTAATACAAAAGTCAACATGCGCACTTCCCTCCATGGGAGTAATGTCACTAACTGCTTACGCTTTCATCGTTCCCTGGAAGACCAGTAGTAGTTTCCCATGCACATCTGGGGGCATTCTGTAAGGTGTGGACTATCAGAGTGTTGATGAAACGCAGAAATTGCATCGGGATTGAGTGCAACAGACACCATGCGCACGTTCCTCCATGGGAGTAATGTCTCAAACATTCTACGCTTTGATCGTTCCCTGGAAGACCAGTTGTAGTTTCCGATGCACATCTTTAGGAATTCTGTAATCTGTGGACCTTCAAAGTGTTGATGAAACACAGAAATTGCCTCGGGATTGAATACAACAGTCACCATGCGCACTTTCCTCCATGGGAGTAATGTCTTAAACAGTCTACGCTTTGATCGCTCAATGGAAGACCAGTAGTAGTTTCCGATGCACATCTGGAGGCATTCTGTAATCTGTGGACTATCAGAGTGTTGTTGAAACACAGAAATTGCATCGGGATTGAATACAACAGTCACCATGCTTACTTACCTCCATGGGAGTAATGTCTCAAACAGTCTACGCTTTGATCGTTCCCTGCTAGACCTGTAGCAGTTTCCGATGCACATCTGGAAGATTTCCCGAATCTGTGGACCTTCAAAGTGTTGATGAATCACAGAAATTGCCTCGGGATTGAATACAACAGTCACCATGCGCACTTTCCCCCATGGGAGTAATGTCTTAAACAGTCTACGCTTTAATCGTTCCCTGGAAGACCTGTAGTAGTTTCCGATGCACAACTGGAGTCATTCTGTAATCTGTGGACTATCAGAGTGTTGTTGAAACACAGAAATTGCATCGGGATTGAATACAACAGTCACCATGCTTACTTTCCTCCATGGGAGTAATGTCTCAAACAGTCTACGCTTTGATCGTTCCCTGAAAGACCAGTTGTAGTTTCCGATGCACATCTGGCGGCATTCTGTAATCTGTGGACCTTCAAAGTGTTGATGAAACACAGAAATTGCCTCGGTATTGAATACAACAGTCACCATGCGCACTTCCCTCCATGGGATTAATGTCTCAAATAGTCTACGCTTTGATCGTTCCCTGGAAGACCAGTAGTAGTTTCCGATGCACATCTGGAATCATTCTGTAATCTGTAAACTATCAGAGAGTTGTTCAAGCACTTAAATTGCATCGGGATTGAATACAAAAGTCAACATGCGCACTTCCCTCCATGGGAGTAATGTCTCAAACAGTTTACGCTTTCATCGTTCCCTGGAAGACCAGTAGTAGTTTCCGATGCACATCTGGGGGCATTCTGTAAGGTGTGGACTATCAGTGTTGATGAAACGCAGAAATTGCATCGGGATTGAGTGCAACAGACACCATGCGCACGTTCCTCCATGGGAGTAATGTCTCAAACATTCTACGCTTTGATCGTTCCCTGGAAGTCCAGTTGTAGTTTCCGATGCACATCTTTAGGAATTCTGTAAACTGTGGACCTTCAAAGTGTTGATGAAACACAGAAATTGCCTCGGGATTGAATACAACAGTCACCATGCGCACTTTCCTCCATGGGAGTAATGTCTCAAACAGTCTACGCTTTAATCGTTCCCTGCAAGACCAGTAGTAGTTTCCGATGCAGATCTGGAGGCATTCTGTAGTCTGTGGACTATCAGAGTGTTGTTGAAACACAGAAATTGCATCGGGATTGAATACAACAGTCACCATGCTTACTTTCCTCCATGGGAGTAATGTCTCAAACAGTCTACGCTTTGATCGTTCCCTGGAAGACCAGTTGTAGTTTCCGATTCACATCTGGAGGCATTCTGTAATCTGTGGACCTTCAAAGTGTTGATGAAACACAGAAATTGCCTCGGGATTGAATACAACAGTCACCATGCGCACTTTCCTCCATGGGAGTAATGTCTCAAACAGTCTACGATGTGATCGTTCCCTGCAAGACCGTTAGTAGTTTCCGATGCACATCTGGAAGATTTCCGCAATCTGTCTACCTTCAAAGTGTTGATGAATCACAGAAATTGCCTCGGGATTGAATACAACAGTCACCATGCGCACTTTCCTCCATGGGAGTAATGTCTTAAACAGTCTACGCTTTGATCGTTCAATGGAAGACCAGTAGTAGTTGCCGATGCACATCTGGAGGTATTCTGTAATCTGTGGACTATCAGAGTGTTGTTGAAACACAGAAATTGCATCGGTATTGAATACAACAGTCACCATGCTTACTTACCTCCATGGGAGTAATGTCTCAAACAGTCTACGCTTTGATCGTTCCCTGCAAGACCTGTAGTAGTTTCCGATGCACATCTGGAAGATTTCCCGAATCTGTGGACCTTCAAACTGTTGATGAATCACAGAAATTGCCTCGGGATTGAATACAACAGTCACCATGCGCACTTTCCTCCATGGGAGTAATGTCTTAAACTGTCTACGCTTTAATCGTTCCCTGGAAGACCTGTAGTAGTTTCCGATGCACATCTGGAGTCATTCTGTAATCTGTGGACTATCAGAGTGTTGTTGAAACACAGAAATTGCATCGGGATTGAATACAACAGTCACCATGCTTACTTTCCTCCATGGGAGTAATGTCTCAAACAGTCTACGCTTTGATCGTTCCCTGGAAGACCAGTTGTAGTTTCCGATGCACATCTTTAGGAATTCTGTAATCTGTGGACCTTCAAAGTGTTGATGAAACACAGAAATTGCCTCGGGATTGAATACAACAGTCACCATGCGCACTTTCCTCCATGGGAGTAATGTCTTAAACAGTCTACGCTTTGATCGTTCAATGGAAGACCAGTAGTAGTTTCCGATGCGCATCTGGAGGTATTCTGTAATCTGGGGACTATCAGAGTGTTGTTGAAACACAGAAATTGCATCGGGATTGAATACAACAGACACCATGCTTACTTTCCTCCATGGGAGTAATGTCTCAAACAGTCTACGCTTTGATCGTTTCCTGGAAGACCAGTAGTAGTTTCCGATTCACATCTGGAGGCATTCTGTAATCTGTGGACCTTCAAAGTGTTGATGAAACACAGAAATTGCCTCGGGATTGAATACAACAGTCACCATGCGCACTTTCCTCCATGGGAGTAATGTCTCAAACAGTCTACGATGTGATCGTTCCCTGCAAGACCGTTAGTAGTTTCCGATGCACATCTGGAAGATTTCCGCAATCTGTCTACCTTCAAAGTGTTGATGAATCACAGAAATTGCCTCGGGATTGAATACAACAGTCACCATGCGCACTTTCCTCCATGGGAGTAATGTCTTAAACAGTCTACGCTTTAATCGTTCCCTGGAAGACCTGTAGTAGTTTCCGATGCATATCTGGAGTCATTCTGTAATCTGTGGACTATCAGAGTGTTGTTGAAACACAGAAATTGCATCGGGATTGAATACAACAGTCACCATGCTTACTTTCCTCCATGGGAGTAATGTCTCAAACAGTCTACGTTTTGATCGTTCCCTGGAAGACCAGTTGTAGTTTCTGATGCACATCTTTAGGAATTCTGTAATCTGTGGACCTTCAAAGTGTTGATGGAACACAGAAATTGCCTCGGGATTGAATACAACAGTCACCATGCGCACTTTCCTCCATGGGAGTAATGTCTTAAACAGTCTACGCTTTGATCGTTCAATGGACGACCAGTAGTAGTTTCCGATGCACATATGGAGGCATTCTGTAATCTGTGGTCTATCAGAGTGTTGTTGAAACACAGAAATTGCATCGGGATTGAATACAACAGTCACCATGCTTACTTTCCTCAATGGGAGTAATGTCTCAAACAGTCTACGCCTTGATCGTTTCCTGGAAGACCAGTAGTAATTTCCGATTCACATCTGGAGGCATTCTGTAATCTGTGGAACTTCAAAGTGTTGATGAAACACAGAAATTGCCTCGGGATTGAATACAACAGTCACCATGCGCACATTCCTCCATGGGAGTAATGTCTCAAACAGTCTACGCTTTGATCGTTCCCTGCAAGACCTGTAGTAGTTTCCGATGCACATCTGGAAGATTTCCGTAATCTGTGGACTTTCAAAGTGTTGATGAAACACAGAAATTGCCTAGGGATTGAATACAACAGCCACCATGCGCACTTTCCTCCATGGGAGCAATGTCTTAAACAGTCTACGCTTTGATCGTTCCCTGGAAGACCTGTAGTAGTTTCCGATGCACATCTGGAGGCATTCTGTAATCTGTGGACTATCAGAGTGTTGTTGAAACACAGAAATTGCATCGGGATTGAATACAACAGTCACCATGCTTACTTTCCTCCATGGGAGAATGTCTAAAACAGTCTACGCTTTGATCGTTTCCTGGAAGACCAGTAGTAGTTTCCGATGCACATCTGGAGGCATTCTGTAATCTGTGGACCTTCAAAGTGTTGGTGAAACACAGAACTTGCATCGGGATTGAATACAACAGTCACCATGCGCACTTTCTTCCATGGGAGTAATATCTCAAACAGTCTACGCTTTGATCGTTCCCTGGAAGACCAGTAGTAGTTGCCGATGCACATCTGGAGGCATTCTGTAGTCTGTGGACTATCAGAAAGTTGATGAAACACAGAAACTGCATCGGGATTGAATACAACAGTCCCCATGCGCACTTTCCTCCATGGGAGAAATTTCTCAAACAGTCTACACTTTGATCGTTCCCTGCATTACCGGTAGTAGTTTCCGATGCACATCTGGAGGCTTTCTGTAATCTGTAGACCTTCAAAGCGTTGACGAAACACAGAAATTGCCTCGGGATTGAATACAACAGTCACCATGCGCACTTTCCTCCATGGGAGTAATGTCTCAAATAGTCTACGCTTTGATCGTTCCCTGGAAGACCAGTAGTAGTATCGGATGCACATCTGGAAGCATTCCTTAATCTGTAAACTATCAGAGTGTTGTTCAAGCACAAAAATTGCATCGTGATTGAATACAACAGTCACCATGCGCACTTTCCTCCATGGGAGTAATGTCTCAAACAGTTTACGCTTTCATCGTTCCCTGGAAGACCAGTTGTAGTTTCCGATGCACATCTTTAGGAATTCTGTAATCTGTGGACCTTCAAAGTGTTGATGAAACACAGATATTGCATCGGGATTGAATACAACAGTCACCATTCGCACTTTCCTCCATGGGAGTAATGTCTCAAAGAGTCTACGCTTTGATCGTTCCCTGCAATACCAGTAGTAGATTCCGGTGCACATCTGGAGGCATTTTCTAATCTGTGGACCTTCAAAGTGTTGATGAAACACAGAAATTGCCTCGGGATTGAATACAACAGTCATTATGCGCACTCTCATCCATGGGAGTAATGTCTTAAACAGTCTACGGTTTGATCGTTTCCTGGAAGACCAGTAGTAGTTTCCGATGCACATCTGGAAGCATTCTGTAATCTGTAAACTATCAGAGAGTTGTTCAAGCAAAGAAATTGCATCGGAATAGAATACAACAGTCACCATGCGCACTTTCCTCCATGGGAGAATTGTCTCAAACAGTCTACACGTTGATCGTTCAATGCAAGACCGGTAGTAGTTTCCGATGAACATCTGGAGGCATTATGTAATCTGTGGACCTTCAAACTGTTGAAGAAACACAGAAATTGCCTCGGGATTGAATACAACAGTCACCATGCGCACTTTCCTCCATTGGAGTAATGTCTCAAATAGTCTACGCTTTGATCGTTCCCTGGAGGACCAGTAGTAGTTTCCGATGCACATCTGGAAGCATTCTGTAATCTGTAAACTATCAGAGAGTCGTTCAAGCACATAAATTGCATCGGGATTGAATACAAAAGTCAACATGCGCACTTCCCTCCATGGGGGTAATGTCTCAGACAGTTTACGCTTTCATCGTTCCCTGGAAGACCAGTAGTAGTTTCCGATGCACATCTGGAGGCATTCTGTAATGTGTGGACTATCAGAGTGTTGATGAAACGCAGAAATTGCATCGGGATTGAATGCAACAGACACCATGCGCACGTTCCTCCATGGGAGTAATGTCTCAAACATTCTACGCTTTGATCGTTCCCTGGAAGACCAGTTGTAGTTTCCGATGCACATCTTTAGGAATTCTGTTATCTGTGGCCCTTCAAAGTGTTGATGAAACACAGAAATTGCCTCGGGATTGAATACAACAGTCACCATGCGCACTTTCCGCCATGGGAGTAATGTCTTAAACAGTCTACGCTTTGATCGCTCAATGGAAGACCAGTAGTAGTTTCCGATGCACATCTGGAGGCATTCTGTAATCTGTGGACTATCAGAGTGTTGTTGAAACACAGAAATTGCATCGGGATTGAATACAACAGTCACCATGCTTACTCACCTCCATGGGAGTAATGTCTCAAACAGTCTACGCTTTGATCGTTCCCTGCTAGACCTGTAGCAGTTTCCGATGCACATCTGGAAGATTTCCCGAATCTGTGGACCTTCAAAGTGTTGATGAATCACAGAAATTGCCTCGGGATTGAATACAACAGTCACCATGCGCACTTTCCTCCATGGGAGTAATGTCTTAAACAGTCTACGCTTTAATCGTTCCCTGGAAGACCTGTAGTAGTTTCCGATGCACATCTGGAGTCATTCTGTAATCTGTGGACTATCGGAGTGTTGTTGAAACACAGAAATTGCATCGGGATTGAATACAACAGTCACCATGCTTACTTTCCTCCATGGGAGTAATGTCTCAAACAGTCTACGCTTTGATCGTTCCCTGAAAGACCAGTTGTAGTTTCCGATGCACATCTGGCGGCATTCTGTAATCTGTGGACCTTCAAAGTGTTGATGAAACACAGAAATTGCCTCGGTATTGAATACAACAGTCACCATGCGCACTTCCCTCCATGGGATTAATGTCTCAAATAGTCTACGCTTTGATCGTTCCCTGGAAGACCAGTAGTAGTTTCCGATGCACATCTGGAATCATTCTGTAATCTGTAAACTATCAGAGAGTTGTTCAAGCACTTAAATTGCATCGGGATTGAATACAAAAGTCAACATGCACACTTCCCTCCATGGGAGTAATGTCTCAAACAGTTTACGCTTTCATCGTTCCCTGGAAGACCAGTAGTAGTTTCCGATGCACATCTGGGGGCATTCTGTAAGGTGTGGACTATCAGTGTTGATGAAACGCAGAAATTGCATCGGGATTGAGTGCAACAGACACCATGCGCACGTTCCTCCATGGGAGTAATGTCTCAAACATTCTACGCTTTGATCGTTCCCTGGAAGTCCAGTTGTAGTTTCCGATGCACATCTTTAGGAATTCTGTAAACTGTGGACCTTCAAAGTGTTGATGAAACACAGAAATTGCCTCGGGATTGAATACAACAGTCACCATGCGCACTTTCCTCCATGGGAGTAATGTCCTAAACAGTCTACGCTTTGATCGTTCAATGGAAGACCAGTAGTAGTTGCCGATGCACATCTGGAGGTATTCTGTAATCTGTGGACTATCAGAGTGTTGTTGAAACACAGAAATTGCATCGGGATTGAATACAACAGTCACCATGCTTACTTACCTCCATGGGAGTAATGTCTCAAACAGTCTACGCTTTGATCGTTCCCTGCAAGACCTGTAGTAGTTTCCGATGCACATCTGGAAGATTTCCCGAATCTGTGGACCTTCAAACTGTTGATGAATCACAGAAATTGCCTCGGGATTGAATACAACAGTCACCATGCGCACTTTCCTCCATGGGAGTAATGTCTTAAACTGTCTACGCTTTAATCGTTCCCTGGAAGACCTGTAGTAGTTTCCGATGCACATCTGGAGTCATTCTGTAATCTGTGGACTATCAGAGTGTTGTTGAAACACAGAAATTGCATCGGGATTGAATACAACAGTCACCATGCTTACTTTCCTCCATGGGAGTAATGTCTCAAACAGTCTACGCTTTGATCGTTCCCTGGAAGACCAGTTGTAGTTTCCGATGCACATCTTTAGGAATTCTGTAATCTGTGGACCTTCAAAGTGTTGATGAAACACAGAAATTGCCTCGGGATTCAATACAACAGTCACCATGCGCACTTTCCTCCATGGGAGTAATGTCTTAAACAGTCTACGCTTTGATCGTTCAATGGAAGACCAGTAGTAGTTTCCGATGCGCATCTGGAGGTATTCTGTAATCTGGGGACTATCAGAGTGTTGTTGAAACACAGAAATTGCATCGGGATTGAATACAACAGACACCATGCTTACTTTCCTCCATGGGAGTAATGTCTCAAACAGTCTACGCTTTGATCGTTTCCTGGAAGACCAGTAGTAGTTTCCGATTCACATCTGGAGGCATTCTGTAATCTGTGGACCTTCAAAGTGTTGATGAAACACAGAAATTGCCTCGGGATTGAATACAACAGTCACCATGCGCACTTTCCTCCATGGGAGTAATGTCTCAAACAGTCTACGATGTGATCGTTCCCTGCAAGACCGTTAGTAGTTTCCGATGCACATCTGGAAGATTTCCGCAATCTGTCTACCTTCAAAGTGTTGATGAATCACAGAAATTGCCTCGGGATTGAATACAACAGTCACCATGCGCACTTTCCTCCATGGGAGTAATGTCTTAAACAGTCTACGCTTTAATCGTTCCCTGGAAGACCTGTAGTAGTTTCCGATGCATATCTGGAGTCATTCTGTAATCTGTGGACTATCAGAGTGTTGTTGAAACACAGAAATTGCATCGGGATTGAATACAACAGTCACCATGCTTACTTTCCTCCATGGGAGTAATGTCTCAAACAGTCTACGTTTTGATCGTTCCCTGGAAGACCAGTTGTAGTTTCTGATGCACATCTTTAGGAATTCTGTAATCTGTGGACCTTCAAAGTGTTGATGGAACACAGAAATTGCCTTTGGATTGAATACAACAGTCACCATGCGCACTTTCCTCCATGGGAGTAATGTCTTAAACAGTCTACGCTTTGATCGTTCAATGGACGACCAGTAGTAGTTTCCGATGCACATATGGAGGCATTCTGTAATCTGTGGTCTATCAGAGTGTTGTTGAAACACAGAAATTGCATCGGGATTGAATACAACAGTCACCATGCTTACTTTCCTCAATGGGAGTAATGTCTCAAACAGTCTACGCCTTGATCGTTTCCTGGAAGACCAGTAGTAATTTCCGATTCACATCTGGAGGCATTCTGTAATCTGTGGAACTTCAAAGTGTTGATGAAACACAGAAATTGCCTCGGGATTGAATACAACAGTCACCATGCGCACATTCCTCCATGGGAGTAATGTCTCAAACAGTCTACGCTTTGATCGTTCCCTGCAAGACCTGTAGTAGTTTCCGATGCACATCTGGAAGATTTCCGTAATCTGTGGACTTTCAAAGTGTTGATGAAACACAGAAATTGCCTAGGGATTGAATACAACAGCCACCATGCGCACTTTCCTCCATGGGAGTAATGTCTTAAACAGTCTACGCTTTGATCGTTCCCTGGAAGACCTGTAGTAGTTTCCGATGCACATCTGGAGGCATTCTGTAATCTGTGGACTATCAGAGTGTTGTTGAAACACAGAAATTGCATCGGGATTGAATACAACAGTCACCATGCTTACTTTCCTCCATGGGAGAATGTCTCAAACTGTCTACGCTTTGATCGTTTCCTGGAAGACCAGTAGTAGTTTCCGATGCACATCTGGAGGCATTCTGTAATCTGTGGACCTTCAAAGTGTTGGTGAAACACAGAACTTGCATCGGGATTGAATACAACAGTCACCATGCGCACTTTCTTCCATGGGAGTAATATCTCAAACAGTCTACGCTTTGATCGTTCCCTGGAAGACCAGTAGTAGTTTCCGATGCACATCTGGAGGCATTCTGTAATCTGTGGACCTTCAAAGTGTTGGTGAAACACAGAACTTGCATCGGGATTGAATACAACAGTCACCATGCGCACTTTCTTCCATGGGAGTAATATCTCAAACAGTCTACGCTTTGATCGTTCCCTGGAAGACCAGTAGTAGTTGCCGATGCACATCTGGAGGCATTCTGTAGTCTGTGGACTATCAGAAAGTTGATGAAACACAGAAACTGCATCGGGATTGAATACAACAGTCACCATGCGCACTTTCCTCCATGGGAGTAATGTCTCAAATAGTCTACGCTTTGATCGTTCCCTGGAAGACCAGTAGTAGTATCGGATGCACATCTGGAAGCATTCCTTAATCTGTAAACTATCAGAGTGTTGTTCAAGCACAAAAATTGCATCGTGATTGAATACAACAGTCACCATGCGCACTTTCCTCCATGGGAGTAATGTCTCAAACAGTTTACGCTTTCATCGTTCCCTGGAAGACCAGTTGTAGTTTCCGATGCACATCTTTAGGAATTCTGTAATCTGTGGACCTTCAAAGTGTTGATGAAACACAGATATTGCATCGGGATTGAATACAACAGTCACCATTCGCACTTTCCTCCATGGGAGTATTGTCTCAAAGAGTCTACGCTTTGATCGTTCCCTGCAATACCAGTAGTAGATTCCGGTGCACATCTGGAGGCATTTTCTAATCTGTGGACCTTCAAAGTGTTGATGAAACACAGAAATTGCCTCGGGATTGAATACAACAGTCATTATGCGCACTCTCATCCATGGGAGTAATGTCTTAAACAGTCTACGGTTTGATCGTTTCCTGGAAGACCAGTAGTAGTTTCCGATGCACATCTGGAAGCATTCTGTAATCTGTAAACTATCAGAGAGTTGTTCAAGCAAAGAAATTGCATCGGAATAGAATACAACAGTCACCATGCGCACTTTCCTCCATGGGAGAATTGTCTCAAACAGTCTACACGTTGATCGTTCAATGCAAGACCGGTAGTAGTTTCCGATGAACATCTGGAGGCATTATGTAATCTGTGGACCTTCAAAGTGTTGATGAAACACAGAAATTGCCTCGGGATTGAATACAACAGTCACCATGCGCACTTTCCTCCATGGGAGTAATGTCTCAAATAGTCTACGCTTTGATCGTTCCCTGGAGGACCAGTAGTAGTTTCCGATGCACATCTGGAAGCATTCTGTAATCTGTAAACTATCAGAGAGTCGTTCAAGCACATAAATTGCATCGGGATTGATTACAAAAGTCAACATGCGCACTTCCCTCCATGGGGGTAATGTCTCAAACAGTTTACGCTTTCATCGTTCCCTGGAAGACCAGTAGTAGTTTCCGATGCACATCTGGAGGCATTCTGTAATGTGTGGACTATCAGAGTGTTGATGAAACGCAGAAATTGCATCGGGATTGAATGCAATAGACACCATGCGCACGTTCCTCCATGGGAGTAATGTCTCAAACATTCTACGCTTTGATCGTTCCCTGGAAGACCAGTTGTAGTTTCCGATGCACATCTTTAGGAATTCTGTTATCTGTGGCCCTTCAAAGTGTTGATGAAACACAGAAATTGCCTCGGGATTGAATACAACAGTCACCATGCGCACTTTCCGCCATGGGAGTAATGTCTTAAACAGTCTACGCTTTGATCATTGAATGGAAGACCAGTAGTAGTTTCCGATGCACATCTGGAGGCATTCTGTAATCTGTGGAACTTCAAAGTGTTGATGAAACACAGAAATTGCCTCGGGATTGAATACAACAGTTACCATGCGCACATTCCTCCATGGGAGTAATGTCTCAAACAGTCTACGCTTTGATCGTTTCCTGGAAGACCAGTAGTAGTTGCCGATGCACATCTGGAGGCATTCTGTAGTCTGTCAACTATCAGAGTGTTGATGAAACACAGAAACTGCATCGGGATTGAATGCAACAGTCACCATGCGCACGTTCCTCCATGGGAGTAATGTCTCAAATAGTCTACAATTTGATCGTTCCTTGCAAGACCAGCAGTAGTTTTCGATGCACATCTGGAGGCATTCTGTAATCTGTGGACCTTCAAGGTGTTGATGAAACACAGAAATTGCCTCGGGATTGAATACAACAGTCACCATGCGCACTTTCCTCCATGGGAGTAATGTCTTAAACAGTCTACGCTTTAATCGTTCCCTGGAAGACCTGTAGTAGCTTCCGATGCACATCTGGAGTCATTCTGTAATCTGTGGACTATCAGAGTGTTGTTGAAACACAGATATTGCATCGGGATTGAATACAACAGTCACCATGCGCACTTTCCTCCATGGGAGTAATGTCTCAAACAGTCTACGCTTTGATCGTTCCTTGGAAGACCAGTTGTAGTTTCCGATGCACACCCTTAGGAATTCTGTAATCTGTGGACCTTCAAAGTGTTGATGAAACACAGAAATTGCCTCGGGATTGAATACAACAGTCACCATGCCCACTTTCCTCCATGGGAGTAATGTCTTAAACAGTCTACGCTTTGATCGTTCAATGGAAGACCAGTAGTAGTTTCCGATGCACATCTGGAGGCATTCTGTAATCTGTGGAACTTCAAAGTGTTGATGAAACACAGAAATTGCCTCGGGATTGAATACAACAATCACCATGCGCACATTCCTCCATGGGAGTAATGTTTCAAACAGTCTACGCTTTGATCGTTCCCTGCAAGGCCTGTAGTAGTTTCCGATGCACATCTGGAAGATTTCTATAATCTGTGGACTATCAGAGTGTTGTTGAAACACAGAAATTGCATCGGGATTGAATACAACAGTCACCATGCTTACTTTCCTCCATGGGAGAAGGTCTCAAACAGTCTACGCTTTGATCGTTTCCTGGAAAACCAGTAGTAGTTTCCGATGCACATCTGGAGGCATTCTGTAATCTGTGGACTATCAGAGTGTTGATGAAACACAGACACTGAATCGGGATTGAATACAACAGTCACCATGCGCACGTTCCTCCATGGGAGTAGTGTCTCAAATACTCTACGCTTTGATCGTTCCCTGGAAGACCAGTAGTAGTTTCCGATGCACATTTGGAGGCATTCTGTAATCTGTGGAGCTTCAAAGTGTTGATGAAACACAGATATTGCACCGGGATTGAATACAACAGTCACCATGCTCACTTTCCTCCATGGGAGTAATGTCTCAAACAGTCTACGCTTTGATCGTTCCCAGCAAGACCAGTAGTAGATTCCGATGCACATCTTGAGGCATTCTGTAATCTGTTGACCTTCAAAGTGTTGATGAAACACAGAAATTGCCTCGGGATTGAATACAACAGTCACCATGCGCACTTTCCTCCATGGGAGTAATATCTCAAACAGTTTACGCTTTCATCGTTCCCTGGAAGACCAGTTGTAGTTTCCGATGCACATCTTTAGAAATTCTGTAATCTGTGGACCTTCAAAGTGTTGATGAAGCACAAAAATTGCATCGCGATTGAATACAACAGTCACCATGCGCACTCTCCTCCATGGGAGTAATGTCTCAAATAGTCTACGCTTTGATCGTTCCCTGGAAGACCAGTAGTAGTTTCCGATGCACATTTGGAGGCATTCTGTAATCTGTGGAGCTTCAAAGTGTTGATGAAACACAGATATTGCATCGGGATTGAATACAACAGTCACCATGCTCACTTTCCTCCATGGGAGTAATGTCTCAAACAGTCTACGCTTTGATCGTTCCCTGCAAGACCAGTAGTAGATTCCGATGCACATCTGGAGGCATTCTGTAATCTGTTGACCTTCAAAGTGTTGATGAAACACAGAAATTGCCTCGGGATTGAATACAACAGTCACCATGCGCACTTTCCTTCATGGGAGTAATGTCTCAAACAGTCTACGCTTTGATCGTTCCCTGCAAGACCTGTAGTAGTTTCCGATGCACATCCGGAGGATTTCTGTAATCTGTGGACCTTCAAAGTGTTGATGAAATACAGAAATTGCCTCGGGATTGAATACAACAGTCACCATGCGCACTTTCCTCCATGGAAGTAATGTCTTAAAGAGTCTACGCTTTGATCGTTCAATGGAAGACCAGTAGTAGTTTCCGATGCACATCTGGAGGCATTCTGTAATCTGTGGACTATCAGAGTGTTGTTGAAACACAGAAATTGCATCGGCATTGAATACAACAGTCACCATGCTTACTTTCTTCCATGGGAGTAATGTCTCAAGCAGTCTACGCTTTGATCGTTTCCTGGAAGACCAGTAGTAGTTTCCGATGAACATCTGGAGGCATTCTGTAATCTGTGGACCTTCAAAGTGTTGATGAAACACAGAAGTTTCATGGGATTGAATACAAAAATCACCATGCGCACTTTCCTCCATGGGAGTAATGTCCCAAACAGTCTACGCTTTGATCGTTTCCTGGAAGACCAGTAGTAGTTTCCGATGCACATCTGGAGGCATTCTGTAGTCTGTGGACTATCAGAGTGTTGATGAAACACAGAAACTGCATCGGGATTGAATACAACAGTCACCATGCGCACTTTCCTCCATGGGAGTAATGTAACAAACAGTCTACGCTTTGATCGTCCCCTGCAAGACCAGTAGTAGTTTCCGATGCACATCTGGAGGTATTCTGTAATCTGTGGTCATTCAAAGTGTTGTGAAACACAGAAATTGCCTCGGGATTGAATACAACAGTCACCATGCGCACTTTCCTCCATGGGAGTATTGTCTCAATGAGTCTACGTTTTGATAGTTCCCTGGAAGACCAGTAGTAGTATCGGATGCACATCTGGAAGCATTCCTTAATCTGTAAAGTATCAGAGTGTGGTTCAAGCACAGAAATTGCATCGGGATTGAATACAACAGTCACCATGCGCACTTTCCTCCATGGGAGTAATGTCTCAAACAGTGTACGCTTTCATCGTTCCCTGGAAGACCAGTAGTAGTTTCCGATGCACATCTGGGGGCATTCTGTAATGTGTGGACAATCAGAGTGTCGATGAAACACAGGAATTGCATCGGAATTGAATACAACAGTCACCAGGCGCACTTTCCTCCATGGGAGTAATGTCTCAAACAGTCTACGCTTTGATCGTTCCCTGCATGACCAGTAGTAGTTTCCGATGCACATCTGGAGGCATTCCGTAGTCTGTGGACTATCAGAGTGTTGATGAAACACAGAAACTGCATCGGGATTGAATACAACAGTCACCATGCACACGTTCCTTCATGGGGGTAATGTCTCAAATAGTCCACTCTTTGATCCTCCCCTGGAAGACCAGTAGTAGTATCGGATGCAAATCTGGAAGCATTCCTTAATCTGTAAACTATCAGAGTGTTGTTCAAGCACAGAAATTGCATCAGGATTGAATACAACAGTCACCATGCGCACTTTCCTCCATGGGAGTAATGTCTCAAACAGTTTACGCTTTAATCGTTCCTTGGAAGACCAGTTGTAGTTTCCGATGCACATCTTTAGGAATTCTGTAATCTGTGGACCTTCAAAGTATTGATGAAACACAGAAATTGCATCGGGATTGAATACAACAGTCACCATGCGCACTTTCCTCCATGGGAGTAACGTCTCAAACAGTCTACGCTTTGGTCGTTCCCTGCAAGACCAGTAGTAGTTTCCGATGCACATCTGGAGGCATTCTGTAATCTGTGGACCTACAAAGTGTTGATGAAACACAGAAATTGCTTCGGGATTGAATACAAAAGTCATTATGCGCACTTTCCTCCATGGGAGTAATGTCTTAAACAGTCTACGGTTTCATCGTTCCCTGGAAGACCAGTAGTAGTTTCCGATGCACATCTGGAGGCATTCTGTAATCTGTGGACTATCAGAGTGTTGTTGAAACACAGATAATGCATCGGGATTGAATACAACAGTCACCATACTTACTTTAATCCATGGGAGTAATGTCTCACACAGTCTACGCTTTGATCGTTGCCTTGAAGACCAGTAGTAGTTTCCGATGCACATCTGGAAGCATTCTGTAATCTGTAAACTATCAGAGAGTTGTTCAAGCACAGAAATTGCATCGGAATTGAATACAACAGTCAGCAGGCGCACTTTCCTCCATGGGAGTAATGTCTCAAACAGGCTACACTTTGATCGTTCAATGCAAGACCGGTAGTAGTTTCCGATGCACATCTGGAGGCATTCTGTAGTCTGCGGACCTTCAAAGTGTTAATGAAACACAGAAATTGCCTCGGGATTGAATACAACCGTCACCATGCGCACTTTCCTCCATGGGAGTAATGTCTCAGATAGTCTACGCTTTGATCGTTCCCTGGAAGACCAGTAGTAGTTTCCGATGGACATCTGGAAGCATTCTGTAATCTGTAAACTATCAGAGAGTTGTTCAAGCACATAAATTGCATCGGGATTGAATACAACAGTCACCATGCGCACTTTCCTCCATGGGAGTAATGTCTCAAACAGTTTACGCTTTGATCGCTGCCTGCAAGACCAGTAGTAGTTTCCGATGCACATCTGGGGGCATTCTGTAATGTGTGGACTATCAGAGTGTTGATGGAACACAGGAATTGCATCGGAAGTGAATACAACAGTCACCAGGCGCACTTTCCTCCATGGGAGTAATGTCTCAAACAGTCTACGCTTTGATCGCTGCCTGCAAGACCAGTAGTAGTTTCCGATGCACATCTGGAGGCATTCTGTAATCTGTGGAACTTCAAAGTGTTGATGAAACACAGAAATTGCCTCGGGATTGAATACAACAGTCACCATGCGCACTTTCCTCCATGGGAGTAATGTCTCAAACAGTCTACGGTTTGATCGTTCCCTGCAAGACCTGTAGTAGTTTCCGATGCACATCTGGAGGATTTCTGTAATCTGTGGACCTTCAAAGAGTTGATGAAACACAGAAATTGCCTCGTGATTGAATACAACAGTCACCATGCGCACTTTCCTCCATGGGAGTAATGTAACAAACAGTCTACGCTTTCATCGTTCCCTGGAAGACCAGTAGTAGCTTTCGATGCACATCTGGAGGCATTCTGTAATCTGTGGACTATCAGAGTGTTGATGAAACACAGAAATTGCCTCGGGATTGAATACAACAGTCACCATGCGCACTTTCCTCCATGGGAGTATTGTCTCAATGGGTCTACGTTTTGATAGTTCCCTGGAAGACCAGTAGTAGTATCGGATGCACATCTGGAAGCATTCCTTAATCTGTAAACTATCTGAGTGTGGTTCAAGCACAGAAATTGCATCGGGATTGAATACAACAGTCACCATGCGCACTTTCCTCCATGGGAGTAATGTCTCAAACAGTTTACGCTTTCATCGTTCCCTGGAAGACCAGTAGTAGTTTCCGATGCACATCTGGGGGCATTCTGTAATGTGTGGACAATCAGAGTGTCGATGAAACACAGGAATTGCATCGGAATTGAATACAACAGCCACCAGGCGCACTTTCCTCCATGGGAGTAATGTCTCAAACAGTCTACGCTTTGATCGTTGCCTGCAAGACCAGTAGTAGTTTCCGATGCACATCTGGAGGATTTCTGTAATCTGTGGACCTTGAAAGTGTTGATGAAAAACAGAAATTGCCTCGGGATTTAATACAACAGTCACCATGCGCACTTTCCTCCATGGGAGTAATGTCTTAAACAGTCTACGCTTTCATCGTTCCCTGGACGACCATTAGTAGTTTTCGATGCACATCTGGAGGCATTCTGTAATCTGTGGACTATCAGAGTGTTGTTCAAACACATAAATTGCCTCGGGATTGAATACAACAGTCACCATTCCCACTTTCCTCCATGGCAGTAATGTCTCAAACAGTCTACGCTTAGATCGTTCTCCTGAAGACCAATAGTAGTTTCCGATGCACATCTGGAGTCATTTTGTAAACTGTGGACTATCAGAGTGTTGTTGAAACACAGATATTGCATTGGAATTGAATACAACAGTCACTACGCTTTCTTACCTCCATGGGAGTAATGTCTCAAACAGTCTACGCATTGATCGTTTCCTGGAAGACCAGTAGTAGTTTCCGATGCACATCAGGAGGCATTCTGTAATCTGTAGACCTTCAAAGTGCTGATGAAACACAGAAATTGCATCGGGATTGAATACAACAGTCACCATGCTTACTTTCCTCCATGGGAGTAATGTCTCAAACAGTCTACGTTTTAATCGTTTCCTGGAAGACCAGTTGTAGTTTTCGATGCACATCTGGAGGCATTCTGTAATCTGTGGACCTTCAAAGTGTTGATGAAACACAGAAATTGCCTCGGGATTGAATACAACCGTCACCATGCGCACTTTCCTCCATGGGAGTAATGTCTCAAACAGTCTACGCTTTGATCGTTCCCTGGAAGACCAGTAGTAGTTTCCGATGCACATCTGGAGGCATTCCGTAGTCTGTGGACTATCAGAGTGTTGATGAAACACAGAAACTGCATCGGGATTGAATACAACAGTCACCATGCACACGTTCCTCCATGGGAGTAATGTCTCAAATAGTCTACACTTTGATTCTTCCCTGGAAGACCAGTAGTAGTATCGGATGCAAATCTGGAAGCATTCCTTAATCTGTAAACTATCAGAGTGTTGTTCAAGCACAGAAATTGCATCGGGATTGAATACCACAGTCACCATGCGCACTTTCCTCCGTGGGAGTAAAGTCTCAAACAGTTTACGCTTTAATCGTTCCTTGGAAGACCAGTTGTAGTTTCCGATGCACATCTTTAGGAATTCTGTAATCTGTGGACCTCCAAAGTATTGATGAAACACAGAAATTGCATCGGGATTGAATACAACAGTCACCATGCGCACTCTCCTCCATGGGAGTAACGTCTCAAACAGTCTACGCTTTGATCGTTCCCTGCAAGACCAGTAGTAGTTTCCGATGCACATCTGGAGGCATTCTGTAATCTGTGGACCTTCAAAGTGTTGATGAAACACAGAAATTGCTTCGGGATTGAATACAACAATCATTATGCGCACTTTCCTCCATGGGAGTAATGTCTTAAACAGTCTACGGTTTCATCGTTCCCTGGAAGACCAGTAGTAGTTTCCGATGCACATCTGGAGGCATTCTGTAATCTGTGGACCTTCAAAGTGTTGATGAAACACAGAAATTGCATCGGGATTGAATACAACAGTCACCATGCGCACTTTCCTCCATGGGAGTAATGTAACAAACAGTCTACGCTTTGATCGTCCCCTGCAAGACCAGTAGTAGTTTCCGATGCACATCTGGAGGCATTCTGTAATCTGTGGACATTCAAAGTGTTGTGAAACACAGAAATTGCCTCGGGATTGAATACAACAGTCACCATGCGCACTTTCCTCCATGGGAGTAATGTCTCAATGAATCTACGTTTTGATAGTTCCCTGGAAGACCAGTAGTAGTATCGGATGCACATCTGGAAGCATTCGTTAATCTGTAAACTATCAGAGTGTGGTTCAAGCACAGAAATTGCATCGGGATTGAATACAACAGTCACCATGCGCACTTTCCTCCATGGGAGTAATGACTCAAACAGTTTACGCTTTCATCGTTCCCTGGAAGACCAGTAGTAGTTTCCGATGCACATCTGGGGGCATTCTGTAATGTGTGGACTATCAGAGTGTAGATGAAACACAGGAATTGCATCGGAATTGAATACAACAGTCACCAGGCGCACTTTCCTCCATGGGAGTAATGTCTCAAACAGTCTACGCTTTGATCGTTCCCTGCATGACCAGTAGTAGTTTCCGATGCACATCTGGAAGCATTCCTTAATCTGTAAACTATCAGAGTGTTGTTCAAGCACAGAAATTGCATCGGGATTGAATACATCAGTCACCATGCGCACTTTCCTCCATGGGAGTAATGTCTCATACAATTTACGCTTTAATCGTTCCTTGGAAGACCAGTTGTAGTTTCCGATGCACATCTTTAGGAATTCTGTAATGTAACAAACAGTCTACGCTTTGATCGTCCCCTGCAAGACCAGTAGTAGTTTCCCATGCACATCTGGAGGCATTCTGTAATCAGTGGACCTTCAAAGTGTTGATGAAACACAGAAATTGCTTCGGGATTGAATACAAAAGTCATTATGCGCACTTTCCTCCATGGGAGTAATGTCTTAAACAGTCTACGCTTTCATGGTTCCCTGGAAGACCAGTAGTAGTTTCCGATGCACATCTGGAGGCATTCTGTAATCTGTGAACTATCAGGGAGTTGTTCAAGCACAGAAATTGCATCGGAGTTGAATACAACAGTCAGCAGGCGCACTTTCCTCCATGGGAGTAATGTCTCAAACAGTCTACACTTTGATCGTTCAATGCAAGACCGGTAGTAGTTTCCGATGCACGTCTGGAAGCATTCTGTAATCTGTAAACTATCAGAGAGTTGTTCAAGACCATAAATTGCATCGGGATTGAATACAAAAGTCACCATGCGCACTTCGCTCCATAGGAGTGATGTCTCAAACAGTTTACGCTTTCATCGTTCCCTGGAAGACCAGTAGTAGTTTCCGATGCACATCTGGGGGCATTCTGTAATGTGTGGACTATCAGAGTGTTGATGTAACACAGGAATTGCATCAGAACTGAATACAACAGTCACCAGGCGAACTTTCCTCCATGGGAGTAATGTCTCAAACAGTCTACGCTTTGATCTTTGCCTGCCAGACCAGTAGTAGTTTCCAATGCACATTTGGAGGCATTCTGTAATCTGTGGAACTTCAAAGTGTTGATGAAACACAGAAATTGCCACGGGATTGAATACAACAGTCACCATGCGCACTTTCCTCCATGGGAGTAATGTCTCAAACAGTCTACGGTTTGATCGTTCCCTGCAAGACCTGTAGTAGTTTCCGATGCACATCTGGAGGTTTTCTGTAATCTGTGGACCTTCAAAGTGTTGATGAAACACAGAAATTGCCTCGGGATTGAATACAACAGTCACCATGCGCACTTTCCTCCATGGGAGTAATGTCTTAAACAGTCTACGCTTTGATCGTTCCCTGGAAGACCAGTAGTAGTTTTCGATGCACATCTGGAGGCATTCTGTAATCTGTGGAATATCAGAGTGTTGTTCAAACACATAAATTGCCTCGGGATTGAATACAACAGTCACCATACGCACTTTCCTCCATGGCAGTAATGTCTCAAACAGTCTAGGCTTAGATCGTTCTCCTGAAGACCAATAGTAGTTTCCGATGCACATCTGGAGTCATTTTGTAAACTGTGGACTATCAGAGTGTTGTTGAAACACAGATATTGCATTGGAATTGAATACAACAGTCACCACGCTTTCTTTCCTCCATGGGAGTAATGTCTCAAACAGTCTACGCTTAGATCGTTCTCTTGAAGACCAATAGTAGTTTCCGATGCACATCTGGAGTCATTTTGTAAACTGTGGACTATCAGGGTGTTGTTGAAACACAGATATTGCATTGGAATTGAATACAACAGTCACCACGCTTTCTTTCCTCCATGGGAGTAATGTCTCAAACAGTCTACGCATTGATCGTTTCCTGGAAGACCAGTAGTAGTTTCCGATGCACATCTGGAGGCATTCTGTAATCTGTAGACCTTCAAAGTATTGATGAAACACAGAAATTGCATCGGGATTGAATACAACAGTCACCATGGGCACTTTCCTCCATGGGAGTAATGTCTCAAACAGTCTACGCTTTGATCGTTCCCTGAAAGACCAGTAGTAGATTCCGATGCACATCTGGAGGCATTCTGTAATCTGTTGACCTTCAAAGTGTTGATGAAACACAGATATTGCATCGGGATTGAATACAACAGTCACCATGGGCACTTTCCTCCATGGGAGCAATGTCTCTAACAGTCTACGGTCTGATCGTTCCCTGCAAGACCACTAGTAGTTTCCGATGCACATCTGGAGGCATTCTGTAATCTGTGGAACTTCAAAGTGTTGATGAAACACAGAAATTGCCTCGGGAATGAATACAACAGTCACCATGCTTACTTTCCTGCCTGGGAGTAATGTCTCACACAGTCTACGCTTTGATCGTTCCCTGGAAGGCCAGTAGTAGTTTCCGATGCACATCTGGAGTCATTCCGTAGTCTGTGGACTATCAGAGTGTTGATGAAACACAGAAACTGCATCGGGATTGAATACAACAGTCACCATACACACGTTCCTCCATGGGAGTAATGTCTCAAATAGTGTACACTTTCATTCTTCCCTGGAAGACCAGTAGTAGTATCGGATGCAAATCTGGAAGCATTCCTTAATCTGTAAACTATCAGAGTGTTGTTCAAGCACAGAAATTGCATCGGGATTGAATACAAAAGTCACCATGCGCACTTTCCTCCATGGGAGTAATGTCTCAAACAGTTTACGCTTTAATCGTTCCTTGGAAAACCAGTTGTAGTTTCCGATGCACATCTTTAGGAATTCTGTAATCTGTGGACCTTCAAAGTATTGATGAAACACAGAAATTGCATCGGGATTGAATACAACAGTCACCATGCGCACTTTCCTCCAAGGGAGTAACGTCTCAAACAGTCTACGCTTTGATCGTTCCCTGCAAGACCAGTAGTTGTTTCCGATGCACATCTGGAGGCATTCTGTAATCTGTGGACCTTCAAAGTGTTGATGAAATACAGAAATTCCTTCGGGATTGAATACAACAGTCATTATGCGCACTTTCCTCCATGGCAGTAATGTCTTAAACAGTCTACGGTTTCATCGTTCCCTGGAAGACCAGTAGTAGTTTCCGATGCACATCTGGAGGCATTCTGTAATCTGTGGACCATCAAAGTGTTGATGAAACACAGAAATTGCATCGGGATTGAATATAACAGACACCATGCGCACTTTCCTCTATGGGAGTAATGTAACAAACAGTCTACGCTTTGATCGTCCCCTGCAAGACCAGTAGTAGTTTCCGATGCACATCTGGAGGCATTCTGTAATCTGTGGACATTCAAAGTGTTGTGAAACACAGAAATTGCCTCGGGATTGAATACAACAGTCACCATGCGCACTTTCCTCCATGGGAGTAATGTCTCAATGAGTCTACGTATGATAGTTCCCTGGAAGACCAGTAGTAGTATCGGATGCACATCTGGAAGCATTCCTTAATCTGTAAACTATCAGAGTGTGGTTCAAGCACAGAAATTGCATCGGGATTGAATACAACAGTCACCATGCGCACTTTCCTCCATGGGAGTAATGTCTCAAACAGTTTACGCTTTCATCGTTCCCTGGAAGACCAGTAGTAGTTTCCGATGCACATCTGGGGGCATTCTGTAATGTGTGGACAATCAGAGTCTAGATGAAACACAGGAATTGCATCGGAATTGAATACAACAGTCACCAGGCGCACTTTCCTCCATGGGAGTAATGTCTCAAACAGTCTACGCTTTGATCGTTCCCTGCATGACCAGTAGTAGTTTCTGATGCACATCTGGAAGCATTCCTTAACCTGTAAACTATCAGAGTGTTGTTCAAGCACAGAAATTGCATCGGGATTGAATACAACAGTCACCATGCGCACTTTCCTCCATGGGAGTAATGTCTCAAACAGTTTACGCTTTAATCGTTCCTTGGAAGACCAGTTGTAGTTTCCGATGCACATCTGGAGGCATTCTGTAATCTGTGGACCTTCAAAGTGATGATGAAACACAGAAATTGCCTCGGGATTGAATACAACAGTCACCATGCGCACTTTCCTCCATGGGAGTAATGTCTCAAACAGTCTACGATTTGATCGTTTCCTGGAAGACCAGTTGTAGTTTCCGATGCACATCTTTAGGAATTCTGTAATCTGTGGACCTTCAAAATATTGATGAAACACAGAAATTGCTTCGGGATTGAATACAACAGTCATTATGCGCACTTTCCTCCGTGGGAGTAATGTCTTAAACAGTCTACGGTTTCATCGTTCCCTGGAAGACCAGTAGCAGTTTCCGATGCACATCTGGAGGCATTCTGTAATCTGTGTTCTATCAGAGTGTTGTTGAAACACAGAAATCGCATCGGGATTGAATACAACAGTCACCATGCTTACTTTCCTGCATGGGAGTAATGTCTCACACAGTCTACGCTTTGATCGTTCCCTTGAAGACCAGTAGTAGTTTCCGATGCACATCTCGGAGCATTCTGTAATGTGTGGACTATCAGAGTGTTGATGAAACACAGAAATTGCATCGGGATTGTATAGAACATACACCATGCGCAATTTCCTCCATGGCAGTAATGTCTTAAACAGTCTACGCTTTGATCGTTCAATGCAAGACCGGTAGTAGTTTCCGATGCACATCTGGAGGCATTCTGTAATCTGCGGACCTTCAAAGTGTTTATGAAACACAGAAATTGCCTCGGGATTGAATACAACCGTCACCATGCGCACCTTCCTCCATGGGAGTAATGTCTCAAATAGTCTACGCTTTGATCGTTCCCTGGAAGACCAGTAGTAGTTTCCGATGCACATCTGGAAGCATTCTGTAATCTGTAAACTATCAGAGAGTTGTTCAAGCACATAAATTGCATGGGGATTGAATACAGAAGTCACCATGCGCACTTCCCTCCGTGGGAGTGATGTCTCAAACAGTTTACGCTTTCATCGTTCCCTGGAAGACCAGTAGTAGTTTCCGATGAACATCTGGGGGCATTCTGTAATGTGTGGACTATCAGAGTGTTGATGGAACACAGGAATTGCATCGGAATTGAATACAACAGTCACCAGGCGCACTTTCCTCCATTTGAGTAATGTCTCAAACAGTCTACGCTTTGATCGTTGCCTGCAAGACCAGTAGTAGTTTCCGATGCACATCTTTAGGAATTCTGTAATCTGTGGAACTTCAAAGTGTTGATGAAACACAGAATTTGCCTCGGGATTGAATACAACAGTCACCATGCGCACTTTCCTCCATGGCTGTAATGTCTCAAACAGTCTACGGTTTGATCGTTCCCTGCAAGACCTGTAGTAGTTTCCGATGCACATCTGGAGGATTTCTGTAATCTGTGGACCTTCAAAGTGTTGATGAAACACAGAAATTGCCTCGGGATTGAATACAACAGTCACCATGCGCACTTTCCTCCATGGGAGTAATGTCTTAAACAGTCTACTCTTTGATCGTTCCCTGGAAGACCAGTAGTAGTTTTCGATGCACATCTGGAGGCATTCTGTAATCTGTGGACTATCAGAGTGTTGTTCAAACACAGAAATTGCATCGGGATTGAATACAACAGTCACCATGCTTACTTTCCTCCATGGGAGTAATGTCTCAAACAGTCTACGCTTTGATCGTTTCCTGGAAGACCAGTAGTAGTTTCCGATGCACATCTGGAGGCATTCTGTAGTCTGTGGACTATCAGAGTGTTGAAGAAATACAGAAACTGCATCGGGATTGAATACGACAGTCACCATGCGCACGTTCCTCCATGGGAGAAATGTCTCAAATATTCTACAATTTGATCGTTCCCTGCAAGACCAGTAGTAGTTTCCGATGCACATCTGGAGGCATTCTGTAATCTGTGGACCTTCAAAGAGTTGATGAAACACAGAAATTGCCTCGGGATTGAATACAACAGTCACCACGCTTTCTTTCCTCCATGGGAGTAATGTCTCAAACAGTCTACGCATTGATCGTTTCCTGGAAGACCAGTAGTAGTTTCCGATGCACATCTGGAGGTTTTCTGTAATCTGTAGACCTTCAAAGTGTTGATGAAACACAGATATTGCATCGGGATTGAAAACAACAGTCACCATGCTTACTTTCCTCCATGCGAGTAATGACTCAAACAGTCTACGCTTTGATCTTTTCCTGGAAGGCCAGTTGTAGTTTCCGATGCACATCTGGAGGCATTCTGTAATCTGTGGACCTTCAAAGTGTTGATGAAACACAGAAATTGCATCGGAATTGAAAACAACAGTCACCATGCGCACTTTCCTCCATGGGAGTAATGTGTCAAACAGTCTACACTTTGATCGATCATTGCAAGACCGGTAGTAGTTTCCGATGCACATCTGGAGGCATTCTGCAATCTGTGAACCTTCAAAGTGTTGATGAAACACAGAAATTGCCTAGAATTGAATACAAAAGTCACCATGCCCACTTTCCTCCATGGGAGTAATGTTTCAAATACTCTACGCTTTGATCGTTCCCTGGAAGACCAGTAATAGTTTCCGATGCACATCTGGAAGCATTTTGTAATCTGTAAACTATCAGAGAGTGGTCAAGCACAGAAATTGCATCGGGATCAAATACAAAAGTCACCATGCGCACTTTCCTCCATGGGAGTAATGTCTCAAACAGTTTACGCTTTCATCGTTCGCTGTAAGACCAGTAGTAGTTTCCGATGCACATCTGGGGGCATTATGTAATGTGTGGACTATCAGAGTGTTGATGAAACACAGAAACTGCATCGGGATTGAATACAACAGTCACCTTGCACACGTTCCTCCATGGGAGTAATGTCTCAAATAGTCTACACTTTGATTCTTCCCTGGAAGACCAGTAGTAGTATCGGATGCAAATCTGGAAGCATTCCTTAATCTGTAAACTATCAGAGTGTTGTTGAAGCACAGAAATTGCATCGGGATTGAATACAACAGTCACCATGCGCACTTTCCTAAATGGGAGTAATGTCTCAAACAGTTTACGCTTTAATCGTTCCTTGGAAGACCAGTTGTAGTTTCCGATGCACATCTGGAGGCATTCTGTAATCTGTGGACCTTCAAAGTGATGATGAAACACAGAAATTGCCTCGGGATTGAATACAACAGTCACCATGCCCACTTTCCTCCATGGGAGTAATGTCTCAAATACTCTACGCTTTGATCGTTCCCTGGAAGACCAGTAATAGTTTCCGATGCACATCTGGAAGCATTTTGTAATCTGTAAACTATCAGAGAGTGGTCGAGCACAGAAATTGCATCGGGATCAAATACAAAAGTCACCATGCGCACTTTCCTCCATGGGAGTAATGTCTCAAACAGTTTACGCTTTCATCGTTCGCTGTAAGACCAGTAGTAGTTTCCGATGCACATCTGGGGGCATTCTGTAATGTGTGGACTATCAGAGTGTTGATGAAACACAGGAATTGCATCGGAATTGAATACAACAGTCACCATGCGCAATTTCCTCCATGGCAGTAATGTCTCAAACAGTCTACGCTTAGATCGTTCTCCTGAAGACCAATAGTAGTTTCCGATGCACATCTGGAGTCATTTTGTAAACTGTGGACTATCAGAGTGTTGTTGAAACACAGAAATTTCATCGGAATTGAAAACAACAGTCACCATGCGCACTTTCCTCCATGGGAGTAATGTCTCAAACAGTTTACGCTTTCATCGTTCCCTGGAAGACCAGTTGTAGTTTCCGATGCACATCTTTAGGAATTCTGTAATCTGTGGACCTTCAAAGTGTTGATGAAACACAGAAATTGCCTCGGGATTGAATACAACAGTCATTATGCACACTTTCATCCATGGGAGTAATGTCTTAAACAGTCTACGGTCTGATCGTTCCCTGCAAGACCAGTAGTAGTTTCCGATGCACATCTGGAGGCATTCTCTAATCTGTGGAACTTCAAAGTGTTGATGAAACACAGAAATTGCCTCGGGATTGAATACAACAGTCACCATGCTTACTTTCCCGCATGGGAGTAATGTCTCACACAGTCTACGCTTTGATCGTTCCCTGGAAGACCAGTAGTAGTTTCCGATGCACATCTGGAGGCATTCTGTAATCTGTGGACTATCAGAGTGTTGTTGAAACACAGAAATTGCATCGGAATTGAAAACAACAGTCACCATGCGCACTTTCCTCCATGGGAGTAATGTCTCAAACAGTTTACGCTTTCATCGTTCCCTGGAAGACCAGTTGTAGTTTCCGATGCACATCTTTAGGAATTCTGTAGTCTGTGGACCTTCAAAGTGTTGATGAAACACAGAAATTGCATGGGGATTGAATACAACAGTCATTATGCACACTTTCATCCATGGGAGTAATGTCTTAAACAGTCTACGGTCTGATCGTTCCCTGCAAGACCAGTAGTAGTTTCCGATGCACATCTGGAGGCATTCTGTAATCTGTGGAACTTCAAAGTGTTGATGAAACACAGAAATTGCCTCGGGATTGAATACAACAGTCACCATGCTTACTTTCCTGCATGGGAGTAATGTCTCACACAGTCTACGCTTTGATCGTTCCCTGGAAGACCAGTAGTAGTTTCCGATGCACATCTGGAGGCATTCTGTAATCTGTGGACTATCAGAGTGTTGTTGAAACACAGAAATTGCATCGGGATTGAATACAACATTCACCATGCTTACTTTCCTGCATGGGAGTAATGTCTCACACAGTCTACGCTTTGATCGTTCCCTTGAAGACCAGTAGTAGTTTCCGATGCACATCTGGAAGCATTCTGTAATCTGTAAACTATCAGAGAGTTGTTCAAGCACATAAATTGCATCGGGATTGAATACAGAAGTCACCATGCGCACTTCCCTCCATGGGAGTGATGTCTCAAACAGTTTACGCTTTCATCGTTCCCTGGAAGACCAGTAGTAGTTTCCGATGCACATCTGGGGGCATTCTGTAATGTGTGGACTATCAGAGTGTTGATGGAACACAGGAATTGCATCGGAATTGAATAGAACAGTCACCAGGCACACTTTCCTCCATTTCAGTTATGTCTCAAACAGTCTACGATTTGATCGTTGCCTGCAAGACCAGTAGTAGTTTCCGATGCACATCTTTAGGAATTCTGTAATCTGTGGAACTTCAAAGTGTTGATGAAACACAGAATTTGCCTCGGGTTTGAATACAACAGTCACCATGCGCACTTTCCTCCATGGCAGTAATGTCTCAAACAGTCTACGGTTTGATCGTTCCGTGCAAGACCTGTAGTAGTTTCCGATGCACATCTGGAGGATTTCTGTAATCTGGGGACCTTCAAAGTGTTGATGAAACACAGAAATTGCCTCGGGATTGAATACAACAGTCACCATGCGCACTTTCCTCCATGGGAGTAATGTCTTAAACAGTCTACGCTTTGATCGTTCCCTGGAAGACCACTAGTAGTTTTCGATGCACATCTGGAGGCATTCTGTAATCTGTGGACTATCAGAGTGTTGTTCAAACACAGAAATTGCATCGGGATTGAATACAACAGTCACCATGCTTACTTTCCTCCATGGGAGTAATGTCTCAAACAGTCTACGCTTTGATCGTTTCCTGGAAGACCAGTAGTAGTTTCCGATGCACATCTGGAGGCATTCTGTAGTCTGTGGACTATCAGAGTGTTGTTGAAATACAGAAACTGCATCGGGATTGAATACAACAGTCACCATGCGCACGTTCCTCCATGGGAGAAATGTCTCAAATATTCTACAATTTGATCGTTCCCTGCAAGACCAGTAGTAGTTTCCGATGCACATCTGGAGGCATTCTGTAATCTGTGGACTTTCAAAGAGTTGATGAAACACAGAAATTGCCTCGGGATTGAATACAACAGTCACCACGCTTTCTTTCCTCCATGGGGGTAATGTCTCAAACAGTCTACGCATTGATCGTTTCCTGGAAGACCAGTAGTAGTTTCCGATGCACATCTGGAGGCATTCTGTAATCTGTAGACCTTCAAAGTGTTGATGAAACACAGATATTGCATCGGGATTGAATACAACAGTCACCATGCTTACTTTCCTCCATGGGAGTAATGACTCAAACAGTCTACGCTTTGATCTTTTTCTGGAAGACCAGTTGTAGTTTCCGATGCACATCTGGAGGCATTCTGTAATCTGTGGACCTTCAAAGTGTTGATGAAACACAGAAATTGCATCGGAATTGAAAACAACAGTCACCATGCGCACTTTCCTCCATGGGAGTAATGTGTCAAACAGTCTACACATTGATCGATCATTGCAAGACCGGTAGTTGTTTCCGTTGCACATCTGGAGGCATTCTGCAATCTGTGGACCTTCAAAGTGTTGATGAAACACAGAAATTGCCTCGGAATTGAATACAAAAGTCACCATGCCCACTTTCCTCCATGGGAGTAATGTCTCAAATACTCTACGCTTTGATCGTTCCCTGGAAGACCAGTAATAGTCTCCGATGCACATCCGGAAGCATTTTGTAATCTGTAAACTATCAGAGAGTGGTCAAGCACAGAAATTGCATCGGGATCAAATACAAAAGTCACCATGCGCACTTTCCTCCATGGGAGTAATGTCTCAAACAGTTTACGCTTTCATCGTTCGCTGTAAGACCAGTAGTAGTTTCCGATGCACATCTGGGGGCATTCTGTAATGTGTGGACTATCAGAGTGTTGATGAAACACAGAAACTGCATCGGGATTGAATACAACAGTCACCATGCACACGTTCCTCCATGGGAGTAATGTCTCAAATAGTCTACACTTTGATTCTTCCCTGGAAGACCAGTAGTAGTATCGGATGCATATCTGGAAGCATTCCTTAATCTGTAAACTATCGGAGTGTTGTTCAAGCACAGAAATTGCATCGGGATTGAATACAACAGTCACCATGCGCACTTTCCTCCATGGGAGTAACGTCTCAAACAGTTTACGCTTTAATTGTTCCTTGGAAGACCAGTTGTAGTTTCCGATGCATATCTGGAGGCATTCTGTAATCTGTGGACCTTCAAAGTGATGATGAAACACAGAAATTGCCTCGGTATTGAATACAACAGTCACCATGCGCACTTTTCTCCATGGGAGTAATGTCTCAAACAGTCTACGATTTGATCGTTTCCCGGAAGACCAGTTGTAGTTTCCGATGCACATCTTTAGGAATTCTGTAATCTGTGGACCTTCAAAGTATTGATGAAAGACAGAAATTGCTTCGGGATTGAATACAACAGTCATTATGCGCACTTTCCTCCATGGGAGTAATGTCTTAAACAGTCTACGGTTTCATCGTTCCCTGGAAGACCAGTAGTAGTTTCCGATGCACATCTGGAGGCATTCTGTAATCTGTGGACTATCAGAGTGTTGTTGAAACACAGAAATTGCATCGGGATTGAATACAACAGTCACCATGCTTACTTTCCTGCATGGGAGTAATGTCTCACACAGTCTACGCTTTGATCGTTCCCTTGAAGACCAGTAGTAGTTTCCGATGCATATCTGGAAGCATTCTGTATTCTGTAAACTATCAGAGAGTTGTTCAAGCACAGAAATTGCATCGGAATTGATTACAACAGTCACCAGGCGCACTTTCCTCCATGGGAGTAATGTCTCAAACAGTCTACAATTTGATCGTTCAATGCAAGACCGGTAGTAGTTTCCGATGCACATCTGGAGGCATTCTGTAATCTGCGGACCTTCAAAGTGTTTATGAAACACAGAAATTGCCTCGGGATTGAATACAACCGTCACCATGCGCACTTTCCTCCATGGGAGTAATGTCTCAAACAGTCTACGCTTTGATCGTTGCCTGCAAGACCAGTAGTAGTTTCCGATGCACATCTTTAGGAATTCTGTAATCTGTGGAACTTCAAAGTGTTGATGAAACACAGAATTTGCATCGGGATTGAATACAACAGTCACCATGCGCACTTTCCTCCATGGCAGTAATGTCTCAAACAGTCTACGGTTTGATCGTTCCCTGCAAGACCTGTAGTAGTTTCCGATGCACATCTGGAGGATTTCTGTAATCTGTGGACCTTCAAAGTGTTGATGAAACACAGAAATTGCCTCGGGATTGAATACAACAGTCACCATGCGCACGTTCCTCCATGGGAGTAATGTCTTAAACAGTCTACGGTCTGATCGTTCCCTGCAAGACCAGTAGTAGTTTTCGATGCACATCTGGAGGCATTCTGTAATCTGTGGACTATCAGAGTGTTGTTCAAACACAGAAATTGCATCGGGATTGAATACAACAGTCACCATGCTTACTTTCCTCCATGGGAGTAATGTCTCAAACAGTCTACGCTTTGATCGTTTCCCGGAAGACCAGTAGTAGTTTCCGATGCACATCTGGAGGCATTCTGTAATCTGTGGACCTTCAAAGTGTTGATGAAACACAGAAATTGCATGGGGATTGAATACAACAGTCACCATGTGCACGTTCCTCCATGGGAGAAATGTCTCAAATAGTCTACAATTTGATCGTTCCCTGCAAGACCAGTAGTAGTTTCCGATGCACATCTGGAGGCATTCTGTAATCTGTGGACGTTCAAAGAGTTGATGAAACACAGAATTTGCCTCGGGATTGAATACAACAGTCACCACGCTTTCTTTCCTCCATGGGAGTAATGTCTCAAACAGTCTACGCATTGATCGTTTCCTGGAAGACCAGTAGTAGTTTCCGATGCACATCTGGAGGCATTCTGTAATCTGTAGACCTTCAAAGTGTTGATGAAACACAGATATTGCATCGGGATTGAATACAACAGTCACCATGCTTACTTTCCTCCATGGGAGTAATGACTCAAACAGTCTACGCTTTGATCTTTTCCTGGAAGACCAGTTGTAGTTTCCGATGCACATCTGGAGGCATTCTGTAATCTGTGGACCTTCAAAGTGTTGATGAAACACAGAAATTGCATCGGAATTGAAAACAACAGTCACCATGCGCACTTTCCTCCATGGGAGTAATGTGTCAAACAGTCTACACTTTGATCGATCATTGCAAGACCGGTAGTAGTTTCCGATGCACATCTGGAGGCATTCTGCAATCTGTGGACCTTCAAAGTGTTGATGAAACACAGAAATTGCCTCGGGATTGAATACAACAGTCACCATGCCCACTTTCCTCCATGGGAGTAATGTCTCAAATACTCTACGCTTTGATCGTTCCCTGGAAGACCAGTAATAGTTTCCGATGCACATCTGGATGCATTTTGTAATCTGTAAACTATCAGAGAGTGGTCGAGCACAGAAATTGCATCGGGATCAAATACAAAAGTCACCATGCGCACTTTCCTCCATGGGAGTAATGTCTCAAACAGTTTACGCTTTCATCGTTCGCTGTAAGACCAGTAGTAGTTTCCGATGCACATCTGGGGGCATTCTGTAATGTGTGGACTATCAGAGTGTTGATGAAACACAGGAATTGCATTGGAATTGAATACAACGGTCACCATGCGCAATTTCCTCCATGGCAGTAATGTCTCAAACAGTCTATGCTTAGATCGTTCTCCTGAAGACCAATAGTAGTTTCCGATGCACATCTGGAGTCTTTTGTAAACTGTGGACTATCAGAGTGTTGTTGAAACACAGAAATTGCATCGGAATTGAAAACAACTGTCACCATGCGCACTTTCCTCCATGGGAGTAATGTCTCAAACAGTTTACGCTTTCATCGTTCCCTGGAAGACCAGTTGTAGTTTCCGATGCACATCTTTAGGAATTCTGTAATCTGTGGACCTTCAAAGTGTTGATGAAACACAGAAATTGCATGGGGATTGAATACAACAGTCACCATGTGCACTTTCCTCCATGGGAGCAATGTCTCAAACAGTCTACGCTTTGATAGTTCCCTGAAAGACCAGTAGTAGATTCCGATGCACATCTGGAGGCATTCTGTAATCTGCTGACCTTCAAAGTGTTGATGAAACACAGAAATTGCCTCGGGATTGAATACAACAGTCATTATGCGCACTTTCATCCATGGGAGTAATGTCTTAAACAGTCTACGGTCTGATCGTTCCCTGCAAGACCAGTAGTAGTTTCCGATGCACATCTGGAGGCATTCTGTAATCTGTGGAACTTCAAAGTGTTGATGAAACACAGAAATTGCCTCGGGATTGAATACAACAGTCACCATGCTTACTTTCCTGCATGGGAGTAATGTCTCACACAGTCTACGCTTTGATCGTTCCCTGGAAGACCAGTAGTAGTTTCCGATGCACATCTGGAGGCATTCCGTAGTCTGTGGACTATCAGAGTGTTGATGAAACACAGAAACTGCATCGGGATTGAATACAACAGTCACCATGCACACGTTCCTCCATGGGAGTAATGTCTCAAATAGTCTACACTTTGAATCTTCCCTGGAAGACCAGTAGTAGTATCGGATGCAAATCTGGAAGCATTCCTTAATCTGTAAACTATCAGAGTGTTGTTCAAGCACAGAAATTGCATCGGGATTGAATACAACAGTCACCATGCGCACTTTCCTCCATGGGAGTAATGTCTCAAACAGTTTACGCTTTAATCGTTCCTTGGAAGACCAGTTGTAGTTTCCGATGCACGTCTTTAGGAATTCTGTAATCTGTGGACGTTCAAAGTATTGATGAAACACAGAAATTGCATCGGGATTGAATACAACAGTCACCATGCGCACTTTCCTCCATGGGAGTAACGTCTCATACAGTCTACGCTTTGATCGTTCCCTGCAAGACCAGTAGTAGTTTCCGATGCACATCTGGAGGCATTCTGTAATCTGTGGACCTTCAAAGTGTTGATGAAACACAGAAATTGCTTCGGGTTGAATACAACAGTCATTATGCGCACTTTCCTCCATGGGAGTAATGTCTTAAACAGTCTACGGTTTCATCGTTCAATGGAAGACCAGTAGTAGTTTCCGATGCACATCTGGAGGCATTCTGTAATCTGTGGACTATTAGAGTGTTGTTGAAACACAGAAATTGCATCGGGATTGAATACAACAGTCACCATGCTTACTTTCCAGCATGGGAGTAATGTCTCACACTGTCTATGATTTGATCGTTCCCTTGAAGACCAGTAGTAGTTTCCGATGCATATCTGGAAGCATTCTGTATTCTGTAAACTATCAGAGAGTTGTTCAAGCACAGAAATTGCATCGGAATTGAATACAACAGTCACCAGGCGCACTTTCCTCCACGGGAGTAATGTCTCAAACAGTCTACACTTTGATCGTTCAATGCAAGACCGGTAGTAGTTTCCGATGCACATCTGGAGGCATTCTGTAATCTGCGGACCTTCAAAGTGTTTATGAAACACAGAAATTGCCTCGGGATTGAATACAACCGTCACCATGCGCACTTTCCTCCATGGGAGTAATGTCTCAAATAGTCTACGCTTTGATCGTTCCCTTGAAGACCAGTAGTAGTTTCCGATGCACATCTGGAAACATTCTGTAATCTGTAAACTATCAGAGAGTTGTTCAAGCACAAAAATTGCATCGGGATTGAATACAACAGTCACCATGCGCACTTCCCTCCATGGGAGTGATGTCTCAAACAGTTGACGCTTTCATCGTTCCCTGGAAGCCCAGTAGTAGTTTCCGATGCACATCTGGGGGCATTCTGTAATGTGTGGACTATCAGAGTGTTGATGGAACACAGGAATTGCATCGGAATTTAATACAACAGTCACCAGGCGCACTTTCCTCCATGGGAGTAATGTCTCAAACAGTCTACGCTTTGATCGTTGCCTGCAAGACCAGTAGTAGTTTCCGATGCACATCTTTAGGAATTCTGTATTCTGTGGAACTTCAAAGTGTTGATGAAACACAGAATTAGACTCGGGATTGAATACAACAGTCACCATGCGCACTTTCCTCCATGGCAGTAATGTCTCAAACAGTCTACGGTTTGATCGTTCCCTGCAAGACCTGTAGTAGTTTCCGATGCACATCTGGAGGATTTCTGTAATCTGTGGACCTTCAAAGTGTTGATGAAACACAGAAATTGCTTCGGGTTGAATACAACAGTCATTATGCGCACTTTCCTCCATGGGAGTAATGTCTTAAACAGTCTACGGTTTCATCGTTCCCTGGAAGACCAGTAGTAGTTTCCGACGCACATCTGGAGGCATTCTGTAATCTGTGGACTATTAGAGTGTTGTTGAAACACAGAAATTGCATCGGGATTGAATACAACAGTCACCATGCTTACTTTCCAGCATGGGAGTAATGTCTCACACTGTCTACGTTTTGATCGTTCCCTTGAAGACCAGTAGTAGTTTCCGATGCATATCTGGAAGCATTCTGTATTCTGTAAACTATCAGAGAGTTGTTCAAGCACAGAAATTGCATCGGAATTGAATACAACAGTCACCAGGCGCACTTTCCTCCATGGGAGTAATGTCTCAAACAGTCTACACTTTGATCGTTCAATGCAAGACCGGTAGTAGTTTCCGATGCACATCTGGAGGCATTCTGTAATCTGCGGACCTTCAAAGTGTTTATGAAACACAAAAATTGCATCGGGATTGAATACAACAGTCATCATGCGCACTTCCCTCCATGGGAGTGATGTCTCAAACAGTTTACGCTTTCATCGTTCCCTGGAAGCCCAGTAGTAGTTTCCGATGCACATCTGGGGGCATTCTGTAATGTGTGAACTATCAGAGTGTTGATGGAACACAGGAATTGCATCGGAATTGAATACAACAGTCACCAGGCGCACTTTCCTCCATGGGAGTAATGTCTCAAACAGTCTACGCTTTGATCGTTGCCTGCAAGACCAGTAGTAGTTTCCGATGCACATCTTTAGGAATTCTGTATTCTGTGCAACTTCAAAGTGTTGATGAAACACAGAATTTGACTCGGGATTGAATACAACAGTCACCATGCGCACTTTCCTCCATGGGAGTAATGTCTTAAACAGTCTACGCCTTGATCGTTCCCTGGAAGACCAGTAGTAGTTTTCGATGCACATCTGGAGGCATTCTGTAATCTGTGGACTATCAGAGTGTTGTTCAAACACAGAAATTGCATCGGGATTGAACACAACAGTCACCATGCTTACTTTCCTCCATGGGAGTAATGTCTCAAACAGTCTACGCTTTGATCGTTTCCCGGAAGACCAGTAGTAGTTTCCGATGCACATCTGGAGGCATTCTGTAATCTGTGGACCTTCAAAGTGTTGATGAAACACAGAAATTGCATGGGGATTGAATACAACAGTCACCATGCGCACGTTCCTCCATGGGAGAAATGTCTCAAATAGTCTACAATTTGATCGTTCCCTGCAAGACCAGTAGTAGTTTCCGATGCACATCTGGAGGCATTCTGTAATCTGTGGACCTTCAAAGAGTTGATGAAACACAGAAATTGCCTCGGGATTGAATACAACAGTCACCACGCTTTCTTTCCTCCATGGGAGTAATGTCTCAAACAGTCTACGCATTGATCGTTTCCTGGAAGACCAGTAGTAGTTTCCGATGCACATCTGGGGGCATTCTGTAATGTGTGGACTATCAGAGTGTTGATGAAACACAGGAATTGCACCGGAATTGAATACAACGGTCACCATGCGCAATTTCCTCCATGGCAGTAATGTCTCAAACAGTCTATGCTTAGATCGTTCTCCTGAAGACCAATAGTAGTTTCCGATGCACATCTGGAGTCTTTTTGTAAACTGTGGACTATCAGAGTGTTGTTGAAACACAGAAATTGCATCGGAATTGAAAACAACAGTCACCATGCGCACTTTCCTCCATGGGAGTAATGTCTCAAACAGTTTACGCTTTCATCGTTCCCTGGAAGACCAGTTGTAGTTTCCGATGCACATCTTTAGGAATTCTGTAATCTGTGGACCTTCAAAGTGTTGATGAAACACAGAAATTGCATGGGGATTGAATACAACAGTCACCATGTGCACTTTCCTCCATGGGAGCAATGTCTCAAACAGTCTACCCTTTGATAGTTCCCTGAAAGACCAGTAGTAGATTCCGATGCACATCTGGAGGCATTCTGTAATCTGTTGACCTTCAAAGTGTTGATGAAACACAGAAATTGCCTCGGGATTGAATACAACAGTCATTATGCGCACTTTCATCCATGGGAGTAATGTCTTAAACAGTCTACGGTCTGATCGTTCCCTGCAAGACCAGTAGTAGTTTCCGATGCACATCTGGAGGCATTCTGTAATCTGTGGAACTTCAAAGTGTTGATGAAACACAGAAATTGCCTCGGGATTGAATACAACAGTCACCATGCTTACTTTCCTGCATGGGAGTAATGTCTCACACAGTCTACGCTTTGATCGTTCCCTGGAAGACCAGTAGTAGTTTCCGATGCACATCTGGAGGCATTCCGTAGTCTGTGGACTATCAGAGTGTTGATGAAACACAGAAACTGCATCGGGATTGAATACAACAGTCACC
The DNA here is from genome assembly GCF_023897955.1 of Schistocerca gregaria. Classification (NCBI taxonomy): domain Eukaryota; kingdom Metazoa; phylum Arthropoda; class Insecta; order Orthoptera; family Acrididae; genus Schistocerca; species Schistocerca gregaria. The sequence goes on along the minus strand of NW_026061720.1, from coordinate 5,009,979 downwards.
ATGCACACGTTCCTCCATGGGAGTAATGTCTCAAATAGTCTACACTTTGAATCTTCCCTGGAAGACCAGTAGTAGTATCGGATGCAAATCTGGAAGCATTCCTTAATCTGTAAACTATCAGAGTGTTGTTCAAGCACAGAAATTGCATCGGGATTGAATACAACAGTCACCATGCGCACTTCCCTCCATGGGAGTGATGTCTCAAACAGTTTACGCTTTCATCGTTCCCTGGAAGCCCAGTAGTAGTTTCCGATGCACATCTGGGGGCATTCTGTAATGTGTGGACTATCAGAGTGTTGATGGAACACAGGAATTGCATCGGAATTGAATACAACAGTCACCAGGCGCACTTTCCTCCATGGGAGTAATGTCTCAAACAGTCTACGCTTTGATCGTTGCCTGCAAGACCAGTAGTAGTTTCCGATGCACATCTTTAGGAATTCTGTATTCTGTGGAACTTCAAGGTGTTGATGAAACACAGAATTAGACTCGGGATTGAATACAACAGTCACCATGCGCACTTTCCTCCATGGCAGTAATGTCTCAAACAGTCTACGGTTTGATCGTTCCCTGCAAGACCTGTAGTAGTTTCCGATGCACATCTGGAGGATTTCTGTAATCTGTGGACCTTCAAAGTGTTGATGAAACACAGAAATTGCCTCGGGATTGAATACAACAGTCACCATGCGCACTTTCCTCCATGGGAGTAATGTCTTAAACAGTCTACGCCTTGATCGTTCCCTGGAAGACCAGTAGTAGTTTCCGATGCACATCTGGAGGATTTCTGTAATCTGTGGACCTTCAAAGTGTTGATGAAACACAGAAATTGCATGGGGATTGAATACAACAGTCACCATGTGCACTTTCCTCCATGGGAGCAATGTCTCAAACAGTCTACGCTTTGATAGTTCCCTGAAAGACCAGTAGTAGATTCCGATGCACATCTGGAGGCATTCTGTAATCTGTTGACCTTCAAAGTGTTGATGAAACACAGAAATTGCCTCGGGATTGAATACAACAGTCATTATGCGCACTTTCATCCATGGGAGTAATGTCTTAAACAGTCTACGGTCTGATCGTTCCCTGCAAGACCAGTAGTAGTTTCCGATGAACATCTGGAGGCATTCTGTAATCTGTGGAACTTCAAAGTGTTGATGAAACACAGAAATTGCCTCGGGATTGAATACAACAGTCACCATGCTTACTTTCCTGCATGGGAGTAATGTCTCACACAGTCTACGCTTTGATCGTTCCCAGGAAGACCAGTAGTAGTTTCCGATGCACATCTGGAGGCATTCCGTAGTCTGTGGACTATCAGAGTGTTGTTCAAGCACAGAAATTGCATCGGGATTGAATACAACAGTCACCATGCGCACTTTCCTCCATGGGAGTAATGTCTCAAACAGTTTACGCTTTAATCGTTCCTTGGAAGACCAGTTGTAGTTTCCGATGCACATCTTTAGGAATTCTGTAATCTGTGGACGTTCAAAGTATTGATGAAACACAGAAATTGCATCGGGATTGAATACAACAGTCACCATGCGCACTTTCCTCCATGGGAGTAACGTCTCATACAGTCTACGCTTTGATCGTTCCCTGCAAGACCAGTAGTAGTTTCCGATGCACATCTGGAGGCATTCTGTAATCTGTGGACCTTCAAAGTGTTGATGAAACACAGAAATTGCTTCGGGATTGAATACAACAGTCATTATGCGCACTTTCCTCCATGGGAGTAATGTCTTAAACAGTCTACGGTTTCATCGTTCCCTGGAAGACCAGTAGTAGTTTCCGATGCACATCTGGAGGCATTCTGTAATCTGTGGACTATTAGAGTGTTGTTGAAACACAGAAATTGCATCGGGATTGAATACAACAGTCACCATGCTTACTTTCCAGCATGGGAGTAATGTCTCACACTGTCTACGCTTTGATCGTTCCCTTGAAGACCAGTAGTAGTTTCCGATGCACATCTGGAAACATTCTGTAATCTGTAAACTATCAGAGAGTTGTTCAAGCACATAAATTGCATCGGGATTGAATACAACAGTCACCATGCGCACTTCCCTCCATGGGAGTGATGTCTCAAACAGTTTATGCTTTCATCGTTCCCTGGAAGCCCAGTAGTAGTTTCCGATGCACATCTGGGGGCATTCTGTAATGTGTGGACTATCAGAGTGTTGATGGAACACAGGAATTGCATCGGAATTGAATACAACAGTCACCAGGCGCACTTTCCTCCATGGGAGTAATGTCTTAAACAGTCTACGGTCTGATCGTTCCCTGCAAGACCAGTAGTAGTTTCCGATGCACATCTGGAGGCATTCTGTAATCTGTGGAACTTCAAAGTGTTGATGAAACACAGAAATTGCCTCGGGATTGAATACAACAGTCACCATGCTTACTTTCCTGCATGGGAGTAATGTCTCACACAGTCTACGCTTTGATCGTTCCCTGGAAGACCAGTAGTAGTTTCCGATGCACATCTGGAAACATTCTGTAATCTGTAAACTATCAGAGAGTTGTTCAAGCACATAAATTGCATCGGGATTGAATACAAAAGTCACCATGCGCACTTCCCTCCATGGGAGTGATGTCTCAAACAGTTTACGCTTTCATCGTTCCCTGGAAGCCCAGTAGTAGTTTCCGATGCACATCTGGGGGCATTCTGTAATGTGTGGACTATCAGAGTGTTGATGGAACACAGGAATTGCATCGGAATTGAATACAACAGTCACCAGGCGCACTTTCCTCCATGGGAGTAATGTCTCAAACAGTCTACGCTTTGATCGTTGCCTGCAAGACCAGTAGTAGTTTCCGATGCACATCTTTAGGAATTCTGTATTCTGTGGACCTTCAAAGTGTTGATGAAACACAGAAATTGCCTCGGGATTGAATACAACAGTCACCATGCGCACTTTCCTCCATGGGAGTAATGTCTTAAACAGTCTACGCCTTGATCGTTCCCTGGAAGACCAGTAGTAGTTTTCGATGCACATCTGGAGGCATTCTGTAATCTGTGGACTATCAGAGTGTTGTTCAAACACAGAAATTGCATCGGGATTGAATACAACAGTCACCATGCTTACTTTCCTCCATGGGAGTAATGTCTCAAACAGTCTACGCTTTGATCGTTTCCCGGAAGACCAGTAGTAGTTTCCGATGCACATCTGGAGGCATTCTGTAATCTGTGGACCTTCAAAGTGTTGATGAAACACAGAAATTGCTTCGGGATTGAATACAACAGTCATTATGCGCACTTTCCTCCAAGGGAGTAATGTCTTAAACAGTCCACGGTTTCATCGTTCCCTGGAAGACCAGTAGTAGTTTCCGATGCACATCTGGAGGCATTCTGTAATCTGTGGACTATTAGAGTGTTGTTGAAACACAGAAATTGCATCGGGATTGAATACAACAGTCACCATGCTTACTTTCCAGCATGGGAGTAATGTCTCACACTGTCTACGCTTTGATCGTTCCCTTGAAGACCAGTAGTAGTTTCCGATGCACATCTGGAAACATTCTGTAATCTGTAAACTATCAGAGAGTTGTTCAAGCACATAAATTGCATCGGGATTGAATACAACAGTCACCACGCTTTCTTTCCTCCATGGGAGTAATGTCTCAAACAGTCTACGCATTGATCGTTTCCTGGAAGACCAGTAGTAGTTTCCGATGCACATCTGGAGGCATTCTGTAATCTGTAGACCTTCAAAGTGTTGATGAAACACAGAAATTGCCTCGGGATTGAATACAACAGTCACCATGCTTACTTTCCTCCATGGGAGTAATGACTCAAACAGTCTACGCTCAGATCTTTTCCTGGAACACCAGTTGTAGTTTCCGATGCACATCTGGAGGCATTCTGAAATCTGTGGACCTTCAAAGTGTTGATGAAACACAGAAATTGCATCGGAATTGAAAACAACAGTCACCATGCGCACTTTCCTCCATGGGAGTAATGTGTCAAACAGTCTACACTTTGATCGATCATTGCAAGACCGGTAGTAGTTTCCGATGCACATCTGGAGGCATTTTGCAATCTGTGGACCTTCAAAGTGTTGATGAAACACAGAAATTGCCTCGGGATTGAATACAACAGTCACCATGCCCACTTTCCTCCATGGGAGTAATGTCTCAAATACTCTACGCTTTGATCGTTCCCTGGAAGACCAGTAATAGTTTCCGATGCACATCTGGAAGCATTCTGTAATCTGTAAACTATCAGAGAGTGGTTCAAGCACAGAAATTGCATCGGGATCAAATACAAAAGTCACCATGCGCACTTTCCTCCATGGGAGTAATGTCTCAAACAGTTTACGTTTTCATCGTTCGCTGTAAGACCAGTAGTAGTTTCCGATGCACATCTTGGGGCATTCTGTAATGTGTGGACTATCAGAGTGTTGATGAAACACAGGAATTGCATCGGAATTGAATACAACAGTCACCATGCGCACTTTCCTCCATGGCAGTAATGTCTCAAACAGTCTACGCTTAGATCGCTCTCCTGAAGACCAATAGTAGTTTCCGATGCACATCTGGAGTCATTTTGTAAACTGTGGACTATCAGAGTGTAGTTGAAACACAGATATTGCATTGGAATTGAATACAACAGTCACCACGCTTTCTTTCCTCCATGGGAGTAATGTCGCAAACAGTCTACGCATTGATCGTTTCCTGGAAGACCAGTAGTAGTTTCCGATGCACATTAGGAGGCATTCTGTAATCTGTAGACCTTCAAAGTGTTGATGAAACACAGAAATTGCATCGGGATTGAATACAACAGTCACCATGCTTACTTTCCTCCATGGGAGTAATGTCTCAAACAGTCTACGATTTGATCGTTTCCTGGAAGACCAGTTGTAGTTTCCGATGCACATCTGGAGGCATTCAGTAATCTGTGGACCTTCAAAGTGTTGATGAAACACAGAAATTCCATCGGAATTGAAAACAACAGTCACCATGCGCACTTTCCTCCATGGGAGTAATGTCTCAAACAGTTTACGCTTTCATCGTTCCCTGGAAGACCAGTTGTAGTTTCCGATGCACATCTTTAGGAATTCTGTAATCTGTGGACCTTCAAAGTGTTGATGAAACACAGATATTGCATCGGGATTGAATACAACAGTCACCATGGGCACTTTCCTCCATGGGAGCAATGTCTCAAACAGTCTACGCTTTGATCGTTCCCTGAAAGACCAGTAGTAGATTCCGATGCACATCTGGAGGCATTCTGTAATCTGTTGACCTTCAAAGTGTTGATGAAACACAGAAATTGCCTCGGGATTGAATACAACAGTCATTATGCGCACTTTCATCCATGGGAGTAATGTCTTAAACAGTCTACGGTCTGATCGTTCCCTGCAAGACCAGTAGTAGTATCCGATGCACATCTGGAGGCATTCTGTAATCTGTGGAACTTCAAAGTGTTGATGAAACACAGAAATTGCCTCGGGATTGAATACAACAGTCACCATGCTTACTTTCCTGCATGGGAGTAATGTCTCACACAGTCTACGCTTTGATCGTTCCCTGGAAGACCAGTAGTAGCTTCCGATGCACATCTGGAGGCATTCCGTAGTCTGTGGACTATCAGAGTGTTGATGAAACACAGAAATTGCATCGGGATTGAATACAACAGTCACCATGCACACGTTCCTCCATGGGAGTAATGTCTCAAATAGTCTACACTTTGATTCTTCCCTGGAAGACCAGTAGTAGTATCGGATGCAAATCTGGAAGCATTCCTTAATCTGTAAACTATCAGAGTGTTGTTCAAGCACAGAAATTGCATCGGGATTGAATACAACAGTCACCATGCGCACTTTCCTCCATGGGAGTAATGTCTCAAACAGTCTACGCATTGATCGTTTCCTGGAAGACCAGTAGTAGTTTCCGATGCACATCTGGAGGCATTCTGTAATCTGTAGACCTTCAAAGTGTTGATGAAACACAGATATTGCATCAGGATTGAATACAACAGTCACCATGCTTACTTTCCTCCATGGATGTAATGTCTCAAACAGTCTACGATTTAATCGTTTCCTGGAAGACCAGTTGTAGTTTCCGATGCACATCTTTAGGAATTCTGTAATATGTGGACCTTCAAAGTATTGATGAAACACAGAAATTGCATCGGGATTGAATACAACAGTCACCATGCGCACTTTCCTCCATGGGAGTAACGTCTCAAACAGTCTACGCTTTGATCGTTCCCTGCAAGTCCAGTAGTAGTTTCCGATGCACATCTGGAGGCATTCTGTAATCTGTGGACCTTCAAAGTGTTGATGAAACACAGATATTGCATCAGGATAGAATACAACAGTCACCATGCTTACTTTCCTCCATGGATGTAATGTCTCAAACAGTCTACGATTTAATCGTTTCCTGGAAGACCAGTTGTAGTTTCCGATGCACATCTTTAGGAATTCTGTAATATGTGGACCTTCAAAGTATTGATGAAACACAGAAATTGCATCGGGATTGAATACAACAGTCACCATGCGCACTTTCCTCCATGGGAGTAACGTCTCAAACAGTCTACGCTTTGATCGTTCCCTGCAAGTCCAGTAGTAGTTTCCGATGCACATCTGGAGGCATTCTGTAATCTGTGGACCTTCAAAGTGTTGATGAAACACAGAAATTGCCTCGGGATTGAATACAACAGTCACCATGCGCACTTTCCTCCATGGGAGTACTGTCTTAAACAGTCTACGCTTTGATCGTTCCCTGGAAGACCAGTAGTAGTTTTCAATGCACATCTGGAGGCATTCTGTAATCTGTGGACTATCAGAGAGTTGTTCAAACACAGAAATTGCATCGGGATTGAATACAACAGTCACCATGCTTACTTTCCTCCATGGGAGTAATGTCTCAAACAGTCTACGCTTTGATCGTTTCCCGGAAGACCAGTAGTAGTTTCCGATGCACATCTGGAGGCATTCTGTAATCTGTGGACCTTCAAAGTGTTGATGAAACACAGAAATTGCATGGGGATTGAATACAACAATCACCCTGCGCACTTTCCTCCATGGGAGTAATATCTCAAACAGTCTACGCTTTGATCGTTTCCTGGAAGACCAGTAGTAGTTTCCGATGCACATCTGGAGGCATTCTGTAGTCTGTGGACTATCAGAGTGTTGATGAAATACAGAAACTGCATCGGGATTGAATAAAACAGTCACCATGCGCACGTTCCTCTATGGGAGAAATGTCTCAAATAGTCTACAATTTGATCGTTCCCTGCAAGACCAGTAGTAGTTTCCGATGCACATCTGGAGGCATTCTGTAATCTGTGGACCTTCAAAGAGTTGATGAAACACAGAAATTGCATCGGGATTGAATACAACAGTCACCATGCGCACTTTCCTCCATGGCAGTAATGTCTCAAGCAGTCTACGCTTAGATCGTTTTCCTGAAGACCAATAGTAGTTTCCGATGCACATCTGGAGTCATTTTGTAAACTGTGGACTATCAGAGTGTAGTTGAAACACAGATATTGCATTGGAATTGAATACAACAGTCACCACGCTTTCTTTCCTCCATGGGAGTAATGTCTCAAACAGTCTACGCATTGATCGTTTCCTCGAAGACCAGTAGTAGTTTCCGATGCACATCTGGAGGCATTCTGTAATCTGTAGACCTTCAAAGTGTTGATGAAACACAGAAATTGCATCGGGATCGAATACAACAGTCACCATGCTTACTTTCCTCCATGGGAGTAATGTCTCAAACAGTCTACGATTTGATCGTTTCCTGGAAGACCAGTTGTAGTTTCCGATGCACATCTGGAGGCATTCTGTAATCTGTGGACCTTCAAAGTGTTGATGAAACACAGAAATTCCATCGGAATTGAAAACAACAGTCACCATGCGCACTTTCCTCCATGGGAGTAATGTCACAAACAGTTTACGCATTGATCGTCCCCTGCAAGTCCTGTAGTAGTTTCCGATGCACATCTGGATGCTTTCTGTAATCTGTGGACCGTCAAAGTGTTGATGAAACACAGAAATTGCCTCGGGATTGAATACAACAGTCACCATGCGCACTTTCCTCCATGGGAGTAATGTCTTAAACAGTCTACGCTTTGATCGTTCCCTGGAAGACCAGTAGTAGTTTTCGATGCACATCTGGAGGCATTCTGTAATCTGTGGACTATCAGAGTTTTGTTCAAACACAGAAATTGCATCGGGATTGAATACAACAGTCACCATGCTTACTTTCCTCCATGGGAGTAATATCTCAAACAGTCTACGCTTTGATCGTTTCCCGGAAGACCAGTAGTAGTTTCCGATGCACATCTGGAGGCATTCTGTAATCTGTGAACCTTCAAAGTGTTGATGAAACACAGAAATTGCCTCGGGATTGAATACAACAGTCACCACGCTTTCTTCCCTCCATGGGAGTAATGTCTCAAACAGTCTACGCATTGACCGTTTCCTGGAAAACCAGTAGTAGTTTCCGATGCACATCTGGAGGCATTCTGTAATCTGTAGACCTTCAAAGTGTTGATGAAACACAGATATTGCATCGGGATTGAATACAACAGTCTCCATGCTTACTTTCCTCCATGGGAGTAATGACTCAAACAGTCTACGCTTTGATCGTTTCCTGGAGGACCAGTTGTAGTTTCCGATGCACATCTGGAGGCATTCTGTAATCTGTGGACCTTCAAAATGTTGATGAAACACAGAAATTGCTTCGGGATTGAATACAACAGTCATTATGCGCACTTTCCTCCATGGGAGTAATGTCTCAAACAGTCTACGCTTTGATCGTTCCCTGCAAGACCAGTAGTAGTTTCCGATGCACATCTGGAGGCATTCTGTAATCTGTGGACCTTCAAAATGTTGATGAAACACAGAAATTGCTTCGGGATTGAATACAACAGTCATTATGCGCACTTTCCTCCATGGGAGTAATGTCTTAAACAGTCTACGGTTTCATCGTTCCCTGAAAGACCAGTAGTAGTTTCCGATGCACATCAGGAGGCATTCTGTAATCTGTGGACTATCAGAGTGTTGTTGAAACACATAAATTGCATCGGAATGGAATACAAAAGTCACCATGCGCACTTCCCTCCATGGGAGTGATGTCTCAGACAGTTTACGCTTTCATCGTTCCCTGGAAGACCAGTAGTAGTTTCCGATACACATCTGGGGGCATTCTGTAATGTGTGGACTATCAGAGTGTTGATGGAACACAGGAATTGCATCGGAATTGAATACAACAGTCACCAGGCGCACTTTCCTCCATGGGAGTAATGTCTCAAACAGTCTACGCTTTGATCGTTGCCTGCAAGACCAGTAGTAGTTTCCGATGCACATCTTTAGGAATTCTGTAATCTGTGGAACTTCAAAGTGTTGATGAAACACAGAATTTGCCTCGGGATTGAATACAACAGTCACCATGCGCACTTTCCTCCATGGCAGTAATGTCTCAAACAGTCTACGGTTTGATCGTTCCCTGCAAGACCTGTAGTAGTTTCCGATGCACATCTGGAGGATTTCTGTAATCTGTCGGCCTTCAAAGTGTTGATGAAACACAGAAATTGCCTCGGGATTGAATACAATAGTCACCATGCGCACTTTCCTCCATAGGAGTAATGTCTTAAACAGTCTATGCTTTGATCGTTCCCTGGAAGACCAGTAGTAGTTTTCGATGCACATCTGGAGGCATTCTGTAATCTGTGGACTATCAGAGAGTTGTTCAAACACAGAAATTGCATCGGGATTGAATACAACAGTCACCATGCTTACTTTCCTCCATGGGAGTAATGTCTCAAACAGTCTACGCTTTGATCGTTTCCCGGAAGACCAGTAGTAGTTTCCGATGCACATCTGGAGGCATTCTGTAATCTGTGGACCTTCAAAGTGTTGATGAAACACAGAAATTGCATGGGGATTGAATACAACAATCACCCTGCGCACTTTCCTCCATGGGAGTAATATCTGAAACAGTCTACGCTTTGATCGTTTCCTGGAAGACCAGTAGTAGTTTCCGATGCACATCTGGAGGCATTCTGTAGTCTGTGGACTATCAGATTGTTGATGAAACACAGAAATTGCATCGGGATTGAATACAACAGTCACCATGCACACGTTCCTCAATGGGAGTAATGTCTCAAATAGTCTACACTTTGATTCTTCCCTGGAAGACCAGTAGTAGTATCGGATGCAAATCTGGAAGCATTCCTTAATCTGTAAACTATCAGAGTGTTGTTCAAGCACAGAAATTGCATCGGGATTGAATACAACAGTCACCATGCGCACTTTCCTCCATGGGAGTAATGTCTCAAACAGTCTACGCATTGATCGTTTCCTGGAAGACCAGTAGTAGTTTCCGATGCACATCTGGAGGCATTCTGTAATCTGTAGACCTTCAAAGTGTTGATGAAACACAGATATTGCATCAGGATTGAATACAACAGTCACCATGCTTACTTTCCTCCATGGATGTAATGTCTCAAACAGTCTACGATTTGATCGTTTCCTGGAAGACCAGTTGTAGTTTCCGATGCACATCTTTAGGAATTCTGTAATATGTGGACCTTCAAAGTATTGATGAAACACAGAAATTGCATCGGGATTGAATACAACAGTCACCATGCTTACTTTCCTCCATGGGAGTAAAGTCTCAAACAGTCTACGCTTTGATCGTTTCCCGGAAGACCAGTAGTAGTTTCCGATGCACATCTGGAGGCATTCTGTAATCTGTGGACCTTCAAAGTGTTGATGAAACACAGAAATTGCATGGGGATTGAATACAACAATCACCCTGCGCACTTTCCTCCATGGGAGTAATATCTCAAACAGTCTACGCTTTGATCGTTTCCTGGAAGACCAGTAGTAGTTACCGGTGCACATCTGGAGGCATTCTGTAGTCTGTGGACTATCAGAGTGTTGATGAAATACAGAAACTGCATCGGGATTGAATAAAACAGTCACCATGCGCACGTTCCTCTATGGGAGAAATGTCTCAAATAGTCTACAATTTGATCGTTCCCTGCAAGACCAGTAGTAGTTTCCGATGCACATCTGGAGGCATTCTGTAATCTGTGGACCTTCAAAGAGTTGTTGAAACACAGAAATTGCATCGGGATTGAATACAACAGTCACCATGCGCACTTTCCTCCATGGCAGTAATGTCTCAAACAGTCTACGCTTAGATCGTTTTCCTGAAGACCAATAGTAGTTTCCGATGCACATCTGGAGTCATTTTGTAAACTGTGGACTATCAGAGTGTAGTTGAAACACAGATATTGCATTGGAATTGAATACAACAGTCACCACGCTTTCTTTCCTCCATGGGAGTAATGTCTCAAACAGTCTACGCATTGATCGTTTCCTCGAAGACCAGTAGTAGTTTCCGATGCACATCTGGAGGCATTCTGTAATCTGTAGACCTTCAAAGTGTTGATGAAACACAGAAATTGCATCGGGATTGAATACAACAGTCACCATGCTTACTTTCCTCCATGGGAGTAATGTCTCAAACAGTCTACGATTTGATCGTTTCCTGGAAGACCAGTTGTAGTTTCCGATGCACATCTGGAGGCATTCTGTAATCTGTGGACCTTCAAAGTGTTGATGAAACACAGAAATTCCATCGGAATTGAAAACAACAGTCACCATGCGCACTTTCCTCCATGGGAGTAATGTCACAAACAGTTTACGCATTGATCGTCCCCTGCAAGACCTGTAGTAGTTTCCGATGCACATCTGGATGCTTTCTGTAATCTGTGGACCGTCAAAGTGTTGATGAAACACAGAAATTGCCTCGGGATTGAATACAACAGTCACCATGGGCACTTTCCTCCATGGGAGTAATGTCTTAAACAGTCTACGCTTTGATCGTTCCCTGGAAGACCAGTAGTAGTTTTCGATGCACATCTGGAGGCATTCTGTAATCTGTGGACTATCCGAGTTTTGTTCAAACACAGAAATTGCATCGGGATTGAATACAACAGTCACCATGCTTACTTTCCTCCATGGGAGTAATATCTCAAACAGTCTACGCTTTGATCGTTTCCCGGAAGACCAGTAGTAGTTTCCGATGCACATCTGGAGGCATTCTGTAATCTGTGGACCTTCAAAGTGTTGATGAAACACAGAAATTGCATGGGGATTGAATACAACAATCACCCTGCGCACTTTCCACCATGGGAGTAATATCTCAAACAGTCTACGCTTTGATCGTTTCCTGGAAGACCAGTAGTAGTTTCCGATGCACATCTGGAGGCATTCTGTAGTCTGTAGACAATCAGACTGTTGATGAAATACAGAAACTGCATCGGGATTGAATACAACAGTCACCATACGCACGTTCCTCCATGGGAGAAATGTCTCAAATAGTCTACAATTTGATCGTTCCCTGCAAGACCAGTAGTAGTTTCCGATGCACATCTGGAGGCATTCTGTAATCTGTGAACCTTCAAAGTGTTGATGAAACACAGAAATTGCCTCGGGATTGAATACAACAGTCACCACGCTTTCTTTCCTCCATGGGAGTAATGTCTCAAACAGTCTACGCATTGACCGTTTCCTGGAAGACCAGTAGTAGTTTCCGATGCACATCTGGAGGCATTCTGTAATCTGCAGACCTTCAAAGTGTTGATGAAACACAGATATTGCATCGGGATTGAATACAACAGTCACCATGCTTACTTTCCTCCATGGGAGTAATGACTCAAACAGTCTACGCTTTGATCGTTTCCTGGAGGACCAGTTGTAGTTTCCGATGCACATCTGGAGGCATTCTGTAATCTGTGGACCTTCAAAGTGTTGATGAAACACAGAAATTGCATCGGGATTGAATACAACAGACACCATGCGCACTTTCCTCCATGGGAGTAATGTGTCAAACAGTCTACACTTTGATCGATCATTGCAAGACCGGTAGTAGTTTCCGATGCACATCTGGAGGCATTCTGCAATCTGTGGACCTTCAAAGTGTTGATGAAACACAGAAATTGCCTCGGGATTGAATACAACAGTCATTATGCCCACTTTCCTCCATGGGAGTAATGTCTCAAATACTCTACGCTTTGATCGTTCCCTGGAAGACCAGTAATAGTTTCCGATGCACATCTGGAAGCATCTGTAATCTGTAAACTATCAGAGAGTGGTTCAAGCACAGAAATTGCATCGGGATCAAATACAAAAGTCACCATACGCACTTTCCTCCATGGGAGTAATGTCTCAAACAGTTTACGCTTTCATCGTTCGCTGTAAGACCAGTAGTAGTTTCCGATGCACATCTGGGGGCATTCTGTAATGTGTGGACCTTCAAAATGTTGATGAAACACAGAAATTGCCTCGGGATTGAATACAACCGTCACCAGGCGCACTTTCCTCCATGGGAGTAATGTCTCAAACAGTCTACGCTTTGATCGTTCCCTGCAAGACCAGTAGTAGTTTCCGATGCACATCTGGAGGCATTCTGTAATCTGTGGACCTTCAAAATGTTGATGAAACACAGAAATTGCTTCGGGATTGAATACAACAGTCATTATGCGCACTTTCCTCCATGGGAGTAATGTCTTAAACAGTCTACGGTTTCATCGTTCCCTGGAAGACCAGTAGTAGTTTCCGATGCACATCTGGAGGCATTCTGTAATCTGTGGACTATCAGAGTGTTGTTGAAACACAGAAATTGCCTCGGGATTGAATACAACCGTCATCAGGCGCAGTTTCCTCCATGGGAGTAATGTCTCAAACAGTCTACGCTTTGATCGTTCCCTGCAAGACCAGTAGTAGTTTCCGATGCACATCTGGAGGCATTCTGTAATCTGTGGACCTTCAAAATGTTGATGAAACACAGAAATTGCTTCGGGATTGAATACATCAGTCATTATGCGCACTTTCCTCCATGGGAGTAATGTCTTAAACAGTCTACGGTTTCATCGTTCCCTGGAAGACCAGTAGTAGTTTCCGATGCACATCTGGAGGCATTCTGTAATGTGTGGACCTTCAAAATGTTGATGAAACACAGAAATTGCCTCGGGATTGAATACAACCGTCACCAGGCGCACTTTCCTCCATGGGAGTAATGTCTCAAACAGTCTACGCTTTGATCGTTCCCTTGAAGACCAGTAGTAGTTTCCTATGCATATCTGGAAGCATTCTGTATTCTGTAAACTATCAGAGAGTTGTTCAAGCACAGAAATTGCATCGGAATAGAATACAACAGTCACCAGGCGCACTTTCCTCCATGGGAGTAATGTCTCAAACAATCTACACTTTGATCGTTCAATGCAAGACCGGTAGTAGTTTCCGATGCACATCTGGAGGCATTCTGTAAGCTGCGGACCTTCAAAGTGTTGATGAAACACAGAAATTGCCTCGGGATTGAATACAACCGTCACCATGCGCACTTTCCTCCATGGGAGTAATGTCTCAAATAGTCTACGCTTTGATCGTTCCCTGGAAGACCAGTAGTAGTTTCCGATGCACATCTGAAAGCATTCTGTAATCTGTAAACTATCAGAGGGTTGTTCAAGCACATAAATTGCATCGGGATGGAATACAAAAGTCACCATGCGCACTTCCCTCCATGGGAGTGATGTCTCAGACAGTTTACGCTTTCATCGTTCCCTGGAAGACCAGTAGTAGTTTCCGATACACATCTGGGGGCATTCTGTAATGTGTGGACTATCAGAGTGTTGATGGAACACAGGAATTGCATCGGAATTGAATACAACAGTCACCAGGCGCACTTTCCTCCATGGGAGTAATGTCTCAAACAGTCTACGCTTTGATCGTTGCCTGCAAGACCAGTAGTAGTTTCCGATGCACATCTTTAGGAATTCTGTAATCTGTGGAACTTCAAAGTGTTGATGAAACACAGAATTTGCCTCGGGATTGAATACAACAGTCACCATGCGCACTTTCCTCCATGGCAGTAATGTCTCAAACAGTCTACGGTTTTATCGTTCCCTGCAAGACCTGTAGTAGTTTCCGATGCACATCTGGAGGATTTCTGTAATCTGTCGGCCTTCAAAGTGTTGATGAAACACAGAAATTGCCTCGGGATTGAATACAACAGTCACCATGCGCACTTTCCTCCATGGGAGTAATGTCTTAAACAGTCTATGCTTTGATCGTTCCCTGGAAGACCAGTAATAGTTTTCGATGCACATCTGGAGGCATTCTGTAATCTGTGGACTATCAGAGTGTTGTTCAAACACAGAAATTGCATCGGGATTGAATACAAAAGTCACCATGCTTACTTTCCTCCATGGGAGTAATATCTCAAACAGTCTACGCTTTGATCGTTTCCCGGAAGACCAGTAGTAGTTTCCGATGCACATCTGGAGGCATTCTGTAATCTGTGGACCTTCAAAGTGTTGATGAAACACAGAAATTGCGTGGGGATTGAATACAACAATCACCCTGCGCACTTTCCTCCATGGGAGTAATATCTCAAACAGTCTACGCTTTGATCGTTTCCTGGAAGACCAGTAGTAGTTTCCGATGCACATCTGGAGGCATTCTGTAGTCTGTGGACTATCAGAGTGTTGATGAAATACAGAAACTGCATCGGGATTGAATACAACAGTCACCATGCGCACGTTCCTCCATGGGAGAAATGTCTCAAATAGTCTACAATTTGATCGTTCCCTGCAAGACCAGTAGTAGTTTCCGATGCACATCTGGAGGCATTCTGTAATCTGTGGACCTTCAAAGAGTTGATGAAACTCAGAAATTGCCTCGGGATTGAATACAACAGTCACCACGCTTTCTTTCCTCCATGGGAGTAATGTCTCAAACAGTCTACGCATTGATCGTTTCCTGGAAGACCAGTAGTAGTTTCCGATGCACATCTGGAGGCATTCTGTAATCTGTAGACCTTCAAAGTGTTGATGAAACACAGATATTGCATCGGGATTGAATACAACAGTCACCATGCTTACTTTCCTCCATGGGAGTAATGACTCAAACAGTCTACGCTTTGATCTTTTCCTGGAAGACCAGTTGTAGTTTCCGATGCACATCTGGAGGCATTCTGTAATCTGTGGACCTTCAAAGTGTTGATGAAACACAGAAATTGCATCGGAATTGAAAACAACAGTCACCATGCGCACATTCCTCCATGGGAGTAATGTGTCAAACACTCTACACTTTGATCGATCATTGCAAGACCGGTAGTAGTTTCCGATGCACATCTGGAGGCATTCTGCAATCTGTGGACCTTCAAAGTGTTGATGAAACACAGAAATTGCCTCGGGATTGAATAGAACAGTCACCATGCCCACTTTCCTCCATGGGAGTAATGTCTCAAATACTCTACGCTTTGATCGTTCCCTGGAACACCAGTAATAGTTTCCGATGCACATCTGGAAGCATTCTGTAATCTGTACACTATCTGAGAGTGGTTCAAGCACAGAAATTGCATCGGGATCAAATACAAAAGTCACCATGCGCACTTTCCTCCATGGGAGTAATGTCTCAAACAGTTTACGCTTTCATCGTTCGCTGTAAGACCAGTAGTAGTTTCCGATGCACATCTGGGGGCATTCTGTAATGTGTGGACTATCAGAGTGTTGATGAAACACAGGAATTGCATCGGAATTGAATACAACAGTCACCAGGCGCACTTTCCTCCATGGGAGTAATGTCTCAAACAGTCTACGCTTTGATCGTTTCCTGGAAGACCAGTAGTAGTTTCCGATGCATATCTGGAGGCATTCTGTAATCTGTGGACCTTCAAAGTGTTGATGAAACACAGAAATTGCCTCGGGATTGAATACAACAGTCACCATGAGCACTTTCCTCCATGGGAGTAATGTATCAAACAGTCTACGCTTTGATCGTTGACCTGAAGACCAGTAGTAGTTTCTGATGCACATCTGGAGGCATTCTGTAATCTGTGGACTATCAGAGTGTTGTTGAAACACAGATATTGCATCGGGATTGAATACAATAGTCACCATGCTTACTTTCCTCCATGGGAGTAATGTCTCAAAGAGTCTACGCTTTGATCGTCGCTGGAAGACCAGTTGTAGTTTACGATGCACATCTGGAGGAATTCTGTAACCTGTGGAGCTTCAAAGTGTTGATGAAACACAGAAATTGCCTCGGGATTGAATACAACAGTCACCATGCGCACTTTCCTCCATGGGAGTAATGTCACAAACAGTTTACGCTTTGATCGTCCCCTGCAAGACCTGTAGTAGTTTCCGATGCACATCTGGATGCTTTCTGTAATCTGTGGACCTTCAAAGTGTTGATGAAACACAGAAATTGCCTCGGGATTGAATACACCAGTCACCATGCGCACTTTCCTCCATGGGAGTAATGTCTTAAACAGTCTACGCTTTGATCGTTTCCTGGAAGACCAGTAGTAGTTTCCGATGCACATCTGGAGGCATTCTGTAGTCTGTGGACTATCAGAGTGTTGATGAAATATAGAAACTGCATCGGGATTGAATACAACAGTTACCATGCGCACGTTCCTCCATGGGAGAAATGTCTCAAATAGTCTACAATTTGATCGTTCCCTGCAAGACCAGTAGTAGTTTCCGATGCACATCTGGAGGCATTCTGTAATCTGTGGACCTTCAAAGTGTTGATGAAACACAGAAATTGCCTCGGGATTGAATACAACAGTCACCACGCTTTCTTTCCTCCATGGGAGTAATGTCTCAAACAGTCTACGCATTGATCGTTTCCTGGAAGACCAGTAGTAGTTTCCGATGCACATCTGGAGGTATTCTGTAATCTGTAGACCTTCAAAGTGTTGATGAAACACAGATATTGCATCGGGATTGAATACAACAGTCATTATGCTTACTTTCCTCCATGGGAGTAATGACTCAAACAGTCTACGCTTTGATCGTTTCCTGGAAGACCAGTTGTAGTTTCCGATGCACATCTGTAGGCATTCAGTAATCTGTGGACCTTCAAAGTATTGATGAAACACAGAAATTGCATCGGAATTGAAAACAACAGTCACCATGCGCACTTTCCTCCATGGGAGTAATGTGTCAAACAGTCTACACTTTGATCGACCATTGCAAGACCGGTAGTAGTTTCCGATGCACATCTGGCGGCATTCTGCAATCTGTGGACCTTCAAAGTGTTGATGAAACACAGAATCTGCCTCGGGATTGAATACAACAGTCACCATGCCCACTTTCCTCCATGGGAGTAATGTCTCAAATACTCTACGCTTTGATCGTTCCCTGGAAGACCAGTAATAGCTTCCGATGCACATCTGGAAGCATTCTGTAATCTGTAAACTATCAGAGAGTGGTTCAAGCACAGAAATTGCATCGGAATCAAATACAAAAGTCAACATGCGCACTTTCCTCCATTTGAGTAATGTCTCCAACAGTTTACGCTTTCATCGTTCGCTGTAAGACCAGTAGTAGTTTCCGATGCACATCTGGGGGCATTCTGTAATGTGTTGACTATCAGAGTGTTGATGAAACACAGGAATTGCATCGGAATTGAATACAACAGTCACCAGGCGCACTTTCCTCCATGGGAGTAATGTCTCAAACAGTCTACGCTTTGATCGTTCCCTGCAAGACCAGAAGTAGTTTCCGATGCACATCCGGATTCATTCTGTAATCTGTGGACCTTCAAAGTGTTGATGAAACACAGAAATTGCATCGGAATTGAAAACAACAGTCACCATGCGCACTTTCCTCCATGGGAGTAATGTGTCAAACAGTCTACACTTTGATCGATCATTGCAAGACCGGTAGTAGTTTCCGATGCACATCTGGAGGCATTCTGCAATCTGTGGACCTTCAAAGTGTTGATGAAACACAGAATCTGCCTCGGGATTGAATACAACAGTCACCATGCCCACTTTCCTCCATGGGAGTAATGTCTCAAATACTCTACGCTTTGATCGTTCCCTGGAAGACCAGTAATAGTTTCCGATGCACATCTGGAAGCATTCTGTAATCTGTAAACTATCAGAGAGTGATTCAAGCACAGAAATTGCATCGGAATCAAATACAAAAGTCAACATGCGCACTTTCCTCCATGGGAGTAATGTCTCAAACAGTTTACGCTTTCATCGTTCGCTGTAAGACCAGTAGTAGTTTCCGATGCACATCTGGGGGCATTCTGTAATGTGTGGACTATCAGAGTGTTGATGAAACACAGGAATTGCATCGGAATTGAATACAACAGTCACCATGCGCACTTTCCTTCATGGGAGTAATGTCTTAAACAGTCTACGCTTTGATCGTTCCCTGGAAGACCAGTAGTAGTTTCCGATGCACATCTGGAGGCATTCTGTAATCTGTGGACTATCAGAGTGTTGTTGAAACACAGAAATTGCATCGGTATTGAATACAACAGTCACCATGCTTACTTTCCTCTATGGGAGTAATGTCTCTAACAGTCTACGCTTTGATCGTTTCCTGGAAGACCAGTAGTAGTTTCCGATGCATATCTGGAGGCATTCTGTAATCTGTGGACCTTCAAAGTGTTGATGAAACACAGAAATTGCCTCGGGATTGAATACAACAGTCACCATGCGCACTTTCCTCCATGGGAGTAATGTCTCAAACAGTCTACGCTTTGATCGTTGTCCTGAAGACCAGTAGTAGTTTCTGATGCACATCTGGAGGCATTCTGTAATCTGTGGACTATCAGAGTGTTGTTGAAACACAGATATTGCATCGGGATTGAATACAATAGTCACCATGCTTACTTTCCTCCATGGGAGTAATGTCTAAAAGAGTCTACGCTTTGATCGTCGCTGGAAGACCAGTTGTAGTTTACGATGCACATCTGGAGGAATTCTGTAATCTGTGGACCTTCAAAGTATTGATGAAACACAGAAATTGCATCGGGATTGAATACAACAGTCACCATGCGCACTTTCCTCCATGGGAGTAATGTCACAAACAGTTTACGCTTTGATCGTCCCCTGCAAGACCTGTAGTAGTTTCCGATGCACATCTGGATGCTTTCTGTAATCTGTGGACCTTCAAAGTGTTGATGAAACACAGAAATTGCCTCGGGATTGAATACAACAGTCACCATGCGCACTTTCCTCCATGGGAGTAATGTCTTAAACAGTCTACGCTTTGATCGTTCCCTGGAAGACCAGTAGTAGTTTTCGATGCACATCTGGAGGCATTCTGTAATCTGTGGACTATCAGAGTGTTGATGAAACACAGAAATTGCATGGGGATTGAATACAACAATCACCCTGCGCACTTTCCACCATGGGAGTAATATCTCAAACAGTCTACGCTTTGATCGTTTCCTGGAAGACCAGTAGTAGTTTCCGATGCACATCTGGAGGCATTCTGTAGACTGTGGGCTATCAGAGTGTTGATGAAATACAGAAACTGCATCGGGATTGAATACAACAGTCACCATGCACACGTTCCTCCATGGGAGAAATGTCTCAAATAGTCTACAATTTGATCGTTCCCTGCAAGACCAGTAGTAGTTTCCGATGCACATCTGGAGGCATTCTGTAATCTGTGGACCTTCAAAGTGTTGATGAAACACAGAAATTGCCTCGGGATTGAATACAACAGTCACCACGCTTTCTTTCCTCCATGGGAGTAATGTCTCAAACAGTCTACGCATTGATCGTTTCCTCGAAGACCAGTAGTAGTTTCCGATGCACATCTGGAGGCATTCTGTAATCTGTGGACCTTCAAAGTGTTGATGAAACACAGAATTTGCATCGGAATTGAAAACAACAGTCACCATGCGCACTTTCCTCCATGGGAGTAATGTGTCAAACAGTCTACACTTTGATCGATCATTGCAAGACCGGTAGTAGTTTCCGATGTACATCTGGCGGCATTCTGCAATCTGTGGACCTTCAAAGTGTTGATGAAACACAGAGTCTGCCTCGGGATTGAATACAACAGTCACCATGCCCACTTTCCTCCATGGGAGTAATGTCTCAAATACTCTACGCTTTGATCGTTCCCTGGAAGACCAGTAATAGTTTCCGATGCACATCTGGAAGCATTCTGTAATCTGTAAACTATCAGAGAGTGGTTCAAGCACAGAAATTGCATCGGAATCAAATACAAAAGTCAACATGCGCACTTTCCTCCATGGGAGTAATGTCTCAAACAGTTTACGCTTTCATCGTTCGCTGTAAGACCTGTAGTAGTTTCCGATGCACATCTGCGGGGATTCTGTAATGTGTGGACTATCAGAGTGTTGATGAAACACAGGAATTGCCTCGGGATTGAATACAACAGTCATTATGCGCACTTTCATCCATGGGAGTAATGTCTTAAACAGTCTACGGTCTGATCGTTCCCTGCAAGACCAGTAGTAGTTTCCGATGCACATCTGGAGGCATTCTGTAATCTGTGGAACTTCAAAGTGTTGATGAAACACAGAAATTGCCTCGGGATTGAATACAACAGTCACCATGCTTACTTTCCTGCATGGGAGTAATGTCTCACACAGTCTACGCTTTGATCGTTCCCTGGAAGACCAGTAGTAGTTTCCGATGCACATCTGGAGGCATTCCGTAGTCTGTGGACTATCAGAGTGTTGATGAAACACAGAAACTGCATCGGGATTGAATACAACAGTCACCATTCACACGTTCCTCCATGGGAGTAATGTCTCAAATAGTCTACACTTTGATTCTTCCCTGGAAGACCAGTAGTAGTATCGGATGCAAATCTGGAAGCATTCCTTAATCTGTAAACTATCAGAGTGTTGTTCAAGCACAGAAATTGCATCGGGATTGAATACAACAGTCACCATGCGCACTTTCCTCCATGGGAGTAATGTCTCAAACAGTCTACGCATTGATCGTTTCCTGGAAGACCAGTAGTAGTTTCCGATGCACATCTGGAGGCATTCTGTAATCTGTAGACCTTCAAAGTGTTGATGAAACACAGATATGGCATCAGGATTGAATACAACAGTCACCATGCTTACTTTCCTCCATGGATGTAATGTCTCAAACAGTCTACGATTTGATCGTTTCCTGGAAGACCAGTTGTAGTTTCCGATGCACATCTTTAGGAATTCTGTAATATGTGGACCTTCAAAGTATTGATGAAACACAGAAATTGCATCGGGATTGAATACAACAGTCACCATGCGCACTTTCCTCCATGGGAGTAACGTCTCAAACAGTCTACGCTTTGATCGTTCCCTGCAAGACCAGTAGTAGTTTCCGATGCACATCTGGAGGCATTCTGTAATCTGTGGACCTTCAAAGTGTTGATGAAACACAGAAGTTGCCTCGGGATTGAATACAACAGTCACCATGCGCACTTTCCTCCATGGGAGTACTGTCTTAAACAGTCTACGCTTTGATCGTTCCCTGGAAGACCAGTAGTAGTTTTCAATGCACATCTGGAGGCATTCTGTAATCTGTGGACTATCAGAGAGTTGTTCAAACACAGAAATTGCATCGGGATTGAATACAACAGTCACCATGCTTACTTTCCTCCATGGGAGTAATGTCTCAAACAGTCTACGCTTTGATCGTTTCCCGGAAGACCAGTAGTAGTTTCCGATGCACATCTGGAGGCATTCTGTAATCTGTGGACCTTCAAAGTGTTGATGAAACACAGAAATTGCATGGGGATTGAATACAACAATCACCCTGCGCACTTTCCTCCATGGGAGTAATATCTCAAACAGTCTACGCTTTGATCGTTTCCTGGAAGACCAGTAGTAGTTTCCGATGCACATCTGGAGGCATTCTGTAGTCTGTGGACTATCAGAGTGTTGATGAAATACAGAAACTGCATCGGGATTGAATAAAACAGTCACCATGCGCACGTTCCTCTATGGGAGAAATGTCTCAAATAGTCTACAATTTGATCGTTCCCTGCAAGACCAGTAGTAGTTTCCGATGCACATCTGGAGGCATTCTGTAATCTGTGGACCTTCAAAGAGTTGATGAAACACAGAAATTGCATCGGGATTGAATACAACTGTCACCATGCGCACTTTCCTCCATGGCAGTAATGTCTCAAACAGTCTACGCTTACATCGTTTTCCTGAAGACCAATAGTAGTTTCCGATGCACATCTGGAGTCATTTTGTAAACTGTGGACTATCAGAGTGTAGTTGAAACACAGATATTGCATTGGAATTGAATACAACAGTCACCACGCTTTCTTTCCTCCATGGGAGTAATGTCTCAAACAGTCTACGCATTGATCGTTTCCTCGAAGACCAGTAGTAGTTTCCGATGCACATCTGGAGGCATTCTGTAATCTGTAGACCTTCAAAGTGTTGATGAAACACAGAAATTGCATCGGGATTGAATACAACAGTCACCATACTTACTTTCCTCCATGGGAGTAATGTCTCAAACAGTCTACGATTTGATCGTTTCCTGGAAGACCAGTTGTAGTTTCCGATGCACATCTGGAGGCATTCTGTAATCTGTGGACCTTCAAAGTGTTGATGAAACACAGAAATTCCATCGGAATTGAAAACAACAGACACCATGCGCACTTTCCTCCATGGGAGTAATGTCACAAACAGATTACGCATTGATCGTCCCCTGCAAGACCTGTAGTAGTTTCCGATGCACATCTGGATGCTTTCTGTATTCTGTGGACGTTCAAAGTGTTGATGAAACACAGAAATTGCCTCGGGATTGAATACAACAGTCACCATGCGCACTTTCCTCCATGGGAGTAATGTCTTAAACAGTCTACGCTTTGATCGTTCCCTGGAAGACCAGTAGGAGTTTTCGATGCACATCTGGAGGCATTCTGTAATCTGTGGACTATCAGAGTTTTGTTCAAACACAGAAATTGCATCGGGATTGAATACAACAGTCACCATGCTTACTTTCCTCCATGGGAGTAATGTCTCAAACAGTCTACGCTTTGATCGTTTCCCGGAAGACCAGTAGTAGTTTCCGATGCACATCTGGAGGCATTCTGTAATCTGTGGACCTTCAAATTGTTGATGAAACACAGAAATTGCACGGGGATTGAATACAACAATCACCCTGCGCACTTTCCACCATGGGAGTAATATCTCAAAGAGTCTACGCTTTGATCGTTTCCTGGAAGACCAGTAGTAGTTTCCGATGCACATCTGGAGGCATTCTGTAGTCTGTAGACAATCAGAGTGTTGATGAAATACAGAAACTGCATCGGGATTGAATACAACAGTCACCATACGCACGTTCCTCCATGGGAGAAATGTCTCAAATAGTCTACAATTTGATCGTTCCCTGCAAGACCAGTAGTAGTTTCCGATGCACATCTGGAGGCATTCTGTAATCTGTGAACCTTCAAAGTGTTGATGAAACACAGAAATTGCCTCGGGATTGAATACAACAGTCACCACGCTTTCTTTCCTCCATGGGAGTAATGTCTCAAACAGTCTACGCATTGATCGTTTCCTGGAAGACCAGTTGTAGTTTCCGTTGCACATCTGGAGGCATTCTGTAATGTGTGGACTATCAGAGTGTTGATGAAACACAGGAATTGCATCGGAATTGAATACAACAGCCACCAGGCGCACTTTCCTCCATGGGAGTAATGTCTCAAACAGTCTACGCTTTGATCGTTCCCTGCAAGACCAGTAGTAGTTTCCGATGCACATGTGGATGCATTCTGTAATCTGTGGACCTTCAAAGTGTTGATGAAACACATAAATTGCCTCGGGATTGAATACAACAGTCACCATGCGCACTTTCCTTCATGGGAGTAATGTCTTAAACTGTCTACGCTTTCATCGTTCCCTGGAAGACCAGTAGTAGTTTCCGATGCACATCTGGAGGCATTCTGTAATCTGTGGACTATCAGAGTGTTGTTGAAACACAGAAATTGCATCGGTATTGAATACAACAGTCACCATGCTTACTTTCCTCTATGGGAGTAATGTCCCTAACAGTCTACGCTTTGATCGTTTCCTGGAAGACCAGTAGTAGTTTCCGATGCATATCTGGAGGCATTCTGTAATCTGTGGACCTTCAAAGTGTTGATGAAACACAGAAATTGCCTCGGGATTGAATACAACAGTCACCATGTGCACTTTCCTCCATGGGAGTAATGTCTCAAACAGTCTACGCTTTGATCGTTGTCCTGAAGACCAGTAGTAGTTTCTGATGCACATCTGGAGGCATTCTGTAATCTGTGGACTATCAGAGTGTTGTTGAAACACAGATATTGCATCGGGATTGAATACAATAGTCACCATGCTTACTTTCCTCCATGGGAGTAATGTCTCAAAGAGTCTACGCTTTGATCGTCGCTGGAAGACCAGTTGTAGTTTACGATGCACATCTGGAGGAATTCTGTAATCTGTGGACCTTCAAAGTGTTGATGAAACACAGAAATTGCATCGGGATTGAATACAACAGTCACCATGCGCACTTTCCTCCATGGGAGTAATGTCACAAACAGTTTACGCTTTGATCGTCCCCTGCAAGACCTGTAGTAGTTTCCGATGCACATCTGGATGCTTTCTGTAATCTGTGGACCTTCAAAGTGTTGATGAAACACATAAATTGCCTCGGGATAGAATACAACAGTCACCATGCGCACTTTCCTCCATGGGAGTAATGTCTTAAACAGTCTACGCTTTGATCGTTCCCTGGAAGACCAGTAGTAGTTTTCGATGCACATCTGGAGGCATTCTGTAATCTGTGGACTATCAGAGTGTTGATGAAACACAGAAATTGCATGGGGATTGAATACAACAGTCACCCTGCGCACTTTCCACCATGGGAGTAATATCTCAAACAGTCTACGCTTTGATCGTTTCCTGGAAGACCAGTAGTAGTTTCCGATGCACATCTGGAGGCATTCTGTAGTCTGTGGACTATCAGAGTGTTGATGAAATACAGAAACTGCATCGGGATTGAATACAACAGTCACCATGCGCACGTTCCTCCATGGGAGAAATGTCTCAAATTGTCTACAATTTGATCGTTCCCTGCAAGACCAGTAGTAGTTTCCGATGCACATCTGGAGGCATTCTGTAATCTGTGGACCTTCAAAGTGTTGATGAAACACAGAAATTGCCTCGGGATTGAATACAACAGTCACCACGCTTTCTTTCCTCCATGGGAGTAATGTCTCAAACAGTCTACGCATTGATCGTTTCCTGGAAGACCAGTAGCAGTTTCCGATGCACATCTGGAGGCATTCTGTAATCTGTAGACCTTTAAAGTGTTGATGAAACACAGATATTGCATCGGGATTGAATACAACATTCACCATGCTTACTTTCCTCCATGGGAGTAATGACTCAAACAATCTACGTTTTGATCGTTTCCTGGAAGACCAGTTGTAGTTTCCGATGCACATCTGGAGGCATTCTGTAATCTGTGGACCTTCAAAGTGTTGATGAAACACAGAAATTGCATCGGAATTGAAAACAACAGTCACCATGCGCACTTTCCTCCATGGGAGTAATGTGTCAAACAGTCTACACTTTGATCGATCATTGCAAGACCGGTAGTAGTTTCCGATGCACATCTGGCGGCATTCTGCAATCTGTGGACCTTCAAAGTGTTGATGAAACACAGAGTCTGCCTCGGGATTGAATACAACAGTCACCATGCCCACTTTCCTCCATGGGAGTAATGTCTCAAATACTCTACGCTTTGATCGTTCCCTGGAAGACCAGTAATAGTTTGCGATGCACATCTGGAAGCATTCTGTAATCTGTAAACTATCAGAGAGCGGTTCAAGCACAGAAATTGCATCGGAATCAAATACAAAAGTCAACATGCGCACTTTCCTCCATGGGAGTAATGTCTCAAACAGTTTACGCTTTCATCGTTCGCTGTAAGACCAGTAGTAGTTTCCGATGCACATCTGGGGGCATTCTGTAATGTGTGGACTATCAGAGTGTTGATGAAACACAGGAATTGCCTCGGGATTGAATACAACAGTCATTATGCGCACTTTCATCCATGGGAGTAATGTCTTAAACAGTCTACGGTCTGATCGTTCCCTGCAAGACCAGTAGTAGTTTCCGATGCACATCTGGAGGCATTCTGTAATCTGTGGAACTTCAAAGTGTTGATGAAACACAGAAATTGCCTCGGGATTGAATACAACAGTCACCATGCTTACTTTCCTGCATGGGAGTAATGTCTCACACAGTCTACGCTTTGATCGTTCCCTGGAAGACCAGTAGTAGTTTCCGATGCACATCTGGAGGCATTCCGTAGTCTGTGGACTATCAGAGTGTTGATGAAACACAGAAACTGCATCGGGATTGAATACAACAGTCACCATGCACACGTTCCTCCATGGGAGTAATGTATCAAATAGTCTACACTTTGATTCTTCCCTGGAAGACCAGTAGTAGTATCGGATGCAAATCTGGAAGCATTCCTTAATCTGTAAACTATCAGAGTGTTGTTCAAGCACAGAAATTGCATTGGGATTGAATACAACAGTCACCATGCGCACTTTCCTCCATGGGAGTAATGTCTCAAACAGTCTACGCATTGATCGTTTCCTGGAAGACCAGTAGTAGTTTCCGATGCACATCTGGAGGCATTCTGTAATCTGTAGACCTTCAAAGTGTTGATGAAACACAGATATTGCATCAGGATTGAATACAACAGTCACCATGCTTACTTTCCTCCATGGATGTAATGTCTCAAACAGTCTACGATTTGATCGTTTTCTGGAAGACCAGTTGTAGTTTCCGATGCACATCTTTAGGAATTCTGTAATATGTGGACCTTCAAAGTATTGATGAAACACAGAAATTGCATCGGGATTGGATACAACAGTCACCATGCGCACTTTCCTCCATGGGACTAACGTCTCAAACAGTCTACGCTTTGATCGTTCCCTGCAAGACCAGTAGTAGTTTCCGATGCACATCTGGAGGCATTCTGTAATCTGTGGACCTTCAAAGTGTTGATGAAACACAGAAATTGCCTCGGGATTGAATACAACAGTCACCATGCGCACTTTCCTCCATGGGAGTACTGTCTTAAACAGTCTACGCTTTGATCGTTCCCTGGAAGACCAGTAGTAGTTTTCAATGCACATCTGGAGGCATTCTGTAATCTGTGGACTATCAGAGAGTTGTTCAAACACAGAAATTGCATCGGGATTGAATACAACAGTCACCATGCTTACTTTCCTCCATGGGAGTAATGTCTCAAACAGTCTACGCTTTGATCGTTTCCCGGAAGACCAGTAGTAGTTTCCGATGCACATCTGGAGGCATTCTGTAATCTGTGGACCTTCAAAGTGTTGATGAAACACAGAAATTGCATGGGGATTGAATACAACAATCACCCTGCGCACTTTCCTCCATGGGAGTAATATCTCAAACAGTCTACGCTTAGATCGTTTCCTGGAAGACCAGTAGTAGTTTCCGATGCACATCTGGAGGCATTCTGTAGTCTGTGGACTATCAGAGTGTTGATGAAATACAGAAACTGCATCGGGATTGAATAAAACAGTCACCATGCGCACGTTCCTCTATGGGAGAAATGTCTCAAATAGTCTACAATTTGATCGTTCCCTGGAAGACCAGTAGTAGTTTCCGATGCACATCTGGAGGCATTCTGTAATCTGTGGACCTTCAAAGAGTTGATGAAACACAGAAATTGCATCGGGATTGAATACAACAGTCACCATGCGCACTTTCCTCCATGGCAGTAATGTCTCAAACAGTCTACGCTTAGATCGTTTTCCTGAAGACCAATAGTAGTTTCCGATGCACATCTGGAGTCATTTTGTAAACTGTGGACTATCAGAGTGTAGTTGAAACACAGATATTGCATTGGAATTGAATACAACAGTCACCACGCTTTCTTTCCTCCATGGGAGTAATGTCTCAAACAGTCTACGCATTGATCGTTTCCTCGAAGACCAGTAGTAGTTTCCGATGCACATCTGGAGGCATTCTGTAATCTGTAGACCTTCAAAGTGTTGATGAAACACAGAAATTGCATCGGGATTGAATACAACAGTCACCATGCTTACTTTCCTCCATGGGAGTAATGTCTCAAACAGTCTACGATTTGATCGTTTCCTGGAAGACCAGTTGTAGTTTCCGATGCACATCTGGAGGCATTCTGTAATCTGTGGACCTTCAAAGTGTTGATGAAACACAGAAATTCCATCGGAATTGAAAACAACAGTCACCATGCGCACTTTCCTCCATGGGAGTAATGTCACAAACAGTTTACGCATTGATCGTCCCCTGCAAGACCTGTAGTAGTTTCCGATGCACATCTGGATGCTTTCTGTAATCTGTGGACCTTCAAATTGTTGATGAAACACAGAAATTGCCTCGGGATTGAATACAACAGTCACCATGCGCACTTTCCTCCATGGGAGTAATGTCTTAAACAGTCTACGCTTTGATCGTTCCCTGGAAGACCAGTAGTAGTTTTCGATGCACATCTGGAGGCATTCTGTAATCTGTGGACTATCAGAGTTTTGTTCAAACACAGAAATTGCATCGGGATTGAATACAACAGTCACCATGCTTACTTTCCTCCATGGGAGTAATGTCTCAAACAGTCTACGCTTTGATCGTTTCCCGGAAGACCAGTAGTAGTTTCCGATGCACATCTGGAGGCATTCTGTAATCTGTGGACCTTCAAAGTGTTGATGAAACACAGAAATTGCATGGGGATTGAATACAACAATCACCCTGCGCACTTTCCACCATGGGAGTAATATCTCAAACAGTCTACGCTTTGATCGTTTCCTGGAAGACCAGTAGTAGTATCCGATGCACATCTGGAGGCATTCTGTAGTCTGTAGACAATCAGAGTGTTGATGAAATACAGAAACTGCATCGGGATTGAATACAACAGTCACCATACGCACGTTCCTCCATGGGAGAAATGTCTCAAATAGTCTACAATTTGATCGTTCCCTGCAAGACCAGTAGTAGTTTCCGATGCACATCTGGAGGCATTCTGTAATCTGTGAACCTTCAAAGTGTTGATGAAACACAGAAACTGCCTCGGGATTGAATACAACAGTCACCACGCTTTCTTTCCTCCATGGGAGTAATGTCTCAAACAGTCTACGCATTGATCGTTTCCTGGAAGACCAGTAGTAGTTTCCGATGCACATCTGGAGGCATTCTGTAATCTGTAGACCTTCAAAGTGTTGATGAAACACAGATATTGCATCGGGATTGAATACAACAGTCACCATGCTTACTTTCCTCCATGGGAGTAATGACTCAAACAGTCTACGCTTTGATCGTTTCCTGGAGGACCAAATGTAGTTTCCGATGCACATCTGGAGGCATTCTGTAATCTGTGGACCTTCAAAGTGTTGATGAAACACAGAAATTGCATCGGGATTGAATACAACAGTCACCATGCGCACTTTCCTCCATGGGAGTAATGTGTCAAAGAGTCTACACTTTGATCGATCATTGCAAGACCGGTAGTAGTTTCCGATGCACATCTGGAGGCATTCTGCAATCTGTGGACCTTCAAAGTGTTGATGAAACACAGAAATTGCCTCGGGATTGAATACAACAGTCATTATGCCCACTTTCCTCCATGGGAGTAATGTCTCAAATACTCTACGCTTTGATCGTTCCCTGGAAGACCAGTAATAGTTTCCGATGCACATCTGGAAGCATCTGTAATCTGTAAACTATCAGAGAGTGGTTCAAGCACAGAAATTGCATCGGGATCAAATACAAAAGTCACCATACGCACTTTCCTCCATGGGAGTAATGTCTCAAACAGTTTACGCTTTCATCGTTCGCTGTAAGACCAGTAGTAGTTTCCGATGCACATCTGGGGGCATTCTGTAATGTGTGGATTATCAGAGTGTTGATGAAACACAGGAATTGCATCGGAATTGAATAAAACAGTCACCAGGAGCACTTTCCTCCATGGGAGTAATGTCTCAAACAGTCTACGCTTTGATCGTTCCCTGCAAGACCAGTAGTAGTTTCCGATGCACATCTGGAGGCATTCTGTAATCTGTGGACCTTCAAAATGTTGATGAAACACAGATATTGCTTCGGGATTGAATACAACAGTCATTATGCGCACTTTCCTCCATGGGGAGTAAGGTCTTAAACAGTCTACGGTTTCATCGTTCCCTGGAAGACCAGTAGTAGTTTCCGATGCACATCTGGAGGCATTCTGTAATCTGTGGACTATCAGAGTATTGTTGAAACACAGAAATTGCATCGGGATTGAATACAACAGTCACCATGCTTACTTTCCTGCATGGGAGTAATGTCTCACACAGTCTACGCTTTGATCGTTCCCTTGAAGACCAGTAGTAGTTTCCTATGCATATCTGGAAGCATTCTGTATTCTGTAAACTATCAGAGAGTTGTTCAAGCACAGAAATTGCATCGGAATTGAATACAACAGTCACCAGGCGCACTTTCCTCCATGGGAGTAATGTCTCAAACAATCTACACTTTGATCGTTCAATGCAAGACCGGTAGTAGTTTCCGATGCACATCTGGATGCATTCTGTAATCTGTAGACCTTCAAAATGTTGATGAAACACAGAAACTGCCTCGGGATTGAATACAACAGTCACCACGCTTTCTTTCCTCCATGGGAGTAATGTCTCAAACAGTCTACGCATTGATCGTTTCCTGGAAGACCAGTAGTAGTTTCCGATGCACATCTGGAGGCATTCTGTAATCTGTAGACCTTCAAAATGTTGATGAAACACAGAAATTGCTTCGGGATTGAATACAACAGTCATTATGCGCACTTTCCTCCATGGGGAGTAATGTCTTAAACAGTCTACGGTTTCATCGTTCCCTGGAAGACCAGTAGTAGTTTCCGATGCACATCTGGAGGCATTCTGTAAGCTGCGGACCTTCAAAGTGTTGATGAAACACAGAAATTGCCTCGGGATTGAATACAACCGTCACCATGCGCACTTTCCTCCATGGGAGTAATGTCTCAAATAGTCTACGCTTTGATCGTTCCCTGGAAGACCAGTAGTAGTTTCCGATGCACATCTGAAAGCATTCTGTAATCTGTAAACTATCAGAGGGTTGTTCAAGCACATAAATTGCATCGGGATGGAATACAAAAGTCACCATGCGCACTTCCCTCCATGGGAGTGATGTCTCAGACAGTTTACGCTTTGATCGTTCCCTGGAAGACCAGTAGTAGTTTCCGATGCACATCTGGGGGCATTCTGTAATGTGTGGACTATCAGAGTGTTGATGGAACACAGGAATTGCTTCGGAATTGAATACAACAGTCACCAGGCGCACTTTCCTCCATGGGAGTAATGTCTCAAACAGTCTACGCTTTGATCGTTGCCTGCAAGACCAGTAGTAGTTTCCGATGCACATCTTTAGGAATTCTGTAATCTGTGGAACTTCAAAGTGTTGATGAAACACAGAATTTGCCTCGGGATTGAATACAACAGTCACCATGCGCACTTTCCTCCATGGCAGTAATGTCTCAAACAGTCTACGGTTTGATCGTTCCCTGCAAGACCTGTAGTAGTTTCCGATGCACATCTGGAGGATTTCTGTAATCTGTCGGCCTTCAAAGTGTTGATGAAACACAGAAATTGCCTCGGGATTGAATACAACAGTCACCATGCGCACTTTCCTCCATGGGAGTAATGTCTTAAACAGTCTATGCTTTGATCGTTCCCTGGAAGACCAGTAGTAGTTTTCGATGCACATCTGGAGGCATTCTGTAATCTGTGGACTATCAGAGTGTTGTTCAAACACAGAAATTGCATCGGGATTGAATACAAAAGTCACCATGCTTACTTTCCTCCATGGGAGTAATGTCTCAAACAGTCTACGCTTTGATCGTTTCCCGGAAGACCAGTAGTAGTTTCCGATGCACATCTTTAGGAATTCTGTAATCTGTGGAACTTCAAAGTGTTGATGAAACACAGAATTTGCCTCGGGATTGTATACAACAGTCACCATGCGCACTTTCCTCCATGGCAGTAATGTCTCAAACAGTCTACGGTTTGACCTTCCCTGCAAGACCTGTAGTAGTTTCCGATGCACATCTGGAGGATTTCTGTAATCTGTGGGCCTTCAAAGTGTTGATGAAACACAGAAATTGCATGGGGATTGAATACAACAATCACCCTGCGCACTTTCCTCCATGGGAGTAATATCTCAAACTGTCTACGCTTTGATCGTTTCCTGGAAGACCAGTAGTAGTTTCCGATGCACATCTGGAGGCATTCTGTAGTCTGTGGACTATCAGAGTGTTGATGAAATACAGAAACTGCATCGGGATTGAATACAACAGTCACCATGCGCACGTTCCTCCATGGGAGAAATGTCTCAAATAGTCTACAATTTGATCGTTCCCTGCAAGACCAGTAGTAGTTTCCGATGCACATGTGGAGGCATTCTGTAATCTGTGGCCCTTCAAAGAGTTGATGAAACTCAGAAATTGCCTCGGGATTGAATACAACAGTCACCAAACTTTCTTTCCTCCATGGGAGTAATGTCTCAAACAGTCTACGCATTGATCGTTTCCTGGAAGACCAGTAGTAGTTTCCGATGCACATCTGGAGGCATTCTGTAATCTGTAGACCTTCAAAGTGTTGATGAAACACAGATATTGCATCGGGATTGAATACAACAGTCACCATGCTTACTTTCCTCCATGGGAGTAATGACTCAAACAGTCTACGCTTTGATCTTTTCCTGGAAGACCAGTTGTAGTTTCCGATGCACATCTGGAGGCATTCTGTAATCTGTGGACCTTCAAAGTGTTGATGAAACACAGAAATTGCATCGGAATTGAAAACAACAGTCACCATGAGCACTTTCCTCCATGGGAGTAATGTGTCAAACACTCTACACTTTGATCGATCATTGCAAGACCGGTAGTAGTTTCCGATGCACATCTGGAGGCATTCTGTAATCTGTGGACCTTCAAAGTGTTGATGAAACACAGAAATTCCATCGGAATTGAAAACAACAGTCACCATGCGCACTTTCCTCCATGGGAGTAATGTCACAAACAGTTTACGCATTGATCGTCCCCTGCAAGACCTGTAGTAGTTTCCGATGCACATCTGGATGCTTTCTGTAATCTGTGGACCTTCAAATTGTTGATGAAACACAGAAATTGCCTCGGGATTGAATACAACAGTCACCATGCGCACTTTCCTCCATGGGAGTAATGTCTTAAACAGTCTACGCTTTGATCGTTCCCTGGAAGACCAGTAGTAGTTTTCGATGCACATCTGGAGGCATTCTGTAATCTGTGGACTATCAGAGTTTTGTTCAAACACAGAAATTGCATCGGGATTGAATACAACAGTCACCATGCTTACTTTCCTCCATGGGAGTAATGTCTCAAACAGTCTACGCTTTGATCGTTTCCCGGAAGACCAGTAGTAGTTTCCGATGCACATCTGGAGGCATTCTGTAATCTGTGGACCTTCAAAGTGTTGATGAAACACAGAAATTGCATGGGGATTGAATACAACAATCACCCTGCGCACTTTCCACCATGGGAGTAATATCTCAAACAGTCTACGCTTTGATCGTTTCCTGGAAGACCAGTAGTAGTATCCGATGCACATCTGGAGGCATTCTGTAGTCTGTAGACAATCAGAGTGTTGATGAAATACAGAAACTGCATCGGGATTGAATACAACAGTCACCATACGCACGTTCCTCCATGGGAGAAATGTCTCAAATAGTCTACAATTTGATCGTTCCCTGCAAGACCAGTAGTAGTTTCCGATGCACATCTGGAGGCATTCTGTAATCTGTGAACCTTCAAAGTGTTGATGAAACACAGAAACTGCCTCGGGATTGAATACAACAGTCACCACGCTTTCTTTCCTCCATGGGAGTAATGTCTCAAACAGTCTACGCATTGATCGTTTCCTGGAAGACCAGTAGTAGTTTCCGATGCACATCTGGAGGCATTCTGTAATCTGTAGACCTTCAAAGTGTTGATGAAACACAGATATTGCATCGGGATTGAATACAACAGTCACCATGCTTACTTTCCTCCATGGGAGTAATGACTCAAACAGTCTACGCTTTGATCGTTTCCTGGAGGACCAAATGTAGTTTCCGATGCACATCTGGAGGCATTCTGTAATCTGTGGACCTTCAAAGTGTTGATGAAACACAGAAATTGCATCGGGATTGAATACAACAGTCACCATGCGCACTTTCCTCCATGGGAGTAATGTGTCAAAGAGTCTACACTTTGATCGATCATTGCAAGACCGGTAGTAGTTTCCGATGCACATCTGGAGGCATTCTGCAATCTGTGGACCTTCAAAGTGTTGATGAAACACAGAAATTGCCTCGGGATTGAATACAACAGTCATTATGCCCACTTTCCTCCATGGGAGTAATGTCTCAAATACTCTACGCTTTGATCGTTCCCTGGAAGACCAGTAATAGTTTCCGATGCACATCTGGAAGCATCTGTAATCTGTAAACTATCAGAGAGTGGTTCAAGCACAGAAATTGCATCGGGATCAAATACAAAAGTCACCATACGCACTTTCCTCCATGGGAGTAATGTCTCAAACAGTTTACGCTTTCATCGTTCGCTGTAAGACCAGTAGTAGTTTCCGATGCACATCTGGGGGCATTCTGTAATGTGTGGATTATCAGAGTGTTGATGAAACACAGGAATTGCATCGGAATTGAATAAAACAGTCACCAGGAGCACTTTCCTCCATGGGAGTAATGTCTCAAACAGTCTACGCTTTGATCGTTCCCTGCAAGACCAGTAGTAGTTTCCGATGCACATCTGGAGGCATTCTGTAATCTGTGGACCTTCAAAATGTTGATGAAACACAGATATTGCTTCGGGATTGAATACAACAGTCATTATGCGCACTTTCCTCCATGGGGAGTAAGGTCTTAAACAGTCTACGGTTTCATCGTTCCCTGGAAGACCAGTAGTAGTTTCCGATGCACATCTGGAGGCATTCTGTAATCTGTGGACTATCAGAGTATTGTTGAAACACAGAAATTGCATCGGGATTGAATACAACAGTCACCATGCTTACTTTCCTGCATGGGAGTAATGTCTCACACAGTCTACGCTTTGATCGTTCCCTTGAAGACCAGTAGTAGTTTCCTATGCATATCTGGAAGCATTCTGTATTCTGTAAACTATCAGAGAGTTGTTCAAGCACAGAAATTGCATCGGAATTGAATACAACAGTCACCAGGCGCACTTTCCTCCATGGGAGTAATGTCTCAAACAATCTACACTTTGATCGTTCAATGCAAGACCGGTAGTAGTTTCCGATGCACATCTGGATGCATTCTGTAATCTGTAGACCTTCAAAATGTTGATGAAACACAGAAACTGCCTCGGAATTTAATACAACAGTCACCACGCTTTCTTTCCTCCATGGGAGTAATGTCTCAAACAGTCTACGCATTGATCGTTTCCTGGAAGACCAGTAGTAGTTTCCGATGCACATCTGGAGGCATTCTGTAATCTGTAGACCTTCAAAATGTTGATGAAACACAGAAATTGCTTCGGGATTGAATACAACAGTCATTATGCGCACTTTCCTCCATGGGGAGTAATGTCTTAAACAGTCTACGGTTTCATCGTTCCCTGGAAGACCAGTAGTAGTTTCCGATGCACATCTGGAGGCATTCTGTAAGCTGCGGACCTTCAAAGTGTTGATGAAACACAGAAATTGCCTCGGGATTGAATACAACCGTCACCATGCGCACTTTCCTCCATGGGAGTAATGTCTCAAATAGTCTACGCTTTGATCGTTCCCTGGAAGACCAGTAGTAGTTTCCGATGCACATCTGAAAGCATTCTGTAATCTGTAAACTATCAGAGGGTTGTTCAAGCACATAAATTGCATCGGGATGGAATACAAAAGTCACCATGCGCACTTCCCTCCATGGGAGTGATGTCTCAGACAGTTTACGCTTTGATCGTTCCCTGGAAGACCAGTAGTAGTTTCCGATGCACATCTGGGGGCATTCTGTAATGTGTGGACTATCAGAGTGTTGATGGAACACAGGAATTGCTTCGGAATTGAATACAACAGTCACCAGGCGCACTTTCCTCCATGGGAGTAATGTCTCAAACAGTCTACGCTTTGATCGTTGCCTGCAAGACCAGTAGTAGTTTCCGATGCACATCTTTAGGAATTCTGTAATCTGTGGAACTTCAAAGTGTTGATGAAACACAGAATTTGCCTCGGGATTGAATACAACAGTCACCATGCGCACTTTCCTCCATGGCAGTAATGTCTCAAACAGTCTACGGTTTGATCGTTCCCTGCAAGACCTGTAGTAGTTTCCGATGCACATCTGGAGGATTTCTGTAATCTGTCGGCCTTCAAAGTGTTGATGAAACACAGAAATTGCCTCGGGATTGAATACAACAGTCACCATGCGCACTTTCCTCCATGGGAGTAATGTCTTAAACAGTCTATGCTTTGATCGTTCCCTGGAAGACCAGTAGTAGTTTTCGATGCACATCTGGAGGCATTCTGTAATCTGTGGACTATCAGAGTGTTGTTCAAACACAGAAATTGCATCGGGATTGAATACAAAAGTCACCATGCTTACTTTCCTCCATGGGAGTAATGTCTCAAACAGTCTACGCTTTGATCGTTTCCCGGAAGACCAGTAGTAGTTTCCGATGCACATCTTTAGGAATTCTGTAATCTGTGGAACTTCAAAGTGTTGATGAAACACAGAATTTGCCTCGGGATTGTATACAACAGTCACCATGCGCACTTTCCTCCATGGCAGTAATGTCTCAAACAGTCTACGGTTTGACCTTCCCTGCAAGACCTGTAGTAGTTTCCGATGCACATCTGGAGGATTTCTGTAATCTGTGGGCCTTCAAAGTGTTGATGAAACACAGAAATTGCATGGGGATTGAATACAACAATCACCCTGCGCACTTTCCTCCATGGGAGTAATATCTCAAACTGTCTACGCTTTGATCGTTTCCTGGAAGACCAGTAGTAGTTTCCGATGCACATCTGGAGGCATTCTGTAGTCTGTGGACTATCAGAGTGTTGATGAAATACAGAAACTGCATCGGGATTGAATACAACAGTCACCATGCGCACGTTCCTCCATGGGAGAAATGTCTCAAATAGTCTACAATTTGATCGTTCCCTGCAAGACCAGTAGTAGTTTCCGATGCACATGTGGAGGCATTCTGTAATCTGTGGCCCTTCAAAGAGTTGATGAAACTCAGAAATTGCCTCGGGATTGAATACAACAGTCACCAAACTTTCTTTCCTCCATGGGAGTAATGTCTCAAACAGTCTACGCATTGATCGTTTCCTGGAAGACCAGTAGTAGTTTCCGATGCACATCTGGAGGCATTCTGTAATCTGTAGACCTTCAAAGTGTTGATGAAACACAGATATTGCATCGGGATTGAATACAACAGTCACCATGCTTACTTTCCTCCATGGGAGTAATGACTCAAACAGTCTACGCTTTGATCTTTTCCTGGAAGACCAGTTGTAGTTTCCGATGCACATCTGGAGGCATTCTGTAATCTGTGGACCTTCAAAGTGTTGATGAAACACAGAAATTGCATCGGAATTGAAAACAACAGTCACCATGAGCACTTTCCTCCATGGGAGTAATGTGTCAAACACTCTACACTTTGATCGATCATTGCAAGACCGGTAGTAGTTTCCGATGCACATCTGGAGGCATTCTGCAATCTGTGGACCTTCAAAGTGTTGATGAAACACAGAAATTGCCTCGGGATTGAATAGAACAGTCACCATGCCCACTTTCCTCCATGGGAGTAATGTCTCAAATACTCTACGCTTTGATCGTTCCCTGGAAGACCAGTAATAGTTTCCGATGCACATCTGGAAGCATTCTGTAATCTGTACACTATCAGAGAGTGGTTCAAGCACAGAAATTGCATCGGGATCAAATACAAAAGTCGCCATGCGCACTTTCCTCCATGGGAGTAATGTCTCAAACAGTTTACGTTTTCATCGTTCGCTGTAAGACCAGTAGTAGTTTCCGATGCACATCTGGGGGCATTCTGTAATGTGTGGACTATCAGAGTGTTGATGAAACACAGGAATTGCATCGGAATTGAATACAACAGTCACCAGGCGCACTTTCCTCCATGGGAGTAATGTCTCAAACAGTCTACGCTTTGATCGTTCCCTGCAAGACCAGTAGTAGTTTCCGATGCACATCTGGAGGCATTCTGTAATCTGTGGACCTTCAAAGTGTTGATGAAACACAGAA
Organism: Schistocerca gregaria; assembly: GCF_023897955.1. Lineage (NCBI taxonomy): Eukaryota > Metazoa > Arthropoda > Insecta > Orthoptera > Acrididae > Schistocerca > Schistocerca gregaria. The sequence goes on along the minus strand of NW_026061720.1, from coordinate 4,970,854 downwards.
ATTGCCACGGGATTGAATACAACAGTCACCATGCGCACTTTCCTTCATGGGAGTAATGTCTTAAACAGTCTACGCTTTGATTGTTCCCTGGAAGACCAGTAGTAGTTTCCGATGCACATCTGGAGGCATTCTGTAATCTGTGGACTATCAGAGTGTTGTTGAAACACAGAAATTGCATCGGTATTGAATACAACAGTCACCATGCTTACTTTCCTCCATGGGAGTAATGTCTCAAACAGTCTACGCTTTGATCGTTTCCTGGAAGACCAGTAGTAGTTTTCGATGCACAGCTGGAGGCATTCTGTAATCTGTGGACCTTCAAAGTGTTGATGAAACACAGAAATTCCATCGGAATTGAAAACAACAGTCACCATGCGCACTTTCCTCCATGGGAGTAATGTCACAAACAGTTTACGCATTGATCGTCCCCTGCAAGACCTGTAGTAGTTTCCGATGCACATCTGGATGCTTTCTGTAATCTGTGGACCTTCAAATTGTTGATGAAACACAGAAATTGCCTCGGGATTGAATACAACAGTCACCATGCGCACTTTCCTCCATGGGAGTAATGTCTTAAACAGTCTACGCTTTGATCGTTCCCTGAAAGACCAGTAGTAGTTTTCGATGCACATCTGGAGGCATTCTGTAATCTGTGGACTATCAGAGTTTTGTTCAAACACAGAAATTGCATCGGGATTGAATACAACAGTCACCATGCTTACTTTCCTCCATGGGAGTAATGTCTCAAACAGTCTACGCTTTGATCGTTTCCCGGAAGACCAGTAGTAGTTTCCGATGCACATCTGGAGGCATTCTGTAATCTGTGGACCTTCAAAGTGTTGATGAAACACAGAAATTGCATGGGGATTGAATACAACAATCACCCTGCGCACTTTCCACCATGGGAGTAATATCTCAAACAGTCTACGCTTTGATCGTTTCCTGGAAGACCAGTAGTAGTATCCGATGCACATCTGGAGGCATTCTGTAGTCTGTAGACAATCAGAGTGTTGATGAAATACAGAAACTGCATCGGGATTGAATACAACAGTCACCATACGCACGTTCCTCCATGGGAGAAATGTCTCAAATAGTCTACAATTTGATCGTTCCCTGCAAGACCAGTAGTAGTTTCCGATGCACATCTGGAGGCATTCTGTAATCTGTGAACCTTCAAAGTGTTGATGAAACACAGAAACTGCCTCGGGATTGAATACAACAGTCACCACGCTTTCTTTCCTCCATGGGAGTAATGTCTCAAACAGTCTACGCATTGATCGTTTCCTGGAAGACCAGTAGTAGTTTCCGATGCACATCTGGAGGCATTCTGTAATCTGTAGACCTTCAAAGTGTTGATGAAACACAGATATTGCATCGGGATTGAATACAACAGTCACCATGCTTACTTTCCTCCATGGGAGTAATGACTCAAACAGTCTACGCTTTGATCGTTTCCTGGAGGACCAAATGTAGTTTCCGATGCACATCTGGAGGCATTCTGTAATCTGTGGACCTTCAAAGTGTTGATGAAACACAGAAATTGCATCGGGATTGAATACAACAGTCACCATGCGCACTTTCCTCCATGGGAGTAATGTGTCAAAGAGTCTACACTTTGATCGATCATTGCAAGACCGGTAGTAGTTTCCGATGCACATCTGGAGGCATTCTGCAATCTGTGGACCTTCAAAGTGTTGATGAAACACAGAAATTGCCTCGGGATTGAATACAACAGTCATTATGCCCACTTTCCTCCATGGGAGTAATGTCTCAAATACTCTACGCTTTGATCGTTCCCTGGAAGACCAGTAATAGTTTCCGATGCACATCTGGAAGCATCTGTAATCTGTAAAGTATCAGAGAGTGGTTCAAGCACAGAAATTGCATCGGGATCAAATACAAAAGTCACCATACGCACTTTCCTCCATGGGAGTAATGTCTCAAACAGTTTACGCTTTCATCGTTCGCTGTAAGACCAGTAGTAGTTTCCGATGCACATCTGGGGGCATTCTGTAATGTGTGGATTATCAGAGTGTTGATGAAACACAGGAATTGCATCGGAATTGAATACAACAGTCACCAGGAGCACTTTCCTCCATGGGAGTAATGTCTCAAACAGTCTACGCTTTGATCGTTCCCTGCAAGACCAGTAGTAGTTTCCGATGCACATCTGGAGGCATTCTGTAATCTGTGGACCTTCAAAATGTTGATGAAACACAGATATTGCTTCGGGATTGAATACAACAGTCATTATGCGCACTTTCCTCCATGGGGAGTAAGGTCTTAAACAGTCTACGGTTTCATCGTTCCCTGGAAGACCAGTAGTAGTTTCCGATGCACATCTGGAGGCATTCTGTAATCTGTGGACTATCAGAGTATTGTTGAAACACAGAAATTGCATCGGGATTGAATACAACAGTCACCATGCTTACTTTCCTGCATGGTAGTAATGTCTCACACAGTCTACGCTTTGATCGTTCCCTTGAAGACCAGTAGTAGTTTCCTATGCATATCTGGAAGCATACTGTATTCTGTAAACTATCAGAGAGTTGTTCAAGCACAGAAATTGCATCGGAATTGAATACAACAGTCACCAGGCGCACTTTCCTCCATGGGAGTAATGTCTCAAACAATCTACACTTTGATCGTTCAATGCAAGACCGGTAGTAGTTTCCGATGCACATCTGGTGGCATTCTGTAATCTGTAGACCTTCAAAATGTTGATGAAACACAGAAACTGCCTCGGGATTGAATACAACAGTCACCACGCTTTCTTTCCTCCATGGGAGTAATGTCTCAAACAGTCTACGCATTGATCGTTTCCTGGAAGACCAGTAGTAGTTTCCGATGCAGATCTGGAGGCATTCTGTAATCTGTAGACCTTCAAAATGTTGATGAAACACAGAAATTGCTTCGGGATTGAATACAACAGTCATTATGCGCACTTTCCTCCATGGGGAGTAATGTCTTAAACAGTCTACGGTTTCATCGTTCCCTGCAAGACCAGTAGTAGTTTCCGATGCACATCTTTAGGAATTCTGTAATCTGTGGAACATCAAAGTGTTGATGAAACACAGAATTTGCCTCGGGATTGAATACAACAGTCACCATGCGCACTTTCCTCCATGGCAGTAATGTCTCAAACAGTCTACGGTTTGATCGTTCCCTGCAAGACCTGTAGTAGTTTCCGATGCACATCTGGAGGATTTCTGTAATCTGTCGGCCTTCAAAGTGTTGATGAAACACAGAAATTGCCTCGGGATTGAATACAACAGTCACCATACGCACTTTCCTCCATGGGAGTAATGTCTTAAACAGTCTATGCTTTGATCGTTCCCTGGAAGACCAGTAGTAGTTTTCGATGCACATCTGGAGGCATTCTGTAATCTGTGGACTATCAGAGTGTTGTTCAAACACAGAAATTGCATCGGGATTGAATACAAAAGTCACCATGCTTACTTTCCTCCATGGGAGTAATGTCTCAAACAGTCTACGCTTTGATCGTTTCCCGGAAGACCAGTAGTAGTTTCCGATGCACATCTTTAGGAATTCTGTAATCTGTGGAACTTCAAAGTGTTGATGAAACACAGAATTTGCCTCGGGATTGTATACAACAGTCACCATGCGCACTTTCCTCCATGGCAGTAATGTCTCAAACAGTCTACGGTTTGACCTTCCCTGCAAGACCTGTAGTAGTTTCCGATGCACATCTGGAGGATTTCTGTAATCTGTGGGCCTTCAAAGTGTTGATGAAACACAGAAATTGCATGGGGATTGAATACAACAATCACCCTGCGCACTTTCCTCCATGGGAGTAATATCTCAAACTGTCTACGCTTTGATCGTTTCCTGGAAGACCAGTAGTAGTTTCCGATGCACATCTGGAGGCATTCTGTAGTCTGTGGACTATCAGAGTGTTGATGAAATACAGAAACTGCATCGGGATTGAATACAACAGTCACCATGCGCACGTTCCTCCATGGGAGAAATGTCTCAAATAGTCTACAATTTGATCGTTCCCTGCAAGACCAGTAGTAGTTTCCGATGCACATGTGGAGGCATTCTGTAGTCTGTGGCCCTTCAAAGAGTTGATGAAACTCAGAAATTGCCTCGGGATTGAATACAACAGTCACCAAACTTTCTTTCCTCCATGGGAGTAATGTCTCAAACAGTCTACGCATTGATCGTTTCCTGGAAGACCAGTAGTAGTTTCCGATGCACATCTGGAGGCATTCTGTAATCTGTAGACCTTCAAAGTGTTGATGAAACACAGATATTGCATCGGGATTGAATACAACAGTCACCATGCTTACTTTCCTCCATGGGAGTAATGACTCAAACAGTCTACGCTTTGATCTTTTCCTGGAAGACCAGTTGTAGTTTCCGATGCACATCTGGAGGCATTCTGTAATCTGTGGACCTTCAAAGTGTTGATGAAACACAGAAATTGCATCGGAATTGAAAACAACAGTCACCATGAGCACTTTCCTCCATGGGAGTAATGTGTCAAACACTCTACACTTTGATCGATCATTGCAAGACCGGTAGTAGTTTCCGATGCACATCTGGAGGCATTCTGCAATCTGTGGACCTTCAAAGTGTTGATGAAACACAGAAATTGCCTCGGGATTGAATAGAACAGTCACCATGCCCACTTTCCTCCATGGGAGTAATGTCTCAAATACTCTACGCTTTGATCGTTCCCTGGAAGACCAGTAATAGTTTCCGATGCACATCTGGAAGCATTCTGTAATCTGTACACTATCAGAGAGTGGTTCAAGCACAGAAATTGCATCGGGATCAAATACAAAAGTCGCCATGCGCACTTTCCTCCATGGGAGTAATGTCTCAAACAGTTTACGTTTTCATCGTTCGCTGTAAGACCAGTAGTAGTTTCCGATGCACATCTGGGGGCATTCTGTAATGTGTGGACTATCAGAGTGTTGATGAAACACAGGAATTGCATCGGAATTGAATACAACAGTCACCAGGCGCACTTTCCTCCATGGGAGTAATGTCTCAAACAGTCTACGCTTTGATCGTTCCCTGCAAGACCAGTAGTAGTTTCCGATGCACATCTGGAGGCATTCTGTAATCTGTGGACCTTCAAAGTGTTGATGAAACACAGAAATTGCCTCGGGATTGAATACAACAGTCACCATGCGCACTTTCCTTCATGGGAGTAATGTCTTAAACAGTCTACGCTTTGATTGTTCCCTGGAAGACCAGTAGTAGTTTCCGATGCACATCTGGAGGCATTCTGTAATCTGTGGACTATCAGAGTGTTGTTGAAACACAGAAATTGCATCGGTATTGAATACAACAGTCACCATGCTTACTTTCCTCCATGGGAGTAATGTCTCAAACAGTCTACGCTTTGATCGTTTCCTGGAAGACCAGTAGTAGTTTTCGATGCACAGCTGGAGGCATTCTGTAATCTGTGGACCTTCAAAGTGTTGATGAAACACAGAAATTGCCTCGGGATTGAATACAACAGTCACCATGCGCACTTTCCTCCATGGGAGTAATGTATCAAACAGTCTACGCTTTGATCGTTGACCTGAAGACCAGTAGTAGTTTCTGATGCACATCTGGAGGCATTCTGTAATCTGTGGACTATCAGAGTGTTGTTGAAACACAGATATTGCATCGGGATTGAATACAATAGTCACCATGCTTACTTTCCTCCATGGGAGTAATATCTCAAAGAGTCTACCCATTGATCGTCGCTGGAAGACCAGTTGTAGTTTACGATGCACATGTGGAGGAATTCTGTAACCTGTGGAGCTTCAAAGTGTTGATGAAACACAGAAATTGCATCGGGATTGAATACAACAGTCACCATGCGCACTTTCCTCCATGGGAGTAATGTCACAAACAGTTTACGCTTTGATCGTTCCCCGCAAGACCTGTAGTAGTTTCCGATGCACATCTGGATGCTTTCTGTAATCTGTGGACCTTCAAAGTGTTGATGAAACACAGAAATTGCCTCGGGATTGAATACAACAGTCACCATGCGCACTTTCCTCCATGGGAGTAATGTCTTAAACAGTCTACGCTTTGATCGTTCCCTGGAAGACCAGTAGTAGTTTTCGATGCACATCTGGAGGCATTCTGTAATCTGTGGACTATCAGAGTGTTGATGAAACACAGAAATTGCATTCGGATTGAATACGACAATCACCCTGCGCACTTTCCACCATGGGAGTAATATCTCAAACAGTCTACGCTTTGATCGTTTCCTGGAAGACCAGTAGTAGTTTCCGATGCACATCTGGAGGCATTCTGTAATCTGTGGACCTTCAAAGTGTTGATGAAACACAGAAATTGCCTCGGGATTGAATACAACAGTCACCACGCTTTCTTTCCTCCATGGGAGTAATGTCTCAAACAGTCTACGCTTTGATCGTTCCCTGCAAGACCAGTAGTAGTTTCCGTTGCACATCTGGAGGTATTCTGTAATCTGTAGACCTTCAAAGTGTTGATGAAACACAGATATTGCATCGGGATTGAATACAACAGTCATCATGCTTACTTTCCTCCATGGGAGTAATGACTCAAACAGTCTACGCTTTGATCGTTTCCTGGAAGACCAGTTGTAGTTTCCGATGCACATCTGGAGGCATTCAGTAATCTGTGGACCTTCAAAGTGTTGATGAAACACAGAAATTGCATCGGAATTGAAAACAACAGTCACCATGCGCACTTTCCTCCATGGGAGTAATGTGTCAAACAGTCTACACTTTGATCGACCATTGCAAGACCGGTAGTAGTTTCCGATGCACATCTGGCGGCATTCTGCAATCTGTGGACCTTCAAAGTGCTGATGAAACACAGAATCTGCCTCGGGATTGAATACAACAGTCACCATGCCCACTTTCCTCCATGGGAGTAATGTCTCAAATACTCTACGCTTTGATCGTTCCCTGGAAGACCAGTAATAGCTTCCGATGCACATCTGGAAGCATTCTGTAATCTGTAAACTATCAGAGAGTGGTTCAAGCACAGAAATTGCATCGGAATCAAATACAAAAGTCAACATGCGCACTTTCCTCCATTTGAGTAATGTCTCCAACAGTTTACGCTTTCATCGTTCGCTGTAAGACCAGTAGTAGTTTCCGATGCACATCTGGGGGCATTCTGTAATGAGTGGACCATCAGAGTGTTGATGAAACACAGGAATTGCATCGGAATTGAATACAACAGTCACCAGGCGCACTTTCCTCCATGGGAGTAATGTCTCAAACAGTCTACGCTTTGATCGTTCCCTGCAAGACCAGAAGTAGTTTCCGATTCACATCCGGATTCATTCTGTAATCTGTGGACCTTCAAAGTGTTGATGAAACACAGAAATTGCATCGGAATTGAAAACAACAGTCACCATGCGCACTTTCCTCCATGGGAGTAATGTGTCAAACAGTCTACACTTTGATCGATCATTGCAAGACCGGTAGTAGTTTCCGATGCACATCTGGAGGCATTCTGCAATCTGTGGACCTTCAAAGTGTTGATGAAACACAGAATCTGCCTCGGGATTGAATACAACAGTCACCATGCCCACTTTCCTCCATGGGAGTAATGTCTCAAATACTCTACGCTTTGATCGTACCCTGGAAGACCAGTAATAGTTTCCGATGCACATCTGGAAGCATTCTGTAATCTGTAAACTATCAGAGAGTGGTTCAAGCACAGAAATTGCATCGGAATCAAATACAAAAGTCAACATGCGCACTTTACTCCATGGGAGTAATGTCTCAAACAGTTTACGCTTTCATCGTTCGCTGTAAGACCAGTAGTAGTTTCCGATGCACATCTGGGGGCATTCTGTAATGTGTGGACTATCAGAGTGTTGATGAAACACAGGAATTGCATCGGAATTGAATACAACAGCCACCAGGCGCACTTTCCTCCATGGGAGTAATGTCTCAAACAGTCTACGCTTTGATCGTTCCCTGCAAGACCAGTAGTAGTTTCCGATGCACATGTGGAGGCATTCTGTAATCTGTGGACCTTCAAAGTGTTGATGAAACACAGAAATTGCCTCGGGATTGAATACAACAGTCACCATGCGCACTTTCCTTCATGGGAGTAATGTCTTAAACAGTCTACGCTTTGATCGTTCCCTGGAAGACCAGTAGTAGTTTCCGATGCACATCTGGAGGCATTCTGTAATCTGTGGACTATCAGAGTGTTGTTGAAACACAGAAATTGCATCGGTATTGAATACAACAGTCACCATGCTTACTTTCCTCTATGGGAGTAATGTCTCTAACAGTCTACGCTTTGATCGTTTCCTGGAAGACCAGTAGTAGTTTCCGATGCATATCTGGAGGCATTCTGTAATCTGTGGACCTTCAAAGTGTTGATGAAACACAGAAATTGCCTCGGGATTGAATACAACAGTCACCATGCGCACTTTCCTCCATGGGAGTAATGTCTGAAACAGTCTACGCTTTGATCGTTGTCCTGAAGACCAGTAGTAGTTTCTGATGCACATCTGGAGGCATTCTGTAATCTGTGGACTGTCAGAGTGTTGTTGAAACACAGAGATTGCATCGGGATTGAATACAATAGTCACCATGCTTACTTTCCTCCATGGTAGCAATGTCTCAAAGAGTCCACGCTTTGATCGTCGCTGGAAGACCAGTTGTAGTTTACGATGCACATCTGGAGGAATTCTGTAATCTGTGGACCTTCAAAGTGTTGATGAAACACAGAAATTGCATCGGGATTGAATACAACAGTCACCATGCGCACTTTCCTCCATGGGAGTAATGTCACAAACAGTTTACGCTTTGATCGTCCCCTGCAAGACCTGTAGTAGTTTCCGATGCACATCTGGATGCTTTCTGTAATCTGTGGACCTTCAAAGTGTTGATGAAACACAGAAATTGCCTCGGGATTGAATACAACAGTCACCATGCGCACTTTCCTCCATGGGAGTAATGTCTTAAACAGTCTACGCTTTGATCGTTCCCTGGAAGACCAGTAGTAGTTTTCGATGCACATCTGGAGGCATTCTGTAATCTGTGGACTATCAGAGTGTTGATGAAACACAGAAATTGCATGGGGATTGAATACAACAATCACCCTGCGCACTTTCCACCATGGGAGTAATATCTCAAACAGGCTACGCTTTGATCGTTTCCTGGAAGACCAGTAGTAGTTTCCGATGCACATCTGGAGGCATTCTGTAGTCTGTGGACTATCAGAGTGTTGATGAAATACAGAAACTGCATCGGGATTGAATACAACAGTCACCATGCGCACGTTCCTCCATGGGAGAAATGTCTCAAATAGTCTACAATTTGATCGTTCCCTGCAAGACCAGTAGTAGTTTCCGATGCACATCTGGAGGCATTCTGTAATCTGTAGACCTTCAAAGTGTTGATGAAACACAGATATTGCATCGGGATTGAATACAACATTCACCATGCTTACTTTCCTCCATGGGAGTAATGACTCAAACAATCTACGCTTTGATCGTTTCCTGGAAGACCAGTTGTAGTTTCCGATGCACATCTGGAGGCATTCTGTAATCTGTGGACCTTCAAAGTGTTGATGAAACACAAAAATGGCATCGGAATTGAAAACAACAGTCACCATGCGCACTTTCCTCCATGGGAGTAATGTGTCAAACAGTCTACACTTTGATCGATCATTGCAAGACCGGTAGTAGTTTCCGATGCACATCTGGCGGCATTCTGCAATCTGTGGACCTTCAAAGTGTTGATGAAACACAGAGTCTGCCTCGGGATTGAATACAACAGTCAACATGCCCACTTTCCTCCATGGGAGTAATGTCTCAAATACTCTACGCTTTGATCGTTCCCTGGAAGACCAGTAATAGTTTCCGATGCACATCTGGAAGCATTCTGTAATCTGTAAACTATCAGAGAGTGGTTCAAGCACAGAAATTGCATCGGAATCAAATACAAAAGTCAACATGCGCACTTTCCTCCATGGGAGTAATGTCTCAAACAGTTTACGCTTTCATCGTTCGCTGTAAGACCAGTAGTAGTTTCCGATGCACATCTGGGGGCATTCTGTAATGTGTGGACTATCAGAGTGTTGATGAAACACAGGAATTGCATCGGAATTGAATACAACAGTCACCAGGCGCACTTTCCTCCATGGGAGTAATGTCTCAAACAGTCTACGCTTTGATCGTTCCCTGCAAGACCAGTTGTAGTTTCCGATGCACATCTGGATTCATTCTGTAATCTGTGGACCTTCAAAGTGTTGATGAAACACAGAAATTGCATCGGAATTGAAAACAACAGTCACCATGCGCACTTTCCTCCATGGGAGTAATGTGTCAAACAGTCTACACTTTGATCGATCATTGCAAGACCGGTAGTAGTTTCCGATGCACATCTGGAGGCATTCTGCAATCTGTGGACCTTCAAAGTGTTGATGAAACACAGAATCTGCCTCGGGATTGAATACAACAGTCACCATGCCCACTTTCCTCCATGGGAGTAATGTCTCAAATACTCTACGCTTTGATCGTTCCCTGGAAGACCAGTAATAGTTTCCGATGCACATCTGGAAGCATTCTGTAATCTGTAAACTATCAGAGAGTGGTTCAAGCACAGAAATTGCATCGGAATCAAATACAAAAGTCAACATGCGCACTTTCCTCCATGGGAGTAATGTCTCAAACAGTTTACGCTTTCATCGTTCGCTGTAAGACCAGTAGTAGTTTCCGATGCACATCCGGGGGCATTCTATAATGTGTGGACTATCAGAGTGTTGATGAAACACAGGAATTGCATCGGAATTGAATACAACAGTCACCAGGCGCACTTTCCTCCATGGGAGTAATGTCTCAAACTGTCTACGCTTTGATCGTTCCCTGCAAGACCAGTAGTAGTTTCCGATGCACATCTGGATTCATTCTGTAATCTGTGGACCTTCAAAGTGTTGATGAAACACAGAAATTGCATCGGAATTGAAAACAACAGTCACCATGCGCACTCTCCTCCATGGGAGTAATGTGTCAAACAGTCTACACTTTGATCGATCATTGCAAGACCGGTAGTAGTTTCCGATGCACATCTGGAGGCATTCTGTAATCTGTGGACTATCAGAGTGTTGTTGAAACACATAAATTGCATCGGTATGGAATACAACAGTCACCATGCTTACTTTCCTCCATGGGAGTAATGTCTCTAACAGTCTACGCTTTGATCGTTTCCTGGAAGACCAGTATTAGTTTCCGATGCATATCTGGAGGCATTCTGTAATCTGTGGACTTTCAAAGTGTTGATGAAACACAGAAATTGCCTCGGGATTGAATACAACAGTCACCATGCGCACTTTCCTCCATGGTAGTCATGTCTCAAAGAGTCTACGCTTTGATCGTTGTCCTGAAGACCAGTAGTAGTTTCTGATGCACATCTGGAGGCATTCTGTTATCTGTGGACTATCAGAGTGTTGTTGAAACACAGATATTGCATCGGGATTGAATACAATAGTCACCATGCTTACTTTCCTCCATGGGAGTAATGTGTCAAATAGTCTGCACTTTGATCGATCATTGCAAGACCGGTAGTAGTTTCCGATGCACATCTGGAGGCATTCTGCAATCTGTGGACCTTCAAAGTGTTGATGAAACACAGAATCTGCCTCGGGATTGAATACAACAGTCACCATGCCCACTTTCCTCCATGGGAGTAATGTCTCAAATACTCTACGATATGATCGTTCCCTGGAAGACCAGTAATAGCTTCCGATGCACATCTGGAAGCATTCTGTAATCTGTAAACTATCAGAGAGTGGTTCAAGCACAGAAATTGCATCGGAATCAAATACAAAAGTCAACATGCGCACTTTCCTCCATTTGAGTAATGTCTCCAACAGTTTACGCTTTCATCGTTCGCTGTAAGACCAGTAGTAGTTTCCGATGCACATCTGGGGGCATTCTGTAATGTGTGGACCATCAGAGTGTTGATGAAACACAGGAATTGCATCGGAATTGAATACAACAGTCACCAGGCGCACTTTCCTCCATGGGAGTAATGTCTCAAACAGTCTACGCTTTGATCGTTCCCTGCAAGACCAGAAGTAGTTTCCGATTCACATCCGGATTCATTCTGTAATCTGTGGACCTTCAAAGTGTTGATGAAACACAGAAATTGCATCGGAATTGAAAACAACAGTCACCATGCGCACTTTCCTCCATGGGAGTAATGTGTCAAACAGTCTACACTTTGATCGATCATTGCAAGACCGGTAGTAGTTTCCGATGCACATCTGGAGGCATTCTGCAATCTGTGGACCTTCAAAGTGTTGATGAAACACAGAATCTGCCTCGGGATTGAATACAACAGTCACCATGCCCACTTTCCTCCATGGGAGTAATGTCTCAAATACTCTACGCTTTGATCGTACCCTGGAAGACCAGTAATAGTTTCCGATGCACATCTGGAAGCATTCTGTAATCTGTAAACTATCAGAGAGTGGTTCAAGCACAGAAATTGCATCGGAATCAAATACAAAAGTCAACATGCGCACTTTACTCCATGGGAGTAATGTCTCAAACAGTTTACGCTTTCATCGTTCGCTGTAAGACCAGTAGTAGTTTCCGATGCACATCTGGGGGCATTCTGTAATGTGTGGACTATCAGAGTGTTGATGAAACACAGGAATTGCATCGGAATTGAATACAACAGCCACCAGGCGCACTTTCCTCCATGGGAGTAATGTCTCAAACAGTCTACGCTTTGATCGTTCCCTGCAAGACCAGTAGTAGTTTCCGATGCACATGTGGAGGCATTCTGTAATCTGTGGACCTTCAAAGTGTTGATGAAACACAGAAATTGCCTCGGGATTGAATACAACAGTCACCATGCGCACTTTCCTTCATGGGAGTAATGTCTTAAACAGTCTACGCTTTGATCGTTCCCTGGAAGACCAGTAGTAGTTTCCGATGCACATCTGGAGGCATTCTGTAATCTGTGGACTATCAGTGTGTTGTTGAAACACAGAAATTGCATCGGTATTGAATACAACAGTCACCATGCTTACTTTCCTCTATGGGAGTAATGTCTCTAACAGTCTACGCTTTGATCGTTTCCTGGAAGACCAGTAGTAGTTTCCGATGCATATCTGGAGGCATTCTGTAATCTGTGGACCTTCAAAGTGTTGATGAAACACAGAAATTGCCTCGGGATTGAATACAACAGTCACCATGCGCACTTTCCTCCATGGGAGTAATGTCTCAAACAGTCTACGCTTTGATCGTTGTCCTGAAGACCAGTAGTAGTTTCTGATGCACATCTGGAGGCATTCTGTAATCTGTGGACTATCAGAGTGTTGTTGAAACACAGATATTGCATCGGGATTGAATACAATAGTCACCATGCTTACTTTCCTCCATGGTAGCAATGTCTCAAAGAGTCTACGCTTTGATCGTCGCTGGAAGACCAGTTGTAGTTTACGATGCACATCTGGAGGAATTCTGTAATCTGTGGACCTTCAAAGTGTTGATGAAACACAGAAATTGCATCGGGATTGAATACAACAGTCACCATGCGCACTTTCCTCCATGGGAGTAATGTCACAAACAGTTTACGCTTTGATCGTCCCCTGCAAGACCTGTAGTAGTTTCCGATGCACATCTGTATGCTTTCTGTAATCTGTGGACCTTCAAAGTGTTGATGAAACACAGAAATTGCCTCGGGATTGAATACAACAGTCACCATGCGCACTTTCCTCCATGGGAGTAATGTCTTAAACAGTCTACGCTTTGATCGTTCCCTGGAAGACCAGTAGTAGTTTTCGATGCACATCTGGAGGCATTCTGTAATCTGTGGACTATCAGAGTGTTGATGAAACACAGAAATTGCATGGGGATTGAATACAACAATCACCCTGCGCACTTTCCACCATGGGAGTAATATCTCAAACAGGCTACGCCTTGATCGTTTCCTGGAAGACCAGTAGTAGTTTCCGATGCACATCTGGAGGCATTCTGTAGTCTGTGGACTATCAGAGTGTTGATGAAATACAGAAACTGCATCGGGATTGAATACAACAGTCACCATGCGCACGTTCCTCCATGGGAGAAATGTCTCAAATAGTCTACAATTTGATCGTTCCCTGCAAGACCAGTAGTAGTTTCCGATGCACATCTGGAGGCATTCTGTAATCTGTGGACCTTCAAAGTGTTGATGAAACACAGAAATTGCCTCGGGATTGAATACAACAGTCACCACGCTTTCTTTCCTCCATGGGAGTAATGTCTCAAACAGTCTACGCATTGATCGTTTCCTGGAAGACCAGTAGTAGTTTCCGATGCACATCTGGAGGCATTCTGTAATCTGTAGACCTTCAAAGTGTTGATGAAACACAGATATTGCATCGGGATTGAATACAACATTCACCATGCTTACTTTCCTCCATGGGAGTAATGACTCAAACAATCTACGCTTTCATCGTTTCCTGGAAGACCTGTTGTAGTTTCCGATGCACATCTGGAGGCATTCTGTAATCTGTGGACCTTCAAAGTGTTGATGAAACACAGAAATTGCATCGGAATTGAAAACAACAGTCACCATGCGCACTTTCCTCCATGGGAGTAATGTGTCAAACAGTCTACACTTTGATCGATCATTGCAAGACCGGTAGTAGTTTCCGATGCACATCTGGCGGCATTCTGCAATCTGTGGACCTTCAAAGTGTTGATGAAACACAGAATCTGCCTCGGGATTGAATACAACAGTCACCATGCCCACTTTCCTCCATGGGAGTAATGTCTCAAATACTCTACGCTTTGATCGTTCCCTGGAAGACCAGTAATAGTTTCCGATGCACATCTGGAAGCATTCTGTAATCTGTAAACTATCAGAGAGTGGTTCAAGCACAGAAATTGCATCGGAATCAAATACAAAAGTCAACATGCGCACTTTCCTCCATGGGAGTAATGTCTCAAACAGTTTACGCTTTCATCGTTCGCTGTAAGACCAGTAGTAGTTTCCGATGCACATCTGGGGGCATTCTATAATGTGTGGACTATCAGAGTGTTGATGAAACACAGGAATTGCATCGGAATTGAATACAACAGTCACCAGGCGCACTTTCCTCCATGGGAGTAATGTCTCAAACAGTCTACGCTTTGATCGCTCCCTGCAAGACCAGTTGTAGTTTCCGATGCACATCTGGATTCATTCTGTAATCTGTGGACCTTCAACGTGTTGATGAAACACAGAAATTGCATCGGAATTGAAAACAACAGTCACCATGCGCACTTTCCTCCATGGGAGTAATGTGTCAAACAGTCTACACTTTGATCGATCATTGCAAGACCGGTAGTAGTTTCCGATGCACATCTGGAGGCATTCTGCAATCTGTGGACCTTCAAAGTGTTGATGAAACACAGAATCTGCCTCGGGATTGAATACAACAGTCACCATGCCCACTTTCCTCCATGGGAGTAATGTCTCAAATACTCTACGCTTTGATCGTTCCCTGGAAGACCAGTAGTAGTTTCCGATGCACATCTGGAGGCATTCTGTAATCTGTGGACTATCAGAGTGTTGTTGAAACACAGAAATTGCATCGGTATGGAATACAACAGTCACCATGCTTACTTTCCTCCATGGGAGTAATGTCTCTAACAGTCTACGCTTTGATCGTTTCCTGGAAGACCAGTATTAGTTTCCGATGCATATCTGGAGGAATTCTGTAATCTGTGGACTTTCAAAGTGTTGATGAAACACAGAAATTGCCTCGGGATTGAATACAACAGTCACCAGGCGCACTTTCCTCCATGGTAGTCATGTCTCAAAGAGTCTACGCTTTGATCGTTGTCCTGAAGACCAGTAGTAGTTTCTGATGCACATCTGGAGGCATTCTGTTATCTGTGGACTATCAGCGTGTTGTTGAAACACAGATATTGCATCGGGATTGAATACAATAGTCACCATGCTTACTTTCCTCCATGGGAGTAATGTGTCAAATAGTCTGCACTTTGATCGATCATTGCAAGACCGGTAGTAGTTTCCGATGCACATCTGGAGGCATTCTGCAATCTGTGGACCTTCAAAGTGTTGATGAAACACAGAATCTGCCTCGGGATTGAATACAACAGTCACCATGCCCACTTTCCTCCATGGGAGTAATGTCTCAAATACTCTACGCTTTGATCGTTCCCTGGAAGTCCAGTAATAGTTTCCGATGCACATCTGGAAGCATTCTGTAATCTGTAAACTATCAGAGAGTGGTTCAAGCACAGAAATTGCGTCGGAATCAAATACAAAAGTCAACATGCGCACTTTCCTCCATGGGAGTAATGTCTCAAACAGTTTACGCTTTCATCGTTCGCTGTAAGACCAGTAGTAGTTTCCGATGCACATCTGGGGGCATTCTGTAATGTGTGGACTATCAGAGTGTTGATGAAACACAGGAATTGCATCGGAATTGAATACAACAGTCACCATGCTTACTTTCCTCCATGGGAGTAATGTCTCAAACAGTCTACGCATTGATCGTTTCCTGGAAGACCAGTTGTAGATTCCGATGCACATCTGGAGGCATTCTGTAATCTGTGGACCTTCAAAGTGTTGATGAAACACAGAAATTGCATCGGAATTGAAAACAACAGTCACCATGCGCACTTTCCTCCATGGGAGTAATGTCTCAAACAGTCTACACTTTGATCGTTCATTGCAAGACCGGTAGTAGTTTCCGATGCACATCTGGAGGCATTCTGCTATCTGTGGATCTTCAAAGTGATGATGAAACTCAGAAATTGCCTCGGGATGGAATACAACAGTCACCATGCGCACTTTCCTCCATGGGAGTAATGTCTCAAATACTCTACGCTTTTATCGTTCCCTGGAAGACCAGTAGTAGTTTCCGATGCACATCTGGAAGCATTCTGTAATCTGTAAACTATCAGAGAGTGGTTCAAGCACAGAAATTGCATCGGGATCAAATACAAAAGTCACCATGCTCACTTTCCTCCATGGGAGTAATGTCTCAAACAGTTTACGCTTTCATCGTTCCCTATAAGACCAGTAGTAGTTTCCGATGCACATCTGGGGGCATTCTGTAATGTGTGGACTATCAGAGTGTTGATGAAACACAGGAATTGCATCGGAATCGAATACAACAGTCACCATGCGCACTTTCCTCCATGGGAGTAATGTCTCAAACAGTCTACGATTTGATCGTTCTCCTGGAGACCAGTAGTAGTTTCTGATGCACATCTGGAGGCATTCTATAATCTGTGGACTATCAGAGTGTTGTTGAAACACAGATATTGCATCGGGATTGAATACAACAGTCACCATGCTTACTTTCCTCCATGGGAGTAATGTCTCAAACAGTCTACGCTTTGATCGTTGCCTGCAAGACCAGTAGTAGTTTCCGATGCACATCTTTAGGAATTCTGTAATCTGTGGAACTTCAAAGTGTTGATGAAACACAGAATTTGCCTCGGGATTGAATACAACAGTCACCATGCGCACTTTCCTCCATGGCAGTAATGTCTCAAACAGTCTACGGTTTGATCGTTTACTGCAAGACCTGTAGTAGTTTCCGATGCACATCTGGAGGATTTCTGTAATCTGTGGACCTTGAAAATGTTGATGAAACACAGAAATTGCCTCGGGATTGAATACAACAGTCACCATGCGCACTTTCCTCCATGGGAGTAATGTCTTAAACAGTCTACGCTTTGATCGTTCCCTGGAAGACCAGTAGTAGTTTTCGATGCACATCTGGAGGCATTCTGTAATCTGTGGACTATCAGAGTGTTGTTCAAACACAGAAATTGCATCGGGATTGAATACAACAGTCACCATGCTTACTTTCCTCCATGGGAGTAATGTCTCAAACAGTCTACGCTTTGATCGTTTCCCGGAAGACCAGTAGTAGTTTCCGATGCACATCTGGAGGCATTCTGTAATCTGTGGACCTCAAATTGTTGACGAAACACAGAAATTGCATGGGGATTGAATACAACAATCACCCTACGCACTTTCCTCCATGGGAGTAATATCTCAAACAGTCTACGCTTTGATCGTTTCCTGGAAGACCAGTACTAGTTTCCGATGCACATCTGGAGGCATTCTGTGGTCTGTGGACTATCAGAGTGTTGATGAAATACAGAAACTGCATCGGGATTGAATACAACAGTCGCCATGCGCACGTTCCTCCATGGGAGAAATGTCTCAAATAGTCTACAATTTGATCGTTCCCTGCAAGACCAGTAGTAGTTTCCGATGCACATCTGGAGGAATTCTGTAATCTGTGGACCTTCAAAGAGTTGATGAAACACAGAAATTGCCTCGGTATTGAATACAACAGTCACCACGCTTTCTTTCCTCCATGGGAGTAATGTCTCAAACAGTCTACGCTTTGATCGTTCCCTGCAAGACCAGTAGTAGTTTCCGATGCACATCTGGAGGCATTCTGTAATCTGTGGACCTTCAAAGTGTTGATGAAACACAGAAATTGCCTCGGGATTGAATACAACAGTCACCATGCGCACTTTCCTTCATGGGAGTAATGTCTTAAACAGTCTACGCTTTGATCGTTCCCTGGAAGACCAGTAGTAGTTTCCGATGCACATCTGGAGGCATTCTGTAATCTGTGGACTATCAGAGTGTTGTTGAAACACAGAAATTGCATCGGTATTGAATACAACAGTCACCATGCTTACTTTCCTCCATGGGAGTAATGTCTCAAACAGTCTACGCTTTGATCGTTCCCTGGAAGACCAGTATTAGTTTTCGATGCACATCTGGAGGCATTCTGTAATCTGTGGACCTTCAAAGTGTTGATGAAACACAGAAATTGCATGGTGATTGAATACAACAGTCACCATGCTTACTTTCCTCCATGTGAGTAATGTCTCAAACAGTCTACGCATTGATCGTTTCCTGGAAGACCAGTTGTAGATTCCGATGCACATCTGGAGGATTTCTGTAATCTGTGGACCTTGAAATTGTTGATGAAACACAGAAATTGCCTCGGGATTGAATACAACAGTCACCATGCGCACTTTCCTCCATGGGAGTAATGTCTTAAACAGTCTACGCTTTGATTGTTCCCTGGAAGACCAGTAGTAGTTTTCGATGCACATCTGGAGGCATTCTGTAATCTGTGGACTATCAGAGTGTTGATGAAACACAGAAATTGCATCGGAATTGAAAACAACAGTCACCATGCGCACTTTCCTCCATGGGAGTAATGTCTCAAACAGTCTACACTTTGATCGTTCATTGCAAGACCGGTAGTAGTTTCCATTGCACATCTGGAGGCATTCTGCTATCTGTGGATCTTCAAAGTGTTGATGAAATTCAGAAATTGCCTCGGGATTGAATACAACAGTCACCATGCGCACTTTCCTCCATGGGAGTAATGTCTCAAATACTCTACGCTTTTATCGTTCCCTGGAAGACCAGTAGTAGTTTCCGATGCACATCTGGAAGCATTCTGTAATCTGTAAACTATCAGAGAGTGGTTCAAGCACAGAAATTGGATCGGGATCAAATACAAAAGTCACCATGCTCACTTTCCTCCATGGGAGTAATGTCTCAAACAGTTTACGCTTTCATCGTTCCCTATAAGACCAGTAGTAGTTTCCGATGCACATCTGGGGGCATTCTGTAATGTGTGGACTATCAGAGTGTTGATGAAACACAGGAATTGCATCGGAATTGAATACAACAGTCATTATGCGCACTTTCCTCCATGGGAGTAATGTCTCAAACAGTCTACGATTTGATCGTTCTCCTGGAGACCAGTAGTAGTTTCTGATGCACATCTGGAGGCATTCTATAATCTGTGGACTATCAGAGTGTTGTTGAAACACAGATATTGCATCGGGATTGAATACAACAGTCACCATGCTTACTTTCCTCCATGGGAGTAATGTCTCAAACAGTCTACGCTTTGATCGTTGCCTGCAAGACCAGTAGTAGTTTCCGATGCACATCTTTAGGAATTCTGTAATCTGTGGAACTTCAAAGTGTTGATGAAACACAGAATTTGCCTCGGGATTGAATACAACAGTCACCATGCGCACTTTCCTCCATGGCAGTAATGTCTCAAACAGTCTACGGTTTGATCGTTCCCTGCAAGACCTGTAGTAGTTTCCGATGCACATCTGGAGGATTTCTGTAACCTGTGGACCTTGAAATTGTTGATGAAACACAGAAATTGCCTCGGGATTGAATACAACAGTCACCATGCGCACTTTCCTCCATGGGAGTAATGTCTTAAACAGTCTACGCTTTGATCGTTCCCTGGAAGACCAGTAGTAGTTTTCGATGCACATCTGGAGGCATTCTGTAATCTGTGGACTATCAGAGTGTTGTTCAAACACAGAAATTGCATCGGGATTGAATACAACAGTCACCATGCTTACTTTCCTCCATGGGAGTAATGTCTCAAACAGTCTACGCTTTGATCGTTTCCCGGAAGACCAGTAGTTGTTTCCGATGCACATCTGGAGGCATTCTGTAATCTGTGGACCTCAAAGTGTTGACGAAACACAGAAATTGCATGGGGATTGAATACAACAATCACCCTACGCACTTTCCTCCATGGGAGTAATATCTCAAACAGTCTACGCTTTGATCGTTTCCTGGAAGACCAGTAGTAGTTTCCGATGCACATCTGGAGGCATTCTGTGGTCTGTGGACTATCAGAGTGTTGATGAAATACAGAAACTGCATCGGGATTGAATACAACAGTCGCCATGCGCACGTTCCTCCATGGGAGAAATGTCTCAAATAGTCTACAATTTGATCGTTCCCTGCAAGACCAGTAGTAGTTTCCGATGCACATCTGGAGGAATTCTGTAATCTGTGGACCTTCAAAGAGTTGATGAAACACAGAAATTGCCTCGGTATTGAATACAACAGTCACCACGCTTTCTTTCCTCCATGGGAGTAATGTCTCAAACAGTCTACGCATTGATCGTTCCTGGAAGACCAGTAGTAGTTTCCGATGCACATCTGGAGGCATTCTGTAATCTGTAGACCTTCAAAGTGTTGATGAAACACAGATATTGCATCGGGATTGAATACAACAGTCACCATGCTTACTTTCCTCCATGGGAGTAATGACTCAAACAGTCTACGCTTTGATCTTTTCCTGGAAGACCAGTTGTAGTTTCCGATGCACATCTGGAGGCAGTTTGTAATCTGTGGACCTTCAAAGTGTTGATGAAACACGGAAATTGCATCGGAATTGAAAACAACAGTCACCATGCGCACTTTCCTCCATCGGAGTAATGTCTCAAACAGTTTACGCTTTCATCGTTCGCTGTAAGACCAGTAGTAGTTTCCGATGCACATCTGGGGGCATTCTGTAATGTGTGGACTATCAGAGTGTTGATGAAACACAGGAATTGCATCGGAATTGAATACAACAGTCACCAGGCGCACTTTCCTCCATGGGAGTAATGTCTCAAACAGTCTACGCTTTGATCGTTCCCTGCAAGACCAGTAGTAGTTTCCGATGCACATCTGGAGGCACTCTGTAATCTGTGGACCTTCAAAGTGTTGATGAAACACAGAAATTGCCTCGGGATTGAATACAACAGTCACCATGCGCACTTTCCTTCATGGGAGTAATGTCTTAAACAGTCTACGCTTTGATCGTTCCCTGGAAGACCAGTAGTAGTTTCCGATGCACATCTGGAGGCATTCTGTAATCTGTGGACTATCAGAGTGTTTTTGAAACACAGAAATTGCATCGGTATTGAATACAACAGTCACCATGCTTACTTTCCTCCATGGGAGTAATGTCTCAAACAGTCTACGCTTTGATCGTTCCCTGGAAGACCAGTATTAGTTTTCGATGCACATCTGGAGGCATTCTGTAATCTGTGGACCTTCAAAGTGTTGATGAAACACAGAAATTGCATGGGGATTGAATACAACAATCACCCTGCGCACTTTCCACCATGGGAGTAATGTTTCAAACAGTCTACGCTTTGATCGTTGTCCTGAAGACCAGTAGTAGTTTCTGATGCACATCTGGAGGCATTCTGTAATCTGTGGACTATCAGAGTGTTGTTGAAACACAGATATTGCATCGGGATTGAATACAAGAGTCACCATGCTTACTTTCCTCCATGGGAGTAATGTCTCAAAGAGTCTACGCTTTGATCGGCGCTGGAAGACCAGTTGTAGTTTACGATGCACATCTGGAGGAATTCTGTAATCTGTGGACCTTCAAAGTGTTGATGAAACACAGAAATTGCATCGGGATTGAATACAACAGTCACCATGCGCACTTTCCTCCATGGGAGTAATGTCACAAACAGTCTACGCTTTGATCGTCCCCTGCAAGACCAGTAGTAGTTTCCGATGCACATCTGGAGGCATTCTGTAATCTGTAGACCTTCAAAGTGTTGATGAAACACAGATATTGCATCGGGATTGAATACAACAGTCACAATGCTTACTTTCCTCCATGGGAGTAATGACTCAAACAGTCTACGCTTTGATCGTTTCCTGGAAGACCAGTTGTAGTTTCCGATGCACATCTGGAGGCAGTCTGTAATCCGTGGACCTTCAAAGTGTTGATGAAACACAGAAATTGCATCGGAATTGAAAACAACAGTCACCATGCGCACTTTCCTCCATGGGAGTAATGTGTCAAACAGTCTACACTTTGATCGATCATTGCAAGACCGGTAGTAGTTTCCCATGCACATCTGGAGGCATTCTGCAATCTGTGGACCTTCAAAGTGTTGATGAAACACAGAAATTGCCTCGGGATTGATACAACAGTCACCATGCCCACTTTCCTCCATGGGAGTAATGTCTCAAATACTCTACGCTTTGATCGTTCCCTGGAAGACCAGTAATAGTTTCCGATGCACATCTGGAAGCATTCTGTAATCTGTAAACTATCAGAGGGTGGTTCAAGCACAGAAATTGCATCGGGATCAAATACAAAAGTCACCATGCGCACTTTCCTAAATGGGAGTAATGTCTCAAACAGTTTACGCTTTCATCGTTCGCTGTAAGACCAGTTGTAGTTTCCGATGCACATCTGGGGGCATTCTGTAATGTGTGGACTATCAGAGTGTTGATGAAACACAGGAATTGCATCGGAATTGAATACAACAGTCACCAGTCGCACTTTCCTCCATGGGAGTAATGTCTCAAACAGTCTACGCTTTGATCGTTCCCTGCAAGACCAGTAGTAGTTTCCGATGCACATCTGGAGGCATTCTGTAATCTGTGGACCTTCAAAGTGTTGATGAAACACAGAAATTGCCTCGGGATTGAATACAACAGTCACCATGCGCACTTTCCTTCATGGGAGTAATGTCTTAAACAGTCTACGCTTTGATCGTTCCCTGGAAGACCAGTAGTAGCTTCCGATGCACATCTGGAGGCATTCTGTAATCTGTGGACTATCAGAGTGTTGTTGAAACACAGAAATTGCATCGGTATTGAATACAACAGTAACCGTGCTTACTTTCCTCCATGGGAGTAATGTCTCAAACAGTCTACGCTTTGACCGTTTCCTGGATGACCAGTAGTAGTTTCCGATGCATATCTGGAGAAATTCTGTAATCTGTGGACTTTCAAAGTGTTGATGAAACACAGGAATTGCATCGGAATTGAATACAACAGTCACCATGCGCACTTTCCTCCATGGGAGTAATGTCTCAAACAGTCTACGATTTGATCGTTCTCCTGGAGACCAGTAGTAGTTTCTGATGCACATCTGGAGGCATTCTATAATCTGTGGACTATCAGAGTGTTGTTGAAACACAGATATTGCATCGGGATTGAATACAACAGTCACCATGCTTACTTTGCTCCATGGGAGTAATGTCTCAAACAGTCTACGCTTTGATCGTTGCCTGCAAGACCACTAGTAGTTTCCGATGCACATCTTTAGGAATTCTATAATCTGTGGAACTTCAAAGTGTTGATGACACACAGAATTTGCCTCGGGATTGAATACAACAGTCACCATGCGCACTTTCCTCCATGGCAGTAATGTCTCAAACAGTCTACGCTTTGATCGTTTCCCGGAAGACCAGTAGTAGTTTCCGATGCACATCTGGAGGCATTCTGTAATCTGTGGACCTCAAAGTGTTGACGAAACACAGAAATTGCATGGGGATTGAATACAACAATCACCCTACGCACTTTCCTCCATGGGAGTAATATCTCAAACAGTCTACGCTTTGATCGTTTCCTGGAAGACCAGTAGTAGTTTCCGATGCACATCTGGAGGCATTCTGTGGTCTGTGGACTATCAGAGTGTTGATGAAATACAGAAACTGCATCGGGATTGAATACAACAGTCGCCATGCGCACGTTCCTCCATGGGAGAAATGTCTCAAATAGTCTACAATTTGATCGTTCCCTGCAAGACCAGTAGTAGTTTCCGATGCACATCTGGAGGAATTCTGTAATCTGTGGACCTTCAAAGAGTTGATGAAACACAGAAATTGCCTCGGTATTGAATACAACAGTCACCACGCTTTCTTTCCTCCATGGGAGTAATGTCTCAAACAGTCTACGCATTGATCGTTCCTGGAAGACCAGTAGTAGTTTCCGATGCACATCTGGTGGCATTCTGTAATCTGTAGACCTTCAAAGTGTTGATGAAACACAGATATTGCATCGGGATTGAATACAACAGTCACCATGCTTACTTTCCTCCATGGGAGTAATGACTCAAACAGTCTACGCTTTGATCTTTTCCTGGAAGACCAGTTGTAGTTTCCGATGCACATCTGGAGGCAGTTTGTAATCTGTGGACCTTCCAAGTGTTGATGAAACACAGAAATTGCATCGGAATTGAAAACAACAGTCACCATGCGCACTTTCCTCCATCGGAGTAATGTCTCAAACAGTTTACGCTTTCATCGTTCGCTGTAAGACCAGTAGTAGTTTCCGATGCACATCTGGGGGCATTCTGTAATGAGTGGACTATCAGAGTGTTGATGAAACACAGGAATTGCATCGGAATTGAATACAACAGTCACCAGGTGCACTTTCCTCCATGGGAGTAATGTCTCAAACAGTCTACGCTTTGATCGTTCCCTGCAAGACCAGTAGTAGTTTCCGATGCACATCTGGAGGCATTCTGTAATCTGTGGACCTTCAAAGTGTTGATGAAACACAGAAATTACCTCGGGAGTGAATACAACAGTCACCATGCGCACTTTCCTTCATGGGAGTAATGTCTTAAACAGTCTACGCTTTGATCGTTCCCTGGAAGACCAGTAGTAGTTTCCGATGCACATCTGGGGGCATTCTGTAATCTGTGGACTATCAGAGTGTTGTTGAAACACAGAAATTGCGTCGGTATTGAATACAACAGTCACCATGCTTACTTTCCTCCATGGGAGTAATGTCTCAAACAGTCTACGCTTTGATCGTTCCCTGGAAGACCAGTAGTAGTTTTCGATGCACATCTGGAGGCATTCTGTAATCTGTGGACCTTCAAAGTGTTGATGAAACACAGAAATTGCATGGGGATTGAATACAACAATCACCCTGCGCACTTTCCACCATGGGAGTAATGTCTCAAACAGTCTACGCTTTGATCGTTGTCCTGAAGACCAGTAGTAGTTTCTGATGCACATCTGGAGGCATTCTGTAATCTGTGGACTATCAGAGTGTTGTTGAAACACAGATATTGCATCGGGATTGAATACAAGAGTCACCATGCTTACTTTCCTCCATGGGAGTAATGTCTCAAAGAGTCTACGCTTTGATCGGCGCTGGAAGACCAGTTGTAGTTTACGATGCACATCTGGAGGAATTCTGTAATCTGTGGACCTTCAAAGTGTTGATGAAACACAGAAATTGCATCGGGATTGAATACAACAGTCACCATGCGCACTTTCCTCCATGGGAGTAATGTCACAAACAGTCTACGCTTTGATCGTCCCCTGCAAGACCAGTAGTAGTTTCCGATGCACATCTGGAGGCATTCTGTAATCTGTAGACCTTCAAAGTGTTGATGAAACACAGATATTGCATCGGGATTGAATACAACAGTCACAATGCTTACTTTCCTCCATGGGAGTAATGACTCAAACAGTCTACGCTTTGATCGTTTCCTGGAAGACCAGTTGTAGTTTCCGATGCACATCTGGAGGCAGTCTGTAATCTGTGGACCTTCAAAGTGTTGATGAAACACAGAAATTGCATCGGAATTGAAAACAACAGTCACCATGCGCACTTTCCTCCATGGGAGTAATGTGTCAAACAGTCTACACTTTGATCGATCATTGCAAGACCGGTAGTAGTTTCCGATGCACATCTGGAGGCATTCAGCAATCTGTGGACCTTCAAAGTGTTGATGAAACACAGAAATTGCCTCGGGATTGAATACAACAGTCACCATGCCCACTTTCCTCCATGGGAGTAATGTCTCAAATACTCTACGCTTTGATCGTTCCCTGGAAGACCAGTAATAGTTTCCGATGCACATCTGGAAGCATTCTGTAATCTGTAAACTATCAGAGAGTGGTTCAAGCACAGAAATTGCATCGGGATCAAATACAAAAGTCACCATGCGCACTTTCCTCCATGGGAGTAATGTCTCAAAGAGTTTACGCTTTCATCGTTCGCTGTAAGACCAGTAGTAGTTTCCGATGCACATCTGGGGGCATTCTGTAATGTGTGGACTATCAGAGTGTTGATGAAACACATGAATTGCATCGGAATTGAATACAACAGTCACCAGGCGCACTTTCCTCCATGGGAGTAATGTCTCAAACAGTCTACGCTTTGATCGTTCCCTGCAAGACCAGTAGTAGTTTCCGATGCACATCTGGAGGCATTCTGTAATCTGTGGACCTTCAAAGTGTTGATGAAACACAGAAATTGCCTCGGGATTGAATACAACAGTCACCATGCGCACTTTCCTTCATGGGAGTAATGTCTTAAACAGTCTACGCTTTGATCGTTCCCTGGAAGACCAGTAGTAGTTTCCGATGCACATCTGGAGGCATTCTGTAATCTGTGGACTATCAGAGTGTTGTTGAAACACAGAAATTGCATCGGTATTGAATACAACAGTCACCATGCTTACTTTCCT
Source organism: Schistocerca gregaria (assembly GCF_023897955.1). Classification (NCBI taxonomy): domain Eukaryota; kingdom Metazoa; phylum Arthropoda; class Insecta; order Orthoptera; family Acrididae; genus Schistocerca; species Schistocerca gregaria. The sequence goes on along the minus strand of NW_026061720.1, from coordinate 4,943,803 downwards.
ACATGGGAGTAATGTCTCAAACAGTCAACTCTTTGATCGTTCCCTGGAAGACCAGTAGTAGTTTTCGATGCACATCTGGAGGCATTCTGTAATCTGTGGACCTTCAAAGTGTTGATGAAACACAGAAATTGCATAGGGATTGAATTCAACAATCACCCTGCGCACTTTCCACCATGGGAGTAATGTCTCAAACAGTCTACGCTTTGATCGTTGTCCTGAAGACCAGTAGTAGTTTCTGATGCACATCTGGAGGCATTCTGTAATCTGTGGACTATCAGAGTGTTGTTGAAACACAGATATTGCATGGGGATTGAATACAATAGTCACCATGCTTACTTTCATCCATGGGAGTAATGTCTCAAAGAGTCTACGCTTTGATCGTCGCTGGAAGACCAGTTGTAGTTTACGATGCACATCTGGAGGAATTCTGTAATCTGTGGACCTTCAAAGTGTTGATGAAACACAGAAATTGCATCGGGATTGAATACAACAGTCACCATGCGCACTTTCCTCCATGGGAGTAATGTCACAAACAGTCTACGCTTTGATCGTCCCCTGCAAGACCAGTAGTAGTTTGCGATGCACATCTGGAGGCATTCTGTAATCTGTAGACCTTCAAAGTGTTGATGAAACACAGATATTGCATCGGGATTGAATACAACAGTCACAATGCTTACTTTCCTCCATGGGAGTAATGACTCAAACAGTCTACGATTTGATCGTTTCCTGGAAGACCAGTTGTAGTTTCCGATGCACATCTGGAGGCAGTCTGTAATCTGTGCACCTTCAAAGTGTTGATGAAACACAGAAATTGCATCCGAATTGAAAACAACAGTCACCATGCGCACTTTCCTCCATGGGAGTAATGTCACAAACAGTCTACGCTTTGATCGTTCCCTGGAAGACCAGTAATAGTTTCCGATGCACATCTGGAAGCATTCTGTAATCTGTAAACTATCAGAGAGTGGTTCAAGCACAGAAATTGCATCGGGATCAAATACAAAAGTCACCATGCGCACTTTCCTCCATGGGAGTAATGTCTCAAACAGTTTACGCTTTCATCGTTCGCTGTAAGACCAGTAGTAGTTTCCGATGCACATCTGGGGGCATTCTGTAATGTGTGGACTATCAGAGTGTTGATGAAACACAGGAATTGCATCGGAATTGAATACAACAGTCACCAGGCGCACTTACCTCCATGGGAGTAATGTCTCAAACAGTCTACGCTTTGATTGTTCCCTGCAAGACCAGTAGTAGTTTCCGATGCACATCTGGAGGCATTCTGTAATCTGTGGACCTTCAAAGTGTTGATGAAACACAGAAATTGCCTCATGATTGAATACAACAGTCACCATGCGCACTTTCGTTCATGGGAGTAATGTCTTAAACAGTCTACGCTTTGATCGTTCCCTGGAAGACCAGTAGTAGTTTCCGATGCACATCTGGAGGCATTCTGTAATCTGTGGACTATCAGAGTGTTGTTGAAACACAGAAATTGCATCGGTATTGAATACAACAGTCACCATGATTACTTTCCTCCATGGGAGAAATGTCTCAAACAGTCTACGCTTTGATCGTTTCCTGGAAGACCAGTAGTAGTTTCCGATGCATATCTGGAGGCATTCTGTAATCTGTGGACTTTCAAAGTGTTGATGAAACACAGAAATTGCCTCGGGATTGAATACAACAGTCACCATGCGCACTTTCCTCCATGGGAGTAATGTCTCAAACAGTCTACGCTTTGATCGTTGTCCTGAAGACCAGTAGTAGTTTCTGATGCATATCTGGAGGCATTCTGTAATGTGTGGACCTTCAAAGTGTTGATGAAACACAGAAATTGCATCGGGATTGAATACAACAGTCACCATGCGCACTTTCCTCCATGGGAGTAATGTCACAAACAGTCTACGCTTTGATCGTCCCCTGCAAGACCAGTAGTAGTTTCCGATGCACATCTGGATGCTTTCTGTAATCTGTGGACCTTCAAAGTGTTGATGAAACACAGAAATTGCATGGGGATTGAATACAACAATCACCATGCGCACTTTCCTCCATGGCAGTAATGTCACAAACAGTCTACGCTTTGATCGTCCCCTGCAAGACCAGTAGTAGTTTCCGATGCACATCTGGATGCTTTCTGTAATCTGTGGACTATCAGAGTGTTGATTAAACACAGAAACTGCATCGGGATTAAATACAACAGTCACCATGCGCACGTTCCTCCATGGGAGTAATGTCTCAAATAGTCTACAATTTGATCGTTCCCTGCAAGACCAGTAGTAGTTTCCGATGCACATCTGGAGGCATTCTGTAATCTGTTTACCTTCAAAGTGTTGATGAAACACAGAAATAGCCTCGGGATTGAATACAACAGTCACCAAGCGCACTTTCCTCCATGCCAGAAATGTCTCAAACAGTCTACGCTTTGATCGTTCTCCTGAAGACCAGTAGTAGTTTCCAATGCACATCTGATGGCATTCTGTAATCTGTGGACAATCAGAGTGTTGTTGAAACACAGATATTGCGTCGGGATTGAATACAACAATCACCATGCTTACTTTCCTCCATGGGAGTAATGTCTCAAACAGTCTACTCATTGATCGTTTCCTGGAAGACCAGTAGTAGTTTCCGATGCACATCTGGAGGCATTCTGTAATCTGTATACCTTCAAAGTGTTGATGAAACACAGAATTTGCATCGGGATTGAATACAACAGTCACCATTCTTACTTTCCTCCATGGGAGTAATGTCTCAAACAGTCTACGCATTGATCGTTTCCTGGAAGACCAGTTGTAGATTCCGATGCACATCTGGAGGCATTCTGTAATCTGTGGACCTTCAAAGTGTTGATGAAACACAGAAATTGCATCGGAATTGAAAACAACAGTCACCATGCGCACTTTCCTCCATGGGAGTTATGTCTCAAACAGTCTACACTTTGATCGTTCATTGCAAGACCGGTAGTAGTTTCCGATGCACATCTGGAGGCATTATGCTATCTGTGGATCTTCAAAGTGTTGATGAAACTCAGAAATTGCCTCGGGATTGAATACAACTGTCACTATGCGCACTTTCCTCCATGGGAGTAATGTCACAAACAGTCTACGCTTTGATCGTCCCCTGCATGACCTGTAGTAGTTTCCGATGCACATCTGGATGCATTCTGTAATCTGTGGACCTTCAAAGTGTTGATGAAACACAGAAATTGCATCGGGATTGAATACAACAGTCACCATGCGCACGTTCCTCCATGGGAGTAATGTCTCAAATAGTCTACAATTTGATCGTTCCCTGGAAGACCAGTAGTAGTTTCCGATGCACATCTGGAAGCATTCTGTAATCTGTAAACTATCAGAGAGTGGTTCAAGCACAGAAATTGCATCGGGATCAAATACAAAAGTCACCATGCGCACTTTCCTCCATGGGAGTAATGTCTCAAACAGTTTACGCTTTCATCGTTCCCTATAAGACCAGTAGTAGTTTCCGATGCACATCTGGGGGCATTCTGTAATGTGTGGACTATCAGAGTGTTGATGAAACACAGGAATTGCATCGGAATTGAATACAACAGTCACCATGCGCACTTTCCTCTATGGGAGTAATGTCTCAAACAGTCTACGATTTGATCGTTCTCCTGGAGACCAGTAGTAGTTTCTGATGCACATCTGGAGGCATTCTGTAATCTGTGGACTATCAGAGTGTTGTTGAAACACAGATATTGCATCGGGATTGAATACAACAGTCACCATGCTTACTTTCCTCCATGGGAGTAATGTCTCAAACAGTCTACGCTTTGATCGTTTCCTGGAAGGCCCGTAGTAGTTTCCGATGCAAAATCTTGAGGCATTCTGTAATCTGTGGACCTTCAAAGTTTTGATGAAACACAGAAATTGCCTCGGGATTGAATACAACAGGCACCATGCGCACTTCCCTCCATGGGAGTAATGTCTTAAACAGTCTACGCTTTGATCGTTCCCTGGAAGACCAGTAGTAGTTTCCGATGCACATCTGAGGCATTCTGTAATCTGTGGACCTTCAAAGTGTTGATGAAACACAGAAATTGCCTCGGGATTGAATACAACAGTCACCATGCGCCCTTTCCTCCATGGGAGTAATTCTCAAACAGTCTACGATTTGATCGTTCTCCTGGAGACCAGTAGTAGTTTCTGATGCACATCTGGAGGCATTCTGTAATCTGTGGACTATCAGAGTGTTGTTGAAACACAGATATTGCATCGGGATTGAATACAACAGTCACCATGCTTACTTTCCTCCATGGGAGTAATGTCTCAAACAGACTAAGCTTTGATCGTTTCCTGGAAGGCCCATAGTAGTTTCCGATGCACATCTTGAGGCATTCTGTAATCTGTGGACCTTCAAAGTGTTGATGAAACACAGAAATTGCATCGGGATTGAATACCACAGTCATCAGGCGCACTTTTCTCCATGGGAGTAATGTCTCAAACAGTCTACGCTTTGATCGTTCCCTGGAAGGCCAGTAGTATTTTCCGATGCACATCTGGAGGCATTCTGTAATCTGTGGACTATCAGAGTGTTGTTGAAATACAGATATTCATCGGGATTGAATACAACAGTCACCATGCTTACTTTCCTCCAGGGGAGTAATGTCTCAAACAGTTTACGCTTTGATCGATCCCTGGAAGACCAGTAGTAGTATACGATACACATCTGGAAGCATTCTGTAATATGTAAACTATCAGAGTGTTGTCCAAACACAGAAATTGCTTCGGGATTGAATACAACAGTCACCATGCTTACTTTCCTCCATGGGAGTAATGTCTCAAACAGACTAAGCTTTGATCGTTTCCTGGAAGGCCCATAGTAGTTTCCGATGCACATCTGGAGGCATTCTGCAATCTGTGGACCTTCAAAGTGTTGATGAAACACAGAATCTGCCTCGGGATTGAATACAACAGTCACCATGCCAACTTTCCTCCATGGGAGTAATGTCTCAAACAGTCTACGCTTTGATCGTTTCCTGGAAGGCCCGTAGTAGTTTCCGATGCAAAATCTTGAGGCATTCTGTAATCTGTGGACCTTCAAAGTTTTGATGAAACACAGAAATTGCCTCGGGATTGAATACAACAGGCACCATGCGCACTTCCCTCCATGGGAGTAATGTCTTAAACAGTCTACGCTTTGATCGTTCCCTGGAAGACCAGTAGTAGTTTCCGATGCACATCTGGGGGCATTCTGTAATGTGTGGACTATCAGAGTGTTGATGAAACACAGGAATTGCATCGGAATTGAATACAACAGTCACCAGGTGCACTTTCCTCCATGGGAGTAATGTCTCAAACAGTCTACGCTTTGATCGTTCCCTGCAAGACCAGTAGTAGTTTCCGATGCACATCTGGAGGAATTCTGTAATCTGTGGACCTTCAAAGTGTTGATGAAACACAGAAATTACCTCGGGATTGAATACAACAGTCACCATGCGCACTTTCCTTCATGGGAGTAATGTCTTAAACAGTCTACGCTTTGATCGTTCCCTGGAAGACCAGTAGTAGTTTCCGATGCACATCTGGGGGCATTCTGTAATCTGTGGACTATCAGAGTGTTGTTGAAACACAGAAATTGCGTCGGTATTGAATACAACAGTCACCATGCTTACTTTCCTCCATGGGAGTAATGTCTCAAACAGTCTACGCTTTGATCGTTCCCTGGAAGACCAGTAGTAGTTTTCGATGCACATCTGGAGGCATTCTGTTATCTGTGGACCTTCAAAGTGTTGATGAAACACAGAAATTGCATGGGGATTGAATACAACAATCACCCTGCGCACTTTCCACCATGGGAGTAATGTCTCAAACAGTCTACGCTTTGATCGTTGTCCTGAAGACCAGTAGTAGTTTCTGATGCACATCTGGAGGCATTCTGTAATCTGTGGACTATCAGAGTGTTGTTGAAACACAGATATTGCATCGGGATTGAATACAAGAGTCACCATGCTTACTTTCCTCCATGGGAGTAATGTCTCAAAGAGTCTACGCTTTGATCGGCGCTGGAAGACCAGTTGTAGTTTACGATGCACATCTGGAGGAATTCTGTAATCTGTGGACCTTCAAAGTGTTGATGAAACACAGAAATTGCATCGGGATTGAATACAACAGTCACCATGCGCACTTTCCTCCATGGGAGTAATGTCACAAACAGTCTACGCTTTGATCGTCCCCTGCAAGACCAGTAGTAGTTTGCGATGCACATCTGGAGGCATTCTGTAATCTGTAGACCTTCAAAGTGTTGATGAAACACAGATATTGCATCGGGATTGAATACAACAGTCACAATGCTTACTTTCCTCCATGGGAGTAATGACTCAAACAGTCTACGCTTTGATCGTTTCCTGGAAGACCAGTTGTAGTTTCCGATGCACATCTGGAGGCAGTCTGTAATCTGTGGACCTTCAAAGTGTTGATGAAACACAGAAATTGCATCGGAATTGAAAACAACAGTCACCATGCGCACTTTCCTCCATGGGAGTAATGTGTCAAACAGTCTACACTTTGATCGATCATTGCAAGACCGGTAGTAGTTTCCGATGCACATCTGGAGGCATTCAGCAATCTGTGGACCTTCAAAGTGTTGATGAAACACAGAAATTGCCTCGGGATTGAATACAACAGTCACCATGCCCACTTTCCTCCATGGGAGTAATGTCTCAAATACTCTACGCTTTGATCGTTCCCTGGAAGACCAGTAATAGTTTCCGATGCACATCTGGAAGCATTCTGTAATCTGTAAACTATCAGAGAGTGGTTCAAGCACAGAAATTGCATCGGGATCAAATACAAAAGTCACCATGCGCACTTTCCTCCATGGGAGTAATGTCTCAAAGAGTTTACGCTTTCATCGTTCGCTGTAAGACCAGTAGTAGTTTCCGATGCACATCTGGGGGCATTCTGTAATGTGTGGACTATCAGAGTGTTGATGAAACACAGGAATTGCATCGGAATTGAATACAACAGTCACCAGGCGCACTTTCCTCCATGGGAGTAATGTCTCAAACAGTCTACGCTTTGATCGTTCCCTGCAAGACCAGTAGTAGTTTCCGATGCACATCTGGAGGCATTCTGTAATCTGTGGACCTTCAAAGTGTTGATGAAACACAGAAATTGCCTCGGGATTGAATACAACAGTCACCATGCGCACTTTCCTTCATGGGAGTAATGTCTTAAACAGTCTACGCTTTGATCGTTCCCTGGAAGACCAGTAGTAGTTTCCGATGCACATCTGGAGGCATTCTGTAATCTGTGGACTATCAGAAGGTTGTTGAAACACAGAAATTGCATCGGTATTGAATACAACAGTCACCATGTTTACTTTCCTCCATGGGAGTAATGTCTCAAACAGTCTACGCTTTGATCGTTTCCTGGAAGACCAGTAGTAGTTTTCGATGCATATCTGGAGGCATTCTGTAATCTGTGGACTTTCAGAGTGTTGATGAAACACAGAAATTGCCTCGGGATTGAATACAACAGTCACCATGCGCACTTTCCTCCATGGGAGTAATGTCACAAACAGTCTACGCTTTGATCGTCCCCTGCAAGACCAGTAGTAGTTTCCGATGCACATCTGGATGCTTTCTGTAATCTGTGGACCTTCAAAGTGTTGATGAAACACAGAAATTGCATGGGGATTGAATACAACAATCACCATGCGCACTTTCCTCCATGGCAGTAATGTCACAAACAGTCTACGCTTTGATCGTCCCCTGCAAGACCAGTAGTAGTTTCCGATGCACATCTGGATGCTTTCTGTAATCTGTGGACTATCAGAGTGTTGATTAAACACAGAAACTGCATCGGGATTAAATACAACAGTCACCATGCGCACGTTCCTCCATGGGAGTAATGTCTCAAATAGTCTACAATTTGATCGTTCCCTGCAAGACCAGTAGTAGTTTCCGATGCACATCTGGAGGCATTCTGTAATCTGTTTACCTTCAAAGTGTTGATGAAACACAGAAATTGCCTCGGGATTGAATACAACAGTCACCAAGCGCACTTTCCTCCATGCCAGAAATGTCTCAAACAGTCTACGCTTTGATCGTTCTCCTGAAGACCAGTAGTAGTTTCCAATGCACATCTGATGGCATTCTGTAATCTGTGGACAATCAGAGTGTTGTTGAAACACAGATATTGCGTCGGGATTGAATACAACAGTCACCATGCTTACTTTCCTCCATGGGAGTAATGTCTCAAACAGTCTACGCATTGATCGTTTCCTGGAAGACCAGTTGTAGATTCCGATGCACATCTGGAGGCATTCTGTAATCTGTGGACCTTCAAAGTGTTGATGAAACACAGAAATTGCATCGGAATTGAAAACAACAGTCACCATGCGCACTTTCCTCCATGGGAGTTATGTCTCAAACAGTCTACACTTTGATCGTTCATTGCAAGACCGGTAGTAGTTTCCGATGCACATCTGGAGGCATTATGCTATCTGTGGATCTTCAAAGTGTTGATGAAACTCAGAAATTGCCTCGGGATTGAATACAACTGTCACCATGCGCACTTTCCCCCATGGGAGTAATGTCACAAACAGTCTACGCTTTGATCGTCCCCTGCAAGACCTGTAGTAGTTTCCGATGCACATCTGGATGCATTCTGTAATCTGTGGACCTTCAAAGTGTTGATGAAACACAGAAATTGCATCGGGATTGAATACAACAGTCACCATGCGCACGTTCCTCCATGGGAGTAATGTCTCAAATAGTCTACAATTTGATCGTTCCCTGGAAGACCAGTAGTAGTTTCCGATGCACATCTGGAAGCATTCTGTAATCTGTAAACTATCAGAGAGTGGTTCAAGCACAGAAATTGCATCGGGATCAAATACAAAAGTCACCATGCGCACTTTCCTCCATGGGAGTAATGTCTCAAACAGTTTACGCTTTCATCGTTCCCTATAAGACCAGTAGTAGTTTCCGATGCACATCTGGGGGCGTTCTGTAATGTGTGGACTATCAGAGTGTTGATGAAACACAGGAATTGCATCGGAATTGAATACAACAGTCACCATGCGCACTTTCCTCTATGGGAGTAATGTCTCAAACAGTCTACGATTTGATCGTTCTCCTGGAGACCAGTAGTAGTTTCTGATGCACATCTGGAGGCATTCTGTAATCTGTGGACTATCAGAGTGTTGTTGAAACACAGATATGGCATCGGGATTGAATACAACAGTCACCATGCTTACTTTCCTCCATGGGAGTAATGTCTCAAACAGTCTACGCTTTGATCGTTTCCTGGAAGGCCCGTAGTAGTTTCCGATGCAAAATCTTGAGGCATTCTGTAATCTGTGGACCTTCAAAGTTTTGATGAAACACAGAAATTGCCTCGGGATTGAATACAACAGGCACCATGCGCACTTCCCTCCATGGGAGTAATGTCTTAAACAGTCTACGCTTTGATCGTTCCCTGGAAGACCAGTAGTAGTTTCCGATGCACATCTGAGGCATTCTGTAATCTGTGGACCTTCAAAGTGTTGATGAAACACAGAAATTGCCTCGGGATTGAATACAACAGTCACCATGCGCCCTTTCCTCCATGGGAGTAATTCTCAAACAGTCTACGATTTGATCGTTCTCCTGGAGACCAGTAGTAGTTTCTGATGCACATCTGGAGGCATTCTGTAATCTGTGGACTATCAGAGTGTTGTTGAAACACAGATATTGCATCGGGATTGAATACAACAGTCACCATGCTTACTTTCCTCCATGGGAGTAATGTCTCAAACAGACTAAGCTTTGATCGTTTCCTGGAAGGCCCATAGTAGTTTCCGATGCACATCTTGAGGCATTCTGTAATCTGTGGACCTTCAAAGTGTTGATGAAACACAGAAATTGCATCGGGATTGAATACCACAGTCATCAGGCGCACTTTTCTCCATGGGAGTAATGTCTCAAACAGTCTACGCTTTGATCGTTCCCTGGAAGGCCAGTAGTATTTTCCGATGCACATCTGGAGGCATTCTGTAATCTGTGGACTATCAGAGTGTTGTTGAAATACAGATATTCATCGGGATTGAATACAACAGTCACCATGCTTACTTTCCTCCAGGGGAGTAATGTCTCAAACAGTTTACGCTTTGATCGATCCCTGGAAGACCAGTAGTAGTATACGATACACATCTGGAAGCATTCTGTAATCTGTAAGCTATCAGAGTGTTGTCCAAACACAGAAATTGCTTCGGGATTGAATACAACAGTCACCATGCTTACTTTCCTCCATGGGAGTAATGTCTCAAACAGACTAAGCTTTGATCGTTTCCTGGAAGGCCCATAGTAGTTTCCGATGCACATCTGGAGGCATTCTGCAATCTGTGGACCTTCAAAGTGTTGATGAAACACAGAATCTGCCTCGGGATTGAATACAACAGTCACCATGCCAACTTTTCTCCATGGGAGTAATGTCTCAAACAGACTAAGCTTTGATCGTTTCCTGGAAGGCCCATAGTAGTTTCCGATGCACATCTTGAGGCATTCTGTAATCTGTGGACCTTCAAAGTGTTGATGAAACACAGAAATTGCATCGGGATTGAATACCACAGTCATCAGGCGCACTTTTCTCCATGGGAGTAATGTCTCAAACAGTCTACGCTTTGATCGTTCCCTGGAAGGCCAGTAGTATTTTCCGATGCACATCTGGAGGCATTCTGTAATCTGTGGACTATCAGAGTGTTGTTGAAATACAGATATTCATCGGGATTGAATACAACAGTCACCATGCTTACTTTCCTCCAGGGGAGTAATGTCTCAAACAGTTTACGCTTTGATCGATCCCTGGAAGACCAGTAGTAGTATACGATACACATCTGGAAGCATTCTGTAATCTGTAAGCTATCAGAGTGTTGTCCAAACACAGAAATTGCTTCGGGATTGAATACAACAGTCACCATGCTTACTTTCCTCCATGGGAGTAATGTCTCAAACAGACTAAGCTTTGATCGTTTCCTGGAAGGCCCATAGTAGTTTCCGATGCACATCTGGAGGCATTCTGCAATCTGTGGACCTTCAAAGTGTTGATGAAACACAGAATCTGCCTCGGGATTGAATACAACAGTCACCATGCCAACTTTTCTCCATGGGAGTAATGTCTCAAACAGTATACGCTTTGATCGTTTCCTGGAAGGCCCGTAGTAGTTTCCGATGCAAAATCTTGAGGCATTCTGTAATCTGTGGACCTTCAAAGTTTTGATGAAACACAGAAATTGCCTCGGGATTGAATACAACAGGCACCATGCGCACTTCCCTCCATGGGAGTAATGTCTTAAACAGTCTACGCTTTGATCGTTCCCTGGAAGACCAGTAGTAGTTTCCGATGCACATCTGGGGGCATTCTGTAATGTGTGGACTATCAGAGTGTTGATGAAACACAGGAATTGCATCGGAATTGAATACAACAGTCACCAGGTGCACTTTCCTCCATGGGAGTAATGTCTCAAACACTCTACGCTTTGATCGTTCCCTGCAAGACCAGTAGTAGTTTCCGATGCACATCTGGAGGCATTCTGTAATCTGTGGACCTTCAAAGTGTTGATGAAACACAGAAATTACCTCGGGATTGAATACAACAGTCACCATGCGCACTTTCCTTCATGGGAGTAATGTCTTAAACAGTCTACGCTTTGATCGTTCCCTGGAAGACCAGTAGTAGTTTCCGATGCACATCTGGGGGCATTCTGTAATCTGTGGACTATCAGAGTGTTGTTGAAACACAGAAATTGCGTCGGTATTGAATACAACAGTCACCATGCTTACTTTCCTCCATGGGAGTAATGTCTCAAACAGTCTACGCTTTGATCGTTCCCTGGAAGACCAGTAGTAGTTTTCGATGCACATCTGGAGGCATTCTGTAATCTGTGGACCTTCAAAGTGTTGATGAAACACAGAAATTGCATGGGGATTGAATACAACAATCACCCTGCGCACTTTCCACCATGGGAGTAATGTCTCAAACAGTCTACGCTTTGATCGTTGTCCTGAAGACCAGTAGTAGTTTCTGATGCACATCTGGAGGCATTCTGTAATCTGTGGACTATCAGAGTGTTGTTGAAACACAGATATTGCATCGGGATTGAATACAAGAGTCACCATGCTTACTTTCCTCCATGGGAGTAATGTCTCAAAGAGTCTACGCTTTGATCGGCGCTGGAAGACCAGTTGTAGTTTACGATGCACATCTGGAGGAATTCTGTAATCTGTGGACCTTCAAAGTGTTGATGAAACACAGAAATTGCATCGGGATTGAATACAACAGTCACCATGCGCACTTTCCTCCATGGGAGTAATGTCTCAAACAGTCTACGCTTTGATCGTTGTCCTGAAGACCAGTAGTAGTTTCTGATGCACATCTGGAGGCATTCTGTAATCTGTGGACTATCAGAGTGTTGTTGAAACACAGATATTGCATCGGGATTGAATACAAGAGTCACCATGCTTACTTTCCTCCATGGGAGTAATGTCTCAAAGAGTCTACGCTTTGATCGGCGCTGGAAGACCAGTTGTAGTTTCCGATGCACATCTGGAGGCAGTCTGTAATCTGTGGACCTTCAAAGTGTTGATGAAACACAGAAATTGCATCGGAATTGAAAACAACAGTCACCATGCGCACTTTCCTCCATGGGAGTAATGTGTCAAACAGTCTACACTTTGATCGATCATTGCAAGACCGGTAGTAGTTTCCGATGCACATCTGGAGGCATTCAGCAATCTGTGGACCTTCAAAGTGTTGATGAAACACAGAAATTGCCTCGGGATTGAATACAACAGTCACCATGCCCACTTTCCTCCATGGGAGTAATGTCTCAAATACTCTACGCTTTGATCGTTCCCTGGAAGACCAGTAATAGTTTCGGATGCACATCTGGAAGCATTCTGTAATCTGTACACTATCAGAGAGTGGTTCAAGCACAGAAATTGCATCGGGATCAAATACAAAAGTCACCATGCGCACTTTCCTCCATGGGAGTAATGTCTCAAAGAGTTTACGCTTTCATCGTTCGCTGTAAGACCAGTAGTAGTTTCCGATGCACATCTGGGGGCATTCTGTAATGTGTGGACTATCAGAGTGTTGATGAAACACAGGAATTGCATCGGAATTGAATACAACAGTTACCAGGCGCACTTTCCTCCATGGGAGTAATGTCTCAAACAGTCTACGCTTTGATCGTTCCCTGCAAGGCCAGTAGTAGTTTCCGATGCACATCTGGAGGCATTCTGTAATCTGTGGACCTTCAAAGTGTTGATGAAACACAGAAATTGCCTCGGGATTGAATACAACAGTCACCATGCGCACTTTCCTTCATGGGAGTAATGTCTTAAACAGTCTACGCTTTGATCGTTCCCTGGAAGACCAGTAGTAGTTTCCATTGCACATCTGGAGGCATTCTGTAATCTGTGGACTATCAGAGTGTTGTTGAAACACAGAAATTGCATCGGTATTGAATACAACAGTCACCATGCTTACTTTCCTCCATGGGAGTAATGTCTCAAACAGTCTACGCTTTGATCGTTTCCTGGAAGACCAGTAGTAGTTTTCGATGCATATCTGGAGGCATTCTGTAATCTGTGGACTTTCAAAGTGTTGATGAAACACAGAAATTGCCTCGGGATTGAATACAACAGTCACCATGCGCACTTTCTTCCATGGGAGTAATGTCTCAAACAGTCTACGCTTTGATCGTTGTCCTGAAGACCAGTAGTAGTTTCTGATGCACATCTGGAGGCATTCTGTAATCTGTGGACTATCAGAGTGTTGTTGAAACACAGATATTGCATCGGGATTGAATACAATAGTCACCATGCTTACTTTCCTCCATGGGAGTAATGTCTCAAAGAGTCTACGCTTTGATCGTCGCTGGAAGACCAGTTGTAGTTTACGACGCACATCTGGAGGAATTCTGTAATCTGTGGACCTTCAAAGTGTTGATGAAACACAGAAATTGCATCGGGATTGAATACAACAGTCACCATGCGCACTTTCCTCCATGGGAGAAATGTCACAAACAGTCTACGCTTTGATCGTTCCCTGGAAGACCAGTAGTAGTTTCCGATGCACATCTGGAGGCATTCTGTAATCTGTGGACTATCAGAGTGTTGTTGAAACACAGAAATTGCATCCGTATTGAATACAACAGTCACCATGCTTACTTTCCTCCATGGGAGTAATGTCTCAAACAGTCTACTCTTTGGTCGTTCCCTGGAAGACCAGTAGTAGTTTTCGATGCACATCTGGAGGCATTCTGTAATCTGTGGACCTTCAAAGTGTTGATGAAACACAGAAATTGCATAGGGATTGAATTCAACAATCACCCTGCGCACTTTCCACCATGGGAGTAATGTCTCAAACAGTCTACGCTTTGATCGTTGTCCTGAAGACCAGTAGTAGTTTCTGATGCACATCTGGAGGCATTCTGTAATCTGTGGACTATCAGAGTGTTGTTGAAACACAGATATTGCATGGGGATTGAATACAATAGTCACCATGCTTACTTTCATCCATGGGAGTAATGTCTCAAAGAGTCTACGCTTTGATCGTCGCTGGAAGACCAGTTGTAGTTTACGATGCACATCTGGAGGAATTCTGTAATCTGTGGACCTTCAAAGTGTTGATGAAACACAGAAATTGCATCGGGATTGAATACAACAGTCACCATGCGCACTTTCCTCCATGGGAGTAATGTCACAAACAGTCTACGCTTTGATCGTCCCCTGCAAGACCAGTAGTAGTTTGCGATGCACATCTGGAGGCATTCTGTAATCTGTAGACCTTCAAAGTGTTGATGAAACACAGATATTGCATCGGGATTGAATACAACAGTCACAATGCTTACTTTCCTCCATGGGAGTAATGACTCAAACAGTCTACGATTTGATCGTTTCCTGGAAGACCAGTTGTAGTTTCCGATGCACATCTGGAGGCAGTCTGTAATCTGTGCACCTTCAAAGTGTTGATGAAACACAGAAATTGCATCCGAATTGAAAACAACAGTCACCATGCGCACTTACCTCCATGGGAGTAATGTCACAAACAGTCTACGCTTTGATCGTTCCCTGGAAGACCAGTAATAGTTTCCGATGCACATCTGGAAGCATTCTGTAATCTGTAAACTATCAGAGAGTGGTTCAAGCACAGAAATTGCATCGGGATCAAATACAAAAGTCACCATGCGCACTTTCCTCCATGGGAGTAATGTCTCAAACAGTTTACGCTTTCATCGTTCGCTGTAAGACCAGTAGTAGTTTCCGATGCACATCTGGGGGCATTCTGTAATGTGTGGACTATCAGAGTGTTGATGAAACACAGGAATTGCATCGGAATTGAATACAACAGTCACCAGGCGCACTTACCTCCATGGGAGTAATGTCTCAAACAGTCTACGCTTTGATTGTTCCCTGCAAGACCAGTAGTAGTTTCCGATGCACATCTGGAGGCATTCTGTAATCTGTGGACCTTCAAAGTGTTGATGAAACACAGAAATTGCCTCATGATTGAATACAACAGTCACCATGCGCACTTTCGTTCATGGGAGTAATGTCTTAAACAGTCTACGCTTTGATCGTTCCCTGGAAGACCAGTAGTAGTTTCCGATGCACATCTGGAGGCATTCTGTAATCTGTGGACTATCAGAGTGTTGTTGAAACATAGAAATTGCATCGGTATTGAATACAACAGTCACCATGATTACTTTCCTCCATGGGAGTAATGTCTCAAACAGTCTACGCTTTGATCGTTTCCTGCAAGACCAGTAGTAGTTTCCAATGCACATCTGGATGCTTTCTGTAATCTGTGGACCTTCAAAGTGTTGATGAAACACAGAAATTGCATGGGGATTGAATACAACAATCACCATGCGCACTTTCCTCCATGGCAGTAATGTCACAAACAGTCTACGCTTTGATCGTCCCCTGCAAGACCAGTAGTAGTTTCCGATGCACATCTGGATGCTTTCTGTAATCTGTGGACTATCAGAGTGTTGATTAAACACAGAAACTGCATCGGGATTAAATACAACAGTCACCATGCGCACGTTCCTCCATGGGAGTAATGTCTCAAATAGTCTACAATTTGATCGTTCCCTGCAAGACCAGTAGTAGTTTCCGATGCACATCTGGAGGCATTCTGTAATCTGTTTACCTTCAAAGTGTTGATGAAACACAGAAATTGCCTCGGGATTGAATACAACAGTCACCAAGCGCACTTTCCTCCATGCCAGAAATGTCTCAAACAGTCTACGCTTTGATCGTTCTCCTGAAGACCAGTAGTAGTTTCCAATGCACATCTGATGGCATTCTGTAATCTGTGGACAATCAGAGTGTTGTTGAAACACAGATATTGCGTCGGGATTGGATACAACAGTCACCATGCTTACTTTCCTCCATGGGAGTAATGTCTCAAACAGTCTACGCATTGATCGTTTCCTGGAAGACCAGTAGTAGTTTCCGATGCACATCTGGAGGCATTCTGTAATCTGTATACCTTCAAAGTGTTGATGAAACACAGAATTTGCATCGGGATTGAATACAACAGTCACCATGCTTACTTTCCTCCATGGGAGTAATGTCTCAAACAGTCTACGCATTGATCGTTTCGTGGAAGACCAGTTGTAGATTCCGATGCACATCTGGAGGCATTCTGTAATCTGTGGACCTTCAAAGTGTTGATGAAACACAGAAATTGCATCGGAATTGAAAACAACAGTAACCATGCGCACTTTCCTCCATGGGAGTTATGTCTCAAACAGTCTACACTTTGATCGTTCATTGCAAGACCGGTAGTAGTTTCCGATGCACATCTGGAGGCATTATGCTATCTGTGGATCTTCAAAGTGTTGATGAAACTCAGAAATTGCCTCGGGATTGAATACAACTGTCACCATGCGCACTTTCCTCCATGGGAGTAATGTCACAAACAGTCTACGCTTTGATCGTCCCCTGCAAGACCTGTAGTAGTTTCCGATGCACATCTGGATGCATTCTGTAATCTGTGGACCTTCAAAGTGTTGATGAAACACAGAAATTGCATCGGGATTGAATACAACAGTCACCATGCGCACGTTCCTCCATGGGAGTAATGTCTCAAATAGTCTACAATTTGATCGTTCCCTGGAAGACCAGTAGTAGTTTCCGATGCACATCTGGAAGCATTCTGTAATCTGTAAACTATCAGAGAGTGGTTCAAGCACAGAAATTGCATCGGGATCAAATACAAAAGTCACCATGCGCACTTTCCTCCATGGGAGTAATGTCTCAAACAGTTTACGCTTTCATCGTTCCCTATAAGACCAGTAGTAGTTTCCGATGCACATCTGGGGGCATTCTGTAATGTGTGGACTATCAGAGTGTTGATGAAACACAGGAATTGCATCGGAATTGAATACAACAGTCACCATGCGCACTTTCCTCTATGGGAGTAATGTCTCAAACAGTCTACGATTTGATCGTTCTCCTGGAGACCAGTAGTAGTTTCTGATGCACATCTGGAGGCATTCTGTAATCTGTGGACTATCAGAGTGTTGTTGAAACACAGATATTGCATCGGGATTGAATACAACAGTCACCATGCTTACTTTCCTCCATGGGAGTAATGTCTCAAACAGTCTACGCTTTGATCGTTTCCTGGAAGGCCCGTAGTAGTTTCCGATGCAAAATCTTGAGGCATTCTGTAATCTGTGGACCTTCAAAGTTTTGATGAAACACAGAAATTGCCTCGGGATTGAATACAACAGGCACCATGCGCACTTCCCTCCATGGGAGTAATGTCTTAAACAGTCTACGCTTTGATCGTTCCCTGGAAGACCAGTAGTAGTTTCCGATGCACATCTGAGGCATTCTGTAATCTGTGGACCTTCAAAGTGTTGATGAAACACAGAAATTGCCTCGGGATTGAATACAACAGTCACCATGCGCCCTTTCCTCCATGGGAGTAATTCTCAAACAGTCTACGATTTGATCGTTCTCCTGGAGACCAGTAGTAGTTTCTGATGCACATCTGGAGGCATTCTGTAATCTGTGGACTATCAGAGTGTTGTTGAAACACAGATATTGCATCGGGATTGAATACAACAGTCACCATGCTTACTTTCCTCCATGGGAGTAATGTCTCAAACAGACTAAGCTTTGATCGTCTCCTGGAAGGCCCATAGTAGTTTCCGATGCACATCTTGAGGCATTCTGTAATCTGTGGACCTTCAAAGTGTTGATGAAACACAGAAATTGCATCGGGATTGAATACCACAGTCATCAGGCGCACTTTTCTCCATGGGAGTAATGTCTCAAACAGTCTACGCTTTGATCGTTCCCTGGAAGGCCAGTAGTATTTTCCGATGCACATCTGGAGGCATTCTGTAATCTGTGGACTATCAGAGTGTTGTTGAAATACAGATATTCATCGGGATTGAATACAACAGTCACCATGCTTTCTTTCCTCCAGGGGAGTAATGTCTCAAACAGTTTACGCTTTGATCGATCCCTGGAAGACCAGTAGTAGTATACGATACACATCTGGAAGCATTCTGTAATCTGTAAACTATCAGAGTGTTGTCCAAACACAGAAATTGCTTCGGGATTGAATACAACAGTCACCATGCTTACTTTCCTCCATGGGAGTAATGTCTCAAACAGACTAAGCTTTGATCGTTTCCTGGAAGGCCCATAGTAGTTTCCGATGCACATCTGGAGGCATTCTGCAATCTGTGGACCTTCAAAGTGTTGATGAAACACAGAATCTGCCTCGGAATTGAATACAACAGTCACCATGCCAACTTTCCTCCATGGGAGTAATGTCTCAAATACTCTACGCTTTGATCGTTCCCTGGAAGACCAGTAATAGTTTCCGATGCACATCTGGAAGCATTCTGTAATCTGTAAACTATCAGAGAGTGGTTCAAGCACAGAAATTGCATCGGAATCAAATACAAAAGTCAACATGCGCACTTTCCTCCATGGGAGTAATGTCTCAAACAGTTTACGCTTTGATCGTTCCTCGGAAGACCAGTAGTAGTTTCCGATGCACATCTGGGGGCATTCTGTAATGTGTGGACTATCAGAGTGTTGATGATACACAGAAATTGCATCGGGATTGAAAACAACAGACACCTTGCTTACGTTCCTCCATGGGAGTAATGTCTCAAACAGTCTACGCTTTGATCGTTGTCCTGAAGACCAGTAGTAGTTTCTGATGCACATCTGGAGGCATTCTGTAATCTGTGGACTATCAGAGTGTTGTTGAAACACAGATATTGCATCGGGATTGAATGCAATAGCCACCATGCTTACTTTCCTCCATGGGAGTAATGTCTCAAAGAGTCTACGCTTTGATCGTCACTGGAAGACCAGTTGTAGTTTACGATGCACATCTGGAGGAATTCTGTAATCTGTGGACCTTCAAAGTGTTGATGAAACACTGAAATTGCATCGGGATTGAATACAACAGTCACCATGCGCACTTTCCTCCATGGGAGTAATGTCACAAACAGTCTACGCTTTGATCGTCCCCTGCAAAACCAGTAGTAGTTTCCGATGCACATCTGGAGGCATTCTGTAATCTGTGGACCTTCAAAGTGTTGATGAAACACAGAAATTGCCTCGGGATTGAATACAACAGTCACCATGCGCACTTTCCTCCATGCCAGTAATGTCTCAAACAGTCTACGCTTTGATCGTTCTCCTGAAGACCAGTAGTAGTTTCCGATGCACATCTGGAGGCATTCTGTAATCTGTGGACTATCAGAGTGTTGTTGAAACACAGATATTGCGTCGGGATTGAATACAACAGTGACCATGCTTACTTTCCTCCATGGGAGTAATGTCCCAAACTGTCTACGCATTGATCGTTTCCAGGAAGACCAGTAGTAGTTTCCGATGCACATCTGGAGGCATTCTGTAATCTGTATACCTTCAAAGTGTTGATGAAACGCAGAAATAGCATCGGGATTGAATACAACAGTCACCATGCTTACTTTCCTCCATGGGAGTAATGTCTTAAACAGTCTACGCATTGATCGTTTCCTGGAAGACCAGTTGTAGATTCCGATGCTCATCTGGAGGCATTCTGTAATCTGTGGACCTTCAAAGTGTTGATGAAACACTGAAATTGCATCGGAATTGAAAACAACAGTCACCATGCGCACTTTCCTCCATGGGAGTAATGTCTCAAACAGTCTACACTTTGATCGTTCATTGCAAGACCGGTAGTAGTTTCCGATGCACATCTGGAGGCATTCTGCTATCTGTGGATCTTCAAAGTGTTGATGAAACTCAGAAATTGCCTCGGGATTGAATACAACAGTCACCATGCGCACTTTCCTCCATGGGAGTAATGTCTCAAATACTCTACGCTTTGATCGTTCCCTGGAAGACCAGTAGTAGTTTCCGATGCACATCTGGAAGCATTCTGTAATCTGTAAACTATCAGAGAGTGGTTCAAGCACAGAAATTGCATCGGGATCAAATACAAAAGTCACCATGCGCACTTTCCTCCATGGGAGTAATAACTCAAACAGTTTACGCTTTCATCGTTCCCTATAAGACCAGTAGTAGTTTCCGATGCACATCTGGGGGCATTCTGTAATGTGTGGACTATCAGAGTGTTGATGAAACACAGGAATTGCATGGGAATTGAATACAACAGTCACCATGCGCACTTTCCTCCATGGGAGTTATGTCTCAAACAGTCTACGATTTGATCGTTCTCCTGGAGACCAGTAGTAGTTTCTGATGCACATCTGGAGGCATTCTGTAATCTGTGGACTATCAGAGTGTTGTTGAAACACAGATATTGCATCGGGATTGAATACAACAGTCACCATGCTTACTTTCCTCCATGGGAGTAATGTCTCAAACAGTCTACGCTTTGATCGTTTCCTGGAAGGCCCGTAGTAGTTTCCGATGCACATCTTGAGGCATTCTGTAATCTGTGGACCTTCAAAGTGTTGATGAAACACAGAAAGTGCCTCGGGATTGAATACAACAGTCACCATGCGCACTTCCCTCCATGGGAGTAATGTCTTAAACAGTCTACGCTTTGATCGTTCCCTGGAAGACCAATAGTAGTTTCCGATGCACATCTGAGGCATTCTGTAATGTGTGGACTATCAGAGTGTTGATGATACACAGAAAATGCATCGGGATTGAAAACAACAGACACCTTGCTTACGTTCCTCCATGGGAGTAATGTCTCAAACAGTCTACGCTTTGGTCGTTCCCTGGAAGACCAGTTGTAGTTTCCGATGCACATCTGGAGGAATTCTGTAATCTGTGGACCTTCAAAGTGCTCATGAAACACAGAAATTGCATCGGGATTGAATACAACAGTCACCATGCGCACTTTCCTCCATGGGAGTAATGTCACAAACAGTCTACGCTTTGATCGTCCCCTGCAAGACCAGTAGTAGTTTCCGATGCACATCTGGAAGCATTCTGTAATCTGTGGACCTTCAAAGTGTTGATGAAACACAGAAATTGCCTCGGGATTGAATACAACAGTCACCATGCGCACTTTCCTCCATGGGAGTAATGTCTCAAAGAGTCTACGCTTTGATCGTTCCCTGGAAGACCAGTAGTATTTTCCGATGCACATCGGGAGGCATTCTGTAATCTGTGGAATATCAGAATGTTGATGAAACACAGAAATTGCATCGGGATTGAATACAACAGTCACCATTCGCACTTTCCTCCATGGGAGTAATGTCTCAAACAGTCTACACTTTGATCGTTCCCTGCAATACCGGTAGTAGTTTCCGATGCACATCTGGAGGCATTCTGTAATCTGTGGACCTTCAAAGCGTTGATGAAACACAGAAATTGCATCGGGATTGAATACAACAGTCACCATGCGCACTTTACTCCATGGGAGTAATGTCTCAAATAGTCTACGCTTTGATGGTTCCCTGGAAGACCAGTAGTAGTATCGGATGAACATCTGGAAGCATTCCTTAATCTGTAAACTATCAGAGTGTTGTTCAAGCACAGAAATTGCATCGGGATTGAATACAACAGTCACCATGCGCACTTTCCTCCATGGGAGTAATGTCTCAAACAGTTTACGCTTTCATCGTTCCCTGTAAGACCAGTAGTAGTTTCCGATGCCCATCTGGGGGCATTCTGTAATTTGTGGACTATCAGAGTGTTGATGAAACACAGGAATTGCATCGGAATTGAATACAACAGTCACCAGGCGCACTTTCCTCCATGGGAGTAATGTCTCAAACAGTCTACGCTTTGATCGTTCCCTGGAAGATCAGTTGTAGTTTCCGATGCACATCTGGAGGAATTCTGTAATCTGTGGACCTTCAAAGTGTTGATGAAACACAGAAATTGCATCGGGATTGAATACAACAGTCACCATGCGCACTTTCCTCCATGGGAGTAATGTCACTAACAGTCTACGCTTTGATCGTCACCTGCAAGACCAGTAGTAGTTTCCGATGCACATCTGGAGGCATTCTGTAATCTGTGGACATTCAAAGTGTTGATGAAACACAGAAATTGCCTCGGGATTGAATACAACTGTCACCATGTGCACTTTCCTCCATGGGAGTTATGTCTCAAAGAGTCTACGCTTTGATCGTTCCCTGAAAGACCAGTAGCATTTTCCGATGCACATCTGGAGGCATTCTGTAATCTGTGGAACATCAAAATGTTGATGAAACACAGAAATTGCATCGGGTTGAATACAACAGTCACCATGCGCACTTTCCTCCATGGGAGTAATGTCTCAAACAGACTACGCTTTGATCGTTTCCTGGAAGGCCCGTAGTAGTTTCCGATGCACATCTGGAGGCATTCTGTAATCTGTGGACCCTCAAAGTGTTGATGAAACACAGAAATTGCATCGGGATTGAATACAACAGTCATCAGGCGCACTTTTCTCCATGGGAGTAATGTCTCAAACAGTCTACGCGTTGATCGTTCCCTGGAAGGCCAGTAGTATTTTCCGATGCACATCTGGAGGCATTCTGTAATCTGTGGACTATCAGAGTGTTGTTGAAACACAGATATTGCATAGGGATTGAATACAACAGTCACCATGCTTACTTTCCTCCAGGGGAGTAATGTCTCAAAGAGTTTACGCTTTGATCGTTCCCTGGAAGACCAGTAGTAGTATACGATACACATCTGGGGGCATTCTGCAATGTGTGGACTATCAGAGTGTTGATGATACACAGAAATTGCATCGGGATTGAAAACAACAGACACCATGCGCACTTCCCTCCATGGGAGTAATGTCTTAAACAGTCTACGCTTTGATCGTTCCCTGGAAGACCAGTAGTAGTTTCCGATGCACATCTGAGGCATTCTGTAATCTGTGGACCTTCAAAGTGTTGATGAAACACAGAAATTGCCTCCGGATTGAATACAACAGTCACCATGCGCACTTTCCTCCATGGGAGTAATGTCTCAAACAGTCTACGATTTGATCGTTCTCCTGGAGACCAGTAGTAGTTTCTGATGCACATCTGGAGGCATTCTGTAATCTGTGGACTATCAGAGTGTTGTTGAAACACAGATATTGCATCGGGATTGAATACAACAGTCACCATGCTTACTTTCCTCCATGGGAGTAATGTCTCAAACAGTCTACGCTTTGATCGTTTCCTGGAAGGCCCGTAGTAGTTTCCGATGCACATCTTGAGGCATTCTGTAATCTGTGGACCTTCAAAGTGTTGATGAAACACAGAAATTGCATCGGGATTGAATACAACAGTCATCAGGCGCACTTTTCTCCATGGGAGTAATGTCTCAAACAGTCTACGCTTTGATCGTTCCCTGGAAGGCCAGTAGTATTTTCCGATGCACATCTGGAGGCATTCTGTAATCTGTGGACTATCATAGTGTTGTTGAAACACAGATATTCATCGGGATTGAATACAACAGTCACCATGCTTACTTTCCTCCAGGGGAGTAATGTCTCAAACAGTTTACGCTTTGATCGTTGCCTGCAAGACCACTAGTAGTATACGATACACATCTGGAAGCATTCTGTAATCTGTAAACTATCAGAGTGTTGTCCAAACACAGAAATTGCTTCGGGATTGAATACAACAGTCACCACGCGCACTTTCCTCCATGGGAGTAAAGTCTCAAACAGTTTACGCTTTGATCGTTCCTCGGAAGACCAGTAGTAGTTTCCGATGCACATCTGGGGGCATTCTGTAATGTGTGGACTATCAGAGTGTTGTTGATACACAGAAATTGCATCGGGATTGAAAACAACAGACACCTTGCTTACGTTCCTCCATGGGAGTAATGTCTCAAACAGTCTACGCTTTGATCGTTGTCCTGAAGACCAGTAGTAGTTTCTGATGCACATCTGGAGGCATTCTGTAATCTGTGGACTATCAGAGTGTTGTTGAAACACAGATATTGCATCGGGATTGAATGCAATAGCCACCATGCTTACTTTCCTCCATGGGAGTAATGTCTCAAAGAGTCTACGCTTTGAACGTCGCTGGAAGACCAGTTGTAGTTTACGATGCACATCTGGAGGAATTCTGTAATCTGTGGACCTTCAAAGTGTTGATGAAACACTGAAATTGCATCGGGATTGAATACAACAGTCACCATGCGCACTTTCCTCCATGGGAGTAATGTCACAAACAGTCTACGCTTTGATCGTCCCCTGCAAGACCAATAGTAGTTTCCGATGCACATCTGGAGGCATTCTGTAATCTGTGGACCTTCAAAGTGTTGATGAAACACAGAAATTGCCTCGGGATTGAATACAACAGTCACCATGCGCACTTTCCTCCATGCCAGTAATGTCTCAAACAGTCTACGCTTTGATCATTCTCCTGAAGACCAGTAGTAGTTTCCGATGCACATCTGGAGGCATTCTGTAATCTGTGGACTAACAGAGTGTTGTTGAAACATAGATATTGCGTCGGGATTGAATACAACAGTCACCATGCTTACTTTCCTCCATGGGAGTAATGTCCCAAACTGTCTACGCATTGATCGTTTCCAGGAAGACCAGTAGTAGTTTCCGATGCACATCTGGAGGCATTCTGTAATCTGTATACCTTCAAAGTGTTGATGAAACACAGAAATTGCATCGGGATTGAATACAACAGTCACCATGCTTACTTTCCTCCATGGGAGTAATGTCTCAAAGAGTCTACGCATTGATCGTTTCCTGGAAGAACAGTTGTAGATTCCGATGCACATCTGGAGGCATTCTGTAATCTGTGGACCTTCAAAGTGTTGATGAAACACTGAAATTGCATCGGAATTGAAAACAACAGTCACCATGCGCACTTTCCTCCATGGGAGTAATGTCTCAAACAGTCTACACTTTGATCGTTCATTGCAAGACCGGTAGTAGTTTCCGATGCACATCTGGAGGCACTCTGCTATCTGTGGATCTTCAAAGTGTTGATGAAACTCAGAAATTGCCTCGGGATTGAATACAACAGTCACCATGCGCACTTTCCTCCATGGGAGTAATGTCTCAAATACTCTACGCTTTGATCGTTCCCTGGAAGACCAGTAGTAGTTTCCGATGCACATCTGGAAGCATTCTGTAATCTGTAAACTATCAGAGAGTGGTTCAAGCACAGAAATTGCATCGGGATCAAATACAAAAGTCACCATGCGCACTTTCCTCCATGGGAGTAATGTCTCAAACAGTTTACGCTTTCATCGTTCCCTATAAGACCAGTAGTAGTTTCCGATGCACATCTGGGGGCATTCTGTAATGTGTGGACTATCAGAGTGTTGATGAAACACAGGAATTGCATCGGAATTGCATACAACAGTCACCATGCGCACTTTCCTCCATGGGAGTAATGTCTCAAACAGTCTACGATTTGATCGTTCTCCTGGAGACCAGTAGTATTTTCTGATGCACATCTGGAGGCATTCTGTAATCTGTGGACTATCAGAGTGTTGTTGAAACACAGATATTGCATCGGGATTGAATACAACAGTCACCATGCTTACTTTCCTCCATGGGAGTAATGTCTCAAACAGTCTACGCTTTGATCGTTTCCTGGAAGGCCCGTAGTAGTTTCCGATGCACATCTTGAGGCATTCTGTAATCTGTGGACCTTCAAAGTGTTGATGAAACACAGAAAGTGCCTCGGGATTGAATACAACAGTCACCATGCGCACTTTCCTCCATGGGAGTAATGTCTCAAAGAGTCTACGCTTTGATCGTTCCCTGGAAGACCAGTAGTATTTTCCGATGCACTTTGGGAGGCATTCTGTAATCTGTGGAATATCAGAATGTTGATGAAACACAGAAATTGCATCGGGATTGAATACAACAGTCACCATGCGCACTTTCCTCCATGGGAGTAATGTCTCAAACAGTCTACACTTTGTTCGTTCCCTGCAATACCGGTAGTAGTTTCCGATGCACATCTGGAGGCATTCTGTAATCTGTGGACCTTCAAAGCGTTGATGAAACACAGAAATTGCATCGGGATTGAATACAACAGTCACCATGCGCACTTTCCTCCATGGGACTAATGTCTCAAATAGTCTACGCTTTGATGGTTCCCTGGAAGACCAGTAGTAGTATCGGATGAACATCTGGAAGCATTCCTTAATCTGTAAACTATCAGAGTGTTGTTCAAGCACAGAAATTGCATCGGGATTGAATACAACAGTCACCATGCGCACTTTCCTCCATGGGAGTAATGTCTCAAACAGTTTACGCTTTCATCGTTCCCTGTAAGACCAGTAGTAGTTTCCGATGCCCATCTGGGGGCATTCTGTAATGTGTGGACTATCAGAGTGTTGATGAAACACAGGAATTGCATCGGAATTGAATACAACAGTCACCAGGCGCACTTTCCTCCATGGGAGTAATGTCTCAAACAGTCTACGCTTTGATCGTTCCCTGCAAGACCAGTAGTAGTTTCCGATGCACATCTGGAGGCATTCTGTAATCTGTGGACCTTCAAAGTGTTGATGAAACACAGAAATTGCCTCGGGATTGAATACAACAGTCACCATGCGCACTTTCCTCCATGGGAGTAATGTCTCAAACAGTCTACGCTTTGATCGTTCTCCTGAAGACCAGTAGTAGTTTCTGATGCACATCTGGAGGCATTCTGTAATCTGTGGAATATCAGAGTGTTGTTGAAACACAGATATTGCATCGGGATTGAATATAACAGTCACCATGCTTACTTTCCTCCATGGGAGTAATGTCTCAAACAGACTACGCTTTGATCGTTTCCTGGAAGGCCCGTAGTAGCTTCCGATGCACATCTTGAGGCATTCTGTAATCTGTGGACGTTCAAAGTGTTGATGAAACACAGAAATTGCATCGGGATTGAATACAACAGTCATCAGGCGCACATTTCTCCATGGGAGTAATGTCTCAAACAGTCTACGGTTTGATCGTTCCCTGGAAGGCCAGTAGTATTTTCCGATGCACATCTGGAGGCATTCTGTAATCTGTGGACTATCAGAGTGTTGTTGAAACACAGATATTGCATCGGGATTGAATACAACAGTCACCATGCTTACTTTCCTCCAGGAGAGTAATGTCTCAAACAGTTTACGCTTTGATCGTTCCCTGGAAGACCAGTAGTAGTATACGATACACATCTGGGGGCATTCTGTAATGTGTGGACTATCAGAGTGTTGATGATACACAGAAATTGCATCGGGATTGAAAACAACAGACACCTTGCGCACGTTCCTCCATGGGAGTAATGTCTCAAACAGTCTACGTTTTGATCGTTCCCTGGAAGACTAGTTGTAGTTTCCGATGCACATCTGGAGGAATTCTGTAATCTGTGGACCTTCAAAGTGTTGATGAAACACAGGAATTGCATCGGGATTGAATACAAAAGTCACCATGCGCACTTTCCTCCATGGGAGTAATGTCACAAACAGTCTACGCTTTGATCGTCCCCTGCAAGACCAGTAGTAGTTTCCGATGCACATCTGGAGGCATTTTGTAATCTGTGGACATTCAAAGTGTTGATGAAACACAGAAATTGCCTCGGGATTGAATACAACAGTCACCATGCGCACTTTCCCCCATGGGAGTAATGTCTCAAACAGTTTACGCTTTCATGGTTCCCAGGAAGACCGGTAGTAGTTTCCGATGCACATCTGGGGGCATTCTGTAATGTGTGGACAATCAGAGTGTAGATGAAACACAGGAATTGCATCGGAATTGAATATAACAGTCACCAGGCGCACTTTTCTCCATGGGAGTAATGTCTCAAACAGTCTACGCTTTGATCGTTCCCTGCATGACCAGTAGTAGTTTCTGATGCACATCTGGAGGCATTCCGTAGTCTGTGGACTATGAGAGTGTTGATGAAACACAGAAACTGCATCGGGATTGAATACAACAGTCACCATGCACACGTTCCTCCATGGGAGTAATGTCTCAAACAGTCTAAAATTTGATCGTTCCCTGCAATACCGGTAATAGTTTCCGATGCACATCTGGAGGCATTCTGTAATCTGTGGACCTTCAAAGCGTTGATGAAACACAGAAATTGCCTCGGGATTGAATACAACAGTCACCAAGTGCACTTTCCTAAATGGGAGTAATGTCTCAAATAGTCTATGCTTTGTTCGTTACCTGGAAGACCCGTAGTAGTATCGGATGCACATCTGGAAGCATTCCTTAATCTGTAAACTATCAGAGTGTTGTTCAAGCACAGAAATTGCATCGGGATTGAATACAACAGTCACCATGCGCACTTTCCTCCATGGAAAAATGTCTCAAACTGTTTACGCTTTGATCGTTCCCTGGATGACCAGTAGTAGTTTCTGATGCACATCTGGAGGCATTCCGTAGTCTGTGGACTATCAGAGTGTTGATGAAACACAGAAACTGTATCGGGATTGAATACAACAGTCACCATGCACACGTTCCTCCATGGGAGTAATGTCTCAAATAGTCCACACTTTGATCGTTCCCTGCAAGACCAGTAGTAGTTTCCGATGCACATCTGGAGGCATTCTGTAATCTGTGTACCTTCAAAGTGTTGATGAAACACAGAAATTGCCTCGGGATTGAATACAACAGTCACCATGCGCACTTTCCTCCATGGGAGTAATGTCTCAAACAGTCTACGCTTTGATCGTTCCCTGGAAGACCAGTAGTAGTTTCCGATGCACATCTGGAGGCATTCTGTAGTCTGTGGACTATCAGAGTGTTGATGAAACACAGAAACTGCATCGGGATTGAATACAACAGTCAACATGCGCACGTTCCTCCATGGGAGTAATGTCTCAAATAGTCTACACCTTGATCGTTCCCTGCAAGACCAGTAGTAGTTTCCGATGCACATCTGGAGGCATTCTATAATCTGTGGACCTTCAAAGTGATGATGAAACACAGAAATTGCCTCGGGATTGAATAGAACAGTCACCATGCGCACTTTCCTCCATGGGAGTAATGTCTCAAACAGTCTACGCTTTGATCGTTCTCCTGAAGACCAGTAGTAGTTTCCGATGCACATCTGGATGCATTCTATAATCTGTTTACCTTCAAAGTGTTGATGAAACTTAGAAATTGCATCGGGATTGAATACAACATTCACCATGCGCACTTTCCTCCATGGGAGTAATGTCTCAAACAGTCTACGCTTTGATCGTTCCCTGTAAGACCAGTAGAATTTTCCGAATCACATCTGGAGGAATTCTGTAATCTGTGGAACGTCAGAATGTTGATGAAACACAGAAATTGCATCGGGATTGAATTCAACAGTCACCATGCGTACTTTCCTCCATGGGATTAATGTCTCAAACAGTTTACGCTTTGATCGTTCCTTGGAAGACCAGTAGTAGTTTCCGATGCACATATGGGTTGCATTCTGTAATGTGTGGACTATCAGAGTGTTGATGAAACACAGAAATTGCATCGGGATTGAATGCAACAGACACCATGCCCACGTTCCTCCATGGGAGTAATGTCTGAAACATTGTACGCTTTGATCGTTCCCTGGAAGACCAGTTGTAGTTTCCGATGCACATCTTTAGGAATTCTGTAATCTGTGGTCCTTCAAAGTGTTGATGAAACGCAGAAATTGCATCGGGATTGAATACAACAGTCACCATGCGCACATTCCTCCATGGGAGAAATGTCTCTAACAGTCTACGCTTTGATCGTTCCCTGCAAGACCAGTAGTAGTTTCCGATGCACATCTGGAGGCATTCTGTAATCTGTGGACCTTCAAAGCGTTGATGAAACACAGAAATTGCCTCGGGATTGAATACAACAGCCACCATGCGCACTTTCCTCCATGGGAGTAATGTCTCAAATAGTCTACGCTTTGATCGTTCCCTGGAAGACCAGTAGTAGTATCGGATGCACATCTGGAAGCATTCCTTAATCTGTAAACTATCAGAGTGTTGTTGAAGCACAGAAATTGCATCGGGATTGAATACAACAGTCACCATGCGCTCTTTCCTCCATGGGAAAATGTCTCAAACTGTTTACGCTTTCATCGTTCCCTGGAAGACCTGTAGTAGTTTCCGATGCACATCTGGGGGCATTCTGTAATGTGTGGACAATCAGAGTGTAGATGAAACACAGGAATTGCATCGGAATTGAATACAACACTCACCAGGCGCACTTTCCTCCATGGGAGTAGTGTCTCAAACAGTCTACGCTTTGATCGTTCCCTGGATGACCAGTAGTAGTTTCTGATGCACATCTGGAGGCATTCCGTAGTCTGTGGACTATCAGAGTGTTGATGAAACACAGAAACTGTATCGGGATTGAATACAACAGTCACCATGCACACGTTCCTCCATGGGAGTAATGTCTCAAATAGTCCAACCTTTGATCGTTCCATGCAAGACCAGTAGTAGTTTCCGATGCACATCTGGAGGCATTCTGTAATCTGTGGACCTTCAAAGTGTTGATGAAACACAGATATTGCCTCGGGATTGAATACAACAGTCACCATGCTTACTTTCCTCCTTGGGAGTAATGTCTCAACAGTCTACGCTTTGATCGTTCCCTGGAAGACCAGTAGTAGTTTCCGATGCACATCTGGAGGCATTCTGTAGTCTGTGGACTATCAGAGTGTTGATGAAACACAGAAACTGCATCGGGATTGAATACAACAGTCAACATGCGCACGTTCCTCCATGGGAGTAATGTCTCAAATAGTCTACACCTTGATCGTTCCCTGCAAGACCAGTAGTAGTTTCCGATGGACATCTGGAGGCATTCTGTAATCTGTGGACCTTCAAAGTGATGATGAAACACAGAAATTGCCTCGGGATTGAATACAACAGTCACCATGCGCACTTTCCTCCATGGGAGTAATGTCTCAAACAGTCTACGCTTTGATCGTTCTCCTGAAGACCAGTAGTAGTTTCCGATGCACATCTGGAATCATTCTGTAATCTGTGGACTATCAGAGTGTTGTTGAAACACAGATATTGCGTCGGGATTGAATACAACAGTCACCATGCTTACTTTCCTCCATGGGAGTGATGTCTAAACAGTCTACGCTTTGATCGTTTCCTGGAAGACCAGTAGTAGTTTCCGATGCACATCTGGAGGCATTCTATAATCTGTTTACCTTCAAAGTGTTGATGAAACACAGAAATTGAATCGGGATTGAATACAACAATCACCATGCGCACTTTCCTCCATGGGAGTAATGTCTCAAACAGTCTACGCTTTGATCGTTCCCTGGAAGACCAGTAGTATTTTCCGAATCACATCTGGAGGCATTCTGTAATCTGTGGAACGTCAGAATGTTGATGAAACACAGAAATTGCATCGCGATTGAATTCAACAGTCACCATGCGTACTTTCCTCCATGGGATTAATGTCTCAAACAGTTTACGCTTTGATCGTTCCCTGGAAGACCAGTAGTATTTTCCGAATCACATCTGGAGGCATTCTGTAATCTGTGGAACGTCAGAATGTTGATGAAACACAGAAATTGCATCGGGACTGAATGCAACAGACACCATGCCCACGTTCCTCCATGGGAGTAATGTCTGAAACATTGTACGCTTTGATCGTTCCCTGGAAGACCAGTAGTAGTTTCCGATGCACATCTTTAGGAATTCTGTAATCTGTGGACCTTCAAAGTGTTGATGAAACACAGAAATTGCATCGGGATTGAATACAACAGTCACCATGCGCACATTCCTCCATGGGAGTAATGTCTCAAACAGTCTACGATTTGATGGTTCCCTGCAAGACCAGTAGTAGTTTCCGATGCACATCTGGAGGCATTCTGTAATCTGTGGACCTTCAAAGCGTTGATGAAACACAGAAATTGCCTCGGGATTGAATACAACAGCCACCATGCGCACTTTCCTCCATGGGAGTAGTGTCTCAAATAGTCTACGCTTTGATCGTTCCCTGGAAGACCAGTAGTAGTATCGGATGCACATCTGGAAGCATTCCTTAATCTGTAAACTATCAGAGTGTTGTTCAAGCACAGAAATTGCATCGGGATTGAATACAACAGTCACCATGCGCACTTTCCTCCATGGGAGTAATGTCTCAAACAGTTTACGCTTTCATCGTTCCCTGGAAGACCAGCAGTAGTTTCCGATGCACATGTGGGGGGCATTCTGTAATGTGTGGACAATCAGAGTGTAGATGAAACACAGAAACTGCATCGGGATTGAATACAACAGTCACCATGCACACGTTCGTCCATGTGAGTAATGTCTCAAATAGTCCACACTTTGATCGTTCCCTGCAAGAACAGTAGTAGTTTCCGATGCACATCTGGAGGCATTCTGTAATCTGTTAACCTTCAAAGTGTTGATGAAACACAGATATTGCCTCGGGATTGAATACAACAGTCACCATGCGAAATTTTCCTCCATGGGAGTAATGTCTCAAACAGTCTACGCTTTGATCGTTCCCTGGAAGACCAGTAGTAGTTTCCGATGGACATCTGGAGGCATTCTGTAATCTGTGGAACGTCAGAATGTTGATGAAACAGAGAAATTGCATCGGGATTGAATACAACAGCCACCATGCGCACTTTCCTCCATTGGAGTAATGTCTCAAACAGTTTACGCTTTGATCGTTCCTTGGAAGACCAGTAGTAGTTTCCGATGCACATCTGGAATCATTCTGTAATCTGTGGACTATCAGAGTGTTGTACAAACACAGATATTGCGTCGGGATTGAATACAACAGTCACCATGCTTACTTTCCTCCATGGGAGTAATGTCTCAAACAGTCTACGCTTTGATCGTTTCCTGGAAGACCAGTAGTAGTTTCCGATGCACATCTGGAGGCATTCTGTAATCTGTATACCTTCAAAGTGTTGAAGAAACACAGAAATTGCATCGGGATTGAATGCAACAGTCACCATACGCACTTTCCTCCATGGGACTAATGTCTCAAACAGTCTACGCTTTGATCGTTCCCTGGAAGACCTGTAGTATTTTCCGATGCACATCTGGAGGCATTCTGTAATCTGTGGAACATCAGAATGTTGATGAAACACAGAAATTGCATCGGGATTGAATACAACAGTCACCTTTCGCACTTTCCTCCATGGGAGTAATGTCTCAAACAGTTTACGCTTTGATAGTTTCTTGGAAGACCAGTAATTGTTTCCGATGCACATCTGGGGGGCATTCTGTAATGTGTGGACTATCAGAGTGTTGATGAAACACAGAAATTGCATCGGGATTGAATGCAACAGACACCATGCGCACGTTCCTCCATGGGAGTAATGTCTCAAACAATCTACGCTTTGATCGTTCCCTGGAAGACCTGTTGTAGTTTCCGATGCACATCTTTAGGAATTCTGTAATCTGTGGACCTTCAAAGTGTTGATGAAACACAGAAATTGCATCCGAATTGATTACAACAGTCATTATGCGCACTTTCCTCCATGGGAGTAATGTCTCAAACAGTCTACGCTTTGTTCGTTCCCTGCAAGACCAGTAGTGGTTTCCGATGCACATCTGGAGGCATTCTGTCATCTGTTGAGCTTCTAAGTGTTGATGAAACACAGAAATTGCCTCGGGATTGAATACAACAGTCATTATGCGCACTTTCCTCCATGGGAGTAATGTCTTAAACAGTCTACGGTTTGATCGTTCCCTGGAAGACCAATAGTAGTTTCCGATGCACATCTGGGGGCATTCCGCAATGTGTGGACAATCAGAGTGTAGATGAAACACTGGATTTGCATTGGAATTGAATACAACAGTCACCAGGCGCACTTTCCTCCATGGGTGTAATGTCTCAAACAGTCTACGCTTTGATCGTTTCCTGGAAGACCAGTAGTAGTTTCCGATGCACATCGGGAGGCATTCTGTAGTCTGTGGACTATCAGAGTGTTGATGAAACACAGAAACTGCATCGGGATTGAATACAACAGTCACCATGCGCACGTTCCTCCATGGGAGTAATTTCTCAAAGAGTCTACGCTTTGATCGTTCCCTGGAAGACCAGTAGTATTTTCCGATGCACATCTGGAGGCATTCTGTAATCTGTGGAACATCAGAATGTTGATGAAACACAGAAATTGTATCGGGATTGAATACAACAGTCACCATGCGCACTTACCTCCATGGGAGTAATGTCTCAAACATTCTACACTTTGATCGTTCCCTGCAATACCGGTAGTAGTTTCCGATGCACATCTGGAATCATTCTGTAATCTGTGGACTATCAGAGTGTTGTTGAAACACAGATATTGCGTCGGGATTGAATACAACAGTCACCATGCTTACTTTCCTCCATGGGAGTAATGTCTCAATCAGTCTACGCTTTGATCGTTTCCTGGAAGACCAGTAGTAGTTTCCGATGCCCATCTGGAGGCATTCTGTAATCTGTGGACCTTCAAAGTGTTGATGAAACACAGAAATTGCATCGCGATTGAATACAACAGTCACCGTGCGCACTTTCCTATAGGGGAGTAATGTCTCAAACAGTCTACGCTTTGATCGTTCCCTGGAAGACCAGTAGTATTTTCCGATGCACATCTGGATGCATTCAGTAATATGTGGAACGTCAAAATGTTTATGAAACACAGGAATTGCATCGGAATTGAATACAACAGTCACCAATCGCACTTTCCTCCATGGGAGTAATGTCTCAAACAGTCTACGCTTTGATCGTTCCCTGCATGACCAGTAGTAGTTTCTGATGCACATCTGGAGGCATTCCGTAGTCTGTGGACTATCAGAGTGTTGATGAAACACAGAAACTGCATCCGGATTGAATACAACAGTCTCTATGCACACGTTCCTCCATGGGAGTAATGTCTCAAATAGTCCACACTTTGATCGTCCCCTGCAAGACCAGTAGTAGTTTCCGATGCACATCTCGAGGCATTCTGTAATCTGTGGACTTTCAAAGTGTTGATGAAACACAGATAGTTAATCGGGATTGAATACAACAGTCACCATGCGCACTTTCCTCCATGGGAGTAATGTATCAAACAGTCTACGCTTTGATCATTCTTTGCAAGACCAGTAGAAGTTTCCGATGCACATCTGGAGGCATTCTGTAATGTGTGGACTATCAGAGTGTTGATGAAACACAGAAATTGCATCGGGATTGAATGCAACAGACACCATGCGCACGTTCCTCCATGGGAGTAATGTCTCAAACAATCTACGCTTTGATCGTTCCCTGGAAGACCTGTTGTAGTTTCCGATGCACATCTTTAGGAATTCTGTAATCTGTGGACCTTCAAAGTGTTGATGAAACACAGAAATTGCATCGGAATTGATTACAACAGTCACCATGCGCACTTTCCTCCATGGGAGTAATGTCTCAAACAGTCTACGCTTTGTTCGTTCCCTGCAAGACCAGTAGTAGTTTCCGATGCACATCTGGAGGCATTCTGTCATCTGTGGAGATTCAAAGTGTTGATGAAACACAGAAATTGCATCGGGATTCAATACAACACACACCATGCGCACTTTCCTCCATGGGAGTAATGTCTCAAACAGTCTACGCTTTGATCGTTCCCTGCAAGACCAGTAGTATTTTCCGATGCACATCTGGAGGCACTCTGTAATCTGTGGAACGTCAGAATGTTGATGAAACACAGAAATTGCATCAGGATTGAATACAACAGTCACCATGCTTACTTTCCTCCATGGGAGTAATGTCTCAAACAGTCTACGTTTTGATCGTTTCCTGGAAGACCAGTAGTAGTTTTCGATGCACATCTGGAGACATTCTGTAATCTGTGGACCTTCAAAGTGTTGATGAAAGACAGAAATTGCATCGGGATTGAATATAACAATCACCATGCTTACTTTCCTCCATGGGAGTAATGTCTCAAACAGTCTACGTTTTGATCGTTTCCTGGAAGACCAGTAGTAGTTTTCGATGCACATCTGAAGACATTCTGTAATCTGTGGACCTTCAAAGTGTTGATGAAACACAGAAACTGCATCGGGATTGAATACAACAGTCACCATGCGCACTTTCCTCCATGGGAGTAATGTCTCAAACAGTCTACGCTTTGATCATTCTTTGCAAGACCAGTAGAAGTTTCAGATGCACATCTGGAGGCATTCTGTAATCTGTGGATCTTCAAAGCGTTGATGAAACACAAAAATTGCCTCGGGATTGAATACAACAGTCACAATGCGCACTTTCCTCCATGGGAGTAATGTCTCAAATAGTCTACACTTTGATCGTTCCCTGGATGACCAGTAGTAGTTTACGATGCACATCTGGAGGCATTCTGTAATCTGTGGACCTTCAAAGTGTTGATGAAACACAGAAATTGCATCGGGATTGAATACAACACTCACCATGCGCACTTTCCTCCATGGGAGTAATGTCACAAACAGTTTACGTTTTGATCGTTCCTTGGAAGACCAGTAGTAGTTTCCGATGCATATGTGGGGGGCATTCTGTAATGTGTGGACTATCAGAGTGTTGATGAAACACAGAAATTATATCGGGATTGAATGCAACGGACACCATGCGCACGTTCCTCCATGGGAGTAATGTCTCAAACATTCTACGCTTTGATAGTTCCCTGGAAGAGCAGTTGTATTTTCCGATGCACATCTTTAGGACTTCTGTAATCTGTGGACCTTCAAAGTGTTGATGAAACATAGAAATTGCATCGGGATTGAATACAACAGTCACCATGCGCACATTCCTCCATGGGAGTAATGTCTCAAACGGTCTATGCTCTGATCGTTCCCTGCAAGACCAGTAGTAGTTTCCGATGCACATACGGAGGCATTCTGTAATCTGTGGACCTTCAAAGCGTTGATGAAACACAAAAATTGCCTCGGGATTGAATACAACAGTCACCATGCGCACTTTCCTCCATGGGAGTAATGTCTCAAATAGTCTACGCTTTGATCGTTCCCTGGAAGACCAGTAGTATTTTCCGATGCACATCTGGAGGCATTCTGTAAACTGTGGAACATCAGAATGTTGATGAAACACAGAAATTGCATCGGGATTGAATACAACAGTCACCATGCGCACATTCCTCCATGGGAGTAATGTCTCAAACAGTCTACGCTTTAATCGTTCCCTGCAAGACCAGTAGTAGTTTCCGATGCACATCTTTAGGAATTCTGTAATCTGTGGACCTTCAAAGTGTTGATGAAACACAGAAATTGCATCGGGATTGAATACAACAGTCACCATGCGCACATTCCTCCATGGGAGTAATGTCTCAAACAGTCTACCCTTTGATCGTTCCCTGCAAGACCAGTAGTAGTATCGGATGCACATCTGGAAGCATTCCTTAATCTGTAAACTATCAGAGTGTTGTTCAAGCACAGAAATTGCATCGTGATTGAATACAACAGTCACCATGCGCACATTCCTCCATGGGAGTTATGTCTCAAACATTCTACGCTTTGATCGTTCCCTGGGAGACCAGTTGTAGTTTCCGGTGCACATCTTTAGGAATTCTGTAATCTGTGGACCCTCAAAGTGTTGATGAAACACAGAAATTGCATCGGGATTGAATACAACAGCCACGATGCGCACTTTCCTCCATGGGAGTAGTGTCTCAAACAGTCTACGCTTTGTTCGTTCACTGCAAGACCAGTAGTAGTTTCCGATGTACATCTGCAGGCATTCTGTAATCTGTGGAGCTTCAAAGAGTTGATGAAACACAGAAATTGCCTCGGGATTGAATACAACAATCATTATGCGCACTTTCCTCCATGGGAGTAATGTCTTAAACAGTCTACGGTTTGATCGTTCCCTGGAAGACCAGTAGTAGTTTCCGATGCACATCTGGAGGCATTCTGTAATCTGTGGAATGTCAGAGTGTTGTTGAAACACAGAAATTGCATCGGGATTGAATACAACAGCCACGATGCGCACTTTCCTCCATGGGAGTAGTGTCTCAAACAGTCTACGCTTTGATCATTCATTGCAAGACGAGTAGTAGTTTCCGATGCACATCTGGAGGCATTCTGTAATCTGTGGACCTTCAAAGTGTTGATGAAACACAGAAATTGCCTCGGGATCGAATACAACAGACACCATGCGAACTTTCCTCCATGGGACTAATGTCTCAAACAGTCTACGCTTTGATTGTTCCCTGAAGACCATTAGTAGTTTCCGATGCACATCTGGAGGAATTCTGTAATCTGTAAACTATCAGGGTGTTGTTCAAACACAGAAATTGAATCGGGATTGTATACAACAGTCACCATGCGCACTTTCCTCCATGGGAGTAATGTGTCAAATAGTCTACGCTTTTATCGTTCCCTGGAAGACCAGTAGTAGTATCCGATGCACATCTGGTAGCATTCCTTAATCTGTAAACTATCAGAGTGTTGTTCAAGCACAGAAATTGCATCGTGATTGAATACAACAGTCACCATGCGCACTTTCCTCCATGGGAGTAATGTCTCAAACAGTTTACGTTTTCATCGTTCCCTGGAAGACCACAAGTAGTTTCCGATGCACATCTGGGGGCATTCCGCAATGTGTGGACAAACAGAGTGTAGATGAAACACAAAAATTGCCTCGGGATTAAATACAACAGTCACCATGCGCACTTTCCTCCATGGGAGTAATGTCTCAAATAGTCTACGCTTTGATCGTTCCCTGGAAGACCAGTAGTATTTTCCGATGCACATCTGGAGGCATTCTGTAATTTGTGGAACAACAGAATGTTGATGAAACACAGAAATTGTATCGGGATTGAATACAAGAGTCACCATTCGCACTTTCCTCCATGGGAGTAATGTCTCAAACAATCTACACTTTGATCGTTCACTGCAATACCGGTAGTAGATTCCGATGCACATCTGGAATCATTCTGTAATCTGTGGACTATCAGAGTGTTGTTGAAACACAGATATTGCGTCGGGATTGAATACAACAGTCACCATGCTTACTTTCGTACATGGGAGTAATGTCTCAAACAGTCTACGCTTTGATCGTTTCCTGGAAGACCAGTAGTAGTTTCCGATGCACATCTGGAGGCATTCTGTAATCTGTGGACCTTCAAAGTGTTGATGAAACACAGAAATTGCATCGGGATTGAATACAACACTCACCATGCGCACTTTCCTCCATGGGAGTAATGTCTCAAACAGTCTACGCTTTGATCGTTCCCTTGAAGACCAGTAGTATTTTCCGATGCACATCTAGAGACATTCTGTAATTTGTGGAACGTCAGAATGTTGATGAAAAATCAGAAATTGCATCGGGATTGAATACAACAGTCACCATGCGCACTTCCCCCCATGGGAGTAATGTCTCAAACAGTTTAGGCTTTGATCGTTCCTTGGAAGACCAGTAGTAATATCCGATGCACATGTGGGGGGCTTTCTGTAAAGTGTGGACTATCCGAGTGTTGATGAAACACAGAAATTGCATCGGGATTGAATGCAACAGACACCATGCGCACTTTCCTCCATGGGAGTAATGTCTCAAACAGTCTACGCTTTGATCGTTCCCTGCAAGACCAGTAGTAGTTTCCGATGCACATCTGTAGGCATTCTGTAATCTGTGGACCTTCAAAGCGTTGATGAAACACAGAAATTGCGTCGGGATTGAATACGACAGTCACCATGCGCACTTTCCTCCATGGGAGTAATGTCTCAAACAGTCTACGCTTTGATCGTTCCCTGGAAGACCAGTAGTATTTTCCGATGCACATCTGGAGGCATTCTGTAATCTGTGGAACGTCAGAATGTTGATGAAACACAGAAATTGCGTCGGGATTGAATACGACAGTCACCATGCGCACTTTCCTCCATGGGAGTAATGTCTCAAACAGTTTACGCTTTGATAGTTTCTTGGAACACCAGTAGTAGTTTCCGATGCACATCTGGGGGGCATTCTGTAATGTGTGGACTATCAGAGTGTTGATGAAACACAGAAATTGCATCGGGATTGAATGCAACAGACACCATGCGCACTTTCCTCCATGGGACTAATGTCTCAAACAGTCTACGCTTTGATTGTTCCCTGAAGACCATTAGTAGTTTCCGATGCACATCTGGGGGCATTCCGCAATGTGTGGACAAACAGAGTGTAGATGAAACACAGGATTTGCATCGGAATTGAATACAACAGTCACCAGGCGCACTTTCCTCCATGGGAGTAATGTCTCAAACTGTCTACGCTTTGATCGTTTCCTGGAAGACCAGTAGTAGTTTCCGATGCACATCTGGAGGCATTCTGTAATCTGTGGACCTTCAAAGTGTTGAAGAAACACAGAAATTGCATCGGGATTGAATACATCACTCACCATGCGCACTTTCCTCCATGGGAGTAATGTCTCAAACAGTTTACCTTTTGATCGTTCCTTGGAAGACCAGTAGTAGTTTCCGATGCACATGTGGGGGCATTCTGTAATGTGTGGACCATCAGAGTGTTGATGAAACACAGAAATTGCATCGGGATTGAATACAACAGTCACCATGCGCACATTCCACCATGGGAGTAATGTCTCAAATAGTCTACGCTTTGATCGTTCCCTGGAAGACCAGTAGTATTTTCCGATGCACATCTGGAGGCATTCTGTAATCTGTGGAACAACAGAATGTTGATGAAACACAGAAATTGTATCGGGATTGAATACAAGAGTCACCATTCGCACTTTCCTCCATGGGAGTAATGTCTCAAACAGCCTACACTTTGATCGTTTCCTGCAATACCGGTAGTAGTTTCCGATGCACATCTGGAATCATTCTGTAATCTGTGGACTATCAGAGTGTTGTTGAAACACAGATATTGCGTCGGGATTGAATACAACAGTCACCATACTTACTTTCGTCCATGGGAGTAATGTCTCAAACAGTCTACGCTTTGATCGTTTCCTGGAAGACCAGTAGTAGTTTCCGATGCACATCTAGAGACATTCTGTAATCTGTGGAACGTCAGAATGTTGATGAAAAATCAGAAATTGCATCGGGATTGAATACAACAGTCACCATGCGCACTTTCCTCCATGGGAGTAATGTCTCAAACAGTTTACGCTTTCATCGTTCCCAGTAAGACCAGTGGTAGTTTCCGATTCACATCTGGGGGCATTCTGTAATGTGTGGACAATCAGAGTGTAGATGAAACACAGGAATTGCATCGGAATTGATTACAACAGTCACCAGGCGCACTTTCCTCCATGGGAGTAATGCCTCAAACAGTCTACGATTTGATCGTTCCGTGGAAGACCAGTAGTATTTTCCGATGCACATCTGGAGGCATTCTGTAATCTGTGGAACGTCAGAATGTTGATGATACACAGAAATTGCGTCGGGATTGAATACGACAGTCACCATGCGCACTTTCCTCCATGGGAGTAATGTCTCAAACAGTTTACGCTTTGATAGTTTCTTGGAAGACCAGTAGTAGTTTCCGATGCACATCTGGGGGGCATTCTGTAATGTGTGGACTATCAGAGTGTTGATGAAACACAGAAATTTCATCGGGATTGAATGCAACAGACACCATGCGCACGTTCCTCCATGGGAGTAATGACTCAAACATTCTACGCTTCGATCGTTCCCTGGAAGACCAGTTGTAGTTTCCGATGCACATCTTTAGGAATTCTGTAATCTGTGGACCTTCAAAGTGTTGATGAAACACGGAAATTCCTCGGGATTGAATACAACAGTCACCATGCGCACTTTACTCCATGGGAGTAATGCTCAAACAGTCTACGATTTGTTCGTTCCCTGCAAGACCAGTAGTAGTTTCCGATGCAAATGTGGAGGCATTCTGCAATCTGTGGAGCTTCAAAGTGTTGATGAAGCACAGAAATTGCCTAGGGATTGAATACAACAGTCATTATGCGCACTTTCCTCCATGGGAGTAATGTCTTAAGCAGTCTACGGTTTGATCGTTCCCTGGAAGACCAGTAGTAGTTTCCGATGCACATCTCTAGGCATTCTGTAATGTGTGGAATATCCGAGTGTTGTTGAAACACAGAAATTGCATCGGGATTGAATACAACAGTCACCATGCGCTCTTTCCTCCATGGGAGTAATGTCTCAAACAGTCTGCGCTTTGATCATTCATTGCAAGACCAGTAGTAGTTTCCGATGCACATCTGGAGGCATTCTGTAATCTGTGGACCTTCAAAATGTTGATGAAATACAGAAATTGCCTCGGGATTGAAAACAACAGTCACCATGCGCACTTTCCTCCATGGGAGTAATGTCTCAAACAGTCTACGCTTTGATCGTTCCCTGGAAGACCACAAGTAGTTTCCGATGCATGTCTGGGGCATTCTGTAATCTGTGGACCTTCAAAGCGTTGATGAAACTCAAAAATTGCCTCGGGATTGAATACAACAGTCATAATGCGTACTTTCCTCCATGGGAGTAATGTCTCAAATAGTCTACGCTTTGATCGTTCCCTGGAAGACCAGTAGTAGTATCGGATGCACATCTGGAAGCATTTCTTAATCTGTAAATTATCAGAGTGTTGTTCAAGCACAGAAATTGCATCGGGATTGAATACCACAGTCGCCATGCGCACTTTCCTCCATGGGAGTAATGTCTCAAACAGTTTACGCTTTCATCGTTCCCTGGAAGACCAGTAGTAGTTTCCGATGCACATCTGGGGGCATTCTGTAATGTGTGGACAATCAGAGTGTAGATGAAACACAGGAATTGCATCGGAATTGAATACAACAGTCACCAGGCGCACTTTCCTCCATGGGAGTAATGTCTCAAACAGTCTACGCTTTGATCGTTCCCTGCATGACCAGTAGCAGTTTCTGATGCACATCTGGAGGCATTCCGTAGTCTGTGGACTAAAAGAGTGTTGATAAAACACAGAAATTGCATCGGGATTGAATGCAACAGTCACCATGCACACGTTCCTTCATGGGAGTAATGTCTCAAATAGTCCACACTTTGATCGTTCCCTGCAAGACCAGTAGTAGTTTCCGATGCACATCTGGAGGCATTCTGTAATCTGTTGACCTTCAAAGTTTTGATGAAACACAGAAATAGCATCGGGATTAAATACAACAGTCACCATGCGCACTTTCCTCCATGGGAGTAATGTCTCAAACAGTCTACACTTTGATCGTTTCCTGGAAGACCAGTAGTAGTTTTCGATGCACATCTGGAGGCATTCTGTAGTCTGTGGACTATCAGAGTGTTGATGAAACACAGAAACTGCATCGGCATTGAATACAACAGACACCATGCGCACGTTCCTCCAAGGGAGTAATGTCTCAAACATTCTACGCTTTGATCGTTGCCTGGAAGACCAGTTGTAGTTTCCGATGCACATCTTTAGGAATTCTGTAATGTGTGGACCGTCAAAGTGTTGATGAAACACAGAAATTGCATCGGGATTGAATACAACTGTCACCATGCGCACTTTCCTCCATGGGAGTAATGTCTCAAACAGTCTACGCTTTGATCATTCATTGCAAGACCAGTAGTAGTTTCCGATGCATATCTGGAGGCATTCTGTAATCAGTGGACCTTCAAAGTGTTGATGAAACACAGAAATTGCCTCGGGATTGAATACAACAGTCACCATGCGCATGTTTCTCCATGGGAGTAATGTCTCAAACAGTCTACGCTTTGATTGTTCCCTGAAGACCAGTAGTAGTTTCCGATGCACATCTGGAGGAATTCTGTAATCTGTAAACTTATCAGGGTGTTGTTCAAACACAGAAATTGAATCGGGATTGTATACAACAGTCACCATGCGCACTTTCCTCCATGGGAGTAATGTCTCAAATAGTCTACGCTTTGATCGTTATCTGGAAGACCAGTAGTAGTTTCCGATGCACATCTGGAAGCATTCCTTAATCTGTAAACTATCAGAGTGTTGTTCAAGCAGAGAAATTGCATCGGGATTGAATACAACAGTCACCATGCGCACTTTCCTCCATGGGAGTAATGTCTCAAACAGTTTACGCTTTCATCGTTCCCTGGAAGACCAGTAGTAGTTTCCGATGCACATCTGGAGGATTCCGTAATGTGTGGACAATGAGAGTGTAGATGAAACACAGGAATTGCATCGGAATTCAATACAACAGTCACCATGCGCACTTTCCTCCATGGGAGTATTGTCTCAAACAATCTACACTTTGATCGTTTCCTGGAAGACCAGTAGTAGTTTCCGATGCACATCTGGAGGCATTCTGTAGTCTGTGGACTATCAGAGTGTTGATGAAACACAGAAACTGCATCGGGATTGAATACAACAGTCACCATGCGCACGTTCCTCCATGGGAGTAATGTCTCAAATAGTCTACACTTTGACCGTTAACTGCAAGACCAGTAGTAGTTTCCGATGCACATCTGGAGGCATTCTGTAATCTGTGGACCTTCATAGTGATGATGAAACACAGAAATTGCCTCGGGATTGAATACAACAGTCACCATGCGCACTTTCCTCGATAGGAGTAATGTCTCAAACTGTCTACGCTTTGATCGTCCTCCTGAAGACCAGTAGTAGTTTCCAATGCACATCTGGAATCATTCTGTAATCTGTGGACTATCAGAGTGTTGTTAAAACACAAATATT
This sequence comes from Schistocerca gregaria, assembly GCF_023897955.1. Taxonomy (NCBI): domain Eukaryota; kingdom Metazoa; phylum Arthropoda; class Insecta; order Orthoptera; family Acrididae; genus Schistocerca; species Schistocerca gregaria. The sequence goes on along the minus strand of NW_026061720.1, from coordinate 4,898,888 downwards.
GCGTCGGGATTGAATACAACAGTCACCATGCTTACTTTCCTCCATGGGAGTAAAGTCTCAACTAGTCTACGCTTTGATCATTCATTGCAAGACCAGTAGTAGTTTCCGATGCATATCTGGAGGCATTCTGTAATCTGTGGACCTTCAAAGTGTTTATGAAACACAGAAATTGCCTTGGGATTGAATACAACAGTCATTATGAGCACATCCCTCCATGGGAGTAAGGTCTACGGTTTGATCGTTCCATGGAAGACCAGTAGTAGTTTCCGATGCACATCTGGAGGCATTCTGTAATCTGTGGAATATCAGAGTGTTGTTGAAACACAGAAATTGCATCCGGATTGAATACAACAATCACCATGCGCACTTTCCTCCATGGGACTAATGTCTCAAACAGTCTACGCTTTGATAGTTTCCTGGAAGAACAGTAGTAGTTTCCGATGCACATCTGGAGGTATTTTGTAGTCTGTGGACTATCAGAGTGTTGACGAAACACAGAAACTGCATCGGGATTGAATACAACAGTCACCATGCGCACTGTCCTCCATGGGAGTAATGTCTCAAACAGTCTACGCTTTGATCATTCATTGCAAGACCAGTAGTAGTTTCCGATGCATATCTGGAGGCATTCTGTAATCTCTGGACCTTCAAAGTGTTGATGAAACACAGAAATTGCCTCGGGATTGAATACAACAGTCACCATGCGCACGTTCCTCCATGGGAGTAATGTCTCAAACAGTCTACGCTTTGATTGTTCCCTGAAGACCAGTAGTAGTTTCCGATGCACATCTGGAGGAATTCTGTAATCTGTAAATTATCAGGGTGTTGTTCAAACACTGAAATTGAATCGGGATTGTATACAACAGTCTCCATGTGCACTTTCCTCCATGGGAGTAATGTCTCAAACAGTTTAGGCTTTGATCGTTTCTTGGAAGACCAGTAGCAGTTTCCGATGCACATCTGGGGGGCATTCTGTAATGTGTGGACTATCAGAGTGTGATGAAACACAGAAATTGCATCGGGATTGAATGCAACAGACACCATGCCCACGTTCCTCCATGGGAGTAATGTCTCAAACATTCTACGCTTTGATCGTTCCCTGGAAGACCAGTTGTAGTTTCCGATGCACATCTTTAGGAATTCTGTAATCTGTGGACCTTCAAAGTGTTGATGAAACACAGAAATTGCATCGGGATTGAATACAACAGTCACCATGCGCACTTTCCTCCATGGGAGTAATGTCTCAAACAGTCTACGCTTTGTTCGTTCCCTGCAAGACCAGTAGTAGTTTCCGATGCACATCTGGAGGCATTCTGTAAGCTGTGGAGCTTCAAAGTGTTGATGAAACACAGAAATTGCATCGGGATTGAATACAACAGTCACCATGCTTACTTTCCTCCATGGGAGTAATGTCTCAAACAGTCTACGCTTTGATCGTTTCCTGGAAGACCAGTAGTAGTTTTCGATGCACATCTGGAGACATTCTGTAATCTGTGGACCTTCAAAGTGTTGATGAAAGACAAAAATTGCATCGGGATTGAATACAACAATCACCATGCGCACTTTCCTCCATGGGACTAATGTCTCAAACAGTCTACGCTTTGATCGTTTCCTGGAAGACCAGTAGTAGTTTCCGATGCACATCTGGAGGCATTCTGTAGTCTGTGAACTATCAGAGTGTTGATGAAACACAGAAACTGCATCGGGATTGAATACAACAGTCACCATGCGCACTTTCCTCCATGGGAGTAATGTCTCAAATAGTCTACGCTTTGATCGTTCCCTGGAAGACCAGTAGTAGTATCGGATGCACATCTTGAAGCATTCATTAATCTGTAAATTATCAGAGTGTTGTTCAAGCACAGAAATTGAATCGGGATTGAATACAACAGTAACCATGCGCACTTTCCTCCATGGGAGTAATGTCTGAAAGAGTCTACGCTTTGATCGTTCTCTGGAACACCAGTAGTATTTTCCGATGCACATCTGGAGGCATTCTGTAATCTGTGGAACGTCAGAATGTTGATGAAACACAGAAATTGCATCGGGATTGAATACAACAGTCACCATGCGCACTTTCCTCCATGGGAGTAGTGTCTCAAACAGTTTAGGCTTTGATCGTTTCTTGGAAGACCAGTAGTAGTTTCCGATGCACATCTGGGGGGCATTCTGTAATGTGTGGACTATCAGAGTGTTGAAGAAACACAGAAATTGCATCGGGATTGAATGCAACAGACACCATGCGCACGTTCCTCCATGGGAGTAATGTCTCAAACATTCTATGCTTTGATCGTTCCCTGGAAGACCAGTTGTAGTTTCCGATGCACATCTTTAGGAATTCTGTAATCTGTGGACCTTCAAAGTGTTGATGAAACACAGAAATTGCATCGAGATTGAATACAACAATCCCCATGCGCACTTTCCTCCATGGGACTAATGTCTCAAACAGTCTACGCTTTGATCGTTTCCTGGAAGAACAGTAGTAGTTTCCGATGCACATCTGGAGGTATTTTGTAGTCTGTGGACTATCAGAGTGTTGATGAAACACAGAAACTGCATCGGGATTGAGTACAACAGTCATTATGCGCACATTCCTCCATGGGAGTAATGTCTACGGTTTGATCGTTCCCTGGAAGACCAGTAGTAGTTTCCGATGCACATCTGGAGGCATTCTGTAATCTGTGGAATATCAGAGTGTTGTTGAAACACAGAAATTGCATCGGGATTGAATACAACAATCACCATGCGCACTTTCCTCCATGGGACTAATGTCTCTAACAGTCTACGCTTTGATCGTTTCCTGGAAGAACAGTAGTAGTTTCCGATGCAGATCTGAATGTATTTTGTAGTCTGTGGACTATCAGAGTGTTGATGAAACACAGAAACTGCATCGGGATTGAATACAACAGTCACCATGCGCACTTTCCTTAATGGGAGTAATGTCTCAAACAGTCTACGCTTTGATCATTCATTGCAAGACCAGTAGTAGTTTCCGATGCATATCTGGAGGCATTCTGTAATCTGTGGACCTTCAAAGTGTTGATGAAACACAGAAATTGCCTCGGGATTGAATACAACAGTCACCATGCGCACGTTCCTCCATGGGAGTAATGTCTCAAACTGTCTACGCTTTGATTGTTCCCTGAAGACCAGTAGTAGTTTCCGATGCACATCTGGAGGAATTCTGTAATCTGTAAACTATCAGGGTGTTGTTCAAACACAGAAATTGAATCGGGATTGTATACAACAGTCACCATGCTTACTTCCCTCCATGGGAGTAATGTCTCAAACAGTCTACGCTTTGATCGTTTCCTGGAAGACCAGTAGTAGTATCGGATGCACATCTTGAAGCATTCCTTAATCTGTAAATTATCAGAGTGTTGTTCAAGCACAGAAATTGCATCGGGATTGAATACAACAGTCACCATGCGCACTTTCCTCCATGGGAGTAATGTCTGAAAGAGTCTACGCTTTGATCGTTCCCTGGAACACCAGTAGTATTTTCCGATGCACATCTGGAGGCATTCTGTAATCTGTGGAACGTCAGAATGTTGATGAAACACAGAAATTGCATCGGGATTGAATACAACAGTCACCATGCGCACTTTCCTCCATGGGAGTAGTGTCTCAAACAGTTTAGGCTTTGATCGTTTCTTGGAAGACCAGTAGTAGTTTCCGATGCACATCTGGGGGGCATTCTGTAATGTGTGGACTATCAGAGTGTTGATGAAACACAGAAATTGCATCGGGATTGAATGCAACAGACACCATGCGCACGTTCCTCCATGGGAGTAATGTCTCAAACATTCTACGCTTTGATCATTCCCTGGAAGACCAGTTGTAGTTTCCGATGCACATCTTTAGGAATTCTGTAATCTGTGGACCTTCAAAGTGTTGATGAAACACAGAAATTGCATCAAGATTGAATACAACAGTCACCATGCGCACTTTCCTCCATGGGAGTAATGTCTCAAACAGTCTACGCTTTGATCATTCATTGCAAGATCAGTAGTAGTTTCCCATGCATATCTGGAGGCATTCTGTAATCTGTGGACCTTCAAAGTGTTGATGAAACACAGAAATTGCCTCGGGATTGAATACAACAGTCATTATGCGCACTTTCCTCCATGGGAGTAATGTCTACGGTTCGATCGTTCCCTGGAAGACCAGTAGTAGTTTCCGATGCACATCTGGAGGCATTCTGTAATCTGTGGAATATTAGAGTGTTGTTGAAACACAGAAATTGCAACGGGATTGAATACAACAATCACCATGCGCACTTTCCTCCATGGGACTAATGTCTCAAACAGTCTACGCTTTGATCGTTTCCTGGAAGAACAGTAGTAGTTTCCGATGCACATCTGGAGGTATTTTGTAGTCTGTGGACTATCAGAGTGTTGATGAAACACAGAAACTGCATCGGGATTGAATACAACAGTCACCATGCGCACTTTCCTCCATGGGAGTAATGTCTCAAACAGTCTACGCTTTGATCATTCATTGCAAGACCAGTAGTAGTTTCCGATGCATATCTGGAGGCATTCTGTAATCTGTGGACCTTCAAAGTGTTGATGAAACACAGGAATTGCCTCGGGATTGAATACAACAGTCACCATGCGCACGTTCCTCCATGGGAGTAATGTCTCAAACAGTCTACGCTTTGATTGTTCCCTGAAGACCAGTAGTAGTTTCCGATGCACATCTGGAGGAATTCTGTAATCTGTAAACTATCAGGGTGTTGTTCAAACACAGAAATTGAATCGGGATAGTATACAACAGTCACCATGCGCACTTTCCTCCATGGGAGTAATGTCTCGAACAGTTTACGCTTTCATCGTTCCCTGGAAGACCAGTAGTAGTTCCCGATGCACATCTGGGGGCATTCCGTAATGTGTGGACAATCGGAGTGTAGATGAAACACAGGAATTGCATCGGAATTGAATACAACAGTCACCAGGCGCACTTTCCTCCATGGGAGTAATGTCTCAAACAGTCTACGCTTTGATCGTTCCCTGCATGACCAGTAGTAGTTTCCGATGCACATCTGGAGGCATTCCGTAGTCTGTGGACTATCAGAGTGTTGATGAAACACAGAAACTGCATCGGGAATGAATACAACAGTCACCATGCACACGTTCCTCCATGGGAGTAATGTCTCAAATAGTCCACACTTTGATCGTTCCCTGCAATACCAGTAGTAGTTTCCGCTGCACATCTGGAGGCATTCTGTAATCTGTGAACCTTCAAAGTGTTGATGAAACACAGAAATTGCCTCGGGATTTAATACAACAGTCACCATGCGCACTTTCCTCGATGGGAGTAATGTCTCAAACAGTCTACGCTTTGATCGTCCTCCTGAAGACCAGTAGTAGTTTCCAATGGACATCTGGAATCATTCTGTAATCTGTGGACTATCAGAGTGTTGTTGAAACACAAATATTGCGTCGGGATTGAATACAACAGTCACCATGCTTACTTTCCTCCATGGGAGTAATGTCTCAACTAGTCTACGCTTTGATCATTCATTGCAAGACCAGTAGTAGTTTCCGATGCACATCTGGAGGCATTCTGTAATCTGTGTACCTTCAAAGTGTTGATGAAACACAGAAATTGCATAGGGATTGAATACAACAGTCACCATGCGCACTTTCCTCGATGGGAGTAATGTCTGAAACAGTCTACGCTTTGACCGTTCCCTGGAACACCAGTAGTATTTTCCGATGCACATCTGGAGGCATTCTGTAACCTCTGGAACGTCATAATGTTGATGAAACACAGAAATTGCATCGGGATTGAATACAACAGTCACCATGCGCACTTTCCTCCATGGGAGTAATGGCTCAAACAGTTTAGGCTTTGATCGTTTCTTGGAAGACCAGTAGTAGTTTCCGATGCACATCTGGGGGGCATTCAGTAATGTGTGGACTATCAGAGTGTTGATGAAACACAGAAATTGCATCGGGATTGAATGCAACAGACACCATGCGCACGTTCCTCCATGGGAGTAATGTCTCAAACATTCTACGCTTTGATCGTTCCCTGGAAGACCAGTTGTAGTTTCCGATGCACATCTTTAGGAATTCTGTAATCTGTGGACCTTCAAAGTGTTGATGAAACACAGAAATTGCATCGGGTTTGAATACAACAGTCACCATGCGCACTTTCCTCCATGGGAGTAATGTCTCAAAGAGTCTACGCTTTGTTCGTTCCCTGCAAGACCAGTAGTAGTTTCCGATGCACATCTGGAGGCATTCTGTAATCTGTGGAATATCAGAGTGTTGTTGAAACACAGAAATTGCATCGGGATTGAATACAACAATCACCATGCGCACTTTCCTCCATGGGACTGATGTCTCAATCAGTCTACGCTTTGATCGTTTCCTGGAAGACCAGTAGTAGTTTCCGATGCACATATGGAGGCATATTGTAGTCTCTGGACTATCAGAGTGTTGATGAAACACAGAAACTGCATCGGGATTGAATACAACAGTCACCATGCGCACTTTCCTCCATGGGAGTAATGTCTCAAACAGTCTACGCTTTGATCATTCATTGCAAGACCAGTAGTAGTTTCCGATGCATATCTGGAGGCCTTCTGTAATCTGTGGACCTTCAAAGTGTTGATGAAACACAGAAATTGCCTCGGGATTGAATACAACAGTCACCATGCGCACGTTCCTCCATGGGAGTAATGTCTCAAACAGTCTACGCTTTGATTGTTCCCTGAAGACCAGTAGTAGTTTCCGATGCACATCTGGAGGAATTCTGTAATCTGTAAACTATCAGGGTGTTGTTCAAACACAGAAATTGTATCGGGATTGTATACAACAGTCTCCATGCGCACTTTCCTCCATGGGAGTAATGTCTCAAACAGTTTAGGCTTTGATCGTTTCTTGGAAGACCAGTAGCAGTTTCCGATGCACATCTGGGGGGCATTCTGTAATGTGTGGACTATCAGAGTGTGATGAAACACAGAAATTGCATCGGGATTGAATGCAACAGACACCATAACCCACGTTTCTCCATGGGAGTAATGTCTCAAACATTCTACGCTTTGATCTTTCCCAGGAAGACCAGTTGTAGTTTCCGATGCACATCTTTAGGAATTCTGTAATCTGTGGACCTTCAAAGTGTTGATGAAACACAGAAATTGCATCGGGATTGAATACAACAGTCACCATGCGCACTTTCCTCCATGGGAGTAATGTCTCAAACAGTCTACGCTTTGTTCGTTCCCTGCAAGACCAGTAGTAGTTTCCGATGCACATCTGGAGGCATTCTGTAAGCTGTGGAGCTTCAAAGTGTTGATGAAATACAGAAATTGCATCGGGATTGAATACAACAGTCACCATGCTTACTTTCCTACATGGGAGTAATGTCTCAAACAGTCTACGCTTTGATCGTTTCCTGGAAGACCAGTAGTAGTATCGGATGCACATCTTGAAGCATTCCTTTATCTGTAAATTATCAGAGTGTTGTTCAAGCACAGAAATTGCATCGGGATTGAATACAACAGTCACCATGCGCACTTTCCTCCATGGGAGTAATGTCTGAAAGAGTCTACGCTTTGATCGTTCCCTGCATGACCAGTAGTAGTTTCCGATGCACATCTGGAGGCATTCCGTAGTCTATGGACTATCAGAGTGTTGATGAAACACAGAAACTGCATCGGGAATGAATACAACAGTCACCATGCACACGTTCCTCCATGGGACTAATTTCTCAAATAGTCCACACTTTGATCGTTCCCTGCAAGACCAGTAGTAGTTTCCGATGCACATCTGGAGGCATTCTGTAATCTGTGAACCTTCAAAGTGTTGATGAAACACAGAAATTGCCTCGGGATTGAATACAACAGTCACCATGCGCACTTTCCTCCATGGGGGTATTGTCTCAAACAATCTACACTTTGATCGTTTCCTGGAAGACCAGTAGTAGTTTCCGATGCACATCTGGAGGCATTCTGTAGTCTGTGGACTATCAGAGTGTTGAAGAAACACAGAAACTGCATCGGGATTGATTACAACAGTCACCATGCGCACTTTCCTCCATGGGAGTAATGTCTCAAAGAGTCTACGCTTTGATCGTCCTCCTGAAGACCAGTAGTAGTTTCCAATGCACATCTGGAATCATTCTGTAATCTGTGGACTATCAGAGTGTTGTTGAAACACAGATATTGCGTCGGGATTGAATACAACAGTCACCATGCTTACTTTCCTCCATGGGAGTAATGTCTCAACTAGTCTACGCTTTGATCATTCATTGCAAGACCAGTAGCAGTTTCCGATGCACATCTGGATGCATTCTGTAATCTGTGGACCTTCATAGTGATGATGAAACACAGAAATTGCCTCGGGATTGAATACAACAGTCACCATGCACACTTTCCTCAATGGGAGTAATGTCTGAAACAGTCTACGCCTTGATCGTTCCCTGGAACACCAGTAGTATTTTCCGATGCACATCTGGAGGCATTCTGTAATCTGTGGAACGTCAGAATGTTGATGAAACACAGAAATTTCATCGGGATTGAATACAACAGTCACCATGCGCACGTTCCTCCATGGGAGTAATGTCTCAAACAGTTTAGGCTTTGATCGTTTCTTGGAAGACCAGTAGTAGTTTCCGATGCACATCTGGGGGGCATCCTGTAATGTGTGGACTATCAGAGTGTTGATGAAACACAGAAATTGCATCGGGATTGAATGCAACAGTCACCATGCGCACGTTCCTCAATGGGAGTAATGTCTCAAACATTCTACGCTTTGATCGTTCCCTGGAAGACCAGTTGTAGTTTCCGATGCACATCTTTAGGAATTCTGTAATCTGTGGACCTTCAAAGTGTTGATGAAACACAGAAATTGCATAGGGATTGAATAAAACAGTCATCTTGCGCACTTTCCTCCATGGGAGTAATGTCTCAAACAGTCTACGCTTTGTTCGTTCCCTGCAAGACCAGTAGTAGTTTCCGATGCACATCTGGAGGCATTCTGTAAGCTGTGGAGCTTCAAAGTGTTGATGAAACACAGAAATTGCCACGGGATTGAATACAACAGTCATTATGCGCACTTTCCTCCATGGGAGTAATGTCTTAAACAGTCTACGGTTTGATCGTTCCCTGGAAGACCAGTAGTAGTTCCCGATGCACATCTGGAGGCATTCTGTAATCTGTGGAATATCAGAGTGCTGTTGAAACACAGAAATTGCATCGGGATTGAATACAACAATTACCATGCGCACTTTCCTCCATGGGACTAATGTCTCAAACAGTCTACGCTTTGATCGTTTCCTGGAAGACCAGTAGTAGTTTCCGATGCACATCTGGAGGCATTGTGTAGTCTGTGGACTATCAGAGTGTTGATGAAACACAGAAACTGCATCGGGATTGAATACAACAGTCACCATGCGCACTTTCCTCCATGGGAGTAATGTCTCAAATAGTCTACGCTTTGATCATTCATTGCAAGACAGTAGTAGTTTCCGATGCACATCTGGAGGCATTCTGTAATCTGTGGACCTTCATATTGATGATGAAACACAGAAATTGCCTCGGGATTGAATACAACAGTCACCATGCGAACTTTCCTCAATGGGAGTAATGTCTGAAACAGTCTACGCCTTGATCGTTCCCTGGAACACCAGTAGTATTTTCCGATGCACATCTGGAGGCAATCTGTAATCTGTGGAACGTCAGAATGTTGATGAAACACAGAAATTTCATCGGGATTGAATACAACAGTCACCATGCGCACTTTCCTCCATGGGAGTAATGTCTCAAACAGTTTAGGCTTTGATCGTTTCTTGGAAGACTAGTAGTAGTTTCCGATGCACATCTGGGGGGCATTCTGTAATGTGTGGACTATCAGAGTGTTGATGAAACACAGAAATTGCATCGGGATTGAATGCAACAGACACCATGCGCACGTTCCTCCATGGGAGTAATGTCTCAAACATTCTACGCTTTGATCGTTCCCTGGAAGACCAGTTGTAGTTTCCAATGCACATCTTTAGGAATTCTGTAATCTGTGGACCTTCAAAGTGTTGATGAAACACAGAAATTGCATCGGAATTGAATACAACAGTCACCAGGCGCACTTTCCTCCATGGGAGTAATGTCTCAAACAGTCTACGCTTTGATCGTTCCCTGCATGACCAGTAGTAGTTTCCGATGCACATCTGGAGGCATTCCGTAGTCTGTGGACTATCAGAGTGTTGATGAAACACAGAAACTGCATCGGGAATGAATACAACAGTCACCATGCACACGTTCCTTCATGGGAGTAATGTCTCAAATAGTCCACACTTTGATCGTTCCCTGCAAGACCAGTAGTAGTTTCCGATGCACATCTAGAGGCATTCTGTAATCTGTGGACCTTCAAAGTGTTGATGAAACACAGAAATTGCCTCGGATTGCATACAACAGTCACCATGCGCACTTTCCTCCATGGGAGTATTGTCTCAAACAATCTACACTTTGATCGTTTCCTGGAAGACCAGTAGTAGTTTCCGATGCACATCTATAGGCATTCTGTAGTCTGTGGACTATCAGAGTGTTGAAGAAACACAGAAACTGCATCGGGATTGATTACAACAGTCACCATGCGCACTTTCCTCGATGGGAGTAATGTCTCAAACAGTCTACGCTTTGATCGTTCCCTGCACGACCAGTAGTAGTTTCCGATGCACATCTGGAGGCATTCTGTAATCTGTGGACCTTCAAAGTATGATGAAACACAGAAATTGCCTCGGGATTGAATACAACAGTCATTATGCGCACTTTCCTCCATGGGAGTAATGTCTTGAACAGTCTACGTTTTGATCGTTCCCTGTAAGACCAGTAGTAGTTTCCGATGCACATCTGGAGGCATTCTGTAATCTGTGGACTATCAGAGTGTTGTTGAAACACAGAAATTGCGTTGGGATTGAATACAACAGTCACCATGCTTACTTTCCTCCATGGGAGTAATGTATCAAACAGTCTACGCTTTGATCGTTTCCTGGAAGACCAGTAGTAGTTTCCGATGCACATCAGGAGGCATTCTGTAGTCTGTGGACTATCAGAGTGTTGATGAAACACAGAAACTGCATCGGGATTGAATACAACATTCACCATGCGCACTTTCCTCCAAGGTAGTAATGTCTCAAACAGTCTACGCTTTGATCATTCATTGCAAGACCAGTAGTAGTTTCCGATGCACATCTGGAGGCATTCTGTAATCTGTGGACCTTCAGAGTGTTGATGAAACACAGAAATTGCCTCGGGATTGAATACAACAGTCACCATGTACACGTTCCTCCATGGGAGTAATGTCTCAAACAGTCAACGATTTGATCGTTCCTTGGAAGACCAGTTGTGGTTTCCGATGACATCTGGAGGAAGTCTGTAATCTGTAAACTATCAGAGTGTTGTTCAAACACAGAAATTGAATCGGGATTGTATACAACAGTCACCGTGCGCACTTTCCTCCATGGGAGTAATGTCTCAAAGAGTCTACGCTTTGATCGTTCCCTGGAAGACCAGTAGTATTTTCCGATGCACATCTGGAGGCATTCTGTAATCTGTGGAACATCAGAATGTTGATGAAACACAGAAACTGCATCGGGATTGAATACAACAGTCACCATGCACACGTTCCTCCATGGGAGTAATGTCTAAAACAGTCTACGCTTTGATCGTTCTCCTGAAGACCAGTAGTAGTTTCCGATGCACATCTGGAATCATTCTGTAATCTGTGGACTGTCAGAGTGTTGTTGAAACACAGATATTGCGTCGGGATTGAATACAACAGTCACCATGCTTACTTTCCTCCATGGGAGTAATGTCTCAAACAGTCTACGCTTTGATCGTTTCCTGGAAGACCAGTAGTAGTTTCCGATGCCCATATGGAGGCATTCTGTAGTCTGTGGACCTTCAAAGTGTTGATGAAACACAGAAATTGCCTCGGGATTGAATACAACAGTCACCATGCGCACTTTCCTCCATAGGACTAATGTCTCAAACAGTCTACGCTTTGATTGTTCCCTGAAGACCAGTAGTAGTTTCCGATGCACATCTGGATGAATTCTGTAATCTGTAAACTATCAGAGTGTTGTTCAAACACAGAAAATCAATCGGGATTGTATACAACAGTCACCATGCGCACTTTCCTCCATGGGAGTAATGTCTCAAAGAGTCTACGCTTTGATCGTTCCCTGGAAGACCAGTAGTATTTTCCGATGCACATCTGGAGGCATTCTGTAACCTGTGGAACATCAGAATGTTGATGAAACACAGAAACTGCATCGGGATTGAATACAACAGTCACCATGCACACGTTCCTCCATGGGAGTAATGTCTTAAACAGTCTACGCTTTGATCGTTCCTTGGAAGACCAGTTGTAGTTTCCGATGACATCTGGAGGAGTTCTGTAGTCTTTGGACCTTCAAAGTGTTGATGAAACACAGAAATTTCATCGGGATTGAATACAACAGTCACCATGCGCACTTTCCTCCATGGGAGTAATGTCTCAAACAGTCTACGCTTTGATCGTTCCCTGCACGACCAGTAGTAGTTTCCGATGCACATCTGGAGGCATTCTGTAATCTGTGGACCTTCAAAGTATGATGAAACACAGAAATTGCCTCGGGATTGAATACAACAGTCACCATGCGCACTTCCCTCCATGGGAGTAATGTCTCAAACAGTCTACGCTTTGATCGTTCTCCTGAGGACCAGTAGTAGTTTCCGATGCACATCTGGAATCATTCTGTAATCTGTGGACTATCAGAGTGTTGTTGAAACACAGATATTGCGTCGGGATTGAATACAACAGTCACCATGCTTACTTTCCTCCATGGGAGTAAAGTCTCAAACAGTCTACGCTTTGATCGTTTCCTGGAAGACCAGTAGTAGTTTCCGATGCACATCTGGAGGCATTCTGTAATCTGTGGACTATCTGAGTGTTGTTGAAACACAGAAATTGCATCGGGATTGAATACAACAGTCACCATGCTTACTTTCCTCCATGGGAGTAATGTATCAAACAGTCTACGCTTTGATCGTTTCCTGGAAGACAAGTAGTAGTTTCCGATACACATCAGGAGGCATTCTGTAGTCTGTGGACTATCAGAGTGTTGATGAAACACAGAAACTGCATCGGGATTGAATACAACATACACCATGCGCACTTAGCTCCATGGGAGTAATGTCTCAAAGAGTCTACGCTTTGATCGTTCCCTGGAAGACCAGTAGTATTTTCCGATGCACATCTGGAGGCATTCTGTAATCTGTGGTACATCAGAATGTTGATGAAACACAGAAACTGCATCGGGATTGAATACAACAGTCACCATGCACACGTTCCTCCATGGGAGTAATGTCTAAAACAGTCTACGCTTTGATCGTTCTCCTGAAGACCAGTAGTAGTTTCCGATGCACATCTGGAATCATTCTGTAATCTGTGGACTGTCAGAGTGTTGTTGAAACACAGATATTGCGTCGGGATTGAATACAACAGTCACCATGCTTACTTTCCTCCATGGGAGTAATGTCTCAAACAGTCTACGCTTTGATCGTTTCCTGGAAGACCAGTAGTAGTTTCCGATGCAGATCTGGAGGCATTCTGTAATCTGTGGACTATCAGAGTGTTGTTGAAACACAGAAATTGCATCGGGATTCAATACAACAGTCACCATGCTTACTTTCCTCCATGGGAGTAATGTCTCAAACAGTCTACGCTTTGATCGTTTCCTGGAAGACCAGTAGCAGTTTCCGATGCACATCTGGAGACATTCTGTAATCTGTGGACCTTTAAAGTGTTGATGAAACACAGAAATTGCATCGGGATTGAATACAACAATCACCATGTGCACTTTCCTCCATGGGACTAATGTCTCAAAGAGTCTACGTTTTGATCGTTTCCTGGAAGACCAGTAGTACTTTCCGATGCCCATCTGGAGGCATTCTGTAGTCTGTGGACCTTCAAAGTGTTGATGAAACACAGAAATTGCCTCGGGATTGAATACAACAGTCACCATGCGCACTTTCCTCCATAGGACTAATGTCTCAAACAGTCTACTCTTTGATTGTTCCCTGAAGACCAGTAGTAGTTTCCGATGCACATCTGGATGAATTCTGTAATCTGTAAACTATCAGAGTGTTGTTCAAACACAGAAAATCAATCGGGATTGTATACAACAGTCACCATGCGCACTTTCCTCCATGGGAGTAATGTCTCAAAGAGTCTACGCTTTGATCGTTCCCTGGAAGACCAGTAGTATTTTCCGATGCACATCTGGAGGCATTCTGTAACCTGTGGAACATCAGAATGTTGATGAAACACAGAAACTGCATCGGGATTGAATACAACAGTCACCATGCTCACGTTCCTCCATGGGAGTAATGTCTCAAACAGTCTACGCTTTGATCGTTCCTTGGAAGACCAGTTGTAGTTTCCGATGACATCTGGAGGAGTTCTGTAGTCTTTGGACATTCAAAGTGTTGATGAAACACAGAAATTTCATCGGGATTGAATACAACAGTCACCATGCGCACTTTCCTCCATGGGAGTAATGTCTCAAACAGTCTACGCTTTGATCGTTCCCTGCACGACCAGTAGTAGTTTCCGATGCACATCTGGAGGCATTCTGTAATCTGTGGACCTTCAAAGTATGATGAAACACAGAAATTGCCTCGGGATTGAATACAACAGTCACCATGCGCACTTTCCTCCATGGGAGTAATGTCTCAAACAGTCTACGCTTTGATCGTTCTCCTGAGGACCAGTAGTAGTTTCCGATGCACATCTGGAACCATTCTGTAATCTGTGGACTATCAGAGTGTTGTTGAAACACAGATATTGCGTCGGGATTGAATACAACAGTCACCATGCTCACGTTCCTCCATGGGAGTAATGTCTCAAACAGTCTACGCTTTGATCGTTCCTTGGAAGACCAGTTGTAGTTTCCGATGACATCTGGAGGAGTTCTGTAGTCTTTGGACATTCAAAGTGTTGATGAAACACAGAAATTTCATCGGGATTGAATACAACAGTCACCATGCGCACTTTCCTCCATGGGAGTAATGTCTCAAACAGTCTACGCTTTGATCGTTCCCTGCACGACCAGTAGTAGTTTCCGATGCACATCTGGAGGCATTCTGTAATCTGTGGACCTTCAAAGTATGATGAAACACAGAAATTGCCTCGGGATTGAATACAACAGTCACCATGCGCACTTTCCTCCATGGGAGTAATGTCTCAAACAGTCTACGCTTTGATCGTTCTCCTGAGGACCAGTAGTAGTTTCCGATGCACATCTGGATGAATTCTGTAATCTGTAAACTATCAGAGTGTTGTTCAAACACAGAAAATCAATCGGGATTGTATACAACAGTCACCATGCGCACTTTCCTCCATGGGAGTAATGTCTCAAAGAGTCTACGCTTTGATCGTTCCCTGGAAGACCAGTAGTATTTTCCGATGCACATCTGGAGGCATTCTGTAACCTGTGGAACATCAGAATGTTGATGAAACACAGAAACTGCATCGGGATTGAATACAACAGTCACCATGCTCACGTTCCTCCATGGGAGTAATGTCTCAAACAGTCTACGCTTTGATCGTTCCTTGGAAGACCAGTTGTAGTTTCCGATGACATCTGGAGGAGTTCTGTAGTCTTTGGACATTCAAAGTGTTGATGAAACACAGAAATTTCATCGGGATTGAATACAACAGTCACCATGCTTACTTTCCTCCATGGGAGTAAAGTCTCAAACAGTCTACGCTTTGATCGTTTCCTGGAAGACCAGTAGTAGTTTCCGATGCACATCTGGAGGCATTCTGTAATCTGTGGACTATCTGAGTGTTGTTGAAACACAGAAATTGCATCGGGATTGAATACAACAGTCACCATGCTTACATTCCTCGATGGGAGTAATGTTTCAAACAGTCTACGCTTTGATCGTGTCCTGGAAGACCAGTAGCAGTTTCCGATGCACATCTGGAGACATTCTGTAATCTGTGGACCTTCAAAGTGTTGATGAAACACAGAAATTGCATCGGGATTGAATACATCGATCACCATGCGCACTTTCCTCCATGGGACTAATGTCTCAAACAGTCTACGGTTTGATCGTCCCCTGGAAGACCAGTAGTAGTTTCCGATGCACATCTGGAGGCATTCTGTAGTCCGTGGACTATCAGAGTGTTGATGAAACACAGAAACTGCATCGGGATTGAATGCAACAGTCACCGTGCGCACTTTCCTCCATGGGTTGTAATGTCTCAAACAATCTACGCTTTGATTGTTCCCTGAAGACCAGTAGTAGTTTCCGATGCACATCTATAGGCATTCTGTAATCTGTAAACTATCAGAGTGTGGTTCAAACACAGAAATTGAATCGGGATTGTATACAACAGTCACAATTCGCCCTTTCCTCCATGGGAGTAATGTCTCAAACAGTTTACGCTTTGATCGTTCCCTGGAAGACCAGTAGTAGTTTCCGATGCACATCTGGGGCATTCTGTAATGTGTGGACAATCTGAGTGTTGTTGAAACACAGAAATTGTATCGGGATTGAATACAAGAGTCACCATGCGCACATTCCTCCATGGGAGTAATGTCTCAAACAGCCTACGCTTTGATCGTTCGCTGGAAGACCAATTGTGGTTTCCGATGCACATCTGGAGGCACTCTGTAATCTGTGGACCTTCAAAGTGTTGATGAAACAAAGAAATTGCATCGGGATTGAATACAACAGTCACCATGCGCACTTTCCTCCATGGGAGTAATGTCTCAAACAGTCTACGCTTTGATCGTTTCCTGGAAGACCAGTAGTGGTTTCCGATGCACATCTGGAGACATTCTGTAGTCTGTGGACTATCAGAGTGTTGATGAAATACAGAAACTGCATCGGGATTGAATACAACAGTCACCATGCGCACTTTCCTCCATGGGAGTAATGTCTCAAATAGTCTACGCTTTGATCGTTCCCTGGAAGACCAGTAGTAGTTTCCGATGCATATCTGGAAGCATTCCTTAATCTGTAAACTATCAGAATGTTGTTCAAGCACAGAAATTGCATCGGGATTGAATACAACTGTCACCATGCGCACTTTCCTCCATGGGAGTAATGTCTCAAACAGTTTACGCTTTCATCGTTCCCTGGAAGACCACTAGTAGTTTCCGATGCACATCTGGGGCCTTCTGTAATGTGTGGACTATCAGAGTGTTGATGAAACACAGGAATTGCATCGGAATTGAATACAACAATCACCAGGCTCACTTTCCTCCATAGGAGTAATGTCTCAAACAGTCTACGGTTTGATCGTTCCCTGCATGACCAGTAGTAGTTTCCGATGCACATCTGGAGGCATTCTGTGGTCTGTGGACCTTCAAAGTGTTGATGAAACACAGAAATAGTATCGGGATTGAATACAACAGTCACCATGCGCACTTTCGTCCATAGTAGTAATGTCTCAAACAGTCTACGCTTTGATCGTTCCCTGCAAGACCAGTAGTAGTTTCCGATGCACATCTGGAGGCATTCTGTAATCTGTGGACCTTCAAAGTGTTGATGAAACACAGAAATGGCCTCGGGATTGAATACAACAGTCACCATGCGCTCTTTCCTCCATGGGAGTAATGTCTTAAAGAGTCTACGCTTTGATCGTTCCCTGGAAGATCAGTAGTAGTTTCCGATGCACATCTGGAGGCATTCTGTAATCTGTGGACTATCAGGGTGTTGTTGAAACACTGAAATTGCATCGGGATTGAATACAACGGTCACCATGCTTACTTTCCTCCATGGGAGTAATGTCTCAAACAGTCTACGCTTTGATCGTTTCCTGGAAGACCAGTAGTAGTTTCCGATGCACATCTGGAGGCATTCTGTAGTCTGTGGACTATCAGAGTGTTGATGAAATACAGAAACTGCATCGGGATTGAATACAAGAGTCACCATGCACACGTTCCTCCATGGGAGTAATGTCTCAAATAGTCTACACTTTGATCTTTCCCTGCAAGACCAATAGTAGTTTCCGATGCACATCTGGAGGCATTCTGTAATCTGTGGAACTTCAAAGTGTTGATTAAACACACAAACTGCCTTGTGATTGAATACAATAGTCACCATACGCACTTTCCTCCATGGGAGTAATGTCTCAGTCTACGTTATGATCGTTCTCCTGAAGACCAGTAGTAGTTTCCGATGCACATCTGGAGCAATTCTGTAATCTGTGTACTATCAGAGTGTTGTTGAAACACAGATATTGCATCGGGATTGAATATAACAGTCACCATGCTTACTTTCCTCCATGGGAGTAATGTCTCAAACAGTCTACGCTTTGATCGTTTCCTGGAAGACCAATAGTAGTTTCCGATGCACATCTGGAGGCATTCTGTAATCTGTGGACCTTCAAAGTGTTGCTGAAACACAGAAATTGCATCGGGATTGAATACAACATTCACCATGCGCACTTTCCTCCATGGGAGTAATGTCTCAAACAGTCTACGCTTTGATCGTTCCTTGGAAGGCCAGTAGTAGTTTCCGATGCACATCTGGGGGAATTCTGTAATCTGTAGACCTTCAAAGGGTTGATGAAACACAGAAATTACATCGGTGATTGAATACAACAGACACCATGCGCACGTTCCTCCATGGGAGTAATGTCTCAAACATTCTACTTTTTTATCGTTCCCTGGAAGACCAGTTGTAGTTTCCGATGCACATCTTTAGGAATTCTGTAATCTGTGGACCATCAAAGTGTTGATGAAACACAGAAATTGCATCGGGATTGAATACAAAAATCACCATGCGCACTTTCCTCCATTTGAGTAATGTCTCAAAGAGTCTACGCTTTGATCGTTCCCTGCAAGACCAGTAGTAGTTTCCGATGCACATCTGGAGGCATTCTGTAATCTGTGGACCCTCAAAGTGTTGATGAAACACAGAAATTGCCTCGGGATTGAATACAACAGTCACCATGCGCACTTTCCTCCATGGGAGTAATGTCTCAAACACTCTACGCTTTGATCATTCCCTGGAAGACCAGTTGTAGTTTCCGATCCACATCTTTAGGAAATCTGTAATCTGTGGACCTTCAAAGTGTTGATGGAACGCAGAAATTGCATCGGGATTGAATACAACAGTAACCATGCGCACTTTCCTCCATGGGAGTAATGCCTCAAACAGTCTACGGTTTGATCGTTTCCTGGAAGACCAGTAGTAGTTTCCGATGCACATCTGGAGGCATTCTGTAGTCTGTGGACTATCAGAGTGTTGATGAAACATAGAAACTGCATCGGGATTGAATACAACAGTCACCGTGCGCACTTTCCTCCATGGGTTGTAATGTCTCAAACAATCTACGCTTTGATCGTGCCCTGGAAGACCAGTAGTAGTTTCCGATGCACATCTGTAGCCATTCTGTAAGCTGCGGACCTTCAAAGTGTTGATGAAACACAGAAATTACCTCGGGATTGAATACAACAGTCACCATGCGCACTTTCCTCCATGGGAGTAATGTCTCAAACAGTCTACGCTTTGATCGTTCTCCTGAAGACCAGTAGTAGTTTACGATGCACATCTGGAAGCATTCTGTAATCTGTAAACTATCAGAGTGTTGTCCAAACACAGAAATTGCATCGGGATTGAATACAACAATCACCATGCGCACTTTCCTCCATGGGAGTAGTGTCTCAAACAGTTTACGCTTTGTTCGTTCCTTGGAAGACCAGTAGTAGTTTCCGATGCACATCTGGGGGCATTCTGTATTGTGTGGACTATCAAAGTGTTGATGAAACACAGAAATTGCATCGGGATTGAATACAACAAACACCATGCGCACGTTCCTCCATGGGAGTAATTTCACAATCATTCTACGCTTTGATCGTTCCCTGGAAGACCAGTTGTAGTTTCCGATGCACATCTTTAGGAATTATGTAATCTGTGGACCTTCAAAGTGTTGATGAAACACAGAAATTGCATCGGGATTGAATACAACAGTCACCATGCGCAGTTTCCTCTGTATGAGTAATGTCTCAAACAGTCTACACTTTGATCGTGCCCTGGAAGACCAGTTGTAGTTTACGATGCACATCTGGAAGCATTATGTAATCTGTAAACTATCAGAGTGTTGTCCAAACACAGAAATTGCATCTGCATTGAATACAACAATCACCATGCGCACTTTCCTCCGTGGGAGTAATGTCTCAAACAGTTTACGCTTTGTTCGTTCCTTGGAAGACCAGTAGTAGTTTCCGATGCACATCTGGGGGCATTCTGTAATGTGTGGACTTTCAGAGTGTTGACGAAACACAGAAATTGTATCGGGATTGAATACAACAGTCACCATGCGCACATTCTTCCATGGGAGTAATGTCTCAAACAGTCTACGCTTTGATCGTTCGCTGGAAGACCAATTGTGGTTTCCGACGCACATCTGGAGGCACTCTGTAATCTGTGGACCTTCAAAGTGTTGATGAAACAAAGAAATTGCATCGGGATTGAATACAACAGACACCATGCGCACGTTCCTCCATGGGAGTAATGTCTCAAACACTCTACGCTTTGATCATTCCCTGGAAGACCAGTTGTAGTTTCCGATCCACATCTTTAGGAAATCTGTAATCTGTGGACCTTCAAAGTGTTGATGGAACTCAGAAATTGCATCGGGATTGAATACAACAGTAACCATGCGCACTTTCCTCCATGGGAGTAATGCCTCAAACAGTCTACGGTTTGATCGTTTCCTGGAAGACCAGTAGTAGTTTCCGATGCACATCTGGAGGCATTCTGGAGTCTGTGGACTATCAGAGTGTTGATGAAACACAGAAACTGCATCGGGATTGAATACAACAGTCACCATGCGCACTTTTCTCCATGGGTAGTAATGTCTCAAACAATCTACGCTTTGATCGTGCCCTGGAAGACCAGTAGTAGTTTCCGATGCACATCTGTAGTCATTCTGTAAGCTGCGGACCTTCAAAGTGTTGATGAAACACAGAAATTACCTCGGGATTGAATACAACAGTCACCATGCGCACTTTCCTCCATGGGAGTAATGTCTCAAACAGTCTACGCTTTGATCGTTCTCCTGAAGACCAGTAGTAGTTTACGATGCACATCTGGAAGCATTCTGTAATCTGTCAACTATCAGAGTGTTGTCCAAACACAGAAATTGCATCGGGATTGAATACAACAATCACCATGCGCACTTTCCTCCATTGGAGTAGTGTCTCAAACAGTTTACGCTTTGATCGTTCCTTGGAAGACCAGTAGTAGTTTCCGATGCACATCTGGGGGCATTCTGTATTGTGTGGACTATCAGAGTGTTGATGAAACACAGAAATGGCCTCGGGATTGAATACAACAGTCACCATGCGCACTTTCCTCCATGGGAGTAATGTCTTAAAGAGTCTACGCTTTGATCGTTCCCTGGAAGATCAGTAGTAGTTTCCGATGCACATCTGGAGGCATTCTGTTATCTGTGGACTATGAGGGTGTTGTTGTAACACTGAAATTGCATCGGGATTGAATACAACGGTCACCATGCTTACTTTCCTCCATGGGATTAATGTCTCAAACAGTCTACGCTTTGATCGTTTCCTGGAAGACCAGTAGTAGTTTCCGATGCACATCTGGAGGCATTCTGTAGTCTGTGGACTATCAGAGTGTTGATGAAATACAGAAACTGCATCGGGATTGAATACAACAGTCACCATGCACACGTTCCTCCATGGGAGTAATGTCTCAAAAAGTCTACACTTTGATCTTTCCCTGCAAGACCAATAGTAGTTTCCGATGCACATCTGGAGGCATTCTGTAATCTGTGGACCTTCAAAGTGTTGATTAAACACACAAACTGCCTTGTGATTGAATACAACAGTCACCATACGCACTTTCCTCCATGGGAGTAATGTCTCAGTCTACGTTTTGATCGTTCTCCTGAAGACCAGTAGTAGTTTCCGATGCACATCTGGAGCAATTCTGTAATCTGTGGACTATTAGAGTGTTGTTGAAACACAGATATTGCATCGGGATTGAATACAACAGTCACCATGCTTACTTTCCTCCATGGGAGTAATGTCTCAAACAGTCTACGCTTTGATCGTTTCCTGGAAGACCAATAGTAGTTTCCGATGCACATCTGGAGGCATTCTGTAATCTGTGGACCTTCAAAGTGTTGATGAAACACAGAAATTGCATCGGGATTGAATACAACATTCACCATGCGCACTTTCCCCATGGGAGTAATGTCTCAAACAGTCTACGCTTTGATCGTTCCTTGGAAGACCAGTAGTAGTTTCCGATGCACATCCGGGGGAATTCTGTAATCTGTGGACCTTCAAAGGGTTGATGAAACACAGAAATTACATCGGTGATTGAATACAACAGACACCATGCGCACGTTCCTCCATGGGAGTAATGTCTCAAACATTCAACTTTTTTATCGTTCCCTGGAAGACCAGTTGTAGTTTCCGATGCACATCTTTAGGAATTCTGTAATCTGTGGACCATCTAAGTGTTGATGAAACACAGAAATTGCATCGGGATTGAATACAACAGTCACCATGCACACTTTCCTCCATTTGAGTAATGTCTCAAAGAGTCTACGCTTTGATGGTTCCCTGCAAGACCAGTAGTAGTTTCCGATGCACATCTGGAGGCATTCTGTAATCTGTGGACCCTCAAAGTGTTGATGAAACACAGAAATTGCCTCGGGTTTGAATACAACAGTCACAATGCGCTTTTTCCTCCATTTGAGTAGTGTCTCAAAGTGTCTACGCTTTGATCGTTCCCTGCAAGACCAGTAGTAGTTTCCGATGCAAATCTGGAGGCATTCTGTAATCTGTGGACCTTCAAAGTGTTGATGAAACACAGAAATTGCCTCGGGATTGAATACAACAGTCACCATGCGCACTTTACTCCATGGGAGTAATGTCTCAAACAGTCCACGCTTTGATCGTTCTCTTTAAGACCAGTAATAGTTTCCGATGCACATCTGGAGGCATTCTGTAATCTCTGGACCTTCAAAGTGTTGATGAAACACAGAAATTGCATCGGAATTGAATACAACAGTCACCATGCGCACTTTCCTCCATGGGAGTAATGTCTCAAACTGTCTACGCTTTGATCGTTCCTTGGAAGACCAGTAGTAGTTTCGGATGCACATCTGGGGGCATTCTGTAATGTGTGGACTATCAGAGTGTTGATGAAACACAGAAATTACATCGGGATTGAATACAACAGACACCATGCGCACGTTCCTCCATGGGAGTAATGTCTCAAACATTCTACGCTTTGATCATTCCCTGGAAGGCCAGTTGTAGTTTCCGATGCACATCTTTAGGAAATCTGTAATCTGTGGACCTTCAAAGTGTTGATGAAACACAGAAATTGCATCTGGATTGAATACAACAGTAACCATGCGCACTTTCCTCCATGGGAGTAATGCCTCAAACAGTTTACGCTTTGATCGTTCCCTGGAAGGCCAGTAGTAGTTTACGATGCACATCTGGAAGCATTCTGAAATCTGTAAACTATCAGAGTGTTGGTGAAACACAAAAATTGCATCGGGATTGAATACAACAGCCACCATGCGCACTTTCCTCCATGGGAGTAATGTCTCAAACAGTCTACGCTTTGATCGTTCCCTGGAAGACCAGTAGTATTTTCCGATGCACATCTGGAGGCATTCTGTAATCTGAGGAACATCAGAATGTTGATGAAACACAGAAATTGCATCGGGATTGAATACAACAGTCACCATGCGCACTTTCCTCCAGGGGAGTAATGTCTCAAATAGTTTACGCTTTGATCGTTCCCTGTTAGACCAGTAGTAGTTTACGATGCACATCTGGAAGCATTCTGTAATCTGTAAACTATCAGAGTGTTGTCCAAACACAGAAATTGCATCTCGATTGAATACAACATTAACCATGCGCACTTTCCTCAATGGGAGTAATGTCTCAAACAGTTTACGCTTTGATCGTTCCTTGGAAGACCAGTAATAGTTTCCGATGCACATCGGGGGGCATTCTGTAATGTGTGGACTACCAGAGTGTTGATGAAACACAGAAATTGCATCGGGATTGAATACAACAGTCACCATGCGCACTTTCCTCCATGGGAGTAATGTCTCAAACAGTCTACGCTTTAATCGTGCCCTGCAAGACCAGTAGGAGTTTCCGATGCACATCTGGAGGAATTCTGTAATCTGTGGAACTTCAAAGTGTTGATGAAACACAGAAATTGCCTCGGGATTGAATATAACAGTCACCATGCGCACTTTCCTCCATGGGAGTAATGTCTCAAACAGTCTACGCTTTGATCGTTCCCTGGAAGACCAGTAGTAGTTTCCGATGCACATCTGGAGGCATTCTGTAATCTGAGGAACATCAGAATGTTGATGAAACACAGAAATTGCATCGGGATTGAATACAACAGTCACCATGCGTACTTTCCTCCAGGGAGTAATGTCTCAAACAGTTTACGCTTTGATCGTCCCCTGGAAGACCAGTAGTAGTTTACGATGCACATCTGGAAGCATTCTGTAGTCTGTAAACTATCAGAGTGTTGTCCAAACACAGAAATTGCATCGGGACTGAATACAACAGTAACCATGCGCACTTTCCTCAATGGGAGTATTGTCTCAAACATTTTACGCTTTGATCGTTCCTTGGAAGACCAGTAATAGTTTCCGATGCACATCTGGGGGCATTCTGTAATGTGTGGACTACCAGAGTGTTGATGAAACACAGAAACTGCATCGGGATTGAATACAACAGTCACCATGCGCACTTTCCTCCATGGGAGTAATGTCTCAAACAGTCTACGCTTTGATCGTGCCCTGCAAGACCAGTAGTAGTTTCCGATGCACATCTGGAGGCATTCTGTAATCTGTGGAGTATCAGAGTGTTGATGAAACACAGATATTGCATCGGGATTGAATACAACAGTCACCATGCATACTTTCCTCCATGGGAGTAATGTCTCAAACAGTCTACGCTTTGATCGTTCCCTGGAAGACCAGTAGTATTTTCCGATGCACATCTGGAGGCATTCTGTAATCTGAGGAACATCAGAATGTTGATGAAACACAGATATTGCATCGGGATTGAATACAACAGTCACCATGCATACTTTCCTCCATGGGAGTAATGTCTCAAACAGTCTACGCTTTGATCGTGCCCTGCAAGACCAGAAGTAGTTTTTTGATGCACATCGGGAGGAATTCTGTAATCTGTGGAACTTCAAAGTGTTGATGAAACACAGAAATTGCCTCGGGATTGAATACAACAGTCACCATGCGCACTTTCCTCCATGGGAGTAATGTCTCAAACAGTCTACGCTTTGTTCGTTCCCTGCAAGACCAGTAGTAGTTTCCGATGCACATCTGGAGGCATTCTGTAAGCTGTGGAGATTCAAAGTGTTGATGAAACACAGAAATTGCATCGGGATTGAATACAACAGTCACCATGCTTACTTTCCTCCATGGGAGTAATGTCTCAAACAGTCTACGCTTTGATCGTTTCCTGGAAGACCAGTAGTAGTTTTCGATGCACATCTGGAGACATTCTGTAATCTGTGGACTATCAGAGTGTTGATGAAACACAGATATTGCATCGGGATTGAATACAACAGTCACCATGCTTACTTTCCTCCATGGGAGTAATGTCTCAAACAGTCTACGCTTTGATCGTTTCCTGGAAGACCAATACTAGTTTCCGATGCACATCTGGAGGCATTCTGTAATCTGTGGACCTTCAAAGTGTTGATGAAACACAGAAATTGCATCGGGATTGAATACAACATCCACCATGCGCACTTTCCTCCATGGGAGTAATGTCTCAAACAGTCTACGCTTTGATCGTTCCTTAGAAGACCAGTAGTAGTTTCCGATGCACATCTGGGGGAATTCTGTAATCTGTGGACCTTCAAAGTGTTGATGAAACACAGAAATTACATCGGGATTGAATACAACAGACCCCATGCGCACGTTCCTCCATGGGAGTAATGTCTCAAACATTGTACTTTTTGATCGTTCCCTGGAAGACCAGTTGTAGTTTCCGATGCACATCTTTAGGAATTCTGTAATCTGTGGAAGATCAAAGTGTTGATGAAACACAGAAATTGCATCGGGATTGAATACAACATCCACCATGCGCATTTTCCTCCATGGGAGTAATGTCTCAAACAGTCTACGCATTGATCGTTCCTTGGAAGACCAGTAGTAGTTTCCGATGCACATCTGGGGGAATTCTGTAATCTGTGGACCTTCAAAGTGTTGATGAAACACAGAAATTACATCGGGATTGAATACAACAGACCCCATGCGCACGTTCCTCCATCTGAGTAATGTCTCAAACATTGTACTTTTTGATCGTTCCCTGGAAGACCAGTTGTAGTTTCCGATGCACATCTTTAGGAATTCTGTAATCTGTGGAAGATCAAAGTGTTGATGAAACACAGAAATTGCCTTGGGATTGAATACAACAGTTACCATGCGCTTTTTCCTCCATTTGAGATATGTCTCAAAGAGTCTACGCTTTGATCGTTCCCAGCAAGACCAGTAGTAGTTTCCGATGCACATCTGGAGGCATTCTGGAATCTGTGGACCTTCAAAGTGTTGATGAAACACGGAAATTCCTCGGGATTGAATACAACAGTCACCATGCGCACTTTACTCCATGGGAGTAATGTCTCAAACAGTTTACGCTTTGATCGTTCTCTGGAAGACCAGTAATAGTTTCCGATGCACATCTGGAGGCATTCTGTAATATGTGGACCTTCAAAGTGTTGATGAAACACAGAAATTGCATCGGAATTGAATACAACAGTCACCATGCGCACTTTCCTCCATGGGAGTAATGTCTCAAACAGTCTACGCTTTGATCGTTCCTTGGAAGACCAGTAGTAGTTTCGGATGCACATCTGGGGGCATTCTGTAATGTGTGACTATCAGAGTGTTGATGAAACACAGAAATTACATCGGGATTGAATACAACAGACACCATGCGCACGTTCCTCCATGGGAGTAATGTCTCAAACATTCTACGCTTTGATCATTCCCTGGAAGTCCAGTTGTAGTTCCCGATGCATATCTTTAGGAATTCTGTAATCTGTGGACCTTCAAAGTGTTGATGAAACGCAGAAATTGCATCGGGATTGAATACAACAGTCACCATGCGCACTTTCCTCCATGGGAGTAATGCCTCAAACAGTTTACGCATTGATCGTTCCCTGGAAGACCAGTAGTAGTTTACGATGCACATCTGGAAGCATTCTGAAATCTGTAAACTATCAGAGTGTTGGTGAAACACAAAAATTGCATCGGGATTGAATACAACAGTCAACATGCGCTTTTTCCTCCATTTGAGATATGTCTCAAAGAGTCTACGCTTTGATCGTTCCCAGCAAGACCAGTAGTAGTTTCCGATGCACATCTGGAGGCATTCTGTAATCTGTGGACCTTCAAAGTGTTGATGAAACACGGAAATTCCTCGGGATTGAATACAACAGTCACCATGCGCACTTTACTCCATGGGAGTAATGTCTCAAACAGTTTACGCTTTGATCGTTCTCTGGAAGACCAGTAATAGTTTCCGATGCACATCTGGAGGCATTCTGTAATATGTGGACCTTCAAAGTGTTGATGAAACACAGAAATTGCATCGGAATTGAATACAACAGTCACCATGCGCACTTTCCTCCATGGGAGTAATGTCTCAAACAGTCTACGCTTTGATCGTTCCTTGGAAGACCAGTAGTAGTTTCGGATGCACATCTGGGGGCATTCTGTAATGTGTGACTATCAGAGTGTTGATGAAACACAGAAATTACATCGGGATTGAATACAACAGACACCATGCGCACGTTCCTCCATGGGAGTAATGTCTCAAATATTCTACGCTTTGATCATTCCCTGGAAGTCCAGTTGTAGTTCCCGATGCATATCTTTAGGAATTCTGTAATCTGTGGACCTTCAAAGTGTTGATGAAACGCAGAAATTGCATCGGGATTGAATACAACAGTCACCATGCGCACTTTCCTCCATGAGAGTAATGTCTCAAACAGTCTACGCTTTGATCGTGCCCCGCAAGACCAGTAGTAGTTTCCGATGCACATCTGGAGGCATTGTGTAAACTGTGGACTATCAGAGAGTTGATGAAACACAGATATTGCATCGGGATTGAATACAACAGTCACCATGCGCACTTTCCTCCATGGGAGTAATGTCTCAAACAGTCTACGCTTTGATCGTTCCCTGGAAGACCAGTAGTATTTTCCGATGCACATCTGGAGGCATTCTGTAATCTGAGGATCATCAGAATGTTGATGAAACACAGAAATTGCATCGGGATTGAATACAATAGTCACCATGCGCACTTTCCTCCAGGGGAGTAATGTCTCAAACAGTTTACGCTTTGATCGTTCCCTGGAAGACCAGTAGTAGTTTACGATGCACATCTGGAAGCATTCTGTGATCTGTAAACTATCAGAGTGTTGTCCAAACACAGAAATTGCATCGGGATTGAATTCAACAGTAACCATGCGAACTTTCCTCAATGGGAGTAATGTCTCAAACAGTTTACGCTTTGATCGTTCCTTGGAAGACCAGTAATAGTTTCCGATGCACATCTGGGGGCATTCTGTAATGTGTGGACTACCAGAGTGTTGATGAAACACAAAAATTGCATCGGGATTGAATACAACAGTCACCATGCGCACTTTCCTCCATGGCAGTAATGTCTCAAACAGTCTACGCTTTGATCGTTCCCTAGAAGACCAGTAGTATTTTCCGATGCACATCTGGAGGCATTCTGTAATCTGAGGAACATCAGAATGTTGATGAAACACAGAAATTGCATCGGGATTGAATACAACAGTCACCATGCGAACTTTCCTCCAGGGAGTAATGTCTCAAACAGTTTACGCTTTGATCGTTCCCTGGAAGACCAGTTGTAGTTTCCGATGCACATCTTTAGGAATTCTGTAATCTGTGGAAGATCAAAGTGTTGATGAAACACAGAAATTGCCTTGGGATTGAATACAACAGTCACCATGCGCTTTTTCCTCCATTTGAGATATGTCTCAAAGAGTCTACGCTTTGATCGTTCCATGCAAGACCAGTAGTAGTTTCCGATGCACATCTGGAGGCATTCTGTAATCTGTGGACCTTCAAAGTGTTGATGAAACACGGAAATTCCTCGGGATTGAATACAACAGTCACCATGCGCACTTTACTCCATGGGAGTAATGTCTCAAACGGTCCACGATTTGATCGTTCTCTGGAAGACCAGTAATAGTTTCCGATGCACATCTGGAGGCATTCTGTAATATGTGGACCTTCAAAGTGTTGATGAAACACAGAAATTGCATCGGAATTGAATACAACAGTCACCATGCGCACTTTCCTCCATGGGACTAATGTCTCAAACAGTCTACGCTTTGATTGTTCCCTGAAGACCAGTAGTAGTTTCCGATGCACATCTGGAGGAATTCTGTAATCTGTAAACTATCAGAGTGTTGTTCAAACACAGAAATTGAATCGGGATTGTATACAACAGTCACCATGTGCACTTTCCTCCATGGGAGTAATGTCTCAGAGAATCTACGCTTTGATCGTTCCCTGGAAGACCAGTAGTATTTTCCGATGCACCTCTGGAGGCATTCTGTAATCTGTGGAACATCAGAATGTTGATGAAACACAGAAACTGCATCGGGATTGAATACAACAGTCACCATGCACACGTTCCTCCATGGGAGTAATGTCTCAAACAGTCTACACTTTGATCGTTCCCTGGAAGACCAGTTGTAGTTTCCGATGCACATCTGGAGGAATTCTGTAGTCTTTGGACATTCAAAGTGTTGATGAAATACAGAAATTTCATCGGGATTGAATACAACAGTCACCATGCGCACTTTCGTCCATGGGAGTAATGTCTCAAACAGTCTACGCTTTGATCGTTCCCTGCAAGACCAGTAGTAGTTTAAGATGCACATCTGGAAGCATTCTGTGATCTGTAAACTATCAGAGTGTTGTCCAAACACAGAAATTGCATCGGGATTGAATACAACAGTAACCAAGCGAACTTTCCTCAATGGGAGTAATGTCTCAAACAGTTTACGCTTTGATCGTTCCTTGGAAGACCAGTAATAGTTTCCGATGCACATCTGGGGGCATTCTGTAATGTGTGGACTACCAGAGTGTTGATGAAACACAGAAATTGCATCGGGATTGAATACAACAGTCACCATGCGCTTTTTCCTCCATGGCAGTAATGTCTCAAACAGTCTACGCTTTGATCGTGCCCTGCAAGACCAGTAGTAGTTTCCGATGCACATCTGGAGGAATTCTGCAATCTGTGGAACTTCAAAGTGTTGATGAAACACAGAAATTGCCTCGGGATTGAATACAACAGTCACCATGCGCACTTTCCTCCATGGGAGTAATGTCTCAAACAGTCTACGCTTTGATCGTTCCCTGGAAGACCAGTAGTAGTTTCCGATGCACATCTGGAGTCATTCTGTAATCTGTGGACTATCAGAGTGTTGATGAAACACAGATATTGCATCGGGATGGAATACAACAGTCACCATGCGCCCTTTCCTCCATGGGAGTAATTTCTCAAACAGTCTACGCTTTGATCGTTCCCTAGAAGACCAGTAGTATTTTCCGATGCACATCTGGAGCCATTCTGTAATCTGAGGAACATCAGAATGTTGATGAAACACAGAAATTGCATCGGGATTGAATACAACAGTCACCATGCGAACTTTCCTCCAGGGAGTAATGTCTCAAACAGTTTACGCTTTGATCGTTCCCTGGAAGACCAGTTGTAGTTTCCGATGCACATCTTTAGGAATTCTGTAATCTGTGGAAGGTCAAAGTGTTGATGAAACACAGAAATTGCCTTGGGATTGAATACAACAGTCACCATGCGCTTTTTCCTCCATTTGAGATATGTCTCAAAGAGTCTACGCTTTGATCGTTCCCTGCAAGACCAGTAGTAGTTTCCGATGCACATCTGGAGGCATTCTGTAATCTGTGGACCTTCAAAGTGTTAATGAAACACGGAAATTTCTCGGGATTGAATACAACAGTCACCATGCGCACTTTACTCCATGGGAGTAATGTCTCAAACAGTCCACGCTTTGATCGTTCTCTGGAAGACCAGTAATAGTTTCCGATGCACATCTGGAGGCATTCTGTAATATGTGGACCTTCAAAGTGTTGATGAAACACAGAAATTGCATCGGAATTGAATACAACAGTCACCATGCGCACTTTCCTCCATGGGAGTAATGTCTCAAACAGTCTACGCTTTGATCGTTCCTTGGAAGACCAGTAGTAGTTTCGGATGCACATCTGGGGGCATTCTGTAATGTGTGGACTATCAGAGTGTTGATGAAACACAGAAATTACATCGGGATTGAATACAACAGACACCATGCGCACGTTCCTCCATGGGAGTAATGTCTCAAACATTCTACGCTTTGATCATTCCCTGGAAGTCCAGTTGTAGTTTCCGATGCATATCTTTAGGAATTCTGTAATCTGTGGACCTTCAAAGTGTTGATGAAACACAAAAATTGCATCGGGATTGAATACAACAATCACCATGCGCACTTTCCTCCATGGGACTAATGTCTCAAACAGTCTACGCTTTGATCGTATCCTGGAAGACCAGTAGTAGTTTCTGATGCACATCTGGAGGCATTCTGTAGTCTGTGGACTATCAGAGTGTTGATGAAACACAGAAACTGCATCGGGATTGAATACAACAGTCACCATGCGCACTTTCCTCCATGGGAGTAATGTCTCAAACAGTCTACGCTTTGATCATTCATTGCAAGACCAGTAGTAGTTTCCGATGCATATCTGGAGGCATTCTGTAATCTGTGGACCTTCAAAGTGTTGATGAAACACAGAAATTGCCTCGGGATTGAATACAACAGTGACCATGCGCACTTTCCTCCATGGGACTAATGTCTCAAACAATCTACGCTTTGATTGTTCCCTGAAGACCAGTAGTAGTTTCCGATGCACATCTGGAGTCATTCTGTAATCTGTGGACTATCAGAGTGTTGATGAAACACAGATATTGCATCGGGATGGAATACAACAGTCACCATGCGCACTTTCCTCCATGGGAGTAATGTCTCAAACAGTCTACGCTTTGATCGTTCCCTAGAAGACCAGTAGTATTTTCCGATGCACATCTGGAGGCATTCTGTAATCTGAGGAACATCAGAGTGTTGATGAAACACAGAAATTGCATCGGGATTGAATACAACAGTCACCATGCGAACTTTCCTCCAGGGAGTAATGTCTCAAACAGTTTACACTTTGATCGTTCCCTGGAAGACCAGTTGTAGTTTCCGATGCACATCTTTAGGAATTCTGTAATCTGTGGAAGATCAAAGTGTTGATGAAACACAGAAATTGCCTTGGGATTGAATACAACAGTCACCATGCGCTTTTTCCTCCATTTGAGATATGTCTCATAGAGTCTACGCTTTGATCGTTCCCTGCAAGACCAGTAGTAGTTTCCGATGCACATCTGGAGGCATTCTGTAATCTGTGGACCTTCAAAGTGTTGATGAAACACGGAAATTCCTCGGGATTGAATACAACAGTCACTATGCGCACTTTACTCCATGGGAGCAATGTCTCAAACAGACCACGCTTTGATCGTTCTCTGGAAGACCAGTAATAGTTTTCGATGCACATCTGGAGGCATTCTGTAATATGTGGACCTTCAAAGTGTTGATGAAACACAGAAATTGCATCGGAATTGAATACAACAGTCACCATGCGCACTTTCCTCCATGGGAGTAATGTCTCAAACAGTCTACGCTTTGATCGTTCCTTGGAAGACCAGTAGTAGTTTCGGATGCACATCTGGGGGCATTCTGTAATGTGTGGACTATCAGAGTGTTGATGAAACACAGAAATTACATCGGGATTGAATACAACATACACCATGCGCACGTTCCTCCATGGGAGTAATGTCTCAAACATTCTACGCTTTGATCATTCCCTGGAAGTCCAGTTGTAGTTTCCGATGCATATCTTTAGGAATTCTGTAATCTGTGGACCTTCAAAGTGTTGATGAAACGCAGAAATTGCATCGGGATTGAATACAACAGTAA
The DNA here is from genome assembly GCF_023897955.1 of Schistocerca gregaria. Lineage (NCBI taxonomy): Eukaryota > Metazoa > Arthropoda > Insecta > Orthoptera > Acrididae > Schistocerca > Schistocerca gregaria. The sequence goes on along the minus strand of NW_026061720.1, from coordinate 4,865,749 downwards.
CCATGCGCACTTTCATCCATGGGACTAATGTCTCAAACGGTCTACGGTTTGATCGTATCCTGGAAGACCAGTAGTAGTTTCCGATGCACATCTGGAGGCATTCTGTAGTCTGTTGACTATCAGAGTGTTGATGAAACACAGAAACTGCATCTGGATTCAATACAACAGTCACCATGCGCACTTTCCTCCATGGGAGTAATGTCTCAAACAGTCTACGCTTTGATCATTCATTGCAAGACCAGTAGTAGTTTCCGATGCACATCTGGAGGCATTCTGTAATCTGTGGACCTTCAAAGTGTTGATGAAACACAGAAATTGCCTCGGGATTGAATACAACAGTCACCATGCGCACTTTCCTCCATGGGACTAATGTCTCAAACAGTCTACGCTTTGATTGTTCCCTGAAGACCAGTAGTAGTTTCCGATGCACATCTGGAGGAATTCTGTAATCTGTAAACTATCAGAGTGTTGTTCAAACACAGAAATTGAATCGGGATTGTATACAACAGTCACCATGTGCACTTTCCTCCATGGGAGTAATGTCTCAGAGAATCTACGCTTTGATCGTTCCCTGGAAGACCAGTAGTATTTTCCGATGCACATCTGGAGGCATTCTGTAATCTGTGGAACATCAGAATGTTGATGAAACACAGAAACTGCATCGGGATTGAATACAACAGTCACCATGCACACGTTCCTCCATGGGAGTAATGTCTCAAACAGTCTACACTTTGATCGTTCCCTGGAAGACCAGTTGTAGTTTCCGATGCACATCTGTAGGAATTCTGTAGTCTTTGGACATTCAAAGTGTTGATGAAATACAGAAATTTCATCGGGATTGAATACAACAGTCACCATGCGCACTTTCGTCCATGGGAGTAATGTCTCAAACAGTCTACGCTTTGATCGTTCCCTGCAAGACCAGTAGTAGTTTCCGATGCACATCTGTAGGAATTCTGTAATCTGTGGAACTTCAAAGTGTTGATGAAGCACAGAAATTGCCTCGGGATTGAATATAACAGTCACCATGCGCACTTTCCTCCATGGGAGTAATGTCTCAAACAGTCTACGTTTTGATCGTTCCCTGGAAGACCAGTAGTAGTTTCCGATGCACATCTGGAGTCATTCTGTAATCTGTGGACTATGAGAGTGTTGATGAAACACAGATATTGCTTCGGGATTGAATACAACAGTCACCATGCGCACTTTCCTCCATGGGAGTAATGTCTCAAACAGTCTACGCTTTGATCGTTCCCTGGAAGACCAGTAGTATTTTCCGATGCACATCTGGAGGCATTCTGTAATCTGAGGAACATCAGAATGTTGATGAAACACAGAAATTGCATCGGGATTGAATACAACAGTCACCATGCGCACTTTCCTCCAGGGGAGTAATGTCTCAAACAGTTTACGCTTTGATCGTCCCCTGGAAGACCAGTAGTAGTTTACGATGCACATCTGGAAGCATTCTGTAATCTGTAAACTATCAGAGTGTTGTCCAAACACAGACATTGCATCGGGATTGAATACAACAGTAACCATGCGCTCGTTCCTCCATGGGAGTAATGTCTCAAACATTCTACGCTTTGATCGTTCCCTGGAAGACCAGTTGTAGTTTCCGATGCACATCTTTAGAAATTCTGTAATCTGTGGACCTTCAAAGTGTTGATGAAACACAAAAATTGCATCGCGCTTAAATACAACAGTCACCATGCGCACTTTCCTCCATGGGAGTAATGTCTCAAACAGTCTACGCTTTGTTCGTTCCCTGCAAGACCAGTAGTTGTTTCCGATGCACATTTGGAGGCATTGTGTGATCTGTGGAGCTTCAAAGTGTTGATGAAACACAGAAATTGCCTCGGGATTGAATACAACAGTCATTATGCGCACTTTCCTCCATGGGAGTAATGTCTTAAACAGTCTACGGTTTGATCGTTCCCTGGAAGACCAGTAGTAGTTTCCGATGCACATCTGGAGGCATTCTGTAATCTGTGGACTATCAGAGTGTTGTTGAAACACAGAAATTGCGTTGGGATTGAATACAACAGTCACCATGCTTACTTTCCTCCATGGGAGTAACGTATCAAACAGTCTACGCTTTGATCGTTTCCTGGAAGACCAGTAGTAGTTTTCGATGCACATCTGGAGGAATTCTGTAGTCTTTGGACATTCAAAGTGTTGATGAAATACAGAAATTTCATCGGGATTGAATACAACAGTCACCATGCGCACTTTCGTCCATGGGAGTAATGTCTCAAACAGTCTACGCTTTGATCGTTCCCTGCAAGACCAGTAGTAGTTTCCGATGCACATCTGGAGGAATTCTGTAATCTGTGGAACTTCAAAGTGTTGATGAATCACAGAAATTGCCTCGGGATTGAATATAACAGTCACCATGCGCACTTTCCTCCATGGGAGTAATGTCTCAAACAGTCTACGCTTTGATCGTTCCCTGGAAGACCAGTAGTAGTTTCCGATGCACATCTGGAGTCATTCTGTAATCTGTAAAATATCAGAGTGTTGTCCAAACACAGAAATTGCATCGGGATTGAATACAACAGTAACAATGCGCACTTTCCTCAATGGGAGTAATGTCTCAAACAATTTACGCTTTGATCGTTCCTTGGAAGACCAGTAATAGTTTCCGATGCACATCTGGGGGATTCTGTAATGTGTGGACTACCAGAGTGTTGATGAAACACAGAAATTGCATCGGGATTGAATGCAACAGACACCATGCGCTCGTTCCTCCATGGGAGTAATGTCTCAAACATTCTACGCTTTGATCGTTCCCTGGAAGACCAGTTGTAGTTTCCGATGCACATCTTTAGAAATTCTGTAATCTGTGGACCTTCAAAGTGTTGATGAAACACAAAAATTGCCTCGGGATTGAATACAACAGTCATTATGCGCACTTTCCTCCATGGGAGTAATGTCTCAAACAGTCTACGCTTTGATCGTTCCCTGGAAGACCAGTAGTATTTTCCGATGCACATCTGGAGGCATTCTGTAATCTGAGGATCATCAGAATGTTGATGAAACACAGAAATTGCATCGGGATTGAATACAACAGTCACCATGCGCACTTTCCTCCATGGGAGTAATGTCTCAAACAGTCTACGCTTTGATCGTGCCCTGCAAGACCAGTAGTAGTTTCCGATGCACATCTGGAGGCATTCTGTAATCTGTGGACTATCAGAGTGTTGATGAAACACAGATATTGCATCGGGATTGAATAGAACTGTCACCATGCGCACTTTCCTCCATGGGAGTAATGTCTCAAACAGTCTACGCTTTGAGCGTTCCCTGGAAGACCAGTAGTATTTTCCGATGCACATCTGGAGGCATTCTGTAATCTGAGGAACATCAGAATGTTGATGAAACACAGAAATTGCATCGGGAATGAATACAACAGTCACCATGCGCACTTTCCTCCATGGGAGTAATGTCTCAAACAGTCTACGCTTTGATCGTTCCCTGGAAGACCAGTAGTATTTTCCGATGCACATCTGGAGGCATTCTGTAATCTGTGGAACTTCAAAGTGTTGATGAAACACAGAAATTGCCTCAGGATTGAATACAACATCCACCATGCGCACTTTCCTCCATGGGAGTAATGTCTCAAACAGTCTACGCTTCGATCGTTCCCTGCAAGACCAGTAGTAGTTTCCGATGCACATCTGGAGGAATTATGTAATCTGTGGAACTTCAAAGTGTTGATGAAACACAGAAATTGCCTCGGGATTGAATATAACAGTCACCATGCGCACTTTCCTCCATGGGAGTAATGTCTCAAACAGTCTACGCTTTGATCGTTCCCTGGAAGACCAGTAGTAGTTTCCGATGCACATCTAGAGTCATTCTGTAATCTGTGGACTATCAGAGTGTTGATGAAACACAGATATTGCATCGGGATTGAATACAACAGTCACCATGCGCACTTTCCTCCATGGGAGTAATGTCTCAAACAGTCTACGCTTTGATCGTTCCCTGGAAGACCAGTAGTATTTTCCGATGCACATCTGGAGGCATTCTGTAATCTGAGGAACATCAGAATGTTGACGAAACACAGAAATTGCATCGGGATTGAATACAACAGTCACCATGCGCACTTTCCTTCAGGGGAGTAATGTCTCAAACAGTTTACGCTATGATCGTCCCCTGGAAGACCAGTAGTAGTTTACGATGCACATCTGGAAGCATTCTGTAATCTGTAAACTATCAGAGTGTTGTCCAAACACAGAAATTGCATCGGGATTGAATACAACAGTAACCATGCGCACTTTCCTCAATGGGAGTAATGTCTCAAACAATTTACGCTTTGATCGTTCCTTGGAAGACCAGTAATAGTTTCCGATGCACATCTGGGGGCATTCTGTAATGTGTGGACTACCAGAGTGTTGATGAAACACAGAAATTGCATCGGGATTGAGTGCAACAGACACCATGCTCTCGTTCCTCCATGGGAGTAATGTCTCAAACATTCTACGCTTTGATCGTTCCCTGGAAGACCAGTTGTAGTTTCCGATGCACATCTTTAGAAATTCTGTAATCTGTGGACCTTCAAAGTGTTGATGAAACACAAAAATTGCCTCGGGATTGAATACAACAGTCATTATGCCCACTTTCCTCAATGGGAGTAATGTCTCAAACAGTCTACGCTTTGATCGTTCCCTGGAAGACCAGTAGTATTTTCCGATGCACATCTGGAGGCATTCTGTAATCTGAGGAACATCAGAATGTTGATGAAACACAGAAATTGCATCGGGAATGAAAACAACAGTCACCATGCGCACTTTCCCCCATGGGAGTAATGTCTCAAACAGTCTACGCTTTGATCGTGCCCTGCAAGACCAGTAGTAGTTTCCGATGCACATCGGGAGGAATTCTGTAATCTGTGGAACTTCAAAGTGTTGATGAAACACAGAAATTGCCTCGGGATTGAATACAACAGTCACCATGCGCACTTTCCTCCATGGGAGTAATGTCTCAAACAGTCTACGCTTTGTTCGTTCCCTGCAAGACCAGTAGTAGTTTCCGATGCACATTTGGAGGCATTCTGTAATCTGTGGAGCTTCAAAGTGTTGATGAAACACAGAAATTGCCTCGGGATTGAATACAACAGTCATTATGCGCACTTTCCTCCATGGGAGTAATGTCTTAAACAGTCTACGGTTTGATCGTTCCCTGGAAGACCAGTAGTAGTTTCCGATGCACATCTGGAGGCATTCTGTAATGTGTGGACTATCAGAGTGTTGTTGAAACACAGAAATTGCGTTGGGATTGAATACAACAGTCACCATGCTTACTTTCCTCCATGGGAGTAATGTATCAAACAGTCTACGCTTTGATCGTTTCCTGGAAGACCAGTAGTAGTTTTCGATGCACATCTGGAGGAATTCTGTAGTCTTTGGACATTCAAAGTGTTGATGAAATACAGAAATTTCATCGGGATTGAATACAACAGTCACCATGTGCACTTTCGTCCATGGGAGTAATGTCTCAAACAGTCTACGCTTTGATCGTTCCCTGCAAGACCAGTAGTAGTTTCCGATGCACATCTGGAGGAATTCTTTAATCTGTGGAACTTCAAAGTGTTGATGAAACACAGAAATTGCCTCGGGATTGAATATAACAGTCACCATGCGCACTTTCCTCCATGGGAGTAATGTCTCAAACAGTCTACGCTTTGATCGTTCCCTGGAAGACCAGTAGTAGTTTCCGATGCACATCTGGAGTCATTCTGTAATCTGTGGACTATCAGAGTGTTGATGAAACACAGATATTGCATCGGGATTGAATACAACAGTCACCATGCGCACTTTCCTCCATGGGAGTAATGTCTCAAACACTCTACGCATTGATCGTTCCCTGGAAGACCAGTAGTATTTTCCGATGCACATCTGGAGGCATTCTGTAATCTGAGGAACATCAGAATGTTGATGAAACACAGAAATTGCATCGGGATTGAATACAACAGTCACCATGCGCACTTTCCTCCAGGGGAGTAATGTCTCAAACAGTTTACGCTATGATCGTCCCCTGGAAGACCAGTAGTAGTTTACGATGCACATCTGGAAGCATTCTGTAATCTGTAAACTATCAGAGTGTTGTCCAAACACAGAAATTGCATCGGGATTGAATACAACAGTAACCATGCGCACTTTCCTCAATGGGAGTAATGTCTCAAACAATTTACGCTTTGATCGTTCCTTGGAAGACCAGTAATAGTTTCCGATGCACATCTGGGGGCATTCAGTAATGTGTGGACTACCAGAGTGTTGATGAAACACAGAAATTGCATCGGGATTGAATGCAACAGACACCATGCGCTCGTTCCTCCATGGGAGTAATGTCTCAAACATTCTACGCTTTGATCGTTCCCTGGATGACCAGTTGTAGTTTCCGATGCACATCTTTAGAAATTCTGTAATCTGTGGACCTTCAAAGTGTTGATGAAACACAAAAATTGCATCGCGCTTAAATACAACAGTCACCATGCGCACTTTCCTCCATGGAAGTAATGTCTCAAACAGTCTACGCTTTGTTCGTTCCCTGCAAGACCAGTAGTAGTTTCCGATGCACATTTGGAGGCATTCTGTAATCTGTGGAGCTTAAAAGTGTTGATGAAACACAGAAATTGCCTCGGGATTGAATACAACAGTCATTATGCGCACTTTCCTCCATGGGAGTAATGTCTCAAACAGTCTACGCTTTGATCGTTCCCTGGAAGACCAGTAGTATTTTCCGATGCACATCTGGAGGCATTCTGTAATCTGAGGATCATCAGAATGTTGATGAAACACAGAAATTGCATCGGGATTGAATACAACAGTCACCATGCGCACTTTCCTCCACGGGAGTAATGTCTCAAACAGTCTACGCTTTGATCGTGCCCTGCAAGACCAGTAGTAGTTTCCGATGCACATCTGGAGGCATTCTGTAATCTGTGGACTATCAGAGTGTTGATGAAACACAGATATTGCATCGGGATTGAATAGAACAGTCACCATGCGCACTTTCCTCCATGGGAGTAATGTCTCAAACAGTCTACGCTTTGATCGTTCCCTGGAAGACCAGTAGTATTTTCCGATACACATCTGGAGGCATTCTGTAATCTGAGGAACATCAGAATGTTGATGAAACACAGAAATTGCATCGGGATTGAATACAACAGTCACCATGCGCACTTTCCTCCAGGGGAGTAGTGTCTCAAACAGTTTACGCTTTGATCGTTCCCTGGAAGACCAGTAGTAGTTTACGATGCACATCTGGAAGCATTCTGTAATCTGTAAACTATCAGAGTGTTGTCCAAACACAGAAATTGCATCGGGATTGAATACAACAGTAACCATGCGCACTTTCCTCAATGGGAGTAATGTCTCAAACAGTTTACGCTTTGATCGTTCCTTGGAAGACCAGTAATAGTTTCCGATGCACATCTGGGGGCATTCTGTAATGTGTGGACTACCAGAGTGTTGATGAAACACAGAAATTGCATCGGGAATGAATACAACAGTCACCATGCGCACTTTCCTCCATGGGAGTAATGTCTCAAACAGTCTACGCTTTGATCGTGCCCTGCAAGACCAGTAGTAGTTTCCGATGCACATCGGGAGGAATTCTGTAATCTGTGGAACTTCAAAGTGTTGATGAAACACAGAAATTGCCTCGGGATTGAATACAACAGTCACCATGCGCACTTTCCTCCATGGGAGTAATGTCTCAAACAGTCTACGCTTTCATCGTTCCCTGGAAGACCAGTAGTAGCTTCCGATGCACATCTGGAGTCATTCTGTAATCTGTGGACTATCAGACTGTTAATGAAACACAGATATTGCATCGGGATTGAATACAACAGTCACCATGCGCTCTTTCCTCCATGGGACTAATGTCTCAAACAGTCTACGCTTTGATCGTTCCCTGGAAGACCAGTAGTATTTTCCGATGCACATCTGGAGGCATTCTGTAATCTGTGGACCTTCAAAGTGTTGATGAAACACAGAAATTGCATCGGGATTGAATACAACATCCACCATGCGCACTTTCCTCCATGGGAGTAATGTCTCAAACAGTCTACGCTTTGATCGTTCCTTAGAAGACCAGTAGTAGTTTCCGATGCACATCTGGGGGAATTCTGTAATCTGTGGACCTTCAAAGTGTTGATGAAACACAGAAACTGCATCGGGATTGAATACAACAGACACCATGCGCACGTTCCTCCATGGGAGTAATGTCTCAAACATTGTACTTTTTGATCGTTCCCTGGAAGACCAGTTGTAGTTTCCGATGCACATCTTTAGGAATTCTGTAATCTGTGGAAGATTAAAGTGTTGATGAAACACAGAAATTGCATCGGGATTGAATACAACATCCACCATGTGCACTTTCCTCCATGGGAGTAATGTCTCAAACAGTCTACGCTTTGATCGTTCCTTGGAAGACCAGTAGTAGTTTCCGATGCACATCTGGGGGAATTCTGTAATCTGTGGACCTTCAAAGTGTTGATGAAACACAGATATTACATCGGGATTGAATACAACAGACACCATGCGCACGTTCCTCCATGGGAATAATGTCTCAAACATTGTACTTTTTGATCGTTCCCTGGAAGACCAGTTGTAGTTTCCGATGCACATCTTTAGGAATTCTGTAATCTGTGGAAGATCAAAGTGTTGATGAAACACAGAAATTGCATCGGGATTGAATACAACAGTCACCATGCGCACTTTCCTCCTTTTGAGTAATGTCTCAAAGATTCTACGCTTTGATCGTTCAATGCAAGACCAGTTGTAGTTTCCGATGCACATCTGGAGGCATTCTGTAATCTGTGGACCCTCAAAGTGTGGATGAAACACAGAAATTGCCTTGGGATTGAATACAACAGTCACCATGCGCTTTTTCCTCCATTTGAGATATGTCTCAAAGAGTCTACGCTTTGATCGTTCCCTGCAAGACTAGTAGTAGTTTCCGATGCACATCTGGAGGCATTCTGTAATCTGTGGACCTTCAAAGTGTTGATGAAACACGGATATTCCTCGGGATTGAATACAACAGTCACCATGCGCACTTTACTCCATGGGAGTAATGTCTCAAACAGTCCACGCTTTGATCGTTCTCTGGAAGACCAGTAATAGTTTCCGATGCACATCTGGAGGCATTCTGTAATATGTGGACCTTCAAAGTGTTGATGAAACACAGAAATTGCATCGGAATTGAATACAACAGTCACCATGCGCACTTTCCTCCATGGGAGTAATGTCTCAAACATTCTACGCTTTGATCATTCCCTGGAAGTCCAGTTGTAGTTTCCGATGCATATCTTTAGGAATTCTGTAATCTGTGGACCTTCAAAGTGTTGATGAAACGCAGAAATTGCATCGGGATTGAATACAACAGTCACCATGCGCACTTTCCTCAATGGGAGTAATGCCTCAAACAGTTTACGCTTTGATCGTTCCCTGGAAGACCACTAGTAGTTTACGATGCACATCTGGAAGCATTCTGAAATCTTTAAACTATCAGAGTGTTGGTGAAACACAAAAATTGCATCGGGATTGAATATAACAGTCACCATGCGCACTTTCGTCCATGGGAGTAATGTCTCAAACAGTCTACGCTTTGATCGTGCCCTGCAAGACCAGTAGTAGTTTCCGATGCACATGTGGAGGCATTCTGTAAACTGTGGACTATCAGAGAGTTGATGAAACACAGATATTGCATCGGGATTGAATACAACAGTCACCATGCGCACTTTCCTCCATGGGAGTAATGTCTCAAACAGTCTACGCTTTGATCGTTCCCTGGAAGACCAGTACTATTTTCCGATGCACATCTGGAGGCATTCTGTAATCTGAGGATCATCAGAATGTTGATGAAACACAGAAATTGCATCGGGATTGAATACAACAGTCACCATGCGCACTTTCCTCCAGGGGAGTAATGTCTCAAACAGTTTACGCTTTGATCGTTCCCTGGAAGACCAGTAGTAGTTTACGATGCACATCTGGAAGCATTCTGTGATCTGTAAACTATCAGAGTGTTGCCCAAACACAGAAATTGCATCGGGATTGAATACAACAGTAACCATGCGCACTTTCCTCAATAGGAGTAATGTCTCAAACAGTTTACGCTTTGATCGTTCCTTGGAAGACCAGTAATAGTTTCCGATGCACATCTGGGGCATTCTGTAATGTGTGGACTACCAGAGTGTTGATGAAACACAGAAATTGCATCGGGATTGAATACAACAGTCACCATGCGCACTTTCCTCCATGGCAGTAATGTCTCAAACAGACTACGCTTTGATCGTGCCCTGCAATACCAGTAGTAGTTTCCGATGCACATCTGGAGGAATTCTCTAATCTGTGGAACTTCAAAGTGTTGATGAAACACAGAAATTGCCTCGGGATTGAATACAACAGTCACCATGCGCACTTTCCTCCGTGGGAGTAATGTCTCAAACAGTCTACGCTTTGATCGTTCCCTGGAAGACCAGTAGCAGTTTCCGATGCACATCTGGAGTCATTCTGTAATCTGTGGACTATCAGAGTGTTGATGAAACACAGATATTGCATCGGGATGGAATACAACAGTCACCATGCGCACTTTCCTCCATGGGAGTAATGTCTTAAACAGTCTACGCTTTGATCGTTCCCTGGAAGACCAGTAGTATTTTCCGATGCACATCTGGAGGCATTCTGTAATCTGAGGAACATCAGAATGTTGATGAAACACAGAAATTGCATCGGGATTGAATACAACAGTCACCATGCGAACTTCCCTCCAGGGGAGTAATGTCTCAAACAGTTTACGCTTTGATGGTTCCCTGGAAGACCAGTAGTAGTTTACAATGCACATCTGGAAGCATTCTGTAATCTGAAAACTATCAGAGTGTTGTCCAAACACAGAAATTGCATCGGGATTGAATACAACAGTAACCATGCGCACTTTCCTCAATGGGAGTAATGTCTCAAACAGTTTACGCTTTGATCGTTCCTTGGAAGACCAGTAATAGTTTCCGATGCACATCTGGGGGCATTCTGTAATCTGTGGACCTTCAAAGTGTTGATGAAACACAGAAATTGCCTCGGGATTGAATACAACAGTCACCATGCGCACTTTCTTCCATGGGACTAATGTCTCAAACAGTCTACGCTTTGATTGTTCCCTGAAGACCAGTAGTAGTTTCCGATGCACATCTGGAGGAATTCTGTAATCTGTAAACTATCAGAGTGTTGTTCAAACACAGAAATTGAATCGGGATTGTATACAACAGTCACCATGTGCACTTTCCTCCATGGGAGTAATGTCTCAAAGAATCTACGCTTTGATCGTTCCCTGGAAGACCAGTAGTATTTTCCGATGCACATCTGGAGGCATTCTGTAATCTGTGGAACATCAGAATGTTGATGAAACACAGAAACTGCATCGGGATTGTATACAACAGTCACCATGTGCACTTTCCTCCATGGGAGTAATGTCTCAAAGAGTCTACGCTTTGATCGCTCCCTGGAAGACCAGTAGTATTTTCCGATGCACATCTGGAGGCATTCTGTAATCTGTGGACTATTAGAGTGTTGTTGAAAAACAGAAATTGCATCGTGATTGAATATAATAATCACCATGCGCACTTTCCTCCATGGGACTAATGTCTCAAACAGTCTACGCTTTGATCGTTTCCTGGAAGACCAGTAGTAGTTTCCGATGCACATCTGGAGGCATTCTGTAGTCTGTGTACTATCAGAGTGTTGATGAAACGCAGATACTGCATCGGGATTGAATACAACAGTCACCGTGCCCACTTTCCTCCATGGGTTGTAATGTCTCAAACAATCAATGCTTTGATCGTGCCCTGGAAGACCAGTAGTAGTTTCCGATGCGCATCTGTAGGCATTCTGTAAGCTGTGGAACTTCAAAGTGTTGATGAAACACAGAAATTACCTCGGGATTGAATACAACAGTTACCATGTGCACTTTCCTCCATGGGAGTAATGTCTCAAACAGTCTACGCTTTGATCGTTCTCCTGAAGACCAGTAGTAGTTTATGATGCACATCTGGAAGCATTCTGTAATCTGTAAACTATCAGAGTGTTGTCCAAACACAGAAATTGCATCGGGATTGAATACAACTATCACCATGCGCACTTTCCTCCATGGGAGTAGTGTCTCAAACAGTTTACGCTTTGATCGGTCCTTGGAAGACCAGTAGTAGTTTCCGATGCACATCTGGGGGCATTCTGTATTGTGTGGACTATCAGAGTGTTAGTGAAACACAGAAATTGCATCGGGATTGAATACAACAAACACCATGCGCACGTTCCTCCATGGGAGTAATTTCACAATCATTCTACGCTTTCATCGTTCCCTGGAAGACCAGTTGTAGTTTCCGATGCACATCTTTAGGAATTATGTAATCTGTGGACCTTCAAAGTGTTGACGAAACACAGAAATTGCATCGGGATTGAATACAACAGTCACCATGCGCTGTTTCCTCTATATGAGTAATGTCTCAAATAGTCTACGCTTTGATCGTGCCCTGAAAGACCAGTAGTAGTTTCCGCTGCACATCTGGAGTCATTCTGTAATCTGTGGACTATCAAAGTGTTGATGAAACACATAAATTGCACCGGGATTGAATACAACAGTCATCTTGCACACTTTCCTCCATGGGAGTAATGTCTCAAACAGTCTACGATTTGAACGTTTCCTGGAAGACCAGTAGCAGTTTCCGATGCACATCTTGAGGCATTCTGTAATCTGTGGACCTTCAAAGTGTTGATGAAACACAGAAATTGCATCGGGATTGAATACAACAATCACCTTGCGCACTTTCCTCCATGGGAGTAATGTCTCAAACAGTCTACGCTTTGATCGTATCCTGGAAGACCAGTAGTAGTTTCCGATGCACATCTGGAGCCATTCTGTAGTCTGTGGACTATCAGAGTGTTGATGAAACACAGAAACTGCATCGGGATCCAATACAGCAGTCACCATGCGCACTTTCCTCCATGCGAGTAATTCTCAAACAGACTACGCTTTGATCGTGCCCTGGAAGACCAGTAGTAGTTTCCGATGCACATCTTGAGTCATTCTGTAATCTGTGGACCATCAGAGTGTTGATGAAACACATAAATTGCATCGGGATTGAATACAACAGTCACCATGCTTACTTTCCTCCATGGGAGTAATGTCTCAACTAGTCTACCCTTTGATCATTCATTGCAAGAACAGTAGTAGTTTCCGATGCACATCTGGAGACATTCTGTAATCTGTGGACCTTCAAAGTGTTGATGAAACACAGAAATTGCATCGGGATTGAATACAACAGTCACCATGCGCAGTTTCCTCTATATGAGTAATGTCTCAAACTGTCTACGCTTTGATCGTGCCCTGGAAGACCAGTAGTAATTTCCGATGCACATCTGGGGGCATTCTGTATTGTGTGGACTATCAGAGTGTTGATGAAACACAGAAATTGCATCGGGATTGAATACAACAAACACCATGCGCACGTTCCTCCATGGGAGTAATTTCACAATCATTCTACTCTTTGAACGTTCCCTGGAAGACCAGTTGTAGTTTCCGATGCACACCTTTAGGAATTATGTAATCTGTGGACCTTCAAAGTGTTGATGAAACACAGATATTGCATCGGGATTGAATACAACAGTCACCATGAGCAGTTTCCTCTATATGAGTAATGTCTCAAACAGTCTACGCTTTGATCGTGCCCTGGAAGACCAGTAGTACTTTCTGATGCACATCTGTAGGCATTCTGTAAGCTGTGGACCTTCAAAGTGTTGATGAAACACAGATATTACCTCGGGATTGAATACAAGAGTCACCATGTGCACTTTCCTCCATGGGAGTAATGTCTCAAACAGTCTACGCTTTGATCGTTCTCCTTAAGACCAGTAGTATTTTACGATGCACATCTGGAAGCATTCTGTAATCTGTAAACTATCAGAGTGTTGTCCAAACACAGAAATTGCATCGGGATTGAATACAACAATCACAATGCGCACTTTCCTCCATGGGAGTAGTGTCTCAGACAGTTTACGCTTTGATCGTTCCTTGGAAGACCAGTAGTAGTTTCCGATGCACATCTGGGGGCATACTGTATTGTGTGGACTATCAGAGTGTTGTTGAAACACAGAAATTGCATCGGGTTTGAATACAACAAACACTATGCGCACGTTCCTCCATGGGAGTAATTTCACAATCATTCTACGCTTTGATCGTTCCCTGGAAGACCAATTGTAGTTTCCGTTGCACATCTTTAGGAATTATGTAATCTGTGGACCTTCAAAGTGTTGATGAAACACAGAAATTGCATCGGGATTGAATACAACAGTCACCATGCGCAGTTTCCTCTATATGAGTAATGTCTCAAACAGTCTACGCTTTGATCGTTCCCTGGAAGACCAGTACTATTTTCCGATGCACATCTGGAGGCATTCTGTAATCTGAGGATCATCAGAATGTTGATGAAACACAGAAATTGCATCGGGATTGAATACAACAGTCACCATGCGCACTTTCCTCCAGGGGAGTAATGTCTCAAACAGTTTACGCTTTGATCGTTCCCTGGAAGACCAGTAGTAGTTTACGATGCACATCTGGAAGCATTCTGTGATCTGTAAACTATCAGAGTGTTGCCCAAACACAGAAATTGCATCGGGATTGAATACAACAGTAACCATGCGCACTTTCCTCAATAGGAGTAATGTCTCGAACAGTTTACGCTTTGATCGTTCCTTGGAAGACCAGTAATAGTTTCCGATGCACATCTGGGGCATTCTGTAATGTGTGGACTACCAGAGTGTTGATGAAACACAGAAATTGCATCGGGATTGAATACAACAGTCACCATGCGCACTTTCCTCCATGGCAGTAATGTCTCAAACAGACTACGCTTTGATCGTGCCCTGCAATACCAGTAGTAGTTTCCGATGCACATCTGGAGGAATTCTCTAATCTGTGGAACTTCAAAGTGTTGATGAAACACAGAAATTGCCTCGGGATTGAATACAACAGTCACCATGCGCACTTTCCTCCGTGGGAGTAATGTCTCAAACAGTCTACGCTTTGATCGTTCCCTGGAAGACCAGTAGCAGTTTCCGATGCACATCTGGAGTCATTCTGTAATCTGTGGACTATCAGAGTGTTGATGAAACACAGATATTGCATCGGGATGGAATACAACAGTCACCATGCGCACTTTCCTCCATGGGAGTAATGTCTTAAACAGTCTACGCTTTGATCGTTCCCTGGAAGACCAGTAGTATTTTCGATGCACATCTGGAGGCATTCTGTAATCTGAGGAACATCAGAATGTTGATGAAACACAGAAATTGCATCGGGATTGAATACAACAGTCACCATGCGGACTTCCCTCCAGGGGAGTAATGTCTCAAACAGTTTACGCTTTGATCGTTCCCTGGAAGACCAGTAGTAGTTTACAATGCACATCTGGAAGCATTCTGTAATCTGAAAACTATCAGAGTGTTGTCCAAACACAGAAATTGCATCGGGATTGAATACAACAGTAACCATGCGCACTTTCCTCAATGGGAGTAATGTCTCAAACAGTTTACGCTTTGATCGTTCCTTGGAAGACCAGTAATAGTTTCCGATGCACATCTGGGGGCATTCTGTAATCTGTGGACCTTCAAAGTGTTGATGAAACACAGAAATTGCCTCGGGATTGAATACAACAGTCACCATGTGCACTTTCCTCCATGGGAGTAATGTCTCAAAGAATCTACGCTTTGATCGTTCCCTGGAAGACCAGTAGTATTTTCCGATGCACATCTGGAGGCATTCTGTAATCTGTGGAACATCAGAATGTTGATGAAACACAGAAACTGCATCGGGATTGTATACAACAGTCACCATGTGCACTTTCCTCCATGGGAGTAATGTCTCAAAGAGTCTACGCTTTGATCGCTCCCTGGAAGACCAGTAGTATTTTCCGATGCACATCTGGAGGCATTCTGTAATCTGTGGACTATTAGAGTGTTGTTGAAAAACAGAAATTGCATCGTGATTGAATATAATAATCACCATGCGCACTTTCCTCCATGGGACTAATGTCTCAAACAGTCTACGCTTTGATCGTTTCCTGGAAGACCAGTAGTAGTTTCCGATGCACATCTGGAGGCATTCTGTAGTCTGTGTACTATCAGAGTGTTGATGAAACGCAGATACTGCATCGGGATTGAATACAACAGTCACCATGCCCACTTTCCTCCATGGGTTGTAATGTCTCAAACAATCAATGCTTTGATCGTGCCCTGGAAGACCAGTAGTAGTTTCCGATGCGCATCTGTAGGCATTCTGTAAGCTGTGGACCTTCAAAGTGTTGATGAAACACAGAAATTACCTCGGGATTGAATACAACAGTTACCATGTGCACTTTCCTCCATGGGAGTAATGTCTCAAACAGTCTACGCTTTGATCGTTCTCCTGAAGACCAGTAGTAGTTTATGATGCACATCTGGAAGCATTCTGTAATCTGTAAACTATCAGAGTGTTGTCCAAACACAGAAATTGCATCGGGATTGAATACAACAATCACCATGCGCACTTTCCTCCATGGGAGTAGTGTCTCAAACAGTTTACGCTTTGATCGGTCCTTGGAAGACCAGTAGTAGTTTCCGATGCACATCTGGGGGCATTCTGTATTGTGTGGACTATCAGAGTGTTGGTGAAACACAGAAATTGCATCGGGATTGAATACAACAAACACCATGCGCACGTTCCTCCATGGGAGTAATTTCACAATCATTCTACGCTTTCATCGTTCCCTGGAAGACCAGTTGTAGTTTCCGATGCACATCTTTAGGAATTATGTAATCTGTGGACCTTCAAAGTGTTGACGAAACACAGAAATTGCATCGGGATTGAATACAACAGTCACCATGCGCTGTTTCCTCTATATGAGTAATGTCTCAAATAGTCTACGCTTTGATCGTGCCCTGGAAGACCAGTAGTAGTTTCCGCTGCACATCTGGAGTCATTCTGTAATCTGTGGACTATCAAAGTGTTGATGAAACACATAAATTGCACCGGGATTGAATACAACAGTCATCTTGCGCACTTTCCTCCATGGGAGTAATGTCTCAAACAGTCTACGATTTGATCGTTTCCTGGAAGACCAGTAGCAGTTTCCGATGCACATCTTGAGGCATTCTGTAATCTGTGGACCTTCAAAGTGTTGATGAAACACAGAAATTGCATCGGGATTGAATACAACAATCACCTTGCGCACTTTCCTCCATGGGAGTAATGTCTCAAACAGTCTACGCTTTGATCGTATCCTGGAAGACCAGTAGTAGTTTCCGATGCACATCTGGAGCCATTCTGTAGTCTGTGGACTATCAGAGTGTTGATGAAACACAGAAACTGCATCGGGATCCAATACAGCAGTCACCATGCGCACTTTCCTCCATGCGAGTAATTCTCAAACAGACTACGCTTTGATCGTGCCCTGGAAGACCAGTAGTAGTTTCCGATGCACATCTTGAGTCATTCTGTAATCTGTGGACCATCAGAGTGTTGATGAAACACATAAATTGCATCGGGATTGAATACAACAGTCACCATGCTTACTTTCCTCCATGGGAGTAATGTCTCAACTAGTCTACCCTTTGATCATTCATTGCAAGAACAGTAGTAGTTTCCGATGCACATCTGGAGACATTCTGTAATCTGTGGACCTTCAAAGTGTTGATGAAACACAGAAATTGCATCGGGATTGAATACAACAGTCACCATGCGCAGTTTCCTCTATATGAGTAATGTCTCAAACTGTCTACGCTTTGATCGTGCCCTGGAAGACCAGTAGTAGTTTCCGATGCACATCTGGGGGCATTCTGTATTGTGTGGACTATCAGAGTGTTGATGAAACACAGAAATTGCATCGGGATTGAATACAACAAACACCATGCGCACGTTCCTCCATGGGAGTAATTTCACAATCATTCTACTCTTTGAACGTTCCCTGGAAGACCAGTTGTAGTTTCCGATGCACACCTTTAGGAATTATGTAATCTGTGGACCTTCAAAGTGTTGATGAAACACAGATATTGCATCGGGATTGAATACAACAGTCACCATGCGCAGTTTCCTCTATATGAGTAATGTCTCAAACAGTCTACGCTTTGATCGTGCCCTGGAAGACCAGTAGTAGTTTCTGATGCACATCTGTAGGCATTCTGTAAGCTGTGGACCTTCAAAGTGTTGATGAAACACAGATATTACCTCGGGATTGAATACAAGAGTCACCATGTGCACTTTCCTCCATGGGAGTAATGTCTCAAACAGTCTACGCTTTGATCGTTCTCCTTAAGACCAGTAGTATTTTACGATGCACATCTGGAAGCATTCTGTAATCTGTAAACTATCAGAGTGTTGTCCAAACACAGAAATTGCATCGGGATTGAATACAACAATCACAATGCGCACTTTCCTCCATGGGAGTAGTGTCTCAGACAGTTTACGCTTTGATCGTTCCTTGGAAGACCAGTAGTAGTTTCCGATGCACATCTGGGGGCATTCTGTATTGTGTGGACTATCAGAGTGTTGTTGAAACACAGAAATTGCATCGGGTTTGAATACAACAAACACTATGCGCACGTTCCTCCATGGGAGTAATTTCACAATCATTCTACGCTTTGATCGTTCCCTGGAAGACCAATTGTAGTTTCCGTTGCACATCTTTAGGAATTATGTAATCTGTGGACCTTCAAAGTGTTGATGAAACACAGAAATTGCATCGGGATTGAATACAACAGTCACCATGCGCAGTTTCCTCTATATGAGTAATGTCTCAAACAGTCTACGCTTTGATCGTGCCCTGGAAAACCAGTAGTAGATTCAGATGCACATCTGGAGACATTCTGTAATCTGTGGTCCTTCAAAGTGTTGATGAAACACAGAAATTGCGTCGGGATTGAATACATCAATCACCATGCGCACTTTCCTCCATGGGACTAATGTCTCAAACACTCTACGCTTTGATCGTTTCCTGGAAGACCAGTAGTAGTTTCCGATGCACATTTGGGGGCGTTCTGTAATGTGTGGACTATCAGAGTGTTGCTGAAACACAGAAACTGCATCGGGATTGAATACAACAGTCACCGTGCCCGCTTTCCTCCATGGGTTGTAATGTCTGAAACAGTCTACGCTTTGATCGTGCCCTGGAAGACCAGTTGTAGTTTCCGATGCACATCTGTAGGCATTCTGTAAGCTGTCGACCTTCAAAGTGTTGATGAAACACAGAAATTACCTCCGGATTGAATACAACAGTCACCATGTGCACTTTCCTCCATGGGAGTAATGTCTCAAACAGTTTACGCTTTGATCGTTCCTTGGAAGACCAGTAGTAGTTTCCGATGCACATCTGGGGGCATTCTGTATTGTGTGGACTATCAGAGTGTTGATGAAACACAGAAATTGCATCGGGATTGAATACAACAAACACCATGCGCACGTTCCTCCATGGGAGTAATTTCACAATCATTCTACGCTTTGATCGTTCCCTGGAAGACCAGTTGTAGTTTCCGATGCTCATCTTTAGGAATTATGTAATCTGTGGACCTTCAAAGTGTTGATGAAACACAGAAATTGCATCGGGATTGAATACAACAGTCACCATGCGCAGTTTCCTCTATATGAGTAATGTCTCAAACAGTCTACGCTTTGATCGTGCCCTGGAAGACCAGTAGTAGTTTCCACTGCACATCTGGAGTCATTCTGTAATCTGTGGACTATCAAAGTGTTGATGAAACACATAAATTGCAACGGGATTGAATACAACAGTCACGATTATTACTTTCCTCCATGGGAGTAATGTCTCAAACAGTCTACGCTTTGATCGTTCTCCTGAAGACCAGTAGTAGTTTCCGATGCACATCTGGAATCATTCTGTAATCTGTGGACTATCAGAGTGTTGTTGAAACACAGATATTGCGTCGGGATTGAATACAACAGTCACCATGTGCACTTTCCTCCATGGGAGTAATGTCCCAAACAGTCTACGCTTTGTTCGTACTCCTGAAGACCAGTAGTAGTTTACGATGCACATCTGGAAGCATTCTGTAATCTTTAAACTATCAGAGTGTTGTCCAAACACAGAAATTGCATCGGGATTCAATACAACAATAACCATGCGCACTTTCCTCCATGGGAGTAATGTCTCAAACAGTCTACGCTTTGATCGTATCCTGGAAGACCAGTAGTAGTTTCCGATGCACATCTGGAGGCATTCTGTAATCTGTGGACTATCAGAGTGTTGATGAAACACAGAAATTGCATCGAGATTGAATACAACAATCACCATGCGCACTTTCCTCCATGGGACTAATGTCTCAAACAGTCTACGCTTTGATCGTTTCCTGGAAGACCAGTAGTAGTATCCGATGCACATCTGGAGGCATTCTGTAGTCTGTGGACTATCAGAGTGTTGATGAAACACAGAAACTGTATCGGGATTGAATACAACAGTCACCGTGCGCACTTTCCTCCATGGGTTGTAATGTCTCAAACAGTCTACGCTTTGATCGTGCCCTGGAAGACCAGTAGTAGTTTCCGATGCACATCTTGAGTCATTCTGTAATCTGTGGACCATCAGAGTGTTTTTGAAACACATAAATTGCATCGGGATTGAATACAACAGTCACCATGCTTACTTCCCTCCATGGGAGTAATGTCTCAACTAGTCTACCCTTTGATCATTCATTGCAAGACCAGTAGTAGTTTCCTATGCACATCTGGAGGCATTTTGTAATCTGTGGACCTGCGAAGTGTTGATGAAACACAGAAATTGCCTCGGGATTGAATACAACAGTCACCATGCGCACTTTCCTCCATGGGAGTAATGTCTCAAACAGTCTACGCTTTGATCGTTCTCCTGAAGACCAGTAGTAGTTTCCGATGCACATCTGGAATCATTCTGTAATCTGTGGACTATCAGAGTGTTGTTGAAACACAGATATTGCGTCGGGATTGAATACAACAGTCACCATGTGCACTTTCCTCCATGGGAGTAATGTCTCAAACAGTCTACGCTTTGATCGTTCTCCTGAAGACCAGTAGTAGTTTACGATGCACATCTGGAAGCATTCTGTAATCTTTAAACTATCAGAGTGTTGTCCAAACACAGAAATTGCATCGGGATTGAATACAACAATAACCATGCGCACTTTCCTCCATGGGAGTAATGTCTCATACAGTCTACGCTTTGATCGTATCCTGGAAGACCAGTAGTAGTTTCCGATGCACATCTGGAGGCATTCTGTAATCTGTGGTCTATCAGAGTGTTGATGAAACACAGAAATTGCATCGGGATTGAATACAACAATCACCATGCGCACTTTCCTCCATGGGACTAATGTCTCAAACAGTATACGCTTTGATCGTTTCCTGGAAGACCAGTAGTAGTTTCCTATGCACATCTGGAGGCATTCTGTACTCTGTGGACTATCAGAGTGTTGATGAAACACAGAAACTGCATCGGGAATGAATACAACAGTCACCGTGCGCACTTTCCTCCATGGGTTGTAATGTCTCAAACAGTCTACGCTTTGATCGTGCCCTGGAAGACCAGTAGTAGTTTCCGATGCACATCTTGAGTCATTCTGTAATCTGTGGACTATCACAGTGTTGATGAAACACAGAAATTGCATCGGGATTCAATACAACAGTCACCATGCTTACTTCCCTCAATGGGAGTAATGTCTCAACTAGTCTACCCTTTGATTATTCATTGCAAGACCAGTAGTAGTTTCCTATGCACATCTGGAGGCATTCTGTAATCTGTTTACCTGCAAAGTGTTGATGAAACACAGAAATTGCCTCGGGATTGAATACAACAGTCACCATGCGCACTTTCCTCCATGGGAGTAATGTCTCAAACAGTCTACGCTTTGATCGTTCTCCTGAAGACCAGTAGTAGTTTACGATGCACATCTGGAAGCATTCTGTAATCTGTAAACTATCAGAGTGTTGTCCAAACACAGAAATTGCATCGGGATTGAATACAACAATCACCATGCGCACTTCCCTCCATGGGAGTAGTGTTTCAAACAGTTTACGCTTTGATCGTTCCTTGGAAGACCAGTAGTAGCTTCCGATGCACATCTTTAGGAATTATGTAATCTGCGGACCTTCAAAGTGTTGATGAAACACAGAAATTGCATCAGGATTGAATACAACAGTCACCATGCGCAGTTTCCTCCATATGAGTAATGTCTCAAACAGTCTACGCTTTGATCGTGCCCTGGAAGACCAGTGGTAGTTTCCGCTGCACATCTGGAGTCATTCTGTAATCTGTGGAATAACAAAGTGTTGTTGAAACACATAAATTGCAACGGGATTGAATACAACAGTCACCATGCTTACTTTCCTCCATGGGAGTAATGTCTCAAACAGTCTACGCTTTGATCGTTTCCTGGAAGACCAGTAGTAGTTTCCGATGCACAACTGGAGACATTCTGTAATCTGTGGACCTTCAAAGTGTTGATGAAACACAGAAATTGCATCGGGATTGAATACAACAACCACCATGCGCACTTTCCTCCATGGGACTAATGTCTCAAACAGTCTACGCTTTGATCGTTTCCTGGAAGACCAGTAGTAGTTTCCGATGCACATCTGGAGGCATTCTGTAGTCTGTGGACTATCAGAGTGTTGATGAAACACAGAAACTGCACCGGGATTGAATACAACAGTCACCGTGCGCACTTTCCTCCATGTGTTGTAATGTCTCAAACAGTCTACGCTTTGATCGTGTTCAGGAAGACCAGTAGTAGTTTCCGACGCACTTCTGTAGGCATTCTGTAAGCTGTGGACCTTCAAAGTGTTGATGAAACACAGAAATTACCTCGGGATTGAATACAACAGTCACCATGTGCACTTTCCTCCATGGGAGTAATGTCTCAAACAGTCTACGATTTGATCGTTCTCCTGAAGACCAGAAGTAGTTTACGATGCACATCTGGAAGCATTCTGTAATCTGTAAACTATCAGAGTGTTGTCCAAACACAGAAATTGCATCGGGATTGAATACAACAATCACCATGCGCACTTTCCTCCATGGGAGTAGTGTCTCAAACAGTTTACGCTTTGATCGTTCCTTGGAAGACCAGTAGTAGTTTCCGATGCACATCTGGGGGCATTCTGTATTGTGTGGACTATCAGAGTGTTGATGAAACACAGAAATTGCATCGGGATTGAATACAAGAAACACCATGCGCACGTTCCTCCATGGAAGTAATTTCACAATCATTCTACGCTTTGATCGTTCCCTGGAAGACCAGTTGTAGATTCCGATGCACATCTTTAGGAATTATGTAATCTGTGGACCTTCAAAGTGTTGATGAAACACAGAAATTGTATCGGGATTGAATACAACAGTCACCATGCGCAGTTTCCTCTATATGAGTAATGTCTCAAACAGTCTACGCTTTGATCGTGCCCTGGAAGACAAGTAGTAGTTTACGCTGCACATCTGGAGTCATTCTGTAATCTGTGGACTATCAAAGTGTTGATGAAACACATAAATAGCATCGTGATTGAATACAACAGTCACGATGCTTACTTTCCTCCATGGGAGTAATGTCTCAATCAGTCTACGATTTGATCGTTTCCTGGAAGACCAGTAGCAGTTTCCGATGCACATCTGGAGGCATTCTGTAATCTGTGGACCTTCAAAGTGTTGATGAAACACAGAAATTGCATCGGGATTGAATACAACAATCACCATGCGCACTTTCCTCCATGAGAGAAATGTCTTAAACAATCTACGCTTTGATCGTATCCTGGAAGACCAGTAGTAGTTTCCGATGCACATCTGGAGGCATTCTGTAGTCTGTGGACTATCAGAGTGTTGATGAAACACAGAAACTGCATCGGGATTGAATACAGCAGTCACCATGCGCAGTTTCCTCCATGCGAGTAATGTCTCAAACACACTACGCTTTGATCGTGCCCTGGAAGACCAGTAGTAGTTTCCGATGCACATCTTGAGTCATTCTGTAATCTGTGTACCATCAGAGTGTTGATGAAACACATAAATTGCATCGGGCTTGAATACAACAGTCACTATGCTTACTTTCCTCCATGGGAGTAATGTCTCAACTAGTCTACCCTTTGATCATTCATTGCAAGACCAGTATTAGTTTCCGATGCACATCTGGAGGCATTCTGTAATCTGTGGACCTGCAAAGTGTTGATGAAACACAGAAATTGCCTCGGGATTGAATACAACAGTCACCATGCGCACTTACCTCCATAAGGCTAAGGTCTGAAACAGTCTACGCTTTGATTGTTCCCTGAAGACCAGTAGTAGTTTCCCATGCACATCTGGAGGCATTCTGTAATCTGTAAACTATCGGAGTGTGGTTCAAACACAGAAATTGATTCGGGATTGTATACAACAGTCACCATGCGCCATTTTTTCCATATGAGTAATGTCTCAAACAGTTTACGCTTTGATCGTTCCCTGGAAGACCAGTAGTAGTTTCCGATGCACATCTGGGGGCATTCTGTAATGTGTCGACTATCAGAGTGTTGTTGAAACACAGAAATTGCATCGGGATTGAATACAACAGTCACCTGGCGCACTTTCCTCCATAGGAGTAATGTCTCAAACAGTCTACGCTTTGATCGTTCCCTGCATGACCAGTAGTAGTTTCCGATGCACATCTGGAGGCATTCTGTAGTCTGTGGACTATCAGAGTGTTGATGAAACACAGAAACTGTATCGGGATTGAATACAACAGTCACCGTGCGCACTTTCCTCCATGGGTTGTAATGTCTCAAACAGTCTACGCTTTGATCGTGCCCTGGAAGACCAGTAGTAGTTTCCGATGCACATCTTGAGTCATTCTGTAATCTGTGGACCATCAGAGTGTTGTTGAAACACATAAATTGCATCGGGATTGAATACAACAGTCACCATGCTTACTTCCCTCCATGGGTGTAATGTCTCAACTAGTCTACCCTTTGATCATTCATTGCAAGACCAGTAGTAGTTTCCTATGCACATCTGGAGGCATTTTGTAATCTGTGGACCTGCGAAGTGTTGATGAAACACAGAAATTGCCTCGGGATTGAATACAACAGTCACCATGCGCACTTTCCTCCATGGGAGTAATGTCTCAAACAGTCTACGCTTTGATCGTTCTCCTGAAGACCAGTAGTAGTTTCCGATGCACATCTGGAATCATTCTGTAATCTGTGGACTATCAGAGTGTTGTTGAAACACAGATATTGCGTCGGGATTGAATACAACAGTCACCATGTGCACTTTCCTCCATGGGAGTAATGTCTCAAACAGTCTACGCTTTGATCGTTCTCCTGAAGACCAGTAGTAGTTTACGATGCACATCTGGAAGCATTCTGTAATCTTTAAACTATCAGAGTGTTGTCCAAACACAGAAATTGCATCGGGATTGAATACAACAATAACCATGCGCACTTTCCTCCATGGGAGTAATGTCTCAAACAGTCTACGCTTTAATCGTATCCTGGAAGACCAGTAGTAGATCCCGATGCACATCTGGAGGCATTCTGTAATCTGTGGTCTATCAGAGTGTTGATGAAACACAGAAATTGCATCGAGATTGAATACAACAATCACCATGCGCACTTTCCTCCATGGGACTAATGTCTCAAACAGTCTACGCTTTGATCGTTTCCTGGAAGACCAGTAGTAGTTTCCTATGCACATCTGGAGGCATTCTGTACTCTGTGGACTATCAGAGTGTTGATGAAACACAGAAACTGCATCGGGAATGAATACAACAGTCACCGTGCGCACTTTCCTCCATGGGTTGTAATGTCTCAAACAGTCTACGCTTTGATCGTGCCCTGGAAGACCAGTAGTAGTTTCCTATGCACATCTGGAGGCATTCTGTACTCTGTGGACTATCAGAGTGTTGATGAAACACAGAAATTGCATCGGGATTCAATACAACAGTCACCATGCTTACTTCCCTCCATGGGAGTAATGTCTCAACTAGTCTACCCTTTGATCATTCATTGCAAGACCAGTAGTAGTTTCCTATGCACATCTGGAGGCATTCTGTAATCTGTTTACCTGCAAAGTGTTGATGAAACACAGAAATTGCCTCGGGATTGAATACAACAGTCACCATGCGCACTTTCCTCCATGGGAGTAATGTCTCAAACAGTCTACGCTTTGATCGTTCTCCTGAAGACCAGAAGTAGTTTACGATGCACATCTGGAAGCATTCTGTAATCTGTAAACTATCAGAGTGTTGTCCAAACACAGAAATTGCATCGGGATTGAATACAACAATCACCATGCGCACTTTCCTCCATGGGAGTAGTGTTTCAAACAGTTTACGCTTTGATCGTTCCTTGGAAGACCAGTAGTAGTTTCCGATGCACATCTTTAGGAATTATGTAATCTGCGGACCTTCAAAGTGTTGATGAAACACAGAAATTGCATCAGGATTGAATACAACAGTCACCATGCGCAGTTTCCTCCATATGAGTAATGTCTCAAACAGTCTACGCTTTGATCGTGCCCTGGAAGACCAGTGGTAGTTTCCGCTGCACATCTGGAGTCATTCTGTAATCTGTGGAATAACAAAGTGTTGATGAAACACATAAATTGCAACGGGATTGAATACAACAGTCACCATGCTTACTTTCCTCCATGGGAGTAATGTCTCAAACAGTCTACGCTTTCTTCGTTTCCTGGAAGACCAGTAGTAGTTTCCGATGCACATCTGGAGGCATTCTGTAATCTGTGGACTATCAGAGTGTTGTTGAAACACAGAAATTGCATCGGGATTGAACACAACATTCACCATGCTTACTTTCCTCCATGGGAGAAATGTCTCAAACAGTCTACGCTTTGATCGTTTCCTGGAAGACCAGTAGTAGTTTCCGATGCACATCTGGAGACATTCTGTAATCTGTGGACCTTCAAAGTGTTGATGAAACACAGAAATTGCATCGGGATTGAATACAACAATCACCATGCGCACTTTCCTCCATGGGACTAATGTCTCAAACAGTCTACGCTTTGATCGTTTCCTGGAAGACCAGTAGTAGTTTCCGATGCACATCTGGAGGCATTCTGTAGTCTGTGGACTATCAGAGTGTTGATGAAACACAGAAACTGCATCGGGATTGAAAACAACAGTCACCGTGCGCACTTTCCTCCATGGGTTGTAATGTCTCAAACAGTCTACGCTTTGATCGTGCCCAGGAAGACCAGTAGTAGTTTCCGACGCACTTCTGTAGGCATTCTGTAAGCTGTGGACCTTCAAAGTGTTGATGAAACACAGAAATTACCTCGGGATTGAATACAACAGTCACCATGTGCACTTTCCTCCATGGGAGTAATGTCTCAAACAGTCAACGATTTGATCGTTCTCCTGAAGACCAGAAGTAGTTTACGATGCACATCTGGAAGCATTCTGTAATCTTTAAACTATCAGAGTGTTGTCCAACCACAGAAATTGCATCGGGATTGAATACAACAATCACCATGCGCACTTTCCTCCATGGGAGTAGTGTCTCAAACAGTTTACGCTTTGATCGTTCCTTAGAAGACCGGTAGTAGTTTCCGATGCACATCTGGGGGCATTCTGTATTGTGTGGACTATCAGAGTGTTGATGAAACACAGAAATTGCATCGGGATTGAATACAAGAAACACCATGCGCACGTTCCTCCATGGAAGTAATTTCACAATCATTCTACGCTTTGATCGTTCCCTGGAAGACCAGTTGTAGATTCCGATGCACATCTTTAGGAATTATGTAATCTGTGGACCTTCAAAGTGTTGATGAAACACAGAAATTGTATCGGGATTGAATACAACAGTCACCATGCGCAGTTTCCTCTATATGAGTAATGTATCAAACAGTCTACGTTTTGATCGTGCCCTGGAAGACAAGTAGTAGTTTCCGCTGCACATCTGGAGTCATTCTGTAATCTGTGGACTATCAAAGTGTTGATGAAACACATAAATTGCATCGTGATTGAATACAACAGTCACGATGCTTACTTTCCTCCATGGGAGTAATGTCTCAAACAGTCTACGATTTGATCGTTTCCTGGAAGACCAGTAACAGTTTCCGATGCACATCTGGAGGCATTCTGTAATCTGTGGACCTTCAAAGTGTTGATGAAACACAGAAATTGCATCGGGATTGAATACAGCGGTCACCATGCGCAGTTTCCTCCATGCGAGTAATGTCTCAAACACACTACGCTTTGATCGTGCCCTGGAAGACCAGTAGTAGTTTCCGATGCACATCTTGAGTCATTCTGTAATCTGTGTACCATCAGAGTGTTGATGAAACACATAAATTGCATCGGGCTTGAATACAACAGTCACCATGCTTACTTTCCTCCATGGGAGTAATGTCTCAACTAGTCTACCCTTTGATCATTCATTGCAAGACCAGTATTAGTTTCCGATGCACATCTGGAGGCATTCTGTAATCTGTGGACCTGCAAAGTGTTGATGAAACACAGAAATTGCCTCGGGATTGAATACAACAGTCACCATGCGCACTTACCTCCATAAGGCTAAGGTCTGAAACAGTCTACGCTTTGATTGTTCCCTGAAGACCAGTAGTAGTTTCCCATGCACATCTGGAGGCATTCTGTAATCCGTAAACTATCAGAGTGTGGTTCAAACACAGAAATTGATTCGGGATTGTATACAACAGTCACCATGCGCCATTTTTTCCATATGAGTAATGTCTCAAACAGTTTACGCTTTGATCGTTCCCTGGAAGACCAGTAGTAGTTTCCGATGCACATCTGGGGGCATTCTGTAATGTGTCGACTATCAGAGTGTTGTTGAAACACAGAAATTGCATCGGGATTGAATACAACAGTCACCATGCTTACTTTCCTCCATAGGAGTAATGTCTCAAACAGTCTACGCTTTGATCGTTCCCTGCATGACCAGTAGTAGTTTCCGATGCACATCTGGAGGCATTCTGTAGTCTGTGGAGTATCAGAGTGTTGATGATACACAGAAACTGCATCCTGATTGAATACAACATTCACCATGCGCACGTTCCTCCATGGGAGTAATGTCTCAAACATTCTACGCTTTAAACGTTCCCTGGAAGACCAGTTGTAGTTTCCGATGCACATCTGGAGGAATTCTGTAATCTGTGAACCTTCAAAGTGTTGATGAAACACAGAAATAGCATCGGGATTGAATACAACAGTCACTATGCGCACTTTCCTCCATGCGAGTAATGTCTCAAACAGACTACGCTTTGATCGTGCCCTGGAAGACCAGTAGTAGTTTCCGATGCACATCTTGAGTCATTCTGTAATCTGTGGACCATCAGAGTGTTGATGAAACACATAAATTGCATCGGGATTGAATACAACAGTCACCATGCTTACTTTCCTCCATGGGAGTAATGTCTCAACTAGTCTACCCTTTGATCATCCATTGCAAGACCAGTAGTAGTTTCCTATGCACATCTGGAGGCATTCTGTAATCTGTGGACCTGCAAAGTGATGATGAAACACAAAAATTGCCTCGGGATTGAATACAACAGTCACCATGCGCACTTTCCTCCATGGGAGTAATGTCTCAAACAGTCTACGCTTTGATCGTTCTCCTGAATACCAGTAGTAGTTTCCGATGCATATCTGGAATCATTCTGTAATCTGTGGACTATCAGACTGTTGTTGAAACACAGATATTGCGTCGGGATTGAATACAACAGTCACCATGCTTACTTTCCTCCATGGGAGTAATGTCTCAAACAGTCTACGCTTTCTTCGTTTCGTGGAAGACCAGTAGTAGTTTCCGATGCACATCTGGAGGCATTCTGTAATCTGTGGACTATCAGAGTGTTGTTGAAACACAGATATTGCATCGGGATTGAATACAACATTCACCATGCTTACTTTCCTCCATGGGAGTAATGTCTCAAAGAGTCTACGCTTTGATCGTTTCCTGGAAGACCAGTAGTAGTTTCCGATGCACATCTGGAGACATTCTGTAATCTGTGGACCTTCAAAGTGTTGATGAAACACAGAAATTGCATCGGGATTGAATACAACAATCACCTTGCGCACTTTCCTCCATGGGACTAATGTCTCAAACAGTCTACGCTTTGATCGTTTCCTGGAAGACCAGTAGTAGTTTCCGATGCACATCTGGAGGCATTCTGTAGTCTGTGGACTATCAGAGTGTTGATGAAACACAGAAACTGCATCGGGATTGAATACAACAGTCACCGTGCGCACTTTCCTCCATGGGTTGTAATGTCTCAAACAGTCTACGCTTTGATCGTGCCCAGGAAGACCAGTAGTAGTTTCCGACGCACTTCTGTAGGCATTCTGTAAGCTGTGGACCTTCAAAGTGTTGATGAAACACAGAAATTACCTCGGGATTGAATACAAAAGTCACCATGTGCACTTTCCTCCATGGGAGTAATGTCTCAAACAGTCTACGATTTGATCGTTCTCCTGAAGACCAGAAGTAGTTTACGATGCACATCTGGAAGCATTCTGTAATCTGTAAACTATCAGAGTGTTGTCCAAACACAGAAATTGCATCGGGATTGAATACAACAATCACCATGCGCACTTTCCTCCATGCTAGTAGTGTCTCAAACAGTTTACGCTTTGATCGTTCCTTGGAAGACCAGTAGTAGTTTCCGATGCACATCTGGGGGCATTCTGTATTGTGTGGACTATCAGAGTGTTGATGAAACACAGATATTGCATCGGGATTGAATACAACAAACACCATGCGCACGTTCCTCCATGGAAGTTATTTCACAATCATTCTACGCTTTGATCGTTAACTGGAAGACCAGTTGTAGATTCCGATGCACATCTTTAGGAATTATGTAATCTGTGGACCTTCAAAGTGTTGATGAAACACAGAAATTGTATCGGGATTGAATACAACAGTCACCATGCGCAGTTTCCTCTATATGAGTAATGTCTCAAACAGTCTACGCTTTGATCGTGCCCTGGAAGACAAGTAGTAGTTTCCGCTGCACATCTGGAGTCATTCTGTAATCTGTGGACTATCAAAGTGTTGATGAAACACATAAATTGCATCGGGATTGAATACAACAATCACCATGCGCACTTTCCTCCATGGGAGAAATGTCTCAAACAATCTACGCTTTGATCGTATCCTGGAAGACCAGTAGTAGTTTCCGATGCACATCTGGAGGTATTCTGTAGTCTGTGGACTATCAGAATGTTGATGAAACACAGAAACTGCATCGGGATTGAATACAGCAGTCATCATGCGCACTTTCCTCCATGCGAGTAATGTCTCAAACAGACTACGCTTTGATCGTGCCCTGGAAGACCAGTAGTAGTTTCCGATGCACATCTTGAGTCATTCTGTAATCTGTGTACCATCAGAGTGTTGATGAAACACATAAATTGCATCGGGCTTGAATACAACAGTCACCATGCTTACTTTCCTCCATGGGAGTAATGTCTCAACTAGTCTACCCTTTGATCATTCATTGCATGACCAGTAGTAGTTTCCGATGCACATCTGGAGGCATTCTGTAATCTGTGGACCTGCAAAGTGTTGATGAAACACAGAAATTGCCTCGGGATTGAATACAACAGTCACCATGCGCACTTACCTCCATAAGGCTAAGGTCTGAAACAGTCTACGCTTTGATTGTTCCCTGAAGACCAGTAGTAGTTTCCCATGCACATCTGGAGGCATTCTGTAATCTGTAAACTATCAGAGTGTGGTTCAAACACAGAAATTGATTCGGGATTGTATACAACAGTCACCATGCGCCATTTCTTCCATATGAGTAATGTCTCAAACAGTTTACGCTTTGATCGTTCCCTGGAAGACCAGTAGTAGTTTCCGATGCACATCTGGAGGCATTCTGTAATGTGTCGACTATCAGAGAGTTGTTGAAACACAGAAATTGCATCGGGATTGAATACAACAGTCACCTGGCGCACTTTCCTCCATAGGAGTAATGTCTCAAACAGTCTACGCTTTGATCGTTCCCTGCATGACCAGTAGTAGTTTCCGATGCACATCTGGAGGCATTCTGTAGTCTGTGGACTATCAGAGTGTTGATGATACACAGAAACTGCATCCTGATTGAATACAGCATTCACCATGCGCACGTTCCTCCATGGGAGTAATGTCTCAAACATTCTACGCTTTGATCGTTCCCTGGAAGACCAGTGGTAGTTTCCGATGCACATCTGGAGGAATTCTGTAATCTGTGGACCTTCAAAGTGTTGATGAAACACAGAAATAGCATCGGGATTGAATACAACAGTCACCATGCGCACTTTCGTCCATGGGAGTAATGTCTCAAACAGTCTACGCTTTGATCGTTCCCTGCAAGACCAGTAGTAGTTTCCGATGCACATCCTGAGGCATTCTGTAATCTGTGGACCTTCAAAGTGTTGATGAAACACAGAAATGGCCTCCGGATTGAATACAACAGTCACCATGCGCACTTTCCTCAATGGGAGTAATGTCTTAAACAGTCTACGCTTTGATCGTTCCCTGGAAGATCAGTAGTAGTTTCCGATGCACACCTGGAGGCATTCTGTAATCTGTGGACTATCAGAGTGTTGTTGAAACACAGAAATTGCATCGGGATTGAATACAACGGTCACCATGCTTACTGACCTCCATGGGAGTAATGTCTCAAACAGTCTACGTTTTGATCGTTTCCTGGAAGACCAGTAGTAGTTTCCGATGCACATCTGGAGGCATTCTGTAGTCTGTGGACTATCAGAGTGTTGATGAAATACAGAAACTGCATCGGGATTGAATACGACAGTCACCATGCACACGTTCCTCCATGGGAGTAATGTCTCAAATAGTCTACACTTTGATCGTTCCCTGCAAGACCAATAGCAGTTTCCGATACACATCTGGAGGCATTCTGTAATCTGTGGACCTTAAAAGTGTTGATGAAACACACAAACTGCCTTGTGATTGACTACAACAGTCACCATACGTACTTACCTCCATGGGAGTAATGTCTCAGTCTACGTTTTGATCGTTCTCCTGAAGACCAGTAGTAGTTTCCGATGTACATCTGGAGCCATTCTGTAATCTGTGGACTATCAGAGTGTTGTTGAAACACAGATATTGCATCGGGATTGAATACAACAGTCACCATGCTTACTTTCCTCCATGGGAGTAATGTCTCAAACAGTCTACGCTTTGATCGTTTCCTGGAAGACCAATAGTAGTTTCCGATGCACTTCTGGAGGCATTCTGTAATCTGTGGACCTTCAAAGTGTTGATGAAACACAGAAATTGCATCGGGATTGAATACAACATTCACCATGCGCACTTTCCTCCATGGGAGTAATGTCTCAAACAGTCTACGCTTTGATCGTTCCTTGGAAGACCAGTAGTAGTTTCCGATGCACATCTGGAGGCATTCTGTAGTCTGTGGACTATCAGAGTGTTGATGAAACATAGCAACTGCATCGGGATTTAATACAGCAGTCACCATGCGCACTTTCCTCCATGCGAGTAATGTCTCAAACAGACTACGCTTTGATCGTGCCCTGGAAGACCAGTAGTAGTTTCCGATGCACATCTTGAGTCATTCTGTAATCTGTGGACCATCAGAGTGTTGACGAAACACATAAATTGCATCGGGATTGAATACAACAGTCACCATGCTTAATTTCCTCCATGGGAGTAATGTCTCAACTAGTCTACCCTTCGATCATTCATTGCAAGACCAGTAGTAGTTTCCTATGCACACCTGGAGGCATTCTGTAATCTGTGGACCTGCAAAGTGTTGATGAAACACAGAAATTGCCTCGGGATTGAATACAACAGTCACCATGCGCACTTTCCTCCATAAGGCTAAGGTCTGAAACAGTCTACGCTTTGATTGTTCCCTGAAGACCAGTAGTAGTTTCCGATGCACATCTGGAGGCATTCTGTAATCTGTAAACTATCAGAGTGTGGTTCAAACACAGAAATTGAATCGGGATTGTATACAACAGTCACCATGCGCCATTTTTTCCATATGAGTAATGTCTCAAACAGTTTACGCTTTGATCGTTCCCTGGAAGACCAGTAGTAGTTTCCGATGCACATCTGGGGGCATTCTGTAATGTGTGGACTATCAGAGTGTTGTTGAAACACAGAAATTGCATCGGGATTGAATACAACAGTCACCATGCGCACTTTCCTCCATGGGAGTAATGTCTCAAACAGTCTACGCTTAAATCGTTCCCTGCAAGACCAGTAGTAGTTTCCGATGCAGATCTGGAGGCTTCTGTTGTCTGTGGACTATCAGAGTGTTGATGAAACACAGAAACTGCATCGGGATTGAATACAACAGTCACCATGCGCACGTTCCTCCATGGGAGTAATGTCTCAAACATTCTACGCTTTGATCGTTCCCGGGAAGACCAGTTGTAGTTTCCGATGCACATCTGGAGAATTTCTGTAATCTTTGGAACTTCAAAGTTTGGATGAAACACAGAAATTGCATCGGGATTGAATACAACAGTCACTATCCGCACTTTCCTCCAGGGGAGTAATGTCTCAAACAGTTTACGCTTTGATCGTTCCCTGAAAGACCAATAGAAGTTTCCGATGCAAATCTGGAGGCATTCTGTAATCTGTAAACTATCAGAGTGTTGTCCAAACACAGAAATTGCATCTGCATTGAATACAACAATCACCCTGCGCACTTTCCTCCGTGGGAGTAATGTCTCAAACAGTTTACGCTTTGATCGTTCCCTGGAAGACCAGTAGTAGTTTCCGATGCACATCTTTAGGAATTTTGTAATCTGTGGACCTTCAAAGTGTTGATGAAACGCAGAAATTGCATCGGGATTGAATACAACAGTCACCATGCGCACTTTCCTCCATGGGAGTAATGTCTCAAACAATCTACGCTTTGATCGTGCCCTGCAAGACCAGTAGTAGTTTCCGATGCACATCTGGAGGAATTCTGTAATCAGTGGAACTTCAAAGTGTTGATGAAACACAGAAATTGCCTCGGGATTGAATACAACAGTCACCATGCGGACTTTCCTCCATGGGAGTAATGTCTCAAACAGTCTACGCTTTGATCGTTCCCTGGAAGACCAGTAGTAGTTTCCGATGCACATCTGGAGTCATTCTGTAATCTGTGGACTATCAGAGTGTTGATGAAACACAGATATTGCATCGGGATTGAATACAACAGTCACCATGCGCACTTTCCTCCATGGGCGTAATGTCTCAAACAGTCTACGCTTTGATCGTTCCCTGGAAGACCAGTAGTATTTTTCGATGCACATCTGGAGGCGTTCTGTAATCTGAGGAACATCAGAATGTTGATGAAACACAGATATTGCATCGGGATTGAATGCAACAGACACCATGCGCACGTACGTCCATGGGAGTAATGTCTCAAACATTCTACGCTTTAATCGTTCCCTGGAAGACCAGTTGTAGTTTCCGGTGCACATCTTTAGAAATTCTGTAATCTGTGGACCTTCAAAGTGTTGATGAAACACAAAAATTGCATCGGGATTGAATACAACAGTCACCATGCGCACTTTCCTCCATGGGAGTAATGTCTCAAAGAGTCTACGCTTTGATCGTTCACTGCAAGACCAGTAGTAGTTTCCGATGCACATCTGGAGGCATTCTGTAATCTGTGGACGTTCAAAGTGTTGATGAAACACAGAAATTGCATCGGGATTGTATACAACAGTCACCATGCGCACTTTCCTCCATGGGAGTAATGTCTCAAACAGTCCACGCTTTGATCGTTCTCTGGAAGACCAGTAATAGTTTCCGATGCGCATCTGTAGGCATTCTGTAAACTGTGGACTATCAGAGTGTTGTTGAAACACAGAAATTGCATCGGGATGGAATACAACAGTCAACATGCTCACTTTCTTCCATGGGAGTAATGTCTCAAACAGTCTACGATTTGATCGTTTCCTGGAAGACCAGTAGTAGTTTCCGATGCACATCTGGAGGCATTCTGTAATCTGTGGACCTTCAAACTGTTGATGAAACACAGAAATTGTGTCGGGATTGAATACAACAGTCACCATGCGCACTTTCCTCCATGGGAATAATATCTCAAAGAGTGTACGCTTTGATCGTTCCCTGGAAGATTAGTAGTATTTTCCGATGCACATCTGCAGGCATTCTGTAATCTGTGGAACATCAGAATGTTGATGAAACACAGAAATTGCATCGGGATTGAATACAACAGTCACCATGCGCACTTTCCTCCATGGGAGTAATGCCTAAAACAGTTTTCGCTTTGATCGTGCCCTGGAAGACCAGTAGTAGTTTACGATGCACATCTGGAAGCATTCTGTAATATGTAAACTATCAGAGTGTTGTTCAAACACAAAAATTGCATCGGGATTGAATACAACAGTCACCATGCGCACTTTCCTCCATGGGAGTAATGTCTCAAACAGTCTACGCTTTGATCGCTCCCTGGAAGACCAGTAGTAGTTTCCGATGCACATCTGGAGTCATTCTGTAACCTGTGGACTATCGGAGTGTTGATGAAACACTTAAATTGCATCGGGATTGAATACAACAGTCACCATGCTTACTTCCCCCCATGTGAGTAATGTCTCAAACAGTCTACGCTTTGATCGTTTCCTGGAAAACCAGTAGTAGTGTCCGATGCACATCTGGAGGCATTCTGTAATCTGTGGACCTTCAAAGTGTTGATGAAACACAGAAATTGCATCGGGAATGAATACAACAGTCTCCACGCGCACATTCCTCCATTGGAGTAATGTCTCAAAAGGTCTACGTTTTAATCGTTCCCTGGAAGACCAGCTGTAGTTTCCGATGCACATCTTTAGGCATTCTGTAAACTGTGGACCTTCGAAGTGTTGATGAAATACAGAAATTGCCTCGGGATTTAATACAACAGTCACCATGCGCACTTTCCTCCATGGGAATAATGTCTCCTAATAGTCTACGCTTTGATCGTTCCCTGGAAGACCAGTAGTAGTTTCCGATGCACATCTTGAGGCATTCTGTAATCTGTAAACTATCAGAGTGTTGTTCAAACACAGACATTGCTTCGGGATTGAATACAACAGTCACCATGCGCACTTTCCTCCATGGGAGTAATGTCTCAAACAGTCTACGCTTTGATCGTTTCCTGGAAGACCAGTAGTAGTTTCCGATGCACTTCTGGAGGCATTCTGTAATCTGTGAACCTTCGAAGTGTTGATGAAACACAGAAATTGCATCGGGAATGAGTACAACAGTCTCCACGCGCACATTCCTCCATGGGAGTAATGTCTCAAACAGTTTACGCTTTGATCGTTCCCTGGAAGACCAGTAGTAGTTTCCGATGCACATCTGGGGGCATTCTGTAATGTGTGGACTGTCGGAGTGTTGTTGAAACACAGAA
This sequence comes from Schistocerca gregaria, assembly GCF_023897955.1. Taxonomy (NCBI): domain Eukaryota; kingdom Metazoa; phylum Arthropoda; class Insecta; order Orthoptera; family Acrididae; genus Schistocerca; species Schistocerca gregaria. The sequence goes on along the minus strand of NW_026061720.1, from coordinate 4,828,335 downwards.
ATTGCATCGGGATTGAATACAACAGTCACCATGTGCATTCCTCCATGGGAGTAATGTCTCAAACAGTCTACGCTTTGATCTTTCAATGGAAGACCAGTAGTATTTTCCGATGCACATCTGGAGGCATTCTGTAATCGGTGGAACATCAGAATGTTGATGAAACACAGAAATTGCATCGGGATTGAATGCAACAGTCACCATGCGCACTTTCCTCCATGGGAGTAATGTCTCAAACAGTTTACGCTTTGATCGTTCCCTGAAAGACCAGTAGCAGTTTCCGATGCACATCTGGAGGCATTCTGTAATCTGTGGACCTTCAAAGTGTTGATGAAACACATAAATTGCCTCTGGAGTGAATACAACAGTCACCATGCGCACTTTCCTCCATGGGAGTAATGTCTCAAACAGTCTACGCTTTGATTGTTCCCTGAAGACCAGTAGTAGTTTCCAATGCACATCTGGAGGCATTCTGTAATCTGTAAACTATCAGAGTGTTGTTCAAACACAGAAATTGAATGGGGATTGTATACAACAGTCACCATGCGCACTTTCCTCCATGGGAGTAATGTCTCAAACAGTTTACGCTTTGATCGTTCCCTGGAAGACCAGTAGTAGTTTCCGATGCATATCTGGGGGCATTCTGTAATGTGTGGACTGTCGGAGTGTTGTTGAAACACAGAAATTGCATCGGGATTGAATACAACAGACACCAAGCGCACATTCCTCAATGGGAGTAATGTCTCAAACATTCTACGGTTTAATCATTCCCTGCAAGACCAGTAGTAGTTTCCGATGCACATCTGGAGGCATTCTGTAGTCTGTGGACTATCAGAGTGTTGATGATACACAGAAATTGCATCGGGATTGAATACAACAGTCACCATGTGCACATTCCTCCATGGGAGTAATGTCTCAAAGAGTCTACGCTTTGATCGTTCCCTGGAAGACCAGTTGTAGTTTCCGATGCACATCTGGAGGCATTCTGTAATCTGTGGTCCTTCAACGTGTTGATGAAACACAGAAATTGCATCGGGATTGAATACAACAGTCACCATGCGCACTTTCCTCCATGGGAGTAATGTCTCAAACAGTCTACACTTTGATCGTTCCCTGAAAGACCGGTAGTAGTTTCCGATGCACATCTGGAGGCATTCTGTAAACTATGGACCTACAAAGTGTAGATGAAACACAGAAATTGCCTCGGGATTGAAACAAAAGTCACCATGCGCACTTTCCTCCATGGGAGTACTGTCTCAAATATTCTACGCTTTGATCGTTCCCTGGAAGACCAGTAGTAGTTTCCGATGCACATCTGGAAGCATTCTGTATTCTGTAAACTATCACAGTGTTTTTTAAGCACAGAAATTGAATCGGGATTGAATACAACAGTCACCATGCGCACTTTCCTCCATGGGAATAATGTAACAAACAGCTTACGCTTTGATCGGTCCCTGGAAGACCAGTAGTAGTTTACGATGCACATCTGGAAGCATTCTGTAATCTGTAAACTATCAGAGTGTTGTTCAAACACAGAAATTGCATCGGGATTGAATACAACAGTCACCATGCGCACTTTCCTCCATGGGAGTAATGTCTCAAACAGTTTACGCTTTGATCGTTCCTTGGAAGACCAGTACTAGTTTCCGATGCACATCTGGGTCATTCTGTAATGTGTGGACTATCAGTGTGTTGATGAAACACAGATATTGCATCGGGATTGAATACAACAGACACCATGCGCATTTTCCTCCATGAGAGTAATGTCTCAAACAGTTTACGCTTTGGTCGTTTCCTGGAACACCAGTAGTAGTTTCCGATGCATATCTGGAGGCATTCTGTAATCTGTGGAACATCAAAGTGTTGATGAAACACAGAAATTGCATCGGGATTGAATACAACAGTCACCATGCGCATTCCTCCATGGGAGTAATGTCTCAAACAGTCTACGCTTTGATCTTTCAATGGAAGACCAGTAGTATTTTCCGATGCACATCTGGAGGCATTCTGTAATCGGTGGAACATCAGAATGTTGATGAAACACAGAAATTGTATCGGGATTGAATGCAACAGTCACCAGGCGCACTTTCCTCCATGGGAGTAATGTCTCAAACAGTTTACGCTTTGATCGTTCCCTGAAAGACCAGTAGCAGTTTCCGATGCACATCTGGAGGCATTCTGAAATCTGTGGACCTTCAAAGTGTTGATGAAACACATAAATTGCCTCTGGAGTGAATACAACAGTCACCATGCGCACTTTCCTCCATGGGAGTAATGTCTCAAACAGTCTACACTTTGATCGTTCCCTGGAAGTCCAGTAGTAGTTTACGATGCACATCTGGAAGCATTCTGTAACCTGTAAACTATCAGAGTGTTGTTCAAACACAGAAATTGCATCGGGATTGAATACAACATTTACCATGCGCACTTTCCTCCATGGGTGTAATGTCTCAAACAGTTCACGCTTAGATCGTTCCCTGGATGACCAGTAGTAGTTTCCGATGCACATCTGGGGGCATTCTGTAATGTATTGACTATCAGAGTGTTGATGAAGCACAGAAATTGCATCGGGATTGAATACAACAGACACCATATGCACTTTCCTCCATGGGCGTAATGTCTCATACAGTCTACGCTTTGATCGTTTCCTGGAAGACCAGTAGTAGTTTCCGATGCACATCTGGAGGCATTCTGTTATCTGTGGAACATCAGAATGTTGATGAAACACAGAAATTGCATCGGGGTTTAACACAACAGTCACCAAGCGCACTTTCCTCAATGGGAGCATGTCTCAAACAGTTTACGCATTGATCGTCCCCTTGAAGACCAGTAGTAGTTTACGTTGCAGATCTGGGGGCATTCTGTAATGTGTGGACTATCAGAGTGATGATGATACACAGAAATTGCTTCGAGGATGAATACAACAGTCACCATGCGCACTTTCCTCCATGGGAGTAATGTCTCAAAAAGTCTAAGATTTGATCGTTCCCTGCAGGACCAGTAGTAGTTTCCGATGCTCAACTGGAGGAATTCTGTAATCTGTGGACCTTCAAAGTGTTGATGAAACACAGAAATTGCGACGGGATTGACTACAACAGTCACCATGCGCACCTTCCTCCATGGGAGTAATGTCTCAAACAGTCTACGATTTGATCGTTTCCTGCAAGACCAGTAGTAGTTTCCGATGCACATCTGGAGGCATTCTGTAATCTGTGGACTTTCAAAGTGTTGATGAAACACAGAAATTGCATCGGGATTGAATACAACAGTCACCATGCGCACTTTCCTGCATGGGAGTAATGTCTCAAACAGTTTACGGTTTAATCGTTCCCTGCAAGACCAGTAGTAGTTTCCGATGCACATCTGGAGGCATTCTGTAGTCTGTGGAATATCAGAGTGTTGATGAAACACAGAAATTGCATCGGGATTGAATACAACAGTCACCATGTGCACATTCCTCCATGGGAGTAATGTCTCCTAATAGTCTACGGTTTGATCGTTCCTTGGAAGACCAGTAGTAGTTTCCGATGAACATCTTGAGGCATTCCGTAATCTGTAAACTATCAGAGTGTTGTTCAAACACTGAAATAGCATCGGGATTGAATACAACAGTCTCCACGCTCACATTCCTCCGTGGGAGTAATGTCTCAAACAGTTTACGCTTTGATCGTTCCCTGGAAGACCAGTAGTAGTTTCCGATGCACATCTGGAGGCATTCTGTAATCTGTGGAATATCAGAGTGTTGATGAAACACAGAAATTGCATCAGGATTGAATACAACTGTCATCATGCGCACTTTACTGCATGGGAGTAATGTCTCAAACAGTCTACATTTTGATCGTTCCCTGCAAGACCGGTAGTAGTTTCCGATGCACATCTGGAGGCATTCTGTAAACTGTCGACCTTCAAAGTGTAGATGAAACACAGAAATTTCCTCGGGATTGAAACAAATGTCACCATGCGCACTTTCCTCTATGGGAGTAATGTCTCAAATATTCTACGATTTGATCGTTCCCTGGAAGGCCAGTAGTAGTTTCCGATGCGCATCTCGGGGCATTCTGTAATGTGTGGACTATCAGAGTGTTGATGAAGCACAGAAATTGCATCGGGATTGAATACAACAGTCACCATGCGCACTTTCCTCCATGGGAGTAATGTCGCAAACAGTCTACGCTTTGATCGTTCCCCGGAAGACCAGTAGTAGTTTCCTTGTGCACATCTGGTGTCATTCTGTAATGTGTGGACTATCAGAGTGTTGATGAAACAAAGTAATTGCATCGGGATTGAAAACAACAGTCACCATGCCCACTTTACCCCATGGGAGTAATGTCTCAAACAGTCTACGCTTTGATCGATCCCTGGAAGACCAGTAGTAGTTTCCGATGCACATCTGGAGGCATTCTGTTATCTGTGGAACATCAGAATGTTGATGAAAGACAGAAATTGCATCGGGGTTTAACACAACAGTCACCATGCGCACTTTCCTCAATGGGAGCATGTCTCAAACAGTTTAGGCATTGATCGTCCCCTTGAAGACCAGTAGTAGTTTACGATGCACATCTGGGATCATTCTATAATGTGTGGACTATCAGAGTGGTGATGAAACACAGAAATTGCTTCGAGGATGAATACAACAGTCACCATGAGCACTTTCCTCCATGGGAGTAATGTCTCAAAAAGTCTACGATATGATCGTTCCCTGCAGGACCAGTAGTAGTTTCCGATGCACATCTGGATTAATTCTGTAATCTGTGGACCTTCAAAGTGTTGATGAAACACAGAAATTGCGACGGGATTGACTACAACAGTCACCAAGCGCATCTTCCTCCATGGGAGTAATGTCTCAAACAGTCTACGATTTGATCGTTTCCTGCAAGACCAGTAGTAGTTTACGATGCACATCTGTTGGCATTCTGTAATGTGTGGACTATCAGAGTGATGATGAAACACAGAAATTGCTCGCGATTGATTACAACAGCCACCATGCGAACTTTCATCCATGGCAGTAATGTCTCAAATAGTCTACGATTTAATCGTTCCCTGCAAGACCAGTAGCAGTTTCCGATGCACATCTGGAGGAATTCTGTAATCTGTGGACCTTTAAAGTTTTGATGAAACACAGAAATTGCGACGGGAATGACTACAACAGTCACCATGCGCACTTTCCTGCATGGGAGTAATGTCGGAAACATTCTACGATTTGATCGTTTCCTGCAAGACTAGTGGTAGTTTCCGATGCACATCTGGAGGCATTATGTAATCTGTGGACTTTCAAAGTGTTGATGAAACACAGAAATAGCATCGGGATTGAATACAACAGTCACCATGCGCACTTTCCTCCATGCGAGTAATGTCTCAAACAGTCTACGCTTTGATCGTTCCCTGGAAGACCAGTAGTAGTTTCCGATGCACATCTTGTGTCATTCTGTAATCTGTGGACTATCAGAGTGTTGATGAAACACAGTAATTGCATCGGGATTGAATACAACAGTCACCATGCGCACTTTCCCCCATGGGAGTAATGTCTCAAACAGTCTACGATTTGATCGTTCCCTGGAAGACCAGTAGTAGTTTCCGATGCACATCTGGAGGCATTCTGATGTCTGTGGACTATCAGAGTGTTGATAAAACACAGATTTTGCATCAGGATTGCATACAACAGTCACCATGCGCACTTTCCTCCATGGGAGTAACGTCTCAAACCGTTTACACTTTGATCGTTTCCTGGAAGACCAGTAGTAGTTTCCGATGCCCATCTGGGGGCATTCTGTAATTTGTGAAGTATCGGAGTGTTGATGAAACACAGAAATTGCATCGGGATTGAATACAACAGACACCATGCGCACTTTCCTCCATGGGAGTAATGTCTCAAACAGTCTACGCTTTGGTCGTTCCCTGGAAGACCAGTAGTAGTTTCTTATGCACATGTGAAGGCATTCTGTAATCTGTGGACCTTCAAAGTGTTGATGAAACACAGAGATTGCATCGGGATTGAATACAACAGTCTCCATGCGTACTTTCCTCCATGGGAGCATGTCTCAAACATTTTACGCTTTTATCGTTCCCTGGAAGACCAGTAGTAGTTTCCGATGCACATCTGGAGGCATTCTGTAATGTGTGGACTATCAGAGAGTTGATGAAGCACAGAAATTGCATTGGGATTGAATACAACAGACACCATATGCATTTTCCTCCATGGGAGTAATGTCTCAAACAGTCTACGCTTTGATCGTTTCCTGGAAGACCAGTAGTAGTTTCCGATGCATATATGGGGGCATTCTGTAATGTGTGGAATAACAGAGTGTTGTTCAAACACAGAAATTGCATCGGAAGTGAATACAACAGTCACCAAGCGCACTTTCCTCCATGGGAGTAATGTCTCCAACAGTTTACGCTTTGATCGTTCCCTGGAAGACCAGTTGTAGTTTCCGATGCACATCTGGAGACATTCTGCAATCTGTGGACTATCAAATCGTTGATGAAACACAGAAATTGCCTCGGGATTGAATACAACAGTCAATATGCGCACTTTCCTCCATGGGAGTAACGTCTCAAACAGTCTACGCTTTGATCGTTCCCTGGAAGACCAGTAGTAGTTTCCGATGCACATTTGGAGGCATTCTGTTATCTGTAAACTATCAGAGTGTTGTTCAAACACAGAAATTGCATCGTAATTGAATACAACAGTCACCATGCGCACTTTCCTCCATGGGAGTAATGTCTCAAACAGCTTACGCTTTGATCGTTCCCTGGAAGACCAGTAGTAGTTTCCGATGCCCATCTGGAGGCATTCTGTAATGTGTGGACTATCAGAGTGTTGATGAAGCACAGAAATTGCATCGGGATTAAATACAACAGACACCATATGCACTTTCCTCCATGGGAGTAATGTCTCAAACAGGCTACTCTTTGATCGTTCCCTGGGAAAACCAGTTGTAGTGCCCGATGCACATCTGGAGGAATTCTGCAAACTGTGGACCTTCAAAGTGTTGATAAAACACAGAAATTGCATGGGGATTGAATACAAAAGTCACCATGCGCACGTCCCTCCATGGGAGTAATGTCTCAAACAGTCTACGCTTTGATCGTTCCCTGGAAGACCAGTAGTAGTTTCCGATGCACATCTGGAGGCATTCTGTTATCTGTGGAACATCAGAATGTTGATGAAACACAGAAATTGCATCGGGGTTTAACACAACAGTCACCATGCGCACTTTCCTCCATGGGAGCATGTCTCAAACAGTTTACGCATTGATCGTTCCCTGGAAGACCAGTAGTAGTTTAAGACGCACATCTGGGGGCATTTTGAAATGTGTGGACTATCAGAGTGATGATGAAACACAGAAATTGCTTTGAGATTGAATACAACAGTCACCATGCGAACTTTCCTCCATGGCAGTAATGTCTCAAATAGTCTACGATTTGATCGTTCCCTGCAAGACCAGTAGTAGCTTCCGATGCACATCTGGAGGAATTCTGTAATCTGTGGACCTTCAAAGTGTTGATGAAACACAGAATTTGCGACGGGATTGACTACAACAGTCACCATGCGCACTTTCCTCCATGGGAGTAATGTCTGAAACAGTCTACGATTTGTTCGTTTCCTGCAAGACCAGTAGTAGTTTCCGATGCACATCTGGAGGCATTATGTAATCTGTGGACCTTCAAAGTGTTGATGAAACACAGAAATTGCATCGGGATTGAATACAACAGTCACCAAGCGCACTTTCCTCCATGCGAGTAATGTCTCAAACAGTCTACGCTTTGATCTTTCCCTGGAAGACCAGTAGTAGTTTCCGATGCACATCTGGTGTCATTCTGTAATCTGTGGACTATCAGAGTGTTGATGGAACACAGTAATTGCATCGGGATTGAATACAACAGTCACCATGCGCACTTTCCCCCATGGGAGTAATGTCTCAAACAGTCTACGCTTTGAATGTTCATTGGAAGACCAGTAGCAGTTTCCGATGCACGTCTGGGGGCATTCTGTAATGTGTGGACTATCAGAATGTTGATGAAACACAGAAATTGCATCGCGATTGAATACAACAGTCACCATGCGCCCTTTCCTCCATTGGAGTAACGTCTCAAACCGTTTACACTTTGATTTTTTCCTGGAAGACCAGTAGTAGTTTCCGATGCACATCTGGGGGCATTCTGTAATTTGTGGACTATCGGAGTGTTGATGAAACACAGAAATTGCATCGGGATTGAATACAACAGACACCATGCGCATTTTCTTCCAAGGGAGTAATGTCTCAAACAGTCTACGCTTTGATCGTTCCCTGGAAGACCAGTAGTAGTTTCCGATGCACATCTGGATGCATTCTGTGGTCTTTGGACTATCAGAGTGTTGATAAAACACAGATTTTGCATCAGGATTGAATACAACAGTTACCATGCGCACTTTCCTTTATGGGAATAACGTCTCAAACCGTTTACACTTTGATCGTTTCCTGGAAGACCAGTAGTAGTTTCCGATGCACATCTGGGGGCATTCTGTAATTTGTGGACTATCGGAGTGTTGATGAAACACAGAAAATGCATCGGGATTGAATACAACAGACACCATGCGCACATTCCTCCATGGGAGTAATGTCTCAAACAGTCTACGTTTTGATCGTTCACTGGGAGACCAGTAGTAGTTTCCGATGCACATCCGGAGGCATTCTGTGGTCTGTGGACTATCAGAGTGTTGATAAAACACAGATTTTGCATCAGGATTGAATACAACAGTTACCATGCGCACTTTCCTTTATGGGAGTAACGTCTCAAACCGTTTACACTTTGATCGTTTCCTGGAAGACCTGTAGTAGTTTCCGATGCACATCTGGGGGCATTCTGTAATTTGTGGACTATCGGAGTGTTGATGAAACACATAAATTGCATCGGGATTGAATACAACAGTCACCATGCGCACTTTCCTCCATGGGAGTAACGTCTCAAACCGTTTACACTTTGATCGTTTCCTGGAAGACCAGTAGTAGTTTCCGATGCACATCTGGGGGCATTCTGTAATTTGTGGACTATCGGAGTGTTGATGAAACACAGAAATTGCATCGGGATTGAATACAACAGACATCATGCGCACTTTCTTCTATGGGAGTAATGTCTCAAACAGTCTACGCTTTGATCGTTCCCTGGAAGACCAGTAGTAGTTTCCGATGCACATCTGGAGGCATTCTGTGGTCTTTGGACTATCAGAGTGTTGATAAAACACAGATTTTGCACAGGATTGAATACAATAGTTAACAAGCGCACTTCCCTCCATGGGAGTAATGTCTCAAACAGTCTACGCTTTGATCGTTCCCTGGATGACCAGTAGTAGTTTCCGATGCACATCTGGTGTCATTCTGTAATCTGTGGACTATCAGAGTGTTGATAAAACACAGAAATTGCATCAGGATTGAATACAACAGTCACCATGCGCACTTTCCTGCATGGGAGTAATGTCTCAAACAGTTTACGCTTTGATCGTTCCCTGGAAGACCAGTAGTAGTTTCCGATGCATATCTGGAGGCATTCTGTTATCTGTGGAACATCAGAATGTTGATGAAACACAGAAATTGCATCGGGGTTTAGCACAACAGTCACCATGCGCACTTTCCTCAATGGGAGCATGTCTCAAACAGTTTACGCATTGATCTTTCCCTGGAAGACCAGTAGTAGTTTACGATGCACATCTGGGTTCATTCTGTAATGTGTGGACTGTCAGAGTGATTATGAGACAAAGAAATTGCTTCGAGATTGAATACAACAGTCAACATGCGCACTTTCCTCCATGGGAGTAATGTCTCAAACAGTCTACGCTTTGATCGTTCCCTTGAAGGCCAGTAGTAGTTTCCGATGCACATCTGGTGTCATTCTGTAATCTGTGGACTATCAGAGTGTTGATAAAACACAGAAATTGCATCGGGATTGAATACAACAGTCACCATGCGCACTTTCCTCCATGGGAGTAATGTCTCAAACAGTTTACGTTTTAATCGTTCCCTGGAAGACCAGTAGTAGTTTCCGATGCACATCGGGAGGCATTCTGTAATATGTGGACTATCAGAGTGTGATGAAACACAGAAATTGCAACGGGATTGAATACAACAGTAACCATGCGCACTTTCCCCCAAGGGAGTAATGTCTCAAACAGTCTACGCTTTGAATGTTCCCTGGAAGACCAGTAGTAGTTTCCGATGCACATCTGGGGGCATTCTGTAATTTGTGGACTATCGGAGTGTTGATGAAACACAGAAATTGCATCGGGATTGAATACAACAGACACCATGCGCACTTTTTTCCATGGGAGTAATGTCTCAAACAGTCTACGCTTTGATCGTTCCCTGGAAGACCAGTAGTAGTTTCCGATGCACATCTGGAGGCATTCTGTGGTCTGTGGACTATCAGAGTGTTGATAAAACACAGATTTTGCATCAGGATTGAATACAACAGTTACCATGCGCACTTTCCTTTATGGGAGTAACGTCTCAAACCGTTTACACTTTTATCGTTTCCTGGAAGACCAGTAGTAGTTTCCGATGCACATCTGGGGGCATTCTGTAATTTGTGGACTATCGGAGTATTGATGAAACACAGAAAATGCATCGGGATTGAATACAACAGACACCATGCGCACTTTCCTCCATGGGAGTAATGTCTCAAACAGTCTACGTTTTGATCGTTCCCTGGAAGACCAGTAGTAGTTTCCGATGCACGTCTGGAGGCATTCTGTGGTCTGTGGATTATCAGAGTGTTGATAAAACACAGATTTTGCATCAGGATTGAATACAACAGTTACCATGCGCACTTTCCTTTATGGGAATAACGTCTCAAACCGTTTACACTTTGATCGTTTCCTGGAAGACCAGTAGTAGTTTCCGATGCACATCTGGGGGCATTCTGTAATTTGTGGACTATCGGAGTGTTGATGAAACACAGAAATTGCATCGGGATTGAATACAACAGACACCATGCGCACTTTCTTCTATGGGAGTAATGTCTCAAACAGTCTACGCTTTGATCGTTCTCTGGAAGACCAGTAGTAGTTTCCGATGCACATCTGGAGGCATTCTGTGGTCTTTGGACTATCAGAGTGTTGATAAAACACAGATTTTGCACAGGATTGAATACAATAGTTAACAAGCGCACTTCCCTCCATGGGAGTAATGTCTCAAACAGTCTACGCTTTGATCGTTCCCTGGATGACCAGTAGTAGTTTCCGATGCACATCTGGTGTCATTCTGTAATCTGTGGACTATCAGAGTGTTGATAAAACACAGAAATTGCATCAGGATTGAATATAACAGTCACCATGCGCACTTTCCTCCATGGGAGTAATGTCTCAAACAGTTTACGCTTTGATCGTTTCCTGGAAGACCAGTAGTAGTTTTCGATGCACATCTGGGGGCATTCTGTAATTTGTGGACTATCGGAGTGTTGATGAAACACATAAATTGCATCGGAATTGAATACAACAGTCACCATGCGCACTTTCCTCCATGGGAGTAACGTCTCAAACCGTTTACACTTTGATCGTTTCCTGGAAGACCAGTAGTAGTTTCCGATGCACATCTGGGGGCATTCTGTAATTTGTGGACTATCGGAGTGTTGATGAAACACAGAAATTGCATCGGGATTGAATACAACAGACACCATGCGCACTTTCTTCTATGGGAGTAATGTCTCAAACAGTCTACGCTTTGATCGTTCCCTGGAAGACCAGTAGTAGTTTCCGATGCACATCTGGAGGCATTCTGTGGTCTTTGGACTATCAGAGTGTTGATAAAACACAGATTTTGCACAGGATTGAATACAATACTTAACAAGCGCACTTCCCTCCATGGGAGTAATGTCTCAAACAGTCTACGCTCTGATCGTTCCCTGGATGACCAGTAGTAGTTTCCGATGCACATCTGGTGTCATTCTGTAATCTGTGGACTATCAGAGTGTTGATAAAACACAGAAATTGCATCAGGATTGAATACAACGGTCACCATGCGCACTTTCCTCCATGGGAGTAATGTCTCAAACAGTTTACGCTTTGATCGTTCCCTGGAAGACCAGTAGTAGTTTCCGATGCACATCGGGAGGCATTCTGTAGTGTGTGGACTATCAGAGTGTTGATGAAACACAGTAATTGCATCGGGATTGAATACAACAGTCACCATGCGCACATCCCCATGGGAGTAATGTCTCAAACAGTCCACGCTTTGATCGTTCCCTGGAAGACCAGTAGTAGTTTCCGATGCACGTCTGGGGGCATTATGTAATGTGTGGACTATCAGAATGTTGATGAAACACAGAAATTGCATGGGGATTGAATACAACAGTCACCATGCGCACGTTCCTCCATGGGAGTAATGTCTCAAACAGTCTACGCTTTGATCGTTTCCTGGAAGAGCAGTAGTAGTTTCCGATGCATATCTGGAGGCATTCTGTTATCTGTGGAACATCAGAATGTTGATGAAACACAGAAATTGCATCGGGGTTTAGCACAACAGTCACCATGCGCACTTTCCTCAATGGGAGCACGTCTCAAACAGTTTACGCATTGATCTTTCCCTGGAAGACCAGTAGTAGTTTACGATGCACATCTGGGTTCATTCTGTAATGTGTGGACTGTCAGAGTGATGATGAGACAAAGAAATTGCTTCGAGATTGCATACAACAGTCAACATGCGCACTTTCCTCCATGGGAGTAATGTCTCAAACAGTCTACGCTTTGATCGTTCCCTTGAAGACCAGTAGTAGTTTCCGATGCACATCTGGTGTCATTCTGTAATCTGTGGACTATCAGAGTGTTGATAAAACACAGAAATTGCATCGGGATTGAATACAACAGTCACCATGCGCACTTTCCTCCATGGGAGTAATGTCTCAAACAGTTTACGTTTTGATCGTTCCCTGGAAGACCAGTAGTAGTTTCCGATGCACATCGGGAGGCATTCTGTAATATGTGGACTATCAGAGTGTGATGAAACACAGAAATTGCATCGGGATTGAATACAACAGTAACCATGCGCACTTTCCCCCAAGGGAGTAATGTCTCAAACAGTCTACGCTTTGAATGTTCCCTGGAAGACCAGTAGTAGTTTCCGATGCACGTCTGGGGGCATTCTGTAATGTGTGGACTATCAGAATGTTGATGAAACACAGAAATTGCATCGCGATTGAATACAACAGTCACCATGCGCCCTTTCCTCCATGGGAGTAACGTCTCAAACCGTTTACAATTTGATCGTTTCCTGGAAGACCAGTAGTAGTTTCCGATGCACATCTGGGGGCATTCTGTAATTTGTGGACTATCGGAGTGTTGATGAAACACAGAAATTGCATCGGGATTGAACACAACAGACACCATGCGCACTTTCCTCCATGGGAGTAATGTCTCAAACAGTCTACGCTTTGATCGTTCCCTGGAAGACCAGTAGTAGTTTCCGATGCACATCTGGAGGCATTCTGTGGTCTGTGGACTATCAGAGTGTTGATAAAACACAGATTTTGCATCAGGATTGAATACAACAGTTACCATGCGCACTTTCCTTTATGGGAGTAACGTCTCAAACCGTTTACACTTTTATCGTTTCCTGGAAGACCAGTAGTAGTTTCCGATGCACATCTGGGGGCATTCTGTAATTTGTGGACTATCGGAGTATTGATGAAACACAGAAAATGCATCGGGATTGAATACAACAGACACCATGCGCACTTTCCTCCATGGGAGTAATGTCTCAAACAGTCTACGTTTTGATCGTTCCTTGGAAGACCAGTAGTAGTTTCCGATGCACATCAGGAGGCATTCTGTGGTCTGTGGACTATCAGAGTGTTGATAAAACACAGATTTTGCATCAAGATTGAATACAACAGTTACCATGCGCACTTTCCTTTATGGGAGTAACGTCTCAAACCGTTTACACTTTGATCGTTTCCTGGAAGACCAGTAGTAGTTTCCGATGCACATCTTGAGGCATTCTGTAATTTGTGGACTATCGGAGTGTTGATAAAACACAGAAAATGCATCGGGATTGAATACAACAGACACCATAAGCACTTTCCTCCATGGGAGTAATGTCTCAAACAGTCTACGCTTTGATCGTTCCCTGGAAGACCAGTAGTAGTTTCCGATGCACATCTGGAGGCATTCTGTGGTCTGTGGATTATCAGAGTGTTGATAAAACACAGATTTTGCATCAGGATTGAATACAACAGTTACCATGCGCACTATCCTTTATGGGAATAACGTCTCAAACCGTTTACACTTTGATCGTTTCCTGGAAGACCAGTAGTAGTTTCCGATGCACATCTGGGGGCATTCTGTAATTTGTGGACTATCGGAGTGTTGATGAAACACATAAAATGCATCGGATTGAATACAACAGACACCATGCGCACTTTCCTCCATGGGAGTAATGTCTCAAACAGTCTACGTTTTGATCGTTCCCTGGAAGACCAGTAGTAGTTTCCGATGCACATCTGGAGGCATTCTGTGGTCTGTGGACTATCAGAGTGTTGATAAAACACAGATTTTGCATCAGGATTGAATACAACAGTTACCATGCGCACTTTCCTTTATGGGAGTAACGTCTCAAACCGTTTACACTTTGATCGTTTCCTGGAAGACCAGTAGTAGTTTCCGATGCACATCTGGGGGCATTCTGTAATTTGTGGACTATCGGAGTGTTGATGAAACACAGAAAATGCATAGGGAATGAATACAACAGACACCATGCGCACTTTCCTCCATGGGAGTAGTGTCTCAAACAGTCTACGCTTTGATCGTTCCCTGGAAGACCAGTAGTAGTTTCCGATGCACGTCTGGAGGCATTCTGTGGTCTGTGGATTATCAGAGTGTTGATAAAACACAGATTTTGCATCAGGATTGAACACAACAGTTAACATGCCCACTTCCCTCCATGGGAGTAATGTCTCAAACAGTCTACGCTTTGATCGTTCCCTGGAAGACCAGTAGTAGTTTCCGATGCACGTCTGGGGGCATTATGTAATGTGTGGACTATCAGATGTTGATGAAACACAGAAATTGCATTTGGATTGAATACAACAGTCACATTTCGCACGGTCCTCCATGGGCGTAATGTCTCAAACAGTCTAAGCTTAGATCGTTCCCTGGAAGACCAGTAGTAGTTTCCGATGCACATCTGGGGGCATTCTGTAATGTGTGGACTATCAGAGTGATGATGAAACACAGAAATTGCTATGAGATTGAATACAACAGTCACCATGCGAACTTTCCTCCATGGCAGTAATGTCTCAAATAGTCTACGATTTAATCGTTACCTGCAAGACCAGTAGTAGTTTCCGATGCACATCTGGAGGAATTCTGTAATCTGTGGACCTTCAAAGTGTTGATGAAACACAGAAATTGCGACGGGATTGACTACAACATTCACCATGCGCACTTTCCTCCATGGGAGTAATGTCTGAAACAGTCTACGATTTGTTCGTTTCCTGCAAGACCAGTAGTAGTTTCCGATGCAAATCTGGAGGCATTATGTAATCTGTGGACCTTCAAAGTGTTGATGAAACACAGAAATTGCATCGGGATTGAATACAACAGTCACCATGCGCACTTTCCTCCTTACGAGTAATGTCTCAAACAGTCGACGCTTTGATCTTTCCCCGGAAGACCAGTAGTAGTTTCCGATGCACATCTGGTGTCATTCTGTAATCTGTGGACTATCAGAGTGTTGATGAAACACAGTAATTGCATCAGGATTGAATACAACAGTAACCATGCGCACTTTCCCCCATGGGAGTAAGGTCTCAAACAGTCTACGCTTTGAAAGTTCCCTGGAAGACCAGTAGTAGTTTCCGATGCAGGTCTGGGGGCATTCTGTAATGTGTGGACTATCAGAATGTTGATGAAACACAGAAATTGCATCGCGATTGAATACAACAGTCACCATGCGCCCTTTCCTCCATGGGAGTAACTTCTCAAACCGTTTACACTTTGATCGTTTCCTGGAAGACCAGTAGTAGTTTCCGATGCACATCTGGGGGCATTCTGTAATTTGTGGACTATCGGAGTGTTGATGAAACACAGAAATTGCATCGGGATTGAATACAACAGACACCATGCGCACTTTCCTCCATGGGAGTAATGTCTCAAACAGTCTACGCTTTGATCGTTCCCTGGAAGACCAGTAGTAGTTTCCGATGCACATCTGGAGGCATTCTGTGGTCTGTGGACTATCAGAGTGTTGATAAAACACAGATTTTGCATCAGAATTGAATACGAGAGTTACCATGCGCACTTTCCTTTATGGGAGTAACGTCTCAAACCGTTTACACTTTGATCGTTTCCTGGAAGACCAGTAGTAGTTTCCGATGCACATCTGGGGGCATTCTGTAATTTGTGGACTATCGGAGTGTTGATGAAACACAGAAAATGCATCGGGATTGAATACAACAGACACCATGCGCACTTTCCTCCATGGGAGTAATGTGTTAAACAGTCTACGCTTTGATCGTTCCCTGGAAGACCAGTAGTAGCTTCCGATGCACGTCTGGAGGCATTCTGTGGTCTGTGGATTATCAGAGTGTTGATAAAACACAGATTTTGCATCAGGATTGAATACAACAGTTAACATGCCCACTTCCCTCCATGGGAGTAATGTCTCAAACAGTCTACGCTTTGATCGTTCCCTGGAAGACCAGTAGTAGTTTCCGATGCACATCTGGTGTCATTCTGTAATCTGTGGACTATCAGAGTGTTGATAAAACACAGAAATTGCATCAGGATTGAATACAACAGTCACCATGCGCACTTTCCTCCATGGGAGTAATGTCTCAAACAGTTTACGCTTTGATCGTTCCCTGGAAGACCAGTAGTAGTTTCCGATGCACATCGAGAGGCATTCTGTAATGTGTGGACTATCAGAGTGTTGATGAAACACAGTAATTGCATCGGGATTGAATACAACAGTCACCATGGGCACTTTTCCACATGGGAGTAATGTCTCAAACAGTCTACGCTTTGATCGTTCCCTGGAAGACCAGTACTAGTTTCCGATGCACGTCTAGGGGCATTCTGTAATGTGTGGACTATCAGAATGTTGTTGAAACACAGAAATTGCATCGGGATTGAATACAACTGTCACAATGCGCACTTTCCTCCATTGGAGTAATGTCTCAAACAGTCTACGCATTGATCGTTCCCTGGAAGACAAGTAGCAATTTCCGATGGACATCTGGAGGCATTCTGTAAAGTGTAAACTATCAGAGTGCTGTTCAAACTCAGAAATTGCATCGGAATTGAATACTACAGTCACCATGCGCACTTTCCTCCATTGAAGTAATGTCTCCAACAGTGAACGCTTTGATCGTTCCCTCGAAGACCAGTAGTAGTTTACGATGCACATCTGGTGTCATTCTGTAATCTGTTGACTATCAGAGTGTTGATGAAACACAGAAATTGCATCGCGATTGAATACAACAGTACCATGCGCATTTTCTTCCATGGGAGTAATGTCTCAAACAGTTTACGCTTTTATCGTTCCCTGGAAGACCGGTAGTAGTTTCCGATGCATATCTGGCGGAATTCTGTAAAGTGTAAACTATCAGAGTGCTGTTCAAACACAGACATTGCATCGGAAAAGAATACAACAGTCACTAAGCGCACTTTCCTCCATGTGAGTAATGTCTCAAACAGTTTACGCTTTGATCGTTTCCTGGAAGACCAGTAGTAGTTTCCGATGCACATCTGGGGCATTCTGTAATATGTAGACTGTCAGAGTGTTGATGATACACAGAAATTGCATCAGGATTGAATACAACAGTCACCATGCCCACTTTCCTCCATGGGAGTAATGTCTCAAATAGTCTACGCTATAATCGTTCCCTGGAAGACCAGTAGTAGTTTCCGATGCATATCTGGAGGCATTCTGTAAAGTGTAAACTATCAGAGTGCTGTTTAAACACAGAAATTGCATCGGAAGTGAATACAACAGTCACCATGCGTACTTTCCTCCATGGGAGTAATGTCTCTAACAGTTTACGCTTTGATCGTTCCCTGGAAGACCGGTTGTAGTTTCCGATGCACATCTGGAGGCATTCTGTAATCTGTGGACTTTCAAAGTGTTGATGAAACACAGAAATTGCCTCGGGATTGAATACAAGAGACACCATATGCACTTTCCTCCATGGGAGTAATGTCTCAAACAGTCTACGCTTTGATCGTTTCCTGGAAGACCAGTAGTAGTGTCCGATGCATATCTGGAGGCAATCTGTTATCTGTGGAACATCAGAATGTTGATGAAACAAAGAAATTGCATCGAGATTGAATACAACTGTCACAATGCTCAGTTTCCTCCATTGAAGTAATGTCTCAAACAGTTTACGTTTTGATCGTTCCCTGGAAGACCAGTAGTAGTTTCCGATGCACATCTGTGGGCATTCTGTAATCTGTAAACTATCAGAGTGTTTTTCAAACACAGAAATTGCATCGGAAGTGAATAGAACAGTCACCAAGCGCACTTTCCTCCATGGGAGTAATGTCTCTAACAGTTTACGCTTTGATCGTTCCCTGGAAGACCAGTTGTAGTTTCCGATGCACATCTGGAGGCATTCTGTAATCTGTGGACTTTCAAAGTGTTGATGAAACACAGAAATTGCCTCGGGATTGAATACAACAGTCAATATGCGCACTTTCCTCCAAGGGAGTAATGTTTCAAACAGTCTACGCTTTGATCGTTCCCTGGAAGACCAGTAGTAGTTTCCGATGCACATCTGGATGCATTCTGTAATCTGTGGACTATCAGAGTGTTGATGAAACACTCAAACTGCATCGGGATTGAATATAACAGTCACCATGCTTACTTTCATCCATGGGAGTAATGTCTCAAACAGTCAACCCTTTGATCGTTTCCCAGAAGACCTGTAGTAGTTTCTTATGCACATGTGAAGGCATTCTGTAATCTGTGGACCTTCAAAGTGTTGATGAAACACAGAAATTGCATCGGGATTTAATACAACAGTCTCCATGCGTACTTTCCTCCATGGGAGTAACGTCTCAAACAGTCTACGCTTTGTTCGTTCCCTGGAAGACCAGTAGTAGTTTCCGATGCACATTTGGAGGCATTCTGTTATCTGTAAACTATCAGAGTGTTGTCCAAACACAGAAATTGCATCGGGATTGAATACAACAGTCACCATGCGCACTTTCCTCCATGGGAGTAATGTCTCAAACAGCTTACGCTTTGATCGTTCCCTGGAAGACCAGTTGTAGTTTACGAAGCACATCTGGAGGCATTCTGTGGTCTGTGGACTATCAGAGTGTTGATAAAACACAGATTTTGCATCAGGATTGAAAACAACACATACCATGCGCACTTTCCTCAATGGGAGAAACGTCTCAAACCGTTTACACTTTGATCGTTTCCTGGAAGACCAGTAGTAGTTTCCGATGCACATCTGGGGGCATTCTGTAATTTGTGGACTATCGGAGTGTTGATGAAACACAGAAATTGCATCGGGATTGAATACAACAGACACCATGCGCACTTTCCTCCATGCGAGTAATGTCTCAAACAGTCTACGCTTTGATCGTTCCCTGGAAGACCAGTAGTAGTTTCCGATGCACATCTGGAGGCATTCTGTGGTCTGTGGACTATCAGAGTGTTGATAAAACACAGATTTTGCATCAGGATTGAATACAACAGTTAACATGCGCACTTCCCTCCATGGGAGTAATGTCTCAAACAGTCTACGCTTTGATCGTTCCCTGGAAGACCAGTAGTAGTTTCCGATGCACATCTGCTGTCATTCTGTAATCTGTGGACTATCAGGGTGTTGATAAAACACAGAAATTGCATCAGTATTGAATACAACAGTCACCATGCGCACTTTCCTCCATGGGAGTAATGTCTCAAACAGTTTACGTTTTGATCGTTCCCTGGAAGACCAGTAGTAGTTTCCGATGCACATCTGGAGGCATTCTGTAAAATGTGGACTATCAGAGTGTTGATGAAACACAGAAATTGCATCGGGATTGAATACAACAGTCACCATATGCACTTTCCTCCATGGGGGTAGTGTCTCAAACAGTTTACGATTTGGTCGTTCCCTGGAAGACCAGTAGTAGTTTCCGATCCATATCTGGGGGCATTCTGTAATTTGTGGACTATCAGAGTGTTGATGAAACACAGAAATTGCATCGGGATTGAATACAACTGTCACAATTCGCAGTTTCCTCCATTGGAGTAATGTCTCGTCAGTTTACGTTTTGATCGTTCCCTGGAAGACCAGTAGTAGTTTCCGATGCACATCTGGAGGCATTCTGTAATCTGTAAACTATCAGAGTGTTGTCCAAACACAGAAATTGCATCGGAAGTGAATACAACAGTCACCAAGCGCACTTTCCTCCAAGGGAGTAATTTCTCCAACGGTTTACGCTTTGATCCTTCCCTGGAAGACCAGTAGTAGTTTCCGATGCACATCTGGAGGCATTCTGTGGTCTGTGGACTATCAGAGAGTTGATAAAACACAGATTTTGCATCAGGATTGAATACAACAGTTAACATGCGCACTTCCCTCCATGGGAGTAATGTCTCAAACATTCTACGCTTTGATCGTTCCCTGGAAGACCAGTAGTAGTTTCCGATGCACATCGGGATTCATTCTGTAATGTGTGGACTATCAGAATGTTGATGAAACACAGAAATTGCATCGGGATTGAATACAACTGTCACAATGCGCACTTTCCTCCATTGGAGTAATGTCTCAAACAGTCTACGCTTTGATCGTTCCCTGGAAGACCAGTAGTAGTTTCCGATGGATATCTGAAGGCATTCTGTAATCTGTAAACTATCAGAGTGTTGTTCAAACACAGAAATTGCATCGGAATTGAATACAACAGTCACCATGCGCACTTTTCCTCCATGGGAGTAATGTCTCCAACAGTTTACGCTTTGATCGTTCCCTGGAAGACCAGTTGTAGTTTCCGATGCACATCTGGAGGCATTCTGTAAGCTGTGGACCCTCAAAGTGTTGATGAAACACAGAAATTGCATCGGAATTGTATACGACAGTCTCCATGCGCACTTTTCTCCATGGGAGTAATGTCTCAAACAGCATACGCTTTGATCGTTCCCTGGAAGACCAGTAGTAGTTTACGATGCACATCTGGTGTCACTCTGTAATCTGTTGACTATCAGAGTGTTGATGAAACACAGAAATTGCATCGGGATTGAATACAACAGTCACCATGCGCACTTTCTTCCATGGGAGTAATGTCTCAAGCAGTTTACGCTTTGATCGTTCCCTGGAAGACCAGTAGTACTTTCTGATGCACATCTGGGGCATTCTGTAATATGTGGACTGTCAGAGTGTTGATGAAACACAGAAATTGCATCGGGATTGAATACAACAGTCACCATGCGCACTTTCCTCCATGGGAGTAATGTCTCAAATAGTCTACCCTTTAATCGTTCCCTGGAAGACCAGTAGTAGTTTCCGATGCATATCTGGAGGCATTCTGTAATCTGTAAACTATCAGAGCGCTGTTCAAACACAGAAATTGCATCGGGATTGAATACAACAGTCACCATGCGCACGTTCCTCAATGAGAGTAATGTCTCAAACAGTATACGCTTTGATCGTTCCCTGGAAGACCAGTTGTAGTTTCCGATGCACATCTGGAGGCATTCTGTAATCTGTGGACTTTCAAAGTGTTGATGAAACACATAAATTGCCTCGGGATTGAATACAACAGTCAATATGCGCACTTTCCTCCAAGGGAGTAATGTTTCAAACAGTCTACGCTTTGATCGTTCCCTGAAAGACCAGTAGTAGTTTCCGATGCACATCTGGATGCATTCTGTAATCTGTGGACTATCAGAGTATTGATGAAACACACAAACTGCATCGGGATTGAATATAACATTCTACATGCTTACTTTCCTCCATGGGAGTAATGTCTCAAACAATCAACCCTTTGATCGTTTCCCAGAAGACCTGTAGTAGATTCTTATGCACATGTGAAGGCATTCTGTAATCTGTGGACCTTCAAAGTGTTGATGAAACACAGAAATTGCATCGGGATTTAATACAACAGTCTCCATGCGTACTTTCCTCCATGGGAGTAACGTCTCAAACAGTCTACGCTTTGATCGTTCCCTGGAAGACCAGTAGTAGTTTCCGATGCACATTTGGAGGCATTCTGTTATCTGTAAACTATCAGACTGTTGTCCAAACATAGAAATTGCATCGGGATTAAATACAACAGTCACCATGCGCACTTTCCTCCATGGGAGTAATGTCTCAAACAGCTTACGCCTTGATCGTTCCCTGGAAGACCAGTTGTAGTTTACGATGCACATCTGGAGGCATTCTGTAATTTGTGGACTATCGGAGTGTTGATGAAACACAGAAATTGCATCGGGATTGAATACAACAGACACCATGCGCACTTTCCTCCATGCGAGTAATGTCTCAAACAGTCTACGCTTTGATCGTTCCCTGGAAGACCAGTAGTAGTTTCCGATGCACATCTGGAGGCATTCTGTGGTCTGTGGACTATCAGAGTGTTGATAAAACACAGATTTTGCATCAGGATTGAATACAACAGTTAACATGCGCACTTCCCTCCATGGGAGTAAGGTCTCAAACAGTCTACGCTTTGATCGTTCCCTGGAAGACCAGTAGTAGTTTCCGATGCACATTTGGAGGCATTCTGTTATCTGTAAACTATCAGACTGTTGTCCAAACATAGAAATTGCATCGGGATTGAATACAACAGTCACCATGCGCACTTTCCTCCATGCGAGTAATGTCTCAAATAGTCTACCCTTTAATCGTTCCCTGGAAGACCAGTAGTAGTTTCCGATGCATATCTGGAGGCATTCTGTAATCTGTAAACTATCAGAGCGCTGTTCAAACACAGAAATTGCATCGGGATTGAATACAACAGTCACCATGCGCACGTTCCTCAATGAGAGTAATGTCTCAAACAGTCTACGCTTTGATCGTTCCCTGGAAGACCAGTTGTAGTTTCCGATGCACATCTGGAGGCATTCTGTAATCTGTGGACTTTCAAAGTGTTGATGAAACACATAAATTGCCTCGGGATTGAATACAACAGTCAATATGCGCACTTTCCTCCAAGGGAGTAATGTTTCAAACAGTCTACGCTTTGATCGTTCCCTGAAAGACCAGTAGTAGTTTCCGATGCACATCTGGATGCATTCTGTAATCTGTGGACTATCAGAGTATTGATGAAACACACAAACTGCATCGGGATTGAATATAACATTCTACATGCTTACTTTCCTCCATGGGAGTAATGTCTCAAACAATCAACCCTTTGATCGTTTCCCAGAAGACCTGTAGTAGATTCTTATGCACATGTGAAGGCATTCTGTAATCTGTGGACCTTCAAAGTGTTGATGAAACACAGAAATTGCATCGGGATTTAATACAACAGTCTCCATGCGTACTTTCCTCCATGGGAGTAACGTCTCAAACAGTCTACGCTTTGATCGTTCCCTGGAAGACCAGTAGTAGTTTCCGATGCACATTTGGAGGCATTCTGTTATCTGTAAACTATCAGACTGTTGTCCAAACATAGAAATTGCATCGGGATTAAATACAACAGTCACCATGCGCACTTTCCTCCATGGGAGTAATGTCTCAAACAGCTTACGCCTTGATCGTTCCCTGGAAGACCAGTTGTAGTTTACGATGCACATCTGGAGGCATTCTGTAATTTGTGGACTATCGGAGTGTTGATGAAACACAGAAATTGCATCGGGATTGAATACAACAGACACCATGCGCACTTTCCTCCATGCGAGTAATGTCTCAAACAGTCTACGCTTTGATCGTTCCCTGGAAGACCAGTAGTAGTTTCCGATGCACATCTGGAGGCATTCTGTGGTCTGTGGACTATCAGAGTGTTGATAAAACACAGATTTTGCATCAGGATTGAATACAACAGTTAACATGCGCACTTCCCTCCATGGGAGTAAGGTCTCAAACAGTCTACGCTTTGATCGTTCCCTGGAAGACCAGTAGTAGTTTCCGATGCACATTTGGAGGCATTCTGTTATCTGTAAACTATCAGACTGTTGTCCAAACATAGAAATTGCATCGGGATTGAATACAACAGTCACCATGCGCACTTTCCTCCATGCGAGTAATGTCTCAAACAGTCTACGCTTTGATCGTTCCCTGGAAGACCAGTAGTAGTTTCCGATGCACATCTGCTGTCATTCTGTAATCTGTGGACTATCAGGGTGTTGATAAAACACAGAAATTGCATCAGTATTGAATACAACAGTCACCATGCGCACTTTCCTCCATGGGAGTAATGTCTCAAACAGTTTACGTTTTGATCGTTCCCTGGAAGACCAGTAGTAGTTTCCGATGCACATCTGGAGGCATTCTGTGGTCTGTGGACTATCAGAGTGTTGATAAAACACAGATTTTGCATCAGGATTGAATACAACAGTTAACATGCGCACTTCCCTCCATGGGAGTAATGTCTCAAACAGTCTACGCTTTGATCGTTCCCTGGAAGACCAGTAGTAGTTTCCGATGCACATTTGGAGGCATTCTGTTATCTGTAAACTATCAGACTGTTGTCCAAACATAGAAATTGCATCGGGATTGAATACAACAGTCACCATGCGCACTTTCCTCCATGCGAGTAATGTCTCAAACAGTCTACGCTTTGATCGTTCCCTGGAAGACCAGTAGTAGTTTCCGATGCACATCGGGATTCATTCTGTAATGTGTGGACTATCAGAATGTTGATGAAACACAGAAATTGCATCGGGATTGAATACAACTGTCACAATGCGCACTTTCCTCCATTGGAGTAATGTCTCAAACAGTCTACGCTTTGATCGTTCCCTGGAAGACCAGTAGTAGTTTCCGATGGATATCTGGAGGCATTCTGTAATCTGTAAACTATCAGAGTGTTGTTCAAACACAGAAATTGCATCGGAATTGAATACAACAGTCACCATGAGCACTTTTCCTCCATGGGAGTAATGTCTCCAACAGTTTACGCTTTGATCGTTCCCTGGAAGACCAGTTGTAGTTTCCGATGCACATCTGGAGGCATTCTGTAATCTGTGGACCCTCAAAGTGTTGATGAAACACAGAAATTGCATCGGAATTGTATACGACAGTCTCCATGCGCACTTTTCTCCATGGGAGTAATGTCTCAAACAGCATACGCTTTGATCGTTCCCTGGAAGACCAGTAGTAGTTTACGATGCACATCTGGTGTCACTCTGTAATCTGTTGACTATCAGAGTGTTGATGAAACACAGAAATTGCATCGGGATTGAATACAACAGTCACCATGCGCACTTTCTTCCATGGGAGTAATGTCTCAAGCAGTTTACGCTTTGATCGTTCCCTGGAAGACCAGTAGTACTTTCCGATGCACATCTGGGGCATTCTGTAATATGTGGACTGTCAGAGTGTTGATGAAACACAGAAATTGCATCGGGATTGAATACAACAGTCACCATGCGCACTTTCCTCCATGGGAGTAATGTCTCAAATAGTCTACCCTTTAATCGTTCCCTGGAAGACCAGTAGTAGTTTCCGATGCATATCTGGAGGCATTCTGTAATCTGTAAACTATCAGAGTGCTGTTCAAACACAGAAATTGCATCGGGATTGAATACAACAGTCACCATGCGCACGTTCCCCAATAAGAGTAATGTCTCAAACAGTCTACGCTTTGATCGTTCCCTGGAAGACCAGTTGTAGTTTCCGATGCACATCTGGAGGCATTCTGTAATCTGTGGACTTTCAAAGTGTTGATGAAACACATAAATTGCCTCGGGATTGAATACAACAGTCAATATGCGCACTTTCCTCCAAGGGAGTAATGTTTCAAACAGTCTACGCTTTGATCGTTCCCTGGAAGACCAGTAGTAGTTTCCGATGCACATCTGGATGCATTCTGTAATCTGTGGACTATCAGAGTATTGATGAAACACACAAACTGCATCGGGATTGAATATAACATTCTACTTGCTTACTTTCCTCCATGGGAGTAATGTCTCAAACAATCAACCCTTTGATCGTTTCCCAGAAGACCTGTAGTAGATTCTTATGCACATGTGAAGGCATTCTGTAATCTGTGGACCTTCAAAGTGTTGATGAAACACAGAAATTGCATCGGGATTTAATACAACAGTCTCCATGCGTACTCTCCTCCATGGGAGTAACGTCTCAAACAGTCTACGCTTTGATCGTTCCCTGGAAGACCAGTAGTAGTTTCCGATGCACATTTGGAGGCATTCTGTTATATGTAAACTATCAGAGTGTTGTCCAAACATAGAAATTGCATCGGGATTGAATACAACAGTCACCATGCGCACTTTCCTCCATGGGAGTAATGTCTCAAACAGCTTACGCCTTGATCGTTCCCTGGAAGACCAGTTGTAGTTTACGATGCACATCTGGAGGCATTCTGTGGTCTGTGGACTATCAGAGTGTTGATAAAACACAGATTTTGCATCAGGATTGAATACAACACTTACCATGCGCACTTTCCTCCATGGGAGTAACGTCTCAAACCGTTTACACTTTGATCGTTTCCTGGAAGACCAGTAGTAGTTTCCGATGCACATCTGGGGGCATTCTGTAATTTTTGGACTATCGGAGTGTTGATGAAACACAGAAATTGCATCGGGATTGAATACAACAGACACCATGCGCACTTTCCTCCATGCGAGTAATGTCTCAAACAGTCTACGCTTTGATCGTTCCCTGCAAGACCAGTAGTAGTTTCCGATGCACATCTGGAGGCATTCTGTGGTCTGTGGACTATCAGAGTGTTGATAAAACACAGATTTTGCATCAGGATTGAATACAACAGTTAACATGCGCACTTCCCTCCATGGGAGTAATGTCTCAAACAGTCTACGCGTTGATCGTTCCCTGGAAGACCAGTAGTAGTTTCCGATGCACATCTGGTGTCATTCTGTAATCTGTGGACTATCAGGGTGTTGATAAAACACAGAAATTGCATCAGTCTTGAATACAACAGTCACCATGCGCACTTTCCTCCATGGGAGTAATGTCTCAAACAGTTTACGCTTTGATCGTTCCCTGGAAGACCAGTAGTAGTTTCCGATGCACATCGGGAGGCATTCTGTAATGTGTGGACTATCAGAGTGTTGATGAATCACAGTAATTGCATCGGGATTTAATACAACAGTCACCATGCGCACTTTCCCCCATGGGAGTAATGTCTCAAACAGTCTACGCTTTGATCGTTCCCTGGAAGACCAGTAGTAGTTTCCGATGAACGTCTGGGGGCATTCTGTAATGTGTGGACTATCTAAATGTTGATGAAACACAGAAATTGCATCGGGATTGAATACAACTGTCACAATGCGCTCTTTCCTCCATTGGAGTAATGTCTCAAACTGTCTACGCTTTGATCGTTCCCTGGAAGACCAGTAGTAGTTTCCGATGGACATCTGGAGGCATTCTGTAATCTGTAAACTATCAGAGTGTTGTTCAAACACAGAAATTGCAATGGAATTGAATACAACAGTCACCATGCGCACTTTCCTCCATGGGAGTAATATCTCCAACAGTTTACGCTTGGATCGTTCCCTGGAAGACCTGTTGTAGTTTCCGATGTACATCTGGAGGCATTCTGTAATCTGTGGACCTTCAAAGTGTTGATGAAACCCAGAAATTGCATCGGAATTTTATATGACAGTCTCCATGCGCACTTTCCTCCATGGGAGTAATGTCTCCAACAGTTTACGCTTTGATCGTTCCCTGAAAGACCAGTTGTAGTTTCCGATGCACATCTGGAGGCATTGTGTAATCTGTGGACTTTCAAAGTGTTGATGAAACACAGAAATTGCCTCGGGATTGAATACAACAGTCTCCATGCGTACTTTCCTCCATGGGAGCAATGTCTCAAACAGTTTACGCTTTGATCGTTCCCTGGAAGACCAGTAGTAGTTTCCGATGCACATCTGGGGGCATTCTGTAATCTGTAAACTATCAGAGTGTTTTTCAAACACAGAAATTGCATCGGAAGTGAATACAACAGTCACCAAGCGCACTTTCCTCCATGGGAGTAATGTCTCCAACAGTTTACGCTTTGATCGTTCCCTGAAAGACCAGTTGTAGTTTCCGATGCACATCTGGAGGCATTGTGTAATCTGTGGACTTTCAAAGTGTTGATGAAACACAGAAATTGCCTCGGGATTGAATACAACAGTCAATATGCGCACTTTCCTCCAAGGGAGTAATGTTTCAGACAGTCTACGCTTTGATCATTCCCTGGAAGACCAGTAGTAGTTTCCGATGCACATCTGCATGCATTCTGTAATCTGTGGACTATCAGAGTGTTGATGAAACACACAAACTGCATCGGGATTGAATATAACAGTCACCATGCTTACTTTCCTCCATGGGAGTAATGTCTCAAACAGTCAACGCTTTGATCGTTTCCCAGAAGACTAGTAGTAGTTTCTTATGCACATGTGAAGGCATTCTGTAATCTGTGGACCTTCAAAGTGTTGACGAAACACAGAAATTGCATCGGGATTGAATACAACAGTCTCCATGCGTACTTTCCTCCATGGGAGCAATGTCTCAAACAGTTTACGCTTTGATCGTTCCCTGGAAGACCAGTACTAGTTTCCGATGCACATCTGGAGGCATTTTGTAATGTGTGGACTATCAGAGTGTTGATGATGCACAGAAATTGCATTGGGATTGAATACAACAGACACCATATGCACTTTCCTCCATGGGAGTAATGTCTCAAACAGTCTACGCTTTGATCGTTTCCTGGAAGAGCAGTAGTAGTTTCCGATGCATATCTGGAGGCATTCTGTTATCTGTGGAACATCAGAATGTTGATGAAACACAGAAATTGCATCATGGTTTAGCACAACAGTCACCATGCGCACTTTCCTCAATGGGAGCATGTCTCAAACAGTTTACGCATTGATCTTTCCCTGGAAGACCAGTAGTAGTTTACGATGCACATCTGGGTTCATTCTGTAATGTGTGGACTGTCAGAGTGATGATGAGACAAAGAAATTGCTTCGAGATTGAATACAACAGTCAACATGCGCACTTCCCTCCATGGGAGTAATGTCTCAAACAGTCTACGCTTTGATCGTTCCCTGGAAGACCAGTAGTAGTTTCCGATGCACATCTGGTGCCATACTGTAATCTGTGGACTATCAGAGTGTTGATAAAACACAGAAATTGCATCGGGATTGAATACAACAGTCACCATGCGCACTTTCCTCCATGGGAGTAATGTCTCAAACAGTTTACGTTTTGATCGTTCCCTGGAAGACCAGTAGTAGTTTCCGATGCACATCGGGAGGCATTCTGTAATATGTGGACTATCAGAGTGTTGATGAAACACAGAAATTGCATCGGGATTGAATACAACTGTCACAATGCGCAGTTTCCTCCATTGGAGTAATGTCTCATCAGTTTACGTTTTGATCGTTCCCTGGAAGACCAGTAGTAGTTTCCGATGCACATCTGGAGGCATTCTGTAATCTGTAGACTATCAGAGTGTTGTCCAAACACAGAAATTGCATCGGAAGTGAATACAACAGTCACCAAGCGCACTTTCCTCCATAGGAGTAATTTCTCCAACGGTTTACGCTTTGATCGTTCCCTGGAAGACCAGTAGTAGTTTCCGATGCACATTCGGAGGCATTCTGTGGTCTGTGGACTATCAGAGTGTTGATAAAACACAGATTTTGCATCAGGATTGAATACAACAGTTAACATGCGCACTTCCCTCCATGGGAGTAATGTCTCAAACTGTCTACGCTTTGATCGTTCCCTGGAAGACGAGTAGTAGTTTCCGATGCACGTCTGGGGGCATTCTGTAATCTGTAAACTATCAGAGTGTTGTTCAAACACAGAAATTGCATCGGAATCGAATACAACAGTCACCATGCGCACTTTTCCTCCATGGGAGTAATGTCTCCAACAGTTTACGCTTTGATCGTTCCCCGGAAGACCAGTTGTAGTTTCCGATGCACATCTGGAGGCATTCTGTAATCTGTGGACCCTCAAAGTGTTGATGAAACACAGAAATTGCATCGGAATTGTATACGACAGTCTCCATGCGCACTTTTCTCCATGGGAGTAATGTCTCAAACAGCATTCGCTTTGATCGTTCCCTGGAAGACCAGTAGTAGTTTACGATGGACATCTGGTGTCACTCTGTAATCTGTTGACTATCAGGGTGTTGATGAAACACAGAAATTGCATCGGGATTGAATACAACA
Organism: Schistocerca gregaria; assembly: GCF_023897955.1. NCBI lineage: Eukaryota > Metazoa > Arthropoda > Insecta > Orthoptera > Acrididae > Schistocerca > Schistocerca gregaria. Next base: position 4,798,069 of record NW_026061720.1, on the reverse strand, counting down.
GTCACCATGCCCACTTTCTTCCATGGGAGTAATGTCTCAAACAGTTTACGCTTTGATCGTTCCCTGGAAGACCAGTAGTACTTTCCGATGCACATCTGGGGCAATCTGTAATATGTGGACTGTCAGAGTGTTGATGAAACACAGAAATTGCATCGGGATTGAATACAACAGTTACCATGCGCACTTTCCTCCATGGGAGTAGTGTCTCAAATAGTCAACGCTTTAATCGTTCCCTGGAAGACCAGTAGTAGTTTCCGATGCATATCTGGAGGCATTCTGTAATCTGTAAACTATCAGAGTGCTGTTCAAACACAGAAATTGCATCGGGATTGAATACAACAGTCACCATGCGCACGTTCCTCAATGAGAGTAATGTCTCAAACAGTCTACAATTTGATCGTTCCCTGGAAGACCAGTTGTAGTTTCCGATGCACATCTGGATGCATTCTGTAATCTGTGGACCATCAAAGTGTTGATGAAACACAGAAATTGCATCGGGATTGAATACAACATTCACCATGCGCACTTTTGTCCATTTGGTAATGTCTCAAACAGTCTACGCTTTGATCGTTCCCTGGAAGACCAGTCGTAGTTTCCGATGGACATCTGGAGGCATTCTGTAATCTGTAAACTATCAGAGTGTTGTTCAAACACAGAAATTACATCGGAATTGAATACAACAGTCACCATGCGCACTTTTCCTCCATGGGAGTAATGTCTCCAACAGTTTACGCTTTGATCGTTCCCTGGAAGACCAGTAGTAGTTTACGATGCACATCTGGTGTCACTCTGTAATCTGTTGACTATCAGAGTGTTGATGAAACACAGAAATTGCATCGGGATTGAATACAACAGTCACCATGCCCACTTTCTTCCATGGGAGTAATGTCTCAAACAGTTTACGCTTTGATCGTTCCCTGGAAGACCAGTAGTACTTTCCGATGCACATCTGGGGCAATCTGTAATATGTGGACTGTCAGAGTGTTGATGAAACACAGAAATTGCATCGGGATTGAATACAACAGTTACCATGCGCACTTTCCTCCATGGGAGTAGTGTCTCAAATAGTCAACGCTTTAATCGTTCCCTGGAAGACCAGTAGTAGTTTCCGATGCATATCTGGAGGCATTCTGTAATCTGTAAACTATCAGAGTGCTGTTCAAACACAGAAATTGCATCGGGATTGAATACAACAGTCACCATGCGCACGTTCCTCAATGAGAGTAATGTCTCAAACAGTCTACAATTTGATCGTTCCCTGGAAGACCAGTTGTAGTTTCCGATGCACATCTGGATGCATTCTGTAATCTGTGGACCATCAAAGTGTTGATGAAACACAGAAATTGCATCGGGATTGAATACAACATTCACCATGCGCACTTTTGTCCATTTGGTAATGTCTCAAACAGTCTACGCTTTGATCGTTCCCTGGAAGACCAGTCGTAGTTTCCGATGGACATCTGGAGGCATTCTGTAATCTGTAAACTATCAGAGTGTTGTTCAAACACAGAAATTACATCGGAATTGAATACAACAGTCACCATGCGCACTTTTCCTCCATGGGAGTAATGTCTCCAACAGTTTACGCTTTGATCGTTCCCTGGAAGACCAGTTGTAGTTTCCGATGCACATCTGGAGGCATTCTGTAATCTGTGGACCCTCAAAGTGTTGATGAAACACAGAAATTGCATCGGAATTGTATACGACAGTCTCCATGCGCACTTTTCTCCATGGGAGTAATGTCTCAAACAGTCTACGCTTTGATCGTTCCCTGGAAGACCAGTAGTAGTTTTCGATGCACATCTGGTGTCACTCTGTAATCTGTTGACTATCAGAGTGTTGATGAAGCACAGAAATTGCATCGGGATTGAATACAACAGTCACCATGCGCACTTTCTTCCATGGGAGTAATGTCTCAAACAGTTTACGCTTTGATCGTTCCCTGGAAGACCAGTAGTACTTTCCGATGCACATCTGGGGCATTCTGTAATATGTGGACTGTTAGAGTGTTGATGAAACACAGAAATTACATCGGGATTGAATACAACAGTCACCATGCGCACTTTCCTCCATGGGAGTAATGTCTCAAATAGTCTACGCTTTAATCGTTCCCTGGAAGACCAGTAGTAGTTTCCGATGCATATCTGGAGGCATTCTGTAATCTGTAAACTATCAGAGTGCTGTTCAAACACAGAAATTGCATCGGGATTGAATACAACAGTCACCATGCGCACGTTCCTCAATGAGAGTAATGTCTCAAACAGTCTACAATTTGATCGTTCACTGGAAGACCAATTGTAGTTTCCGATGCACATCTGGATGCATTCTGTAATCTGTGGACCATCAAAGTGTTGATGAAACACAGAAATTGCATCGGGATTGAATACAACAGTCACCATGCGCACTTTCCTCCATGGGAGTAATGTCTCCAACAGTTTACGCTTTGATCGTTCCCTGGAAGACCAGTTGTAGTTTCCGATGCACATCTGGAGGCATTGTGTAATCTATGGACTTTCAAAGTGTTGATGAAACACAGAAATTGCCTCGGGATTGAATACAACAGTCAATATGCGCACTTTCCTCCAAGGGAGTAATGTTTCAAACAGTCTACGCTTTGATCGTTCCCTGGAAGACCAGTAGTAGTTTCCGATGCACATCTGGATGCATTCTGTAATCTGTGGACTATCAGAGTGTTGATGAAACACACAAACTGCATCGGGATTGAATATAACAGTCACCATGCTTACTTTCCTCCATGGGAGTAATGTCTCAAACAGTCAACGCTTTGATCGTTTCCCAGAAGACCTGTAGTAGTTTCTTATGCACATGTGAAGGCATTCTGTAATCTGTGGACCTTCAAAGTGTTGACGAAACACAGAAATTGCATCGGGATTGAATACAACAGTCTCCATGCGTACTCTCCTCCATGGGAGCAATGTCTCAAACAGTTTACGCTTTGATCGTTCCCTGGAAGACCAGTACTAGTTTCCAATGCACATCTGGAGGAATTTTGTAATGTGTGGACTATCAGAGTGTTGATGATGCACAGAAATTGCATTGGGATTGAATACAACAGACACCATATGCACTTTCTTCCATGGGAGTAATGTCTCAAACAGTCTACGCTTTGATCGTTTCCTGGAAGAGCAGTAGTAGTTTCCGATGCATATCTGGAGGCATTCTGTCATCTGTGGAACATCAGAATGTTGATGAAACACAGAAATTGCATCGGGGTTTAGCACAACAGTCACCATGCGCACTTCCCTCAATGGGAGCATGTCTCAAACAGTTTACGCATTGATCTTTCCCTGGAAGACCAGTAGTAGTTTACGATGCACATCTGGGTTCATTCTGTAATGTGTGGACTGTCAGAGTGACGATGAGACAAAGAAATTGCTTCGAGATTGAATACAACAGTCAACATGCGCACTTCCCTCCATGGGAGTAATGTCTCTAACAGTCTACGCTTTTATCGTTCCCTGGAAGACCAGTAGTAGTTTCCGATGCACATCTGGTGTCATTCTGTAATCTGTGGACTATCAGAGTGTTGATAAAACACAGAAATTGCATCGGGATTGAATACAACAGTCACCATGCGCACTTTCCTCCATGGGAGTAATGTCTCAAACAGTTTACGTTTTGATCGTTCCCTGGAAGACCAGTAGTAGTTTCCGATGCACATCGGGAGGCATTCTGTAATATGTGGACTATCAGAGTGTTGATGAAACACGGAAATTGCATCGGGATTGAATACAACAGTCACCATGCGCACTTTCCTCCATGGGGGTAATGTCTCAAACAGTTTACGATTTGATCGTTCCCTGGAAGACCAGTAGTAGTTTCCGATGCATATCTGCGGGCATTCTGTAATTTGTGGACTATCAGAGTGTTGATGAAACACAGAAATTGCATCGGGATTGAATACAACTGTCACAATGCGCAGTTTCCTCCTTTGGAGTAATGTCTCATCAGTTTACGTTTTGATCGTTCCCTGGAAGACCAGTAGTAGGTTCCGATGCACATCTGGAGGCATTCTGTAATCTGTAAACTATCAGAGTTTTGTCCAAACACAGAAATTGCATCGGAAGTGAATACAACAGTCACCAAGCGCACTTTCCTCCATGGGAGTAATTTCTCCAACGGTTTACGCTTTGACCCTTCCCTGGAAGACCAGTAGTAGTTTCCGATGCACATCTGGAGGCATTCTGTGGTCTGTGGACTATCAGAGTGTTGATAAAACACAGATTTTGCATCAGGATTGAATACAACAGTTAACATGCGCACTTCCCTCCATGGGAGTAATGTCTCAAACATTCTACGCTTTGATCGTTCCCTGGAAGACCAGTAGTAGTTTCCGATGCACATCGGGAGGCATTCTGTAATGTGTGGACTATCAGAGTGTTGATGAAACACAGTAATTGCATCGGGATTGAATACAACAGTCACCATGCGCACTTTCCCCCATGGGAGTAATGTCTCAAACTGTCTACGTTTTGATCGTTCCCTGGAAGACCAGTAGTAGTTTCCGATGCACGTCTGGGGGCATTCTGTAATGTGTGGACTATCAGAATGTTGATGAAACACAGAAATTGCATCGGGATTGAATACAACTGTCGCAATGCGCACTTTCCTCCATTGGAGTAATGTCTCAAACAGTCTACGCTTTGATCGTTCCCTGGAAGACCAGTAGTAGTTTCCGATGGACATCTGGAGGCATTCTGTAATCTGTAAACTATCAGAGTGTTGTTCAAACACAGAAATTGCATCGGAATTGAATACAACAATCACCATGCGCACTTTTCCTCCATGGGAGTAATGTCTCCAACAGTTTACGCTTTGATCGTTCCCTGGAAGACCAGTTGTAGTTTCCGATGCACATCTGGAGAATTCTGTAATCTGTGGACCCTCAAAATGTTGATGAAACACAGAAATTGCATCGGAATTGTATACGACAGTCTCCATGCGCACTTTTCTCCATGGGAGTAATGTCTCAAACAGCATACGCTTTGATCGTTCCCTGGAAGACCAGTAGTAGTTTACGATGCACATCTGGTGTCACTCTGTAATCTGTTGACTATCAGAGTGTTGATGAAACACAGAAATTGCATCGGGATTGAATACAACAGTCACCATGCGCACTTTCTTCCATGGGAGTAATGTCTCAAACAGTTTACGCATTGATCGTTCCCTGGAAGACCAGTAGTACTTTCCGATGCACATCTGGGGCATTCTGTAATATGTGGACTGTCCGAGTGTTGATGAAACACAGAAATTGCATCGGGATTGAATACAACAGTCACCATGCGCACTTTCCTCCATGGGAGTAATGTCTCAAATAGTCTACGCTTTAATCGTTCCCTGGAAGACCAGTAGTAGTTTCCGATGCACATCTGGATGCATTCTGTAATCTGTGGACTATCAGAGTGTTGATGAAACACACAAACTGCATCGGGATTGAATATAACAGTCACCATGCTTACTTTCCTCCATGGGAGTAATGTCTCAAACAGTCAACGCTTTGATCGTTTCCCAGAAGACCTGTAGTAGTTTCTTATGCACATGTGAAGGCATTCTGTAATCTGTGGACCTTCAAAGTGTTGACGAAACACAGAAATTGCATCGGGATTGAATACAACAGTCTCCATGCGTACTCTCCTCCATGGGAGCAATGTCTCAAACAGTTTACGCTTTGATCGTTCCCTGGAAGACCAGTACTAGTTTCCAATGCACATCTGGAGGAATTTTGTAATGTGTGGACTATCAGAGTGTTGATGATGCACAGAAATTGCATTGGGATTGAATACAACAGACACCATATGCACTTTCTTCCATGGGAGTAATGTCTCAAACAGTCTACGCTTTGATCGTTTCCTGGAAGAGCAGTAGTAGTTTCCGATGCATATCTGGAGGCATTCTGTCATCTGTGGAACATCAGAATGTTGATGAAACACAGAAATTGCATCGGGGTTTAGCACAACAGTCACCATGCGCACTTCCCTCAATGGGAGCATGTCTCAAACAGTTTACGCATTGATCTTTCCCTGGAAGACCAGTAGTAGTTTACGATGCACATCTGGGTTCATTCTGTAATGTGTGGACTGTCAGAGTGACGATGAGACAAAGAAATTGCTTCGAGATTGAATACAACAGTCAACATGCGCACTTCCCTCCATGGGAGTAATGTCTCTAACAGTCTACGCTTTTATCGTTCCCTGGAAGACCAGTAGTAGTTTCCGATGCACATCTGGTGTCATTCTGTAATCTGTGGACTATCAGAGTGTTGATAAAACACAGAAATTGCATCGGGATTGAATACAACAGTCACCATGCGCACTTTCCTCCATGGGAGTAATGTCTCAAACAGTTTACGTTTTGATCGTTCCCTGGAAGACCAGTAGTAGTTTCCGATGCACATCGGGAGGCATTCTGTAATATGTGGACTATCAGAGTGTTGATGAAACACGGAAATTGCATCGGGATTGAATACAACAGTCACCATGCGCACTTTCCTCCATGGGGGTAATGTCTCAAACAGTTTACGATTTGATCGTTCCCTGGAAGACCAGTAGTAGTTTCCGATGCATATCTGCGGGCATTCTGTAATTTGTGGACTATCAGAGTGTTGATGAAACACAGAAATTGCATCGGGATTGAATACAACTGTCACAATGCGCAGTTTCCTCCTTTGGAGTAATGTCTCATCAGTTTACGTTTTGATCGTTCCCTGGAAGACCAGTAGTAGGTTCCGATGCACATCTGGAGGCATTCTGTAATCTGTAAACTATCAGAGTTTTGTCCAAACACAGAAATTGCATCGGAAGTGAATACAACAGTCACCAAGCGCACTTTCCTCCATGGGAGTAATTTCTCCAACGGTTTACGCTTTGACCCTTCCCTGGAAGACCAGTAGTAGTTTCCGATGCACATCTGGAGGCATTCTGTGGTCTGTGGACTATCAGAGTGTTGATAAAACACAGATTTTGCATCAGGATTGAATACAACAGTTAACATGCGCACTTCCCTCCATGGGAGTAATGTCTCAAACATTCTACGCTTTGATCGTTCCCTGGAAGACCAGTAGTAGTTTCCGATGCACATCGGGAGGCATTCTGTAATGTGTGGACTATCAGAGTGTTGATGAAACACAGTAATTGCATCGGGATTGAATACAACAGTCACCATGCGCACTTTCCCCCATGGGAGTAATGTCTCAAACTTTCTACGTTTTGATCGTTCCCTGGAAGACCAGTAGTAGTTTCCGATGCACGTCTGGGGGCATTCTGTAATGTGTGGACTATCAGAATGTTGATGAAACACAGAAATTGCATCGGGATTGAATACAACTGTCGCAATGCGCACTTTCCTCCATTGGAGTAATGTCTCAAACAGTCTACGCTTTGATCGTTCCCTGGAAGACCAGTAGTAGTTTCCGATGGACATCTGGAGGCATTCTGTAATCTGTAAACTATCAGAGTGTTGTTCAAACACAGAAATTGCATCGGAATTGAATACAACAATCACCATGCGCACTTTTCCTCCATGGGAGTAATGTCTCCAACAGTTTACGCTTTGATCGTTCCCTGGAAGACCAGTTGTAGTTTCCGATGCACATCTGGAGAATTCTGTAATCTGTGGACCCTCAAAATGTTGATGAAACACAGAAATTGCATCGGAATTGTATACGACAGTCTCCATGCGCACTTTTCTCCATGGGAGTAATGTCTCAAACAGCATACGCTTTGATCGTTCCCTGGAAGACCAGTAGTAGTTTACGATGCACATCTGGTGTCACTCTGTAATCTGTTGACTATCAGAGTGTTGATGAAACACAGAAATTGCATCGGGATTGAATACAACAGTCACCATGCGCACTTTCTTCCATGGGAGTAATGTCTCAAACAGTTTACGCATTGATCGTTCCCTGGAAGACCAGTAGTACTTTCCGATGCACATCTGGGGCATTCTGTAATATGTGGACTGTCCGAGTGTTGATGAAACACAGAAATTGCATCGGGATTGAATACAACAGTCACCATGCGCACTTTCCTCCATGGGAGTAATGTCTCAAATAGTCTACGCTTTAATCGTTCCCTGGAAGACCAGTAGTAGTTTCCGATGCACATCTGGATGCATTCTGTAATCTGTGGACTATCAGAGTGTTGATGAAACACACAAACTGCATCGGGATTGAATATAACAGTCACCATGCTTACTTTCCTCCATGGGAGTAATGTCTCAAACAGTCAACGCTTTGATCGTTTCCCAGAAGACCTGTAGTAGTTTCTTATGCACATGTGAAGGCATTCTGTAATCTGTGGACCTTCAAAGTGTTGACGAAACACAGAAATTGCATCGGGATTGAATACAACAGTCTCCATGCGTACTCTCCTCCATGGGAGCAATGTCTCAAACAGTTTACGCTTTGATCGTTCCCTGGAAGACCAGTACTAGTTTCCAATGCACATCTGGAGGAATTTTGTAATGTGTGGACTATCAGAGTGTTGATGATGCACAGAAATTGCATTGGGATTGAATACAACAGACACCATATGCACTTTCTTCCATGGGAGTAATGTCTCAAACAGTCTACGCTTTGATCGTTTCCTGGAAGAGCAGTAGTAGTTTCCGATGCATATCTGGAGGCATTCTGTCATCTGTGGAACATCAGAATGTTGATGAAACACAGAAATTGCATCGGGGTTTAGCACAACAGTCACCATGCGCACTTCCCTCAATGGGAGCATGTCTCAAACAGTTTACGCATTGATCTTTCCCTGGAAGACCAGTAGTAGTTTACGATGCACATCTGGGTTCATTCTGTAATGTGTGGACTGTCAGAGTGACGATGAGACAAAGAAATTGCTTCGAGATTGAATACAACAGTCAACATGCGCACTTCCCTCCATGGGAGTAATGTCTCTAACAGTCTACGCTTTTATCGTTCCCTGGAAGACCAGTAGTAGTTTCCGATGCACATCTGGTGTCATTCTGTAATCTGTGGACTATCAGAGTGTTGATAAAACACAGAAATTGCATCGGGATTGAATACAACAGTCACCATGCGCACTTTCCTCCATGGGAGTAATGTCTCAAACAGTTTACGTTTTGATCGTTCCCTGGAAGACCAGTAGTAGTTTCCGATGCACATCGGGAGGCATTCTGTAATATGTGGACTATCAGAGTGTTGATGAAACACGGAAATTGCATCGGGATTGAATACAACAGTCACCATGCGCACTTTCCTCCATGGGGGTAATGTCTCAAACAGTTTACGATTTGATCGTTCCCTGGAAGACCAGTAGTAGTTTCCGATGCATATCTGCGGGCATTCTGTAATTTGTGGACTATCAGAGTGTTGATGAAACACAGAAATTGCATCGGGATTGAATACAACTGTCACAATGCGCAGTTTCCTCCTTTGGAGTAATGTCTCATCAGTTTACGTTTTGATCGTTCCCTGGAAGACCAGTAGTAGGTTCCGATGCACATCTGGAGGCATTCTGTAATCTGTAAACTATCAGAGTTTTGTCCAAACACAGAAATTGCATCGGAAGTGAATACAACAGTCACCAAGCGCACTTTCCTCCATGGGAGTAATTTCTCCAACGGTTTACGCTTTGACCCTTCCCTGGAAGACCAGTAGTAGTTTCCGATGCACATCTGGAGGCATTCTGTGGTCTGTGGACTATCAGAGTGTTGATAAAACACAGATTTTGCATCAGGATTGAATACAACAGTTAACATGCGCACTTCCCTCCATGGGAGTAATGTCTCAAACATTCTACGCTTTGATCGTTCCCTGGAAGACCAGTAGTAGTTTCCGATGCACATCGGGAGGCATTCTGTAATGTGTGGACTATCAGAGTGTTGATGAAACACAGTAATTGCATCGGGATTGAATACAACAGTCACCATGCGCACTTTCCCCCATGGGAGTAATGTCTCAAACTGTCTACGTTTTGATCGTTCCCTGGAAGACCAGTAGTAGTTTCCGATGCACGTCTGGGGGCATTCTGTAATGTGTGGACTATCAGAATGTTGATGAAACACAGAAATTGCATCGGGATTGAATACAACTGTCGCAATGCGCACTTTCCTCCATTGGAGTAATGTCTCAAACAGTCTACGCTTTGATCGTTCCCTGGAAGACCAGTAGTAGTTTCCGATGGACATCTGGAGGCATTCTGTAATCTGTAAACTATCAGAGTGTTGTTCAAACACAGAAATTGCATCGGAATTGAATACAACAATCACCATGCGCACTTTTCCTCCATGGGAGTAATGTCTCCAACAGTTTACGCTTTGATCGTTCCCTGGAAGACCAGTTGTAGTTTCCGATGCACATCTGGAGAATTCTGTAATCTGTGGACCCTCAAAATGTTGATGAAACACAGAAATTGCATCGGAATTGTATACGACAGTCTCCATGCGCACTTTTCTCCATGGGAGTAATGTCTCAAACAGCATACGCTTTGATCGTTCCCTGGAAGACCAGTAGTAGTTTACGATGCACATCTGGTGTCACTCTGTAATCTGTTGACTATCAGAGTGTTGATGAAACACAGAAATTGCATCGGGATTGAATACAACAGTCACCATGCGCACTTTCTTCCATGGGAGTAATGTCTCAAACAGTTTACGCATTGATCGTTCCCTGGAAGACCAGTAGTACTTTCCGATGCACATCTGGGGCATTCTGTAATATGTGGACTGTCCGAGTGTTGATGAAACACAGAAATTGCATCGGGATTGAATACAACAGTCACCATGCGCACTTTCCTCCATGGGAGTAATGTCTCAAATAGTCTACGCTTTAATCGTTCCCTGGAAGACCAGTAGTAGTTTCCGATGCACATCTGGAGGCATTCTGTAGTCTGTTTACTATCAGAGTGATGATGAAACACAGAAATTGCATCGAGATTGAATACAACAGTCAGCAAGCGCACTTTCCTCCATGGCAGTAATGTCTCAAATGGTCTACGATTTGATCGTTCCCTGCAAGACCAGTAGTAGTTTCCATTGCACATCTGGAGGAATTCTGTAATCTGTGGACCTTCAAAGTGTTGATGAAACACAGAAATTGCATCGGGATTGAATACAACAGTCACCATGCGCACTTTCTTCCATGGGAGTATTGTCTCAAACAGTTTACGCTTTGATCGTTCCCTGGAAGACCAGTAGTACTTTCCGATGCACATCTGGGGCATTCTGTAATATATGGACTGTCAGAGTGTTGATGAAACACAGAAATTGCATCGGGATTGAATACAACAGTCACCATACTCACTTTTCTCCATGGGAGTAATGTCTCAAATAGTCAACGCTTTAATCGTTCCCTGGAAGACCAGTAGTAGTTTCCGATGCATATCTGGAGGCATTCTGTAATCTGTAAACTATCAGAGTGCTGTTCAAACACAGAAATTGCATCGGGATTGAATACAACAGTCACCATGCGCACGTTCCTCAATGAGAGTAATGTCTCAAACAGTCTACAATTTGATCGTTCCCTGGAAGACCAGTTGTAGTTTCCGATGCACATCTGGATGCATTCTGTAATCTGTGGACGATCAAAGTGTTGATGAAACACAGAAATTGCATCGGGATTGAATACAACATTCACCATGCGCACTTTTGTCCAGTTGGTAATGTCTCAAACAGTCCAAGCTTTGATCGTTCCCTGCTAGACCGGTAGTAGTTTCCAATGCAAATCTGGAAGCATCCTGTATTCTGTGGACTTTCAAAGTTTTGATGAAACACAGAAATTGCCTCGGGATTGAATACAACAATCACCATGGGTACTTTCCTCCATTGGAGTAACGTCTCAAAGAGTCTACGCTTTGATCGTTCCCTGGAAGACCAGTAGTAGTTTCCGATGCACATCTGGAGGCATTCTGTAGTCTGTTTACTATCAGAGTGTTGATGAAACACAGAAATTGCATCGGGATTGAATACAACAGTCACCATGCGCACGTTCCTCCATAGGAGTTATGTCGCAAACAGTCTACGCATTGATCGTTCCCTGGAAGACCAGTTGTAGTGTCCGATGCACATCTGGAGGAATTCTGTAATCTGTGGACCTTCAAAGTGTTGATGAAATACAAAAATTGCATAGGGATTGAATACAACAGTCACCATGCGCACTTTCCTCCATGGGAGCATGTCTCAAACAGTTTACGCATTGATCGTTCCCTGGAAGAGCAGTAGTAATTTACGTTGCACATCTGGGGGCATTCTGTAATGTGTGGACTATCAGAGTGATGATGAAACACAGAAATTGCATCGAGATTGAGATCAACAGTCACCAAGCGCACTTTCCTCCATGGCAGTAATGTCTCAAATGGTCTACGATTTAATCGTTCCCTGCAAGACCAGTAGTAGTTTCCATTGCACATCTGGAGGAATTCTGTAATCTGTGGACCTTCAAAGTGTTGATGAAACACAGAAATTGCGACGGGATTGACTACAACAGTCACCATGCGCACTTTCCTCCATGGGAGTAATGTCTCAAACAGTTTACGCTTTGATCGTTCCATGGAAGACCAGTAGTAGTTTCCGATGCACATCTGGAGGCATTCTGTAATTTGTAAACTATCAGAGTGTTGTTCAAACACAGAAATTGCATCGAGATTGAATACTACAGTCACCATGCGCACTTTCCTCCATGGGAATAACGTCTCAAACCGTTTACACTTTGATCGTTCCCTGGAAGACCAGTAGTAGTTTGCGATGCACATCTGGGGGCACTCTGTAATTTGTGGTCTATCAGAGTGTTGATGAAACACAGGAATTGCATCGGGATTGAATACAACAGTCACCATGCGCACGTTCCTCAATGAGAGTAATGTCTCAAACAGACTACAATTTGATCGTTCCCTGGGAGACCAGTTGTAGTTTCCGATGCACATCTGGAAGCATTCTGTAATCTGTGGACCATCAAAGTGTTGATGAAACACAGAAATTGCATCGGGATTGAATACAACATTCACCATGCGCACTTTTGTCCATTTGGTAATGTCTCAAAGAGTCTACGCTTTGATCGTTCCCTGCTACACCGGTAGTAGTTTCCAATGCACATCTGGAAGCATTCTGTATTCTGTGGACTTTCAAAGTTTTGATGAAACACAGAAATTGCCTCGGGATTGAATACAACAATCACCATGCGTACTTTCCTCCATTGGAGTAACGTCTCAAATAGTCTACGCTTTGATCGTTCCCTGGAAGACCAGTAGTAGTTTCCGATGCACATCTGGAGGCATTCTGTAGTCTGTTTACTATCAGAGTGTTGATGAAACACAGAAATTGCTTCGGGATTGAATACAACAGTCACCATGCGCACGTTCCTCCATAGGAGTTATGTCGCAAACAGTCTACGCTTTGATCGTTCCCTGGAAGACCAGTTGTAGTGTTCGATGCACATCTGGAGGAATTCTAAAATCTGTGGACCTTCAAAGTGTTGATGAAATACAAAGATTGCATAGGGATTGAATACAACAGTCACCATGCGCACGTTCCTCCATTTGAGCAATGTCTCAAACAGTCTACGCTTTGATCATTCGCTGGAAGACCAGTAGTAGTTTCCGATGCACATCTGGAGGCATTCTGTTATCTGTGGAACATCAGAATGTTGATGAAACACAGACATTGCATCGGGATTGAATACAACAGTCACCATGCGCACTTTCCTCCATGGCAGTAATGTCTCAAATGGTCTACGATTTGATCGTTCCCTGCAAGACCAGTAGTAGTTTCCATTGCACATCTGGAGGAATTCTGTAATCTGTGGACCTTAAAAGTGTTGATGAAATACAGATATTGCATCGGGATTGAATACAACAGTCACCATACGCACTTTCCTCCATTGGGGTAATGTCTCAAACAGTCTACACTTTCATCGTTCCCTGTAAGAACAGTAATAGTTTCCGATGCACATCTGGAGGCATTATGTAATCTGTGGAACATCAGAATGTTGATGAAACACAGACATTGCATCGGGATTGAATACAACAGTCACCATGCGCACTTTCCTCCATGGGAGTAATGTCTCAAACAGTTTACGCTTTGATTGTTCCCTGGAAGACCAGTAGTAGTTTACGATGCACATCTGGGGGCATTCTGTAATGTGTGGACTATGAGAGTGTTGATGAAACACAGAAATTGCATCGGGGTTGAATACAACAGTCACCATTTGCACTTTCCTCCATGGGAGTAATGTCTCAAACAGTTTACGGTTTGATCGTTCCATGGAAGACCAGTAGTAGTTTTTGATGCACATCTGGAGGCATTCTGTAATTTGTGGACTATCAGAGTGTTGATGAAACACAGGAATTGCATCGGGATTGAATACAACAGACACCATGCGCACTTTCCTCCATGGGAGTAATGTCTCAAACAGTCTACGCTTTGATCCTTCCCTGACAGACCAGTAGTAGTTTCCGATGCACATCTGGAGGGATTCTGTGGTCTGTGGACTATCAGAGTGTTGATGAAACACAGATATTGCATCAGGATTGAATACAACAGTCACCATGATCACTTACCTCCTTGGAAATAATGTCTCAAACAGTCTACGCTTTGATCGTTCCCTGGAAGACCAGTAGTAGTTTCCGATGTACATCTGGAGGCATTCTGAAATCTGTGGACCTTCAAAGTGTTGATGAAACACAGAAATTGCATCGGGATTGAATACGACAGTCTCCATGCGCACTTTCCTCCATGGGAGTAATGTCTCAAACTGCCTACGCTTTGATCGTTCCCTGGAAGAGCAGTAGTAGTTTCCGATGCACATCTGGTGTCATTCTGTAATCTGTGGACTATCAGAGTGTTGATGAAACACAGAAATTGCATCGGGATTGAATACAACAGTCACCATGCGGACTTTCCTCCATGGGAGTAATGTCTCAATCAGTTTACGTTTTGATCGTTCCCTGGAAGACCAGTAGTAGTTTCCGATGCACATCTGGAGGCATTCTGTAATCTGTAAACTATCAGAGTGTTGTCCAAACACAGAAATTGCATCGGAAGTGAATACAACAGTCACCAAGCGCACTTTCCTCCATGGGAGTAATTTCTCCAACGGTTTACGCTTTGATCCTTCCCTGGAAGACCAGTAGTAGTTTCCGATGCACATCTGGAGGCAGTCTGTGGTCTGTGGACTATCAGAGTGTTGATAAAACACATATTTTGCATCAGGATTGAATACAACAATTAACATGCGCACTTCCCTCCATGGGAGTAATGTCTCAAACATTCTACGATTTGATCGTTCCCTGGAAGACCAGTAGTAGTTCCGATGCACATAGGGAGGCATTCTGTAATGTGTGGACTATCAGAGTGTTTATGAAACACAGTAATTGCATCGGGATTGAATACAACAGTCACCATGCGCACTTTCCCACATGGGAGTAATCTCTCAAAATGTCTACGCTTTGATCGTTCCCTGGAAGACCAGTAGTAGTTTCCGATGCACGTCTGGGGGCATTCTGTAATGTGTGGACTATCAGAATGTTGATGAAACACAGAAATTGCATCGGGATTGAATACAACTGTCACAATGCGCACTTTCCTCCATTGGAGTATGTCTCAAACAGTCTACGCTTTGATCGTTCCCTGGAAGACCAGTAGTAGTTTCCGATGGACATCTGGAGGCATTCTCTAATCTGTAAACTATCAGAGTGTTGTTCAAACACAGAAATTGCATCGGAATTGAATACAACAGTCACCATGCGCACTTTTCCTCCATGGGAGTAATGTCTCCAACAGTTTACGCTTTGATCGTTCCCTGGAAGACCAGTTGTAGTTTCCGATGCACATCTGCAGGCATTCTGTAATCTGTGGACCCTCAAAGTGTTGATGAAACACAGAAATTGCATCGGAATTGTATACGACAATCTCCATGCGCACTTTTCTCCATGGGAGTAATGTCTCAAACAGCATACGCTTTGATCGTTCCCTGGAAGACCAGTAGTAGTTTACGATGCACATCTGGTGTCATTCTGTAATCTGTTGACTATCAGAGTGTTGATGAAACACAGAAATTGCATCGGGATTGAATACAACAGTCACCATGCGCACTTTCTTCCATGGGAGTAATGTCTCAAACAGTTTACGCTTTGATCGTTCCCTGGAAGACCAGTAGTAATTTCCGATGCACATCTGGGGCATTCTGTAATATGTGGACGGTCAGAGTGTTGATGAAACACAGGAATTGCATCGGGATTGAACACAACAGTCACCATGCGCACTTTCCTCCATGGGAGTAATGTCTCAAATAGTCTACGCTTTAATCTTTCCCTGGAAGACCAGTAGTAGTTTCCGATGCATATCTGGAGGCATTCTGTAATCTGTAAACTATCAGAGTGCTGTTCAAACACAGAAATTGCATCAGGATTGAATACAACAGTCACCATGCGCACGTTCCTCAATGAGAGTAATGTCTCACACAGTCTACAATTTGATCGTTCCCTGGAAGACCAGTTGTAGTTTCCGATGCACATCTGGATGCATTCTGTAATCTGTGGACCATCAAAGTGTTGATGAAACACAGAAATTGTATCGGGGTTATCACAACAGTCACCATGCGCACTTTCCTCCATGGGAGCATGTCTCAAACAGTTTACGCATTGATCGTTCCCTGGAAGAGCAGTAGTAGTTTCCGTTGCACATCTGGAGGAATTCTGTAATCTGTGGACCTTCAAAGTGTTGCTGAAACACAGAAATTGCTACGGGATTGACTACAACAGTCACCATGCGCACTTTCCTCCATGGGAGTAATGTCTCAAACAGTCTACGCTTTGATCGTTTCCTGCAAGACCAGTAGTAGTTTCCGATGCAAATCTGGAGGCATTCTGTAATCTGTGGACCTTAAAAGTGTTGATGAAATACAGAAATTGCATCGGGATTGAATACGACAGTCTCCATGCGCACTTTCCTCCATGGGAGTAATGTCTCAAACTGCCTACGCTTTGATCGTTCCCTGGAAGACCAGTAGTAGTTTCCGATGCACATCTGGAGGCAGTCTGTGGTCTGTGGACTATCAGAGTGTTGATAAAACACATATTTTGCATCAGGATTGAATACAACAGTCACCATGCGCACTTTCCTCCATGGGAGTAATGTCTCAAACAGTCTACGCTTTGATCGTTTCCTGCAAGACCAGTAGTAGTTTCCGATGCAAATCTGGAGGCATTCTGTAATCTGTGGACATTCAAAGTGTTGATAAAACACAGAAATTGCATCGGGATTGAATACGAATGTCACCATGCGCACTCTCCTCCATGGGAGTAATGTCTCAAACATTGTACGCTTTGATCGTTCCCGGGAAGACCAATAGTAGTTTCCGATGCACATCTGGTGTCATTCTGTAATCTGTGGACTATCAGAGTGTTGATGAAACACAGAAATTGCATCGGGATTGAATACAACAGTCGCCATGAGCTCTTTCCTACTTGGGAGTAATGTCCCAAACAGTTTACGCTTTGATCTTTCCCTGGAAGACCAGTAGTATTTTCCGATGCACATCTGGAAGCATTCTGTAATCCGTAAACTATCAGAGTGTTGTTCAAACACAGAAATTGCATCGGGATTGAATACAACAGACACCATGCGCACTTTCCTCCATGGGTGTAATGTCTCAAAGAGTCTACGCTTTTATCGTACCCTGGAAGACCAGTAGTTGTGTCCGATGCACATCTGGAGGCATTCTGCAATCTGTGGATCTTCAAAGTGTTGATGAAACACAGAAATTGCATCGGGATTGAATACAACAGTCACCATGCGCACTTTCCTCCATGGGAGTAATGTCTCAAACAGTTTACGCTTTGATCGTTCCATGGAAGACCAGTAGTAGTTTCCGATGCACATCTGGAGGCATTCTGTAATCTGTGGACCTTCAAAGTGTTGATGAAACACAGAAATTGCATCGGGATTGAATACGACAGTCTCCATGCGCACTTCCTCCATGGGAGTAATGTCTCAAACAGTCTACGATTTGATCGTTCCCTTGAAGACCAGCTGTAGTTTCCGATGCACATCTGGAGGTATTCTGTAAACTGTGGACCTTCAAAGTGTTGATGAAATACAGAAATTGCCTCGGGATTGAATACAACAGTCACCATGCGCACTTTCCTAAATGGGAGTAATGTCTCAAACAGTCTACGCTTTGATCGTTCCCAGGAAGACCAGTAGTAGTTTCCTATGCAGATCTGGAGGCATTCCGTGGTCTGTGGACTATCAGAGTGTTGATGAAACACAGATATTGCATCAGGATTGAATACAACAGTCACCATGCGCACTTTCCTCCATGGGAGTAATGTCTCAAACAGTCTACGCTTTGATCGTTCCCTGGAAGACCAGTAGTAGTTTCCGATGCACATCTGGAGGCATTCTAGAATCTGTGGACCTTCAAAGTGTTGATGAAACACAGAAATTGCATCGGGATTGAATACGACAGTCTCCATGAGCACATTCCTCCATGGGAGTAATGTCTAAAACAGCCTACGCTTTGATCGTTCCCTGGAAGACCAGTAGTAGTTTCCGATGCACATCTGGCAGCATTCTGTAATCTGTGGACTATCTGAGTGTTGATGAAACACAGAAATTGCATCGGGATTGAGTACAACAGTCACCATGCGCACTTTCCTCCATGATAGTAATGTCTCAAACAGTTTACGCTTTGATCGTTCCCTGGAAGACCAGTAGTGGTTTACGATGCACATCTGGGCTCATTCTGTAATGTGTGGACTATGAGAGTGTTGATGAAACACAGAAATTGCATCGGGATTGAATACAACAGACACCATGCCCACTTTCCTCCATGTTTGTAATGTCTCAAAGAGTCTACGCTTTTATCGTACCCTGGAAGACCAGTAGTAGTGTCCGATGCACATCTAAAGGCATTCTGCAATCTGTGGATCTTTAAAGTGTTGATGAAACGCAGAAATTGCCTCGGGATTGAATGCAAAAGTCATCATGCGCATTTTCCTACATGGGAGTAATGTCACAAACAGTCTACGCTTTGATCCTTCCCTGGAAGACCAGTAGTAGTTTCGGATGCACATCTGCATTCTGTAATCTGTGGAACATCAGAATGTTGATGAAACACAGAAATTGCATCGGGATTAAATACAACATTCAACATGCGCACTTTCCTCCATTTGAGTAGTGTCAGAAACAGTTTACGATTTGATCGTTCCCTGGAAGACCAGTAGTAGTTTACGATGCACATCTTTAGGAATTCTGTAAACTGTGGACCTTCGAAGTGTTGATGAAACACAGAAATTGCATCGGGATTGAATACAACAGTCACCTTGCGCACTTTCCTCCATGGGAGTAATGTCTCAAACTGTCATTGCTTTGATCGTTCCCTGAAGACCAGTAGTAGTTTCCGATGCACATCTAGTGTCATTCTGTAACCTGTGGACTATGAGGGTGTTGATGAAACACAGAAATTGCCTCGGTATCTAATACAGCAGTCACCATGCGCACTTTCCTCCATGGGAGTAATGTCTCAAACAGTTAACGCTTTGATCGTTCCCTGGAAGGCCTGTAGTAGTTTACGACGCACATCTGGGGGCATTCTGTAATGTGTATACTATCAGAGTTTTGAAGAAACACAGAAATTGCATCGCGATTGAATACAACAGTCACCATGCGCACATTCCTCCATGGGAGTAATGTCTCAAATAGTCTACGCTTTGATCGTTCCCTGCAAGACCAGTGGTAGTTTCTGATGCACATCTGGAGGAATTCTGTAAACTGTGGACCTTCAAAGTGTTGATGAATCACAGAAATTGCCTCGGGATTGAATACAACAGTCACCATGCGCACTTTCCTACATGGGAGTAATGTCTCAAACAGTCTACGCTTTGATCGTTCCCTGGAAGACCAGTAGTAGTTTCCGATGCACATCTAAAGGCATTCTGTAATCTGTGGACCTTCAAAGTGTTAATGAAACACAGAAATTGCATCGGGATTGAATACAACAGTCACCATGCGCACTTCCCTCCATGGGTGTAATGTCTCAAACAGTCTACGCTTTGATCGTTCCCTGCAAAACCAGTAGTAGTTTCCGATGCACATCTGGAGGAATTCTGTAATCTGTGGAATATCAGAGTGTTGATGAAACACAGAAATTGCATCGGGATTGAATACAACAGTCACCATGCGCACCTTAGTCCATGGGAGTAACGTCTCAAACAGCTTACGCTTTGATCGTTCCATGGAAGACCAGTAGTAGTACCCGATGCACATCTGGGGGCATTCTGTAATGTGTGGACTATCAGAGTGTTGATGAAACACAGAATTTGCATCGGAATTGAATACAACAGTCACCATGCGCACTTTCCTCCATGGGAGTAATGTCCCAAAGAGTCTACGCTTTGATCGTTTCCTGGAAGACCAGTAGTAGTTTCCGATGCACATCTAAATTCATTCTGTAATCTGTGGACCTACAAAGTGTTGATGAAACACAGAAATTGCATCGGGATTGAATACAACAGTCACCATGCGCACTTTCCTCCATGGGAGTAATGTCTCAAACAGTCTACGCTTTGATCGTTCACTGCAAGACCAGTAATAGTTTCCGATGCACATCTTTTGTCATTCTGTAACCTGTGGATTATCAGGGTGTTGATGAAACACAGAAATTGCCGCGGGATTGAATACAACAGTCACCATGCGCACTTTCCACCATGGGAGTAATGTCTCAAACAGTCTACGATTTGATCGTTTCATGGAAGACCAGTAGTAGTTTCCGATGCACATCTAAAGGCATTCTGTAATCTGTGGACCTTCAAAGTGTTGATGAAACACAGATATTGCATCGGGATTGAATACAACAGTCACCATGTGCACTTTCCTCCATGGGTGTAATGTCTCATACAGTTTACGCTTTGATCGTTCCCTGGAAGACCAGTAGTAGTTTCCGATGCACATCTGGAGGAATTCTGTAATCTGTGGACTATCAGGGTGTGATGAAACACAGAAATTACATCGGGATTGAATACAACAGTCACCATGCGCACTTTAATCCATGGGAGTAATGTCTCAAACTATCATATCTTTGATCGTTCCCTGAAAACCAGTAGTAGTTTCCGATGCACATCTAGTGTCATTCTGTAACCTCTGGACTATGAGGGTGTTGATGAAACACAGAAATTGCCCTGGCATCTAATACAACAGTCACCATGCGCACTTTCCTCCATGGGAGTAATGTCTCAAACAGTCTACGCTTTGATCGTTTCCTGCAAGACCAGTAGTAGTTTCCGATGCACATCTGGGGGCATTCTGTAATGTGTGTCCTATCAAAGTGTTGATGAAACACAGAAATTGCATCGGGATTGAATACAAGAGTCACCATGCGCACTTTCCTCCATGGGAGTAATGTCTCAAACAGTCTACGGTTTGATCGTTTCCTGGAAGACCAGTAGTAGTTTCCGATGCACATCTGGAGGCGTTCTGTAATATGTGGACCTTCAAAGTGTTGATGAAACACAGAAATTGCATCGGGATTGAATACAACAGTCACCATGCGCACTTTCCTCCATGGGAGTAATGTCTCAAACAGTCTACGCTTTGATCGTTCCCTGGAAGACCAGTAGTAGATTCCGATGCACAGCTGGAGGCATTCTGTAATTTGTGGAACATCAGAATGTTGATGAAACACAGAAATTGCATCGGGATTGTATACAACATACACTATGCGCACTTTCCTCCATGGGAGTAGTGTCTCAAACAGTTAACGCTTTGATCGTTCCCTGGAAGACCAGTAGTAGTTTACGAATCACATCTGGCGGCATTCTGTAATTTTTATACTATCAGAGTTTTGAAGAAACACGGAAATTGCATCGGGATTGAATACAATAGTCACCATGCATACATTCCTCCGTGGGAGTAATGTCTCAAACAGTCTACGATTTGATCGTTTCCTGCAAGAACAGTAGTAGTTTCCGATGCACATCTGGGGGCATTCTGTAATGTGTGTCCTATCAAAGTGTTGATGAAACACAGAAATTGCATCGGGATTGAATACAAGAGTCACCATGCGCACTTTCCTCCATGGGAGTAATGTCTCAAACAGTCTACGGTTTGATCGTTTCCTGGAAGACCATTAGTAGTTTCCGATGCACATCTGCAGGCGTTCTGTAATATGTGGACCTTCAACGTGTTGATGAAACACAGAAATTGCATTGGGATTGAATACAACAGTCACCATGCGCACTTTCTTCCATGGGAGTAATGTCTCAAACATTCTACGCTTTGATCGTTCCCTGCAAAACCAGTAGTAGTTTCCGATGCACATCTGGAGGAATTCTGTAATCTGTGGACTATCAGAATGTTGATGAAACACAAAAATTGCATCGGGATTGAATACAACAGTCACCATGCGCAATTTTTCCTCCATGGGAGTAATGTCTCAAACCGTCTACGTTTTGATCGTTCATTGGAAGGCCAGTAGTAGTTTCCGATGCACATCTGGATTCATTCTGTAATCTGTGCCCTATCAGAGTGTTGTTGAAACACAGAAATTGCATCGGGATTGAATACAACAGTCACTATGCGCACTTTCCTCCATGGGAGTAATGTCTCAAACAGTCTAAGCTTTGATCGTTCCCTGGAAGACCATTAGTAGTTTCCGATGCACATCTGGAGGCATTAAGTAATCTCTGGACTGTCAGAGTGTTGTTGAAACACAGAAATTGCATCGGGATTGAATACAACAGTCACCATGCGCACTTTCCAATATGGGAGTATTGTCTCAAACAGTCTACGATTTGATCGTTCCCTGGAAGACCAGCAGTAGTTTACGATGCACATCTGGTGTCTTTCTGTAATCTGTGGACCTTCAAATTGTTGATGAAAGACAGAAATTGCCCCGGGATTTAATACAACAGTCACCAAGCGCACTTTCCTCCATGTGAGTAATGCCTGAAACAGTCTAAGTTTTGATCGTTCCCTGTAAGACCAGTAGTAGTTTCCGATGTACATCTGGAGGCATTCTGTAATCTGTGGACTATCCGGGTATTGTTGAAACACAGAAATTGCATCGGGATTGAATACAACTGTCACCATGCGCACATTCCTCCATGGGAGTAATGTCTCAAACAGTCTACGCTTTGATCGTTCCCTGGAAGACCAGTAGTAGTTTCCGATGCACATCTAAAGGCATTCTGTAATCTGTGGACCTTCAAAGTGTTGATGGAACACAGAAACTGCCACGGGATTGAATACAACTGTCATCAAGCACATTTTCCTCCATGGGAGTAATGTCTCAAACAGTCTACGTTCTGATCGTTCCCTGGGAGGCCAGAAGTAGTTTCCGATGCACATCTGGGGTCATTCTGTAATGTGTGGACCATCAGAGTGTTGAAGAAACACAGAAATTGCATCGGGATTGAATACAACAGTCACCATGCGCACTTTCCACCATGGGAGTAATTTCTCAAACAGTTTACGCTTTGATCGTTCCCTGGAAGACCAGTAGTAGTTTCCGATGCACATCTGTAGGTATTCTGTAATCTGTGGACCTTCAAAGTGTTGATGAAAGACAGAAATTGCCTCGGGATTGAATACATCAGTCACCATGAGCACTTTCCTCCATGGGAGTAATGTCTCAAAGAGTCTACACTTTGATCGTTCCTGGAAGACCAGTAGTAGTTTCCGATGCACATCTGGTGTCATTCTGTAATCTGTGGACTATCAGGGTGTTGATGAAACACAGAAATTGCATCGGGATTGAATACAACAGTCACCATGCGCACTTTCCACCATGGGAGTAATTTCTCAAACAGTTTACGCTTTGATCTTTCCCTGGAAGACCAGTTGTAATTTCCGATGCACATCTGGAGGCATTCTGTAATCTGTGGACTTTCAAAGTATTGATGAAACACAGAAATTGCATCAGGATTGAATACAACAGTCACCATGCGCAATTTTCCTCCATGGGAGTAATGTCTCAAACGGTCTACGTTTTGATCGTTCATTGGAAGACCAGTAGTAGTTTCCGATGCACATCTGGAGGCATTCTGTAATCTGTGCACTATCAGAGCGTTGTTGAAACACAGAAATTGCATCGGGATTGAATACAACAGTCACCATGAGCAGTTTCCTCCATGGGAGTAATGTCTCACACAGTCTACGCTTTGATCGTCCCCTGGAAGACCAGTAGTAGTTTCCGATGCACATCTGGTGGCATTCTGTTATCTGTGGACTATCGGATTGTTGATGAATCACCGAAATTGCATCGGGATTGAATACAACTGTCACCATGCGCACTTTCCTCCACGGGAGTATTGTCTCAAACAGTCTACGCTTTGATCGTTCCCTGGAAGACCAGTAGTAGTTTCCGATGCACATCTGGAGGTATTCTGTAATCTGTGCACTATCAGAGTGTTGTTGAAACCCAGAAATTGCATCCGGATTGAATACAACAGTCACCATGATCACTTTCCTCCATGGGAGTAATATCTCAAAGAGTCTACACTTTGATCGTTACTGGAAGGCCAGTAGTAGTTTCCGATGCACATCTGGTGTCATTCTGTAATCTGTGGACTATCAGAGTGTTGATGAAACAAAGAAATTGCATTGGGATTGAATACAACAGTCACCATGCGCACTTTCCACCATGGGAGTAATTTCTCAAACAGTTTACGCTTACATCGTTCCCTTGAAGACCAGTAGTAGTTTCCGATGCACATGTGTAGGTATTCTGTAATCTGTGGACCTTCAAAGTGTTGATGAAAGACAGAAATTGCCTCGGGATTGAATACAACGTTCACCATGAGCACTTTCCTCCATGGGAGTAATGTCTCAAAGAGTCTACACTTTGATCGTTCCTGGAAGACCAGTGGTAGTTTCCGATGCACATCTGGTGTCATTCTGTAATCTGTGGACTATCAGAGTGTTGATGAAACACAGAAATTGCATCGGGATTGAATACAACAGTCACCATGCGCACTTTCCACCATGGGAGTAATTTCTCAAACAGTTTACGCTTTGATCGTTCCCTGGAAGACCAGTAGTAGTTTCCAATGCACATATGGAGGTATTCTGTAATCTGTGGACCTACAAAGTGTTGATGAAAGACAGAAATTGCCTCGGGATCGTATACAACAATCACCATGAGCAGTTTCCTCCATGGGAGTATTGTCTCAAACAGTCTAAGCTTTGATCGTTCCCAGGAAGACCATTAGTAGATTCCGATGCACATCTGGAGGCATTCAGTAATCTCTGGACTGTCAGAGTGTTGTTGAAACACAGAAATTGCATCGGGATTGAATACAACAGTCACCCATGCGCACTTTCCTCCATGGGAGTAATGTCTCAAGCAGTCTACGCTTGATCGTTCCCTGGAAGACCAGTAGTAGTTTCCGATGCACATCTGGCGGCATTCTGTAATCTGTGGACTTTTAGAGTGTTATGAAACACAGAAATTGCATCGGGGTTGAATACAACAGTCACCACGCACATGTTCCTCAATGGGAGTATTGTCTCAAACAACCTACGCTTTGATCTTTCCCTGGAAGACCAGTTGTACTTTCCGATGCACATCTGGAGGCATTCTGTAATCTGTGAACTTTCAAAGTATTGATGAAACACACAAATTGCATCGGGATTGAATACAACAGTCACCATGCGCAATTTTCCTCCATGGGAGTAATGTCTCAAACAGTCTACGTTTTGATCGTTCATTGGAAGGCCAGTAGTAGTTTCCGATGCACATCTGGAGGCATACTGTAATCTGTGCAATATCAGAGTGTTGTTGAAACACAGAAATTGCATCGGGATTGAATACAACAGTCACTATGCGCACTTTCCTCCATGGGAGTAGTGTCTCAAACAGTCTAAGTTTTGATCGTTCCCTGGAAGACCATTAGTAGTTTCCGATGCACATCTGGAGGCATTAAGTAATCTTTGGACTGTCAGAGTGTTGTTGAAACACAGAAATTGCATCGGGATTGAATACAACAGTCACCATGCGCACTTTCCTATATGGGAGTATTGTCTCAAACAGTCTACGATTTGATCGTTCCCTGGAAGACCAGTAGTAGTTTACGATGCACATCTGGTGTCAGTCTGTACTCTGTGGTCTATCAGAGTGTTGATGAAACACAGATATTGCATCGGGATTGAATACAACAGTCACCATGCGCACTTTCCTATATGGGAGTAATGTTTCAAACAGTTTACACTTTCATCGTTCCCTGGAAGACCAGTAGTAGTTTCCGATGCACATCTGGGGGCATTCTGAATTGTGTGGACCATCAGAGTGTTGAAGAAACACAGAAATTGCATCGGGATTGAATACAACAGTCACCATGCGCACTTTCCACCATGGGAGTAATTTCTCAAACAGTTTACGCTTTGATCGTTCCCTGGAAGACCAGTAGTAGTTTCCGATGCACATCTGGAGGTATTCTGTAATCTGTGGACCTACAAAGTGTAGATGAAAGACTGAAATTGCCTCGGGATTGAATACAACAGTGACCATGAGCAGTTTCCTCCATGGGAGTAACGTCTCAAGCAGTCTACTCTTTGATCGTTCCCTGGAAGACGAGTAGTAGTTTCCGATGCACATCCGGAGGCATTCTGTAATCTGTGCACTATCAGAGTGTTGTTGAAACACAGAAATTGCATCGGGATTGAATACAACAGTCACCATGCGCACTTTCCTCCATGGGAGTAATGTCTCAAACAGTCTACGCTTTGATCGTTCCCTGGAAGACCAGTAGTAGTTTCCGATGCACATCTGGCGGCATTCTGTAATCTGTGGACTATCAAAGTATTGATGAAACACAGAAATTGCATCGGGATTGAATACAACAGTCACCATGCGCACTTTCCTATATGGGAGTATTGTCTCAAACAGTCTACGATTTGATCGTTCCCTGGAAGACCAGTAGTAGTTTACGATGCACATCTGGTGTCATTCTGTAATGTGTGGACCATCAGAGTGTTGAAGAAACACAGAAATTGCATCGGGATTGAATACAACAGTCACTATGCGCACTTTCCTCCATGGGAGTAATGTCTCAAAGAGTCTAAGCTTTGATCGTTCCCTGGAAGACCATTAGTAGTTTCCGATGCACATCTGGAGGCATTAAGTAATCTCTGGACTGTCAGAGTGTTGTTGAAACACAGAAATTGCATCGGGATTGAATACAACAGGCACCATGCGCACTTTCCTATATGGGAGTATTGTCTCAAACAGTCTACGATTTGATCGTTCCCTGGAAGACCAGTAGTAGTTTACGATGCACATCTGGTGTCATTCTGTACTCTGTGGTCTATCAGAGTGTTGATGAAACACAGATATTGCATCGGGATTGAATACAACAGTCACCATGCGCACTTTCCTATATGGGAGTAATGTTTCAAACAGTTTACACTTTCATCGTTCCCTGGAAGACCAGTAGTAGTTTCCGATGCACATCTGGGGGCATTCTGAATTGTGTGGACCATCAGAGTGTTGAAGAAACACAGAAATTGCATCGGGATTGAATACAACAGTCACCATGCGCACTTTCCACCATGGGAGTAATTTCTCAAACAGTTTACGCTTTGATCGTTCCCTGGAAGACCAGTAGTAGTTTCCGATGCACATCTGGCGGCATTCTGTAATCTGTGGACTTTTAGAGTGTTATGAAACACAGAAATTGCATCGGGATTGAATACAACAGTCACCACGCACACATTCCTCAATGGGAGTATTGTCTCAAACAACCTACGCTTTGATCTGTCCCTGGGAGACCAGTTGTAATTTCCGATGCACATCTGGAGGCATTCTGTAATCTCTGGACTTTCAAAGTATTGATGAAACACAGAAATTGCATCGGGATTGAATACAACAGTCACCATGCGCAATTTTCCTCCATGGGAGTAATGTCTCAAACAGTCTACGCTTTGATCGTTCATTGGAAGACCAGTAGTAGTTTCCGATGCACATTTGGAGGCATTCTGTAATCTGTTCACTATCAGAGTGTTGTTGAAACACAGAAATTGCATCGGGATTGAATACAACAGTCACTATGCGCACTTTCCTCCATAGGAGTAATGTCTCAAACAGTCTAAGGTTTGATCGTTCCCTGGAAGACCATTAGTAGTTTCCGATGCACATCTGGAGGCATTAAGTAATCTCTGGACTGTCAGAGTGTTGTTGAAACACAGAAATAGCATCGGGATTGAATACAACAGTCACCATGCGCACTTTCCTATATGGTAGTATTGTCTCAAACAGTCTACGATTTGATCGTTCCCTGGAAGACCAGTAGTAGTTAACGATGCACATCTGGTGTCATTCTGTAATGTGTGGACCATCAGAGTGTTGAAGAAACACAGAAATTGCATCGGGATTGAATACAACAGTCACTATGCGCACTTTCCTCCATGGGAGTAATGTCTCAAAGAGTCTAAGCTTTGATCGTTCCCTGGAAGACCATTAGTAGTTTCCGATGCACATCTGGAGGCATTAAGTAATCTCTGGACTGTCAGAGTGTTGTTGAAACACAGAAATTGCATCGGGATTGAATACAACAGGCACCATGCGCACTTTCCTATATGGGAGTATTGTCTCAAACAGTCTACGATTTGATCGTTCCCTGGAAGACCAGTAGTAGTTTACGATGCACATCTGCTGTCATTCTGTAATCTGTGGACTATCAGAGTGTTGATGGAACACAGAAATTGCATCGGGATTGAATACAACCGTCACCATGCGCACTTTCCCCCATGGGAGTAATGTCTCAAACAGTTTACACTTTGATCGTTCCCTGGAAGACCAGTAGTAGTTTCCGATGCACATCTGGGGGCATTCTGTAATGTGTGGACCATCAGAGTGTTGAAGAAACACAGAAATTGCATCGGGATTGAATACAACAGTCACCATGCGCACTTTCCTCCATGGGAGTAATTTCTCAAAGAGTCTACGATTACATCGTTCCCTGTAAGACCAGTAGTAGTTTCCTATGTACATCTGGAGGCATTCTGTAACCTGTGGACCTTCAAAGTGTTGATGAAACACATAAATTGCATCGGGAGTGAATACAACAGTCACCATGCGCTATTTTCCTCCATAAGAGTAATGTCTCAAACAGTCTACGATTTGATTGTCCCCTGGAAGACCAGTAGTAGTTTCTGATGCACATCTTGAGGCATTCTGTGATCTGAGGACTATCAGAGTGTTGATGAAACACAAAAATTGCATCGGCATTGAATACAAAAGTCACCATGCGCACTTTCCTCCATGGGAGTAATGTCTCAAACAGTTTACACTTTGATCGTTCCCTGGAAGACCAGTAGTAGTTTCCGATGCACATCTGGGGGCATTCTGTAATGTGTGGACCATCAGAGTGTTGAAGAAACACAGAAATTGCATCGGGATTGAATACAACAGTCACCATGCACACTTTCCACCATGGGAGTAATTTCTCAAACAGTTTACGCTTTGATCGTTCCCTGGAAGACCAGTAGTAGTTTCCGATGCACATCTGGAGGTATTCTGTAATCTGTGGACCTACAGAGTGTTGATGAAAGACTGAAATTGCCTCGGGATTGAATACAACAGTGACCATGAGCAGTTTCCTCCATGGGAGTAATGTCTCAAACAGTCTACGCTTTGATCGTTCCCTGGAAGACCAGTAGTAGTTTCCGATGCACATCTGGAGGCATTCAGTAATCTGTGCACTATCAGAGTGTTGTTGAAACACAGAAATTGCATCGGGATTGAATACAACAGTCACTATGCGCACTTTCCTCCATGGGAGTAATGTCTCAAACAGTCTACGCTTTGATCGTTCCCTGGAAGACCAGTAGTAGTTGCCGATGCACATCTGGCGGCATTCTGTAATCTGTGGACTTTTAGAGTGTTATGAAACACAGAAATTGCATCGGGATTGAAGACACAGTCACCATGCGCAATTTTCCTCCATGGGAGTAATGTCTCAAACAGTCTACGCTTTGATCGTTCATTGGAAGACCAGTAGTAGTTTCCGTTGCACATCTGGAGGCATTCAGTAATCTGTGCACTATCAGAGTGTTGTTGAAACACAGAAATTGCATCGGGATTGAATACAACAGTCACTATGCGCACTTTCCTCCGTGGGAGTAATGTCTCAAACAGTCTAAGCTTTGATCGTTCCCTGGAAGACCATTAGTAGTTTCCGATGCACATCTGGAGGCATTAAGTAATCTCTGGACTGTCAGAGTGTTGTTGAAACACAGAAATTGCATCGGGATTGAATACAACAGTCACCATGCGCACTTTCCTATATGGGAGTATTGTCTCAAACAGTCTACGATTTGATCGTTCCCTGGAAGACCAGTAGTAGTTTACGATGCACATCTGGTGTCATTCTGTACTCTGTGGACTATCAGAGTGTTGTTGAAACACAGAAATTGCATCGGGATTGAATACAACAGTCACCATGCGCAATTTTCCTCCATGGGAGTAATGTCTCAAACAGTCTACGCTTTGATCGTTCATTGGAAGACCAGTAGTAGTTTCCGATGCACATCTGGAGGCATTCTGTAATCTGTTCACTATCAGAGTGTTGTTGAAACACAGAAATTGCATCGGGATTGAATACAACAGTCACTATGCGCACTTTCCTCCATAGGAGTAATGTCTCAAACAGTCTAAGGTTTGATCGTTCCCTGGAAGACCATTAGTAGTTTCCGATGCACATCTGGAGGCATTAAGTAATCTCTGGACTGTCAGAGTGTTGTTGAAACACAGAAATAGCATCGGGATTGAATACAACAGTCACCATGCGCACTTTCCTATATGGGAGTATTGTCTCAAACAGTCTACGATTTGATCGTTCCCTGGAAGACCAGTAGTAGTTTACGATGCACATCTGGTGTCATTCTGTAATGTGTGGACCATCAGAGTGTTGAAGAAACACAGAAATTGCATCGGGATTGAATACAACAGTCACTATGCGCACTTTCCTCCATGGGAGTAATGTCTCAAACAGTCTAAGCTTTGATCGTTCCCTGGAAGACCATTAGTAGTTTCCGATGCACATCTGGAGGCATTAAGTAATCTCTGGACTGTCAGAGTGTTGTTGAAACACAGAAATTGCATCGGGATTGAATACAACAGGCACCATGCGCACTTTCCTATATGGGAGTATTGTCTCAAACAGTCTACGATTGATCGTTCCCTGGAAGACCAGTAGTAGTTTACGATGCACATCTGCTGTCATTCTGTAATCTGTGGACTATCAGAGTGTTGATGGAACACAGAAATTGCATCGGGATTGAATACAACCGTCACCATGCGCACTTTCCGCCATGGGAGTAATGTCTCAAACAGTTTACACTTTGATCGTTCCCTGGAAGACCAGTAGTAGTTTCCGATGCACATCTGGGGGCATTCTGTAATGTGTGGACCATCAGAGTGTTGAAGAAACACAGAAATTGCATCGGGATTGAATACAACAGTCACCATGCGCACTTTCCTCCATGGGAGTAATTTCTCAAAGAGTCTACGATTACATCGTTCCCTGTAAGACCAGTAGTAGTTTCCTATGTACATCTGAAGGCATTCTGTAACCTGTGGACCTTCAAAGTGTTGATGAAACACATAAATTGCATCGGGATTGAATACAACAGTCACCATGCGCTATTTTCCTCCATAAGAGTAATGTCTCAAACAGTCTACGATTTGATTGTACCCTGGAAGACCAGAAGTAGTTTCAGATGCACATCTTGAGGCATTCTGTGATCTGTGGACTATCAGAGTGTTGATGAAACACAAAAATTGCATCGGCATTGAATACAAAAGTCACCATGCGCACTTTCCTCCATGGGATTAATGTCTCAAACAGTTTACACTTTGATCGTTCCCTGGAAGACCAGTAGTAGTTTCCGATGCACATCTGGGGGCATTCTGTAATATGTGGACCATCAGAGTGTTGAAGAAACACAGAAATTGCATCGGGATTGAATACAACAGTCACCATGCGCACTTTCCACCATGGGAGTAATTTCTCAAACAGTTTACGCTTTGATCGTTCCCTGGAAGACCAGTAGTAGTTTCCGATGCACATCTGGAGGTATTCTGTAATCTGTGGACCTACAGAGTGTTGATGAAAGACTGAAATTGCCTCGGGATTGAATACAACAGTGACCATGAGCAGTTTCCTCCATGGGAGTAATGTCTCAAACAGTCTACGCTTTGATCGTTCCCTGGAAGACCAGTAGTAGTTTCCGATGCAAATCTGGAGGCATTCTGTAATCTGTGCACTATCAGAGTGTTGTTGAAACACAGACATTGCATCGGGATTGAATACAACAGTCACTATGCGCACTTTCCTCCATGGGAGTAATGTCTCAAACAGTCTACGCTTTGATCGTTCCCTGGAAGACCAGTAGTAGTTGCCGATGCACATCTGGCGGCATTCTGTAATCTGTGGACTTTTAGAGTGTTATGAAACACAGAAATTGCATCGGGATTGAAGACAACAGTCACCACGCACACGTTCCTCAATGGGAGTATTGTCTCAAACAACCTACGCTTTGATCTTTCCCTGGAAGTCCAGTTGTAATTTCCGATGCACATCTGGAGGCATTCTATAATCTCTGGACTTTCAAAGTATTGATGAAACACAGAAATTGCATCGGGATTGAATACAACAGTCACCATGCGCAATTTTCCTCCATGGGAGTAATGTCTCAAACAGTCTACGCTTTGATCGTTCATTGGAAGACCAGTAGTAGTTTCCGTTGCACATCTGGAGGCATTCTGTAATCTGTGCACTATCAGAGTGTTGTTGAAACACAGAAATTGCATCGGGATTGAATACAACAGTCACTATGCGCACTTTCCTCCATGGGAGTAATGTCTCAAACAGTCTAAGCTTTGATCGTTCCCTGGAAGACCATTAGTAGTTTCCGATGCACATCTGGAGGCATTAAGTAATCTCTGGACTGTCAGAGTGTTGTTGAAACACAGAAATTGCATCGGGATTGAATACAACAGGCACCATGCGCACTTTCCTATATGGGAGTATTGTCTCAAACAGTCTACGATTTGATCGTTCCCTGGAAGACCAGTACTAGTTTACGATGCACATCTGGTGTCATTCTGTAATCTGTGGACTATCAGAGTGTTGATGAAACACATAAATTGCATCGGGATTGAATACAACAGTCACCATGCGCACTTTCCTCCATGGGAGTAATGTCTCAAACAGTTTACACTTTGATCGATCCCTGGAAGACCAGTAGTAGTTTCCGATGCACATCTGGGGGCATTCTGTAATGTGTGGACCATCAGAGTGTTGAAGAAACACAGAAATTGCATCGGGATTGAATACAACAGTCACCATGCGCACCTTCCTCCACGGGAGTAATGTCTCAAACAGTCTACGATTTGATCGTTCCCAGGAAGACCAGTAGTAGCTTCCGATGCACATCTCAAGGCATTTTGTAATCTGTGGACCTTCAAAGTGTTGATGAAACAAAGAAATTTCATCGGGATTGAATACAACAGTCACCATGCGCACTTTCCTCCATGGGAGTAATTTCTCAAAGAGTATACGATTACATCGTTCCCTGTAAGACCAGTAGTAGTTTCCTATGTACATCTGGAGGCATTCTGTAACCTGTGGACCTTCAAAGTGTTGATGAAACATATAAATTGCATCGGGATTGTATACAACAGTCACCATGCGCTATTTTCCTCCATAAGAGTAATGTCTCAAACAGTCTACGATTTGATTGTCCCCTGGAAGACCAGTAGTAGTTTCTGATGCACATCTTGAGGCATTCTGTGATCTGTGGACTATCAGAGTGTTGATGAAACACAGAAATTGCATCGGCATTGAATACAGCAGTCACCATGCGCACGTTCCTCCATGGGCGTAATGTCTCAAACAGTCTACGCTTTGATCGTTTTCTGGAAGACCAGTAGTAGGTTCCGATGCACATCTGGAGGCATTCTGTAATCTGTGGAGTATAAGAGTGTTGTTGAAACACAGATATTGCATTGTGATTGAATACAACAGTCACCATGCGCACTTTCCTCCATGGGAGTAATGTCTCAAACAGTCTACTGTTTGATCGTTCCCTGGAAGACCAGTAGTAGTTACCAATGCACATCTGGAGTCATTCTGTAATCTGTGGACAATCAGAGTGTTGATGAAACACAGAAATTGCTTTGGGATTGAATACAACAGTCACCATGCGCACTTTCCTCCATGGGAGTAATGTCTTAAACAGTCAACGCTTTGATCGTTCCCTGGAAGACCAGTAGTACTCTCCGATGCACATCTGGAGGCATTCTGTAAACTGTGGACGTTCAAAGTGTTGATGAAACACAGAAATTTCATCTGGATTGAATACAACAGTCACCATGCGCGCTTTCCTCCATGGGAGTAATGTCTCAAACAGTCTACGATTACATCGTCCCCTGGAAGACCAGTAGTAGTTTCCGATGCACATCAGGAGGCATTCTGTAATCTGTGGACTATCAGAGTGTTGATGAAACACAAAAATTGCATCGGCATTGAATACAACAGTCACCATGCGCACTTTCCTCCATGGGAGTAATGTCTCAATCAGTCTACGCTTTGATCGTTCCCTGGAAGACTAGTAGTAGTTTCCGATGCACATCTGGAGCCATTCTGTAATCTGTGGACAATCAGAGTGTTGATGAAACACAGAAATTGCATCGGGAATGAATACAACAGTCACCATGAGCAATTTACTCCATGGGAGTAATGTCTCAAACAGTCTACACCTTGATCGTTCCGTGAAGACCAATAGTAGTTTCCGATGCACATCTGGAGGCATTCAATAATCTGTAAACTATCAGAGTGTTGTTGAAACACAGAAATTGCATCGGGATTGAATACAACAGTCACCATGCGCACTTTCTTCCATGGGCGTAATGTCTCAAAGAGTTTACGCTTTGATCGTTCCCTTTAAGACCAGTAGTAGTTTCCCCCCCATGAACCATGGACCTTGCCGTTGGTGGGGAGGCTTCCGTGCCTCAGCGATACAGATGGCCGTACCGTAGGTGCAACCACAACGGAGGGGTATCTATTGAGAGGCCAGACAAACGTGTGGTTCCTGAAGAGGGGCAGCAGCCTTTTCAGTAGTTGCAGGGGCAACAGTCTGGATGATTGACTGATCTGGCCTTGCAACATTAACCAAAACGGCCTTGCTGTGCTGGTACTGCGAACGGCTGAAAGCAAGGGGAAACTACAGCCGTACTTTTTCCCGAGGACATGCAGCTTTACTGTATGATTAAATGATGATGGCATCCTCTTGGGTAAAATATTCCTGAGGTAAAATAGTCCCCCATTCGGATCTCCGGGCGGGGACTACTCAGGAGGATGTCGTTATCAGGAGAAAGAAAACTGGCGTTCTACGGATCGGAACGTGGAATGTCAGATCCCTTAATCGGGCAGGTAGGTTAGAAAATTTAAAAAGGGAAATGGATAGGTCAAAGTTAGATATAGTGGGAATTAGTGAAGTTCGGTGGCAGGAGGAACAAGACTTCTAGTCAGGTGACTACAGGGTTATAAACACAACATCAAATAGGGGTAATGCAGGAGTAGGTTTAATATTGAATAGGAAAATAGGAATGCAGGTAAGCTACTACAAACAGCATAGTGAACGCATTATTGTGGCCAAGGTAGATACGAAGCCCACACCTGCTACAGTAGTACAAGTTTATATGCCAACTAGCTCTGCAGATGATGAAGAAATTGAAGAAATGTACGATGAAATAAAAGAAATTATTCAGATAGTGAAGGGAGACGAAAATTTAATAGTAATGGGTGACTGGAATTCGAGTGTAGGAAAAGGGAGAGAAGGAAACATAGTAGGTGAATATGGATTGGGGCTAAGAAATGAAAGAGGAAGCCGCCTAGTAGAATTTTGCACAGAGGACAACTTAATCATAGCTAACACTTGGTTTAAGAATCATGAAAGAAGGTTGTATACGTGGAAGAACCCTGGAGATACTAAAAGGTATCAGATAGATTATATAATGGCAAGACAGAGATTTAGGAACCACGTTTTAAGTTGTAAGACATTTCCAGGGGCAGATGTGGACTCTGACCACAATCTATTGCTTATGACCTGTAGATTAAAACTGAACAAACTGCAAAAATGTAGAAATTAAGGAGATGGGACCTGGATAAACTGAAAGAACCAGAGGTTGTACAGAGTTTCAGAGAGAGCATAAGGGAACAACTGACAGGAATAGGGGAAAGAAATACAGTAGAAGAAGAATGGGTAGCTCTGAGGGATGTAGTAGTGAAGGCAGCAGAGGATAAAGTAGGTACAAAGACGAGGGCTGCTAAAAATCCTTGGGTAACAGAAGAAATATTGAATTTAATTGATGAAAGGAGAAAATATAAAAATGGAGTAAATGAAGCAGTCAAAAAGGAATACAAACGTCTCAAAAATGAGATCGACATTAAGTGCAAAATGGCTAAACAGGGATGGCTAGATGACAAATGTATGGATGTAGAAGCTTATCTCACTAGGGGTAAGATAGATACTGCCTACAGGAAAATTAAAGAGACCTTTCGAGAGAAGAGAACCACGTGTATGAATATCAAGAGCTCAGATGGCAGGCCAGTTCTAAGCAAAGAAGGGAAGGCAGAAAGGTGGAAGGAGTATATAGAAGGTTTATACAAGGGCGATGTACTTGAGGACAATACTATGGAAATAGAAGAGGATGTAGATGAAGACGAAATGGGAGATACGATACTGCGTGAAGAGTTTGACAGAGCACTGAAAGACCTGAGTCGAAACAAGGCCCCCGGAGTAGACAACATTCCATTAGAACTACTGACGGCCATGGGAGAGCCAGTCATGACAAAACTCTACCAGCTGGTGAGCAAGATGTATGAGACAGGCGAAATACCCTCAGACTTCAAGAAGAACATAATAATTCCAATCCAAAACAAAGCAGGTGCTGACAGATGTGAAAATTACCGACCTATCAGTTTAATAAGCCACGGCTGCAAAATAAGAACGCGAATTATTTACAGACGAATGGCAAAACTGGTAGGTGCAGACCTCGGGGAGGATCAGTTTGGATCGTTCCCTGGAAGACCAGTAGTAGTTTCCGATGCACATCTGGAGGCATTCTGTAATCTGTGGACCTTCAAAGTGTTGATGAAACACAGAAATTGCATCGGGATTGAATACAACAGTCACCATGCGAACTTTCTTCCATGAGAGAAATGTCTCAAACAGTCTACGCTTTGATCGTTCCCTGGAAGACCAGTAGTAGTTTCCGATGCACATCTGGAGGCATTCTGTAATCTGGGGACTATCTGAGTATTGATAAAACACAGAAATTGCGTCGGGATTGAATACAACAGTAACCATGCTCACTTTCCTCCATGGGAGTAATGTCTCAAACAGTGTACGCTTTGATAGTTCCCTGGAAGACCAATAGTAGTTTCCAAAAACATCTGGAGGCAATCTGTAAACTGTGGACCTTCAAAGTGTTGATGAAACACAAAAATTGCATCGGCATTGAATACAACAGTCACCATGCGCACTTTCCTCCATGGGAGTAATGTCTCAATCAGTCTACGTTTTGATCGTTCCCTGGAAGACTAGTAGTAGTTTCCGATGCACATCTGGAGGCATTCTGTAATCTGTGGACAATCAGAGTGTTGTTTAAACACAGAAATTGGATCGGGATTGAATACAACAGTGACTATGCGTACTTTCCTAAATTGGAGTAATGTCTCAAACGGTCTACGTTTTGATCGTTCCCTGGAAGACCAGTAGTAGTTTCCGCAGCACATCTGGAGGCATTTTGAAATCTGTGGACTATCAGAGTGTTGTTGAAACACAGAAATTGCATCAGGATTGAATACAACAGTCACCATGCGCACTTTCCTCCATTTGAGTAATGTCTCAAACAGTCAACGTTTTGATCGTTCCCTGGATGACCACTAGTAGTTTCCGATGCGCATCTGGAGGCATTCTGTATTCTGTGGACTTTCAGGGTGTTGTTGAAACACAGAAATTGCATCGGGAATGAATACAAGAGTCACCATGCACACTTTCCTCCATGGGAGTAATGTCTCAAACTGTTTAGGCATTGATCGTTCCCTGGAAGAGCAGTAGTAGTTTCCGATGCACATCTGGAGGCATTCTGTAATCTGTGGAATATCAGAGTGTTGATGAAACACAGAAATTGCATCGGGATTGAATACAACAGTCGTCATGCGCACTTTCCTTCATGGGGGTAATGTCTCAAACAGTCTATGCTTTGATCGTTCCCCGGAAGACCAGTAGTAGTTCCGATGCACATCTGGATGCATTCTGTAATCTGTAAACTATCAGAGTGTTGATGGAACACAGAAATTGCATCGGGATTGAATACAACAGTCACCATGCGCACTTTCCTATATGGGAGTAATGTCTCAAAGAGTTTACGCTTTGATCGTTCCCTTTAAGACCAGTAGTAGTTTCCAATGCACATCTGGAGGCATTCTGTAATCTGTGGACCTTGAAGGTGTTGATGAAACACAGAAATTGCATCGGTATTGAATACAACAGTCACCATGCGCACTTTCCTCCATGGGAGTCATGTCTCAATCAGTCTACGCTTTGATCGTTCCCTGGAAGACTAGTAGTAGTTGCCGATGGACATCTGGAGGCATTCTGTAACCTGTGGACAATCAGAGTGTTGATGAAACACAGAAATTGCATCAGGAATGAATACAACAGTCACCATGAGCACTTTACTCCATGGGAGTAATGTCTCAAACAGTCTACGCCTTGATCGTTCCCTTGACGACCTGTAGTAGTTTATGATGCACATCTGGAGGCATTCTGTAATCTGTAAACTATCAGAGTGTTGTTGAAACACAGAAATTGCATCGTGATTGAATACAACAGTCACCATGGGCACTTTCCTCCATGGGAGTAATGTCTCAAAGAGTTTACTCTTTGAACGTTCCCTTTAAGACAAGTAGTAGCTTCCAATGCACTTCTGGAAGCAGTCTGTAATCTGTGGACGATCAAAGTTCTGATGTAACACGGAAATTGCATCGGGATTGAATACAACAGTCACCATGCGCACTTTCCTATATGGGAGTAATGTCTCAAACAGTCTACGCTTTTGATCGTTCCTGGAAGACCAGTAGTGGTTTCCGATGCACATCTGGAGGCATTCTGTAATCTGTGGACCTTCAAAGTGTTGATGAAACACAGAAATTGAATCTGGATTGAATACAACGGTCAGCATGCGCACTTTCCTCCATGGGAGTAATGTCTCAAACAGTCTACGTATTTGATCGTATCCTGGAAGAACAGTAGTAGTTTCCGATGCACATCTGGAGGCATTCTGTAATCTGTAGACCTTCAAAGTGTTGATGAAACACATAAATTGCATCGGGATTGAATACAACAGTCACAATGCGCACTTTCCTCCATGGGAGTAATGTCTCTAACACTCTACGCTTTGATCGTTCCCTGGAAGACCAGTAGTAGTTTCCGATGCACATCTGGAGGCATTCTGTAATGTGGGGACCTTCAAAGTAATGATGAAACACAGGAATTGCATCTGGATTGAATACAACAGTCACCATGCGAACTTTCTTCCATGGGAGAAATGTCTCAAACAGTCTACGCTTTGATCGTTCCCTGGAAGACCACTAGTAGTTTCCGATGGACATCTGGAGGCATTCTGTAATCTGGGGACTATCTGAGTGTTGATGAAACACAGAAATTGCGTCGGGATTGAATACAACAGTCACCATGCTCACTTTCCTCCATGGGAGTAATCTCTCAAACAGTGTACGCTTTGATAGTTCCCTGGAAGACCAGTAGTAGTTTGCGATAACCATCTGGAGGCAATCTGTAATCTGTGGAACTTCAAAGTGTTGATGAAACACAAAAATTGCATCGGCATTAAATACAACAGTCACCATGCGCACTTTCCTCCATGGGAGTAATGTCTCAATCAGTCTACGCTTAGATCGTTCCCTGGAAGACCAGTAGTAGTTTCCGATGCACATCAGGATTCATTCTGTAATCTGTGGACAATCAGAGTATTGATGAAACACAGAAATTGCGTCGGGATTGAATACAACAGTCACCATGAGCACTTTACTCCATGGGAGTAATGTCTCAAACAGTCTACGCCTTGAACGCTCACTGGAAGACCAGTAGTTGTTTCCGATGCACATCTGGAGGTATTCTGTAATCTGTGAACCATCAGAGTGTTGTTGAAACACAGAAATTGGATCGGGATGAATACAACGGTGACTATGAGCACTTTCCTAAGTTGGAGTAATGTCTCAAACAGTCAACGTTTTGATCGTTCATTGGATGACCACTAGTAGTTTCCGATGCGCATCTGGAGGCATTCTGTATTCTGTGGACTTTCAGAGTGTTGTTGAAACACAGAAATTGCATCGGGAATGAATACAAGAGTCACCATTCACACTTTCCTCAATGGGAGTAATGTCGCAAGCTGTTTAGGCATTGATCGTTCCCTGGAAGACCAGTAGTAGTTTCCGATGCACATCTGGAGGCATTCTGTAATCTGTGGAATATCAGAGTGTTGATGAAACACAGAAATTGCATCGGGATTAAATACAACAGTCATCATGCGCACTTTCCTTCATGGGAGTAATGTCTCAAACAGTCTATGCTTTGATCGTTCCCCGGAAGACCAGTAGTAGTTCCGATGCACATCTGGATGCATTCTGTAATCTGTAAACTATCAGAGTGTTGATGGAACACAGATATTGCATCGGGATTGAATACAACAGTCACCAAGCGCACTTTCCTATATGGGAGTAATGTCTCAAAGAGTTTACGCTTTGATCGTTCCCTTTAAGACCAGTAGTAGTTTCCAATGCACATCTGGAGGCATTCTGTAATCTGTGGACCTTGAAGGTGTTGATGAAACACAGAAATTGCATCGGGATTGCATACAACTGTCACCATGAGCACTTTACTCCATGGGAGTAATCTCTCAAACAGTCTACCCTTTGATCGTTCCCTGGAAGACCAGTAGCTGTTTCCGATGCACATCTGGAGGTATTCTGTAATCTGTGGACCATCAAAGTGTTGTTTAAACACATAAATTGGATCGGGATTGAATACAACAGTGACTCTGCGCTCTTTCCTAAATTGGAGTAATGTCTCAAACAGTCTACGTTTTGATCGTTCCCTGGAAGACCAGTAGTAGTTTCCGCTGCACATCTGGAGGCATTTTGAAATCTGTGGACTATCAGAGTGTTGTTGAAACACAGATATTGCATCGGGATTGAATACAACAGTCACCATGCGCACTTTCCTCCATGGGAGTAATGTCTCAAACAGTCTACGCTTTGATCGTTCCCTGGAAGACCAGTAGTAGTTTCCGATGCACATCGGGAGGCATTCTGTAATGTGTGGACTATCAGAGTGTTGATGAAACACAGTAATTGCGTCGGGATTGAATACAACAGTCACCATGCGCACTTTCCCCATGGGATTAATGTCTCAAACAGTCTACGCTTTGATCGTTCCCTGGAAGACCAGTAGTAGTTGCCGATGCACATCGGGAGGCATTCTGTAACCTGTGGACAATCAGAATGTTGATGAAACACAGAAATTGCATCAGGAATGAATACAACAGTCACCATGAGCACTTTACTCCATGGGAGTAATGTCTCAAACAGTCTACGCCTTGTTCGTTCCCTGGACGACCTGTAGTAGTTTATGATGCACATCTGGAGGCATTCTGTAATCTGTAAACTATCAGAGTGTTGTTGAAACACAGAAATTGCATCGGGATTGAATACAACAGTCACCATGGGCACTTTCCTCCATGGGAGTAATGTCTCAAAGAGTTTACGCTTTGAACGTTCCCTTTAAGACTAGTAGTAGTTTCCAATGCACTTCTGGAAGCAGTCTGTAATCTGTGGACGATCAAAGTTCTGATGTAACACGGAAATTGCATCGGGATTAAATACAACAGTCACCATGCGCACTTTGCTATATGGGAGTAATGTCTCAAACAGTCTACGCTTTTGATCGTTCCTGGAGGACCAGTAGTGGTTTCCGATGCACATCTGGA
Source organism: Schistocerca gregaria (assembly GCF_023897955.1). Taxonomy (NCBI): domain Eukaryota; kingdom Metazoa; phylum Arthropoda; class Insecta; order Orthoptera; family Acrididae; genus Schistocerca; species Schistocerca gregaria. The sequence continues at coordinate 4,756,014 of NW_026061720.1, read as the reverse complement.
GGCATTCTGTAATCTGTGGACCTTCAAAGTGTTGATGTAACACAGAAATTGAATCTGTATTGAATACAACAGTCACCATGCGCACTTTCCTCCATGGGAGTCATGTCTCAAACAGTCTACGTATTTGATCGTATCCTGGAAGAACAGTAGTAGTTTCCGATGCACATCTGGAGGCATTCTGTAATCTGTAGACCTTCAAAGTGTTGATGAAACACAGAAATTGCATCGGGATTGAATACAACAGTCACCATGCGCACTTTCCTCCATGGGAGTAATGTCTCTAACACTCTACGTTTTGATCGTTCCCTGGAAGACCAGTAGTGGTTTCCGATGCACATCTGGAGGCATTCTGTAATCTGTGGACCTTCAAAGTGTTGATGTAACACAGAAATTGAATCTGTATTGAATACAACAGTCACCATGCGCACTTTCCTCCATGGGAGTAATGTCTCAAACAGTCTACGCTTTGATCGTTCCCTGGAAGACCAGTAGTAGTTTCCGATGCACATCGGGAGGCATTCTGTAATGTGTGGACTATCAGAGTGTTGATGAAACACAGTAATTGCGTCGGGATTGAATACAACAGTCACCATGTGCACTTTCCCCATGGGATTAATGTCTCAAACAGTCTACGCTTTGATCGTTCCCTGGAAGACCAGTAGTAGTTGCCGATGCACATCGGGAGGCATTCTGTAACCTGTGGACAATCAGAATGTTGATGAAACACAGAAATTGCATCAGGAATGAATACAACAGTCACCATGAGCACTTTACTCCATGGGAGTAATGTCTCAAACAGTCTACGCCTTGTTCGTTCCCTGGACGACCTGTAGTAGTTTATGATGCACATCTGGAGGCATTCTGTAATCTGTAAACTATCAGAGTGTTGTTGAAACACAGAAATTGCATCGGGATTGAATACAACAGTCACCATGGGCACTTTCCTCCATGGGAGTAATGTCTCAAAGAGTTTACGCTTTGAACGTTCCCTTTAAGACTAGTAGTAGTTTCCAATGCACTTCTGGAAGCAGTCTGTAATCTGTGGACGATCAAAGTTCTGATGTAACACGGAAATTGCATCGGGATTAAATACAACAGTCACCATGCGCACTTTGCTATATGGGAGTAATGTCTCAAACAGTCTACGCTTTTGATCGTTCCTGGAAGACCAGTAGTGGTTTCCGATGCACATCTGGAGGCATTCTGTAATCTGTGGACCTTCAAAGTGTTGATGAAACACAGAAATTGAATCTGTATTGAATACAACAGTCACCATGCGCACTTTCCTCCATGGGAGTAATGTCTCAAACAGTCTACGTATTTGATCGTATCCTGGAAGAACAGTAGTAGTTTCCGATGCACATCTGGAGGCATTCTGTAATCTGTAGACCTTCAAAGTGTTGATGAAACACAGAAATTGCATCGGGATTGAATACAACAGTCACCATGCGCACTTTCCTCCATGGGAGTAATGTCTCTAACACTCTACGTTTTGATCGTTCCCTGGAAGACCAGTAGTAGTTTCCGATGCACATCTGGAGGCATTCTGTAATCTGGGGACCTTCAAAGTGTTGATGAAACACAGAAATTGCATCTGGATTGAATACAACAGTCACCATGCGAACTTTCTCCCATGGGAGAAATGTCTCAAACAGTCTACGCTTTGATCGTTCCCTGGAAGACCAGTAGTAGTTTCCGATGGACATCTGGAGGCATTCTGTAATCTGGGGACTATCTGAGTGTTGATGAAACACAGAAATTGCGTCGGGATTGAATACAACAGTCACAATGCGCACTTTCCTCCATGGGAGTAATGTCTCAAACAGTCAACGTTTTGATCGTTCCCTGGATGACCACTAGTAGTTTCCGATGCGCATCTGGAGGCATTCTGTATTCTGTGGACTTTCAGAGTGTTGTTGAAACACAGAAATAGCATCGGGAATGAATAGAAGAGTCACCATGCACACTTTCCTCCATGGGAGTAATGTCTCAAACTGTTTAGGCATTGATCGTTCCCTGGAAGACCAGTAGTAGTTTCCGATGCACATCTGGAGGCATTCAGTAATCTGTGGAATATCAGAGTGTTGATGAAACACAGAAATTGCATCGGGATTGAATATAACAGTCATCATGCGCACTTTCCTTCATGGGAGTAATGTCTCAAACAGTCTATGCTTTGATCGTTCCCCGGAAGACCAGTAGTAGTTCCGATGCACATCTGGATGCATTCTGTAATCTGTAAACTATCTGAGTGTTGATGGAACACAGAAATTGCATCGGGATTGAATACAACAGTCACCATGCGCACTTTCCTATATGGGAGTAATGTCTCAAAGAGTTTACGCTTTGATCGTTCCCTTTAAGACCAGTAGTAGTTTCCAATGCACATCTGGAGGCATTCTGTAATCTGTGGACCTTGAAGGTGTTGATGAAACACAGAAATTGCATCGGGATTGCATACAACTGTCACCATGAGCACTTTACTCCATGGGAGTAATGTCTCAAACAGTCTACGCTTTGATCGTTCCCTGGAAGACCAGTAGTAGTTTCCGATGCACATCGGGAGGCATTCTGTAATGTGTGGACTATCAGAGTGTTGATGAAACACAGTAATTGCATCGGGATTGAATACAACAGTCACCATGGGCACTTTCCCCATGGGAGTAATGTCTCAAACAGTCTACGCTTTGATCGTTCCCTGGAAGACCAGTAGTAGTTTCCGATGCTCATCTGGAGGCATTCTGTAATCTGTGGACCTTCAAAGTGTTGATGAAACACAGAAATTGCATCGGTATTGAATACAACAGTCACCATGCGCACTTTCCTCCATGGGAGTAATGTCTCAATCAGTCTACGCTTTGATCGTTCCCTGGAAGACTAGTAGTAGTTGCCGATGGATATCTGGAGGCATTCTGTAACCTGTGGACAATCAGAGTGTTGATGAAACACAGAAATTGCATCAGGAATGAATACAACAGTCACCATGAGCACTTTAGTCCATGGGAGTAATGTCTCAAACAGTCTACGCCTTGATCGTTCCCTGGACGACCTGTAGTAGTTTATGATGCACATCTGGAGGCATTCTGTAATCTGTAAACTATCAGAGTGTTGTTGAAACACAGAAATTGCATCGTGATTGAATACAACAGTCACCATGGGCACTTTCCTCCATGGGAGTAATGTCTCAAAGAGTTTACGCTTTGAACGTTCCCTTTAAGACAAGTAGTAGTTTCCAATGCACTTCTGGAAGCAGTCTGTAATCTGTGGACGATCAAAGTTCTGATGTAACACGGAAATTGCATCGGGATTGAATACAACAGTCACCATGCGCACTTTCCTATATGGGAGTAATGTCTCAAACAGTCTACGCTTTTGATCGTTCCTGGAAGACCAGTAGTGGTTTCCGATGCACATCTGGAGGCATTCTGTAATCTGTGGACCTTCAAAGTGTTGATGAAACACAGAAATTGAATCTGGATTGAATACAACAGTCACCATGCGCACTTTCCTCCATGGGAGTAATGTCTCAAACAGTCTACGCATTTGATCGTATCCTGGAAGAACAGTAGTAGTTTCCGATGCACATCTGGAGGCATTCTGTAATCTGTAGACCTTCAAAGTGTTGATGAAACACATAAATTGCATCGGGATTGAATACAACAGTCACAATGCGCACTTTCCTCCATGGGAGTAATGTCTCTAACACTCTACGCTTTGATCGTTCCCTGGAAGACCAGTAGTAGTTTCCGATGCACATCTGGAGGCATTCTGTAATGTGGGGACCTTCAAAGTAATGATGAAACACAGGAATTGCATCTGGATTGAATACAACAGTCACCATGCGAACTTTCTTCCATGGGAGAAATGTCTCAAACAGTCTACGCTTTGATCGTTCCCTGGAAGACCACTAGTAGTTTCCGATGGACATCTGGAGGCATTCTGTAATCTGGGGACTATCTGAGTGTTGATGAAACACAGAAATTGCGTCGGGATTGAATACAACAGTCACCATGCTCACTTTCCTCCATGGGAGTAATGTCTCAAACAGTGTACGCTTTGATAGTTCCCTGGAAGACCTGTAGTAGTTTCCGATAACCATCTGGAGGCAATCTGTAATCTGTGGAACTTCAAAGTGTTGATGAAACACAAAAATTGCATCGGCATTAAATACAACAGTCACCATGCGCACTTTCCTCCATGGGAGTAATGTCTCAATCAGTCTACGCTTAGATCGTTCCCTGGAAGACCAGTAGTAGTTTCCGATGCACATCAGGATTCATTCTGTAATCTGTGGACAATCAGAGTATTGATGAAACACAGAAATTGCATCGGGATTGAATACAACAGTCACCATGAGCACTTTACTCCATGGGAGTAATGTCTCAAACAGTCAACGCCTTGAACGCTCACTGGAAGACCAGTAGTTGTTTCCGATGCACATCTGGAGGTATTCTGTAATCTGTGGACCATCAGAGTGTTGTTGAAACACAGAAATTGGATCGGGATGAATACAACGGTGACTATGAGCACTTTCCTAAGTTGGAGTAATGTCTCAAACAGTCAACGTTTTGATCGTTCCCTGGATGACCACTAGTAGTTTCCGATGCGCATCTGGAGGCATTCTGTATTCTGTGGACTTTCAGAGTGTTGTTGAAACACAGAAATTGCATCGGGAATGAATACAAGAGTCACCATGCACACTTTCCTCAATGGGAGTAATGTCGCAAGCTGTTTAGGCATTGATCGTTCCCTGGAAGACCAGTAGTAGTTTCCGATGCACATCTGGAGGCATTCTGTAATCTGTGGAATATCAGAGTGTTGATGAAACACAGAAATTGCATCGGGATTGAATACAACAGTCATCATGCGCACTTTCCTTCATGGGAGTAATGTCTCAAACAGTCTATGCTTTGATCGTTCCCCGGAAGACCAGTAGTAGTTCCGATGCACATCTGGATGCATTCTGTAATCTGTAAACTATCAGAGTGTTGATGGAACACAGAAATTGCATCGGGATTGAATACAACAGTCACCATGCGCACTTTCCTATATGGGAGTAATGTCTCAAAGAGTTTACGCTTTGATCGTTCCCTTTAAGACCAGTAGTAGTTTCCAATGCACATCTGGAGGCATTCTGTAATCTGTGGACCTTGAAGGTGTTGATGAAACACAGAAATTGCATCGGGATTGCATACAACTGTCACCATGAGCACTTTACTCCATGGGAGTAATGTCTCAAACAGTCTACCCTTTGATCGTTCCCTGGAAGACCAGTAGCTGTTTCCGATGCACATCTGGAGGTATTCTGTAATCTGTGGACCATCAGAGTGTTGTTTAAACACATAAATTGGATCGGGATTGAATACAACAGTGACTCTGCGCTCTTTCCTAAATTGGAGTAATGTCTCAAAGAGTCTACGTTTTGATCGCTCCCTGGAAGACCAGTAGTAGTTTCCGCTGCACATCTGGAGGCATTTTAAAATCTGTGGACTATCAGAGTGTTGTTGAAACACAGATATTGCATCGGGATTGAATACAACAGTCACCACGCGCACTTTCCTCCATGGGAGTAATGTCTCAAAGAGTTTACGCTTTGAACGTTCCCTTTAAGACTAGTAGTAGTTTCCAATGCACTTCTGGAAGCAGTCTGTAATCTGTGGACGATCAAAGTTCTGATGTAACACGGAAATTGCATCGGGATTAAATACAACAGTCACCATGCGCACTTTCCTATATGGGAGTAATGTCTCAAACAGTCTACGCTTTTGATCGTTCCTGGAAGACCAGTAGTGGTTTCCGATGCACATCTGGAGGCATTCTGTAATCTGTGGACCTTCAATGTGTTGATGATACACAGAAATTGAATCTGTATTGAATACAACAGTCACCATGCGCACTTTCCTCCATGGGAGTAATGTCTCAAACAGTCTACGTATTTGATCGTATCCTGGAAGAACAGTAGTAGTTTCCGATGCACATCTGGAGGCATTCTGTAATCTGTAGACCTTCAAAGTGTTGATGAAACACAGAAATTGCATCGGGATTGAATACAACAGTCACCATGCGCACTTTCCTCCATGGGAGTAATGTCTCTAACACTCTACGTTTTGATCGTTCCCTGGAAGACCAGTAGTAGTTTCCGATGCACATCTGGAGGCATTCTGTAATCTGGGGACCTTCAAAGTGTTGATGAAACACAGAAATTGCATCTGGATTGAATACAACAGTCACCATGCGAACTTTCTCCCATGGGAGAAATGTCTCAAACAGTCTTCGCTTTGATCGTTCCCAGGAAGACCAGTAGTAGTTTCCGATGGACATCTGGAGGCATTCTGTAATCTGGGGACTATCTGAGTGTTGATGAAACACAGAAATTGCGTCGGGATTGAATACAACAGTCACAATGCGCACTTTCCTCCATGGGAGTAATGTCTCAAACAGTCAACGTTTTGATCGTTCCCTGGATGACCACTAGTAGTTTCCGATGCGCATCTGGAGGCATTCTGTATTCTGTGGACTTTCAGAGTGTTGTTGAAACACAGAAATAGCATCGGGAATGAATACAAGAGTCACCATGCACACTTTCCTCCATGGGAGTAATGTCTCAAACTGTTTAGGCATTGATCGTTCCCTGGAAGACCAGTAGTAGTTTCCGATGCACATCTGGAGGCATTCAGTAATCTGTGGAATATCAGAGTGTTGATGAAACACAGAAATTGCATCGGGATTGAATACAACAGTCATCATGCGCACTTTCCTTCATGGGAGTAATGTCTCAAACAGTCTATGCTTTGATCGTTCCCCGCAAGACCAGTAGTAGTTCCGATGCACATCTGGATGCATTCTGTAATCTGTAAACTATCAGAGTGTTGATGGAACACAGAAATTGCATCGGGATTGAATACAACAGTCACCATGCGCACTTTCCTATATGGGAGTAATGTCTCAAAGAGTTTACGCTTTGATCGTTCCCTTTAAGACCAGTAGTAGTTTCCAATGCACATCTGGAGGCATTCTGTAATCTGTGGACCTTGAAGGTGTTGATGAAACACAGAAATTGCATCGGGATTGCATACAACCGTCACCATGAGCACTTTACTCCATGGGAGTAATGTCTCAAACAGTCTACCCTTTGATCGTTCCCTGGAAGACCAGTAGTTGTTTCCGATGCACATCTGGAGGTATTCTGTAGTCTGTGGACCATCAGAGTGTTGTTTAAACACATAAATTGGATCGGGATTGAATACAACAGTGACTCTGCGCTCTTTCCTAAATTGGAGTAATGTCTCAAACAGTCTACGCTTTGATCGTTCCCTGGAAGACCAGTAGTAGTTTCCGCTGCACATCTGGAGGCATTTTGAAATCTGTGGACTATCAGAGTGTTGTTGAAACACAGATATTGCATCGGGATTGAATACAACAGTCTCCATGCGCACTTTCCTCCATGGGAGTAATGTCTCAAACAGTCTACGCTTTGATCGTTCCCTGGAAGACCAGTAGTAGTTTCCGATGCACATCGGGAGGCATTCTGTAATGTGTGGACTTTCAGAGTGTTGATGAAACACAGTAATTGCATCGGGATTGAATACAAGAGTCACCATGCGCACTTTCCCCATGGGAGTAATGTCTCAAACAGTCTACGCTTTGATCGTTCCCTGGAAGACCAGTAGTAGTTTCCGATGCTCATCTGGAGGCATTCAGTAATCTGTGGACCTTCAAAGTGTTGATGAAACACAGAAATTGCATCGGTATTGAATACAACAGTCACCATGCGCACTTTCCTCAATCGGAGTAATGTCTCAATCAGTCTACGCTTTGATCTTTCCCTGGAAGACTAGTAGTAGTTGCCGATGCACATCTGGAGGCATTCTGTAACCTGTGGACAATCAGAGTGTTGATGAAACACAGAAATTGCATCAGGAATGAATACAACAGTCACCATGAGCACTTTACTCCATGGGAGTAATGTCTCAAACAGTCTACGCCTTGATCGTTACCTGGACGATCTGTAGTAGTTTATGATGCACATCTGGAGGCATTCTGTAATCTGTAAACTATCAGAGTGTTGTTGAAACACAGAAATTGCATCGGGATTGAATACAACAGTCACCATGGGCACTTTCCTCCATGGGAGTAAGGTCTCAAAGAGTTTACGCTTTGAACGTTCCCTTTAAGACTAGTAGTAGTTTCCAATGCACTTCTGGAAGCAGTCTGTAATCTGTGGACGATCAAAGCTCTGATGTAACACGGAAATTGCATCGGGATTGAATACAACAGTCACCATGCGCACTTTCCTATATGGGAGTAATGTCTCAAACAGTCTACGCTTTTGATCGTTCCTGGAAGACCAGTAGTGGTTTCCGATGCACATCTGGAGGCATTCTGTAATCTGTGGACCTTCAAAGTGTTGATGAAACACAGAATTTGAATCTGCATTGAATACAACAGTCACCATGCGCACTTTCCTCCATGGGAGTAATGTCTCAAACAGTCTACGTATTTGATCGTATGCTGGAAGGACAGTAGTAGTTTCCGATGCACATCTGGAGGCATTCTGTAATCTGTAGACCTTCAAAGTGTTGATGAAACACAGAAATTGCATCGGGATTGAATACAACAGTCACCATGCGCACTTTCCTCCATGGGAGTAATGTCTCTAACACTCTACGCTTTGATCGTTCCCTGGAAGACCAGTAGTAGTTTCCGATGCACATCTGGAGGCATTCTGTAATCTGGGGACCTTCAAAGTGTTGATGAAACACAGAAATTGCATCTGGATTGAATACAACAGTCACCATGCGAACTTTCTCCCATGGGAGAAATGTCTCAAACAGTCTACGGTTTGATCGTTCCCTGGAAGACCACTAGTAGTTTCCGATGGACATCTGGAGGCATTCTGTAATCTGGGGACTATCTGAGTGTTGATGAAACACAGAAATTGCGTCGGGATTGAATACAACAGTCACCATGCTCACTTTCCTCCATGGGAGTAATGTCTCAAACAGTGTACGCTTTGATAGTTCCCTGGAAGACCAGTAGTAGTTTCCGATAACCATCTGGAGGCAATCTGTAATCTGTGGAACTTCAAAGTGTTGATGAAGCACAAAAATTGCATCGGCATTGAATACAACAGTCACCATGCGCACTTTCCTCCATGGGAGTAATGTCTCAATCAGTCTACGCTTAGATCGTTCCCTGGAAGACCAGTAGTAGTTTCCGATTCACATCAGGATTCATTCTGTAATCTGTGGACAATCAGAGTATTGATGAAACACAGAAATTGCATCGGGATTGAATACAACAGTCACCATGAGCACTTTACTCCATGGGAGTAATGTCTCAAACAGTCTACGCCTTGAACGCTCACTGGAAGACCAGTAGTTGTTTCCGATGCACATCTGGAGGTATTCTGTAATCTGTGGACCATCAGAGTGTTGTTTAAACACAGAAATTGGATCGGGATGAATACAACGGTGACTATGAGCACTTTCCTAAGTTGGAGTAATGTCTCAAACAGTCTACGTTTTGATCGTTCCCTGGAAGACCAGTAGTAGTTTCCGTTGCACATCTGGAGGCATTTTGAAATCTGTGGACAATCAGAGTGTTGTTGAAACACAGAAATTGCATCGGGATTGAATACAACAGTCACCATGCACACTTTCCTCCATGGGAGTAATGTCTCAAACTGTTTAGCATTGATCGTTCCCTGGAACACCAGTAGTAGTTTCCGATGCACATCTGGAGGCATTCTTTAATCTGTGGAATATCAGAATGTTGATGAAACACAGATATTGCATCGGGATTCAATACAACAGTTACCATGTGCACTTTCCTCCATGGGAGTAATGTCTCATACAGTCTATGCTTTGATCGTTCCCCAGAAGACCAGTAGTAGTTTCCTATGCACTTCTGGATGCATTCTGTAATTTGTAAACTATCAGAGTGTTGATGCAACACAGAAATTGCATCGGGATTGAATACAACAGTCACCATGCGCACCTTCCTATATGGGAGTAATGTCTCAAAGAGTTTACGCTTTGATCGTTCCCTTTAAGACCAGTAGTAGTTTCCAATGCACAACTGGAGGCATTCTGTAATCTGTGGACCTTGAAGGTGTTGATGAAACACAGAAATTGCATCGGGATTGCATACAACTGTCACCATGCGCACTTTCCTTCATGGGAGTATTGTCTCAAAGGGTTTACGCTTTGATCGATCCCTGGAAGACCATTAGTACTTTCCGATGCACATCTGGAGGCATTCTGTAATATGTGGACTATGAGAGTGTTGTTGAAACACAGAAATTGCATCGGGATTTAATACAACAGTCACCATGCGCACTTTACTCTATGGGAGTAATGTCTCAAACTGTTTACGCTTTGATCGTTCCCTGGAAGACCAGTAGTAGTTTCCGATGCACATCTGGAGGCATTCTGTAATCTGTGGACCATCAGAGTGTTGATGAAACACAGAAAATGCGTCGCGATTGAGTACAACAGTCACCATGCGCACGTTCCTCCATGGGAGTAATGTCTCAAACAGACTACGCTTTGATCATTCCCTGAAAGACCAGTTGTAGTTTCCGATGCACATCTGGTGGCCTTCAGTAATCTGTGGACCTTCAAAGTGTTGATGAAACACAGTAATTGCATCGGGATTGATATAACGGTCACCATGCGAACTTCCCTCCATTGGAGTAATGTCTCAAACAGTCTACAACTTGGTCGTTCCCTGGAAGACCAGTAGTAGTTTCCAATGAACATCTGGAGGCATTCTGTAATCTGTGGACTATCAGAGTGTAGTTGAAACACAGAAAATGCATCGGGATTGAATACAACAGTCGCCATGCGCACTTTCCTATATGGGAGTAATGTCTCAAACAGTCGACGGTTTGATCGTTTCCTGGAAGACCAGTAGTAGTTTCCGATGCACATCTGGAGGTATTCTGTAATCTGTGGAACTTCAAAGTGTTGATGAAACACAGTAATTGCATCGGGATTGATATAACAGTCACCATGCGAACTTCCCTCCACTGGAGTAATGTCTCAAACAGTCTACACCTTGGTCGTTCCCTAGAAGACCAGTAGTAGTTTCCAATGCACATCTGGAGGCATTCTGTAATCTGTGGACTATCAGAGTGTTGATGAAACACAGAAATTGCATCGGGATTGAATACAACAGTCACCATGCCCACTTTCCTCCATGGCAGTAATGTCTCAAACAGTCTATGCTTTGATCGTTCCCCGGAAGACCAGTAGCAGTTTCCGATGCACATCTGGATGCATTCTGTAATCTGTGAACTATCAGAGTGTTGATGAAACACAGAAATTGCATCGGGATTGAATACAACAGTCACCATGCGCGCTTTCCTATTGGGAGTAATGTCTCAAAGAGTTTACGCTTTGATCGTTCCATGGAAGACCAGTAGTAGTTTCCGATGCACATCTGGAGGCCTTATGTAATCTGTGGACCTTCAAAGTGATGATGAAACACAGAAATTGCATCGGGATTGATACAACAGTCACCATGCGCACTTTCCTCCATTGGAGTAATGTCTCAAACAGTCTACACCTTGGTCGTTCCCTGGAAGACCATTAGTAGTTTCCAATGAACATCTGGAGGCATTCTGTAATCTGTGGACCTTCAAAGTGTTGATGAAACACAGAAATTGCATCGGGATTGAACACAACAATAACCATGCGCACTTTCCTATATGGGAGTAATGTCTCAAACAGTCTACGGTTTCATCGTTTCCTGGAAGACCAGTAGTAGTTTCCGATGCACATCTGGAGGTATTCTGTAATCTGTGGACCTTCAGAGTGATGATGAAACACAGTAATTGCATCGGGATTGATAAAACAGTCACCATGCGAACTTCCCTCCATTGGAGTAATGTCTCAAACAGTCTACACCTTGGTCGTTCCCTGGAAGAGCAGTAGTAGTTTCCAATGCACATCTGGAGGCATTCTGTATTATGTGGAATATCAGAGTGTTGTTGAAACACAGAAATTGCATCGGGATTGAATACAACAGTCACCATGTGCACTTTCCTCCATGGGAGTAATGTCTCAAAATGTTTATGCTTTGATCGTTCCCTGGAAGACCAGTAGTAGTTTCCGATGTACATCTGGAGGCATTCTGTTATCAGTGGACTATCAGAGTGTTGATGAAACACAGAAATTGCATCGGGATTAAATACAACAATCACCATGAGCACTTTACGCCATGGTAGTAATGTCTCAAACAGTCTACGCTTTGATCGTTCCCTGGAAGACCAGTAGTTGTTACCGATGCACATCTGGAGGCATTCTGTAATCTGTGGACCATCAGAGTGTTGTTGAAACACAGAAATTGGATAGGGATTGATTACAACAGTGATTATGCTCACTTTCCGACTTTTGAGTAATGTCTCAAACACTCTACGCTTTGATCGTTCCCTGGAAGACCAGTAGTAGTTTCCGATGCCCATCTGGAGGCGTTCTGTAATCTGTGGACTATCAGAGTGTTCTTCAAACACAGAAATTGCATCGGGATTGAATACAACAGTCACCATGCGCACTTTCCTCCATGGGAGTAATGTCTTAAACTGTTTACGCTTTGATCGTTGCCTGGAAGACCAGTAGTAGTTTCCGATGCACATCTGGAGGCATTCTGTAATCTGTGGACGATCAGAGTGTTGATGAAACACAGAAATTGCATCGGGATTCAATACAACAGTCACCATGCGCACTTTCCTCCATGGGAGAAATGTCTCAAACAAGCTACGCTTTGATCGTTCCCTGGAAGACCAGTAGTAGTTTCCGATTCACGTCTGGAGGCGTTCTGTAATCTGAGGACTATCTGAGTGTTGATGAAACACAGAAATTGCGTCGGGAGTGAATACAACAGTCACCATGCTCACTTTCCTCCATGGGAGTAATGTCTCAAACAGTGTACGCTTTGATAGTTCCCTGGAATACCAGTAGTAGTTTCTGATGCACATCTGTGGACCTTCAAAGTGTTGATGAAACACAAAAATTGCCTCGGTATTGAATACAACAGTCACCATGCGCACATTCCCCCATGGGAGTAATGTCTCAAACAGTCTACGCTTTGATCGTTCCCTGGAAGACTAGTAGTAGTTTCCGATACACATCTATAGGCATTCTGTAATCTGTGGACAATCAGAGTGTTGATGAAACACAGAAATTGCATCGGGATTGAATACAACAGTCACGATGAGCACTTTACTCCATGGGAGTAATGTCTCAAACATTCTACGCCTTGATCGTTCCCTGGATGACCAGTAATAGTTTCCGATGCACATCTTGAGGTATTTTGTAATCTGTGGACCATCAGACTGTTGTTGAAACACAGAAATTGGATCGGGATTGAATACAACAGTGACTATGCGCACTTTCCTACATGGGAGTAATGTCTCAAACAGTCAACGTTTTGAATGTTCCCTGGAAGACCAGTAGTAGGTTCCGATGCACATCTGGAGGCATTCTGTAATCTGTGGACTATCAGAGTGTTGATGAAACACAGAAATTGCATTGGGATAGAATACAACAGTCACCATGCGCACTTTCCTCCATGGGAGTAATGTCTCAAACTGTTTACGCTTTGATCGTTCCCTCGAAGACCAGTAGCAGCTTCCGATGCACATTTGGAGGCATTCTGTAATCTGTGACTAACAGAGTGTTGATGAAACACAGAAATTGCTTCGCGATTTAGTACAACAGTCACCATGCGCACGTTCCTCCATGGGAGTAATGTCTCAAACACTCTAGGATTTGATCATTCCCTGAAAGACCAGTTGTAGTTTCCGATGCACATCTGGAGGCATTCTGTAATCTGTGGACCTTCAAAGTGTCGATGAAACACAGAAATTGCATCGGGATTGAATACAGCAGTCACCACGCGCACTTTCCTCAATGGGAGTAATGTATCAAACAGTCTACGTCTTTGATCTTATCCTGGAGGACCAGTAGTAGTTTTCGATGCACATCTGGAGGCATTCTGTAATCTGTGGACCTTCAAAGTGTTGATGAAACACAGAAATTGCATCGGGATTGAATACAACAGTCACTACGAAATCTTTCCTCCATGGGAGAAATGTCTCAACAGGCTACGCTTTGATCGTTCCCTGGAAGACCAGTAGTAGTTTCCGAAGCACATCTGGAGGCATTCTGTAACCTGGGGACTATCTGAGTGTTGATGAAACATAGAAATTGCGTCGGGATTGAATACAACACTCACCATGCGCACTTTCCTCCATGGGAGTAGTGTCTCAAAAAGTCAACGTTTGATCGTTCCCAGGAAGACCAGTAGTACTTTCCGATGCACATCTGGAGGCATTCTGTAATCTGTGGACCTTCAAAGTGTTGATGTAATACCGAAATTGCATCGGCATTGAATACAACAGTCACCATGCGCACTTTCCTCCATGGGAGTAATGTCTCAAGCAGTCTACGGTTTGATTGTTACCCGGAAGACCAGTAGTAGTTTCCGATGCACATCTGGATGCATTCTGTAATCTGTAAACTATCAGAGTGTTGACGAAACACAGAAATTGCATCGGGATTGAATACAACAATCACCATGCGCACTTTCCTCCATGGGAGTTATGTGTCAAAGAATTTACGCTTTGATCAATCACTTTAAGACCAGTAGTAGTTTCCAATGCATCTCTGGAGGCATTCTGCAACCTGTGGACGTTCAAAGTGTTGATGAAACACAGAAATTTCATCGGGATTGAATATAACAGTCACCATGCGAACTTTCTTCCATGGGTGATATGTCTCAAACAAGCTACGCTTTGATCGTTCCCTGGAAGTCCAGTAGTAGTTTCCGATGCACATCTGGAGGCGTTCTGTAATCTGGGGACTATCTGAGTGTGGATGAAACACAGAAATTGCGTCGGGATTGAATACAACAGTCAAAATGCTAACTTTCCTCCATGGGAGTCATGTCTCAAACAGTGTACGCTTTGATAGTTCCCTGGAAGACCAGTAGTAGTTTCCGATGCTCATCTGTGGACCTTCAAAGTGTTGATGAAACACAAAAATTGCATCGGCATTGAATACAACAGTCACCATGCGCACTTTCCTCCATGGGAGTAATGTCTCAAACAGTCTACGCTTTGATCGTTCCCTGGAAGACCAGTAGTAGTTTCCGATGCACATCTGGAGGCATTCTGTAATCTGTGGACAATCAGAGTGTTGTTGAAACACTGATATTAGATCGGGATTGAAAACAACAGTGACTATGCGCACTTTCCTACATGGGAGTAAGGTCTCAAACAGTCTACGCTTTGATCGTTCCCTGGAAGACCAGTAGTAGTTTCCGTTCCACATCTGGAGGCATTCTGTAATCTGTTTACGATCAAAGTGTTGATGAAACACAGAAATTGCATCGGGATCGAATACAACAGTCACCATGCGCACTTTCCTCCATGGGAGTAATGTCTCAAACAGTGTACGTCTTTGATCGTATCCTGGAAGACCAGTAGTAGTTTCCGATGCACATCTGGAGGCATTCTGTTATCTGTGGACCTTCAAAGTGTTGATGAAACACAAAAATTGCATCGGGATTGAATACAACAGTCACCATGCGCACTTTCCTCCATGGGAGTAATGTCTCTAACACTCTACGCTTTGATCGTTCCCTGGATGACCAGTAGTAGTTTCCGATGCACATCTGGAGGCAATCTGTAATCTGGGGACCTTCAAAGTGTTGATGAAACACAAAAATTGCATCGGCATTGAATACAACAATCACCATGCGCACTTTCCTCCATGGGAGTAATGTCTCAATCTGTCTACGCTTTGATCGTTCCCTGGAAAACTAGTAGTAGTTTCCGATGCACATCTGGAGGCATTCTATAATCTGTGGACAATCAGAGTGTTGATGAAACACAGAAATTGCATCGGGATTGAATACAACAGTCACCATGCACACTTTACTCCATGGGAGTAATGTCTCAAACAGTCAACGTTTTGATCGTTCCCTGGAAGACCAGTAGTAGTTTCCGATGCACATCTGGAGGCATTCTGTAATCTGTGGACTATCAGAGTGTTGATGAAACACAGAAATTGCGTCGGGGTTGAATACAACAGTCACCATGAGCACTTTACTCCATGGGAGTAATGTCACAAACACTCTACGCCTTGATCGTGCCCTGGAAGACCAGTAGTAGTTTCCGATGCACATCTGGAGGCATTCTGTAATCTGTGGACAATCAGAGTTTTGATGAAACACAGAAATTGCATCGCGATTGAGTACAACAGTCACCATGCGCACGTTCCTCCATGGGAGTAATGCCTCAAACAGTCTACGCTTTGGTTATTCCCTGAAAGACCAGTTGTAGTTTCTGATGCACATCTGGAGAAATTCTGTAATCTGTGGACCTTCAAAGTGTTGATGAAACCCAGAAATTGCAATAGGATTGAATACAACAGTCACTATGCGCACTTTCCTCCATGGGAGTAATGTCTCAAACATTTTACGTCTTTGATCGTATCCTGGAAGACCAGTAGTAGTTTCCGATGCACATCTGGAGGCATTCTGTGATCTGTGGACCTTCAAAGTGTTGATGAAACACAGAAATTGCATCAGGATTGAATACAACAGTCACCACGCGCACTTTCTTCCATGGAAGTAATGTCACTAACACTCTACGCTTTGATCATTACCTGGAAGACCAGTAGTAGTTTCCGATGCACATCTGGAGGCATTCTGTAATCTGTGGACTATCTGAGTGTTGATGAAACACAGAAATTGCGTCGGTATTGAATACAACAGTCACCATGCTCACTTTCCTCCATAGGAGTAATGTCTCAAACATTGTACGCTTTTATAGTTCCCTGGAATTCCAGAGGTAGTTTCCGATGCACATCTGGATGCAATCTGTAATCTGTGGACCTTCTAACTGTTGATGAAACACAAAAATTGCATCGGCATTGAATACAATAGTCACCATGCGCACTTTCCTCCATGGGTGTAATATCTCAATCAGTCTACACTTTGATCGTTCCCTGGAAGACTAGTAGTAGTTTCCGATGCACATCTGGAGGCATTCTGTAATCTGTGGACAATCAGAGTGGTGATGAAACACAGAAATTGCATCGGGATTGAATACAACAGTCACCATGAGCACTTTACTCCATGGGAGTAATGTCTCAAACAGTCTACGCCTTGATCGTTCTCTGGAAGACTAGTAGTAGTTTCCGATGCACATCTGGAGGTATTCTGTAATCTGTGGACCATTAGAGTGTTGTTCAAACACATATATTGGATCGGGATTGAATACAACAGTGACTATGCGCACTTTCCTACATGGGAGTAATGTCTCAAACAGTCTACGCTTTGATCGTTCCCTGGAAGACCAGTAGTAGTTTCCGATGCACATTTGGAGGCATTCTGTAATCTGTGGACTATAAGAACGTTGTTGAAACACATAAATTGCATCGGGATTGAATACAACAGTCACCATGCACACTTTCCTCCATGGGAGTAATGTCTCAAACAGTCAACGTTTTGATCGTTCCCTGGAAGACCACTAGTAGTTTCCGATGCACGTCGGGAGGCATTCTGTAATATGTGGAACATCAGAGTGTTGTTGAAACACAGAAATTGCATCGGGATTGAATACAACATTCACCATGCGCACTCTCCTCCATGGGAGTAATGTCTCAAACTGTTTACGCTTTGATCGTTCCCTGGAAGACCAGTAGTAGTTTCCGATGCACATCTGGAGGCATTCTGTAATCTGGGGACAATCAGAGTGTTGATGAAACACTGAAATTGCATCGGGATTGAGTACAACAGTCACCATGCGCACTTTCCTCCATCGGAGTAAGGTCTCAAACAGTTTACGCTTTGATCGTTCCCTTTAAGACCAGTAGTAGTTTCCAATGCACATCTGGAGGCATTCTGTAATCTGTGGACGTTCAAAGTGTTGATGCAACACAGAAATTGCATCGGGATTGAATACAACTGTCACCATGCGCACAATCCAACACGGGAGTAATGTCTCAAAGAGTTTACGCTTTGATCGATCCCTGGAAGACCATTAGTACTTTCCGATGCACATCTGGAAGCATTCTGTAATATGTGGACTATCAGAGTGTTGTTGAAACACAGAAATTGCATCGGGATTGAATACAACACTCACCATGCGCACTTTCCTCCATGGGAGTAATGTCACTAACACTCTACGTTTCGATCGTTACCTCGAAGACCAGTAGTAGTTTCCGATGCACATCTGGAGGCATTCTGTAATCTGTGGACTATCAGAGTGTTGTTGAAACACAAAAATTGAATCGCGATTGAGTACAACAGTCACCATGCGGACGTTCCTCCATGGGAGTAATGCCTCAAACAGTCTACGCTTTGATCATTCCCTGAAAGACCATTTGTAGTTTCTGATGCACATCTGGAGGCATTCTGTAATCTGTGGACCTTCAAAGTGTTGATGAAACCCAGAAATTGCATCGGGATTGAATACAATAGTCACCATGCGCACTTCCCTCCATGGGACTAATGTCTCAAACAGTGTACGTCTTTGATCGTATCCTGGAAGACTAGTAGTAGTTTCCGATGCACATCTGGAGGCATTCTGTAATATGTGGACAATCAGAGTGCTGATGAAACACAGAAATTGCATGGGGATTGAATACAACAGTCACCATGAGCACTTTACTCCATGGGAGTAATGTCTCAAACAGTCTACGCCTCTATCGTTCCCTGGAAGACCAGTAGTAGTTTCCGATGCACATCTGGAGGTATTCTGTAACCTGTGGACCATTAGAGTGTTGTTGAAACACAGATATTGGATCGGGATTGAATACAACAGTGACTATGCGCACTTTCCTACATGGGAGTAATGTCTCAAACAGTCTACGCTTTGATCGTTCCCTGGAAGACCAATAGTAGTTTCCGATGCACATCTGGAGGCGTTCTGTAATCTGTGGACTATCAGAGTGTTGTTGAAACACATAAATTGCATCGGGATTGAATACAACAGTCACCATGCACACTTTCCTCCATGGGAGTAATGTCTCAAACAGTCAACGTTTTGATCGTTCCCTGGAAGTCCACTAGTAGTTTCCGATGCACGTCGGGAGGCATTCTGTAATATGTGGAACATCAGAGTGTTGTTGAAACACAGAAATTGCATCGGGATTGAATACAACAGTCACCATGCGCACTTTCCTCCATGGGAGTCATGTCTCAAACTGTTTACGCTTTGATCGTTCCCTGGAAGACCAGTAGTAGTTTCCGATGCACATCTGGAGGCATTCTGTAATCTGGGGACTATCAGAGTGTTGATGAGACACTGAAATTGCATCGGGATTGAGTACAACAGTCACCATGCGCACTTTCCTCCATCGGAGTAATGTCTCAAACAGTTTACGCTTTGATCGTTCCCTTTAAGACCAGTAGTAGTTTCCAATGCACATCTGGAGGCATTCTGTAATCTATGGACGTTCAAAGTGTTGATGCAACACAGAAATTGCATCGGGATTGAATAGAACTGTCACCATGCGCACTTTCCTTCATGGGAGTAATGTCTCAAAGAGTTTACGCTTCGATCGATCCCTGCAAGACCATTAGTACTTTCCGATGCACATCTGGAAGCATTCTGTAATATGTGGACTATCAGAGTGTTGTTGAAACACAGAAATTGCATCGCAATTGAATACAACAGTCACCATGCGCACTTTCCTCCATGGGAGTAATGTCTCAAACAGTCTACGCTTTGATCGTTTCCTGGAAGACCAGTAGTAGTTTCCGATGCACATCTGGAGGCATTCTGTAATCTGGGGACTATCAGAGTGTTGATGAAACACTGAAATTGCATCGGGATTGAGTACAACAGTCACCATGCGCACTTTCCTCCATAGGAGTAATGTCTTAAACAGTTTACGCTTTGATCGTTCCCTCGAAGACCAGTAGTAGTTTCCGATGCACATCTGGAGGAATTCTGTAATCTGTGACTACCAGAGTGTTGATGAAACACAGAAATTGCGATTGAGTACAACAGTCACCATGCGCACGTTCCTCCATGGGAGTAATGTCTCAAACAGTCTACGCTTTGATCATTACCTGAAAGACCAGTTGTAGTTTCCGATGCACATCTGGAGGCATTCTGTAATCTGCGGACCTTCAAAGTGTTGATGAAACACAGAAAATGCATCGTGATTGAATACAAGAGTCACCATGTGCACTTTCCTCCACTGGAGTTATGTCTCAAACAGTCTACGTCTTTGATCGTATAATGGAAGACCAGTAGTAGTTTCCGATGCACATCTGGAGGCATTCTGTAATCTGTGGACCATCAGAGTTTTGATGAAACACAGAAATTGCATCGCGATTGAGTACAACAGTCACCATGCGCACGTTCCTCCATGGGAGTAATGCCTCAAACAGTCTACGCTTTGGTTATTCCCTGAAAGACCAGTTGTAGTTTCTGATGCACATCTGGAGGCATTCTGTAATCTGTGGACCTTCAAAGTGTTGATGAAACCCAGAAATTGCAATAGGATTGAATACAACAGTCACTATGCGCACTTTCCTCCATGGGAGTAATGTCTCAAACAGTTTGCGTCTTTGGTCGGATCCTGGAAGACCAGTAGTAGTTTCCGATGCACATCTAGAGGCATTCTGTGATCTGTGGACCTTCAAAGTGTTGATGAAACACAGAAATGGCATCAGGATTGAATACAACAGTCACCACGCGCACTTTCTTCCATGGAAGTAATGTCACTAACACTCTACGCTTTGATCATTACCTGGAAGACCAGTAGTAGTTTCCGATGCACATCTGGAGGCATTCTGTAATGTGTGGACCTTCAAAGTGTAGATGAAACACAGAAATTGAATCGGGATTGAATACAACTGTCACCATGCGAACTTTCATCCATGGGAGAAAAGGCTCAAACAGTCTACGTTTGATCGTTCCCTGCAAGACGAGTAGTAGTTTCAGATGCACATCTGGAGGCGTTCTGTAATCTGGGGACTATCTGAGTGTTGATGAAACACAGAAATTGCGTCGGTATTGAATACAACTGTCACCATGCTCACTTTCCTCCATAGGAGTAATGTCTCAAACATTGTACGCTTTAATAGTTCCCTGGAAGACCAGTAGTAGTTTCCGATGCACATCTGGATGCAATCTGTAATCTGTGGACCTTCTAACTGTTGATGAAACACAAAAATTGCATGGGCATTGAATACAACAGTCACCATGCGCACTTTCCTCCATGGGTGTAATATCTCAATCAGTCTACACTTTGATCGTTCCCTGGAAGACTAGTAGTAGTTTCCGATGCACATCTGGAGGCATTCTGTAATCTGTGGACAATCAGAGTGCTGATGAAACACAGAAATTGCATCGGGATTGAATACAACAGTCACCATGAGCACTTTACTCCATGGGAGTAATGTCTCAAACAGTCTACGCCTCTATCGTTCCCTGGAAGACCAGTAGTAGTTTCCGATGCACATCTGGAGGTATTCTGTAACCTGTGGACCATTAGAGTGTTGTTGAAACACAGATATTGGATCGGGATTGAATACAACAGTGACTATGCGCACTTTCCTACATGGGAGTAATGTCTCAAACAGTCTACGCTTTGATCGTTCCCTGGAAGACCAGTAGTAGTTTCCGATGCACATCTGGAGGCATTCTGTAATCTGTGGACTATCAGAGTATTGTTGAAACACATAAATTGCATCGGGATTGAATACAACAGTCACCACGCACACTTTCCTCCATGTGAGTAATGTCTCAAACAGTCAACGTTTTGATCGTTCCCTGGAAGGCCACTAGTAGTTTCCGATGCACGTCGGGAGGCATTCTGTAATATGTGGAACATCAGAGTGTTGTTGAAACACAGAAATTGCATCGGGATTGAATACAACAGTCACCATGCGCACTTTCCTCCATGGGAGTAATGTCTCAAACTGTTTACGCTTTGATCGTTCCCTGGAAGACCAGTAGTAGTTTCCGATGCACATCTGGAGGCATTCTGTAATCTGGGGACTATCAGAGTGTTGATGAAACACTGAAATTGCATCGGGATAGAGTACAACAGTCACCATGCGCACTTTCCTCCATAGGAGTAATGTCTCAAACAGTTTACGCTTTGATCGTTCCCTTTAAGACCAGTAGTAGTTTCCAATGCACATCTGGAGGCATTCTGTAATCTGTGGACGTTCAAAGTGTTGATGCAACACAGAAATTGCATCGGGATTGAATACAACTGTCACCATGCGCAATTTCCTTCATGGGAGTAATGTCTCAAAGAGTTTACGCTTTGATCGATCCCTGGAAGACCATTAGTACTTTCCGATGCACATCTGGAAGTATTCTGTAATATGTGGACTATCAGAGTGTTGTTGAAACACAGAAATTGCATCGCGATGGAATACAACAGTCACCATCGCACTTTCCAATATGGGAGTAATGTCTCAAACAGTCTACGCTTTGATCGTTTCCTGGAAGACCAGTAGTAGTTTCCGATGCACATCTGGAGGCATTCTGTAATCTGTGCATCTTCAAAGTGTTGACGAAACACAGAAATTGCATCGGGACTGATACAACAGTCACCATGCGAACTTCCCTCCATTGGAGTAATGTCTCAAACAGTCTACACTTTGGTCGTTCCCTCTAAGACCAGTAGTAGTTTCCAATGCAGATCTGGAGGCATCCTGAAATCTGTGGACTATCAGAGTGTTGTTGAAACACAGAAATTGCATCGGGATTGAGTACAACAGTCACCATGCGCACTTTTCTCCATGGGAGTAATGTCTCAAACTGTTTACGCTTTGATCGTTCCCTCGAAGACCAGTAGTAGTTTCCGATGCACATCTGGAGGAATTCTGTAATCTGTGACTACCAGAGTGTTAATGAAACACAGAAATTGCGATTGAGTACAACAGTCACCATGCGCACGTTCCTCCATGGGAGTAATGTCTCAAACAGTCTACGCTTTGATCATTACCTGAAAGACCAGTTGTAGTTTCCGGTGCACATCTGGAGGCATTCTGTAATCTGCGGACCTTCAAAGTGTTGATGAAACACAGAAAATGCATCGTGATTGAATCCAAGAGTCACCATGTGCACTTTCCTCCACTGGAGTAATGTCTCAAACAGTCTACGTCTTTGATCGTATAATGGAAGACCAGTAGTAGTTTCTGATGCACATCTGGAGGCATTCTGTAATCTGTGGACCTTCAAAGTGTTGATGAAACACAGAAATTGCTTCGGGATTGAATACAACAGTCACCATGCACACTTTCCTCCATAGGAGTAATGTCTCAAACATTGTACGCTTTGATAGTTCCCTGGAAGACCAGTAGTAGTTTCCGATGCACATCTGGAGGTATTCTGTAATCTGTGGACCATTAGAGTTTGTTGAAACACAGATATTGAATCGGGATAGAATACAACAGTGACTAAGCGCACTTTCCTACATGGGAGTAATGTCTACAACAGTCTACGCTTTGATCATTCCTTGGAAGACCAGTAGTAGTTTCCGATGCACATCTGGAGGCATTCTGTAATCTGTGGACTATCGGAGTGTTGTTGAAACACATCAATTGCATCGGGATTGAATACAACAGTCACCATGCACACTTTCCTCCATGGGAGTAATGTCTCAAACAGTCAACGTTTTGATCGTTCCCTGGAAGACCAGTAGTAGTTTCCGATGCACGTCGCGAGGCATTCTGTAATATGTCACTATCAGAGTGTTGATGAAACACAGAAATTGCATCGCGATTTAGTACAACAGTCACCATGCGCACGTTCCTCCATGGGAGTAATGTCTCAAAGAGTCTACAATTTGATGATTCCCTGAAAGAACAGTTGTAGTTTCCGATGCACATCTGGAGGCATTCTATAATCTGTGGACCTTCAAAGAGTGGATGAAACACAGAAATTGTATCGGGATTGAATACAGCAGTCAACATGCGCACTTTCCTCCATGGGAGTAATGTATCACACAGTCTACGTCTTTGATCGTATCCTGGAGGTCCAGTAGTAGTTTCCGATGCACATCTGGAGGCATTCTGTAATCTGTGGACCTTCAAAGTGTTGTGAAACACAGAAATTGCATCGGGATTGAATACAACAGTCACTATGCGAACTTTCTTCCATGGGAGAAATGTCTCAAACAGTCTACGCTTTGATCGTTCCCTGGAAGACCAGTAGTAGTTTCCGATGCACATCTGGAGTCATTCTGTAATCTGTTTACGTTCAAAGTGTTCATGAAACACAGAAATTGCCTCGGGATTGAATACAACAGTCACCATGAGCACTTTCCCCCATGGGAGTAATGTCTCAAACAGTTTACGCTTTGATCGTTCCCTGGAAGACCAGTAGTAGTTTCCGATGCACATCTGGAGGCATTCTGTTATCTGTGGAGCTTCAAAGTGTTGATGAAACACAGAAATTGAATCGGGATTGAATACAACAGTCACCATGCGCACTTTCCTCCATGGGGGTAATGTCTCTAACACTCTACGCTTTGATCGTTCCCTGGAAGACCAGTAGTAGTTTCCGATGCACATCTAGAGGCATTCTGTAATCTGTGGACGTTCATAAGGTTGATGAAACACAGAAATTGCATCGGGATTGAATACAACTGTCACCATGCGCACTTTCCTCCATGGGAGTAATGTCTCAAACAGTCAACGCTTTGATCGATCCCTGGAAGACCATTAGTACTTTCCGATGCACATCTGGAAGCATTCTGTAATCTGTGGACTATCAGAGTGTTGTTGCAACACAGAAATTGCATCGGGATTGAATACAACAGTCACCATGAGCACTTTCCCCCATGGGAGTAATGTCTCAAACTGTTTACGCTTTGATCGTTCCCTGGAAGACCAGTAGTAGTTTCCGATGCACATCTGGAGTCATTCTGTAGTCTGTGGACCATCAGAGTGTTGTTGAAACACTGATATTAGATCGGGATTGAAAACAACAGTGACTATGCGCACTTTCCTACATGGAAGTAAGGTCTCAAACAGTCTACGCTTTGATCGTTCCCTGGAAGACCAGTAGTAGTTTCCGTTCCACATCTGGAGGCATTCTGTAATCTGTTTACGTTCAAAGTGTTGATGAAACACAGAAATTGCCTCGGGATGGAATACAACAGTCACCATGCGCACTTTCCTCCATGGGAGTAATGTCTCAAACAGTCAACGCTTTGATCGTTCCCTGGTAGACCAGTAGCAGTTTCCAATGCACATCTGGAGGCATTCTGTAATCTGTGGACCTTCAAAGTGTTGATGAAAAACAGAAATTGCATCGTGATTGAATACAAGAGTCACCATGCGCACTTTCCTCCATGGGAGTAATGTCTCAAAGAGTCTACGTCTTTGATCGTATCCTGGGAGACCAGTAGTAGTTTCCGATGCACATCTGGAGTCATTCTGTAATCTATGGACCTTCAAAGTGATGATGAAACACAGAAATTGCTTCGGGATTGAATACAACAGTCACCATGAGCACTTTACTCCATGGGAGTAATGTCTCAAACAGTCTACGCCTTGATCGTTCCCTGGAAGGCCAGTAGTAGTTTCAGATGCACATCTGAAGGTATTCTGTAATCTGTGGACCTTCAAAGTGTTGTTGAAACACAGAAATTGCATCGGGATTAAATACAACAGTCACCATGAGCACTTTCCCCCATGGGAGTAATGTCTCAAACAGTTTACGCTTTGATCGTTCCCTGGAAGACCAGTAGTAGTTTCCGATGCACATCTGGGGGCATTCTGTAGTCTGTGGACTATCAGAGTGTTGATGAAACACAGAAATCGCATCGGGATCGAATACAACAGTCACCATGCGCACTTTCGTCCATGGGAGTAATGTCTCAAACAGTGTACGTCTTTGATCGTATCCTGGAAGACCAGTAGTAGTTTCCGATGCACATCTGGAGGCATTCTGTTATCTGTGGAGCTTCAAAGTGTTGATGAAACACAGAAATTGAATCGGGATTGAATACAACAGTCACCATGCGCACTTTCCTCTATGGGAGTAATGTCTCTAACACTCTACGCTTTGATCGTTCCCTGGAAGACCAGTAGTAGTTTCCGATGCACATCTGGAGGCATTCTGTAATCTGTGGACGTTCATAGGGTTGATGAAACACAGAAATTGCATCGGGATTGAATACAACTGTCACCATGCGCACTTCCCTCCATGGGAGTAATGTCTCAAACAGTCAACGATTTGATCGATCCCTGGAAGACCATTAGTACTTTCCGATGCACATCTGGAGTCATTCTGTAATCTATGGACCTTCAAAGTGTTGATGAAACACAGAAATTGCTTCGGGATTGAATACAACAGTCACCATGAGCACTTTACTCCATGGGAGTAATGTCTCAAACAGTCTACGCCTTGATCGTTCCCTGGAAGGCCAGTAGTAGTTTCAGATGCACATCTGAAAGTATTCTGTAATCTGTGGACTATCAGAGTGTTGTTGCAACACAGAAATTGCATCGGGATTGAATACAACAGTCACCATGAGCACTTTCCCCCATGGGAGTAATGTCTCAAACTGTTTACGCTTTGATCGTTCCCTGGGAGACCAGTAGTAGTTTCCGATGCACATCTGGAGTCATTCTGTAGTCTGTGGACCATCAGAATGTTGTTGAAACACTGATATTAGATCGGGATTGAAAACAACAGTGACTATGCGCACTTTCCTACATGGAAGTAAGGTCTCAAACAGTCTACGCTTTGATCGATCCCTGGAAGACCAGTAGTAGTTTCCGTTCCACATCTGGAGGCATTCTGTAATCTGTTTACGTTCAAAGTGTTGATGAAACACAGAAATTGCCTCGGGATTGAATACAACAGTCACCATGCGCACTTTCCTCCATGGGAGTAATGTCTCAAACAGTCAACGCTTTGATCGTTCCCTGGAAGACCAGTAGCAGTTTCCAATGCACATCTGGACTCATTCTGTAATCTGTGGACTATCAAAGTGTTGCTGAAACACATAAATTGCATCGCGATGGAATACAACAGTCACCATCGCACTTTCCTATATGGGAGTAATGTCTCAAACAGTCTACGCTTTGATCGTTTCCTGGAAGACCAGTAGTAGTTTCCGATGCACATCTGGAGGCATTCTGTAATCTGTGCATCTTCAAAGTGTTGACGAAACACAGAAATTGCATCGGGACTGATACAACAGTCACCATGCGAACTTCCCTCCATTGGAGTAATGTCTCAAACAGTCTACACTTTGGTCGTTCCCTGGAAGACCAGTAGTAGTTTCCAATGCAGATCTGGAGGCATCCTGAAATCTGTGGACTATCAGAGTGTTGTTGAAACACAGAAATTGCATCGGGATTGAATACAACAGTCACCATGCGCACTTTTCTCCATGGGAGTAATGTCTCAAACTGTTTACGCTTTGATCGTTCCCTCGAAGACCAGTAGTAGTTTCCGATGCACATCTGGAGGAATTCTGTAATCTGTGACTACCAGAGTGTTAATGAAACACAGAAATTGCGATTGAGTACAACAGTCACCATGCGCACGTTCCTCCATGGGAGTAATGTCTCAAACAGTCTACGCTTTGATCATTACCTGAAAGACCAGTTGTAGTTTCCGGTGCACATCTGGAGGCATTCTGTAATCTGCGGACCTTCAAAGTGTTGATGAAACACAGAAAATGCATCGTGATTGAATCCAAGAGTCACCATGTGCACTTTCCTCCACTGGAGTAATGTCTCAAACAGTCTACGTCTTTGATCGTATAATGGAAGACCAGTAGTAGTTTCTGATGCACATCTGGAGGCATTCTGTAATCTGTGGACCTTCAAAGTGTTGATGAAACACAGAAATTGCTTCGGGATTGAATACAACAGTCACCATGCACACTTTCCTCCATAGGAGTAATGTCTCAAACATTGTACGCTTTGATAGTTCCCTGGAAGACCAGTAGTAGTTTCCGATGCACATCTGGAGGTATTCTGTAATCTGTGGACCATTAGAGTTTGTTGAAACACAGATATTGAATCGGGATAGAATACAACAGTCACCATGCACACTTTCCTCCATGGGAGTAATGTCTCAAACAGTCAAAGTTTTGATCGTTCCCTGGAAGACCAGTAGTAGTTTCCGATGCACGTCGCGAGGCATTCTGTAATATGTCACTATCAGAGTGTTGATGAAACACAGAAATTGCATCGCGATTTATTACAACAGTCACCATGCGCAAGTTCCTCCATGGGAGTAATGTCTCAAAGAGTCTACAATTTGATCATTTCCTGAAAGAACAGTTGTAGTTTCCGATGCACATCTGGAGGCATTCTATAATCTGTGGACCTTCAAAGAGTGGATGAAACACAGAAATTGTATCGGGATTGAATACAGCAGTCAACATGCGCACTTTCCTCCATGGGAGTAATGTATCACACAGTCTACGTCTTTGATCGTATCCTGGAGGTCCAGTAGTAGTTTCCGATGCACATCTGGAGGCATTCTGTAATCTGTGGACCTTCAAAGTGTTGTGCAACACAGAAATTGCATCGGGATTGAATACAACAGTCACTATGCGAACTTTCTTCCATGGGAGAAATGTCTCAAACAGTCTACGCTTTGATCGTTCCCTGGAAGACCAGTAGTAGTTTCCGATGCACATCTGGAGTCATTCTGTAATCTCTTTACGTTCAAAGTGTTCATGAAACACAGAAATTGCCTCGGGATTGAATACAACAGTCACCTTGCGCACTTTCCTCCATGGGGGTAATGTCCCAAACAGTCAACGCTTTGATCGTTCCCTGGAAGACCAGTAGTAGTTTCCAATGCACATCTGGAGGCATTCAGTAATCTGTGGACTATCACAGCGTTGTTGAAACACAGAAATTGCATCGGGATTGAATACAAAAGTCACCATGAGCACTTTCCCCCATGGGAGTAATGTCTCAAACAGTTTACGCTTTGATCGTTCCCTGGAAGACCAGTAGTAGTTTCCGATGCACATCTGGAGGCATTCTGTTATCTGTGGAGCTTCAAAGTGTTGATGAAACACAGAAATTGAATCGGGATTGAATACAACAGTCACCATGCGCACTTTCCTCCATGGGGGTAATGTCTCTAACACTCTACGCTTTGATCGTTCCCTGGAGGACCAGTAGTAGTTTCCGATGCACATCTAGAGGCATTCTGTAATCTGTGGACGTTCATAGGGTTGATGAAACACAGAAATTGCATCGGGATTGAATACAACTGTCACCATGCGCACTTTCCTCCATGGGAGTAATGTCTCAAACAGTCAACGCTTTGATCGATCCCTGGAAGACCATTAGTACTTTCCGATGCACATCTGGAAGCATTCTGTAATCTGTGGACTATCAGAGTGTTGTTGCAACACAGAAATTGCATCGGGATTGAATACAACAGTCACCATGAGCACTTTCCCCCATGGGAGTAATGTCTCAAACTGTTTACGCTTTGATCGTTCCCTGGAAGACCAGTAGTAGTTTCCGATGCACATCTGGAGTCATTCTGTAGTCTGTTGACCATCAGAGTGTTGTTGAAACACTGATATTAGATCGGGATTGAAAACAACAGTGACTATGCGCACTTTCCTACATGGAAGTAAGGTCTCAAACAGTCTACGATTTGATCGTTCCCTGGAAGACCAGTAGTAGTTTCCGTTCCACATCTGGAGGCATTCTGTAATCTGTTTACGTTCAAAGTGTTGATGAAACACAGAAATTGCCTCGGGATTGAATACAACAGTCACCATGCGCACTTTCCTCCATGGGAGTAATGTCTCAAACAGTCAACGCTTTGATCGTTCCCTGGTAGACCAGTAGCAGTTTCCAATGCACATCTGGACTCATTCTGTAATCTGTGGACTATCAAAGTGTTGTTGAAACACATAAATTGCATCGGGATTGAATACAACTGTCACCATGCACACTTTCCTCCATGGGAGTAATGTCTCAAACAGTCAACGTTTTGATCGTTCCCTGGAAGACCAGTAGTAGTTTCCGATGCACGTCGGGAGGCATTCTGTAATATGTGACGATCAGAGTGTTGATGAAACACAGAAATTGCATCGCGATTTAGTACAACAGTCACCATGCGCACTTTCCTCCATGGGAGTAATGTCTCAAACTGTTACGCTTTGATCGTTCCCTCGAAGAAAAGTAGTAGTTTCCGATGCACATCTCCAGGAATTCTGTAATCTGTGACTATCAGAGTGTTGATGAAACACAGAAATTGCGATTGAGTACAACAGTCACCATGCGCACGTTCTTCCATTTGAGTAATGTCTCAAACAGTTTACGCTTTGATCATTCCCTGAAAGACCAGTTGTAGTTTCCGTTGCACATCTGGAGGCATTCTGTAATCTGTTTACGTTCAAAGTGTTGATGAAACACAGAAATTGCCTCGGGATGGAATACAACAGTCACCATGCGCACTTTCCTCCATGGGAGTAATGTCTCAAACAGTCAACGCTTTGATCGTTCCCTGGTAGACCAGTAGCAGTTTCCAATGCACATCTGGAGGCATTCTGTAATCTGTGGACCTTCAAAGTGTTGATGAAAAACAGAAATTGCATCGTGATTGAATACAAGAGTCACCATGCGCACTTTCCTCCATGGGAGTAATGTCTCAAAGAGTCTACGTCTTTGATCGTATCCTGGGAGACCAGTAGTAGTTTCCGATGCACATCTGGAGTCATTCTGTAATCTATGGACCTTCAAAGTGTTGATGAAACACAGAAATTGCTTCGGGATTGAATACAACAGTCACCATGAGCACTTTACTCCATGGGAGTAATGTCTCAAACAGTCTACGCCTTGATCGTTCCCTGGAAGGCCAGTAGTAGTTTCAGATGCACATCTGAAGGTATTCTGTAATCTGTGGACCTTCAAAGTGTTGTTGAAACACAGAAATTGCATCGGGATTAAATACAACAGTCACCATGAGCACTTTCCCCAATGGGAGTAATGTCTCAAACAGTTTACGCTTTGATCGTTCCCTGGAAGACCAGTAGTAGTTTCCGATGCACATCTGGGGGCATTCTGTAGTCTGTGGACTATCAGAGTGTTGATGAAACACAGAAATCGCATCGGGATCGAATACAACAGTCACCATGCGCACTTTCGTCCATGGGAGTAATGTCTCAAACAGTGTACGTCTTTGATCGTATCCTGGAAGACCAGTAGTAGTTTCCGATGCACATCTGGAGGCATTCTGTTATCTGTGGAGCTTCAAAGTGTTGATGAAACACAGAAATTGAATCGGGATTGAATACAACAGTCACCATGCGCACTTTCCTCTATGGGAGTAATGTCTCTAACACTCTACGCTTTGATCGTTCCCTGGAAGACCAGTAGTAGTTTCCGATGCACATCTGGAGGCATTCTGTAATCTGTGGACGTTCATAGGGTTGATGAAACACAGAAATTGCATCGGGATTGAATACAACTGTCACCATGCGCACTTCCCTCCATGGGAGTAATGTCTCAAACAGTCAACGCTTTGATCGATCCCTGGAAGACCATTAGTACTTTCCGATGCACATCTGGAGTCATTCTGTAATCTATGGACCTTCAAAGTGTTGATGAAACACAGAAATTGCTTCGGGATTGAATACAACAGTCACCATGAGCACTTTACTCCATGGGAGTAATGTCTCAAACAGTCTACGCCTTGATCGTTCCCTGGAAGGCCAGTAGTAGTTTCAGATGCACATCTGAAAGTATTCTGTAATCTGTGGACTATCAGAGTGTTGTTGCAACACAGAAATTGCATCGGGATTGAATACAACAGTCACCATGAGCACTTTCCCCCATGGGAGTAATGTCTCAAACTGTTTACGCTTTGATCGTTCCCTGGGAGACCAGTAGTAGTTTCCGATGCACATCTGGAGTCATTCTGTAGTCTGTGGACCATCAGAGTGTTGTTGAAACACTGATATTAGATCGGGATTGAAAACAACAGTGACTATGCGCACTTTCCTACATGGAAGTAAGGTCTCAAACAGTCTACGCTTTGATCGATCCCTGGAAGACCAGTAGTAGTTTCCGTTCCACATCTGGAGGCATTCTGTAATCTGTTTACGTTCAAAGTGTTGATGAAACACAGAAATTGCCTCGGGATTGAATACAACAGTCACCATGCGCACTTTCCTCCATGGGAGTAATGTCTCAAACAGTCTACACTTTGGTCGTTCCCTGGAAGACCAGTAGTAGTTTCCAATGCAGATCTGGAGGCATCCTGAAATCTGTGGACTATCAGAGTGTTGTTGAAACACAGAAATTGCATCGGGATTGAATACAACAGTCACCATGCGCACTTTTCTCCATGGGAGTAATGTCTCAAACTGTTTACGCTTTGATCGTTCCCTCGAAGACCAGTAGTAGTTTCCGATGCACATCTGGAGGAATTCTGTAATCTGTGACTACCAGAGTGTTAATGAAACACAGAAATTGCGATTGAGTACAACAGTCACCATGCGCACGTTCCTCCATGGGAGTAATGTCTCAAACAGTCTACGCTTTGATCATTACCTGAAAGACCAGTTGTAGTTTCCGGTGCACATCTGGAGGCATTCTGTAATCTGCGGACCTTCAAAGTGTTGATGAAACACAGAAAATGCATCGTGATTGAATCCAAGAGTCACCATGTGCACTTTCCTCCACTGGAGTAATGTCTCAAACAGTCTACGTCTTTGATCGTATAATGGAAGACCAGTAGTAGTTTCTGATGCACATCTGGAGGCATTCTGTAATCTGTGGACCTTCAAAGTGTTGATGAAACACAGAAATTGCTTCGGGATTGAATACAACAGTCACCATGCACACTTTCCTCCATAGGAGTAATGTCTCAAACATTGTACGCTTTGATAGTTCCCTGGAAGACCAGTAGTAGTTTCCGATGCACATCTGGAGGTATTCTGTAATCTGTGGACCATTAGAGTTTGTTGAAACACAGATATTGAATCGGGATAGAATACAACAGTCACCATGCACACTTT
The DNA here is from genome assembly GCF_023897955.1 of Schistocerca gregaria. Classification (NCBI taxonomy): domain Eukaryota; kingdom Metazoa; phylum Arthropoda; class Insecta; order Orthoptera; family Acrididae; genus Schistocerca; species Schistocerca gregaria. The sequence goes on along the minus strand of NW_026061720.1, from coordinate 4,723,000 downwards.
CCTCCATGGGAGTAATGTCTCAAACAGTCAAAGTTTTGATCGTTCCCTGGAAGACCAGTAGTAGTTTCCGATGCACGTCGCGAGGCATTCTGTAATATGTCACTATCAGAGTGTTGATGAAACACAGAAATTGCATCGCGATTTATTACAACAGTCACCATGCGCAAGTTCCTCCATGGGAGTAATGTCTCAAAGAGTCTACAATTTGATCATTTCCTGAAAGAACAGTTGTAGTTTCCGATGCACATCTGGAGGCATTCTATAATCTGTGGACCTTCAAAGAGTGGATGAAACACAGAAATTGTATCGGGATTGAATACAGCAGTCAACATGCGCACTTTCCTCCATGGGAGTAACGTATCACACAGTCTACGTCTTTGATCGTATCCTGGAGGTCCAGTAGTAGTTTCCGATGCACATCTGGAGGCATTCTGTAATCTGTGGACCTTCAAAGTGTTGTGCAACACAGAAATTGCATCGGGATTGAATACAACAGTCACTATGCGAACTTTCTTCCATGGGAGAAATGTCTCAAACAGTCTACGCTTTGATCGTTCCCTGGAAGACCAGTAGTAGTTTCCGATGCACATCTGGAGTCATTCTGTAATCTCTTTACGTTCAAAGTGTTCATGAAACACAGAAATTGCCTCGGGATTGAATACAACAGTCACCTTGCGCACTTTCCTCCATGGGGGTAATGTCCCAAACAGTCAACGCTTTGATCGTTCCCTGGAAGACCAGTAGTAGTTTCCAATGCACATCTGGAGGCATTCAGTAATCTGTGGACTATCACAGCGTTGTTGAAACACAGAAATTGCATCGGGATTGAACACAAAAGTCACCATGAGCACTTTCCCCCATGGGAGTAATGTCTCAAACAGTTTACGCTTTGATCGTTCCCTGGAAGACCAGTAGTAGTTTCCGATGCACATCTGGAGGCATTCTGTTATCTGTGGAGCTTCAAAGTGTTGATGAAACACAGAAATTGAATCGGGATTGAATACAACAGTCACCATGCGCACTTTCCTCCATGGGGGTAATGTCTCTAACACTCTACGCTTTGATCGTTCCCTGGAGGACCAGTAGTAGTTTCCGATGCACATCTAGAGGCATTCTGTAATCTGTGGACGTTCATAGGGTTGATGAAACACAGAAATTGCATCGGGATTGAATACAACGGTCACCATGCGCACTTTCCTCCATGGGAGTAATGTCTCAAACAGTCAACGCTTTGATCGATCCCTGGAAGACCATTAGTACTTTCCGATGCACATCTGGAAGCATTCTGTAATCTGTGGACTATCAGAGTGTTGTTGCAACACAGAAATTGCATCGGGATTGAATACAACAGTCACCATGAGCACTTTCCCCCATGGGAGTAATGTCTCAAACTGTTTACGCTTTGATCGTTCCCTGGAAGACCAGTAGTAGTTTCCGATGCACATCTGGAGTCATTCTGTAGTCTGTTGACCATCAGAGTGTTGTTGAAACACTGATATTAGATCGGGATTGAAAACAACAGTGACTATGCGCACTTTCCTACATGGAAGTAAGGTCTCAAACAGTCTACGCTTTGATCGTTCCCTGGAAGACCAGTAGTAGTTTCCGTTCCACATCTGGAGGCATTCTGTAATCTGTTTACGTTCAAAGTGTTGATGAAACACAGAAATTGCCTCGGGATTGAATACAACAGTCACCATGCGCACTTTCCTCCATGGGAGTAATGTCTCAAACAGTCAACGCTTTGATCGTTCCCTGGTAGACCAGTAGCAGTTTCCAATGCACATCTGGACTCATTCTGTAATCTGTGGACTATCAAAGTGTTGTTGAAACACATAAATTGCATCGGGATTGAATACAACTGTCACCATGCACACTTTCCTCCATGGGAGTAATGTCTCAAACAGTCAACGTTTTGATCGTTCCCTGGAAGACCAGTAGTAGTTTCCGATGCACGTCGGGAGGCATTCTGTAATATGTGACGATCAGAGTGTTGATGAAACACAGAAATTGCATCGCGATTTAGTACAACAGTCACCATGCGCACTTTCCTCCATGGGAGTAATGTCTCAAACTGTTACGCTTTGATCGTTCCCTCGAAGAAAAGTAGTAGTTTCCGATGCACATCTCCAGGAATTCTGTAATCTGTGACTATCAGAGTGTTGATGAAACACAGAAATTGCGATTGAGTACAACAGTCACCATGCGCACGTTCTTCCATTTGAGTAATGTCTCAAACAGTTTACGCTTTGATCATTCCCTGAAAGACCAGTTGTAGTTTCCGTTGCACATCTGGAGGCATTCTGTAATCTGTGGACCTTCAAAGTGTTGATGAAAAACAGAAATTGCATCGTGATTGAATACAAGAGTCACCATGCGCACTTTCCTCCATGGGAGTAATGTCTCAAAGAGTCTACGTCTTTGATCGTATCCTGGGAGACCAGTAGTAGTTTCCGATGCACATCTGGAGTCATTCTGTAATCTGTGGACCTTCAAAGTGTTGATGAAACACAGAAATTGCTTCGGGATTGAATACAACAGTCACCATGAGCACTTTACTCCATGGGAGTAATGTCTCAAACAGTCTACGCCTTGATCGTTCCCTGGAAGGCCAGTAGTAGTTTCAGATGCACATCTGAAGGTATTCTGTAATCTGTGGACCTTCAAAGTGTTGTTGAAACACAGAAATTGCATCGGGATTGAATACAACAGTCACCATGAGCACTTTCCCCCATGGGAATAATGTCTCAAACAGTTTACGCTTTGATCGTTCCCTGGAAGACCAGTAGTAGTTTCCGATGCACATCTGGGGGCATTCTGTAGTCTGTGGACTATCAGAGTGTTGATGAAACACAGAAATCGCATCGGGATCGAATACAACAGTCACCATGCGCACTTTCCTCCATGGGAGTAATGTCTCAAACAGTGTACGTCTTTGATCGTATCCTGGAAGACCAGTGGTAGTTTCCGATGCACATCTGGAGGCATTCTGTTATCTGTGGAGCTTCAAAGTGTTGATGAAACACAGAAATTGAATCGGGATTGAATACAACAGTCACCATGCGCACTTTCCTCCATGGGAGTAATGTCTCAAACAGTCAACGCTTTGATCGATCCCTGGAAGACCATTAGTACTTTCCGATGCACATCTGGAAGCATTCTGTAATCTGTGGACTATCAGAGTGTTGTTGCAACACAGAAATTGCATCGGGATTGAATACAACAGTCACCATGAGCACTTTCCCCCATGGGAGTAATGTCTCAAACTGTTTACGCTTTGATCGTTCCCTGGGAGACCAGTAGTAGTTTCCGATGCACATCTGGAGTCATTCTGTAGTCTGTGGACCATCAAAGTGTTGTTGAAACACTGATATTAGATCGGGATTGAAAACAACAGTGACTATGCGCACTTTCCTACATGGAAGTAAGGTCTCAAACAGTCTACGCTTTGATCGTTCCCTGGAAGACCAGTAGTAGTTTCCGTTCCACATCTGGAGGCATTCTGTAATCTGTTTACGTTCAAAGTGTTGATGAAACACAGAAATTGCCTCGGGATTGAATACAACAGTCACCATGCGCACTTTCCTCCATGGGAGTAATGTCTCAAACAGTCAACGCTTTGATCGTTCCCTGGAAGACCAGTAGCAGTTTCCAATGCACATCTGGACTCATTCTGTAATCTGTGGACTATCAAAGTGTTGTTGAAACACATAAATTGCATCGGGATTGAATACAACAGTCACCATGCACACTTCCCTCCGTGGGAGTAATGTCTCAAACAGTCAACGTTTTGATCGTTCCCTGGAAGACCAGTAGTAGTTTCCGATGCACGTCGGGAGGCATTCTGTAATATGTGACGATCAGAGTGTTGATGAAACACAGAAATTGCATCGCGATTTAGTACAACAGTCACCATGCGCACTTTCCTCCATGGGAGTAATGTCTCAAACTGTTACGCTTTGATCGTTCCCTCGAAGACCAGTAGTAGTTTCCGATGCACATCTCGAGGAATTCTGTAATCTGTGACTATCAGAGTGTTGATGAAACACAGAAATTGCGATTGAGTACAACAGTCACCATGCGCACGTTCTTCCATGGGAGTAATGTCTCAAACAGTCTACGCTTTGATCATTCCCTGAAAGACCAGTTGTAGTTTCCGTTGCACATCTGGAGGCATTCTGTAATCTGTGGACCTTCAAAGTGTTGATGAAACACAGAAATTGCATCGTGATTGAATACAAGAGTCACCATGCGCACTTTCCTCCATGGGAGTAATGTCTCAAAGAGTCTACGTCTTTGATCGTATCCTGGGAGACCAGTAGTAGTTTCCGATGCACATCTTTAGTCATTCTGTAATCTGTGGACCTTCAAAGTGTTGATGAACACAGAAATTGCTTCGGGATTGAATACAACAGTAACCATGAGCACTTTACTCCATGGGAGTAATGTCTCAAACAGTCTACGCCTTGATCGTTCCCTGGAAGGCCAGTAGTAGTTTCCGATGCACATCTGAAGGTATTCTGTAATCTGTGGACCTTCAAAGTGTTGATGAAACACAGAAATTGCATCGGGATTGAATACAACAGTCACCATGAGCACTTTCCCCCATGGGGGTAATGTCTCAAACATTGTACGCTTTGATAGTTCCCTGGAAGACCAGTAGTAGTTTCCGATGCACATCAGGAGGCATTCTGTAATCTGTGGACCATTAGAGTGTTGTTGAAACACAGATATTGGATGGGGATTGAATACAACAGTGACTATGCGCACTTTCCTACATGGGAGTAATGTCTCAAACAGTCTGAGCTTTGATCGTTCAATGGAAGACCAGTAGTAGTTTCCGATGCACATCTGGAGGCATTCTGTAATCTGTGGAATATCAGAGTGTTGTTGAAACACAGAAATTGCATCGGGATTGAATACAACAGTCACCATGCACACTTTCCTCCATGGGAGTAATGTCTCAAACAGTCAACGTTTTGATCGTTCCCTGGAAGACCAGTAGTAGTTTCCGATGCACGTCGGGAGGCATTCTGTAATATGTGACGATCGGAGTGTTGATGAAACACAGAAATTGCATCGCGATTTAGTACAACAGTCACCATGCGCACTTTCCTCCATGGGAGTAATGTCTCAAACTGTTACGCTTTGATCGTTCCCTCGAAGACCAGTAGTAGTTTCCGATGCACATCTCGAGGAATTCTGTAATCTGTGACTATCAGAGTGTTGATGAAACACAGAAATTGCGATTGAGTACAACAGTCACCATGCGCACGTTCTTCCATGGGAGTAATGTCTCAAACAGTCTACGCTTTGATCATTCCCTGAAAGACCAGTTGTAGTTTCCGTTGCACATCTGGATGCATTCTGTAATCTGTGGACCTTCAAAGTGTTGATGAAACACAGAAATTGCATCGTGATTGAATACAAGAGTCACCATGCGCACTTTCCTCCATGGGAGTAATGTCTCAAAGAGTCTACGTCTTTGATCGTATCCTGGGAGACCAGTAGTAGTTTCCGATGCACATCTGGAGTCATTCTGTAATCTGTGGACCTTCAAAGTGTTGATGAAACACAGAAATTGCTTCGGGATTGAATACAACAGTCACCATGAGCACTTTACTCCATGGGAGTAATGTCTCAACAGTCTAGCCTTGATCGTTCCCTGGAAGGCCAGTAGTAGTTTCCGATGCACATCTGAAGGTATTCTGTAATTTGTGGACCTTCAAAGTGTTGATGAAACACAGAAATTGCATCGGGATTGAATACAACAGTCACCATGAGCACTTTCCCCCATGGGGGTAATGTCTCAAACATTGTACGCTTTGATAGTTCCCTGGAAGACCAGTAGTAGTTTCCGATGCACATCTGGAGGCAATCTGTAATCTGTGGGCCTTCTAAGTGTTATTGAAACACAAAAATTGCATCGGCATTGAATACAACAGTCACCATGCGCACTTTCCTCCATGGGAGTAATGTCTCAAAGAGTCTACGCTTTGATCGTTCCCTGGAAGACTAGTAGTAGTTTCCGATGCACATCAGGAGGCATTCTGTAATCTGTGGACCATTAGAGTGTTGTTGAAACACAGATATTGGATGGGGATTGAATACAACAGTGACTATGCGCACTTTCCTACATGGGAGTAATGTCTCAAACAGTCTACGCTTTGATCATTCCCTGAAAGACCAGTTGTAGTTTCCGATGCACATCTGGAGGCATTCTGTAATCTGTGGACCTTCAAAGTGTTGTGAAACACAGAAATTGCATCGGGATTTAATACAACAGTCACTATGAGAACTTTCTTCCATGGGAGAAATGTCTCAAACAGTCTACGCTTTGATCGTTCCCTGGAAGACCAGTAGTAGTTTCCGATGCACATCTGGAGTCATTCTGTAGTCTGTGGACCATCAGAGTGTTGTTGAAACGCTGATATTGGATCGCGATTGAAAACAACAGTGACTATGCGCACTTTCCTACATGGAAGTAAGGTCTCAAACAGTCTACTCTTTGATCGTTCCCTGGAAGACCAGTAGTAGTTTCCAATGCACATTTGGAGTCATTCTGTAGTCTGTGGACCATCAGAGTGTTGTTGAAACGCTGATATTGGATCGGGATTGAAAACAACAGTGATTATGCGCACTTTCCTACATGGAAGTAAGGTCTCAAACAGTCTACGCTTTGATCGTTCCCTGGAAGACCTGTAGTAGTTTCCGTTCCACATCTGGTGGCATTCTGTAATCTGTTTACGTTCAAAGTGTTGATGAAACACAGAAATTGCCTCGGGATTGAATACAACAGTCACCATGCGCACTTTCCTCCATGGGACTAATGTCTCAAACAGTCAACGCTTTGATCGTTCCCTGGAAGACCAGTAGTAGTTTCCAATGCACATCTGGAGGCATTCTGTAATCTGTGGACTATCAGAGTGTTGTTGAAACACAGAAATTGCATCGGAATTGAATACAACAGTCACCATGAGCACTTTCCCCCATGGGGGTAATGTCTCAAGCTGTTTACGCTTTGATCGTTCCCTGGAAGACCAGTAGTAGTTTCCGATGCACATCTAGGGGAATTCTGTAGTCTGTGGACTGTCAGAGTGTTGTTGACACACAGAAATTGCATCGGGATTGAATACAACAGTCACCATGAGCACTTTCCCCCATGGGAGTAATGTCTCAAACAGTTTACGCTTTGATCGTTCCCTGGAAGACCAGTAGTAGTTTCCGACGCACATCTGGGGGCATTCTGTAGTCTGTGGACTATCAGAGTGTTGATGAAACACAGAAATCTCATCGGGATCGAATACAACAGTCACCATGCGCACTTTCCTCCATGGGAGTAATGTCTCAAACAGTGTACGTCTTTGATCGTATCCTGTAAGACCAGTAGTAGTTTCCGATGCACATCTGGAGGCATTCTGTTATCTGTGGAGCTTCAAAGTGTTGATGAAACACAGAAATTGAATCGGGATTGAATACAACAGTCACCATGCGCACTTTCCTCCATGGGAGTAATGTCTCTAACACTCTACGCTTTGATCGTTCCCTGGAAGACCAGTAGTAGTTTCCGATGCACATCTGGAGGCATTCTGTAATCTGTGGACGTTCATAGTGTTGATGAAACACAGAAATTGCATCGGGATTGAATACAACTGTCACCATGCGCACTTACCTCCATGGGAGTAATGTCTCAAACAGTCAACGCTTTGATCGATCCCTGGAAGACCATTAGTACTTTCCGATGCACATCTGGAAGCATTCTGTAATCTGTGGACTATCAGAGTGTTGTTGAAACACAGAAATTGCATCGGGACTGAATACAACAGTCACCATGAGCACTTTCCCCCATGGGAGTAATGTCTCAAACTGTTTACGCTTTGATCGTTCCCTGGAAGACCAGTAGTAGTTTCCGATGCACATCTGGAGTCATTCTGTAGTCTGTGGACCATCAGAGTGTTGTTGAAACACTGATATTAGATCGGGATTGAAAACAACAGTGACTATGCGCACTTTCCTATATGGAAGTAAGGTCTCAAACAGTCTACGCTTTGATCGTTCCCTGGAAGACCAGTAGTAGTTTCCGTTCCACATCTGGAGGCATTCTGTAATCTGTTTACGTTCAAAGTGTTGATGAAACACAAAAATTGAATCGGGATTGAATACAACTGTCACCATGCGCACTTTCCTCCATGGGAGTAATGTCTCAAACAGTCAACGCTTTGATCGTTCCCTGGAAGACCAGTAGCAGTTTCCAATGCACATCTGGAGGCATTCTGTAATCTGTGGACCTTCAAAGTGTTGATGAAACACAGAAATTGCATCGTGATTGAATACAAGAGTCACCACGCGCACTTTCCTCCATGGGAGTAATGTCTCAAAGAGTCTACGTCTTTGATCGTATCCTGGGACGCCAGTAGTAGTTTCCGATGCACATCTGGAGTCATTCTGTAATCTGTGGACCTTCAAAGTGTTGATGAAACACAGTAATTGCTTCGGGATTGAATACAACAGTCACCATGAGCACTTTACTCCATGGGAGTAATGTCTCAAACAGTCTACGCCTTGATCGTTCCTTGGAAGGCCAGTAGTAGTTTCCGATGCACATCTGAAGGTATTCTGTAATCTGTGGACCTTCAAAGTGTTGATGAAACACAGAAATTGCATCGGGAATGAATACAACAGTCACCATGAGCACTTTCCCCCATGGGGGTAATGTCTCAAACATTGTACGCTTTGATACTTCCCTGGAAGACCAGTAGTAGTTTCCGATGCACATCTGGAGGCAATCTGTAATCTGTGGACCTTCTAAGTGTTATTGAAACACAAAAATTGCATCGGCATTGAATACAACAGTCACCATGCGCACTTTCCTCCATGGGAGTAATGTCCAATCAGTCTACGCTTTGATCACTCCCTGGAAGACTAGTAGTAGTTTCCGATGCACATCAGGAGGCATTCTGTAATCTGTGGACCATTAGAGTGTTGTTGAAACACAGATATTGGATGGGGATTGAATAAAACAGTGACTATGCGCACTTTCCTACATGGGAGTAATGTCTCAAACAGTCTACGCTTTGATCGTTCAATGGAAGACCAGTAGTAGTTTCCGATGCACATCTGGAGGCATTCTGTAATCTGTGGAATATCAGAGTGTTGTTGAAACACAGAAATTGCATCGGGATTGAATACAACAGTCACCATGCGCACTTTCCACCATGGGAGTAATGTCTCAAACTGTTTACACTTTGATCGTTCCCTCGAAGACCAGTAGTAGTTTTCGATGCACATCTGGAGGAATTCTGTATTCTGTGACTACCAGAGTGTTGATGAAACACAGAAATTGCGATTGAGTACAACAGTCACCATGCGCACGTTCCTCCATGGGAGTAATGTCTCAAACAGTCTACGCTTTGATCATTCCCTGAAAGACCAGTTGTAGTTTCCGATGCACATCTGGAGGCATTCTGTAATATGTGGACTTTGAAAGTGTTGATGAAACACAGAAAATGCATCGGGATTGAATACAACAGTCACCATGCTCACTTTCCTCTATAGGAGTAATGTCTCAAACAGTCTACGATTTGATAGTTCCCTGGAAGACCAGTAGTTGTTTCCGATGCACATCTGGAGTCATTCTGTAATCTGTGGACAATCAGAGTGCTGATGAAACACAGAAATTGCATCGGGATTGAATACAACAGTCACCATGAGCACTTTACTCCATGGGACTAATGTCTCAAACAGTCTACACCCTGATCGTTCCCTGGAAGACCAGTAGTAGTTTCCGATGCACATCAGGAGGCATTCTGCAATCTGTGGACCATTAGAGTTTTGTTGAAACACAGATATTGGATGGGGATTGAATACAACAGTGACTATGCGCACTTTCCTACATGGGAGTAATGTCTCAAACAGTCTACGCTTTGATCGTTCCCTGGAAGACAGGTAGTAGTTTCCGATGCACATCTGGAGGCATTCTGTAATCTGTGGACTATCAGAGTGTTGTTGAAACACATAAAATGCATCGGGATTGAATACAACAGTCACCATGCACACTTTCCTCCATGGGAGTAATGTCTCAAACAGTCAACGTTTTGATCGTTCCCTGGAAGACCAGTAGTAGTTTCCGATGCACGTCGGGAGGCATTCTGTAATATGTGACTATCAGAGTGATGATGAAACACAGAAATTGCATCGCGATTTAGTACAACAGTCACCATGCGCACGTTCCTCCATGGGAGTAATGTCTCAAAGAGTCTACGATTTGATCATTCCCTGAAAGAACAGTTGTAGTTTTCGATGTACATCCGGAGGCATTCTATAATCTGTGGACTTTCAAAGTGTCGATGAAACACAGAAATTGCATCGGGATTGAATACAGCAGTCACCATGCGCACTTTCCTCCATGGGAGTAATGTATCACACAGTCTACGTCTTTGATCGTATCCTGGAGGTCCAGTAGTAGTTTCCGATGCACATCTGGAGGCATTCTGTAATCTGTGGACCTTCAAAGTGTTGTGAAACACAGAAATTGCATCGGGATTGAATACAACAGTCACTATGAGAACTTTCTTCCATGGGAGAAATGTCTCAAACAGTCTACGCTTTCATCGTTCCCTGGAAGACCAGTAGTAGTTTCCGATGCACATCTGGAGTCATTCTGTAGTCTGTGGACCATCAGAGTGTTGTTGAAACGCTGATATTGGATCGGGATTGAAAACAACAGTGACTATGCGGACTTTCCTACATGGAAGTAAGGTCTCAAACAGTCTACGCTTTGATCGTTCCCTGGAAGACCAGTAGTAGTTTCCAATGCACATCTGGAGTCATTCTGTAGTCTGTGGACCATCAGAGTGTTGTTGAAACGCTGATATTGGGTAGGGATTGAAAACAACAGTGACTATGCGCACTTTCCTACATGGAAGTAAGGTCTCAAAAAGTCTACGCTTTGATCGTTCCCTGGAAGACCAGTAGTAGTTTCCGTTCCACATCTGGTGGCATTCTGTAATCTGTTTACGTTCAAAGTGTTGATGAAACACAGAAATTGCCTCGGGATTGAATACAACAGTCACCATGCGCACTTTCCTCCATGGGACTAATGTCTCAAACTGTTTACGCTTTGATCGTTCCCTGGAAGACCAGTAGTAGTTTCCGATGCACATCTAGGGGAATTCTGTAGTCTGTGGACTATCAGAGTGTTGATGAAACACAGAAATTGCATCGGGATCGAATACAACAGTCACCATGCCTACTTTCCTCCATGGGATTAATGTCTCAAACAGTGTACGTCTTTGATCGTATCCTGGAAGACCAGTAGTAGTTTCCGATGCACATCTGGAGGCGTTCTGTTATCTGTGGACCTTCAAAGTGTTGATGAAACACAGAAATTGAATCAATATTGAATACAACAGTCACCATGCGCACTTTCCTCCATGGGAGTAATGTCTCTAACACTCTACGCTTTGATCGTTCCCTGGAAGACCAGTAGTAGTTTCCGATGCACATCTGGAGGCATTCTGTAATCTGTGGACGTTCAAAGTGTTGATGGAACACAGAAATTGCATCGGGATTGAATACAACTGTCACCATGCGCACTTTCCTCCATGGGAGTAATGTCTCAAACAGTCAACGCTTTGATCGATCCCTGGAAGACCATTAGTACTTTCCGATGCACATCTGGAAGCATTCTGCAACCTGTGGACTATCAGAGTGTTGTTGACACACAGAAATTGCATCGGGATTGAATACAACAGTCTCCATGAGCACTTTCCCCCATGGGAGTAATGTCTCAAACTGTTTACGCTTTGATCGTTCCCTGGAAGACCAGTAGTAGTTTCCGATGCACATCTGGAGTCATTCTGTAGTCTGTGGACCATCAGAGTGTTGTTGAAACACTGATATTGGATCGGGATTGAAAACAACAGTGACTATGCGCACTTTCCTACATGGAAGTAAGGTCTCAAACAGTCTACACTTTGATCGTTCCCTGGAAGACCAGTAGTAGTTTCCGTTCCACATCTGGAGGCATTCTGTAATCTGTTTACGTTCAAAGTGTTGATTAAACACATAAATTGCATCGGGATTGAATACAACAGTCACCATGCACACTTTCCTCCATGGGAGTAATGTCTCAAACAGTCAACGTTTAGATCGTTCCCTGGGCGACCAGTAGTAGTTTCAGATGCACGTCGGGAGGCATTCTGTAATATGTGACTATCAGAGTGTTGATGAAACACAGAAATTGCGATTGAGTACAACAGTCACCATGCGCACGTTCCTCCATGGGAGTAATGTCTCAAACAGTCTACGCTTTGATCATTCCCTGAAAGACCAGTTGTAGTTTCGGATGCACATCTGGAGGCATTCTGTAATCTGGGGACCTTCAAAGTGTTGAAGAAACACAGAAATTGCATCGTGATTGAATAAAAGAGTCACCATGCGCACTTTCCTCCATGGGAGTAATGTCTCAAACAGTCTACGCCTTGATCGTTCCCTGGAAGACCAGTAGTAGTTTCCGATGCACATCTGGAGGTATTCTGAAATCTGTGGACCATTAGAGTGTTTTTGAAAGACAGCTATTGGATCGGGATTGAATAAAACAGTGACTATGCGCACTTTCCTACATGGTAGTAATGTCTCAAACATTCTACGCTTTGATCGTTCCCTGGAAGAGAAGTAGTAGTTTCAGATGCACATCTGGAGGCGTTTTGTAATCTGGGGACTATCTGAGTGTTGATGAAACACAGAAATTGCGTCGGGATTGAATACAACAGTCACCATGCTCACTTTCCTCCATAGGAGTAATGTCTCAAACTGTTTACGCTTTGATCGTTCCCTGGAAGACCAGTAGTAGTTTCCGATGCACATCTAGGGGAATTCTGTAGTCTGTGGACTATCAGAGTGTTGATGAAACACAGAAATTGCATCGGGATCGAATACAACAGTCACCATGCCTACTTTCCTCCATGGGAGTAATGTCTCAAACAGTGTACGTCTTTGATCGTATCCTGGAAGACCAGTAGTAGTTTCCGATGCACATCTGGAGGCGTTCTGTTATCTGTGGACCTTCAAAGTGTTGATGAAACACAGAAATTGAATCAATATTGAATACAACAGTCACCATGCGCACTTTCCTCCATGGGAGTAATGTCTCTAACACTCTACGCTTTGATCGTTCCCTGGAAGACCAGTAGTAGTTTCCGATGCACATCTGGAGGCATTCTGTAATCTGTGGACGTTCAAAGTGTTGATGGAACACAGAAATTGCATCGGGATTGAATACAACTGTCACCATGCGCACTTTCCTCCATGGGAGTAATGTCTCAAACAGTCAACGCTTTGATCGATCCCTGGAAGACCATTAGTACTTTCCGATGCACATCTGGAAGCATTCTGCAACCTGTGGACTATCAGAGTGTTGTTGACACACAGAAATTGCATCGGGATTGAATACAACAGTCTCCATGAGCACTTTCCCCCATGGGAGTAATGTCTCAAACTGTTTACGCTTTGATCGTTCCCTGGAAGACCAGTAGTAGTTTCCGATGCACATCTGGAGTCATTCTGTAGTCTGTGGACCATCAGAGTGTTGTTGAAACACTGATATTGGATCGGGATTGAAAACAACAGTGACTATGCGCACTTTCCTACATGGAAGTAAGGTCTCAAACAGTCTACACTTTGATCGTTCCCTGGAAGACCAGTAGTAGTTTCCGTTCCACATCTGGAGGCATTCTGTAATCTGTTTACGTTCAAAGTGTTGATTAAACACATAAATTGCATCGGGATTGAATACAACAGTCACCATGCACACTTTCCTCCATGGGAGTAATGTCTCAAACAGTCAACGTTTAGATCGTTCCCTGGGCGACCAGTAGTAGTTTCAGATGCACGTCGGGAGGCATTCTGTAATATGTGACTATCAGAGTGTTGATGAAACACAGAAATTGCGATTGAGTACAACAGTCACCATGCGCACGTTCCTCCATGGGAGTAATGTCTCAAACAGTCTACGCTTTGATCATTCCCTGAAAGACCAGTTGTAGTTTCGGATGCACATCTGGAGGCATTCTGTAATCTGGGGACCTTCAAAGTGTTGAAGAAACACAGAAATTGCATCGTGATTGAATAAAAGAGTCACCATGCGCACTTTCCTCCATGAGAGTAATGTCTCAAACAGTCTACGCCTTGATCGTTCCCTGGAAGACCAGTAGTAGTTTCCGATGCACATCTGGAGGTATTCTGAAATCTGTGGACCATTAGAGTGTTTTTGAAAGACAGCTATTGGATCGGGATTGAATAAAACAGTGACTATGCGCACTTTCCTACATGGTAGTAATGTCTCAAACATTCTACGCTTTGATCGTTCCCTGGAAGAGAAGTAGTAGTTTCAGATGCACATCTGGAGGCGTTTTGTAATCTGGGGACTATCTGAGTGTTGATGAAACACAGAAATTGCGTCGGGATTGAATACAACAGTCACCATGCTCACTTTCCTCCATAGGAGTAATGTCTCAAACATTATACGCTTTGATAGTTCCCTGGAAGACCAGTAGTAGTTTCCGATGCACATCTGGAGGCAATTTGTTATCTGTGGACCTTCTAAGTGTTGATGAAACACAATAATTGCATCGGCATTGAATACAACAGTCACCATGCGCACTTTCCTCCATGGGAGTAATGTCTCAATCAGTCTACGCTTTGATCGTTCCCTGGAAGACTAGTAGTAGTTTCCGATGCACATCTGGAGGCATTCTGTAATCTGTGGACAATCAGAGTGCTGATGAAACACAGAAATTGCATTGGGATTGAATACAACAGTCACCATGAGCACTTTACTCCATGGGAGTAATGTCTCAAACAGTCTACGCTTTGATCGTGCCCTGGAAGACCAGTAGTAGTTTCCGATGCACATCTGGAGGCATTCTGTAATCTGTGGACTATCAGAGTGTTGTTGAAACACATCAATTGCATCGGGATTGAATACAGCAGTCAACATGCGCACTTTCCTCAATGGGAGTAATATATCAAACAGTCTACGTCTTTGATCGTATCCTGGAGGTCCAGTAGTAGTTTCCGATGCACATCTGGAGGCATTCTGTAATCTGTGGACCTTCAAAGTGTTGATGAAACACAGAAATTGCATCGGGATTGAATACAACAGTCACTATGCGAACTTTCTTCCATGGGAGAAATGTCTTAAACAGTCTACGCTTTGATCGTTCCCTGGAAGACCAGTAGTAGTTTCCGATGCACATCTGGAGGCATTCTGTAATCTGTGGACCATCAGAGTGTTGTTGAAACACAGAAATTGGATCGGGATTGAATACAACAGTGACTATGCGCACTTTCCTACATGGGAGTAATGTCTCACAGAGTCTACGCTTTGATCGATCCCTGGAAGACAAGTAGTAGTTTACAATGCACATCTGGAGGCATTCTGTAATCTGTGGACCTTCAAAGTGTTGATGAAACACAGAAATTGCATCGGGATTGAATACAACAGTCACCATGCGAACTTTCATCCATGGGAGAAATGTCTTAAACAGTCTACGCTTTGATCGTTCCCTGGAAGACCAGTAGTAGTTTCCGATGCACATCTGGAGGCATTCTGTAATCTGTGGACTATCAGAGTGTTGTTGAAACACAGATATTGCATCGGGATTGAATACTACAGTCACCTTGCACACTTTCCTCCATGGGAGTAATGTCTCAAACAGTCAACGTTTTGATCGTTCCCTGGAAGACAAGTAGTAGTTTACAATGCACATCTGGAGGCATTCTGTAATCTGTGGATTATCAGAGTGTTGATGAAACACAGAAATTGCATCGGGATTGAATACAACAGTCACCATGAGCACTTTACTCCATGGGAGTAATGTCTCAAACAGTCTACGCCTTGATCGTTCCCTGGAAGACCAGTAGTAGTTTCCGATGCACATCTGGAGGCATTCTGTAATCTGTGGACCATCAGAGTTTTGATGAAACACAGAAATTGCATCGCGATTGAGTACAACAGTCACCATGCGCACGTTCCTCCATGGGAGTAATGCCTCATACAGTCTACGCTTTGATCATTCCCTGAAAGACCAGTTGTAGTTTCTGATGCACATCTGGAGGCATTCTGTAATCTGTGGACCTTCAAAGTGTTGATGAAACCCAGAAATTGCATTGGGATTAAATACAACAGTCACCATGCGCACTTTCCTCCATGGGAGTAATGTCTCTAACACTCTACGCTTTGATCGTTCCCTCGAGGACCAGTAGTAGTTTCCGATGCACATCTGGAGGCATTCTGTAATCTGTGGACCTTCAAAGTGTTGATGAAACACAGAAATTGCATCGGGATTGAATACAAAAGTAACTATGCACACTTTCCTACATGGGAATAATGTCTCAAACAGTTTACGATTCGATCGTTCCCTGGAAGGCCAGTAGTAGATTCCGATGCACATCTGGAGGCATTCTGTAATCTGTGGACTATCAGAGTGTTGTTGAAACACAGAAATTGCATCGGGATTGAATACTACAGTCACCTTGCACACTTTCCTCCATGGGAGTAATGTCTCAAACAGTCAACGTTTTGAGCGTTCCCTGGAAGACAAGTAGTAGTTTACAATGCACATCTGGAGGCATTCTGTAATCTGTGGATTATCAGAGTGTTGATGAAACACAGAAATTGCATCGGGATTGAATACAACAGTCACCATGCGCACTTTCCTCCATGGGAGTAATGTCTCAAAGAGTCTACGTCTTTGATCGTATCCTCGGACACCAGTAGTAGTTTCCGATGCACATCTGGAGTCATTCTGTAATCTGTGGACCTTCAAGGTGTTGATGAAACACAGTAATTGCTTCGGGATTGAATACAACAGTCACCATGAGCACTTTACTCCATGGGAGTAATGTCTCAAACAGTCTACGCCTTGATCGTTCCTTGGAAGGCCAGTAGTAGTTTCCGATGCACATCTGAAGGTATTCTGTAATCTGTGGACCTTCAAAGTGTTGATGAAACACAGAAATTGCATCGGGATTGAATACAACAGTCACCATGAGCACTTTCCCCCATGGGGGTAATGTCTCAAACATTGTACGCTTTGATAGTTCCCTGGAAGACCAGTAGTAGTTTCCGATGCACATCTGGAGGCAATCTGTAATCTGTGGACCTTCTAAGTGTTATTGAAACACAACAATTGCATCGGCATTGAATACAACAGTCACCATGCGCACTTTCCTCCATGGGAGTAATGTCCAATCAGTCTACGCTTTGATCGTTCCCTGGAAGACTAGTAGTAGTTTCCGATGCACATCAGGAGGCATTCTGTAATCTGTGGACCATTAGAGTGTTGTTGAAACACAGATATTGGATGGGGATTGAATACAACAGTGACTATGCGCACTTTCCTACATGGGAGTAATGTCTCAAACAGTCTACGCTTTGATCGTTCAATGGAAGACCAGTAGTAGTTTCCGATGCACATCTGGAGGCATTCTGTAATCTGTGGAATATCAGAGTGTTGTTGAAACACAGAAATTGCATCGGGATTGAATACAACAGTCACCATGCGCACTTTCCACCATGGGAGTAATGTCTCAAACTGTTTACGCTTTGATCGTTCCCTCGAAGACCAGTAGTAGTTTTCGATGCACATCTGGAGGAATTCTGTATTCTGTGACTACCAGAGTGTTGATGAAACACAGAAATTGCGATTGAGTACAACAGTCACCATGCGCACGTTCCTCCATGGGAGTAATGTCTCAAACAGTCTACGCTTTGATCATTCCCTGAAAGACCAGTTGTAGTTTCCGATGCACATCTGGAGGCATTCTGTAATATGTGGACTTTGAAAGTGTTGATGAAACACAGAAAATGCATCGGGATTGAATACAACAGTCACCATGCTCACTTTCCTCTATAGGAGTAATGTCTCAAACAGTCTACGATTTGATAGTTCCCTGGAAGACCAGTAGTTGTTTCCGATGCACTTCTGGAGTCATTCTGTAATCTGTGGACAATCAGAGTGCTGATGAAACACAGAAATTGCATCGGGATTGAATACAACAGTCACCATGAGCACTTTACTCCATGGGACTAATGTCTCAAACAGTCTACACCCTGATCGTTCCCTGGAAGACCAGTAGTAGCTTCCGATGCACATCAGGAGGCATTCTGCAATCTGTGGACCATTAGAGTTTTGTTGAAACACAGATATTGGATGGGGATTGAATACAACAGTGACTATGCGCAATTTCCTCCATGGGAGTAATGTCTCAAACAGTCAACGTTTTGATCGTTCCCAGGAAGACAAGTAGTAGTTTCCGATGCACGTCGGGAGGCATTCCGTAATATGTGACTATCAGAGTGATGATGAAACACAGAAATTGCATCGCGATTTAGTACAACAGCCACCATGCGCACGTTCCTCCATGGGAGTAATGTCTCAAAGAGTCTACGATTTGATCATTCCCTGAAAGAACAGTTGTAGTTTTCGATGTACATCCGGAGGCATTCTATAATCTGTGGACCTTCAAAGTGTCGATGAAACACAGAAATTGCATCGGGATTGAATACAGCAGTCACCATGCGCGCTTTCCTCCATGGGAGTAATGTATCACACAGTCTACGTCTTTGATCGTATCCTGGAGGTCCAGTAGTAGTTTCCGATGCACATCTGGAGGCATTCTGTAATCTGTGGACCTTCAAAGTGTTGTGAAACACAGAAATTGCATCGGGATTGAATACAACAGTCACTATGAGAACTTTCTTCCATGGGAGAAATGTCTCAAACAGTCTACGCTTTGATCGTTCCCTGGAAGACCAGTAGTAGTTTCCGATGCACATCTAGAGTCATTCTGTAGTCTGTGGACCATCAGAGTGTTGTTGAAACGCTGATATTGGATCGGGATTGTAAACAACAGTGACTATGCGGACTTTCCTATATGGGAGTAAGGTCTCAAACAGTCTACGCTTTGATCGTTCCCTGGAAGACCAGTAGTAGTTTCCAATGCACATCTGGAGTCATTCTGTAGGCTGTGGACCATCAGAGTGTTGTTGAAACGCTGATATTGGGTAGGGATTGAAAACAACAGTGACTATGCGCACTTTCCTACATGGAAGTAAGGTCTCAAAAAGTCTACGCTTTGATCGTTCCCTGGAAGACCAGTAGTAGTTTCCGTTCCACATCTGGTGGCATTCTGTAATCTGTTTACGTTCAAAGTGTTGATGAAACACAGAAATTGCCTCGGGATTGAATACAACAGTCACCATGCGCACTTTCCTCCATGGGACTAATGTCTCAAACAGTCAACGCTTTGATCGTTCCCTGGAAGACAAGTAGTAGTTTCCAATGCACATCTGGAGGCATTCTGTAATCTGTGGACTATCAGAGTGTTGTTGAAGCACAGAAATTGCATCGGGATTGAATACAACAGTCACCATGAGCACTTTCCCCCATGGGGTAATGTCTCAAACTGTTTACGCTTTGATCGTTCCCTGGAAGACCAGTAGTAGTTTCCGATGCACATCTAGGGGAATTCTGTAGTCTGTGGACTATCAGAGTGTTGATGAAACACAGAAATTGCATCGGGATCGAATACAACAGTCACCATGCTCTCTTTCCTCCATGGGAGTAATGTCTCAAACAGTGTACGTCTTTGATCGTATCCTGGAAGACCAGTAGTAGTTTCCGATGCACATCTGGAGGCGTTCTGTTATCTGTGGACCTTCAAAGTGTTGATGAAACACAGAAATTGAATCAATATTGAATACAACAGTCACCATGCGCACTTTCCTCCATGGGAGTAATGTCTCAAACAGTCTACGCTTTGATCGTTCCCTGGAAGACCAGTAGTAGTTTCCGATGCACATCTGGTGTCATTCTGTATTCTGTGGACTATCGGAGTGTTGATGAAACACAGAAATTGCATCGGGATTGAATACAACAGTCACCATGCGAACTTTCCTCCATGGGAGTAATGTCTCAAACAGTCTACGCTTTGATCGTTCCCTGGAAGACCAGTAGTAGTTTCCGATGCACATCTGGAGGCATTCTGTAATCTGTGGACGTTCAAAGTGTTGATGGAACACAGAAATTGCATCGGGATTGAATAAAACTGTCACCATGCGCACTTTCCTCCATGGGAGTAATGTCTCAAACAGTCAACGCTTTGATCGATCCCTGGAAGACCATTAGTACTTTCCGATGCACATCTGGAAGCATTCTGTAACCTGTGGACTATCAGAGTGTTGTTGACACACAGAAATTGCATCGGGATTGAATACAACAGTCTCCATGAGCACTTTCCCCCATGGGAGTAATGTCTCAAACTGTTTACGCTTTGATCGTTCCCTGGAAGACCAGTAGTAGTTTCCGATGCACATCTGGAGTCATTCTGTAGTCTGTGGACCATCAGAGTGTTGTTGAAACACTGATATTGGATCGGGATTGAAAACAACAGTGACTATGCGCACTTTCCTACATGGAAGTAAGGTCTCAAACAGTCTACGCTTTGATCGTTCCCTGGAAGACCAGTAGTAGTTTCCGTTCCACATCTGGAGGCATTCTGTAATCTGTTTACGTTCAAAGTGTTGATGAAACACATAAATTGCATCGGGATTGAATACAACAGTCACCATGCACACTTTCCTCCATGGGAGTAATGTCTCAAACAGTCAACGTTTTGATAGTTCCCTGGACGACCAGTAGTAGTTTCCGATGCACGTCGGGAGGCATTCTGTAATATGTGACTATCAGAGTGTTGATGAAACACAGAAATTGCGATTGAGTACAACAGTCACCATGCGCACGTTCCTCCATGGGAGTAATGTCTCAAACAGTCTACGCTTTGATCATTCCCTGAAAGACCAGTTGTAGTTTCGGATGCACATCTGGAGGCATTCTGTAATCTGTGGACCTTCAAAGTGTTGAAGAAACACAGAAATTGCATCGTGATTGAATAAAAGAGTCACCATGCGCACTTTCCTCCATGGGAGTAATGTCTCAAACAGTCTACGTCTTTGATCGTATCCTGGAAGACCAGTAGTAGTTTCCGATGCACATCTGGAGGCTTTCTGTAATCTGTGGACCTTCAAAGTGTTGATGAAACACAGAAATTGCTTCGGGATTGAATACAACAGTCACCATGAGCACTTTACTCCATGGGAGTAATGTCTCAAACAGTCTACGCCTTGATCGTTCCCTGGAAGACCAGTAGTAGTTTCCGATGCACATCTGGAGGTATTCTGAAATCTGTGGACCATTAGAGTGTTGTTGAAAGACAGCTATTGGATCGGGATTGAATAAAACAGTGACTATGCGCACTTTCCTACATGGGAGTAATGTCTCAAACATTCTACGCTTTGATCGTTCCCTGGAAGAGAAGTAGTAGTTTCAGATGCACATCTGGAGGCGTTTTGTAATCTGGGGACTATCTGAGTGTTGATGAAACACAGAAATTGCGTCGGGATTGAATACAACAGTCACCATGCTCACTTTCCTCCATAGGAGTAATGTCTCAAACATTATACGCTTTGATACTTCCCTGGAAGACCAGTAGTAGTTTCCGATGCACATCTGGAGGCAATTTGTTATCTGTGGACCTTCTAAGTGTTGATGAAACTCAAAAATTGCATCGGCATTGAATACAACAGTCACCATGCGCACTTTCCTCCATGGGAGTAATGTCTCAATCAGTCTACGCTTTGATCGTTCCCTGGAAGACTAGTAGGAGTTTCCGATGCACATCTGGAGGCATTCTGTAATCTGTGGACAATCAGAGTGCTGATGAAACACAGAAATTGCATCGGGATTGAATACAACAGTCACCATGAGCACTTTACTCCATGGGAGTAATGTCTCAAACAGTCTACGCTTTGATCGTTCCCTGGAAGACCAGTAGTAGTTTCCGATGCACATCTGGAGGCATTCTGTAATCTGTGGACTATCAGAGTGTTGTTGAAACACATCAATTGCATCGGGATTGAATACAGCAGTCAACATGCGCACTTTCCTCAATGGGAGTAATGTATCAAACAGTCTACGTCTTTGATCGTATCCTGGAGGTCCAGTAGTAGTTTCCGATGCACATCTGGAGGCATTCTGTAATCTGTGGACCTTCAAAGTGTTTATGAAACACAGAAATTGCATCGGGATTGAATACAACAGTCACTATGCGAACTTTCTTCCATGGGAGAAATGTCTTAAACAGTCTACGCTTTGATCGTTCCCTGGAAGACCAGTAGTAGTTTCCGATGCACATCTGGAGGCATTCTGTAATCTGTGGACCATCAGAGTGTTGTTGAAACACAGAAATTGGATCGGGATTGAATACAACAGTGACTATGCGCACTTTCCTACATGGGAGTAATGTCTCACAGAGTCTACGCTTTGATCGATCCCTGGAAGACAAGTAGTAGTTTACAATGCACATCTGGAGGCATTCTGTAATCTGTGGACCTTCAAAGTGTTGATGAAACACAGAAATTGCATCGGGATTGAATACAACAGTCACCATGCGAACTTTCATCCATGGGAGAAATGTCATAAACAGTCTACGCTTTGATCGTTCCCTGGAAGACCAGTAGTAGTTTCCGATGCACATCTGGAGGCATTCTGTAATCTGTGGACTATCAGAGTGTTGTTGAAACACAGAAATTGCATCGGGATTGAATACTACAGTCACCTTGCACACTTTCCTCCATGGGAGTAATGTCTCAAACAGTCAACGTTTTGATCGTTCCCTGGAAGACAAGTAGTAGTTTACAATGCACATCTGGAGGCATTCTGTAATCTGTGGACTATCAGAGTGTTGATGAAACACAGAAATTGCATCGGGATTGAATACAACAGTCACCATGAGCACTTTACTCCATGGGAGTAATGTCTCAAACAGTCTACGCCTTGATCGTTCCCTGGAAGACCAGTAGTAGTTTCCGATGCACATCTGGAGGCATTCTGTAATCTGTGGACCATCAGAGTTTTGATGAAACACAGAAATTGCATCGCGATTGAGTACAACAGTCACCATGCGCACGTTCCTCCATGGGAGTAATGCCTCATACAGTCTATGCTTTGATCATTCCCTGAAAGACCAGTTGTAGTTTCTGATGCACATCTGGAGGCATTCTGTAATCTGTGGACCTTCAAAGTGTTGATGAAACCCAGAAATTGCATTGGGATTAAATACAACAGTCACCATGCGCACTTTCCTCCATGGGAGTAATGTCTCTAACACTCTACGCTTTGATCGTTCCCTGGAAGACCAGTAGTAGTTTCCGATGCACATCTGGAGGCATTCTGTAATCTGTGGACCTTCAAAGTGTTGATGAAACACAGAAATTACATCGGGATTGAATACAACAGTCACTATGCGAACTTTCTTCCATGGGAGAAATGTCTTAAACAGTCTACGCTTTGATCGTTCCCTGGAAGACCAGTAGTAGTTTCCGATGCACATCTGGAGGCATTCTGTAATCTGTGGACCATCAGAGTGTTGTTGAAACACAGAAATTGGATCGGGATTGAATACAACAGTGACTATGCGCACTTTCCAACATGGGAGTAATGTCTCACAGAGTCTACGCTTTGATCGATCCCTGGAAGACAAGTAGTAGTTTACAATGCACATCTGGAGGCATTCTGTAATCTGTGGACCTTCAAAGTGTTGATGAAACACAGAAATTGCATCGGGATTGAATACAACAGTCACCATGCGATCTTTCATCCATGGGAGAAATGTCTTAAACAGTCTACGCTTTGATCGTTCCCTGGAAGACCAGTAGTAGTTTCCGATGCACATCTGGAGGCATTCTGTAATCTGTGGACTATCAGAGTGTTGTTGAAACACAGAAATTGCATCGGGATTGAATACTACAGTCACCTTGCACACTTTCCTCCATGGGAGTAATGTCTCAAACAGTCAACGTTTTGATCGTTCCCTGGAAGACAAGTAGTAGTTTACAATGCACATCTGGAGGCATTCTGTAATCTGTGGACTATCTGAGTGTTGATGAAACACAGAAATTGCATCGGGATTGAATACAACAGTCACCATGAGCACTTTACTCCATGGGAGTAATGTCTCAAACAGTCTACGCCTTGATCGTTCCCTGGAAGACCAGTAGTAGTTTCCGATGCACATCTGGAGGCATTCTGTAATCTGTGGACCATCAGAGTTTTGATGAAACACAGAAATTGCATCGCGATTGAGTACAACAGTCACCATGCGCACGTTCCTCCATGGGAGTAATGCCTCATACAGTCTACGCTTTGATCATTCCCTGAAAGACCAGTTATAGTTTCTGATGCACATCTGGAGGCATTCTGTAATCTGTGGACCTTCAAAGTGTTGATGAAACCCAGAAATTGCATTGGGATTAAATACAACAGTCACCATGCGCACTTTCCTCCAAGGGAGTAATGTCTCTAACACTCTACGCTTTGATCGTTCCCTGGAAGACCAGTAGTAGTTTCCGATGCACATCTGGAGGCATTCTGTAATCTGTTGACCTTCAAAGTGTTGATGAAACACAGAAATGGCATCGGGATTGAATACAACAGTCACCATGCGAACTTTCATCCATGGGAGAAAAGGCTCAAACAGTCTACGCTTTGATCGTTCCCTGGAAGACCAGTAGTAGTTTCAGATGCACATCTGGAGGCGTTCTGTAATCTGGGGACTATCTGAGTGTTGATGAAACACAGAAATTGCGTCGGGATTGAATACAACAGTCACCATGCTCACTTTCCTCCATAGGAGTAGTGTCTCAAACATTGTACTCTTTGATAGTTCCCTGGAAGACCAGTAGTAGTTTCCGATGCACATCTGGAGGCAATCTGTAATCTGTGGACCTTCTAAGTGTTGATGAAACACAAAAATTGCATCGGCATTGAATACAACAGTCACATCTACATCTACATCTACATCTACATGACTACTCTGCAATTCACATTTAAGTGCTTGGCAGAGGGTTCATCGAACCACAACCATACTATCTCTCTACTATTCCACCCCCGAACAGCGAGCGGGAAAAACGAACACCTAAACCTTTCTGTTCGAGGTCTGATTTCTCTTATTTTATTTTGATGATCATTCCTACCTTTGTAGGTTGGGCTCAACAAAATATTTTCACATTCGGAAGAGAAAGTTGGTGACTGAAATTTCGTAAAAAGGTCTCGCCGCTACGAAAAAGTCTATGCTGTAATGACTTCCATCCCAACTCGTGTATCATATTTGCCACACTCTCTCCCCTATAACGTGATAATACAAAACGAGCTGCCCTTTCGATGTCCTCCGTCAATCCCACCTGGTAAGGATCCCACACCGCGCAGCAATATTCTAACAGACGACGAACGAGTGTAGTGTAAGCTGTCTCTTTAGTGGACTTGTTGCATCTTCTAAGTGTCCTGCCAATGAAACGCAACCTTTGGCTCGCCTTCCCGACAATATTATCTATGTGGTCCTTCCAACTGAAGTTGTTTGTAATTTTAACACCCAGGTACTTAGTTGAATTGACAGCCTTGAGAATTGTACTATTTATCGAGTAATCGAATTCCAACAGATTTCTTTTGGAACTCATGTGGATCATCTCACAGTTTTCGTTATTTAGCGTCAACTGCCACCTGACACACCATACAGCAATCTTTTCTAAATCGCTTTGCAGCTGATACTGGTCTTCGGATGACCTTAGTAGACGGTAAATTACAGCATCATCTGCGAACAACCTAAGAGAACTGCTCAGATTGTCACCCAGGTCATTTATATAGATCAGGAACAGTAGAGGTCCCAGGACGCTTCCCTGGGGAACGCCTTTATATCACTTCAGTTTTACTCGATGATTTGCCGTCTATTACTACGAACTGCGACCTTCCTGACAGGAAATCACGAATCCAGTCGCACAACTGAGACGATACCCCATAGCTCCGCAGCTTGATTAGAAGTCGCTTGTGAGGAACGGTGTCAAAAACTTTCCGGAAATCTAGAAATACGGAATCAACTTGAGATCCCCTGTCGATAGCGGCCATTACTTCGTGCGAATAAAGAGCTAGCTGCGTTGCACAAGAGCGATGTTTTCTGAAGCCATGCTGATTACGTGTCAATAGATCGTTCCCTTCGAGGTGATTCACAATGTTTGAATACAGTATATGCTCCAAAACCCTACTGCAAACCGACGTCAATGATATAGGTCTGTAGTTAAATGGATTACTCCTACTACCCTTCTTGAACACTGGTGCGACCTGCGCAATTTTCCAATCTGTAGGTACAGATCTATCGGTCAGCGAGCGGTTGTATATGAGTGCTAAGTAGGGAGCTATAGTATCAGCGTAATCTGAAAGGAACCTAATCGGTATACAATCTGGACCTGAAGACTTGCCCGTATCAAGCGATTTGAGTTGCTTCGCAACCCCTAAGGTATCTACTTCTAAGAAACTCATGCTAGCAGATGTTCGTGTTTCAAATTCTGGAATATTCCATTCGTCTTCCCTGGTGAAGGAATTTCGGAAAACTGCGTTCAATAACTCCGCTTTAGCGGCGCAGTCGTCGATAATAGTACCATCGGCATTGCGCAGCGAAGGTATTGACTGCGTCTTGCCGCTTGTGTACTTTACATACGACCAGAGTTTCTTCGGATTTTCTACCAAATTTCGGGCCAATGTTTCGTTCTGGAACCTATTAAAGGCATCTCGCATCGAAGTACGTGACAAATTTCGCGCGTCTGTAAATTTTAGCCCATCTTCAGGATTTCGCGTTCTTCTGAACTTCGCATGCTTTTTCCGTTGCCTCTGCAACAGCGTTCGGACCTTTTTTGTGTACCACGGGGGATCCGTTCCATCTCTTACCAATTTATAGGTATGAATATGTCAATTGCTGTTGCTACCATGCGCACTTTCCTCCATGGGAGTAATGTCTCAATCAGTCTACGCTTTGATCGTTCCCTGGAAGACTAGTAGTAGTTTCCGATGCACATCTGGAGGCATTCTGTAATCTGCGGACTATCAGAGTGCTGATGAAACACAGAAATTGCATCGGGATTGAATACAACAGTCACCATGAGCACTTTACTCCATGGGAGTAATGTCTCAAACAGTCTACGCCTTGATCGTTCCCTGGAAGACCAGTAGTAGTTTCCGATGCACATCTGGAGGTATTCTGTAATCTGTGGACCATTAGAGTGTTGTTGAAACACAGATATTGGATCGGGATGAATACAACAGTGACTATGCGCACTTTCCTACGTAGGAGTAATGTCTCAAACAGTCTACGCTTTGATCGTTCCCTGGAAGACCAGTAGTAGTTTCCGATGCACATCTGGCGGCATTCGGTAATCTGTGGACTATCAGAGTGTTGTTGAAACACATAAATTGCATCGGGATAGAATACAACGGTCACCATGCACACTTTCCTCCATAGGAGTAATGTCTCAAACAGTCTACGCTTTGATCGTTCCCTGGAAGACCAGTAGTAGTTTCCGATGCACGTTGGGAGGCATTCTGTAATATGTGGAACATCAGAGTGTTGATGAAACACAGAAATTGCATCGGGATTGAATACAACAGTCACCATCGCACTTTCCTATATGGGAGTAATGTCTCAAACATTCTACGCTTTGATCGTTTCCTGGAAGACCAGTTGTAGTTTCTGATGCACATCTGGAGGCATTCTGTAATCTGTGGACCTTCAAAGTGTTGATGAAACGCAGAAATTGCATCGTGATTGAATACAACAGTCACCATGCGCACTTTCCTCCATGGGAGTAATGTCTCAAACAGTCTACGTCTTTGATCGTATCCTGGAAGACCAGTAGTATTTTCCGATGCACATCTGGAGGCATTCTGTAATCTGGGGACTATCAGAGTGTTGATGAAACACTGAAATTCCATCGGGATTGAGTACAACAGTCACCATGCGCACTTTCCTCCATCGGAGTAATGTCTCAAACAGTTTACGCTTTGATCGTTCCCTTTAAGACCAGTTGTAGTTTCCAATGCACATCTGGAGGCATTCTGTAATCTGTGGACGTTCAAAGTGTTGATGAAACACAGAAATTGCATCGGGATTGAATACAACAGTCACCATGAGCACGTTCCTCCATGGGAGTAATGTCTGAAACAGTCTACGCTTTGATCATTCCCTGAAAGACCAGTTGTAGTTTCAGATGCACATCTGGAGGCATTCTGTAATCTGTGGACCTTCTAAGTGTTGATGAAACACAGAAATTGAATCGTGATTGAATACAAGAGTCACGATGCGCACTTTCCTCCATGGGAGTAATGTCTCAAACAGTCTACGTCTTTGATCGTATCCTGGAAGACCAGTAGTAGTTTTCGATGAACATCTGGAGGCATTCTGTAACCTGTGGACCTTCAAAGTGTTGATGAAACACAGAAATTGCATCGGGATTGATACAACAGTCACCATGCGCACTTCCCTCCATGGGAGTAATGTCTTAAACAGTCTACACTTTGGTCTTTCCCTGGAAGACCAGTAGTAGTTTCCAATGCACTTCTGGAGGCATTCTATAATCTGTGGAACATCAGAGTTTTGATCAAACACAGAAATTGCATCTGGATTGGATAGAACAGTCAGCATGCGCACTTTCCTCCATGTGACTAATGTCACAAACAGCCTTCGCTTTGATCGTTCCCCAGAAGACCAGTAGTAGTTTCCGATGTACATCTGGATGCATTCTGTAATCTGTAAACTATCAGAGTGTTGATGAAACACAGAAATTGCATCGGTATTGAATACAACAGTCACCAAGCGCACTTTACTCCATGGGAGTAATGTCTCAAACAGTCTACGCTTGGAGCGTTCCCTGGAAGACCAGTAGTAGTTTCCAATGCACATCGGGAGTCATTCTGTAATCTGTGGACTATCAGAGTGTTGTTGAAACACAGAAATTGCATCGCAATTGAATACAACAGTCACCATGCTCACTTTCCTCCATGGGAGTAATGTCTCAAACATTGTACGCTTTGATAGTTCCCTGGAAGACCAGCAGTAGTTTCCGATGCACATCTGGAGGCAATCTGTAATCTGTGGACCTTTAAAGTGTTAATGAAACACAGAAATTGCATCCCGATTGAGTACAAAAGTCACCATGCGCAAGTTCCTCCATGGGAGTAATGCCATAAACAGTCTACGCTCAGATCATTCCCTGTAAGACCAGTTGTAGTTTCTGATGCACATCTGGAGGCATTCTGTAGTCTGTGGACCTTCAAAGTGTTGATGAAACCCAGACATTGCATCGGGATTGAATACAACAGTCACCATGCGCACTTTCCTCCAAGGGAGTAATGTCTCAAACAGTGTACGTCTTTGATCGTTCCCTGGAAGACCAGTAGTAGTTTCCGTTCCACACCTGGAGGCATTCTGTAATATGTTTACGTTCAAAGTGTTGATGAAACACAGAAATTGCATCGGGATTGAATACAACAGTCACTATGCGAACTTTCTTCCATGGGAGAAATGTCTCAAACAGTCTACGCTTTGATCGTTCCCTGGAAGACCAGTAGTAGTTTCGGATGCTCATCTGGAGGCATTCTGTAATCTGAGGACTATCTGAGTGTTCATGAAACACAAAATTGCGTCGGGATTGAATACAACTGTCACCATGCGCACTTTCCTCCTTGGGAGTATTATCCCAAACAGTCAACGCTTTGATCGTTCCCTGGAAGACCAGTAGTAGTTTCCAATGCACATCTGGAGTCATTCTGTAATCTGTGGACTATCAGAGTGTTGTTGAAACACAGAAATTGCATCGGGATTGAATACAACAGTCACCATGCTCACATTCCACCATGGGAGTAATGTCTCAAACAGTGTACGCTTTGATAGTTCCCTGGAAGACCAGCAGTAGTTTCCGATGCACATCTGGAGGCAATCTGTAATCTGTGGACCTTTAAAGTGTTAATGAAACACATAAATTGCATCCCGATTGAGTACAACAGTCACCATGCGCAAGTTCCTCCATGGGAGTAATGCCTCAAACAGTCTACGCTTGGATCATTCCCTGTAGGACCAGTTGTAGTTTCTGATGCACATCTGGAGGCATTCTGTAATCTGTGGACCTTCAAAGTGTTGATGAAACACAGAAATTGCATCAGGATTGAATACAACAGTCACCATGCGAACTTTCTTCCATGTGAGTAATGTCTCTAACACTCTACGCTTTGATCGTTCCCTGGAAGACCAGTAGTAGTTTCCGATGCACATCTGGAGGCATTCTGTAATCTGTGGACTATGAGAGTGTTGTTGAAGCACAGAAATTGCATCGGGATTGAATACAACAGTCACCATGAGCACTTTCCCCCATGGGGGTAATGTCTCAAACTGTTTACGCTTTGATCGTTCCCTGGAAGACCAGTAGTAGTTTCCGATGCACATCTAGGGGAATTCTGTAGTCTGTGGACTATCAGAGTGTTGATGAAACACAGAAATTGCATCGGGATCGAATACAACAGTCACCATGCCTACTTTCCTCCATGGGAGTAATGTCTCAAACAGTGTACGTCTTTGATCGTATCCTGGAAGACCAGTAGTAGTTTCCGATGCACATCTGGAGGCGTTCTGTTATCTGTGGACCTTCAAAGTGTTGATGAAACACAGAAATTGAATCAATATTGAATACAACAGTCACCATGCGCACTTTCCTCCATGGGAGTAATGTCTGTAACACTCTACGCTTTGATCGTTCCCTGGAATACCAGTAGTAGTTTCCGATGCACATCTGGAGGCATTCTGTAATCTGTGGACGTTCAAAGTGTTGATGGAACACAGAAATTGCATCGGGATTGAATACAACTGTCACCATGCGCACTTTCCTCCATGGGAGTAATGTCTCAAACAGTCAACGCTTTGATCGATCCCTGGAAGACCATTAGTACTTTCCGATGCACATCTGGAAGCATTCTGTAACCTGTGGACTATCAGAGTGTTGTTGACACACAGAAATTGCATCGGGATTGAATACAACAGTCTCCATGAGCACTTTCCCCCATGGGAGTAATGTCTCAAACTGTTTACGCTTTGATCGTTCCCTGGAAGGCCAGTAGTAGTTTCCGATGCACATCTGGATGCATTCTGTAACCTGTGGACTATCAGAGTGTTGTTGACACACAGAAATTGCATCGGGATTGAATACAACAGTCTCCATGAGCACTTTCCCCCATGGGAGTAATGTCTCAAACTGTTTACGCTTTGATCGTTCCCTGGAAGACCAGTAGTAGTTTCCGATGCACATCTGGAGTCATTCTGTAGTCTGTGGACCATCAGAGTGTTGTTGAAACACTGATATTGGATCGGGATTGAAAACAACAGTGACTATGCGCACTTTCCTACATGGAAGTAAGGTCTCAAACAGTCTACGCTTTGATCGTTCCCTGGAAGACCAGTAGTAGTTTCCGTTCCACATCTGGAGGCATTCTGTAATCTGTTTACGTTCAAAGTGTTGATGAAACACATAAATTGGATCGGGATTGAATACAACAGTGACTATGCGCACTTCCCTACATGGGAGTAATGTCTCACAGAGGCTACGCTTTGATCGATCCCTGGAAGACAAGTAGTAGTTTACAATGCACATCTGGAGGCATTCTGTAATCTGTGGACCTTCAAAGTGTTGATGAAACACAGAAATTGCATCTGGATTGAATACAACAGTCACCATGCGAACTTTCATCCATGGGAGAAATGTCTTAAACAGTCTACGCTTTGATCGTTCCCTGGAAGACCAGTAGTAGTTTCCGATGCACATCTGGAGGCATTCTGTAATCTGTGGACTATCAGAGTGTTGTTGAAACACAGAAATTGCATCGGGATTGAATACTACAGTCACCTTGCACACTTTCCTCCATGGGAGTAATGTCTCAAACAGTCAACGTTTTGATCGTTCCCTGGAAGACAAGTAGTAGTTTACAATGCACATCTGGAGGCATTCTGTAATCTGTGGACTATCAGAGTGTTGATGAAACACAGAAATTGCATCGGGATTGAATACAACAGTCACCATGAGCACTTTACTCCATGGGAGTAATGTCTCAAACAGTCTACGCCTTGATCGTTCCCTGGAAGACCAGTAGTAGTTTCCGATGCACATCTGGAGGCATTCTGTAATCTGTGGACCATCAGAGTTTTGATGAAACACAGAAATTGCATCGCGATTGCGTACAACAGTCACCATGCGCACGTTCCTCCATGGGAGTAATGCCTCATACAGTCTACGCTTTGATCATTCCCTGAAAGACCAGTTGTAGTTTCTGATGCACATCAGGATGCATTCTGTAATCTGTGGACCTTCAAAGTGTTGATGAAACCCAGAAATTGCATTGGGATTAAATACAACAGTCACCATGCGCACTTTCCTCCATGGGAGTAATGTCTCTAACACTCTACGCTTTGATCGTTCCCTGGAGGACCAGTAGTAGTTTCCGATGCACATCTGGAGGCATTCTGTAATCTGTGGACCTTCAAAGTGTTGATGAAACACAGAAATTGCATCGGGATTGAATACAAGAGTCACCATGCGCACTTTCCTCCATGTTAGTAATGTCTCAAAGAGTCTACGTCTTTGATCGTATCCTGGGACACCAGTAGTAGTTTCCGATGCACATCTGGAGTCATTCTGTAATCTGTGGACCTTCAAAGTGTTGATGAAACACAGTAATTGCTTCGGGATTGAATACAACAGTCACCATGAGAACTTTACTCCATGGGAGTAATGTCTCAAACTGTCTACGCCTTGATCGTTCCTTGGAAGGCCAGTAGTAGTTTCCGATGCACATCTGAAGGTATTCTGTAATCTGTGGACCTTCAAAGTGTTGATGAAACACAGAAATTGCATCGGGATTGAATACAACAGTCACCATGAGCACTTTCCCCCATGGGGGTAATGTCTCAAACATTGTACGCTTTGATAGTTCCCTGGAAGACCAGTAGTAGTTTCCGATGCACATCTGGAGGCAATCTGTAATCTGTGGACCTTCTAAGTGTTATTGAAACACAAAAATTGCATCGGCATTGAATACAACAGTCACCATGCGCACTTTCCTCCATGGGAGTAATGTCCAATCAGTCTACGCTTTGATCGTTCCCTGGAAGACTAGTAGTAGTTTCCGATGCACATCTGGAGGCATTCTGTAATCTGTGGACCATTAGAGTGTTGTTGAAACACAGATATTGGATGGGGATTGAGTACAACAGTGACTATGCGCACTTTCCTACATGGGAGTAATGTCTCAAACAGTCTACGCTTTGATCGTTCAATGGAAGACCAGTAGTAGTTTCCGATGCACATCTGGAGGCATTCTGTAATCTGTGGAATATCAGAGTGTTGTTGAAACACAGAAATTGCATCGGGATTGAATACAACAGTCACCATGCGCACTTTCCACCATGGGAGTAATGTCTCAAACTGTTTACGCTTTGATCGTTCCCTCGAAGACCAGTAGTAGTTTTCGATGCACATCTGGAGGAATTCTGTATTCTGTGACTTCCAGAGTGTTGATGAAACACAGAAATTGCGATTGAGTACAACAGTCACCATGCGCACGTTCCTCCATGGGAGTAATGTCTCAAACAGTCTACGCTTTGATCATTCCCTGAAAGACCAGTTGAAGTTTCCGATGCACATCTGGAGGCATTCTGTAATATGTGGACTTTGAAAGTGTTAATGAAACACAGAAAATGCATCGGGATTGAATACAACAGTCACCATGCTCACTTTCCTCTATAGGAGTAATGTCTCAAACAGTCTACGATTTGATAGTTCCCTGGAAGACCAGTAGTTGTTTCCGATGCACATCTGGAGTCATTCTGTAATCTGTGGACAATCAGAGTGCTGATGAAACACAGAAATTGCATCGGGATTGAATACAACAGTCACCATGAGCACTTTACTCCATGGGACTAATGTCTCAAACAGTCTACACCCTGATCGTTCCCTGGAAGACCAGTAGTAGTTTCCGATGCACATCAGGAGGCATTCTGCAATCTGTGGACCATTAGAGTTTTGTTGAAACACAGATATTGGATGGGGATTGAATACAACAGTGACTATGCGCACTTTCCTACATGGGAGTAATGTCTCAAACAGTCTACGCTTTGATCGTTCCCTGGAAGACCAGTAGTAGTTTCCGATGCACGTCGGGAGGCATTCTGTAATATGTGACTATCAGAGTGATGATGAAACACAGAAATTGCATCGCGATTTAGTACAACAGCCACCATGCGCACGTTCCTCCATGGGAGTAATGTCTCAAAGAGTCTACGATTTGATCATTCCCTGAAAGAACAGTTGTAGTTTTCGATGTACATCCGGAGGCATTCTATAATCTGTGGACCTTCAAAGTGTCGATGAAACACAGAAATTGCATCGGGATTGAATACAGCAGTCACCATGCGCACTTTCCTCCATGGGAGTAATGTATCACACAGTCTACGTCTTTGATCGTATCCTGGAGGTCCAGTAGTAGTTTCCGATGCACATCTGGAGGCATTCTGTAATCTGTGGACCTTCAAAGTGTTGTGAAACACAGAAATTGCATCGGGATTGAATACAACAGTCACTATGAGAACTTTCTTCCATGGGAGAAATGTCTCAAACAGTCTACGCTTTGATCGTTCCCTGGAAGACCAGTAGTAGTTTCCGATGCACATCTAGAGTCATTCTGTAGTCTGTGGACCATCAGAGTGTTGTTGAAACGCTGATATTGGATCGGGATTGAAAACAACAGTGACTATGCGGACTTTCCTACATGGAAGTAAGGTCTTAAACAGTCTACGCTTTGATCGTTCCCTGGAAGACCAGTAGTAGTTTCCAATGCACATCTGGAGTCATTCTGTAGTCTGTGGACCATCAGAGTGTTGTTGAAACGCTGATATTGGGTAGGGATTGAAAACAACAGTGACTATGCGCACTTTCCTACACGGAAGTAAGGTCTGAAAAAGTCTACGCTTTGATCGTTCCCTGGAAGACCAGTAGTAGTTTCCGATGCACATCTGGAGGCATTGTGTAATCTGTGGACTATCAGAGTGTTGATGAAACACAGAAATTGCCTCGGGATTGAATACAAAAGTCACCATGCGCACTTTCCTCCATGGGACTAATGTCTCAAACAGTCAACGCTTTGATCGCTCCCTGGAAGACAAGTAGTAGTTTCCAATGCACATCTGGAGGCATTCTGTAATCTGTGGACTATCAGAGTGTTGTTGAAGCACAGAAATTGCATCGGGATTGAATACAACAGTCACCATGAGCACTTTCCCCCATGGGGGTAATGTCTCAAACTGTTTACGCTTTGATCGTTCCCTGGAAGACCAGTAGTAGTTTCCGATGCACATCTAGGGGAATTCTGTAGTCTGTGGACTATCAGAGTGTTGATGAAACACAGAAATTGCATCGGGATCGAATACAACAGTCACCATGCCTACTTTCCTCCATGGGAGTAATGTCTCAAACAGTGTACGTCTTTGATCGTATCCTGGAAGACCAGTAGTAGTTTCCGATGTACATCTGGAGGCGTTCTGTTATCTGTGGACCTTCAAAGTGTTGATGAAACACAGAAATTGAATCAATATTGAATACAACAGTCACCATGCACACTTTCCTCCATGGGAGTAATGTCTCTAACAGTCTACGCTTTGATCGTTCCCTGGAAGACCAGTAGTAGTTTCCGATGCACGTCGGGAGGCATTCTGTAATATGTGGAACATCAGAGTGTTGATGAAACACAGAAATTGCATCGGGATTGAATACAACAGTCACCATCGCACTTTCCTATATGGGAGTAATGTCTCAAACATTCTACGCTTTGATCGTTTCCTGGAAGACCAGTTGTAGTTTCTGATGCACATCTGGAGGCATTCTGTAATCTGTGGACCTTCAAAGTGTTGATGAAACACAGAAATTGCATCGTGATTGAATACAACAGTCACCATGCGCACTTTCCTCCATGGGAGTAATGTCTCAAACAGTCTACGTCTTTGATCGTATCCTGGAAGACCAGTAGTAGTTTCCAATGCACATCTGGAGGCATTCTGTAATCTGTGGACAATCAGAGTGCTGATGAAACACAGAAATTTCATCGGTATTGAATACAACAGTCACCATGCGCACTTTCCTATATGAGAGTAATGTCTCAAAAACTCTACGCTTTGATCGTACCCTGAAAGACCAGTAGTATTTTCCGATGCACATCTGGAGGCATTCTGTAATCTGGGGACTATCAGAGTGTTGATGAAACACTGAAATTCCATCGGGATTGAGTACAACAGTCACCATGCGCACTTTCCTCCATCGGAGTAATGTCTCAAACAGTTTACGCTTTGATCGTTCCCTTTAAGACCAGTTGTAGTTTCCAATGCACATCTGGAGGCATTCTGTAATCTGTGGACGTTCAAAGTGTTGATGAAACACAGAAATTGCATCGGGATTGAATACAACAGTCACCATGAGCACGTTCCTCCATGGGAGTAATGTCTGAAACAGTCTACGCTTTGATCATTCCCTGAAAGACCAGTTGTAGTTTCAGATGCACATCTGGAGGCATTCTGTAATCTGTGGACCTTCTAAGTGTTGATGAAACACAGAAATTGAATCGTGATTGAATACAAGAGTCACGATGCGCACTTTCCTCCATGGGAGTAATGTCTCAAACAGTCTACGTCTTTGATCGTATCCTGGAAGACCAGTAGTAGTTTTCGATGAACATCTGGAGGCATTCTGTAACCTGTGGACCTTCAAAGTGTTGATGAAACACAGAAATTGCATCGGGATTGATACAACTGTCACCATGCGCACTTCCCTCCATGGGAGTAATGTCTTAAACAGTCTACACTTTGGTCTTTCCCTGGAAGACCAGTAGTAGTTTCCAATGCACTTCTGGAGGCATTCTATAATCTGTGGAACATCAGAGTTTTGATCAAACACAGAAATTGCATCTGGATTGGATAGAACAGTCAGCATGCGCACTTTCCTCCATGTGACTAATGTCACAAACAGCCTTCGCTTTGATCGTTCCCCAGAAGACCAGTAGTAGTTTCCGATGTACATCTGGATGCATTCTGTAATCTGTAAACTATCAGAGTGTTGATGAAACTCAGAAATTGCATCGGTATTGAATACAACAGTCACCAAGCGCACTTTACTCCATGGGAGTAATGTCTCAAACAGTCTACGCTTGGAGCGTTCCCTGGAAGACCAGTAGTAGTTTCCAATGCACATCTGGAGTCATTCTGTAATCTGTGGACTATCAGAGTGTTGTTGAAACACAGAAATTGCATCGCAATTGAATACAACAGTCACCATGCTCACTTTCCTCCATGGGAGTAATGTCTCAAACATTGTACGCTTTGATAGTTCCCTGGAAGACCAGCAGTAGTTTCCGATGCACATCTGGAGGCAATCTGTAATCTGTGGACCTTTAAAGTGTTAATGAAACACAGAAATTGCATCCCGATTGAGTACAAAAGTCACCATGCGCAAGTTCCTCCATGGGAGTAATGCCATAAACAGTCTACGCTCGGATCATTCCCTGTAAGACCAGTTGTAGTTTCTGATGCACATCTGGAGGCATTCTGTAGTCTGTGGACCTTCAAAGTGTTGATGAAACCCAGACATTGCATCGGGATTGAATACAACAGTCACCATGCGCACTTTCCTCCAAGGGAGTAATGTCTCAAACAGTGTACGTCTTTGATCGTTCCCTGGAAGACCAGTAGTAGTTTCCGTTCCACACCTGGAGGCATTCTGTAATATGTTTACGTTCAAAGTGTTGATGAAACACAGAAATTGCATCGGGATTGAATACAACAGTCACTATGCGAACTTTC
This sequence comes from Schistocerca gregaria, assembly GCF_023897955.1. Classification (NCBI taxonomy): domain Eukaryota; kingdom Metazoa; phylum Arthropoda; class Insecta; order Orthoptera; family Acrididae; genus Schistocerca; species Schistocerca gregaria. The sequence continues at coordinate 4,685,173 of NW_026061720.1, read as the reverse complement.
TTCCATGGGAGAAATGTCTCAAACAGTCTACGCTTTGATCGTTCCCTGGAAGACCAGTAGTAGTTTCGGATGCTCATCTGGAGGCATTCTGTAATCTGAGGACTATCTGAGTGTTCATGAAACACAAAATTGCGTCGGGATTGAATACAACTGTCACCATGCGCACTTTCCTCCTTGGGAGTATTATCTCAAACAGTCAACGCTTTGATCGTTCCCTGGAAGACCAGTAGTAGTTTCCAATGCACATCTGGAGTCATTCTGTAATCTGTGGACTATCAGAGTGTTGTTGAAACACAGAAATTGCATCGGGATTGAATGCAACAGTCACCATGCTCACATTCCACCATGGGAGTAATGTCTCAAACAGTGTACGCTTTGATAGTTCCCTGGAAGACCAGCAGTAGTTTCCGATGCACATCTGGAGGCAATCTGTAATCTGTGGACCTTTAAAGTGTTAATGAAACACATAAATTGCATCCCGATTGAGTACAACAGTCACCATGCGCAAGTTCCTCCATGGGAGTAATGCCTCAAACAGTCTACGCTTGGATCATTCCCTGTAGGACCAGTTGTAGTTTCTGATGCACATCTGGAGGCATTCTGTAATCTGTGGACCTTCAGAGTGTTGATGAAACACAGAAATTGCATCAGGATTGAATACAACAGTCACCATGCGAACTTTCTTCCATGTGAGTAATGTCTCTAACACTCTACGCTTTGATCGTTCCCTGGAAGACCAGTAGTAGTTTCCGATGCACATCTGGAGGCATTCTGTAATCTGTGGACTATCAGAGTGTTGTTGAAGCACAGAAATTGCATCGGGATTGAATACAACAGTCACCATGAGCACTTTCCCCCATGGGGGTAATGTCTCAAACTGTTTACGCTTTGATCGTTCCCTGGAAGACCCGTAGTAGTTTCCGATGCACATCTAGGGGAATTCTGTAGTCTGTGGACTATCAGAGTGTTGATAAAACACAGCAATTGCATCGGGATCGAATACAACAGTCACCATGCCTACTTTCCTCCATGGGAGTAATGTCTCAAACAGTGTACGTCTTTGATCGTATCCTGGAAGACCAGTAGTAGTTTCCGATGCACATCTGGAGGCGTTCTGTTATCTGTGGACCTTCAAAGTGTTGATGAAACACAGAAATTGAATCAATATTGAATACAACAGTCACCATGCGCACTTTCCTCCATGGGAGTAATGTCTCTAACACTCTACGCTTTGATCGTTCCCTGGAAGACCAGTAGTAGTTTCCGATGCACATCTGGAGGCATTCTGTAACCTGTGGACCTTCAAAGTGTTGATGAAACACAGAAATTGCATCGGGATTGAATACAAGAGTCACCATGCGCACTTTCCTCCATGGGAGTAATGTCTCAAACAGTCTACGCCTTGATCGTTCCTTGGAAGGCCAGTAGTAGTTTCCGATGCACATCTGGAGGCATTCTGTAATCTGTGGACCTTCAAAGTGTTGATGAAACACAGAAATTGCATCGGGATTGAATACAAGAGTCACCATGCGCACTTTCCTCCATGGGAGTAATGTCTCAAAGAGTCTACGTCTTTGATCGTATCCTGGGACACCAGTAGTAGTTTCCGATGCACATCTGGAGTCATTCTGTAATCTGTGGACCTTCAAAGTGTTGATGAAACACAGTAATTGCTTCGGGATTGAATACAACAGTCACCATGAGCACTTTACTCCATGGGAGTAATGTCTCAAACAGTCTACGCCTTGATCGTTCCTTGGAAGGCCAGTAGTAGTTTCCGATGCACATCTGAAGGTATTCTGTAATCTGTGGACCTTCAAAGTGTTGATGAAACACAGAAATTGCATCGGGATTGAATACAACAGTCACCATGAGCACTTTCCCCCATGGGGGTAATGTCTCAAACATTGTACGCTTTGATAGTTCCCTGGAAGACCAGTAGTAGTTTCCGATGCACATCTGGAGGCAATCTGTAATCTGTGGACCTTCTAAGTGTTATTGAAACACAAAAATTGCATCGGCATTGAATACAACAGTCACCATGCGCACTTTCCTCCATGGGAGTAATGTCCAATCAGTCTACGCTTTGATCGTTCCCTGGAAGACTAGTAGCAGTTTCCGATGCACATCTGGAGGCATTCTGTAATCTGTGGACCATTAGAGTGTTGTTGAAACACAGATATTGGATGGGGATTGAGTACAACAGTGACTATGCGCACTTTCCTACATGGGAGTAATGTCTCAAACAGTCTACGCTTTGATCGTTCAATGGAAGACCAGTAGTAGTTTCCGATGCACATCTGGAGGCATTCTGTAATCTGTGGAATATCAGAGTGTTGTTGAAACACAGAAATTGCATCGGGATTGAATACAACAGTCACCATGCGCACTTTCCACCATGGGAGTAATGTCTCAAACTGTTTACGCTTTGATCGTTCCCTCGAAGACCAGTAGTAGTTTTCGATGCACATCTGGAGGAATTCTGTATTCTGTGACTTCCAGAGTGTTGATGAAACACAGAAATTGCGATTGAGTACAACAGTCACCATGCGCACGTTCCTCCATGGGAGTAATGTCTCAAACAGTCTACGCTTTGGTCATTCCCTGAAAGACCATTTGAAGTTTCCGATGCACATCTGGAGGCATTCTGTAATATGTGGACTTTGAAAGTGTTAATGAAACACAGAAAATGCATCGGGATTGAATACAACAGTCACCATGCTCACTTTCCTCTATAGGAGTAATGTCTCAAACAGTCTACGATTTGATAGTTCCCTGGAAGACCAGTAGTTGTTTCCGATGCACATCTGGAGTCATTCTGTAATCTGTGGACAATCAGAGTGCTGATGAAACACAGAAATTGCATCGGGATTGAATACAACAGTCACCATGAGCACTTTACTCCATGGGACTAATGTCTCAAACAGTCTACACCCTGATCGTTCCCTGGAAGACCAGTAGTAGTTTCCGATGCACATCAGGAGGCATTCTGCAATCTGTGGACCATTATAGTTTTGTTGAAACACAGATATTGGATGGGGATTGAATACAACAGAGACTATGCGCACTTTCCTACATGGGAGTAATGTCTCAAACAGTCTACGCTTTGATCGTTCCCTGGAAGACAGGTAGTAGTTTCCGATGCACATCTGGAGGCATTCTGTAATCTGTGGACTATCAGAGTGTTGTTGAAACACATAAATTGCATCGGGATTGAATACAACAGTCACCATGCACACTTTCCTCCATGGGAGTAATGTCTCAAACAGTCAACGTTTTGATCGTTCCCTGGAAGACCAGTAGTAGTTTCCGATGCACGTCGGGAGGCATTCTGTAATATGTGACTATCAGAGTGATGATGAAACACAGAAATTGCATCGCGATTTAGTACAACAGCCACCATGCGCACGTTCCTCCATGGGAGTAATGTCTCAAAGAGTCTACGATTTGATCATTCCCTGAAAGAACAGTTGTAGTTTTCGATGTACATCCGGAGGCATTCTATAATCTGTGGACCTTCAAAGTGTCGATGAAACACAGAAATTGCATCGGGATTGAATACAGCAGTCACCATGCGCACTTTACTCCATGGGAGTAATGTCTCAAACAGTCTACGCTTGGAGCGTTCCCTGGAAGACCAGTAGTAGTTTCCAATGCACATCTGGAGTCATTCTGTAATCTGTGGACTATCAGAGTGTTGTTGAAACACAGAAATTGCATCGCAATTGAATACAACAGTCACCATGCTCACTTTCCTCCATGGGAGTAATGTCTCAAACATTGTACGCTTTGATAGTTCCCTGGAAGACCAGCAGTAGTTTCCGATGCACATCTGGAGGAAATCTGTAATCTGTGGACCTTTAAAGTGTTAATGAAACACAGAAATTGCATCCCGATTGAGTACAAAAGTCACCATGCGCAAGTTCCTCCATGGGAGTAATGCCATAAACAGTCTACGCTCGGATCATTCCCTGTAAGACCAGTTGTAGTTTCTGATGCACATCTGGAGGCATTCTGTAGTCTGTGGACCTTCAAAGTGTTGATGAAACCCAGACATTGCATCGGGATTGAATACAACAGTCACCATGCGCACTTTCCTCCAAGGGAGTAATGTCTCAAACAGTGTACGTCTTTGATCGTTCCCTGGAAGACCAGTAGTAGTTTCCGTTCCACACCTGGAGGCATTCTGTAATATGTTTACGTTCAAAGTGTTGATGAAACACAGAAATTGCATCGGGATTGAATACAACAGTCACTATGCGAACTTTCTTCCATGGGAGAAATGTCTCAAACAGTCTACGCTTTGATCGTTCCCTGGAAGACCAGTAGTAGTTTCGGATGCTCATCTGGAGGCATTCTGTAATCTGAGGACTATCTGAGTGTTCATAAAACACAAAATTGCGTCGGGATTGAATACAACTGTCACCATGCGCACTTTCCTCCTTGGGAGTATTATCTCAAACAGTCAACGCTTTGATCGTTCCCTGGAAGACCAGTAGTAGTTTCCAATGCACATCTGGAGTCATTCTGTAATCTGTGGACTATCAGAGTGTTGTTGAAACACAGAAATTGCATCGGGATTGAATACAACAGTCACCATGCTCACATTCCACCATGGGAGTAATGTCTCAAACAGTGTACGCTTTGATAGTTCCCTGGAAGACCAGCAGTAGTTTCCGATGCACATCTGGAGGCAATCTGTAATCTGTGGACCTTTAAAGTGTTAATGAAACACATAAATTGCATCCCGATTGAGTACAACAGTCACCATGCGCAAGTTCCTCCATGGGAGTAATGCCTCAAACAGTCTACGCTTGGATCATTCCCTGTAGGACCAGTTGTAGTTTCTGATGCACATCTGGAGGCATTCTGTAATCTGTGGACCTTCAAAGTGTTGATGAAACACAGAAATTGCATCAGGATTGAATACAACAGTCACCATGCGAACTTTCTTCCATGTGAGTAATGTCTCTAACACTCTACGCTTTGATCGTTTCCTGGAAGACCAGTAGTAGTTTCCGATGCACATCTGGAGGCATTCTGTAATCTGTGGACTATCAGAGTGTTGTTGAAGCACAGAAATTGCATCGGGATTGAATACAACAGTCACCATGAGCACTTTCCCCCATGGGGGTAATGTCTCAAACTGTTTACGCTTTGATCGTTCCCTGGAAGACCAGTAGTAGTTTCCGATGCACATCTAGGGGAATTCTGTAGTCTGTGGACTATCAGAGTGTTGATGAAACACAGAAATTGCATCGGGATCGAATACAACAGTCACCATGCCTACTTTCCTCCATGGGAGTAATGTCTCAAACAGTGTACGTCTTTGATCGTATCCTGGAAGACCAGTAGTAGTTTCCGATGCACATCTGGAGGCGTTCTGTTATCTGTGGACCTTCAAAGTGTTGATGAAACACAGAAATTGAATCAATATTGAATACAACAGTCACCATGCGCACTTTCCTCCATGGGAGTAATGTCTCTAACACTCTACGCTTTGATCGTTCCCTGGAAGACCAGTAGTAGTTTCCGATGCACATCTGGAGGCATTCTGTAATCTGTGGACCTTCAAAGTGTTGATGAAACACAGAAATTGCATCGGGATTGAATACAAGAGTCACCATGCGCACTTTCCTCCATGGGAGTAATGTCTCAAACAGTCTACGCCTTGATCGTTCCTTGGAAGGCCAGTAGTAGTTTCCGATGCACATCTGGAGGCATTCTGTAATCTGTGGACCTTCAAAGTGTTGATGAAACACAGAAATTGCATCGGGATTGAATACAAGAGTCACCATGCGCACTTTCCTCCATGGGAGTAATGTCTCAAAGAGTCTACGTCTTTGATCGTATCCTGGGACACCAGTAGTAGTTTCCGATGCACATCTGGAGTCATTCTGTAATCTGTGGACCTTCAAAGTGTTGATGAAACACAGTAATTGCTTCGGGATTGAATACAACAGTCACCATGAGCACTTTACTCCATGGGAGTAATGTCTCAAACAGTCTACGCCTTGATCGTTCCTTGGAAGGCCAGTAGTAGTTTCCGATGCACATCTGAAGGTATTCTGTAATCTGTGGACCTTCAAAGTGTTGATGAAACACAGAAATTGCATCGGGATTGAATACAACAGTCACCATGAGCACTTTCCCCCATGGGGGTAATGTCTCAAACATTGTACGCTTTGATAGTTCCCTGGAAGACCAGTAGTAGTTTCCGATGCACATCTGGAGGCAATCTGTAATCTGTGGACCTTCTAAGTGTTATTGAAACACAAAAATTGCATCGGCATTGAATACAACAGTCACCATGCGCACTTTCCTCCATGGGAGTAATGTCCAATCAGTCTACGCTTTGATCGTTCCCTGGAAGACTAGTAGTAGTTTCCGATGCACATCTGGAGGCATTCTGTAATCTGTGGAATATCAGAGTGTTGTTGAAACACAGAAATTGCATCGGGATTGAATACAACAGTCACCATGCGCACTTTCCACCATGGGAGTAATGTCTCAAACTGTTTACGCTTTGATCGTTCCCTCGAAGACCAGTAGTAGTTTTCGATGCACATCTGGAGGAATTCTGTATTCTGTGACTTCCAGAGTGTTGATGAAACACAGAAATTGCGATTGAGTACAACAGTCACCATGCGCACGTTCCTCCATGGGAGTAATGTCTCAAACAGTCTACGCTTTGATCATTCCCTGAAAGACCAGTTGAAGTTTCCGATGCACATCTGGAGGCATTCTGTAATATGTGGACTTTGAAAGTGTTAATGAAACACAGAAAATGCATCGGGATTGAATACAACAGTCACCATGCTCACTTTCCTCTATAGGAGTAATGTCTCAAACAGTCTACGATTTGATAGTTCCCTGGAAGACCAGTAGTTGTTTCCGATGCACATCTGGAGTCATTCTGTAATCTGTGGACAATCAGAGTGCTGATGAAACACAGAAATTGCATCGGGATTTAATACAACAGTCACCATGAGCACTTTACTCCATGGGACTAATGTCTCAAACAGTCTACACCCTGATCGTTCCCTGGAAGACCAGTAGTAGTTTCCGATGCACATCAGGAGGCATTCTGCAATCTGTGGACCATTAGAGTTTTGTTGAAACACAGATATTGGATGGGGATTGAATACAACAGTGACTATGCGCACTTTCCTACATGGGAGTAATGTCTCAAACAGTCTACGCTTTGATCGTTCCCTGGAAGACAGGTAGTAGTTTCCGATGCACATCTGGAGGCATTCTGTAATCTGTGGACTATCAGAGTGTTGTTGAAACACATAAATTGCATCGGGATTGAATACAACAGTCACCATGCACACTTTCCTCCATGGGAGTAATGTCTCAAACAGTCAACGTTTTGATCGTTCCCTGGAAGACCAGTAGTAGTTTCCGATGCACGTCGGGAGGCATTCTGTAATATGTGACTATCAGAGTGATGATGAAACACAGAAATTGCATCGCGATTTAGTACAACAGCCACCATGCGCACGTTCCTCCATGGGAGTAATGTCTCAAAGAGTCTACGATTTGATCATTCCCTGAAAGAACAGTTGTAGTTTTCGATGTACATCCGGAGGCATTCTATAATCTGTGGACCTTCAAAGTGTCGATGAAACACAGAAATTGCATCGGGATTGAATACAGCAGTCACCATGCGCACTTTCCTCCATGGGAGTAATGTATCACACAGTCTACGTCTTTGATCGTATCCTGGAGGTCCAGTAGTAGTTTCCGATGCACATCTGGAGGCATTCTGTAATCTGTGGACCTTCAAAGTGTTGTGAAACACAGAAATTGCATCGCGATTGAATACAACAGTCACTATGAGAACTTTCTTCCATGGGAGAAATGTCTCAAACAGTCTACGCTTTGATCGTTCCCTGGAAGACCAGTAGTAGTTTCCGATGCACATCTAGAGTCATTCTGTAGTCTGTGGACCATCAGAGTGTTGTTGAAACGCTGATATTGGATCGGGATTGAAAACAACAGTGACTATGCGGACTTTCCTACATGGAAGTAAGGTCTCAAACAGTCTACGCTTTGATCGTTCCCTGGAAGACCAGTAGTACTTTCCAATGCACATCTGGAGTCATTCTGTAGTCTGTGGACCATCAGAGTGTTGTTGAAACGCTGATATTGAGTAGGGATTGAAAACAACAGTGACTATGCGCACTTTCCTACACGGAAGTAAGGTCTGAAAAAGTCTACGCTTTGATCGTTCTCTGGAAGACCAGTAGTAGTTTCCGATGCACATCTGGAGGCATTGTGTAATCTGTGGACTATCAGAGTGTTGATGAAACACAGAAATTGCCTCGGGATTGAATACAAAAGTCACCATGCGCACTTTCCTCCATGGGACTAATGTCTCAAACAGTCAACGCTTTGATCGCTCCCTGGAAGACAAGTAGTAGTTTCCAATGCACATCTGGAGGCATTCTGTAATCTGTGGACTATCAGAGTGTTGTTGAAGCACAGAAATTGCATCGGGATTGAATACAACAGTCACCATGAGCACTTTCCCCCATGGGGGTAATGTCTCAAACTGTTTACGCTTTGATCGTTCCCTGGAAGACCAGTAGTAGTTTCCGATGCACATCTAGGGGAATTCTGTAGTCTGTGGACTATCAGAGTGTTGATGAAACACAGAAATTGCATCGGGATCGAATACAACAGTCACCATGCCTACTTTCCTCCATGGGAGTAATGTCTCAAACAGTGTACGTCTTTGATCGTATCCTGGAAGACCAGTAGTAGTTTTCGATGTACATCTGGAGGCGTTCTGTTATCTGTGGACCTTCAAAGTGTTGATGAAACACAGAAATTGAATCAATATTGAATACAACAGTCACCATGCACACTTTCCTCCATGGGAGTAATGTCTCAAACAGTCTACGCTTTGATCGTTCCCTGGAAGACCAGTAGTAGTTTCCGATGCACGTCGGGAGGCATTCTGTAATATGTGGAACATCAGAGTGTTGATGAAACACAGAAATTGCATCGGGATTGAATACAACAGTCACCATCGCACTTTCGTATATGGGAGTAATGTCTCAAACATTCTACGCTTTGATCGTTTCCTGGAAGACCGGTTGTAGTTTCTGATGCACATCTGGAGGCATTCTGTAATCTGTGGACCTTCAAAGTGTTGATGAAACACAGAAATTGCATCGTGATTGAATACAACAGTCACCATGCGCACTTTCCTCCATGGGAGTAATGTCTCAAACAGTCTACGTCTTTGATCGTATCCTGGAAGACCAGTAGTAGTTTCCAATGCACATCTGGAGGCATTCTGTAATCTGTGGACAATCAGAGTGCTGATGAAACACAGAAATTTCATCGGTATTGAATACAACAGTCACCATGCGCACTTTCCTATATGAGAGTAATGTCTCAAAAACTCTACGCTTTGATCGTACCCTGAAAGACCAGTAGTATTTTCCGATGCACATCTGGAGGCATTCTGTAATCTGGGGACTATCAGAGTGTTGATGAAACACTGAAATTCCATCGGGATTGAGTACAACAGTCACCATGCGCACTTTCCTCCATCGGAGTAATGTCTCAAACAGTTTACGCTTTGATCGTTCCCTTTAAGACCAGTTGTAGTTTCCAATGCACATGTGGAGGCATTCTGTAATCTGTGGACGTTCAAAGTGTTGATGAAACACAGAAATTGCATCGGGATTGAATACAACAGTCACCATGAGCACGTTCCTCCATGGGAGTAATGTCTGAAACAGTCTACGCTTTGATCATTCCCTGAAAGACCAGTTGTAGTTTCAGATGCACATCTGGAGGCATTCTGTAATCTGTGGACCTTCTAAGTGTTGATGAAACACAGAAATTGAATCGTGATTGAATACAAGAGTCACGATGCGCACTTTCCTCCATGGGAGTAATGTCTCAAACAGTCTACGTCTTTGATCGTATCCTGGAAGACCAGTAGTAGTTTTCGATGAACATCTGGAGGCATTCTGTAACCTGTGGACCTTCAAAGTGTTGATGAAACACAGAAATTGCATCGGGATTGATACAACAGTCACCATGCGCACTTCCCTCCATGGGAGTAATGTCTTAAACAGTCTACACTTTGGTCTTTCCCTGGAAGACCAGTAGTAGTTTGCAATGCACTTCTGGAGGCATTCTATAATCTGTGGAACATCAGAGTTTTGATCAAACACAGAAATTGCATCTGGATTGGATAGAACAGTCAGCATGCGCACTTTCCTCCATGTGACTAATGTCACAAACAGCCTTCGCTTTGATCGTTCCCCAGAAGACCAGTAGTAGTTTCCGATGTACATCTGGATGCATTCTGTAATCTGTAAACTATCAGAGTGTTGATGAAACACAGAAATTGCATCGGTATTGAATACAACAGTCACCAAGCGCACTTTACTCCATGGGAGTAATGTCTCAAACAGTCTACGCTTGGAGCGTTCCCTGGAAGACCAGTAGTAGTTTCCAATGCACATCTGGAGTCATTCTGTAATCTGTGGACTATCAGAGTGTTGTTGAAACACAGAAATTGCATCGCAATTGAATACAACAGTCACCATGCTCACTTTCCTCCATGGGAGTAATGTCTCAAACATTGTACGCTTTGATAGTTCCCTGGAAGACCAGCAGTAGTTTCCGATGCACATCTGGAGGCAATCTGTAATCTGTGGACCTTTAAAGTGTTAATGAAACACAGAAATTGCATCCCGATTGAGTACAAAAGTCACCATGCGCAAGTTCCTCCATGGGAGTAATGCCATAAACAGTCTACGCTCGGATCATTCCCTGTAAGACCAGTTGTAGTTTCTGATGCACATCTGGAGGCATTCTGTAGTCTGTGGACCTTCAAAGTGTTGATGAAACCCAGACATTGCATCGGGATTGAATACAACAGTCACCATGCGCACTTTCCTCCAAGGGAGTAATGTCTCAAACAGTGTAAGTCTTTGATCGTTCCCTGGAAGACCAGTAGTAGTTTCCGTTCCACACCTGGAGGCATTCTGTAATATGTTTACGTTCAAAGTGTTGATGAAACACAGAAATTGCATCGGGATTGAATACAACAGTCACTATGCGAACTTTCTTCCATGGGAGTATTATCTCAAACAGTCAACGCTTTGATCGTTCCCTGGAAGACCAGTAGTAGTTTCCAATGCACATCTGGAGTCATTCTGTAATCTGTGGACTATCAGAGTGTTGTTGAAACACATAAATTGCATCGGGATTGAATACAACAGTCACCATGCACACTTTCCTCCATGGGAGTAATGTCTCAAACAGTCAACGTTTTGATCGTTCCCTGGAAGACCAGTAGTAGTTTCCGATGCACGTCGGGAGGCATTCTGTAATATGTGACTATCAGAGTGATGATGAAACACAGAAATTGCATCGCGATTTAGTACAACAGCCACCATGCGCACGTTCCTCCATGGGAGTAATGTCTCAAAGAGTCTACGATTTGATCATTCCCTGAAAGAACAGTTGTAGTTTTCGATGTACATCCGGAGGCATTCTATAATCTGTGGACCTTCAAAGTGTCGATGAAACACAGAAATTGCATCGGGATTGAATACAGCAGTCACCATGCGCACTTTCCTCCATGGGAGTAATGTATCACACAGTCTACGTCTTTGATCGTATCCTGGAGGTCCAGTAGTAGTTTCCGATGCACATCTGGAGGCATTCTGTAATCTGTGGACCTTCAAAGTGTTGTGAAACACAGAAATTGCATCGGGATTGAATACAACAGTCACTATGAGAACTTTCTTCCATGGGAGAAATGTCTCAAACAGTCTACGCTTTGATCGTTCCCTGGAAGACCAGTAGTAGTTTCCGATGCACATCTAGAGTCATTCTGTAGTCTGTGGACCATCAGAGTGTTGTTGAAACGCTGATATTGGATCGGGATTGAAAACAACAGTGACTATGCGGACTTTCCTACATGGAAGTAAGGTCTCAAACAGTCTACGCTTTGATCGTTCCCTGGAAGACCAGTAGTAGTTTCCAATGCACATCTGGAGTCATTCTGTAGTCTGTGGACCATCAGAGTGTTGTTGAAACGCTGATATTGGGTAGGGATTGAAAACAACAGTGACTATGCGCACTTTCCTACACGGAAGTAAGGTCTGAAAAAGTCTACGCTTTGATCGTTCCCTGGAAGACCAGTAGTAGTTTCCGATGCATATCTGGAGGCATTGTGTAATCTGTGGACTATCAGAGTGTTGATGAAACACAGAAATTGCCTCGGGATTGAATACAAAAGTCACCATGCGCACTTTCCTCCATGGGACTAATGTCTCAAACAGTCAACGCTTTGATCGCTCCCTGGAAGACAAGTAGTAGTTTCCAATGCACATCTGGAGGCATTCTGTAATCTGTGGACTATCAGAGTGTTGTTGAAGCACAGAAATTGCATCGGGATTGAATACAACAGTCACCATGAGCACTTTCCCCCATGGGGGTAATGTCTCAAACTGTTTACGCTTTGATCGTTCCCTGGAAGACCAGTAGTAGTTTCCGATGCACATCTAGGGGAGTTCTGTAGTCTGTGGACTATCAGAGTGTTGATGAAACACAGAAATTGCATCGGGATCGAATACAACAGTCACCATGCCTACTTTCCTCCATGGGAGTAATGTCTCAAACAGTGTACGTCTTTGATCGTATCCTGGAAGACCAGTAGTAGTTTCCGATGTACATCTGGAGGCGTTCTGTTATCTGTGGACCTTCAAAGTGTTGATGAAACACAGAAATTGAATCAATATTGAATACAACAGTCACCATGCGCACTTTCCTCCATGGGAGTAATGTCTCTAACACTCTACGCTTTGATCGTTCCCTGGAAGACCAGTAGTAGTTTCCGATGCACATCTGGAGGCATTCTGTAATCTGTGGACGTTCAAAGTGTCGATGGAACACAGAAATTGCATCGGGATTGAATACAACTGTCACCATGCGCACTTTCCTCCATGGGAGTAATGTGTCAAACAGTCAACGCTTTGATCGATCCCTGGAAGACCATTAGTACTTTCCGATGCACATCTGGAAGCATTCTATAACCTGTGGACTATCAGAGTGTTGTTGACACACAGAAATTGCATCGGGATTGAATACAACAGTCTCCATGAGCACTTTCCCCCATGGGAGTAATGTCTCAAACTGTTTACGCTTTGATCGTTCCCTGGAAGACCAGTAGTAGTTTCCGATGCACATCTGGAGTCATTCTGTAGTCTGTGGACCATCAGAGTGTTGTTGAAACACTGATATTGGATCGGGATTGAAAACAACAGTGACTATGCGCACTTTCCTACATGGAAGTAAGGTCTCAAACAGTCTACGCTTTGATTGTTCCCTGGAAGACCAGTAGTAGTTTCCGTTCCACATCTGGAGGCATTCTGTAATCTGTTTACGTTCAAAGTGTTGATGAAACACATAAATTGCATCGGGATTGAATACAACAGTCACCATGCACACTTTCCTCCATGGGAGTAATGTCTCAAACAGTCAACGTTTTGATCGTTCCCTGGACGACCAGTAGTAGTTTCCGATGCACGTCGGGAGGCATTCTGTAATATGTGACTATCAGAGTGTTGATGAAACACAGAAATTGCGATTGAGTACAACAGTCACCATGCGCACGTTCCTCCATGGGAGTAATGTCTCAAACAGTCTACGCTTTGATCATTCCCTGAAAGACCAGTTGTAGTTTCGGATGCACATCTGGAGGCATTCTGTAATCTGTGGACCTTCAAAGTGTTGAAGAAACACAGAAATTGCATCGTGATTGAATAAAAGAGTCACCATGCGCACTTTCCTCCATGGGAGTAATGTCTCAAACAGTCTACGTCTTTGATCGTATCCTGGAAGACCAGTAGTAGTTTCCGATGCACATATGGAGGCATTCTGTAATCTGTGGACCTTCAAAGTGTTGATGAAACACAGAAATTGCTTCGGGATTGAATACAACAGTCACCATGAGCACTTTACTCCATGGGAGTAATGTCTCAAACAGTCTACGCCTTGATCGTTCCCTGGAAGACCAGTAGTAGTTTCCGATGCACATCTGGAGGTATTCTGAAATCTGTGGACCATTAGAGTGTTGTTGAAAGACAGCTATTGGATCGGGATTGATTAAAACAGTGACTATGCGCACTTTCCTACATGGGAGTAATGTCTCAAACATTCTACGCTTTGATCGTTCCCTGGAAGAGAAGTAGTAGTTTCAGATGCACATCTGGAGGCGTTTTGTAATCTGGGGACTATCTGAGTGATGATGAAACACAGAAATTGCGTCGGGATTGAATACAACAGTCACCATGCTCACTTTCCTCCATAGGAGTGATGTCTCAAACATTATGCGCTTTGATAGTTCCCTGGAAGACCAGTAGTAGTTTCCGATGCACATCTGGAGGCAATTTGTTATCTGTGGACCTTCTAAGTGTTGATGAAACACAAAAATTGCATCGGCATTGAATACAACAGTCACCATGCGCACTTTCCTCCATGGGAGTAATGTCTCAATCAGTCTACGCTTTGATCGTTCCCTGGAAGACTAGTAGTAGTTTCCGATGCACATCTGGAGGCATTCATTAATCTGTGGACAATCAGAGTGCTGATGAAACACAGAAATTGCATCGGGATTGAATACAACAGTCACCATGAGCACTTTACTCCATGGGAGTAATGTCCCAAACAGTCTACGCTTTGATCGTTCCCTGGAAGACCAGTAGTAGTTTCCGATGCACATCTGGAGGCATTCTGTAATCTGTGGACTATCAGAGTGTTGTTGAAACACATCAATTGCATCGGGATTGAATACAGCAGTCAACATGCGCACTTTCCTCAATGGGAGTAATGTATCATACAGTCTACGTCTTTGATCGTATCCTGGAGGTCCAGTAGTAGTTTCCGATGCACATCTGGAGGCATTCTGTAATCTGTGGACCTTCAAAGTGTTGATGAAACACAGAAATTGCATCGGGATTGAATACAACAGTCACTATGCGAACTTTCTTCCAAGGGAGAAATGTCTTAAACAGTCTACGCTTTGATCGTTCCCTGGAAGACCAGTAGTAGTTTCCGATGCACATCTGGAGGCATTCTGTAATCTGTGGACTATCAGAGTGTTGTTGAAACACAGAAATTGCATCGGGATTGAATACTACAGTCGTCTTGCACACTTTCCTCCATGGGAGTAATGTCTCAAACAGTCAACGTTTTGATCGTTCCCTGGAAGACAAGTAGTAGTTTACAGTGCACAGCTGGAGGCATTCTGTAATCTGTGGACTATCAGAGTGTTGATGAAACACAGAAATTGCATCGGGATTGAATACAACAGTCACCATGAGCACTTTACTCCATGGGAGTAATGTCTCAAACAGTCTACGCCTTGATCGTTCCCTGGAAGACCAGTAGTAGTTTCCGATGCACATCTGGAGGCATTCTGTAATCTGTGGACCATCAGAGTTTTGATGAAACACAGAAATTGCATCGCGATTGAGTACAACAGTCACCATGCGCACGTTCCTCCATGGGAGTAATGCCTCATACAGTCTACGCTTTGATCATTCCCTGAAAGACCAGTTGTAGTTTCTGATGCACATCTGGAGGCATTCTGTAATCTGTGGACCTTCAAAGTGTTGATGAAACCCAGAAATTGCATTGGGATTAAATACAACAGTCACCATGCGCACTTTCCTCCAAGGGAGTAATGTCTCTAACACTCTACGCTTTGATCGTTCCCTGGAAGACCAGTAGTAGTTTCCGATGCACATCTGGAGGCATTCTGTAATCTGTGGACCTTCAAAGTGTTGATGAAACACAGAAATGTCATAGGGATTGAATACAACAGTCACCATGCGAACTTTCATCCATGGTAGAAAAGGCTCAAACAGTCTACGCTTTGATCGTTCCCTGGAAGACCAGTAGTAGTTTCAGATGCACATCTGGAGGCGTTCTGTAATCTGGGGACTATCGGAGTGTTGATGAAACACAGAAATTGCGTCGGGATTGAATACAACAGTCACCATGCTCACTTTCCTCCATAGGAGTAGTGTCTCAAACATTGTACGCTTTGATAGTTCCCTGGAAGACCAGTAGTAGTTTCCGATGCACATCTGGAGGCAATCTGTAATCTGTGGACCTTCTAAGTGTTGATGAAACACAAAAATTGCATCGGCATTGAATACAACAGTCACATCTACATCTACATCTACATCTACATGACTACTCTGCAATTCACATTTAAGTGCTTGGCAGAGGGTTCATCGAACCACAACCATACTATCTCTCTACTATTCCACCCCCGAACAGCGAGCGAGAAAAACGAACACCTAAACCTTTCTGTTCGAGGTCTGATTTCTCTTATTTTATTTTGATGATCATTCCTACCTTTGTATTTTGGGCTCAACAAAATATTTTCGCATTCGGAAGAGAAAGTTGGTGACTGAAATTTCGTAAAAAGGTCTCGCCGCTACGAAAAAGTCTATGCTGTAATGACTTCCATCCCAACTCGTGTATCATATTTGCCACAATCTCTCCCCTATAACGTGATAATACAAAACGAGCTGCCCTTTCGATGTCCTCCGTCAATCCCACCTGGTAAGGATCCCACACCGCGCAGCAATATTCTAACAGAGGACGAACGAGTGTAGTGTAAGCTGTCTCTTTAGTGGACTTGTTGCATCTTCTAAGTGTCCTGCCAATGAAACGCAACCTTTGGCTCGCCTTCCCGACAATATGATCTATGTGGTCCTTCCAACTGAAGTTGTTTGTAATTTTAACACCCAGGTACTTAGTTGAATTGACAGCCTTGAGAATTGTACTATTTATCGAGTAATCGAATTCCAACAGATTTCTTTTGGAACTCATGTGGATCATCTCACAGTTTTCGTTATTTAGCGTCAACTGCCACCTGACACACCATACAGCAATCTTTTCTAAATCGCTTTGCAGCTGATACTGGTCTTCGGATGACCTTACTAGACGGTAAATTACAGCATCATCTGCGAACAACCTAAGAGAACTGCTCAGATTGTCACCCAGGTCATTTATATAGATCAGGAACAGTAGAGGTCCCAGGACGCTTCCCTGGGGAACGCCTTTATATCACTTCAGTTTTACTCGATGATTTGCCGTCTATTACTACGAACTGCGACCTTCCTGACAGGAAATCACGAATCCAGTCGCACAACTGAGACGATACCCCATAGCTCCGCAGCTTGATTAGAAGTCGCTTGTGAGGAACGGTGTCAAAAACTTTCCGGAAATCTAGAAATACGGAATCAATTTGAGATCCCCTGTCGATAGCGGCCATTACTTCGTGCGAATAAAGAGCTAGCTGCGTTGCACAAGAGCGATGTTTTCTGAAGCCATGCTGATTACGTGTCAATAGATCGTTCCCTTCGAGGTGATTCACAATGTTTGAATACAGTATATGCTCCAAAACCCTACTGCAAACCGACGTCAATGATATAGGTCTGTAGTTAAATGGATTACTCCTACTACCCTTCTTGAACACTGGTGCGACCTGCGCAATTTTCCAATCTGTAGGTACAGATCTATCGGTCAGCGAGCGGTTGTATATGAGTGCTAAGTAGGGAGCTATAGTATCAGCGTAATCTGAAAGGAACCTAATCGGTATACAATCTGGACCTGAAGACTTGCCCGTATCAAGCGATTTGAGTTGCTTCGCAACCCCTAAGGTATCTACTTCTAAGAAACTCATGCTAGCAGATGTTCGTGTTTCAAGTTCTGGAATATTCCATTCGTCTTCCCTGGTGAAGGAATTTCGGAAAACTGCGTTCAATAACTCCGCTTTAGCGGCGCAGTCGTCGATAATAGTACCATCGGCATTGCGCAGCGAAGGTATTGACTGCGTCTTGCCGCTTGTGTACTTTACATACGACCAGAGTTTCTTCGGATTTTCTACCAAATTTCGGGCCAATGTTTCGTTCTGGAACCTATTAAAGGCATCTCGCATCGAAGTACGTGACAAATTTCGCGCGTCTGTAAATTTTAGCCCATCTTCAGGATTTCGCGTTCTTCTGAACTTCGCATGCTTTTTCCGTTGCCTCTGCAACAGCGTTCGGACCTTTTTTGTGTACCACGGGGGATCCGTTCCATCTCTTACCAATTTATAGGTATGAATATGTCAATTGCTGTTGCTACCATGCGCACTTTCCTCCATGGGAGTAATGTCTCAATCAGTCTACGCTTTGATCGTTCCCTGGAAGACTAGTAGTAGTTTCCGATGCACATCTGGAGGCATTCTGTAATCTGCGGACTATCAGAGTGCTGATGAAACACAGAAATTGCATCGGGATTGAATACAACAGTCACCATGAGCACTTTACTCCATGGGAGTAATGTCTCAAACAGTCTACGCCTTGATCGTTCCCTGGAAGACCAGTAGTAGTTTCCGATGCACATCTGGAGGTATTCTGTAATCTGTGGACCATTAGAGTGTTGTTGAAACACAGATATTGGATCGGGATGAATACAACAGTGACTATGCGCACTTTCCTACATAGGAGTAATGTCTCAAACAGTCTACGCTTTGATCGTTCCCTGGAAGACCAGTAGTAGTTTCCGATGCACATCTGGCGGCATTCGGTAATCTGTGGACTATCAGAGTGTTGTTGAAACACATAAATTGCATCGGGATAGAATACAACGGTCACCATGCACACTTTCCTCAATGGGAGTAATGTCTCAAACAGTCTACGCTTTGATCGTTCCCTGGAAGACCAGTAGTAGTTTCCGATGCACGTCGGGAGGCATTCTGTAATATGTGGAACATCAGAGTGTTGATGAAACACAGAAATTGCATCGGGATTGAATACAACAGTCACCATCGCACTTTCCTATATGGGAGTAATGTCTCAAACATTCTACGCTTTGATCGTTTCCTGGAAGACCAGTTGTAGTTTCTGATGCACATCTGGAGGCATTCTGTAATCTGTGGACCTTAAAAGTGTTGATGAAACACAGAAATTGCATCGTGATTGAATACAACAGTCACCATGCGCACTTTCCTCCATGGGAGTAATGTCTCAAACAGTCTACGTCTTTGATCGTATCCTGGAAGACCAGTAGTAGTTTCCAATGCACATCTGGAGGCATTCTGTAATCTGTGGACAATCAGAGTGCTGATGAAACACAGAAATTTCATCGGTATTGAATACAACAGTCACCATGCGCACTTTCCTATATGAGAGTAATGTCTCAAAAACTCTACGCTTTGATGGTACCCTGAAAGACCAGTAGTATTTTCCGATGCACATCTGGAGGCATTCTGTAATCTGGGGACTATCAGAGTGTTGATGAAACACTGAAATTCCATCGGGATTGAGTACAACAGTCACCATGCGCACTTTCCTCCATCGGAGTAATGTCTCAAACAGTTTACGCTTTGATCGTTCCCTTTAAGACCAGTAGTAGTTTCCAATGCACATCTGGAGGCATTCTGTAATCTGTGGACGTTCAAAGTGTTGATGAAACACAGAAATTGCATCGGGATTGAATACAACAGTCACCATGCGCACGTTCCTCCATGGGAGTAATGTCTGAAACAGTCTACGCTTTGATCATTCCCTGAAAGACCAGTTGTAGTTTCAGATGCACATCTGGAGGCATTCTGTAATCTGTGGACCTTCTAAGTGTTGATGAAACACAGAAATTGAATCGTGATTGAATACAAGAGTCACGATGCGCACTTTCCTCCATGGGAGTAATGTCTCAAACAGTTTACGTCTTTGATCGTATCCTGGAAGACCAGTAGTAGTTTTCGATGAACATCTGGAGGCATTCTGTAACCTGTGGACCTTCAAAGTGTTGATGAAACACAGAAATTGCATCGGGATTGATACAACAGTCACCATGCGCACTTCCCTCCATGGGAGTAATGTCTTAAACAGTCTACACTTTGGTCTTTCCCTGGAAGACCAGTAGTAGTTTTCAATGCACTTCTGGAGGCATTCTATAATCTGTGGAACATCAGAGTTTTGATCAAACACAGAAATTGCATCTGGATTGGATAGAACAGTCAGCATGCGCACTTTCCTCCATGTGACTAATGTCACACACAGCCTTCGCTTTGATCGTTCCCCAGAAGACCAGTAGTAGTTTCCGATGTACATCTGGATGCATTCTGTAATCTGTAAACTATCAGAGTGTTGATGAAACACAGAAATTGCATCGGTATTGAATACAACAGTCACCAAGCGCACTTTACTCCATGGGAGTAATGTCTCAAACAGTCTACGCTTGGAGCGTTCCCTGGAAGAACAGTAGTAGTTTCCAATGCACATCTGGAGTCATTCTGTAATCTGTGGACTATCAGAGTGTTGTTGAAACACAGAAATTGCATCGCAATTGAATACAACAGTCACCATGCTCACTTTCCTCCATGGGAGTAATGTCTCAAACATTGTACGCTTTGATAGTTCCCTGGAAGACCAGCAGTAGTTTCCGTTCCACATCTGGAGGCATTCTGTAATATGTTTACGTTCAAAGTTTTGATGAAACACAGAAATTGCATCGGGATTGAATACAACAGTCACTATGCGAACTTTCTTCCATGGGAGAAATGTCTCAAACAGTCTACGCTTTGATCGTTCCCTGGAAGACCAGTAGTAGTTTCGGATGCTCCTCTGGAGGCATTCTGTAATCCGAGGACTATCTGAGTGTTCATGAAACACGAAATTGCGTCGGGATTGAATACAACAGTCACCATGCGCACTTTCCTCCTTGGGAGTATTATCTCAAACAGTCAACGCTTTGATCGTTCCCTGGAAGACCAGTAGTAGTTTCCAATGCACATCTGGAGTCATTCTGTAATCTGTGGACTATCAGAGTGTTGTTGAAACACAGAAATTGCATCGGGATTGAATACAACAGTCACCATGCTCACATTCCACCATGGGAGTAATGTCTCAAACAGTGTACGCTTTGATAGTTCCCTGGAAGACCAGCAGTAGTTTCCGATGCACATCTGGAGGCAATCTGTAATCTGTGGACCTTTAAAGTGTTAATGAAACACATAAATTGCATCCCGATTGAGTACAACAGTCACCATGCGCAAGTTCCTCCATGGGAGTAATGCCTCAAACAGTCTACGCTTGGATCATTCCCTGTAGGACCAGTTGTAGTTTCTGATGCACATCTGGAGGCATTCTGTAATCTGTGGACCTTCAAAGTGTTGATGAAACACAGAAATTGCATCAGGATTGAATACAACAGTCACCATGCGAACTTTCTTCCATGTGAGTAATGTCTCTAACACTCTACGCTTTGATCGTTCCCTGGAAGACCAGTAGTAGTTTCCGATGCACATCTGGAGGCATTCTGTAATCTGTGGACTATCAGAGTGTTGTTGAAACACAGAAATTGCGTTGGGATTGAATACAACAGTCACCATGCGCATTTTCCTCCATGGGAGTAATGTCTCTAACACTCTACGCTTCGATCGTTCCCTGGAAGACCAGTAGTAGTTTCCGATGCACATCTGGAGGCATTCTGTAATCTGTGGACCTTCAAAGTGTTGATGAAACACAGATATTGCATCGGGATTGAATACAACAGTCACCATGCGAACTTTCATCCATGGGAGAAATGTCTCAAACAGTCTACGCCTTGATCGTTCCTTGGAAGAACAGTAGTAGTTTCAGATGCACATCTGTAGGCGTTCTGTAAACTTGGGACTATCCGAGTGTTGATGAAACACAGAAATTGCGTCGGGATTGAATACAACAGTCACCATGCGCACTTTCCTCCATGGGAGTAATGTCTCAAACTGTTTACGCTTTGATCGTTCCCTGGAAGACCAGTAGTAGTTTCCGATGCACATCTGCAGGCATTCTGTAATCTGGGGACTATCAGAGTGTTGATGAAACACTGAAATTGCATCGGGATTGAATACAACAGTCACCATGTGCACTTTCCTCCATCGGAGTAATGTCTCAAACAGTTTACTTTTTGATCGTTCCCTTTCAGACCAGTAGTAGTTTCCAATGCACATCTGGAGGCATTCGGTAATCTGTGGACGTTCAAAGTGTTGATGAAACACAGAAATTGCATCGGGATTGAATACAACTGTCACCATGCGCACTTTCCTTCATGGGAGTAATGTCTCAAAGAGTTTACGCTTTGATCGATCCCTGGAAGACCATTAGTATTTTCCGATGCACATCTGCAGGCATTCTGTAGTATGTGGACTATCAGAGTGTTGTTGAAACACAGAAATTGCATCGGGATTGAATACAACAGTCACCATGCGCACTTTCCTCGATAGGAGAAATGTCTCAAACAGTCAACGCATTGATCGTTCCCTGGAAGACCACATGTAGTTTCCGATGCACATCTGGAGGCATTCTGTAATCTGTGGACTATCAGAGTGTTGTGGAAACACAGAAATTGCATCGGGATTGAATAAAACAGTCACCATGCGAAGTTTCTTCCATTGGATAAATGTCTCAAACAGTCTACGCTTTGATCGTTCCCTGGAAGACCAGTAGTAGTTTCCGGTGCACATCTGGAGGCATTCTGTAATCTGGGGACTATCTGAGTGTTGATGAAACACAGAAATTGCGTCCGGATTGAATACAACAGTCACCATGCTCACTTTCCTCCATGGGAGTAATGTCTCAAACAGTTTACGATTTTGATAGTTCCCTGGAAGAGAAGCAGTAGTTTCCGATGCACATCTGGAGGCAATCTGTAATCTGTGGACCTTCAAAGTGTTGATGAAGCACAGAAATTGAGTCGGGATTGAATACAACAGTCCCCATGCGAACTTTACTCCATGGGAGTAATGTCTCAAACAGTCTACGCTTTGATCATTACCTGGAAGACCAGTAGTAGTTTCCGTTCCACATCTGGAGGCATTCTGTAATCTGTTTACGTTCAAAGTGTTGATGAAACACAGAAATTGCCTCGGGATTGAATACAACAGTCACCATGAGCACTTTCCTCCATGGGAGTAATGTCTCAAACAGTCAACGCTTTGATCGTTCCCTTTAAGACCAGAAGTTGTTTCCGATGCACATCTGGAGGCATTCTGTAATCTGTGGACTATCAGAGTGTTATTGAAACACAGAAATTGCATCGGGATGAATAAAACAGTCACAATGCGCACTTTCCTCCATGGGAGTAATGTCTCAAAGAGTTTACGATTTGATCGATCCCTGGAAAACCATTAGTACTTTCCGATGCACATCTGGAGGCATTCTGTAGTCTGTGGACAATTAGAGTGTTGTTGAAACACAGAAATTGCATCGGGATTGAATACAGCAGGCCCCATGCGCACTTTCCCATATGGAAGTAATGTCTCAAACAGTCTACGCTTTGATCGTTTCCTGGAAGACCAGTAGTAGTTTTCGATGCACATCTGGAGGCATTCTGTATTCTGTGGACCTTCAAAGTGTTGATGAAACACAGAAATTGCATCGGGATTTATACAGCAGTCACCATGCGCACTTCCCTCCATGGGAGTAATGTCTCAAACAGTCTACACTTTGGTCGATTCCTGGAAGACCAGTTGTAGTTCTAATGCACTTCTGGAGTCATTCTATAATCTGTGGAACATCAGAGTTTTGATGAAACACAGAAATTGCATCGGGATTGGATACAACAGTCCGCACTTTCCACCATGGGACTAATGTCACAAACAGTCTTCGCTTTGATCGTTCCCCGGAAGACCAGTAGTAGTTTCCGATGCACATCTGGATGCATTCTGTAATCTGTGGACCTTCAAAGTGTTGATGAAACACAGAAATTGCAAAGGGATTGAATACAACAGTCACCATGCGAACTTTCATCCATGGGTGAAATGTCTCAAACAGTCTACGCTTTGATCGTTCCCTGGAAGACCAGTAGTAGTTTCAGATGCACATCTGGAGGCGTTCTGTAATCTGGGGACTATCCGACTGTTAATGAAACACAGAAATTGCGTCGTTATTGAATACAACAGTCACCATGCTCACTTTCCACCATGGGAGTAATGTCTAACACATTGTACTCTATGGTAGTTCCCTGGAAGGCCAGTAGTAGTTTCCGATGCTCATCTGGAGGCAATCTGTAATCTGTGGACCTTCAAAGTGTTGATGCAACACAAAAATTGCATCGGCATTGAATACAACAGTCACCATGCGCACTTTCCTCCAATTGAGTAATGTCTCAAACAGTCAACGCTTTGATCGTTCCCTGGAAGACCAGTAGTAGTTTCCGATGCACATCTGGTGCATTCTGTAATCTGTAAACGATCAGAGTGTTGATGAAACACAGAAATTGCATCGGGATTGAATACAACAGTCACCATGCGCACTTTCCTCCATCTGAGTAATGTCTCAAAGAGTTTACGCTTTGATCGTTCCCTGGAAGACCAGTAGTAGTTTCCGATGCACATCTGGTGCATTCTGTAATCTGTGGACTATCAGAGTGTTGATGAAACACAGAAATTGCGTCGGAATTGAATAAAACCTTCAGCATGCGCACTTTCCTATATTGGAGTAATATCTCAAACAGTCTACGCTTTGATCGTTTCCTGGAAGACCAGTAGTACGTTCCGATGCACATCAAGAGGCATACTGTAATCTGTGGATCATCAGAGTGTTGATGAAACACAGAAATTCCATAGGGATTGAATCCAATAATCACCATGCGCACTTTCCTCCTTGGAGTAATGTCTCAAACAGTCTACGATTTGATCGTTCCCTTCAGGACCGTTAGTACTTTCCGATGCACATCTGGAGGCATTCTGTAATCTGTGGACTATCAGAGTGTTGTTGAAACACAGAAATTGCTTCGGGATCGAATACAACAGTCACCATGCGCACTTTCCTATATGGGAGTAATGTCTCAAACAGTCTACGGTTTGGTAGTTTCCTGGAGGACCAGTAGTAGTTTCCGATGCACATCTGGAGACATTCTGTAATCTGTGGACCTTCAAAGTGTTGATGAAACACAGAAATTGCATCGGGATTGATACAACAGCCACCATGCTCACTTTCCTCCATGGGTGTATTGTCTCAACCAGTCTACGCTTTGATCGTTCCCTGAAAGATCAGTTGTAGTTTCTGATGCACATCTGGAGGCATTCTGTAATCTGTGGACCTTCAAAGTGTTGATGAAACCCAGAAATTGCCTCGGGATTGAATATAACAGTCACCATGCGCACTTTCCTCCATGGGAGTAATGTCTCAAACAGTGTACGTCTTTGATCGTATCCTGGAAGACCAGTAGTAGTTTCTGATGCACATCTGGAGGCATTCTGTAATCTGTGGACCTTCAAAGTGTTGATGAAACACAGAAATTGCATCGGGATTGAATACAACAGTCACCATGCGAACTTTCCTCCATGGGAGTAATGTCTCAAACAGTTTACCCTTTGATCGTTCCTTGGAAGACCAGTAGTAGTTTCAGATGCACATCTGGAGGCGTTCTGTAATCTGGGGACTATCCGACTGTTTATGAAACACAGAAATTGCGTCGGGATTGAATACAACAGTCACCATGCTCACTTTCCCCCATGGGAGTAATGTCTAACACATTGTACTCTATGATAGTTCCCGGGAAGGCCAGTAGTAGTTTCCGATGCTCATCTGGATGCAATCTGTAATCTGTGGACCTTCAAAGTGTTGATGCAACACAAAAATTGCATCGGCATTGAATACAACAGTCACCATGCGCACTTTCCTCCATGGGAGTAATGTCTCAATCAGTCTACGCTTTGATCGTTAACTGGAAGACCAGTAGTAGTTTCCGATGCACGTCTGGTGGCATTCTGTAATCTGTGGACTATCAGAGTGTTGATGAAACACCGAAATTGCATCGGGATTGATAGAACAGTCAACATGCGCACTTTCCTCCATAAGAGTTATGTCTCAAACAGTCTACGGTTTGATCGTTCCCTGGAAGACCAGTAGTAGTTTCCAATGCACATCTGGAGGCATTCTGTACTCTGTGGAACATCAGAGTTTTGATGAAAAACAGAAATTGCATCGGGATTGAATACAACAGTCACCATGCGCACTTTCCTCCATGGGAGTAATGTCTCAAACAGTCTCCGCTTTGATCGTTCCCTTCAGGACCGTTAGTACTTTCCGATGCACATCTGGAGGCATTCTGTAATCTGTGGACTATCAGAGTGTTGTTGAAACACAGAAACTGCTTCGGGATCGAATACAACAGTCACCATGCGCACTTTCCTATATGGGAGTAATGTCTCAAACAGTCTACGGTTTGGTAGTTTCCTGGAAGACCAGTAGTAGTTTCCGATGCACATCTGGAGACATTCTGTAATCTGTGGACCTTCAAAGTGTTGATGAAACACAGAAATTGCATCGGGATTGATACAACAGCCACCATGCTCACTTTCCTCCATGGGTGTATTGTCTCAACCAGTCTACGCTTTGATCGTTCCCTGAAAGATCAGTTGTAGTTTCTGATGCACATCTGGAGGCATTCTGTAATCTGTGGACCTTCAAAGTGTTGATGAAACCCAGAAATTGCCTCGGGATTGAATATAACAGTCACCATGCGCACTTTCCTCCATGGGAGTAATGTCTCAAACAGTCTACGCTTTGATCGTTCCCTGGAAGAGCAGTAGTAGTTTCAGATGCACATCTGAAGGCGTTCTGTAATCTGGGGACTATCCGACTGTTATAGAAACACAGAAATTGCATCGGCATTGAATACAACAGTCACCATGCGCACTTTCCTCCATGGGAGTAATGTCTCAATCAGTCTACGCTTTGATCGTTAACTGGAAGACTAGTAGTAGTTTCCGATGCACATCTGGAGGCATTCTGTAATCTGTGGACAATCAGAGTGCTGATGAAAGACACAAATTGCATCGGGATTGAATACGACAGTAACCATGAGCACTTTTCTCCATGGGAGTTATGTCTCAAACAGTCTACGTCTTGATCGTTCCCTGGAAGACCAGTAGTAGTTTCCGATGCACATCTGGAGGTATTCTGTAATCTGTGGACCATTAGAGTGTTGTTGAAACACAGATATTGGATCGGGATTGAATACAAGAGTGGCTATGCGCACTTTCCTACATGGGAGTAATGTCTCAAACAGTCTACGATTTGATCGTTTCCTGCAAGACCAGTAGTAGTTTCCAATGCACATCTGGAGGCATTCTGTAATCTGTGGACCTTCAAATTGTTGATGAAACACAGAAATTGCATCCGGATTGAATACAACAGTCACCATGCGCACTTTCCTCCATGGGAGTAATGTCTCAAACAGTCAACGCTTTGATCGTTCCCTGGAAGACCAGTAGTAGTTTCCGATGCACATCTGGAGGCATTCTGTAATCTTTGGACTATCAGAGTGTTGTGGAAACACAGGATTTGCATCGGGATTGAATAAAACAGTCACCATGCGAAGATTCCTCCATGGGAGAAATGTCTCAAACAGTCAACGCTTTGATCGTTCACTGGAAGACCAGTAGTAGTTTCCGGTGCACATCTTTAGGTATTCCGTAATCTGGGGACTATCTGAGTGTTGATGAAACACAGAAAATGCGTCGGGATTGAATACAACAGTCACCATGCTCATTTTCCTCCATGGGAGTAATGTCTCGAACAGTGTACGCTTTGATAGTTCCCTGAAAGATCAGTTGTAGTTTCTGATGCACATCTGGAGGCATTCTGTAATCTGTGGACCTTCAAAGTGTTGATGAAACCCAGAAATTGCCTCGGGATTGAATATAACAGTCACCATGCGCACTTTCCTCCATGGGAGTAATGTCTCAAACAGTGTACGTCTTTGATCGTATCCTGGAAGACCAGTAGTAGTTTCTGATGCACATCTGGAGGCATTCTGTAATCTGTGGACCTTCAAAGTGTTGATGAAACACAGAAATTGCATCGGGATTGAATACAACAGTCACCATGCGAACTTTCCTCCATGGGAGTAATGTCTCAAACAGTTTACCCTTTGATCGTTCCTTGGAAGACCAGTAGTAGTTTCAGATGCACATCTGGAGGCGTTCTGTAATCTGGGGACTATCCGACTGTTAATGAAACACAGAAATTGCGTCGGGATTGAATACAACAGTCACCATGCTCACTTTCCCCCATGGGAGTAATGTCTAACACATTGTACTCTATGATAGTTCCCGGGAAGGCCAGTAGTAGTTTCCGATGCTCATCTGGATGCAATCTGTAATCTGTGGACCTTCAAAGTGTTGATGCAACACAAAAATTGCATCGGCATTGAATACAACAGTCACCATGCGCACTTTCCTCCATGGGAGTAATGTCTCAATCAGTCTACGCTTTGATCGTTAACTGGAAGACCAGTAGTAGTTTCCGATGCACGTCTGGTGGCATTCTGTAATCTGTGGACTATCAGAGTGTTGATGAAACACCGAAATTGCATCGGGATTGATAGAACAGTCAACATGCGCACTTTCCTCCATAAGAGTTATGTCTCAAACAGTCTACGGTTTGATCGTTCCCTGGAAGACCAGTAGTAGTTTCCAATGCACATCTGGAGGCATTCTGTACTCTGTGGAACATCAGAGTTCTGATGAAAAACAGAAATTGCATCGGGATTGAATACAACAGTCACCATGCGCACTTTCCTCCATGGGAGTAATGTCTCAAACAGTCTCCGCTTTGATCGTTCCCTTCAGGACCGTTAGTACTTTCCGATGCACATCTGGAGGCATTCTGTAATCTGTGGACTATCAGAGTGTTGTTGAAACACAGAAACTGCTTCGGGATCGAATACAACAGTCACCATGCGCACTTTCCTATATGGGAGTAATGTCTCAAACAGTCTACGGTTTGGTAGTTTCCTGGAAGACCAGTAGTAGTTTCCGATGCACATCTGGAGACATTCTGTAATCTGTGGACCTTCAAAGTGTTGATGAAACACAGAAATTGCATCGGGATTGATACAACAGCCACCATGCTCACTTTCCTCCATGGGTGTATTGTCTCAACCAGTCTACGCTTTGATCGTTCCCTGAAAGATCAGTTGTAGTTTCTGATGCACATCTGGAGGCATTCTGTAATCTGTGGACCTTCAAAGTGTTGATGAAACCCAGAAATTGCCTCGGGATTGAATATAACAGTCACCATGCGCACTTACCTCCATGGGAGTAATGTCTCAAACAGTCTACGCTTTGATCGTTCCCTGGAAGAGCAGTAGTAGTTTCAGATGCACATCTGGAGGCGTTCTGTAATCTGGGGACTATCCGACTGTTATAGAAACACAGAAATTGCGTCGGGATTGAATACAACAGTCACCATGCTCACTTTCCACCATGGGAGTAATGTCTAACACATTGTACTCTATGATAGTTCCCTGGAAGGCCAGTAGTAGTTTCCGATGCTCATCTGGAGGCAATCTGTAATCTGTGGACCTTCAAAGTGTTGATGCAACACAAAAATTGCATCGGCATTGAATACAACAGTCACCATGCGCACTTTCCTCCATGGGAGTAATGTCTCAATCAGTCTACGCTTTGATCGTTAACTGGAAGACTAGTAGTAGTTTCCGATGCACATCTGGAGGCATTCTGTAATCTGTGGACAATCAGAGTGCTGATGAAAGACACAAATTGCATCGGGATTGAATACGACAGTAACCATGAGCACTTTTCTCCATGGGAGTTATGTCTCAAACAGTCTACGTCTTGATCGTTCCCTGGAAGACCAGTAGTAGTTTCCGATGCACATCTGGAGGTATTCTGTAATCTGTGGACCATTAGAGTGTTGTTGAAACACAGATATTGGATCGGGATTGAATACAAGAGTGGCTATGCGCACTTTCCTACATGGGAGTAATGTCTCAAACAGTCTACGATTTGATCGTTTCCTGCAAGACCAGTAGTAGTTTCCAATGCACATCTGGAGGCATTCTGTAATCTGTGGACCTTCAAATTGTTGATGAAACACAGAAATTGCATCCGGATTGAATACAACAGTCACCATGCGCACTTTCCTCCATGGGAGTAATGTCTCAAACAGTCAACGCTTTGATCGTTCCCTGGAAGACCAGTAGTAGTTTCCGTTGCACATCTGGAGGCATTCTGTAATCTTTGGACTATCAGAGTGTTGTGGAAACACAGGATTTGCATCGGGATTGAATAAAACAGTCACCATGCGAAGATTCCTCCATGGGAGAAATGTCTCAAACAGTCAACGCTTTGATCGTTCACTGGAAGACCAGTAGTAGTTTCCGGTGCACATCTTTAGGCATTCCGTAATCTGGGGACTATCTGAGTGTTGATGAAACACAGAAAATGCGTCGGGATTGAATACAACAGTCACCATGCTCATTTTCCTCCATGGGAGTAATGTCTCGAACAGTGTACGCTTTGATAGTTCCCTGGAAGACAAGCAGTAGTTTAAGATGCACATCTGGAGGCAATCTGTAATCTGTGAAACATCAGAGTGTTGATGAAACACAGAAATTACATCGGGATTGAATCCAATAATCACCATGCGCACTTTCCTCCATGGAGTAATGTCTCAAACAGTCTACGATTTGATCGTTCCCTGGAAGACCAGTAGTAGTTTCCGATGCACGTCTGGTGGCATTCTGTAATCTGTGGACTATCAGAGTGTTGATGAAACACCGAAATTGCATCGGGATTGATAGAACAGTCAACATGCGCACTTTCCTCCATAAGAGTTATGTCTCAAACAGTCTACGGTTTGATCGTTCCCTGGAAGACCAGTAGTAGTTTCCAATGCACATCTGGAGGCATTCTGTACTCTGTGGAACATCAGAGTTTTGATGAAAAACAGAAATTGCATCGGTATTGAATACAACAGTCACCATGCGCACTGTCCTTCATGAGAGTAATGTCTCAAACAGTCTACGCTTTGATCATTCCCTGGAAGACCAGTAGTAGTTTCCGATGCACATCTGGAGGCATTCTGTAACCTGTAGACCATCAGAGTGTTGTTGAAACACAGAAAATGCATCGGGATTGAATACAACAGTCACCATGCGCACTTTCCTCCATGGGAGTAATGTCTCAAACAGTCTACGATTGAAACGTTCCCTGGAAGACCAGTAGTAGTTTCCGATGCACATCTGGTAGCATTCTGTAATCTGTGGACTATCAGAGTGTTGATGAAACACCGAAAATGCATCCGGATTGATACAACAGTCATCATGCGCACTTTCCTCCATGGGAGTTCTGTCTCAAACAGTCTACGCTTTGATCGTTCCCTGGAAGACCAGTAGTAGTTTCCAATGCACATCTGGAGGCATTCTGTTATCTGTGGAACATAAAAGTTTTGATGAAACACAGAAATTGCATCGGGATTGAATACAACAGTCACAATGCCCATTTTCCTCCATGGGAGTAATGTCTCAAACTGTCTACGCTTTGATCGTTCCCTTCTGGACCATTAGTACTTTCCGATGCACATCTGGAGGCATTCTGTAATCTGTGGACTATCAGAGTGTTGTTGAAACACAGAAATTGCATCGGGATCGAATACAACAGTCACCATGCGCACTTTCCTACATGGGAGTAATGTTCCAAACAGTCAACGCTTTGATCGTTCTCTTTAAGACCAGTAGTAGTTTCCGATGCACATCTGGAGGCATTCTGTAATCTGTGGACTATCAGAGTGTTGATGAAACATATAAATTGTATCGGGATTGAATACAACAGTCTCCTTGAGCACTTTCCCCCATGGGAGTAATGTCTCAAACAGTCAACGATTTGATCGTTCCCTGGAAGACCAGTAATAGTTTCCGATGCACATCTGGAGGCAATCTGTAATCTGTGGACCTTCAAAGTGTTGATGAAACACAGAAGTTGCCTCGGGATTGAATACAACAGTCATCATGCGCACTTTCCTGCATGGGAGTAATGTCTCAAACAGTCAACGCTTTGATCGTCCCCTGGAAGACCAGTAGTAGTTTCCGATGCACATCTGGAGGCATTCTGTAACCTGTGGACCATCAGAGTGTTGTTGAAACACAGAAATTGCATCGGGATTAAATACAACAGTCACCATGCGCACTTTCCTCCATGGGAGTAATGTCTCAAACAGTCTACGATTTAAACGTTACCTGGAAGACCAGTAGCAGTTTCCGATGCACATCTGGTGGCATTCTGTAATCTGTGGACTATCAGAGTGTTGATCAAAGACCGAAAATGCATCGGGATTGATACAACAGTCACCATGCGCACTTTCCTCCATGGGAGTACTGTCTCAAACAGTCTAGGCTTTGATCGTTCCCTGGAAGACCAGTAGTAGATTCCGATGCACATCTGGAGGCATTCTGTAATCTGTGGACTATCAGAGTGTTGGTAAAACACAGAAATTGCATCGGGATTGAAATCAACAGTCACCATGCGCACTTTCCTCCATGGGAGTAATGTCTCAAACAGTCAACGATTTGATCGTACCCTGGAAGACCAGTAACAGTTTCCGATGCACATCTGGAGGCAATCTGTATTCTGTGGACCTTCAAAGTGTTGATGATACACAGAAATTGCCTCGGCATTGAATACAACAGTCATCATGCACACTTTCCTTCATGAGAGTAATGTTTCAAACAGTCTACGCTTTGATCATTCCCTGGAAGACCAGTAGTAGTTTCCGATGCACAGCTTGGGGCATTCTGTAATCTGTGGACTATCAGAGTGTTGTTGAAACACAGAAATTGAACCGGGACTGAATACAACAGTCATCGTGCACACTTTCCTTCATGGGAGTAATGTCTCAAACAGTCAACGCTTTGATCGTTCCCTGGAAGACCGGTAGTAGATTCCGATGCACATCTGGAGGCATTCTGTAATCTGTGGACTATCAGAGTGTTGGTAAAACACAGAAATTGCATCGGGATTGAAATCAACAGTCACCATGCGCACTTTCCTCCATGGGAGTAATGTCTCAAACAGTCTACGCTTTGATCGTTCCCTGCAAGACCAGTAATAGTTTCTGATGGACATCTGGAGTCATTCTGTAATCTGTGGACTATCAGAGTGTTGATGAAACATATAAATTGCATCGGGATTGAATACAACAGTCAGCTTGAGCACTTTCCCCCATGGTAGTAATGCCTCAAAGAGTCAACGCTTTGATCGTTTCCTGGAAGACCAGTAGTAGTTTCAGATGCACATCTGGAGGCAATCTGTTATCTGTGGACCTTCAAAGTGTTGACGAAACACAGAAATAGACTCGGGATTGAATACAAAAGTCATCATGCGCGCTTTCCTTCATGAGAGTAATGTCTCAAACCGTCTACGCTTTGACCATTCCCTGGAAGACCAGTAGTCGTTTCCGATGCACATCTGGAGGCATTCTGTAATCTGTGGAACATCAGAGTGTTGTTGAAACACAGAAATTGCATCGCGATTCAATACAATAGTCACCATGCGCACTTTCCTCCATGGGTTTAATGTGTCCAACTGTCTACGTTTTTATCGGTCCCTCTAAAACCAGCCGTAGTTTCCGTTGCACATCTGGAGGCATTCTGTAATCTGTCTACGTTTAAAGTGTTGATGACACACAGAAATTGCATCGGGATTGAATACAACAGTCACCATGCGAACTTTCCTCCATGGGAGTAATGTCTCAAACAGTCTACGCTTTGATCGTTCCCTGGAAGACCACTAGTAGTTTCTGATGCACATCTGGAGGCATTCTGTAATCTGTGTACCATCAGAGTGTTGTTGAAACACAGAAATTGCCTCGGGATTGAACACAACTGTCACCATGCGCACTTTCCTCCATGGGAGTAATGTCTCAAACAGTCAACGCTTTGATCTTTCCCTGGAAGACCAGTAGTAGTTTCCGATGCACATCGGGAGGCATACTGTAATCTGTGGAACATCAGAGTGTTGATGAAACACAGAAATTGCATCGGGATTGAATATAACAGTCACCATGCGCACTTAGCTCCATAGGAGTAATGTCTCAAAGAGTCTACGCTTTGATCGTTTCCTGGAAGACCAGTAGTAGTTTACGATGCACATGTCTGAGCATTCTGTAATCTGTGGACCTTCAAAGTGTTGATGAAACACAGAAATTGCCTCGGGATTGAATACAACCGTCATCATGCGCACTTTCCTATGTCGGAGTAATGTCTCCAAGAGTCTACGCTTTGATCGTTTCCTGGAAGACCAGTAGTAGTTTACGATGCACATGTGGGAGCATTCTGCAATCTGTGGAACTTCAAAGTGTTGATGAAACATAGAAATTGCATCGGGATTGATACAACAGCCACTATGTGCACTTCCCTCCATGGGAGTAACGTCTCAAACAGTCTACGCTTTGATCGTTCCCTGGAAGACCAGTAGTAGTTTCCAATGCACACCTGGAGGCATTCTGTAATCTGTGGAACATCAGAGTTTTGATGAAACACAGAAATTGCATCGGGATTGAATACAACAGTCACCATGCGCACTTTCCTACATGGGAGTAATGTCTCAAACAGTCAACGCTTTGATCGTTCAATGCAAGACCAGTAGTAGTTTCCGATGCACATCTGGAGGCATTCTGTAATCTGTGGACTATCAGAGTTTTGATGAAACATATAAATTGCATCGGGATTGAATGCAACAGTCACCTTGAGCACTTTCACACATGGGAGTAATGTCTCAAACAGTCAACGCTTTGATCGTTCCCTGGAGGACCAGTAGTAGTTTCCAATGCACATCTGGAGGGATTCTGTAATCTGTCTACGTTCAAAGTGTTGATGAAACACAGAAATTGCATCGGGATTGAATACAACAGTCACCATGCGCACTTTCCTCCACGGGAGTAATGTCTCAAACAGTCAACGCTTTGTTCGTTCCCTGGAGGACCAGTAGTAGTTTCCGATGCACATCTGGAGGCATTCTGTAATCTGTGGACTATCAGAGTGTTTTTGAAACACCGAAATTGCATCCTGATTGAATACAACAGTCACCATGCGCACTTTCCTCCATGGGAGTAATGTCTCAAACAGTCTACGCTTTGATCGTTCCCTGGAAGACCAGTAGTAGTTTCCGATGCACATCTGGAGGCATTCTGTAATCTGTGGACTATCAGAGTGTTGATGAAACACATAAATTGCATCGGGATTGAATACAAAAGAAACCATGCACACTTTCCTCCATGGGAGTAATGTCTCAAACAGTTTACGCTTTGATCGTTCCCTAAAAGGCCAGTAGTAGATTCTGATGCACATCTGGGGGCATTCTATGATCTGTGGACAACCAGAGTGTTGATGAAACACAGAAATTGCATCGGGATTGAATACAACAGTCACCATGCGCACTTTCCTCCACGGGAGTAATGTCTCAAACAGTCAACGCTTTGATCGTCCACTGGAAGACCAGTAGTAGTTTCCGATGCACATCTGGAGGCATTGTGTAATCTGTGGACTATCAGAGTGTTGATGAAACACAGAAATTGCATCGGGATTGAATACAACAGTCACCATGCCCACTTTCCTCCTTGGGAGTAATGTCTCAAACAGTCTACGCTTTGATTGTTCCCTGGAGGACCAGTAGTAGTTTCCGATGCACATCTGGAGGCAATCTGTAATCTGTGGACCTTCAAAGTGTTGATGAAACACAGAAATTAACTCCAGATTGAATACAACAGTCATCATGCGCACTTTCCTTCATGAGAGAAATGTTTCAAACAGTCTACGCTTTGATCATTCCCTGGAAGACCAGTAGTAGTTTCCGATGCACATCTGGAATCATTCTGTAATCTGTGGACTATCAGAGTGTTGTTGAACACAGAAATTGCCTCGGGATTGTATACAACAGTCATCATGCACACTTTCCTTCATGGGAGTAATGTCTCAAACAGTCTACGCTTTGATCGTTCCCTGCAAGACCAGTAATAGATTCTGATGGACATCTGGAGGCATTCTGTAATCTGTGGACTATCAGAGTGTTGATGAAACATACAAATTGCATCGGGATTGAATACAACAGTCACCTTGAGCACTTTCCCCCATGGGAGTAATGCCTCAAACAGTCTACGCTTTGATCGTTTCCTGGAAGACCAGCAGTAGTTTCAGATGCACATCTGGAGGCAATCTGTTATCTGTGGACCTTCAAAGTGTTGACGAAACACAGAAATTGAATCATGATTGAATACAACAGTCATCATGCGCACTTTCCTTCATGAGAGTAATGTTTCCAACAGTATACGCTTTGATCATTCCCTGGAACAGCAGTAGTAGCTTCCGATGCACATCTGGAGGCATTCTGTAATCTGATGACCTTCAAAGTGTTGATGAAACACAGAAATTGCCTCGGGATTGAATACAACAGTCATCAACGCACTTTCCTGCATGGGAGTAATGTCTCAAACAGTCAACGCTTTGATCGCCCCCTGGAAGACCAGTAGTAGTTTCCGATGCACATCTGGAGGCATTCTGTAACCTGTGGACCATCAGAGTGTTGTTGAAACACAGAAATTGCATCGGGATTAAATACAACAGTCACCATGCGCACTTTCCTCCATGGGAGTACTGTCTCAAACAGTCTAGGCTTTGATCGTTCCCTGGAAGACCAGTAGTAGTTTCCAATGCACATCTGGAGGCATTCTGTAATCTGTGGACTATCAAAATGTTGATGAAACATATAAATTGCATCGGGATTGAATACAACAGTCTCCTTGAGCACTTTCCCCCATGGGAGTAATGTCTCAAACAGTCAACGATTTGATCGTACCCTGGAAGACCAGTAACAGTTTCCGATGCACATCTG
The DNA here is from genome assembly GCF_023897955.1 of Schistocerca gregaria. NCBI lineage: Eukaryota > Metazoa > Arthropoda > Insecta > Orthoptera > Acrididae > Schistocerca > Schistocerca gregaria. The sequence goes on along the minus strand of NW_026061720.1, from coordinate 4,648,446 downwards.
GAGGCAATCTGTAATCTGTGGACCTTCAAAGTGTTGATGATACACAGAAATTGCCTCGGCATTGAATACAACAGTCATCATGCGCACTTTCCTTCATGAGAGTAATGTTTCAAACAGTCTACGCTTTGATCATTCCCTGGAAGACCAGTAGTAGTTTCCGATGCACATCTGGGGGCATTCTGTAATCTGTGGACTATCAGAGTGTTGTTGAAACACAGAAATTGCCCCGGGACTGAATACAACAGTCATCATTCACACTTTCCTTCATGGGAGTAATGTCTCAAACAGTAAACGCTTTGATCGTTCCCTGGACGACCGGTAGTAGATTCCGATGCACATCTGGAGGCATTCTGTAATCTGTGGACTATCAGAGTGTTGGTAAAACACAGAAATTGCATCGGGATTGAAATCAACAGTCACCATGCGCACTTTCCTCCATGGGAGTAATGTCTCAAACAGTCTACGCTTTGATCGTTCCTTGCAAGACCAGTAATAGTTTCTGATGGACATCTGGAGGCATTCTGTAATCTGTGGACTATCAGAGTGTTGATGAAACATATAAATTGCATCGGGATTGAATAAAACAGTCAGCTTGAGCACTTTCCCCCATGGTAGTAATGCCTCAAAGAGTCAACGCTTTGATCGTTTCCTGGAAGACCAGTAGTGGTTTCAGATGCACATCTGGAGGCAATCTGTTATCTGTGGACCTTCAAAGTGTTGACGAAACACAGAAATAGACTCGGGATTGAATACAAAAGTCATCATGCGCGCTTTCCTTCATGAGAGTAATGTCTCAAACCGTCTACGCTTTGACCATTCCCTGGAAGACCAGTAGTCGTTTCCGATGCACATCTGGAGGCATTCTGTAATCTGTGGAACATCAGAGTGTTGCTGAAACACAAAAATTGCATCGCGATTCAATACAACAGTCACCATGCGCACTTTCCTCCATGGGGGTAATGTGTCCAACAGTCTACGTTTTTATCGTTCCCTCTAAAACCAGCAGTAGTTTCCGTTGCACATCTGGAGGCATTCTGTAATCTGTCTACGTTCAAAGTGTTGATGACACACAGAAATTGCATCGGGTTTGAATACAACAGTCACCATGCGAACTTTCCTCCATGGGAGTAATGTCTCAAACAGTCTACGCTTTGATCGTTCCCTGGAAGACCACTAGTAGTTTCTGATGCACATCTGGAGGCATTCTGTAATCTGTGTACCATCAGAGTGTTGTTGAAACACAGAAATTGCCTCGGGATTGAACACAACTGTCACCATGCGCACTTTCCTCCATGGGAGTAATGTCTCAAACAGTCAACGCTTTGATCTTTCCCTGGAAGACCAGTAGTAGTTTCCGATGCACATCGGGAGGCATACTGTAATCTGTGGAACATCAGAGTGTTGATGAAACACAGAAATTGCATCGGGATTGAATATAACAGTCACCATGCGCACTTAGCTCCATAGGAGTAATGTCTCAAAGAGTCTACGCTTTGATCGTTTCCTGGAAGACCAGTAGTAGTTTACGATGCACATGTCTGAGCATTCTGTAATCTGTGGACCTTCAAAGTGTTGATGAAACACAGAAATTGCCTCGGGATTGAATACAACCATCATCATGCGCACGTTCCTATGTCGGAGTAATGTCTCCAAGAGTCTACGCTTTGATCGTTTCCTGGAAGACCAGTAGTAGTTTACGATGCACATGTGGGAGCATTCTGTAATCTGTGGAACTTCAAAGTGTTGATGAAACATAGAAATTGCATCGGGATTGATACAACAGCCACTATGTGCACTTCCCTCCATGGGAGTAACGTCTCAAACAGTCTACGCTTTGATCGTTCCCTGGAAGACCAGTAGTAGTTTCCAATGCACATCTGGAGGCATTCTGTAATCTGTGGAGCATCAGAGTTTTGATGAAACACAGAAATTGCATCGGGATTGAATACAACAGTCACCATGCGCACTTTCCTACATGGGAGTAATGTCTCAAACAGTCAACGCTTTGATCGTTCAATGCAAGACCGGTAGTAGTTTCCGATGCACATCTGGAGGCATTCTGTAATCTGTGGACTATCAGAGTGTTGATGAAACATATAAATTGCATCGGGATTGAATACAACAGTCACCTTGAGCACTTTCACACATGGGAGTAATGTCTCAAACAGTCAACGCTTTGATCGTTCCCTGGAGGACCAGTAGTAGTTTCCAATGCACATCTGGAGGGATTCTGTAATCTGTCTACGTTGAAAGTGTTGATGACACAGAGAAATTGCATCGGGATTGAATACAACAGACACCATGCGAACTTTCCTCCATGGGAGTAATGTCTCAAACCGTCTACGCTTTGATCGTTCCCTGGAGGACAAGTAGTACTTTCCAATGCACATCTGGACTCATTCTGTAATCTGTGGACTATCAAAGTGTTACTGAAACACAGAAATAGCATCCTGATTGAATACAACAGTAACCATGCGCACTTTCCTCCATGGGAGTAATGTCTCAAACAGTTTACGCTTTGATCGTTCCCTAAAAGGCCAGTAGTAGATTCTGATGCACATCTGGGGGCATTCTATGATCTGTGGACTATCAGAGTGTTGATGAAACACATAAATTGCATCGGGATTGAATACAAAAGAAACCATGCACACTTTCCTCCATGGGAGTAATGTTTCAAACAGTCTACGCTTTGATCATTCCCTGGAAGACCAGTAGTAGTTTACGATGCACATGTGGGAGCATTCTGTAATCTGTGGAACTTCAAAGTGTTGATGAAACACAGAAATTGCATCGGGATTGAATACAACAGTCACCATGCGCACTTTCTTCCACGGGAGTAATGTCTCAAACTGTCAACGCTTTGTTCGTTCCCTGGAGGACCAGTAGTAGTTTCCGATGCACATCTGGAGGCATTCTGTAATCTCTGGACTATCAGAGTGTTTTTGAAACACCGAAATTGCATCCTGATTGAATACAGCAGTCACCATGCGCACTTTCCTCCATGGGAGTAATGTCTCAAACAGTCTACGCTTTGATCGTTCCCTGGAAGACCAGTAGTAGTTTCCGATGCACATCTGGAGGCATTCTGTAATCTGTGGACTATCAGAGTGTTGATGAAACACATAAATTGCATCGGGATTGAATACAAAAGAAACCATGCACACTTTCCTCCATGGGAGTAATGTCTCAAACAGTTTACGCTTTGATCGTTCCCTAAAAGGCCAGTAGTAGATTCTGATGCACATCTGGGGGCATTCTATGATCTGTGGACAACCAGAGTGTTGATGAAACACAGAAATTGCATCGGGATTGAATACAACAGTCACCATGCGCACTTTCCTCCACGGGAGTAATGTCTCAAACAGTCAACGCTTTGATCGTTCACTGGAAGACCAGTAGTAGTTTCCGATGCACATCTGGAGGCATTGTGTAATCTGTGGACTATCAGAGTGTTGATGAAACACAGAAATTGCATCGGGATTGGATACAACAGTCACCATGCCCACTTTCCTCCTTGGGAGTAATCTCTCAAACAGTCTACGCTTTGATTGTTCCCTGGAGGACCAGTAGTAGTTTCCGATGCACATCTGGAGGCAATCTGTAATCTGTGGACCTTCAAAGTGTTGATAAAACACAGAAATTGCCTCCGGATTGAATACAACAGTCATCATGCGCACTTTCCTTCATGAGAGGAATGTTTCAAACAGTCTACGCTTTGATCATTCCCTGGAAGACCAGTAGTAGTTTCCGATGCACATCTGGAATCATTCTGTAATCTGTGGACTATCAGAGTGTTGTTGAACACAGAAATTGCCTCGGGATTGAATACAACAGTCATCATGCACACTTTCCTTCATGGGAGTAATGTCTCAAACAGTCAACGCTTTGATCGTTCCCTGGAAGATGAGTAGTAGTTTCCGATGCACATCTGGAGGCATTCTGTAATCTTTGGACTATCAGAGTGTTGTTAAAACACAGAAATTGCATCGGGTTTGAATACAACAGTCACCATGCGCACTTTCCTCCATGGGAGTAATGTCTCAAACAGTCTACGCTTTGATCGTTCCCTGCAAGACCAGTAATAGTTTCTGATGGACATCTGGAGGCATTCTGTAATCTGTGGACTATCAGAGTGTTGATGAAATATACAAATTGCATCGGGATTGAATACAACAGTCACCTTGAGCACTTTCCCCCATGGGAGTAATGCCTCAAACAGTCTACGCTTTGATCGTTTCCTGGAAGACCAGCAGTAGTTTCAGATGCACATCTGGAGGCAATCTGTTATCTGTGGACCTTCAAAGTGTTGACGAAACACAGAAATTGAATCATGATTGAATACAACAGTCATCATGCGCGCTTTCCTTCATGAGAGTAATGTCTCAAACCGTCTACGCTTTGATCATTCCCTGGAAGACCAGTAGTAGTTTCCGATGCACATCTGTAGGCAATCTGTAATGTGTGGACCATCAGAGTGTTGTTGAAACACAGAAATTGCATCGCGATTCAATACAACAGTCACCATGCGCACTTTCCTTCATGGGAGAATTGTCTCAAACAGTCTACGTTTTGATCGCTCCCTCTAAGACCAGTAGTAGTTTCCGCTGCACATCTGGAGGCATTCTGTAATCTGTGCACGTTCAAAGTGTTGATGAAACACAGAAATTGCATCGGGATAGAATACAACAGTATCCATGTGCACTTTCCTCCATGGGAGTAATGTCTCAAACAGTCAACGCTTTGATCGTTCACTGGAAGACCAGTAGTAGTTTCCGATGCACATCGGGAGGCATACTATAATCTGTGGACTATCACAGTGTTGATGAAACACAGAAATTGCATCGGGATTGAATACAACAGTCACCTTGCGCACTTTCCTCCATGGGAGTAATGTCTCAAACAGTCTACGATTTAAACGTTCCCTGGAAGACCAGTAGTAGTTTCCGATGCACATCTGGTGGCATTCTGTAATCTGTGGACTATCAGAGTGTTGATGAAACACCGAAAATGCATCCGGATTGATACAACAGTCATCATGCGCACTTTCCTCCATGGGAATACTGTCTCAAACAGTCTACGCTTTTATCGTTCCCTGGAAGACCAGTAGTAGTTTCCAATGCACATCTGGAGGCATTCTGTTATCTGTGGAACATCAAAGTTTTGATGGAACACAGAAATTGCATCGGGATTGATACAACAGCCACTATGTGCACTTCCCTCCATGGGAGTAACGTGTCATACAGTCTACGCTTTGATCGTTCCCTGGAAGACCAGTAGTAGTTTCCAATGCACATCTGGAGGCATTCTGTAATCTGTGGAACATCAGAGTTTTGATGAAACACAGAAATTGCATCGGGATTGAATACAACAGTCACCATGCGCACTTTCCTCCTTGGGAGTAATGTCTCAAACAGTCTACGCTTTGATTGTTCCCTGGAAGACCACTAGAAGTTTGCGATGCACATCTGGAGGCATTCTGTAATCTGTGGACAGTCATAGTGTTGTTGAAACACAGCGATTACATCGGGATTGGATACAACAGTCACCATGCGCACTTTCCTACATTGGAGTAATGTCTCAAACAGTCAACGCTTTGATCGTTCCCTGCAAGACCAGTAGTAGTTTCCGATGCACATCTGGAGGCATTCTGTAATCTGTGGACTATCAGAGTGTTGATGAAACATATAAATAGCATCGGGATTGAATACAACAGTCACCTTGAGCACTTTCCCCCATGGGAGTAATGTCTCAAACAGTCAACGCTTTGATCGTTCCCTGGATCACCAGTAGTAGTTTCCGACGCACATCTGGAGGCAATCTGTAATCTGTGGACCTTCAAAGTGTTGATGAAACACAGAAATTGCCACAGGATTGAGTACAACAGTCATCATGCGCACTTTCCTTCATGAGAGTAATGTTTCAAAGAGATTACGCTTTGATCATTCCCTGGAAGACCAGTAGTAGTTTCCGATGCACATCTGGAGGCATTCTGTAATCTGTGGACTATCAGAGTGCTGTTGAAACACAGAAATTGCCTCGGGATTGAATACAACAGTCATCATGCGCTCTTTTCATTCATGGGAGTAATGTCTCAAAGAGTCAACGCTTTGATCGTTCCCTGGAAGACGAGTAGTAGTTTCCGATGCACATCTGGAGGTATTCTGTAATCTTTGGACTACCAGAGTGTTGTTAAAACAAAGAAATTGCATCGGGATTGAATACAACAGTCACCATGCGCACTTTCCTCCATGGGAGTAATGTCTCAAACAGTTTACGCATTGATCGTTCCCAAAAAGGCCAGTAGTAGATTCTGATGCACATCTGGGGGCATTCTATAATCTGTGGACAATCAGAGTGTTGATGAAACACAGAAATTGCATCGGGATTGAATACAACAGTCACCATGCCCACTTTCCTCCTTGGGAGTAATGTCTCAAACAGTCTACGCTTTGATTGTTCCCTGGAGGACCAGTAGTAGTTTCCGATGCACATCTGGAGGCAATCTGTAATCTGTGGACCTTCAGAGTGTTGATGAAACACAGAAATTGCCTCCGGATTGAATACAACAGTCATCATGCGCACTTTCCTTCATGAGAGAAATGTTTCAAACAGTCTACGCTTTGATCATTCCCTGGAAGACCAGTAGTAGTTTCCGATGCACATCTGGAATCATTCTGTAATCTGTGGACTATCAGAGTGTTGTTGAACACAGAAATTGCCTCGGGATTGAATACAACAGTCATCATGCACACTTTCCTTCATGGGAGTAATGTCTCAAACAGTCAACGCTTTGATCGTTCCCTGGAAGATGAGTAGTAGTTTCCGATGCACATCTGGAGGCATTCTGTAATCTTTGGACTATCAGAGTGTTGTTAAAACACAGAAATTGCATCGGGTTTGAATACAACAGTCACCATGCGCACTTTCCTCCATGGGAGTAATGTCTCAAACAGTCTACGCTTTGATCGTTCCCTGCAAGACCAGTAATAGTTTCTGATGGACATCTGGAGGCATTCTGTAATCTGTGGACTATCAGAGTGTTGATGAAACATACAAATTGCATCGGGATTGAATACAACAGTCACCTTGAGCACTTTCCCCCATGGGAGTAATGCCTCAAACAGTCTACGCTTTGATCGTTTCCTGGAAGACCAGCAGTAGTTTCAGATGCACATCTGGAGGCAATCTGTTATCTGTCTACCTTCAAAGTGTTGACGAAACACAGAAATTGAATCATGATTGAATACAACAGTCATCATGCGCGCTTTCCTTCATGAGAGTAATGTCTCAAACCGTCTACGCTTTGATCATTCCCTGGAAGACCAGTAGTAGTTTCCGATGCACATCTGGAGGCAATCTGTAATGTGTGGACCATCAGAGTGTTGTTGAAACACAGAAATTGCATCGCGATTCAATACAACAGTCACCATGCGCACTTTCCTTCATGGGAGTATTGTCTCAAACAGTCTACGTTTTGATCGCTCCCTCTAAGACCAGTAGTAGTTTCCGCTGCACATCTGGAGGCATTCTGTAATCTGTGCACGTTCAAAGTGTTGATGAAACACAGAAATTGCATCGGGATAGAATACAACAGTATCCATGTGCACTTTCCTCCATGGGAGTAATGTCTCAAACAGTCAACGCTTTGATCGTTCACTGGAAGACCAGTAGTAGTTTCCGATGCACATCGGGAGGCATACTGTAATCTGCGGACTATCACAGTGTTGATGAAACACAGAAATTGCATCGGGATTGAATACAACAGTCACCTTGCGCACTTTCCTCCATGGGAGTAATGTCTCAAACAGTCTACGATTTAAACGTTCCCTGGAAGACCAGTAGTAGTTTCCGATGCACATCTGGTGGCATTCTGTAATCTGTGGACTATCAGAGTGTTGATGAAACACCGAAAATGCATCCGGATTGATACAACAGTCATCATGCGCACTTTCCTCCATGGGAATACTGTCTCAAACAGTCTACGCTTTGATCGTTCCCTGGAAGACCAGTAGTAGTTTCCAATGCACATCTGGAGGCATTCTGTTATCTGTGGAACATCAAAGTTTTGATGGAACACAGAAATTGCATCGGGATTGATACAACAGCCACTATGTGCACTTCCCTCCATGGGAGTAACGTGTCATACAGTCTACGCTTTGATCGTTCCCTGGAAGACCAGTAGTAGTTTCCAATGCACATCTGGAGGCATTCTGTAATCTGTGGAACATCAGAGTTTTGATGAAACACAGAAATTGCATCGGGATTGAATACAACAGTCACCATGCGCACTTTCCTCCTTGGGAGTAATGTCTCAAACAGTCTACGCTTTGATTGTTCCCTGGAAGACCACTAGAAGTTTGCGATGCACATCTGGAGGCCTTCTGTAATCTGTGGACAGTCATAGTGTTGTTGAAACACAGCGATTACATCGGGATTGGATACAACAGTCACCATGCGCACTTTCCTACATTGGAGTAATGTCTCAAACAGTCAACGCTTTGATCGTTCCCTGCAAGACCAGTAGTAGTTTCCGATGCACATCTGGAGGCATTCTGTAATCTGTGGACTATCAGAGTGTTGATGAAACATATAAATTGCATCGGGATTGAATACAACAGTCACCTTGAGCACTTTCCCCCATGGGAGTAATGTCTCAAACAGTCAACGCTTTGATCGTTCCCTGGATCACCAGTAGTAGTTTCCGACGCACATCTGGAGGCAATCTGTAATCTGTGGACCTTCAAAGTGTTGATGAAACACAGAAATTGCCACAGGATTGAGTACAACAGTCATCATGCGCACTTTCCTTCATGAGAGTAATGTTTCAAACAGATTACGCTTTGATCATTCCCTGGAAGACCAGTAGTAGTTTCCGATGCACATCTCGAGGCATTCTGTAATCTGTGGACTATCAGAGTGCTGTTGAAACACAGAAATTGCCTCGGGATTGAATACAACAGTCATCATGCGCACTTTTCATTCATGGGAGTAATGTCTCAAAGAGTCAACGCTTTGATCGTTCCCTGGAAGACGAGTAGTAGTTTCCGATCCACATCTGGAGGTATTCTGTAATCTTTGGACTACCAGAGTGTTGTTAAAACAAAGAAATTGCATCGGGATTGAATACAACAGTCACCATGCGCACTTTCCTCCATGGGAGTAATGTCTCAAACAGTTTACGCATTGATCGTTCCCAAAAAGGCCAGTAGTAGATTCTGATGCACATCTGGGGGCATTCTATAATCTGTGGACAATCAGAGTGTTGATGAAACACAGAAATTGCATCGGGATTGAATACAACAGTCACCATGCCCACTTTCCTCCTTGGGAGTAATGTCTCAAACAGTCTACGCTTTGATTGTTCCCTGGAGGACCAGTAGTAGTTTCCGATGCACATCTGGAGGCAATCTGTAATCTGTGGACCTTCAAAGTGTTGATGAAACACAGAAATTGCCTCCGGATTGAATACAACAGTCATCATGCGCACTTTCCTTCATGAGAGAAATGTTTCAAACAGTCTACGCTTTGATCATTCCCTGGAAGACCAGTAGTAGTTTCCGATGCACATCTGGAATCATTCTGTAATCTGTGGACTATCAGAGTGTTGTTGAACACAGAAATTGCCTCGGGATTGAATACAACAGTCATCATGCACACTTTCCTTCATGGGAGTAATGTCTCAAACAGTCAACGCTTTGATCGTTCCCTGGAAGATTAGTAGTAGTTTCCGATGCACATCTGGAGGCATTCTGTAATCTTTGGACTATCAGAGTGTTGTTAAAACACAGAAATTGCATCGGGTTTGAATACAACAGTCACCATGCGCACTTTCCTCCATGGGAGTAATGTCTCAAACAGTCTACGCTTTGATCGTTCCCTGCAAGACCAGTAATAGTTTCTGATGGACATCTGGAGGCATTCTGTAATCTGTGGACTATCAGAGTGTTGATGAAACATACAAATTGCATCGGGATTGAATACAACAGTCACCTTGAGCACTTTCCCCCATGGGAGTAATGCCTCAAACAGTCTACGCTTTGATCGTTTCCTGGAAGACCAGCAGTAGTTTCAGATGCACATCTGGAGGCAATCTGTTATCTGTGGACCTTCAAAGTGTTGACGAAACACAGAAATTGAATCATGATTGAATACAACAGTCATCATGCGCGCTTTCCTTCATGAGAGTAATGTCTCAAACCGTCTACGCTTTGATCATTCCCTGGAAGACCAGTAGTAGTTTCCGATGCACATCTGGAGGCAATCTGTAATGTGTGGACCATCAGAGTGTTGTTGAAACACAGAAATTGCATCGCGATTCAATACAACAGTCACCATGCGCACTTACCTTCATGGGAGTATTGTCTCAAACAGTCAACGCTTTGATCGTTCACTGGAAGACCAGTAGTAGTTTCCGATGCACATCGGGAGGCATACTGTAATCTGTGGACTATCACAGTGTTGATGAAACACAGAAATTGCATCGGAATTGAATACAACAGTCACCTTGCGCACTTTCCTCCATGGGAGTAATGTCTCAAACAGTCTACGATTTAAACGTTCCCTGGAAGACCAGTAGTAGTTTCCGATGCACATCTGGTGGCATTCTGTAATCTGTGGACTATCAGAGTGTTGATGAAACACCGAAAATGCATCCGGATTGATACAACAGTCATCATGCGCACTTTCCTCCATGGGAATACTGTCTCAAACAGTCTACGCTTTGATCGTTCCCTGGAAGACCAGTAGTAGTTTCCAATGCACATCTGGAGGCATTCTGTTATCTGTGGAACATCAAAGTTTTGATGGAACACAGAAATTGCATCGGGATTGATACAACAGCCACTATGTGCACTTCCCTCCATGGGAGTAAAGTGTCATACAGTCTACGCTTTGATCGTTCCCTGGAAGACCAGTAGTAGTTTCCAATGCACATCTGGAGGCATTCTGTAATCTGTGGAACATCAGAGTTTTGATGAAACACAGAAATTGCATCGGGATTGAATACAACAGTCTCCATGCGCACTTTCCTCCTTGGGAGTAATGTCTCAAACAGTCTACGCTTTGATTGTTCCCTGGAAGACCACTAGAAGTTTGCGATGCACATCTGGAGGCCTTCTGTAATCTGTGGACAGTCATAGTGTTGTTGAAACACAGCGATTACATCGGGATTGGATACAACAGTCACCATGCGCACTTTCCTACATTGGAGTAATGTCTCAAACAGTCAACGCTTTGATCGTTCCCTGCAAGACCAGTAGTAGTTTCCGATGCACATCTGGAGGCATTCTGTAATCTGTGGACTATCAGAGTGTTGATGAAACATATAAATTGCATCAGGATTGAATACAACAGTCACCTTGAGCACTTTCCCCCATGGGAGTAATGTCTCAAACAGTCAACGCTTTGATCGTTCCCTGGATCACCAGTAGTAGTTTCCGACGCACATCTGGAGGCAATCTGTAATCTGTGGACCTTCAAAGTGTTGATGAAACACAGAAATTGCCACAGGATTGAGTACAACAGTCATCATGCGCACTTTCCTTCATGAGAGTAATGTTTCAAACAGATTACGCTTTGATCATTCCCTGGAAGACCAGTAGTAGTTTCCGATGCACATCTGGAGGCATTCTGTAATCTGTGGACTATCAGAGTGCTGTTGAAACACAGAAATTGCCTCGGGATTGAATACAACAGTCATCATGCGCACTTTTCATTCATGGGAGTAATGTCTCAAAGAGTCAACGCTTTGATCGTTCCCTGGAAGACGAGTAGTAGTTTCCGATGCACATCTGGAGGTATTCTGTAATCTTTGGACTACCAGAGTGTTGTTAAAACAAAGAAATTGCATCGGGATTGAATACAACAGTCACCATGCGCACTTTCCTCCATGGGAGTAATGTCTCAAACAGTCTACGCTTTGATCGTTCCCTGGAAGACCACTAGTAGTTTCCGATGCACATCTGGAGGCATTCTGTAATCTGTGGACTATCAGAGTGTTGATGAAACACATAAATTGCATCGGGATTGAATACAAAAGTAACCATGCACACTTTCCTCCGTGGGAGTAATGTCTCAAACAGTTTACGCATTGATCGTTCCCAAAAAGGCCAGTAGTGGATTCTGATGCACATCTGGGGGCATTCTATAATCTGTGGACAATCAGAGTGTTGATGAAACACAGAAATTGCATCGGGATTGAATACAACAGTCACCATGCGCACTTTCCTCCATGGGAGTAATGTCTCAAACAGTCTACGCTTTGATCGTTCCCTGGAAGACCAGTAGTAGTTTCCGATGCACATCTGGAGGCATTCTGTAATCTGTGGACTATCAGAGTGTTGATGAAACACAGAAATTGCGTCGGGATTGAATACAACAGTCACCATGCGCACTTTCCTATGTGGGAGTAATGTCTCAAACAGTCTACGCTTTGATCGTTCCCTGGAAGAGCAGTAGTTGTTTCCGATGCACATCTGGAGGCATTCTGTAATCTGTGGACTATCAGAGTGTTGTTGAAACACAGAAATTGCATCGGGATTGAACACAACAGTCACCATGCGCACTTTCCTATGTGGGAGTAATGTCTCAAAGAGTCTACGCTCTGATCGTTTCCTTGAAGACCAGTAGTAGTTTACGATGCACATGTGGGAGCATTCTGTAATCTGTGGACCTTCAAAGTCTTGATAAAACATAGAAATTGCATCGGGATTGATACAAAAGCCGCTATGTGCACTTCCCTCCATGGGAGTAACGTCTCAAACAGTCTACGCTTTGATCGATCCCTGGAAGACCAGTAGTAGTTTCCAATGCACATCTGGAGGCATTCTGTAATCTGTGGACTATCAGAGTGTTGTTGAAACACAGAAATTGCCTCGGGATTGAATACAACAGTCATCATGCGCACTTTCCTTCATGGGAGTAATGTCTCAAACAGTCAACGCTTTGATCGTTCCCTGGAAGACCAGTAGTAGTTTCCGATGCACATCTGGAGGCATTCTGTAATCTGTGGACCATCAGAGTGTTGTTGAAACACAGAAATTGCATCGCGATTCAATACAACAGTCACCATGCGCACTTTCCTTCATGGGGGTAATGTGTCCAACAGTCTATGCTTTTATCGTTCCCTCTAAGACCAGTAGTAGTTTCCGTTGCACATCTGGACTCATTCTGTAATCTGTCTACGTTCAAAGTGTTGATGACACTCAGAAAATGCATCAGGATTGAATACAACAGTCACCATGCAAACTTTCCTCCATGGGAGTAATGTCTAAAACAGTCTACGCTTAGATCGTTCCCTGGAAGACCACTAGTAGTTTCCGATGCACATCTGGAGGCATTCTGTAATCTGTGTACCATCAGAGTGTTGTTGAAACGAAGAAATTGCCTCGGGATTGAAAACAACTGTCACCATGCGCACTCTCGTCCATGGGAGTAATGTCTCAAACAGTCTACGCCTTGATCGTTCCCTGGAAGACCAGTAGTAGTTTCCGATGCACATCTGGAGGCATTCTGTAATCTGTGTACTAACAGAGTGTTGTTGCTAACACAGAAATTGCATCGGGATTGAATACAACAGTCACCATGCGCACTTTCCTATGTCGGAGTAATGTCTCAAAGAGTCTACGCTTTGATCGTTTCCTGGAAGACCAGTAGTAGTTTACAATGCACATGTGGGAGCATTCTGTAATCTGTGGACCTTCAAAGTGTTGATGAAACATAGAAATTGCATCGGGATTGAATATAACAGTCACCATGCGCACTTTCCTCCATGGGAGAAATGTCTCAAACAGTCTACCCTTTGATCGTTCCCTGGAAGACCTTTAGTATTTTCCGATGCACATCTGGAGGCATACTGTAATCTGTGGAACATCAGAGTGTTGATGAAACACAGAAATTGCATCGGAATTGAATACAGCAGTCACCATGCGCAGTTTCCTCCATGGGAGTAATGTCTCAATCAGTCTACATTTTGATCGTTCCCTGCAAGACCAGTATTAGTTTCCGATGCACATCCGGAGGCATTCTGTAATCTGTGGACTTTCAAAGTGTTGATGAAACACAGAAATTGCATCGGGATTGAAAACAACAGTCACCATGCGCACTTTCCTCCATGGGAGTAATGTCACAAACAGTCTACGCTTTGATCGTTCCCTGGAAGACCAGTAGTAGTTTCCGATGCACATCTGGAGGCATTCTGTAATCTTTGGACTATCAGAGTGTTGTTAAAACACAGAAATTGCATCGGGATTGAATACAACAGTCACCATGCGCACTTTCCTCCATGGGAGTAATGTCTCAAACAGTCTACGCTTTGATCGTTCCCTGGAAGACCAGTAATAATTTCTGATGGACATCTGGAGGCATTCTGTAATCTGTGGACTATCAGAGGGTTGATCAAACATATAAATTCCATCGGGCTTGAATACAACAGTCACCTTGAGCACTTTCCCCCATTGGAGTAATGCCTCAAACAGTCTACGCTTTGATCGTTTCCTGGAAGACCAGTAGTAGTTTCAGATGCACATCTGGGGGCAATCTGTTATCTGTGGACCTTCAAAGTGTTGACGAAACACAGAAATTGCCTCGGGATTGAATACAACAGTCATCATGCGCGCTTTCCTTCATGAGAGTAATGTCTCAAACCGTCTACGCTTTGATCATTCCCTGGAAGACCAGTAGTAGTTTCCGATGCACATCTGGAGGCATTCTGTAATCTGTCTACGTTCAAAGTGTTGATGACACACTGAAATTGCATCGGGATTGAATACAACAGTCACCATGCGAACTTTCCTCCATGGGAGTAATATCTCAAACAGTCTACGCTTTGATCGTTCCCTGCAAGACCAGTAATAGTTTCTGATGGACATCTGGAGGCATTCTGTAATCTGTGTACCATCAGAGTGTTGTTGAAACACAGAAATTGCCTCGGGATTGAACACAACTGTCACCATGCGCACTTTCCTCCATGGGAGTAATGTCTCAAACAGTCAACGCTTTGATCTTTCCCTGGAAGACCAGTAGTAGTTTCCGATGCACATCTGGAGGCATACTGTAATCTGTGGAACATCGGAGTGTTGATGAAACACAGAAATTGCATCGGGATTGATTATAACAGTCACCATGCGCACTTTGCTCCATAGGAGTAATGTCTCAAACCGTCTATGCCTTGTTCGTTCCCTGGAAAACCAGTAGTAGTTTCCGATGCACATCCGGTGGTTTCTGTAATCTGTGGACTATTAGAGTGTTGTTGAAACACAGACATTGCCTCGGGATTCAATACAACAGTCACCATGCGCACTTTGCTCCATGGGAGTAATCTCTCAAACAGTCTACGCTTTGATCGTTTCCTGGAAGACCAGTAGTAGTTTTCGATGCACGTGTGGAGGCATACTGTAATCTGTGGAATATCAGAGTGTTGTTGAAACACAGAAATTACTTCGGGATTGAATACAACAGTCACCATGCGCACTTTCCTACATGGGAGTAATGTCTCTAACTGTCTACGCTTTGATCGTTCCCTGGAAGACCAGTATTAGTTTCCGATGCACATCTGGAGGCAATCTGTAATCTGTGGACCTTCAAAGTGTTGATGAAACACAGAAATTGCATCGGGATTGAATACAAAAGTAACCATGCACACTTTCCTCCATAAGAGTAATGTCTCAAACAGTTTACGCTTTGATCGTTCCCCAAAAGGCCAGTAGTAGATTCTGATGCACATCTGGGGGCATTCTATAATCTGTGGACAATCAGAGTGTTGATGAAACACAGAAATTGCATGGGGATTGAATACAACAGTCACCATGCGCACTTTCCTCCATGGGAGTAATGTCTCAAACAGTCAACGCTTTGATCGTTCACTGGAAGACCAGTAGTAGTTTCCGATGCACGTGTGGAGGCATTCTGTAATCTGTGGACTATCAGAGTGTTGATGAAACACAGAAATTGCGTCGGGATTGAATACAACAGTCACCATGCGCACTTTCCTATGTGGGAGTAATGTATCAAACAGTCTACGTTTTTATCGTTCCCTGGAAGAGCAGCAGTTGTTTCCGATGCAAGTCTGGAGGCATTCTGTAATCTGTGGAGTATCAGAGTGTTGTTGAAACACAGATATTGCATCGGGAATGAATACAACAGTCATCATGCGCACTTTCCTATGTTGTAGTAATGTCTCAAAGAGTCTACGCTTTGATCGTTTCCTGGAAGACCAGTAGTAGTTTACGATGCACAAGTTGGAGCATTCTGTAATCTGCGGACCTTCAAAGTGTTGATGAAACATAGAAATTGCATCGGGATTGAATACAACAGTCAACATGCGCACTTTCCTCCATGGGAGTAATGTCTCAAACAGTCTAGGATTTGATCGTTCCCTGGAAGACCAGTAGTAGTTTTCGATGCACATCTGGAGGCATACTGTAATCTGTGGAATATCAGAGTATTGATGAAACACAGAAATTGCATCTGGATTGAATACAATAGTCACCATGCGCACTTTCCTCCATGGGAGTAATGTCTCAATCAGTCTACATTTTGTCGTTCCCTGCAAGACCAGTATTAATTTCCGATGCACATCCGGAGGCATTCCGTAATCTGTGGACCTTCAAAGTGTTGATGAAACACAGAAATTGCATCGGGATTCAATGAAACAGTCACCATGCGCACTTTCCTCCATGGGAGTAATGTCTCAAACAGTCTACGATTTGATCGTTCCCTGGAAGGCCAGTAGTTGTTTCCGATGCACATCTGGAGGCATTCTGTAATCTGTGGACTATCAGTGTGTTGATGAGACACTGATATTGCATCGGGATTGAATACAACAGTAACCATGCGCACTTTCCTCCATGGGAGTAATGTCTCAAACGGTTTACGCTTTGATCGTTCCCTGGAAGACCAGTAGTAGTTTCCGGTGCACTTCTGGAGGCATTCTGTAATCTGTGGACTATCAGAGTGTTGATGATACACAGAAATTGCGTTTGGATTGAATACAACAGTCACCATACGCACTTTCCTCCATGGGAGTAATGTCTCAAACAGTCTACGCTTTGATCGTTCCCTGGAAGACCAGTAGTAGTTTGCGATGCACATCTGGAGGCATTCTGTAATATGTGGAACATCAGAGTGTTGATGAAACACAGAAATTGCATCGGGATTGAATACAACAGTCACCATGCGCACTTTCCTCCATGGGAGTAATGTCTCAGTCAGTCTACGCTTTGATGGTTCCCTCAAAGACCAGTAGTAGTTTCCGATGCACATCTGGAGGCATTCTGTAATCTGTGGACCTTCAAAGTGTTGATGAAACACAGAAATTGCGTCGGGATTGAATACAACAGTCACCATGCGCACTTTCCTCCAAGGGAGTAATGTCTCAAACAGTCAACGTTTTGATCGTTTCCTGGAGGACCAGTAGTAGTTTCCGATGCACATCTGGAGGCATTCTGTAATCTGTGGACTATCACAGTGTTGATGAAACACAGAAATTGCATCGGGATTGAATACAAAAGTAACAATGCACACTTTCCTCCATGGGAGTAAGGTCTCAAACAGTTTACGCTTTCATCGTTCCCTGCAAGGCCAGTAGTAGATTCCGATGCACATCTGGGGGCATTCTATAATCTGTGGACAATCAGAGTGTTGATGAAACACTGAAATTGCCTCGGGATTGAATACAACAGTCACCATGCGCACTTTCCTCCATGGGATTAATGTCTCAAACAGTCAACGCTTTGATCGTTCCCTGGAAGACCAGTAGTAGTTTAAGGTGCACATCGGGAGGCATTCTGTAATCTGTGGACTATCGGAGTGTTGATGAAATACAGAAATTGCGTCGGGATTAAATACAACACTCACCATGCGCACTTTCCTCCATGGGAGTAATATCACAAACAGTCTACGTCTTTGATCGTTCCCTGGAAGACCAGTAGTAGTTTCCGAAGCACATCTTGGGGCATTCTGTAATCTGCGGACTATCAGAGTGATGTTGAAACACAGAAATTGCATCGGGATTGAATACAACAGTCACCATGCTCACTGTAATATGTGGGAGTAATTTCTCAAACAGTCTACGCTTTGATCGTTCCCTGCAAGACCAGTAGTAGTTTCCGATGCACATCTGGAGGCATTCCGTAGTCTGTGGACTATCAGAGTGTTATTGAAACACAGAAATTGCATCCTGATTGAATACAACAGTCACCATGGGCACTTTCCCACATGGGAGTAATGTCTCAAACAGTCTACGCTTTTATCGTTCCCTGGAAGAGCAGCAGTTGTTTCCGATGCACGTCTGGAGGCATTCTGTAATCTGTGGAGTATCAGAGTGTTGTTGAAACACAGAAATTGCTTCGGGAATGAATACAACAGTCATCATGCGCACTTTCCTATGTCGTAGTAATGTCTCAAAGAGTCTACGCTTTGATCGTTTCCTGGAAGACCAGTAGTAGTTTACGATGCACAAGTGGGAGCATTCTGTAATCTGTGGACCTTCAAAGTGTTGATGAAACATAGAAATTACATCGGGATTGAATACAACAGTCACCATGCGCACTTTCCTCCATGGGAGTAATGTCTCAAACAGTCTACGATTTGATCGTTCCCTGGAAGACCAGTAGTAGTTTTCGATGCACATCTGGAGGCATACTGTAATCTGTGGAACATCAGAGTATTGATGAAACACAGAAATTGCATCTGGATTGAATACAACAGTCACCATGCGCACTTTCCTCCATGGGAGTAATGTCTCAATCAGTCTACATTTTGATCGTTCCCTGCAAGACCAGTATTAATTTCCGATGCACATCCGGAGGCATTCCGTAATCTGTGTGACCTTCAAAGTGTTGATGAAACACAGAAATTGCATCGGGATTCAATAAAACAGTCACCATGCGCACTTTCCTCCATGGGAGTAATGTCTCAAACAGTCTACAATTTGATCGTTCCCTGGAAGACCAGTAGTTGTTTCCGATGCACATCTGGAGGCATTCTGTAATCTGTGGACTATCAGTGTGTTGATGAAACACTGATATTGCATCGGGATTGAATACAACAGTAACAATGCACAGTTTCCTCCATGGGAGTAATGTCTCAAACAGTTTACGCTTTGAATGTTCCCTGGAAGGCCAGTAGTAGATTCCGATGCTCATCTGGGGGCATTCTATAATCTGTGGACAATCAGTGTGTTAATGAAATACAGAAATTGCATCGGGATTGAATACAACAGTCACCATGCGCCCTTTCTTCCATGGGAGTAATGTCTCAAACAGTTTACGCTTTGATCGTTCCCTGGAAGACCAGTAGTAGTTTCCGGTGCACTTCTGGAGGCATTCTGTAATCTGTGGACAATCAGAGTGTTGATGAAACCCAGAAATTGCATCGGGATTGAAAACAACAGTCACCATGCGTACTTTCCTCCATGGGAGTGATGTCACAAACAGTCTACGCTTTGATCGTTCCCTGGAAGACCAGTAGTAGTTTCCGATGCACATCCGGAGGCATTCTGTAATCTGTGGACTATCAGTGTGTTGATGAAACACTGATATTGCATCGGGATTGAATACAACAGTAACCATGCGCACTTTCTTCCATGGGAGTAATGTCTCAAACAGTTTACGTTTTGATCGTTCCCTGGAAGACGAGTAGTAGTTTCCGATGCACATCTGGAGGCATTCTGTAATCTGTGGACTATCAGAGTGTTGATGATACACAGAAATTGCGTCGGGATTGAATACAACAGTCACCATGCGCACTTTCCTCCATGGGAGTAATGTCTCAAACAGTCTACGCTTTGATCGTTCCCTGGAAGACCAGTAGTAGTTTGCGATGCACATCTGGAGGCATTCTATAATATGTGGAACATCAGAGTGTTGATGAAACACAGAAATTGCATCGGCATTGAATACAACAGTCACAATGCGCACTTTCCTCCATGGGAGTAATGTCTCAGTCAGTCTACGCTTTGATCGTTCAGTGCAAGACCAGTAGTAGTTTCCGATGCACATCTGGACTCATTCTGTAATCTCTGGACTATCAGAGTGTTGTTGAAACACAGAAATTGCAGCTGGATTGAATACAACAGTCACCATGCGAACTTTCTTCCATGGGAGAAATGTCTCAAACAGTCTACGCTTTGATCGTTCCCTGGAAGACCAGTAGTAGTTTGCGATGCACATCTGGAAACATTCTGTAATCTGTGGACTATCAGAGTGTTGATGAAACATAGAACTTGCATCGGGATTGAATATAACAGTCACCATGCGCACTTTCCTCCATGGCAGTAGTGTCTCAAACAGTCTACGATTTGATCGTTCCCTGGAAGACCAGTGGTAGATTCCGATGCACATCTGGAGGCTTTCTGTAATCTGTGGACTATCAGAGTGTTGATGAAACACAGAAATTGCATCGGGATTGAAAACAACAGTCACCATGCGCCTTTTCCTCCATGGGAGTAATGTCACAAAAAGTCTACGCTTTGATCGTTACCTTTAAGACCAATAGTAGGTTCCGATGCACATCTGGAGGCATTCTGTAATCTGTGGACCTTCAAAGTGTTAATGAAACATAGAACTTGCATCGGGATTGAATACAACAGTCACCATGCGCACTTTCCTCCATGGGAATAATGTCTCAAATAGTCTACGCTTTGATCGTTCCCTTTAAGACCTGTAGTAGTTTCCGATGCACATCTTTAGGCATTCTGTAATCTGTGGAACATCAGAGTGTTGATGAAACACAGAAATTGCATCGGGATTGAATACAACAGTCACCATGCTCACTTTCCTCCATGGGAGTAATGTCTCAGTCAGTCTACGCTTTGATCGTTCCCTGGAAAACCAGTAGTAGCTTCCGATGCACATCTGGAGGCAATCTGTAATCTGTGGACCTTCAAAGTTTTGATGAAACATAGAAATTGCATCGGGATTGAATACAACAGTCACCATGCGCACTTTCCTCCATGGGAGTAATGTCTCAAACAGTCTACGCTTTTATCGTTCCCTGGAAGACCAGTAGTAGTTTCCGATGCACATCTGGAGGCATACTGTAATCTGTGGAACATCAGAGTGTTGAAGAAACACAGATATTGCATCGGGATTGAATACAACAGTCACCATGCGCACTTTCCTCCATGGTGAGTAATGTCACAAACAGTCTACGCTTTGATCTTTCCCTGGAAGACCAGTAGTAGTTTCCGATGCACATCCCGAGGCATTCTGTAATCTGTGGACTATCAGAGTGTTGTTGAAACACAGAAATTGCATCGGTATTGAATACAACAGTCACCATGCGCTCTGTCCGATATGGGAGTAAAGTCTAAAAAAGTCTACGCTTTGATCGTTCCCTGAAAGACCAGTAGTAGTTTCCGACGCACATCAGGAGGCATACTGTAATCTGTGGAACATCAGAGTGTTGACGAAACACAGAGATTGCATCGGGATTGAATACAACAGTCACCATGCGCCCATTCCTCCATGGGAGTAATGTCTCAAACAGTTTACGCTTTGATCGTTCCCTGAAAGGCCACTAGTAGATTCCGATGCACATCTGGGGGCATTATATAATCTGTGGACAATCAGACTATTGATTAAACACAGAAATTGCATCGGGATTGAATACAACAGTCACCATGCGCACTTTCCTCCATGGGAGTAATGTCACAAACAGTCTACGCTTTGATCGTTCCCTGGAATCCAGTAGTAGTCTCCGATGCACATCCGGATGCATTCTGTAATCTGTGGACTATCAGAGTGTTGTTGAAACACAGAAATTGCATCGGTATTGAATACAACACTCACCATGCGAACTTTCCTATATGGGAGTAATGTCTCAAAAAGTCTACGATTTGATCGTTCCCTGGAAGGCCAGTAGTAGTTGCCGATGCACATCTGGATTGATACTGTAATATGTGTAACATCAGAGTGTTGATGAAACACAGAAATTGCATCGGGATTGAGTGCATCAGTCACCATGCGCACTTTCCTCCATGGGAGTAATGTCTCAAACAGTCTACGATTTGATCGTTCCCTGGAAGACCAGTAGTAGTTTCCGATGCACATCCGGAGGCATTCTGTAATCTGTGGTCCTTCAAAGTGTTGATGAAACACAGAAATTGCCTCGCGATTGAATACAACAGTCATCATGCGCATTTTCCTTGATGGGAGTTATGTCTCAAACTGTCTACGCTTTGATATTTCCCTGGAAGACCAGTAGTAGTTTCCCATGCCTGTCTGGAGAGATTCGGTAATCTGTAAACTATCAGAGTTTTGATGAAACACAGAAATTGCATCGGGATTGAATACAACAGTCACCATGCGCACTTTCCGCCATGGGAGTAATGTCTCAAACAGTCTACGCTTTGATCATTCCCTGCAAGACCCGTAGTAGTTTCCGATGCATATCTGGGGCATTCTGTAATCTGTGGACTATCACAGTGTTGATGAAACACAGAAATTGCATCGGGATTGAATACAACAGTCACCACGCGCACTTTCTTATGTCGGAGTAATGTCTCAAAGAGTCTACGCTTTGATTGTTCCCTGGAAGACCAGTAGTAGTTTCCGATGCACATCTGGAGCCATTCTGTAATCTGTGGACCTTCAGAGTGTTGATGAAACACAGAAATTTGATCGGGATTAAATACAAGAGGCACAATGCCGACTTATCTCCATGGTAGTAATGTCTCAAACTGCCTACGCTTTGATCGTTCCCTGGAAGACCAGTAGTAGTTTCCGATGCACATCTGGAGGAATTCTGTAATCTGACGACTATCACAGTGTTGATGAAACACAGAAATTGCATCGGGATTAATACAACAGTCACCATGCGCACTTTCCTCCATGGGAGTAATGTCTCAAACAGTCTACGATTTGATCGTTCCCTGGAAGACCAGTAGTAGTTTCCGATGCACATCCGGAGGCATTCTGTAATCTGTGGTCCTTCAAAGTGTTGATGAAACACAGAAATTGCCTCGCGATTGAATACAACAGTCATCATGCGCATTTTCCTTGATGGGAGTTATGTCTCAAACTGTCTACGCTTTGATCTTTCCCTGGAAGACCAGTAGTAGTTTCCCATGCCTGTCTGGAGAGATTCGGTAATCTGTAAACTATCAGAGTTTTGATGAAACACAGAAATTGCATCGGGATTGAATACAACAGTCACCATGCGCACTTTCCGCCATGGGAGTAATGTCTCAAACAGTCTACGCTTTGATCATTCCCTGCAAGACCCGTAGTAGTTTCCGATGCATATCTGGGGCATTCTGTAATCTGTGGACTATCACAGTGTTGATGAAACACAGAAATTGCATCGGGATTGAATACAACAGTCACCACGCGCACTTTCTTATGTCGGAGTAATGTCTCAAAGAGTCTACGCTTTGATAGTTCCCTGAAAGACCAGTAGTAGTGTCCGATGCACATCTGGAGGCATACTGTAATCTGTGGAACTTCAGAGTGTTGATGAAACACAGAAATTGCATCGGGATTGAGTACAACAGTCACCATGCGCACTATCCTCCATGGGAGTAATGTCTCAAACAGTTTACGCTTTGATCGTTCACTGGAAGGCCAGTAGTAGATTCCGATGAACATCTGGGGGCATTCTATAATCTGTGGACAATCAGAGTGTTGATGAAACACAGAAATTGCATCGGGATTGAATACAACAGTCACCATGCGCACTTTCCTCCATGGGAGTAATGTCTCTAACACTCTACGCTTTGATCGTTCCCAGGAAGAGCAGTAGTTGTTTCCGATGCACATCTGGAGGCATTCTATAATCTGTGGACTATCACAGTGTTGATGCTACACAGAAATTGCGTCGGGATTGAATACCACAATCACCATGCGCCTTTTCCTCCATGGGAGTAATGTCACAAACAGTCTACGCTTTGATCGTTCCCTGAAAGGCCAGTAGTAGATTCCGATGCACATCTGGGGGCATTATATAATCTGTGGACTATCAGAGTGTTGATTATACACAGAAATTGCATCCGGATTGAATACAACAGTCACCATGCGCACTTTCCTCCATGGGAGTAATGTCTCAAAGAGTCTACGCTTTGATTGTTCCCTGGAAGACCAGTAGTAGTTTCCGATGCACATCTGGAGCCATTCTGTAATCTGTGGACCTTCAGAGTGTTGATGAAACACAGAAATTTGATCGGGATTAAATACAAGAGGCACAATGCCGACTTATCTCCATGGTAGTAATGTCTCAAACTGCCTACGCTTTGATCGTTCCCTGGAAGACCAGTAATAGTTTCCGATGCACATCTGGAGGCATTCTGTAATCTGTGGACCTTCAGAGTGTTGATGAAACACAGAAATTTGATTGGGATTAAATACAACAGGCACAATGC
The DNA here is from genome assembly GCF_023897955.1 of Schistocerca gregaria. NCBI lineage: Eukaryota > Metazoa > Arthropoda > Insecta > Orthoptera > Acrididae > Schistocerca > Schistocerca gregaria. The sequence goes on along the minus strand of NW_026061720.1, from coordinate 4,624,091 downwards.
CGACTTATCTCCATGGTAGTAATGTCTCAAACTGCCTACGCTTTGATCGTTCCCTGGAAGACCAGTAGTAGTTTCCGATGCACATCTGGAGGCATTCTGTAATCTGTGGACTATCACAGTGTTGATGAAACACAGAAATTGCATCGGGATTGAATACAACAGTCACCATGCGCACTTTCTTATGTGGGAGTAATGTCTCAAACAGGCTAGGCTTTGATCGTTTACTGGAATACCAGTAGTAGTTTCCGATGCTCATCTGGAGGCATTCTGTAATCTGTGGACTATCAGACTGTTTTTGAAACACAGAAATTGCATCGGGATTTAATACAACAGTCACCATGCGCACTTTCCTATGACGGAGTAATGTCTCAAAGAGTCTACGCTTTCATCGTTCCCTGAAAGACCAGTAGTAGTTTCCGATGCACATCTGGAGGCATACTGTAATCTGTGGAATTTCAGAGTGTTGATGAAACACAGAAATTGCATCGGGATTGAGTACAACAGTCACCATGCGCACTTTCCTCCATGGGAGTAATGTCTCAAACAGTTTACGCTTTGATCGTTCCCAGGAAGGCCAGTAGTAGATTCCGATGAACATCTGGGGGCATTCTATAATCTGTGGACAATCAGAGTGTTGATGAAACACAGAAATTGCATCGGGATTGAATACAACAGTCACCATGCGCACTTTCCTCCATGGGAGTAATGTCTCTAACACTCTACGCTTTGATCGTTCCCTGAAAGACCAATAGTAGTTTCCGATGCACATCTGGAGGCATTATATAATCTGTGGACAATCAGAGAGTTGATTAAACACAGAAATTGCATCGGGATTGAATACAACGGTCACCATGCGCACTTTCCTCCATGGGAGTAATGTCTCAAACAGTCAACGCTTTGATCGTTCCCTGGAAGACCAGTAGTAGTTTCCGAAGCACATCTGGAGGCATTCTATAAACTGTGGACTATAAGAGTGTTGTAGAAAAACAGAAATTGCATCGGGATTGAATACAACAGTCACCATGCGCACTTTCCTATGTGTGAGTAATGTCTCAAACAGTCTACGCTCTGATCGTTCCCTGGAGGACCAGTAATAGTTTCCGATGCACATCTGGAGGCATTCTGTAATCTGTGGACCTTCAGAGTGTTGATGAAACACAGAAATTTGATCGGGATTAATTACAACAGGCACAATGCCGACTTATCTCCATGGTAGTTATGCCTCAAACTGCCTACGCTTTGATCGTTCCCTGGAAGACCAGTAGTAGTTTCCGATGCACATCTGGAGGCATTCTGTAATCTGTGGACTATCACAGTGTTGATGAAACACAGAAATTGCATCGGGATTCAATACAACAGTCACCATGCGCACTTTCCTCCATGGGATTAATGTCTCAAACAGTCAACGTTTTAATCGTTCCCTGGAAGACCAGTAGTAGTTTCCGAGGCACATCTGGCGGCATTCTGTAATCTGTGGACTATCAGAGCGTTGTTGAAACACAGAAATTGCATCGGGATTGAATACAACAGTCACCATGCGCACTTTCCTATGTGGGAGTAATGTCTCAAACAGTCTACGCTTTGATCGTTCACTGGAAGACCAGTAGTAGTTTCCGATGCACATCTGGAGGCATTCTGTAATCTGTGGACTATCAGAGTGTTTTTGAAACACAGAAATTGCATCGGGATTGAATACAACAGTCACTATGCGCACTTTCCTATGTCGGAGTAATGTCTCAAAGAGTCTACGATTTGATCGTTCCCTGAAAGACCAGTAGTAGTTTCCGATGCACATCTGTAGGCATACTGTAATCTGTGGAACTTCAGAGTGTTGATGAAACACAGAAATTGCATCGGGAGTGAGTACAACAGTCACCATGCGCACTTTCCTCAATGGGAGTAATGTCTCAAACAGTTTACGCTTTGATCGTTCCCTGGAAGGCCAGTAGTAGATTCCGATGAACATCTGGGGGCATTCTATAATCTGTGGACGATCAGAGTGTTGATGAAACACAGAAATTGCATCGGGTTTGAATACAACAGTCACCATGCGCACTTTCCTCCATGGGAGTAATGTCTCAAACAGTCTACGCTTTGATCGTTCCCTGGAAGACCAGTAGTAGTTTCCGATGCACATCTTGAGGCATTCTGTAATCTGTGGAACATCAGATTGTTGATGAAACACAGAAATTGCATCGGGATTGAATACAACAGTCACCATGCGCACTTTCCTCCATGGGAGTAATGTCTCAGTCAGTCTACGCTTTGATCGTTCCCTGGAAGACCAGAAGTAGTTTCCGATGCACATCTGGAGGCAATCTGTAATCTGTGGACCTTCAAAGTGCTGATGAAACACAGAAATATCCTCGGGATTGAATACAACTGTCACCATGCGCACTTTCCTTTATGTGAGTAATGTCTCAAACAGTCTACGCTTTGATCGTTCCCTGTAGGACAAGTAGTACTTTTCGATGCACATCTGGACTCATTCTGTATTCTGTGGACTATCAAAGTGTTACTGAAACACAGAAATAGCATCCTGATTGAATACAACAGTCACCATGAGCACTTTCCCACATGGGAGTAATGTTTAAAACAGTCTACGCTTTGATCGTTCCCTGCAAGACCAGTAGTAGTTTCCGATGCACATCTGGAGGCATTCTGTAATCTGTGGACTATCAGAGTGTTGATGAAACACTGAAATTGCATCGGGATTGAATACAACAGTAACCATGCGCACTTTCCTCCATGGGAGTAATGTCTCAAATATTTTACGCTTTGATCATTCCCTGGAAGGCCAATAGTAGATTCCGATGCACATCTGGGGGCATTCTATAATCTGTGGACAATCAGAGTGTTGATGAAACACAGAAATTGCCTCGGGATTGAATACAACAGTCACCATGCGCATTTTCCTAAATGGGAGTAATGTCTCAAACAGTTTACGCTTTGATCGTTCCCTGGAAGAACAGTAGTAGTTTATGATGCACATCTGGAGATATTCTGTAACCTGTGGACTATCTGAGTGTTGATGAAACACGGAAATTGCATCGGTATTGAATACAACAGTCACCATGCGCACTTTCCTAAATTGGAGTAATGTCTCAAAAAGTCACGATTTGATCGTTCCCTGGAAGACCAGTAGTAGTTTCCGATGCACATCTGTAATCATTCTGTAATCTGTGGACTATCAGAGTGTTGTTGAAACACAGAAATTGCATCGGGATTGAATACAACAGACATCATGCGCACTTTCCTATATGGGAGTAATGTCTCAAACAGTCTACGCTGTGATCGTTCACTGGAAGGCTAGTAGTAGATTCCGATGCACATCTGGGGTCATTCTATAATCTGTGGACATTCAGAGTGTTGATGAAACCCAGAAATTGCATCGGGATTGAAACGACAGTCACCATGCCCACTTTCCTCCATAAGAGTAATGTCACAAACAGTCTACGCTTTGATCGTTCCCTGGAAGACCAGTAGTAGTTTCAGATGCACATCCGGAGGCATTTTGTAATCTGTGGAGTATCAGAGTGTTGTTCAAACACAGAATTTGCATCGGTATTGAATACAACAGTCACCATGCGCACTTTCCTATATGGGAGTAATTTCTCAAAAAGTCTACGATTTCATCGTTCCCTGAAAGACCAGTAGTAGTTTCCGATGCACATCTGGAGGCAATCTGTAATCTGTGTAGTATCAGAGTGTTGATGAAACGCTGAAATTGCATCGGGATTGAATACAACAGTAACCATGCGCACTTTCCTCCATGGGACTAATGTGTCAAAAATTTTACGCTTTGATCGTTCACTGGAAGGCCAGTAGTAGATTCCGATGCACATCTGGGGGCATTCTGTAATCTTTGGACTATCAGAGTGTTGATGATACACAGAAATTGCGTCGGGATTGAATACAACAGTCACCATGCACCTTTTCCTCCATGGGAGTAATGTCACAAACAGTCTACGCTTTGATCGTTCCCTGGAAGACCAATAGTAGTTTCCGATGCACATCCGGAGGCATACTGTAATCTGTGGAACATCAGAGTGTTGATGAAACACAGAAATTGCATCGGGATTGAATACAACAGTCACCATGCGCACTTTCCTGCATGGGAGTAATGTCTCAAACAGTCTACGCTTTGATCGTTCCCTGGAAGACCAGTAGTAGTTTCCGATGCACATCTGGAGGCATTCTGTAATCTGTGGTCTATCAGAGTGTTGATGAAACCCAGAAATTGCATCGGGATTGAAAACAACAGTCACCATGCGCACTTTCCTCCATGGGAGTAATGTCACAAACAGTCTACGCCTTGATCGTTCCCTGGAAGACCAGTAGTAGTTTCCGATGCACATCCGGAGGCATTCTGTAATCTGTGGACTATCAGAGTGTTCTTGAAACACATAAATTGCATCGGTATTGAATACAACAGTCACCATGCGCAATTTCCTATATGGGAGTAATGTCTCAAAAAGTCTACGCTTTGATCGTTCCCTGAAAGACCAGTAGTAGTTTCCGATGCACATCTGGATTGATACTGTAATCTGTGGAACATCAGAGTGTTGATGAAACACAGAAATTGCATCGAGTTTGAGTACAACAGTCACCATGCGCACTTTCCTCCATGGGACTAATGTCTCAAACAGTCTACGATTTGATCGTTCACTGGAAGACCAGTAGTAGTTTCCGATGCACATCTTTAGGAATTCTGTAATCTGTGGACCTTCAAAGTGTTGATGAAACACAGAAATTGCCTCGGGATTAAATACAACAGTCACCATGCGCACTTTCCTCCATGGGAGTAATGTCTCATACATTTTACGCTTTGATCGTTCCCTGGAAGGCCAGTAGTAGATTCCGATGGACATCTGGGGGCATTCTATAATCAGTGGACTATCAGAGTGTTGATGAAACACAGAAATTGCATCGGGATTGAATACAACAGTCACCATGCGCACTTTCCTATGTGGGAGTAATGTCCCAAACAGTCAACGCTTTGATCGTTCCCTGGAAGACCAGTAGTAGTTTCCGATGCACATCTGGAGGCATTCTGTAATCTGTGGTCCTTCAAAGTGTTGATGAAACACAGAAATTGCCTCACGATTGAATACAACATTCATCATGCGCATTTTCCTTGATGGGAGTTATGTCTCAAACAGTCAACGCTTTGATCGTTCCCTGGAAGACCAGTAGTAGTTTCCGAAGCACATCTGGCGGCATTCTGTAATCTGTGGACTATCAGAGTGTTGTTGAAACACAGAAATTGCATCGGGATTGAATACAACAGTCACCATGCGCACTTTCCTATGTGGGAGTAATGTCTCAAACAGTCTACGCTTTGATCGTTCACTGGAAGACCAGTAGTAGTTTCCGATGCACATCTGGAGGCATTCTGTAATCTGTGGACTATCAGAGTGTTTTTGAGACACAGAAATTGCATCGGGATTGAATACAACAGTCACTATGCGCACTTTCCTATGTCGGAGTAATGTCTCAAAGAGTCTACGATTTGATCGTTCCCTGAAAGACCAGTAGTAGTTTCCGATGCACATCTGTAGGCATACTGTAATCTGTGGAACTTCAGAGTGTTGATGAAACACAGAAATTGCATCGGGAGTGAGTACAACAGTCACCATGCGCAATTTCCTCAATGGGAGTAATGTCTCAAACAGTTTACGCTTTGATCGTTCCCTGGAAGGCCAGTAGTAGATTCCGATGAACATCTGGGGGCATTCTATAATCTGTGGACGATCAGAGTGTTGATGAAACACAGGAATTGCATCGGGATTGAATACAACAGTCACCATGCGCACTATCCTCCATGGGAGTAATGTCTCAAACAGTCTACGCTTTGATCGTTCCCTGGAAGACCAGTAGTAGTTTCCGATGCACATCTTGAGGCATTCTGTAATCTGTGGAACATCAGAGTGTTGATGAAACACAGAAATTGCATCGGGATTGAATACAAAAGTCACCATGCGCACTTTCCTCCATGGGAGTAATGTCTCAGTCAGTCTACGCTTTGATCGTTCCCTGGAAGACCAGAAGTAGTTTCCGATGCACATCTGGAGGCAATCTGTAATCTGTGGACCTTCAAAGTGCTGATGAAACACAGAAATATCCTCGGGATTGAATACAACTGTCACCATGCGCACTTTCCTCCATGTGAGTAATGTCTCAAACAGTCTACGCTTTGATCGTTCCCTGGAGGACCAGTAGTACTTTTCGATGCACATCTGGACTCATTCTGTATTCTGTGGACTATCAAAGTGTTACTGAAACACAGAAATAGCATCCTGATTGAATACAACAGTCACCATGAGCACTTTCCCACATGGGAGTAATGTTTAAAACAGTCTACGCTTTGAACGTTCCCTGCAAGACCAGTAGTAGTTTCCGATGCACATCTGGAGGCATTCTGTAATCTATGGACTATCACAGTGTTTATGAAACACAGATATTGCATCGGGATTGAATACAAAAGTAACTATGCACACTTTCCTACATGGGAATAATGTCTCAAACAGTTTACGATTCGATCGTTCCCTGGAAGGCCAGTAGTAGATTCCGATGCACATCTGGGGGCATTCTATAATCTGTGGAGAATCAGAGTGTTGATGAAACACAGTAATTGCATCGGGATTGAATACAACAGTCACCATGCGCACTTTCCTCCATGGGATTAATGTCTCAAACAGTCAACCCTTTGATCGTTCCCTGGAAGACCAGTAGTAGTTTAAGATGCACATCTGGAGGCATTCTGTAATCTGTGGACTATCAGAGTGTTGATGAAATACAGAAATTGCGTCGGGACTGAGTACAACACTCACCATGCGCACTTTCCTCCATGGGAGTAATGTCACAAACAGTCTACGCTTTGATCGTTCCCTGGAAGACCAGTAGTAGTTTCCGAATCACATCTGGAGGCATTCTATAATCTGTGGACTATCAGAGTGTTGTTGAAACACAGAAATTGCATCGGTATTGAATACAACAGTCACCATGCGCACTTTCCTATATGGGAGTAATGTCTCAAAAAGTCTACGATTTGATCGTTCCCTGAAAGACCAGTAGTAGTTTCCGATGCACATCTGGAGGCATTCTTTAATCTGTGGACTATCAGAGTGTTGATGAAACACTGAAATTGCATCGGAATTGAATACAACAGTAACCATGCGCACTTTCCTCCATGGGAGTACTGTCTCAAATATTTTACGCTTTGGTCATTCCCTGGAAGGCCAATAGTAGATTCCGATGCACATCTGTAATCATTCTGTAATCTGTGGACTATCAGAGTGTTGTTGAAACACAGAAATTGCATCGGGATTGAATACAACAGACATCATGCGCACTTTCCTATATGGGAGTAATGTCTCAAACAGTCTACGCTTTGATCGTTCACTGGAAGGCTAGTAGTAGATTCCGATGCACATCTGGGGTCATTCTATAATCTGTGGTCAATCAGAGTGTTGATGAAACCCAGAAATTGCATCGGGATTGAAAACAACAGTCACCATGCGCACTTTCCTCCATAAGAGTAATGTCACAAACAGTCTACGCTTTGATCGTTCCCTGGAAGACCAGTAGTAGTTTCCGATGCACATCCGGAGGCATTTTGTAATCTGTGGAGTATCAGAGTGTTGTTCAAACACAGAATTTGCATCGGTATTGAATACAACAGTCACCATGCGCACTTTCCTATATGGGAGTAATTTCTCAAAAAGTCTACGATTTCATCGTTCCCTGAAAGACCAGTAGTAGTTTCCGATGCACATCTGGAGGCAATCTGTAATCTGTGTAGTATCAGAGTGTTGATGAAACGTTGAAATTGCATCGGGATTGAATACAACAGTAACCATGCGCACTTTCCTCCATGGCACTAATGTGTCAAACATTTTACGCTTTGATCGTTCACTGGAAGGCCAGTAGTAGATTCCGATGCACATCTGGGGGCATTCTGTAATCTTTGGACTATCAGAGTGTTGATGATACACAGAAATTGCGTCGGGATTGAATACAACAGTCACCATGCACCTTTTCCTCCATGGGAGTAATGTCACAAACAGTCTACGCTTTGATCGTTCCCTGGAAGACCAATAGTAGTTTCCGATGCACATCCGGAGGCATACTGTAATCTGTGGAACATCAGAGTGTTGATGAAACACAGAAATTGCATCGGGATTGAATACTACAGTCACCATGCGCACTTTCCTCCATGGGAGTAATGTCACAAACAGTCTACGCTTTGATCGTTCCCTGGAAGACCAGTAGTAGTTTCCTATGCACATCCGGAGGCATTCTGTAATCTGTGGACTATCAGAGTGTTGTTGAAACACATAAATTGTATCGGTATTGAATACAACAGTCACCATGCGCAATTTCCTATATGGGAGTAATGTCTCAAAAAGTCTACGCTTTGATCGTTCCCTGAAAGACCAGTAGTAGTTTCTGATGCACATCTGGATTGATACTGTAATCTGTGGAACATCAGAGTGTTGATGAAACACAGAAATTGAATCGGGTTTGAGTACAACAGTCACCATGCGCACTTTCCTCCATGGGACTAATGTCTCAAACAGTCTACGATTTGATCGTTCACTGGAAGACCAGTAGTAGTTTCCGATGCACATCTTTAGGAATTCTGTAATCTGTGGACCTTCAAAGTGTTGATGAAACACAGAAAATGCCTCGGGATTGAATACAACAGTCACCATGCGCACTTTCCTCCATGGGAGTAATGTCTCATACATTTTACGCTTTGATCGTTCCCTGGAAGGCCAGTAGTAGATTCCGATGGACATCTGGGGCCATTCTATAATCAGTGGACTATCAGAGTGTTGATGAAACACAGAAATTGCATCGGGATTGAATACAACAGTCACCATGCGCCTTTTCCTCCATGGGAGTAGTGTCACAAACAGTCTACGCTTTGATCGTTCCCTGGAAGACCAATAGTAGCTTCCGATGCACATCCGGAGGCATTCTGTAATCTGTGGACTATCAGAGTGTTGTTGAAACACAGAAATTGCATCGGTATTGAATAAAACAGTCACCATGCGCACTTTCCTATATGGGAGTAATGTCTCAAAAAGTCTACGCTTTGATCGTTCCCTGAAAGACCAGTAGTAGTTTCCGATGCACATCTGGAGGCATTCCGTAATCTATGGAACATCAGAGTGTTGACGAAACACAGAGATTGCATCGGGATTGAATACAACAGTCACCATGAACACATTCCTCCACGGGAGTAATGTCTCAAACAGTCTACGACTTGATCGTTCCCTGGAAGACCAGTAGTAGATCCGATGCACATCTGGAGGCATTCTGTAATCTGTGGACAATCAGAGTGTTGATGAAACACTGAAATTGCATCGGGATTGAATACAACAGTCACCATGTGCACTTTCCTCCATGGGAGTAATGTCTCAAACAGTTTACGCTTTTATCGTTCCCTGGAAGACCAGTAGTTGTTTCCGACGCACATCCGGAGGCATTCTGTATTCTGTGGTCCTTCAAAGTGTTGATGAAACACAGAAATTGCTTCGCGATTGAATACAACAGTCATCATGCGCATTTTCCTCGATGGGAGTTATGTCTCAAACAGTCTACGCTTTGATCGTTCCCTGAAAGACCAGTAGTAGTTTCCGATGCACATCCCGAGGCATTCTGTAATCTGTGGACTATCAGAGTGTTGTTGAAACACATAAATTGTGTCGGTATTGAATACAACAGTCACCATGCGCAATTTCCTATATGGGAGTAATGTCTCAAAAAGTCTACGCTTTGATCGTTCCCTGAAAGACCAGTAGTAGTTTCCAATGCACATCTGGATTGATACTGTAATCTGTGGAACATCAGAGTGTTGATGAAACACAGAAATTGAATCGGGTTTGAGTACAACAGTCACCATGCGCACTTTCCTCCATGGGACTAATGTCTCAAACAGTCTACGATTTGATCGTTCACTGGAAGACCAGTAGTAGTTTCCGATGCACATCTTTAGGAATTCTGTAATCTGTGGACCTTCAAAGTGTTGATGAAACACAGAAAATGCCTCGGGATAGAATACAACAGTCACCATGCGCACTTTCCTCCATGGGAGTAATGTCTCATACATTTTACGCTTTGATCGTTCCCTGGAAGGCCAGTAGTAGATTCCGATGGACATCTGGGGCCATTCTATAATCAGTGGACTATCAGAGTGTTGATGAAACACAGAAATTGCATCGGGATTGAATACAACAGTCACCATGCGCCTTTTCCTCCATGGGAGTAGTGTCACAAACAGTCTACGCTTTGATCGTTCCCTGGAAGACCAATAGTAGCTTCCGATGCACATCCGGAGGCATTCTGTAATCTGTGGACTATCAGAGTGTTGTTGAAACACAGAAATTGCATCGGTATTGAATAAAACAGTCACCATGCGCACTTTCCTATATGGGAGTAATGTCTCAAAAAGTCTACGCTTTGATCGTTCCCTGAAAGACCAGTAGTAGTTTCCGATGCACATCTGGAGGCATACCGTAATCTATGGAACATCAGAGTGTTGACGAAACACTGAAATTGCATCGGGATTGAATACAACAGTAACCATGCGCCCTTTCCTCCATGGGAGTAATGTCTCAAACAGTTTACGCTTTGATCGTTCCCTGGAAGGCCAGTAGTAGTTTCCGATACACATCTGGGGGCATTCTATAATCTACGGACAATCAGAGTGTTGATGAAACACAGAAATTGTATCGGGATTGAATACAACATTCACCATGTGCACTTTCCTCCATGGGAGTAATGTCTCAAACAGTTTACGCTTTGATCGTTCCCTGGAAGACCAGTAGTTGTTTCCGACGCACATCCGGAGGCATTCTGTATTCTGTGATCCTTCAAAGTGTTGATGAAACACAGAAATTGCTTCGCGATTGAATACAACAGTCATCATGCGCATTTTCCTCGATGGGAGTTATGTCTCAAACAGTCTACGCTTTGATCGTTCCCTGGAAGACCAGTAGTAGTTTCCGATGCACATCTGGAGAGATTCGGTAATCTGTAAACTATCAGAGTGTTGTTCAAACACAGAAATTGCATCGTGATTGAATACAACAGTCACCATGCGCACTTTCCTCCATGGGAGTAATGACTCAATCAATTTACGCTTTGATCATTGCCTGGAAGACGAGTAGTAGTTTCCGATGCACATCTGGGGGCATTCTGTAATCTGTGGACAATGAGAGTGTTAATGAAACTCAGAAATTGCATCGGTATTGAATACAACATGCACCATGATGACTTTTCTCCATGGGAGTAATGTCTCAAACAGTCTACGTTTTAATCGTTCCCTGCAAGACCAGTAGTAGTTTCCGATGCACATCTGGACACATTCTGTAATCTGTGGACTATCAAAGTGTTACTGAAACACAGAAATTGCATTATGATTGAATACAAAAGTCACCATGAGCACTTTCCCACAAGGGAGTTATGTCTCAAACAGTCTACGCTTTGACCGTTCCCTGCAAGACCAGTAATAGTTTCCGATGCACATCTGGAGGCATTCTGTAATCTGTGGACTATCACAGTGTTGATGAAACACAGAAATTGCATCGGGATTGAATACAAAAGTAACCATGCACACTTTCCTCCATAGGAGTAATGTCTCAAACAGTCTACGCTTTGATCGTTCCCTGGAACTCCAGTAGTAGTTTCCGATGCACATCTGGAGGCATTCTGTAATCTGTGGGCTATCAGAGTGCTATGAAATACAGAAATTGCATCGGGATTGAATACAACAGTCACCATGCGCAATTTTCCTCAATGGCAGTAATGTGTCAAACAGTCTACGTTTTGACCGTTCCCTGGAAGACCAGTAGTAGTTTCCGATGCACATCTGGTGTCATTCTGTAATCTGTGGACTATCAGAGTGTTGATGAAACCCAGAAATTGCATCGGGATTGAAAACAACAGTCACCATGCGCACTTTCCTCCATGGGAGTAATGTCTCAAAAAGTCTACGCTTTGATCGTCCCCTGAAAGACCAGTAGTAGTTTCCGATGCACATCTGGATTGATACTGTAATCTGTGGAACATCAGAGTGTTGATGAAACACAGAAATTGCATCGGGATTGAGTACAACAGTCACCATGCGCACTTTCCTCCATGGGAGTAATGTCTGAAACAGTCTACGATTTGATCGTTCACTGGAAGACCACTAGTAGTTTCCGATGCACATCTTTAGGAATTCTGTAATCTGTGGACCTTCAAAGTGTTGATGAAACACAGAAATTGCCTCGGGATTAAATACAACAGTCACCATGCGCACTTTCATCCATGGGAGTAATGTCTCATACCTTTTACGCTTTGATCGTTCCCTGGAAGGCCAGTAGTACATTCCGATGGACATCTGGGGGCATTCTATAATCTGTGGACCATCAGAATGTTGATAAAACACAGAAATTGCATCGGGATTGAATACAACAGTCACCATGCGCCTTTTACTCCATGGGAGTAGTGTCACAAACAGTCTACGCTTTGATCGTTCCCTGGAAGACCAATAGTAGCTTCCGATGCACATCCGGAGGCATTCTGTAATCTGTGGTCCTTCAAAGTGTTGATGAAACACAGAAATTGCTTCGCGATTGAATACTACAGTCATCATGCGCATATTCCTCGATGGGAGTTATGTCTCAAACAGTTTACGCTTTGATCGTTCCCTGGAAGACCAGTAGTAGTTTCCGATGCACATCTGGGGGCATTCTATAATCTGTGGACAATGAGAGTTTTAATGAAACTCAGTAATTGCATCGGTATTGAATACAACATGCACCATGATGACTTTTCTCCAATGGAGTAATGTCTCAAACAGTCTACGTTTTAATCGTTCCCTGCAAGACCAGTAGTAGTTTCCGATGCACATCTGGACACATTCTGTAATCTGTGGACTATCAAAGTGTTACTGAAACACAGAAATTGCATCCTGATTGAATAAAAAAGTCACCATGAGCACTTTCCCACAAGGGAGTTATGTCTCATCAGTCTACGCTTTGATAGTTCCCTGCAAGACCAGTAGTAGTTTCCGATGCACATCTGGAGGCATTCTGTAATCCGTGGACTATCACAGTGTTGATGAAACACAGAAATTGCATCGGGATTGAATACAAAAGTAACCATGCACACTTTCCTCCATGGGAGTAATGTCAAAAACAGTCTACGCTTTGATCGTTCCCTGGAAGACCAGTAGTAGTATCCGAAGCACATCTGGAGGCATTGTATAATCTGTGGACTGTCAGAGTGTTGTTGAAACACAGAAATTGCATCGGGATTGAATACAACAGTCACCATGCGCACATACCTATGTGGGAGTAATGTCTCAAACAGTCTACGCTTTGATCGTTCCCTGTAACTCCAGTAGTAGTTTCCGATGCACATCTGGAGGCATTCTGTAATCTGTGGACTATCAGAGTGTTATGAAACACAGAAATTGCATCGGGATTGAATACAACAGTCACCTTGCACAATTTTCCTCAATGGGAGTAATGTCTCAAACAGTCTACGTTTTGATCGTTCCCTGGAAGACCAGTAGCAGTTTCCGATGCACATTTGGTGTCATTCTGTAATCTTTGCACTATCAGAGTGTTGATGAAACCCAGAAATAGCATCGGTATTGAATACAACAGTCACCATGCGTACTTTCCTATATGGGAGTAATGTCTCAAGAAGTCTACGCTTTGATCGTTCCCTGAAATACCAGTAGTAGTTTCCGATGCACATCTGGATTGATACTGATATCTGTGGAACATCAGAGTGTTGATGAAACACAGAAATTGCATCGGGATTGAGTACAACAGTCACCTTGCGCACTTTCCTCCATGGGAGTAATGTCTCAAACAGTCTTCGATTTGATCGTTCACTGGATGACCAGTAGTAGTTTCCGATGCACATCTGGAGGCATTCTGTATTCTGTGGACAATCAGAGTGTTGATGAAACACTGACATTGCATCTGGATTGAATACAACAGTAACCATGCGCACTTTCCTCCATAGGTGTAATGTCTCATACATTCTACGATTTGATCGTTCCCTGGAAGGCCAGTAGTAGATTCCGTTTGACATCTGGGGGCATTCTATAATCTGTGGACTATCAGAGTGTTGATGAAACACAGAAAATGCATCGGGATTGAATACAACATTCTCCATGCGCACTTTCCTCCATGGGAGTAATGTCTCAAGCAGTTTACGCTTTGATCGTCCCCTGGAAGACCAGTAGTTGTTTCCGATGCACATCCGGAGGCATTCTGTAATCTGTTGTCCTTCAAAGTGTTGATGAAACACAGAAATTGCATCGTGATTGAATACAACAGTCACCATGCGCACTTTCCTCCAAGGGAGTGATGACTCAATCAATTTACGCTTTGATCGTTCCCTGGAAGACCAGTAGTAGTTTCCGATGCACATCTGGGGGCATTCTGTAATCTGTGGACAATGAGAGTGTTAATGAAACTCAGAAATTGCATCGGTATTGAATACAACATGCACCATGATGACTTTTCTCCATGGGAGTAATGTCTCAAACAGTCTACGTTTTAATCGTTCCCTGCAAGACCAGTAGTAGTTTCCGATGCACATCTGGACACATTCTGTAATCTGTGGACTATCAAAGTGTTACTGAAACACAGAAATTGCATCCTGATTGAATACAAAAGTCACCATGAGCACTTTCCCACAAGGGAATTATGTCTCAAACAGTCTACGCTTTGACCGTTCCATGCAAGACCAGTAGTAGCTTCCGATGTACATCTGGAGGCATTCTGTAATCTGTGGACTATCACAGTGATGATGAAACACAGAAATTGCATCGGGATTGAATACAACAGTCACCATGCGCAATTTTCCTCAATGGGAGTAATGTCTCAAACAGTCTACGTTTTGATCGTTCCCTGGAAGACCAGTAGTAGTTTCCGATGCACATCTGGAGGCATTCTGTAATCTGTGGACTATCAGAGTGTTATGAAACACAGAAATTGCATCGGGATTGAGTACAACAGTCACCATGCGCACTTTCCTCCATGGGAGTAATGTCTCAAACAGTCTTCGATTTGATCGTTCACTGGAAGACCAGTAGTAGTTTCCGATGCACATCTGGAGGCATTCTGTAATCTGTGGACAATCAGAGTGTTGATGAAACACAGAAATTGCATCGGGATTGAGTACAACAGTCACCATGCGCACTTTCCTCCAAGGGAGTGATGACTCAATCAATTTACGCTTTGATCGTTCCCTGGAAGGCCAGTAGTAGATTCCGATGCCCATCTGGGGGGATTCTATAGTCTGTGGACTATCAGAGTGTTATGAAACACAGATATTGCATCGGGATTGAATACAACAGTCACCTTGCGCAATTTTCCTCAATGGGAGTAATGTCTCAAACAGTCTACGTTTTGATCGTTCCCTGGAAGACCAGTACTAGTTTCCGATGCACATTTGGTGTCATTCTGTAATCTTTGCACTATCAGAGTGTTGATGAAACCCAGAAATAGCATCGGTATTGAATACAACAGTCACCATGCGTACTTTCCTATATGGGAGTAATGTCTCAAGAAGTCTACGCTTTGATCGTTCCCTGAAATACCAGTAGTAGTTTCCGATGCACATCTGGATTGATACTGATATCTGTGGAACATCAGAGTGTTGATGAAACACAGAAATTGCATCGGGATTGAGTACAACAGTCACCATGCGCACTTTCCTCCATGGGAGTAATGTCTCAAACAGTCTTCGATTTGATCGTTCACTGGATGACCAGTAGTAGTTTCCGATGCACATCTGGAGGCATTCTGTAATCTGTGGACAATCAGAGTGTTGATGAAACACTGACATTGCATCTGGATTGAATACAACAGTAACCATGCGCACTTTCCTCCATGGGTGTAATGTCTCATACATTTTACGATTTGATCGTTCCCTGGAAGGCCAGTAGTAGATTCCGATGGACATCTGGGGGCATTCTATAATCTGTGGACTATCAGAGTGTTGATGAAACACAGAAAATGCATCGGGATTGAATACAACATTCTCCATGCGCACTTTCCTCCATGGGAGTAATGTCTCAACCAGTTTACGCTTTGATCGTCCCCTGGAAGACCAGTAGTTGTTTCCGATGCACATCCGGAGGCATTCTGTAATCTGTTGTCCTTCAAAGTGTTGATGAAACACAGAAATTGCATCGTGATTGAATACAACAGTCACCATGCGCACTTTCCTCCATGGGAGTGATGACTCAATCAATTTACGCTTTGATCGTTCCCTGGAAGACCAGTAGTAGTTTCCGATGCACATCTGGGGGCATTCTGTAATCTGTGGACAATGAGAGTGTTAATGAAACTCAGAAATTGCATCGGTATTGAATACAACATGCACCATGATGACTTTTCTCCATGGGAGTAATGTCTCAAACAGTCTACGTTTTAATCGTTCCCTGCAAGACCAGTAGTAGTTTCCGATGCACATCTGGACACATTCTGTAATCTGTGGACTATCAAAGTGTTACTGAAACACAGAAATTGCATCCTGATTGAATACAAAAGTCACCATGCGCAATTTTCCTCAATGGGAGTAATGTCTCAAACAGTCTACGTTTTGATCGTTCCCTGGAAGACCAGTAGTAGTTTCCGATGCACATCTGGAGGCATTCTGTAATCTGTGGACAATCAGAGTGTTGATGAAACAGAGAAATTGCATCGGGATTGAATACAACAGTAACCATGCGCACTTTCCTCCATGGGAGTAATGTCTCATACATTTTACGTTTTGATCGTGCCCTGGAAGGCTAGTAGTAGGTTCCGATGCACGTCTGGATTGATACTGAAATCTGTGGAACATCAGAGTGTTGATGAAACATAGAAATTGCATCGGGATTGAGTACAACAGTCACCATGCGCACTTTCCTCCATAGGAGTAATGTCTCAAACAGTTTACGCTTTGATCGTTCCCTGGAAGACCAGTAGTAGATTCCGATGCCCATCTGGGGGGATTCTATAATCTGTGGACTATCAGAGTGTTGTTGAAACACAGAAATTGCATCGGCATTGAATACAACAGTCACCATGCGCACTTTCCTATGTGGGAGTAATGTCTCAAACAGTCTATGCTTTGATCGTTCCCTGGAACTCCAGTAGTAGTTTCCGATGCACATCTGGAGGCATTCTGTAATCTGTGGACTATCAGAGTGTTATGAAACACAGAAATTGCATCGGGATTGAATACAACAGTCACCATGCGCAATTTTCCTCAATGGGAGTAATGTCTCAAACAGTCTACGTTTTGATCGTTCCCTGGAAGACCAGTAGTAGTTTCCGATGCACATCTGGATTGATACTGAAATCTGTGGAACATCAGAGTGTTGATGAAACACAGAAATTGCATCGGGATTGAGTACAACAGTCACCATGCGCACTTTCCTCCATGGGAGTAATGTCTCAAACAGTCTTCGATTTGATCGTTCACTGGAAGACCAGTAGTAGTTTCCGATGCACATCTGGAGGCATTCTGTAATCTGTGGACAATCAGAGTGTTGATGAAACAGAGAAATTGCATCGGGATTGAATACAACAGTAACCATGCGCACTTTCCTCCATGGGAGTAATGTCTCATACATTTTACGCTTTGATCGTGCCCTGGAAGGCTAGTAGTAGGTTCCGATGCACGTCTGGATTGATACTGAAATCTGTGGAACATCAGAGTGTTGATGAAACATAGAAATTGCATCGGGATTGAGTACAACAGTCACCATGCGCACTTTCCTCCATAGGAGTAATGTCTCAAACAGTTTACGCTTTGATCGTTCCCTGGAAGGCCAGTAGTAGATTCCGATGCCCATCTGGGGGGATTCTATAATCTGTGGACTATCAGAGTGTTGTTGAAACACAGAAATTGCATCGGCATTGAATACAACAGTCACCATGCGCACTTTCCTCCATGGGAGTAATGTCTCAAACAGTCTACGTTTTGATCGTTCCCTGGAAGACCAGTAGTAGTTTCCGATGCACATCTGGATTGATACTGAAATCTGTGGAACATCAGAGTGTTGATGAAACACAGAAATTGCATCGGGATTGAGTACAACAGTCACCATGCGCACTTTCCTCCATGGGAGTAATGTCTCAAACAGTCTTCGATTTGATCGTTCACTGGAAGACCAGTAGTAGTTTCCGATGCACATCTGGAGGCATTCTGTAATCTGTGGACAATCAGAGTGATGATGAAACACAGAAATTGCATCGGGATTGAATACAACAGTAACCATGCGCACTTTCCTCCATGGGAGTAATGTCTCATACATTTTACGATTTGATCGTTCCCTGGAAGGCTAGTAGTAGGTTCCGATGGACATCTGGGGGCATTCTATAATCTGTGGACTATCAGAGTGTTGATGAAACACAGAAAATGCATCGGGATTGAATACAACATTCACCATGCGCACTTTCCTCCATGGGAGTAATGTCTCAAACAGTTTACGCTTTGATCGTTCCCTGGAAGACCAGTAGCAGTTAGCGATGCACATCTGGAGGCATTCTGTAATCTGCAGACTATCAGAGTGTTGATGATACACAGAAATTGCGTCGGGATTGAATACAACAGTCTCCATGCGCCTTTTCCTCCATGGGAGTAATGTCACAAACAGTCTACGCTTTGATCGTTCAATGGAATACCAATAGTAGCTTCCGATGCACATCCGGAGGCATTCTGTAATCTGTATACTATCGGAGTGTTGTTGAAACACAGAAATTGCATCGGTATTGAATACAACAGTCACCATGCGCACTTTCCTATATGGGAGTAATGTCTCAAAAAGTCTACGCTTTGATCGTTCCCTGAAAGACCAGTAGTAGTTTCCGATGCACATCTGGAGGCATACTGTAATCTGTGGAACATCAGAGTGTTGATGAAACACAGAAATTGCATCGGGATTGAATACAACAGTCACCATGCACACTTTCCTCCATGGGCGTAATGTCTCAATCAGTCTACGCTTTGATCGTTTCCTGCAAGACCAGTATTAGATTCCGATGCACATCCGGAGGCATTCTGTAATCTGTGGACCTTCAAAGTGTTGATGAAAAACAGAAATTGCATAGGGATTGAATACAACAGACATCATGCGCATTTTCCTCCATGGCAGTAGTGTCTCAAACAGTCCACGCTTTGATCGTTCCCTGGAAGACCAGTAGTAGTTTCCGATGCACATCTGGAGGCATTCTGTAATCTGTGGACTATCAGAGTGTTGATGAAACCCAGAGATTGCATCGGGATTCAAAACAACAGTCACCATGCGCACTTTCCTCCATGGGAGTAATGTCACAATCAGTCTACGCTTTGATCGTTCCCTGCAAGACCAGTATTAGTTTCCGATGCACATCCGGAGGCATTCTGTAATCTGTGGACTATCAGAGTGTTGTTGAAACACAGAATTTGCATCGGTATTGAATACAACAGTCACCATGCGCACTTTCCTATGTCGGAGTAAAGTCTCATAGAGTCTACGCTTTGATCGTTTCCTGGAAGACCAGTAGTAGTTTACGATGCACATCTGGGAGCATTCTGTAATCTGTGGACTTTCAAAGGGTTGATGAAAAATAGAAATTGCATTCGGATTGAATACAATAGTCACCAAGCGCACTTTCCTCCATGGGAGTAATGTCTCAAAAAGTCTACGATTTTATCGTTCCCTGAAAGATTAGTAGTAGTTTCCGATTTACATCTGGAGGCATTCTGTAATCTGTGTAGTATCAGAGTGTTGATGAAACACTGAAATTGCAATCGGGACTGAATACAACAGTCACCAGGCGCACTTTCCTCCATGGGAGTAATGTATTAATCAGTCTACGCTTTGATCGTTCCCTGCAAGACCAGTATTAGTTTCCGATGCACATCCGGAGGTATTCTGTAATCTGTGGACCTTCAAAGTGTTGATGAAACACAGAAATTGCATCTGGATTGAATACAACAGACATCATGCGCATTTTCCTCCATGGAAGTAGTGTCTCAAACTGTCTACGCTTTGATCGTTCCCTGGAAGACCAGTAGTAGATTCCGATGCACATCCGGAGGTATTCTGTAATCTGTGGACCTTCAAAGTGTTGATGAAACACAGAAATTGCATCGGGATTGAGTACAATAGACATCATGCGCATTTTCCTCCATGGAAGTAGTGTCTCAAACAGTCTACGCTTTGATCGTTCCCTGGTAGACCAGTAGTAGTTTCCGATGCACATCTGGAGGCATTCTTTAATCTGTGGACTATCAGAGTGTTGATGAAACCCAGAAATTGCATCGGGATTGAAAACAACAGTCACCATGCGCACTTTCCTCCATGGGAGTAATGTCACAAACAGTCTACGCTTTGATCGTTCCCTGGAAGACCAGTAGTAGTTTCCGATGCACATCCGGAGGCATTCTGAAATCTGTGGACTATCAGAGTGTTGTTGAAACACAGAAATTACATCGGTATTGAATACAACAGTCACCATGCGCACTTTCCTATATGGGAGTAATGTCTCAAAAAGTGTACACTTTGATCGTTCCCTGAAATACCAGTAGTAATTTCCGATGCACATCTGGATTGATACTGTAATCTGTGGAACATCAGAGTGTTGATGAAACACAGAAATTGCATCGGGATTGAGTACAACAGTCACCATGCGCACTTTCCTCCATGGGAGTAATGTCTCAAACAGTCTACGATTTGATCGTTCACCGGAAGACCAGTAGTAATTTCCGATGCACATCTGGAGGCATTCTGTAATCTGTGAACAATCAGAGTGTTGATGAAACACTGACAATGCATCGGGATTGAATACAACAGTAACCATGCGCACTTTCCTCCATGGGAGTAATGTCTCATACATTTTACGCTTTGATCGTTCCCTGGAAGGCTAGTAGTAGATTCCGATGGACATCTGGGGGCATTCTATAATCTGTGGACTATCAGTGTGTTGATGAAACACAGAAATTGCATCGGGATTGAATACAACAGTCACCATGCGCCTTTTCCTCCATGGGAGTAGTGTCACAAACAGTCTATGCTTTGATCGTTCCCTGGAACACCAATAGTAGCTTCCGATGCACATCCGGAGGCATTCTGTAATCTGTGGACTATCAGAGTGTTGTTGAAACACAGAAATTGCATCGTATTGTATACAACAGTCACCTTGCGCACTTTCGTATATGGGAGTAATGTCTCAAAAAGTCTACGCTTTGATCGTTCCCTGAAAGACCAGTAGTAGTTTCCGATGCACATCTGGGGGTATACCGTAATCTGTGGAACATCAGAGTGTCGACGAAACACAGAGATTGCATCGGGGTTGAATACAACAGTCACCATGCGCACTTTCCTCCATGGGAGTAATGTCTCAAACAGTCTACGATTTGATCGTTCCCTGGAAGACCAGTAGTAGTTTCCGATGCACATCTGGAGGCATTCTGTAATCTGTGGACTATCAGAGTGTTGATGAAACACTGAAATTGCATCGGGATTGAATACAACAGTAACCATGCGCCCTTTCCTCCATGGGAGTAATGTCTCAAACAGTTTACGCTTTGATCGTTCCCTGGAAGGCCAGTAGTAGTTTCCGATGCACATCTGGGGGCATTCTATAATCTGTGGACAATCAGAGTGTTGATGAAACACAGAAATTGCATCGGGATTGAATACAACAGTCACCATGTACACTTTCCTCCATGGGAGTAATGTCTCAAACAGTTTACGCTTTGATCGTTCCCAGGAAGACCAGTAGTAGTTTCCGATTCACATCTGGAGGCATTCTGTAATCTGTGGACTATCACAGTGTTGATGAAACACAGAAATTGCATCGGGATTGAATACAACAGTCATCATGCGCATTTTCCTCGATGGGAGTTATGTCTCTAACAGTCTACGCATTGATCGTTCCCTGGAAGAACAGTAGTAGTTTCCGATGCACATCTGGAGGGATTCGGTAATCTGTAAACTATCAGAGTGTTGTTCAAACACAGAAATTGCATCGGGATTGAATACAACATTCACCATGTGCACTTTCCGCCATGGAAGTAATGTTTCAAAGAGTCTACGCTTTGATCGTTCCCTGGAAGACCAGTAGTAGTTTCCAATGCACATCAGGAGGCATTCTGTAATCTGTGGACAATCTGAGTGTTGATGAAACACTGAAATTGCATCGTGATTGAATACAACAGTCACCATGCGCACTTTCCTCCATGGGAGTAATGCCTCAATCAATTTACGCTTTGATCGTTCCCTGGAAGACCAGTAGTAGTTTCCGATGCAAATCTGGTGTCATTCTGTAATCTTTGCACTATCAGAGTGTTGATGAAACACAGAAATTGCTTCGGTACTGAATACAACAGTCACCATGCGCACTTTCCTATATGGGAGTAATGTCTCAAAAAGTCTACGCTTTCATCGTTCCCTGTAAGACCAGTAGTAGTTTCCGATGCACATCTGGACACATTCTGTGTTCTGTGGACTATCAAAGTGGTACTGAAACACAGAAATTGCATCCTGATTTAATACAAAAGTCACCATGAGCACTTTCCCACAAGGGAGTAATGTCTCAAACAGTCTACGCTTTGACCGTTCCCTGCAAGACCAGTAGTAGTTTCCGATGCACATCTGGAGGCATTCTGTAATCTGTGGACTATCACAGTGTTGATGAAACACAGAAATTGCATCGGGATTGAATACAAAAGTAGCCATGCACACTTATCTCCATAGGAGTAAAGTCTCAAACAGTTTACGCTTTGATCGTTCCCTGGAAGGCCAGTAGTAGACTCCGATGCCCATCTGGGGGCATTCTATAATCTGTGGACAATCAGAGTGTTGATGAAACACAGAAATTGCATCGGGATAGAATACAACAGTCACCATGGGCACTTTCCTCCATGGGATTAATGTCTCAAACAGTCAACGCTTTGATCGTTCCCTGGAAGAGCAGTAGTAGTTTAAGATGCATATCTGGAAGCATTCTGGAATCTGTTGGCTATCAGAGTGTTGCTGAAATACAGAAATTGAATCGGAATTTAATACAACACTCACCATGCGCACTTTCCTCCGTGGGAGTAATGTCAAAAACTTTCTACGCTTTGATCGTTCCCTGGAAGACCAGTAGTAGTATCCGAAGCACATCTGGAGGCATTGTATAATCTGTGGACTATCAGAGTGTTGTTGAAACACATAAATTGCATCGGGATTGAATACAACAGTCACCATGCGCACTTTCCTATGTGGGAGTAATGTCTCAAACAGTCTACTCTTTGATCGTCCCTGGAACTCCAGTAGTAGTTTCCGATGTACATCTGGAGGCATTCTGTAATCTGTGGACTATCAGAGTGTTATGAAACACAGAAATTGCATCGGGATTGAATACAACAGACACCATGCGCAATTTTCCTCAATGGGAGTAATGTCTCAAACAGTCTACGTTTTGATCGTTCCCTGGAAGACCAGTAGTAGTTTCCGATGCACATCTGGTGTCATTCTGTAATCTTTGCACTATCAGAGTGTTGATGAAACCCAGAAATTGCATCGGTATTGAATACAACAGTCACCATGCGCACTTTCCTATATGGGAGTAATGTCTCAAAAAGTCTACGCTTTGATCGTTCCCTGTAAGACCAGTAGTAGTTTCCGATGCACATCTGGAGGGATTCGGTAATCTGTAAACTATCAGAGTGTTGTTCAAACACAGAAATTGCATCGGGTTTGAATACAACATTCACCATGCGCACTTTCCGCCATGGAAGTAATGTCTCAAAGAGTCTACGCTTTGATCGTTCCCTGGAAGACCAGTAGTAGTTTCCAATGCACATCAGGAGAAATTCCGTAATCTGTGGACAATCTGAGTGTTGATGAAACACAGAAATTGCATCGTGATTGAATACAACAGTCACCATGCGCACTTTCCTCCATGGGAGTAATGTCTCAATCAATTTACGCTTTGATCGTTCCCTGGAAGACCAGTAGTAGTTTCCGATGCACATCTGGGGGCATTCTGTAATCTGTGGACAATGAGAGTGTTAATGAAACTCAGAAATTGCATCAGTATTGAATACAACATGCACCATGATGACTTTTCTCCATGGGAGTAATGTCTCAAACAGTCTACGTTTCAATCGTTCCCTGCAAGACCAGTAGTAGTTTCCGATGCACATCTGGACACATTCTGTACTCTGTGGACTATCAAAGTGTTACTGAAACACAGAAATTGCATCCTGATTTAATACAAAAGTCACCATGAGCACTTTCCCACAAGTGAGTAATGTCTCAAACAGTCTACGCTTTGACCGTTCCCTGCAAGACCAGTAGTAGTTTCCGATGCACACCTGGAGGCATTCTGTAATCTGTGGACTATCACAGTGTTGATGAAACACAGAAATTGCATCGGGAGTGAATACAAAAGTAGCCATGCACACTTATCTCCATAGGAGTAAAGTCTCAAACAGTTTACGCTTTGATCGTTCCCTGGAAGGCCAGTAGTAGATTCCGATGCCCATCTGGGGGCATTCTATAATCTGTGGACAATCTGAGTGTTGATGAAACACAGAAACTGCATCGGGATAGAATACAACAGTCGCCATGGGCACTTTCCTCCATGGGAGTAATGTCTCAAACAGTCTACGCTTTGATCGTTCCCTGGAACACCAATAGTAGCTTCCGATGCACATCCGGAGGCATTCTGTAATCTGTGGACTATCAGAGTGTTGTTGAAACACAGAAATTGCATCGGTATTGTATACAACAGTCACCTTGCGCACTTTCGTATATGGGAGTAATGTCTCAAAAAGTCTACGCTTTGATCGTTCCCTGAAAGAACAGTAGTAGTTTCCGATGCACATCTGGGGGTATACCGTAATCTGTGGAACATCAGAGTGTTGACGAAACACAGAGATTGCATCGGGGTTGAATACAACAGTCACCATGCGCACTTTCCTCCATGGGAGTAATGTCTCTAACAGTCTACGATTTGATCGTTCCCTGGAAGACCAGTAGTAGTTTCCGATGCACATCTGGAGGCATTCTGTAATCTGTGGACTATCAGAGTGTTGATGAAACCCTGAAATTGCATCGGGATTGAATACAACAGTAACCATGCGCCCTTTCCTCCATGGGAGTAATGTCTCAAACAGTTTACGCTTTGATCGTTCCCTGGAAGGCCAGTAGTAGTTTCCGATGCACGTCTGGGGGCATTCTATAATCTGTGGACAATCGGAGTGTTGATGAAACACAGAAATTGCATCGGGTTGAATACAACAGTCACCATGTACACTTTCCTCCATGGGAGTAATGTCTCAAACAGTTTACGCTTTGATCTTTCCCAGGAAGACCAGTAGTAGTTTCCGATTCACATCTGGAGGCATTCTGTAATCTGTGGACTATCACAGTGTTGATGAAACACAGAAATTGCATCGGGATTGAATACAACAGTCATCATGCGCATTTTCCTCGATGGGAGTTATGTCTCAAACAGTCTACGCATTGATCGTTCCCTGGAAGAACAGTAGTAGTTTCCGATGCACATCTGGAGGGACTCGGTAATCTGTAAACTATCAGAGTGTTGTTCAAACACAGAAATTGCATCGGGATTGAATACAACATTCACCATGCGCACTTTCCGCCATGGAAGTAATGTCTCAAAGAGTCTACGCTTTGATCGTTCCCTGGAAGACCAGTAGTAGTTTCCAATGCACATCAGGAGGCATTCTGTAATCTGTGGACAATCTGAGTGTTGATGAAACACAGAAATTGCATCGTGATTGAATACAACAGTCACCATGCGCACTTTCCTCCATGGGAGTAATGTCTCAATCAATTTACGCTTTGATCGTTCCCTGGAAGACCAGTAGTAGTTTCCGATGCAAATCTGGTGTCATTCTGTAATCTTTGCACTATCAGAGTGTTGATGAAACACAGAAATTGCATCGGTATTGAATACAACAGTCACCATGCGCACTTTCCTATATGGGAGTAATGTCTCAAAATGTCTACGCTTTGATCGTTCCCTGTAAGACCAGTAGTAGTTTCCGATGCACATCTGGACACATTCTGTGTTCTGTGGACTATCAACGTGTTACTGAAACACAGAAATTGCATCCTGATTTAATAAAAAAGTCACCATGAGCACTTTCCCACAAGGGAGTAATGTCTCAAACAGTCTACGCTTTGACCGTTCCCTGCAAGACCAGTAGTAGTTTCCGATGCACGTCTGGGGGCATTCTATAATCTGTGGACAATCGGAGTGTTGATGAAACACAGAAATTGCATCGGGTTGAATACAACAGTCACCATGTACACTTTCCTCCATGGGAGTAATGTCTCAAACAGTTTACGCTTTGATCTTTCCCAGGAAGACCAGTAGTAGTTTCCGATTCACATCTGGAGGCATTCTGTAATCTGTGGACTATCACAGTGTTGATGAAACACAGAAATTGCATCGGGATTGAATACAACAGTCATCATGCGCATTTTCCTCGATGGGAGTTATGTCTCAAACAGTCTACGCATTGATCGTTCCCTGGAAGAACAGTAGTAGTTTCCGATGCACATCTGGAGGGACTCGGTAATCTGTAAACTATCAGAGTGTTGTTCAAACACAGAAATTGCATCGGGATTGAATACAACATTCACCATGCGCACTTTCCGCCATGGAAGTAATGTCTCAAAGAGTCTACGCTTTGATCGTTCCCTGGAAGACCAGTAGTAGTTTCCAATGCACATCAGGAGGCATTCTGTAATCTGTGGACAATCTGAGTGTTGATGAAACACAGAAATTGCATCGTGATTGAATACAACAGTCACCATGCGCACTTTCCTCCATGGGAGTAATGTCTCAATCAATTTACGCTTTGATCGTTCCCTGGAAGACCAGTAGTAGTTTCCGATGCAAATCTGGTGTCATTCTGTAATCTTTGCACTATCAGAGTGTTGATGAAACACAGAAATTGCATCGGTATTGAATACAACAGTCACCATGCGCACTTTCCTATATGGGAGTAATGTCTCAAAATGTCTACGCTTTGATCGTTCCCTGTAAGACCAGTAGTAGTTTCCGATGCACATCTGGACACATTCTGTGTTCTGTGGACTATCAAAGTGTTACTGAAACACAGAAATTGCATCCTGATTTAATAAAAAAGTCACCATGAGCACTTTCCCACAAGGGAGTAATGTCTCAAACAGTCTACGCTTTGACCGTTCCCTGCAAGACCAGTAGTAGTTTCCAATGCACATCAGGAGGCATTCTGTAATCTGTGGACAATCAGAGTGTTGATGAAACACAGAAATTGCATCGGGATAGAATACAACAGTCACCATGGGCACTTTCCTGCATGGGATTAATGTCTCAAACAGTCAACGCTTTGATCGTTCCCTGGAAGATCAGTAGTAGTTTAAGGTGCATATCTGGAAGCATTCTGGAATCTGTTGGCTATCAGAGTGTTGCTGAAATACAGAAATTGAATCGGAATTTAATACAACACTCACCATGCGCACTTTCCTCCATGGGAGTAATGTCAAAAACAGTCAACGCTTTGATCGTTCCCTGGAAGACCAGTAGTAGTATCCGAAGCACATCTGGAGGCATTGTATAATCTGTGGACTATCAGAGTGTTGTTGAAACACAGAAATTGCATCGGGATTGAATACAACAGTCACCATGAGCACTTTCCTATGTGGGAGTAATGTCTCAAACAGTCTACGCTTTGATCGTCCCTGGAACTCCAGTAGTAGTTTCCGATGCACATCTGGAGGCATTCTGTAATCTGTGGACTATCAGAGTGTTATGAAACACAGAAATTGCATCGGGATTGAATACAACAGACACCATGCGCAATTTTCCTCAATGGGAGTAATGTCTCAAACAGTCTACGTTTTGATCGTTCCCTGGAAGACCAGTAGTAGTTTCCGATGCACATCTGGTGTCATTCTGTAATCTTTGCACTATCAGAGTGTTGATGAAACCCAGAAATTGCATCGGTATTGAATACAACAGTCACCATGCGCACTTTCCTATATGGGAGTAATGTCTCAAAAAGTCTACGCTTTGATCGTTCCCTGTAAGACCAGTAGTAGTTTCCGATGCACATCTGGAGGGATTCGGTAATCTGTAAACTATCAGAGTGTTGTTCAAACACAGAAATTGCATCGGGTTTGAATACAACATTCACCATGCGCACTTTCCGCCATGGAAGTAATGTCTCAAAGAGTCTACGCTTTGATCGTTCCCTGGAAGACCAGTAGTAGTTTCCAATGCACATCAGGAGGCATTCTGTAATCTGTGGACAATCTGAGTGTTGATGAAACACAGAAATTGCATCGTGATTGAATACAACAGTCACCATGCGCACTTTCCTCCATGGGAGTAATGTCTCAATCAATTTACGCTTTGATCGTTCCCTGGAAGACCTGTAGTAGTTTCCGATGCACATCTGGGGGCATTCTGTAATCTGTGGACAATGAGAGTGTTAATGAAACTCAGAAATTGCATCAGTATTGAATACAACATGCACCATGATGACTTTTCTCCATGGGAGTAATGTCTCAAACAGTCTACGTTTCAATCGTTCCCTGCAAGACCAGTAGTAGTTTCCGATGCACATCTGGACACATTCTGTACTCTGTGGACTATCAAAGTGTTACTGAAACACAGAAATTGCATCCTGATTTAATACAAAAGTCACCATGAGCACTTTCCCACAAGGGAGTAATGTCTCAAACAGTCTACGCTTTGACCGTTCCCTGCAAGACCAGTAGTAGTTTCCGATGCACATCTGGAGGCATTCTGTAATCTGTGGACTATCACAGTGTTGATGAAACACAGAAATTGCATCGGGAGTGAATACAAAAGTAGCCATGCACACTTATCTCCATAGGAGTAAAGTCTCAAACAGTTTACGCTTTGATCGTTCCCTGGAAGGCCAGTAGTAGATTCCGATGCCCATCTGGGGGCATTCTATAATCTGTGGACAATCAGAGTGTTGATGAAACACAGAAATTGCATAGGGATAGAATACAACAGTCGCCATGGGCACTTTCCTCCATGGGAGTAAGGTCTCAAACAGTCTACGCTTTGATCGTTCCCTGGAACACCAATAGTAGCATCCGATGCACATCCGGAGGCATTCTGTAATCTGTGGACTATCAGAGTGTTGTTGAAACACAGAAATTGCATCGGTATTGTATACAACAGTCACCTTGCGCACTTTCGTATATGGGAGTAATGTCTCAAAAAGTCTACGCTTTGATCGTTCCCTGAAAGACCAGTAGTAGTTTCCGATGCACATCTGGGGGTATACCGTAATCTGTGGAACATCAGAGTGTTGACGAAACACAGAGATTGCATCGGGGTTGAATACAACAGTCACCATGCGCACTTTCCTCCATGGGAGTAATGTCTCTAACAGTCTACGATTTGATCGTTCCCTGGAAGACCAGTAGTAGTTTCCGATGCACATCTGGAGGCATTCTGTAATCTGTGGACTATCAGAGTGTTGATGAAACCCTGAAATTGCATCGGGATTGAATACAAGAGTAACCATGCGCCCTTTCCTCCATGGGAGTAATGTCTCAAACAGTTTACGCTTTGATCGTTCCCTGGAAGGCCAGTAGTAGTTTCCGATGCACATCTGGGGGCATTCTATAATCTGTGGACAATCGGAGTGTTGATGAAACACAGAAATTGCATCGGGTTGAATACAACAGTCACCATGTACACTTTCCTCCATGGGAGTAATGTCTCAAACAGTTTACGCTTTGATCTTTCCCAGGAAGTCCAGTAGTAGTTTCCGATTCACATCTGGAGGCATTCTGTAATCTGTGGACTATCACAGTGTTGATGAAACACAGAAATTGCATCGGGATTGAATACAACAGTCATCATGCGCATTTTCCTCGATGGGAGTTATGTCTCAAACAGTCTACGCATTGATCGTTCCCTGGAAGAACAGTAGTAGTTTCCGATGCACATCTGGAGGGACTCGGTAATCTGTAAACTATCAGAGTGTTGTTCAAACACAGAAATTGCATCGGGATTGAATACAACATTCACCATGCGCACTTTCCGCCATGGAAGTAATGTCTCAAAGAGTCTACGCTTTGATCGTTCCCTGGAAGACCAGTAGTAGTTTCCAATGCACATCAGGAGGCATTCTGTAATCTGTGGACAATCTGAGTGTTGATGAAACACAGAAATTGCATCGTGATTGAATACAACAGTCACCATGCGCACTTTCCTCCATGGGAGTAATGTCTCAATCAATTTACGCTTTGATCGTTCCCTGGAAGACCAGTAGTAGTTTCCGATGCAAATCTGGTGTCATTCTGTAATCTTTGCACTATCAGAGTGTTGATGAAACACAGAAATTGCATCGGTATTGAATACAACAGTCACCATGCGCACTTTCCTATATGGGAGTAATGTCTCAAAAAGTCTACGCTTTGATCGTTCCCTGTAAGACCAGTAGTAGTTTCCGATGCACATCTGGACACATTCTGTGTTCTGTGGACTATCAAAGTGTTACTGAAACACAGAAATTGCATCCTGATTTAATAAAAAAGTCACCATGAGCACTTTCCCACAAGGGAGTAATGTCTCAAACAGTCTACGCTTTGACCGTTCCCTGCAAGACCAGTAGTAGTTTCCGATGCACATCTGGAGGCATTCTGTAATCTGTGGACTATCACAGTGTTGATGAAACACAGAAATTGCATCGGGATTGAATACAAAAGTAGCCAAGCACACTTATCTCCATAGGAGTAAAGTCTCAAACAGTTTACGCTTTGATCGTTCCCTGGAAGGCCAGTAGTAGATTCCGATGCCCATCTGGGGGTATTCTATAATCTGTGGACAATCAGAGTGTTGATGAAACACAGAAATTGCATCGGGATAGAATACAACAGTCACCATGGGCACTTTCCTCCATGGGATTAATGTCTCAAACAGTCAACGCTTTGATCGTTCCCTGGAAGACCAGTAGTAGTTTAAGGTGCATATCTGGAAGCATTCTGGAATCTGTTGGCTATCAGAGTGTTGCTGAAATACAGAAATTGAATCGGAATTTAATACAACACTCACCATGCGCACTTTCCTCCATGGGAGTAATGTCAAAAACAGTCTGCGCTTTGATCGTTCCCTGGAAGACCAGTAGTAGTTTCCGATGCACATCTGGAGGCATTCTGTAATCTGTGGACTATCAGAGTGTTGATGAAACACTGAAATTGCATCGGGATTGAATACAACAGTAACCATGCGCCCTTTCCTCCATGGGATTAATGTCTCAAACAGTCAACGCTTTGATCGTTCCCTGGAAGACCAGTAGTAGTTTAAGGTGCATATCTGGAAGCATTCTGGCATCTGTTGGCTATCAGAGTGTTGCTGAAATACGGAAATTGAATCGGAATTTAATACAACACTCACCATGCGCACTTTCCTCCATGGGAGTAATGTCTCAAACAGTCAACGCTTTGATCGTTCCCTGGAAGACCAGTAGTAGTTTAAGATGCATATCTGGAAGCATTCTGGAATCTGTTGGCTATCAGAGTGTTGCTGAAATACAGAAATTGAATCGGAATTTAATACAACACTCACCATGCGCACTTTCCTCCGTGGGAGTAATGTCAAAAACATTCTACGCTTTGATCGTTCCCTGGAAGACCAGTAGTAGTATCCGAAGCACATCTGGAGGCATTGTATAATCTGTGGACTATCAGAGTGTTGTTGAAACACAGAAATTGCATCGGGATTGAATACAACAGTCACCATGCGCACTTTCCTATGTGGGAGTAATGTCTCAAACAGTCTACGCTTTGATCGTCCCTGGAACTCCAGTAGTAGTTTCCGATGCACATCTGGAGGCATTCTGTAATCTGTGGACTATCAGAGTGTTATGAAACACAGAAATTGCATCGGGATTGAATACAACAGACACCATGCGCAATTTTCCTCAATGGGAGTAATGTCTCAAACAGTCTACGTTTTGATCGTTCCCTGGAAGACCAGTAGTAGTTTCCGATGCACATCTGGTGTCATTCTGTAATCTTTGCACTATCAGAGTGTTGATGAAACCCAGAAATTGCATCGGTATTGAATACAACAGTCACCATGCGCACTTTCCTATATGGGAGTAATGTCTCAAAAAGTCTACGCTTTGATCGTTCCCTGTAAGACCAGTAGTAGTTTCCGATGCACATCTGGAGGGATTCGGTAATCTGTAAACTATCAGAGTGTTGTTCAAACACAGAAATTGCATCGGGTTTGAATACAACATTCACCATGCGCACTTTCCGCCATGGAAGTAATGTCTCAAAGAGTCTACGCTTTGATCGTTCCCTGGAAGACCAGTAGTAGTTTCCAATGCACATCAGGAGAAATTCCGTAATCTGTGGACAATCTGAGTGTTGATGAAACACAGAAATTGCATCGTGATTGAATACAACAGTCACCATGCGCACTTTCCTCCATGGGAGTAATGTCTCAATCAATTTACGCTTTGATCGTTCCCTGGAAGACCAGTAGTAGTTTCCGATGCACATCTGGGGGCATTCTGTAATCTGTGGACAATGAGAGTGTTAATGAAACTCAGAAATTGCATCAGTATTGAATACAACATGCACCATGATGACTTTTCTCCATGGGAGTAATGTCTCAAACAGTCTACGTTTCAATCGTTCCCTGCAAGACCAGTAGTAGTTTCCGATGCACATCTGGACACATTCTGTACTCTGTGGACTATCAAAGTGTTACTGAAACACAGAAATTGCATCCTGATTTAATACAAAAGTCACCATGAGCACTTTCCCACAAGTGAGTAATGTCTCAAACAGTCTACGCTTTGACCGTTCCCTGCAAGACCAGTAGTAGTTTCCGATGCACACCTGGAGGCATTCTGTAATCTGTGGACTATCACAGTGTTGATGAAACACAGAAATTGCATCGGGAGTGAATACAAAAGTAGCCATGCACACTTATCTCCATAGGAGTAAAGTCTCAAACAGTTTACGCTTTGATCGTTCCCTGGAAGGCCAGTAGTAGATTCCGATGCCCATCTGGGGGCATTCTATAATCTGTGGACAATCAGAGTGTTGATGAAACACAGAAATTGCATCGGGATAGAATACAACAGTCGCCATGGGCACTTTCCTCCATGGGAGTAATGTCTCAAACAGTCTACGCTTTGATCGTTCCCTGGAACACCAATAGTAGCTTCCGATGCACATCCGGAGGCATTCTGTAATCTGTGGACTATCAGAGTGTTGTTGAAACACAGAAATTGCATCGGTATTGTATACAACAGTCACCTTGCGCACTTTCGTATATGGGAGTAATGTCTCAAAAAGTCTACGCTTTGATCGTTCCCTGAAAGAACAGTAGTAGTTTCCGATGCACATCTGGGGGTATACCGTAATCTGTGGAACATCAGAGTGTTGACGAAACACAGAGATTGCATCGGGGTTGAATACAACAGTCACCATGCGCACTTTCCTCCATGGGAGTAATGTCTCTAACAGTCTACGATTTGATCGTTCCCTGGAAGACCAGTAGTAGTTTCCGATGCACATCTGGAGGCATTCTGTAATCTGTGGACTATCAGAGTGTTGATGAAACCCTGAAATTGCATCGGGATTGAATACAACAGTAACCATGCGCCCTTTCCTCCATGGGAGTAATGTCTCAAACAGTTTACGCTTTGATCGTTCCCTGGAAGGCCAGTAGTAGTTTCCGATGCACGTCTGGGGGCATTCTATAATCTGTGGACAATCGGAGTGTTGATGAACCACAGAAATTGCATCGGGTTGAATACAACAGTCACCATGTACACTTTCCTCCATGGGAGTAATGTCTCAAACAGTTTACGCTTTGATCTTTCCCAGGAAGACCAGTAGTAGTTTCCGATTCACATCTGGAGGCATTCTGTAATCTGTGGACTATCACAGTGTTGATGAAACACAGAAATTGCATCGGGATTGAATACAACAGTCATCATGCGCATTTTCCTCGATGGGAGTTATGTCTCAAACAGTCTACGCATTGATCGTTCCCTGGAAGAACAGTAGTAGTTTCCGATGCACATCTGGAGGGACTCGGTAATCTGTAAACTATCAGAGTGTTGTTCAAACACAGAAATTGCATCGGGATTGAATACAACATTCACCATGCGCACTTTCCGCCATGGAAGTAATGTCTCAAAGAGTCTACGCTTTGATCGTTCCCTGGAAGACCAGTAGTAGTTTCCAATGCACATCAGGAGGCATTCTGTAATCTGTGGACAATCTGAGTGTTGATGAAACACAGAAATTGCATCGTGATTGAATACAACAGTCACCATGCGCACTTTCCTCCATGGGAGTAATGTCTCAATCAATTTACGCTTTGATCGTTCCCTGGAAGACCAGTAGTAGTTTCCGATGCAAATCTGGTGTCATTCTGTAATCTTTGCACTATCAGAGTGTTGATGAAACACAGAAATTGCATCGGTATTGAATACAACAGTCACCATGCGCACTTTCCTATATGGGAGTAATGTCTCAAAATGTCTACGCTTTGATCGTTCCCTGTAAGACCAGTAGTAGTTTCCGATGCACATCTGGACACATTCTGTGTTCTGTGGACTATCAAAGTGTTACTGAAACACAGAAATTGCATCCTGATTTAATAAAAAAGTCACCATGAGCACTTTCCCACAAGGGAGTAATGTCTCAAACAGTCTACGCTTTGACCGTTCCCTGCAAGACCAGTAGTAGTTTCCGATGCACATCTGGAGGCATTCTGTAATCTGTGGACTATCACAGTGTTGATGAAACACAGAAATTGCATCGGGATTGAATACAAAAGTAGCCAAGCACACTTATCTCCATAGGAGTAAAGTCTCAAACAGTTTACGCTTTGATCGTTCCCTGGAAGGCCAGTAGTAGATTCCGATGCCCATCTGGGGGCATTCTATAATCTGTGGACAATCAGAGTGTTGATGAAACACAGAAATTGCATCGGGATAGAATACAACAGTCACCATGGGCACTTTCCTGCATGGGATTAATGTCTCAAACAGTCAACGCTTTGATCGTTCCCTGGAAGACCAGTAGTAGTTTAAGGTGCATATCTGGAAGCATTCTGGAATCTGTTGGCTATCAGAGTGTTGCTGAAATACAGAAATTGAATCGGAATTTAATACAACACTCACCATGCGCACTTTCCTCCATGGGAGTAATGTCAAAAACAGTCAACGCTTTGATCGTTCCCTGGAAGACCAGTAGTAGTATCCGAAGCACATCTGGAGGCATTGTATAATCTGTGGACTATCAGAGTGTTGTTGAAACACAGAAATTGCATCGGGATTGAATACAACAGTCACCATGAGCACTTTCCTATGTGGGAGTAATGTCTCAAACAGTCTACGCTTTGATCGTCCCTGGAACTCCAGTAGTAGTTTCCGATGCACATCTGGAGGCATTCTGTAATCTGTGGACTATCAGAGTGTTATGAAACACAGAAATTGCATCGGGATTGAATACAACAGACACCATGCGCAATTTTCCTCAATGGGAGTAATGTCTCAAACAGTCTACGTTTTGATCGTTCCCTGGAAGACCAGTAGTAGTTTCCGATGCACATCTGGTGTCATTCTGTAATCTTTGCACTATCAGAGTGTTGATGAAACCCAGAAATTGCATCGGTATTGAATACAACAGTCACCATGCGCACTTTCCTATATGGGAGTAATGTCTCAAAAAGTCTACGCTTTGATCGCTCCCTGTAAGACCAGTAGTAGTTTCCGATGCACATCTGGAGGGATTCGGTAATCTGTAAACTATCAGAGTGTTGTTCAAACACAGAAATTGCATCGGGTTTGAATACAACATTCACCATGCGCACTTTCCGCCATGGAAGTAATGTCTCAAAGAGTCTACGCTTTGATCGTTCCCTGGAAGACCAGTAGTAGTTTCCAATGCACATCAGGAGGCATTCTGTAATCTGTGGACAATCTGAGTGTTGATGAAACACAGAAATTGCATCGTGATTGAATACAACAGTCACCATGCGCACTTTCCTCCATGGGAGTAATGTCTCAATCAATTTACGCTTTGATCGTTCCCTGGAAGACCTGTAGTAGTTTCCGATGCACATCTGGGGGCATTCTGTAATCTGTGGACAATGAGAGTGTTAATGAAACTCAGAAATTGCATCAGTATTGAATACAACATGCACCATGATGACTTTTCTCCATGGGAGTAATGTCTCAAACAGTCTACGTTTCAATCGTTCCCTGCAAGACCAGTAGTAGTTTCCGATGCACATCTGGACACATTCTGTACTCTGTGGACTATCAAAGTGTTACTGAAACACAGAAATTGCATCCTGATTTAATACAAAAGTCACCATGAGCACTTTCCCACAAGGGAGTAATGTCTCAAACAGTCTACGCTTTGACCGTTCCCTGCAAGACCAGTAGTAGTTTCCGATGCACATCTGGAGGCATTCTGTAATCTGTGGACAATCAGAGTGTTGATGAAACACAGAAATTGCATCGGGATAGAATACAACAGTCGCCATGGGCACTTTCCTCCATGGGAGTAATGTCTCAAACAGTCTACGCTTTGATCGTTCCCTGGAACACCAATAGTAGCATCCGATGCACATCCGGAGGCATTCTGTAATCTGTGGACTATCAGAGTGTTGTTGAAACACAGAAATTGCATCGGTATTGTATACAACAGTCACCTTGCGCACTTTCGTATATGGGAGTAATGTCTCAAAAAGTCTACGCTTTGATCGTTCCCTGAAAGACCAGTAGTAGTTTCCGATGCACATCTGGGGGTATACCGTAATCTGTGGAACATCAGAGTGTTGACGAAACACAGAGATTGCATCGGGGTTGAATACAACAGTCACCATGCGCACTTTCCTCCATGGGAGTAATGTCTCTAACAGTCTACGATTTGATCGTTCCCTGGAAGACCAGTAGTAGTTTCCGATGCACATCTGGAGGCATTCTGTAATCTGTGGACTATCAGAGTGTTGATGAAACCCTGAAATTGCATCGGGATTGAATACAACAGTAACCATGCGCCCTTTCCTCCATGGGAGTAATGTCTCAAACAGTTTACGCTTTGATCGTTCCCTGGAAGGCCAGTAGTAGTTTCCGATGCACATCTGGGGGCATTCTATAATCTGTGGACAATCGGAGTGTTGATGAAACACAGAAATTGCATCGGGTTGAATACAACAGTCACCATGTACACTTTCCTCCATGGGAGTAATGTCTCAAACAGTTTACGCTTTGATCTTTCCCAGGAAGTCCAGTAGTAGTTTCCGATTCACATCTGGAGGCATTCTGTAATCTGTGGACTATCACAGTGTTGATGAAACACAGAAATTGCATCGGGATTGAATACAACAGTCATCATGCGCATTTTCCTCGATGGGAGTTATGTCTCAAACAGTCTACGCATTGATCGTTCCCTGGAAGAACAGTAGTAGTTTCCGATGCACATCTGGAGGGACTCGGTAATCTGTAAACTATCAGAGTGTTGTTCAAACACAGAAATTGCATCGGGATTGAATACAACATTCACCATGCGCACTTTCCGCCATGGAAGTAATGTCTCAAAGAGTCTACGCTTTGATCGTTCCCTGGAAGACCAGTAGTAGTTTCCAATGCACATCAGGAGGCATTCTGTAATCTGTGGACAATCAGAGTGTTGATGAAACACAGAAATTGCATCGGGATAGAATACAACAGTCACCATGGGCACTTTCCTCCATGGGATTAATGTCTCAAACAGTCAACGCTTTGATCGTTCCCTGGAAGACCAGTAGTAGTTTAAGGTGCATATCTGGAAGCATTCTGGAATCTGTTGGCTATCAGAGTGTTGCTGAAATACAGAAATTGAATCGGAATTTAATACAACACTCACCATGCGCACTTTCCTCCATGGGAGTAATGTCAAAAACAGTCTGCGCTTTGATCGTTCCCTGGAAGACCAGTAGTAGTTTCCGATGCACATCTGGAGGCATTCTGTAATCTGTGGACTATCAGAGTGTTGATGAAACACTGAAATTGCATCGGGATTGAATACAACAGTAACCATGCGCCCTTTCCTCCATGGGATTAATGTCTCAAACAGTCAACGCTTTGATCGTTCCCTGGAAGACCAGTAGTAGTTTAAGGTGCATATCTGGAAGCATTCTGGCATCTGTTGGCTATCAGAGTGTTGCTGAAATACGGAAATTGAATCGGAATTTAATACAACACTCACCATGCGCACTTTCCTCCATGGGAGTAATGTCAAAAACAGTCTACGCTTTGATCGTTCCCTGGAAGACCAGTAGTAGTATCCGAAGCACATCTGGAGGCATTGTATAATCTGTGGACTATCAGAGTGTTGTTGAAACACAGAAATTGCATCGGGATTGAATACAACAGTCACCATGCGCACTTTCCTATGTGGGAGTAATGTCTCAAACAGTCTACGCTTTGATCGTTCCCTGGAACTCCAGTAGTAGTTTCCGATGCACATCTGGACACATTCTGTACTCTGTGGACTATCAAAGTGTTACTGAAACACAGAAATTGCATCCTGATTTAATACAAAAGTCACCATGAGCACTTTCCCACAAGGGAGTAATGTCTCAAACAGTCTACGCTTTGACCGTTCCCTGCAAGACCAGTAGTAGTTTCCGATGCACATCTGGAGGCATTCTGTAATCTGTGGACTATCACAGTGTTGATGAAACACAGAAATTGCATCGGGAGTGAATACAAAAGTAGCCATGCACACTTATCTCCATAGGAGTAAAGTCTCAAACAGTTTACGCTTTGATCGTTCCCTGGAAGGCCAGTAATAGATTCCGATGCCCATCTGGGGGCATTCTATAATCTGTGGACAATCAGAGTGTTGATGAAACACAGAAATTGCATCGGGATAGAATACAACAGTCGCCATGGGCACTTTCCTCCATGGGAGTAATGTCTCAAACAGTCTACGCTTTGATCGTTCCCTGGAACACCAATAGTAGCATCCGATGCACATCCGGAGGCATTCTGTAATCTGTGGACTATCAGAGTGTTGTTGAAACACAGAAATTGCATCGGTATTGTATACAACAGTCACCTTGCGCACTTTCGTATATGGGAGTAATGTCTCAAAAAGTCTACGCTTTGATCGTTCCCTGAAAGACCAGTAGTAGTTTCCGATGCACATCTGGGGGTATACCGTAATCTGTGGAACATCAGAGTGTTGACGAAACACAGAGATTGCATCGGGGTTGAATACAACAGTCACCATGCGCACTTTCCTCCATGGGAGTAATGTCTCTAACAGTCTACGATTTGATCGTTCCCTGGAAGACCAGTAGTAGTTTCCGATGCACATCTGGAGGCATTCTGTAATCTGTGGACTATCAGAGTGTTGATGAAACCCTGAAATTGCATCGGGATTGAATACAACAGTAACCATGCGCCCTTTCCTCCATGGGAGTAATGTCTCAAACAGTTTACGCTTTGATCGTTCCCTGGAAGGCCAGTAGTAGTTTCCGATGCACATCTGGGGGCATTCTATAATCTGTGGACAATCGGAGTGTTGATGAAACACAGAAATTGCATCGGGTTGAATACAACAGTCACCATGTACACTTTCCTCCATGGGAGTAATGTCTCAAACAGTTTACGCTTTGATCTTTCCCAGGAAGACCAGTAGTAGTTTCCGATTCACATCTGGAGGCATTCTGTAATCTGTGGACTATCACAGTGTTGATGAAACACAGAAATTGCATCGGGATTGAATACAACAGTCATCATGCGCATTTTCCTCGATGGGAGTTATGTCTCAAACAGTCTACGCATTGATCGTTCCCTGGAAGAACAGTAGTAGTTTCCGATGCACATCTGGAGGGACTCGGTAATCTGTAAACTATCAGAGTGTTGTTCAAACACAGAAATTGCATCGGGATTGAATACAACATTCACCATGCGCACTTTCCGCCATGGAAGTAATGTCTCAAAGAGTCTACGCTTTGATCGTTCCCTGGAAGACCAGTAGTAGTTTCCAATGCACATCAGGAGGCATTCTGTAATCTGTGGACAATCTGAGTGTTGATGAAACACAGAAATTCCATCGTGATTGAATACAACAGTCACCATGCGCACTTTCCTCCATGGGAGTAATGTCTCAATCAATTTACGCTTTGATCGTTCCCTGGAAGACCAGTAGTAGTTTCCGATGCAAATCTGGTGTCATTCTGTAATCTTTGCACTATCAGAGTGTTGATGAAACACAGAAATTGCATCGGTATTGAATACAACAGTCACCATGCGCACTTTCCTATATGGGAGTAATGTCTCAAAAAGTCTACGCTTTGATCGTTCCCTGTAAGACCAGTAGTAGTTTCCGATGCACATCTGGACACATTCTGTGTTCTGTGGACTATCAAAGTGTTACTGAAACACAGAAATTGCATCCTGATTTAATAAAAAAGTCACCATGAGCACTTTCCCACAAGGGAGTAATGTCTCAAACAGTCTACGCTTTGACCGTTCCCTGCAAGACCAGTAGTAGTTTCCGATGCACATCTGGAGGCATTCTGTAATCTGTGGACAATCAGAGTGTTGATGAAACACAGAAATTGCATCGGGATAGAATACAACAGTCACCATGGGCACTTTCCTCCATGGGATTAATGTCTCAAACAGTCAACGCTTTGATCGTTCCCTGGAAGACCAGTAGTAGTTTAAGGTGCATATCTGGAAGCATTCTGGAATCTGTTGGCTATCAGAGTGTTGCTGAAATACAGAAATTGAATCGGAATTTAATACAACACTCACCATGCGCACTTTCCTCCATGGGAGTAATGTCAAAAACAGTCTGCGCTTTGATCGTTCCCTGGAAGACCAGTAGTAGTTTCCGATGCACATCTGGAGGCATTCTGTAATCTGTGGACTATCAGAGTGTTGATGAAACACTGAAATTGCATCGGGATTGAATACAACAGTAACCATGCGCCCTTTCCTCCATGGGATTAATGTCTCAAACAGTCAACGCTTTGATCGTTCCCTGGAAGACCAGTAGTAGTTTAAGGTGCATATCTGGAAGCATTCTGGAATCTGTTGGCTATCAGAGTGTTGCTGAAATACGGAAATTGAATCGGAATTTAATACAACACTCACCATGCGCACTTTCCTCCATGGGAGTAATGTCAAAAACAGTCTACGCTTTGATCGTTCCCTGGAAGACCAGTAGTAGTATCCGAAGCACATCTGGAGGCATTGTATAATCTGTGGACTATCAGAGTGTTGTTGAAACACAGAAATTGCATCGGGATTGAATACAACAGTCACCATGCGCACATTCCTATGTGGGAGTAATGTCTCAAACAGTCTACGCTTTGATCGTTCCCTGGAACTCCAGTAGTAGTTTCCGATGCACATCTGGAGGCATTCTGTAATCTGTGGACTATCGGAGTGTTATGAAACACAGAAATTGCATCGGGATTGAATACAACAGTCACCATGCGCAATTTTCCTCAATGGGAGTAATGTCTCAAACAGTCTACGTTTTGATCGTTCCCTGGAAGACCAGTAGTAGTTTCCGATGCACATCTGGTGTCATTCTGTAATCTTTGCACTATCAGAGTGTTGATGAAACCCAGAAATTGCATCGGTATTGAATACAACAGTCACCATGCGCTCTTTCCTATATGGGAGTAATGTCTCAAAAAGTCTACGCTTTGATCGTTCCCTGTAAGACCAGTAGTAGTTTCCGATGCACATCTGGAGGCATTCTGTAATCTGTGGACTATCACAGTGTTGATGAAACACAGAAATTGCATCGGGATTGAATACAAGAGTCATCATGCGCATTTTCCTCTATGGGAGTTATGTCTCAAACAGTCTACGCATTGATCGTTCCCTGGAAGAACAGTAGTAGTTTTCGATGCACATCTGGAGGGATTCGGTAATCTGTAAACTATCAGAGTGTTGTTCAAACACAGAAATTGCATCGGGTTTGAATACAACATTCACCATGCGCACTTTCCGCCATGGAAGTAATGTCTCAAAGAGTCTACGCTTTGATCGTTCCCTGGAAGACCAGTAGTAGTTTCCAATGCACATCAGGAGGCATTCTGTAATCTGTGGACAATCTGAGTGTTGATGAAACACAGAAATTGCATCGTGATTGAATACAACAGTCACCATGCGCACTTTCCTCCATGGGAGTAATGTCTCAATCAATTTACGCTTTGATCGTTCCCTGGAAGACCTGTAGTAGTTTCCGATGCACATCTGGGGGCATTCTGTAATCTGTGGACAATGAGAGTGTTAATGAAACCCAGAAATTGCATCAGTATTGAATACAACATGCACCATGATGACTTTTCTCCATGGGAGTAATGTCTCAAACAGTCTACGTTTCAATCGTTCCCTGCAAGACCAGTAGTAGTTTCCGATGCACATCTGGACACATTCTGTACTCTGTGGACTATCAAAGTGTTACTGAAACACAGAAATTGCATCCTGAGTTAATACAAAAGTCACCATGAGCACTTTCCCACAAGGGAGTAATGTCTCAAACAGTCTACGCTTTGACCGTTCCCTGCAAGACCAGTAGTAGTTTCCGATGCACATCTGGAGGCACTCTGTAATCTGTGGACTATCACAGTGTTGATGAAACACAGAAATTGCATCGGGAGTGAATACAAAAGTAGCCATGCACACTTATCTCCATAGGAGTAAAGTCTCAAACAGTTTACGCTTTGATCGTTCCCTGGAAGGCCAGTAGTAGATTCCGATGCCCATCTGGGGGCATTCTATAATCTGTGGACAATCAGAGTGTTGATGAAACACAGATATTGCATCGGGATAGAATACAACAGTCGCCATGGGCACTTTCCTCCATGGAAGTAATGTCTCAAACAGTCTACGCTTTGATCGTTCCCTGGAACACCAATAGTAGCATCCGATGCACATCCGGAGGCATTCTGTAATCTGTGGACTATCAGAGTGTTGTTGAAACACAGAAATTGCATCGGTATTGTATACAACAGTCACCTTGCGCACTTTCGTATATGGGAGTAATGTCTCAAAAAGTCTACGCTTTGATCGTTCCCTGAAAGACCAGTAGTAGTTTCCGATGCACATCTGGGGGTATACCGTAATCTGTGGAACATCAGAGTGTTGACGAAACACAGAGATTGCATCGGGGTTGAATACAACAGTCACCATGCGCACTTTCCTCCATGGGAGTAATGTCTCTAACAGTCTACGATTTGATCGTTCCCTGGAAGACCAGTAGTAGTTTCCGATGCACATCTGGAGGCATTCTGTAATCTGTGGACTATCAGAGTGTTGATGAAACCCTGAAATTGCATCGGGATTGAATACAACAGTAACCATGCGCCCTTTCCTCCATGGGAGTAATGTCTCAAACAGTTTACGCTTGGATCGTTCCCTGGAAGGCCAGTAGTAGTTTCCGATGCACATCTGGGGGCATTCTATAATCTGTGGACAATCGGAGTGTTGATGAAACACAGAAATTGCATCGGGTTGAATACAACA
Source organism: Schistocerca gregaria (assembly GCF_023897955.1). Classification (NCBI taxonomy): domain Eukaryota; kingdom Metazoa; phylum Arthropoda; class Insecta; order Orthoptera; family Acrididae; genus Schistocerca; species Schistocerca gregaria. The sequence continues at coordinate 4,580,510 of NW_026061720.1, read as the reverse complement.
GTCACCATGTACACTTTCCTCCATGGGAGTAATGTCTCAAACAGTTTACGCTTTGATCTTTCCCAGGAAGACCAGTAGTAGTTTCCGATTCACATCTGGAGGCATTCTGTAATCTGTGGACTATCACAGTGTTGATGAAACACAGAAATTGCATCGGGATTGAATACAACAGTCATCATGCGCATTTTCCTCGATGGGAGTTATGTCTCAAACAGTCTACGCATTGATCGTTCCCTGGAAGAACAGTAGTAGTTTCCGATGCACATCTGGAGGGACTCGGTAATCTGTAAACTATCAGAGTGTTGTTCAAACACAGAAATTGCATCGGGATTGAATACAACAGTAACCATGCGCCCTTTCCTCCATGGGAGTAATGTCTCAAACAGTTTACGCTTTGATCGTTCCCTGGAAGGCCAGTAGTAGTTTCCGATGCACATCTGGGGGCATTCTATAATCTGTGGACAATCGGAGTGTTGATGAAACACAGAAATTGCATCGGGTTGAATACAACAGTCACCATGTACACTTTCCTCCATGGGAGTAATGTCTCAAACAGTTTACGCTTTGATCTTTCCCAGGAAGACCAGTAGTAGTTTCCGATTCACATCTGGAGGCATTCTGTAATCTGTGGACTATCACAGTGTTGATGAAACACAGAAATTGCATCGGGATTGAATACAACATTCACCATGCGCACTTTCCGCCATGGAAGTAATGTCTCAAAGAGTCTACGCTTTGATCGTTCCCTGGAAGACCAGTAGTAGTTTCCAATGCACATCAGGAGGCATTCTGTAATCTGTGGACAATCTGAGTGTTGATGAAACACAGAAATTGCATCGTGATTGAATACAACAGTCACCATGCGCACTTTCCTCCATGGGAGTAATGTCTCAATCAATTTACGCTTTGATCGTTCCCTGGAAGACCAGTAGTAGTTTCCGATGCAAATCTGGTGTCATTCTGTAATCTTTGCACTATCAGAGTGTTGATGAAACACAGAAATTGCATCGGTATTGAATACAACAGTCACCATGCGCACTTTCCTATATGGGAGTAATGTCTCAAAAAGTCTACGCTTTGATCGTTCCCTGTAAGACCAGTAGTAGTTTCCGATGCACATCTGGACACATTCTGTGTTCTGTGGACTATCAAAGTGTTACTGAAACACAGAAATTGCATCCTGATTTAATAAAAAAGTCACCATGAGCACTTTCCCACAAGGGAGTAATGTCTCAAACAGTCTACGCTTTGACCGTTCCCTGCAAGACCAGTAGTAGTTTCCGATGCACATCTGGAGGCATTCTGTAATCTGTGGACTATCACAGTGTTGATGAAACACAGAAATTGCATCGGGATTGAATACAAAAGTAGCCAAGCACACTTATCTCCATAGGAGTAAAGTCTCAAACAGTTTACGCTTTGATCGTTCCCTGGAAGGCCAGTAGTAGATTCCGATGCCCATCTGGGGGCATTCTGTAATCTGTGGACAATCAGAGTGTTGATGAAACACAGAAATTGCATCGGGATAGAATACAACAGTCACCATGGGCACTTTCCTCCATGGGATTAATGTCTCAAACAGTCAACGCTTTGATCGTTCCCTGGAAGACCAGTAGTAGTTTAAGGTGCATATCTGGAAGCATTCTGGAATCTGTTGGCTATCAGAGTGTTGCTGAAATACAGAAATTGAATCGGAATTTAATACAACACTCACCATGCGCACTTTCCTCCATGGGAGTAATGTCAAAAACAGTCTGCGCTTTGATCGTTCCCTGGAAGACCAGTAGTAGTTTCCGATGCACATCTGGAGGCATTCTGTAATCTGTGGACTATCAGAGTGTTGATGAAACACTGAAATTGCATCGGGATTGAATACAACAGTAACCATGCGCCCTTTCCTCCATGGGATTAATGTCTCAAACAGTCAACGCTTTGATCGTTCCTGGAAGACCAGTAGTAGTTTAAGGTGCATATCTGGAAGCATTCTGGAATCTGTTGGCTATCAGAGTGTTGCTGAAATACGGAAATTGAATCGGAATTTAATACAACACTCACCATGCGCACTTTCCTCCATGGGAGTAATGTCAAAAACAGTCTACGCTTTGATCGTTCCCTGGAAGACCAGTAGTAGTATCCGAAGCACATCTGGAGGCATTGTATAATCTGTGGACTATCAGAGTGTTGTTGAAACACAGAAATTGCATCGGGATTGAATACAACAGTCACCATGCGCACTTCCCTATGTGGGAGTAATGTCTCAAACAGTCTACGCTTTGATCGTTCCCTGGAACTCCAGTAGTAGTTTCCGATGCACATCTGGAGGCATTCTGTAATCTGTGGACTATCGGAGTGTTATGAAACACAGAAATTGCATCGGGATTGAATACAACAGTCACCATGCGCAATTTTCCTCAATGGGAGTAATGTCTCAAACAGTCTACGTTTTGATCGTTCCCTGGAAGACCAGTAGTAGTTTCCGATGCACATCTGGTGTCATTCTGTAATCTTTGCACTATCAGAGTGTTGATGAAACCCAGAAATTGCATCGGGATTGAATACAACAGTCACCATGCGCACTTTCCTATATGGGAGTAATGTCTCAAAAAGTCTACGCTTTGATCGTTCCCTGTAAGACCAGTAGTAGTTTCCGATGCACATCTGGAGGCATTCTGTAATCTGTGGACTATCACAGTGTTGATGAAACACAGAAATTGCATCGGGATTGAATACAACAGTCATCATGCGCATTTTCCTCTATGGGAGTTATGTCTCAAACAGTCTACGCATTGATCGTTCCCTGGAAGAACAGTAGTAGTTTCCGATGCACATCTGGAGGGATTCGGTAATCTGTAAACTATCAGAGTGTTGTTCAAACACAGAAATTGCATCGGGATTGAATACAACAGTCACCATGCGCACTATCCGCCATGGAAGTAATGTCTCAAAGAGTCTACGCTTTGATCGTTCCCTGGAAGACCAGTAGTAGTTTCCAATGCACATCAGGAGGCATTCTGTAATCTGTGGACAATCTGAGTGTTGATGAAACACGGAAATTGCATCGTGATTGAATACAACAGTCACCATGCGCACTTTCCTCCATGGGAGTAATGTCTCAATCAATTTACGCTTTGATCGTTCCCTGGAAGACCAAAAGTAGTTTCCGATGCACATCTGGGGCATTCTGTAATCTGTGGACAATGAGAGTGTTAATGAAACTCAGAAATTGCATCAGTATTGAATACAACATGCACCATGATGACTTTTCTCCATGGGAGTAATGTCTCAAACAGTCTACGTTTCAATCTTTCCCTGCAAGACCAGTAGTAGTTTCCGATGCACATCTGGACACATTCTGTACTCTGTGGACTATCAAAGTGTTACTGAAACACAGAAATTGCATCCTGATTTAATACAAAAGTCACCATGAGCACTTTCCCACAAGGGAGTAATGTCTCAAACAGTCTACGCTTTGACCGTTCCCTGCAAGACCAGTAGTAGTTTCCGATGCACATCTGGAGGCATTCTGTAATCTGTGGACTATCACAGTGTTGATGAAACACAGAAATTGCATCGGGATTGAATACAAAAGTAGCCATGCACACTTATCTCCATAGGAGTAAAGTCTCAAACAGTTTACGCTTTGATCGTTCCCTGGAAGGCCAGTAGTAGATTCCGATTCCCATCTGGGGGCATTCTATAATCTGTGGACAATCAGAGTGTTGATGAAACACAGAAAATGCATCGGGATAGAATACAACAGTCACCATGGGCACTTTCCTCCATGGGATTAATGTCTCAAACAGTCAACGCTTTGATCGTTCCCTGGAAGACTAGTAGTAGTTTAAGGTGCATATCTGGAAGCATTCTGTAATCTGTTGGCTATCAGAGTGTTGATGAAATACAGAAATTGCGTCGGAATTTAATACAACACTACCATGCGCACTTTCCTCCATGGGAGTAATGTCAAAAACAGTCTACGCTTTGATCGTTCCCTGGAAGACCAGTAGTAGTATCCGAAGCACATCTGGACGGCATTGTATAATCTGTGGACTATCAGAGTGTTGTTGAAACACAGAAATTGCATCGGGATTGAATACAACAGTCACCATGCGCACTTTCCTATGTGGGAGTAATGTCTCAAACAGTCTACGCTTTGATCGTTCCCTGGAACTCCAGTAGTAGTTTCCGATGCACATCTGGAGGCATTCTGTAATCTGTGGACTATCAGAGTGTTATGAAACACAGAAATTGCATCAGGATTGAATACAACAGTCACCATGCGCAATTTTCCTCAATGGGAGTAATGTCTCAAACAGTCTACGTTTTGATCGTTCCCTGGAAGACCAGTAGTAGTTTCCGATGCACATCTGATGTCATTCTGTAATCTTTTCACTATCAGAGTGTTGATGAAACCCAGAAATTGCATCGGTATTGAATACAACAGTCACCATGCGCACTTTCCTATATGGGAGTAATGTCTCAAAAAGTCTACGCTTTGATCGTTCCCTGTAAGACCAGTAGTAGTTTCCGATGCACATCTGGATTGATACTGAAATCTGTGGAACATCAGAGTGTTGATGAAACACAGAAATTGCATCGGGATTGAGTACAACAGTCACATTGCGCACTTTCCTCCATGGGAGTAATGTCTCAAACAGTCTTCGATTTGATCGTTCACTGGAAGACCAGTAGTAGTTTCCGATGCACATCTGGAGGCATTCTGTAATCTGTGGACAATCAGAGTGTTGATGAAACACTGACATTGCATCGGGATTGAATACAACAGTAACCATGCCCACTTTCCTCCATGGGAGTAATGTCTCATACATTTTACGATTTGATCATTTCCTGGAAGGCTAGTAGTAGATTTCGATGGACATCTGGGGGCATTTTATAATCTGTGGACTATCAGAGTGTTGATGAAACACAGAAAATGCATCGGGATTGAATACAACATTCACCATGCGCACTATCCTCCATGGGAGTAATGTCTCAAACAGTTTACGCTTTGATCGTTCCCTGGAAGACCAGTAGCAGTTAGCGATGCACATCTTGAAGCATTCTGTAATCTGCAGACTATCAGAGTGTTGATGATACACAGAAATTGCGTCGGGATTGAATACAACATTCTCCACGCGCCTTTCCTCCATGGGAGTAATGTCACAAACAGTCTACGATTTGATCGTTCCCTGGAAGACCAATAGTAGTTCCCGATGCACATCTGGAGGCATACTGTAATCTGTGGAACATCAGAGTGTTGATGAAACACAGATAGTGCATCGGGATTGAATACAACAGTCCCCATGCGCACTTTCCTATATGGGAGTAATGTCTCAAAAAGTCTACGATTTTTATCGTTCCCTGAAAGACCAGTAGTAGTTTCCGATGCACATCTGGAGGCATTCTGTAATCTGTGTAGTATCAGAGTGTTGATGAAACACTGAAATTGCATCGGGATTGAATACAACAGTCACCATGCGCACTTTCCTCCATGGGAGTAATGCATTAATCAGTCTACGCTTTGATCGTTCCCTGCAAGACCAGTATTAGTTTCCGATGCACATCCGGAGGTATTCTGTAATCTGTGGACCTTCAAAGTGTTGATGAAACACAGAAATTGCATCCGGATTGAATACAACAGACATCATGCGCATTTTCCTCCATGGAAGTAGTGTCTCAAACTGTCTACGATTTGATCGTTCCCTGGAAGACCAGTAGTAGATTCCGATGCACATCTGGGGGCATTCTGTAATCTTTGGACTATCAGAGTGTTGATGATACACAGAAATTGCGTCGGGATTGAATACAACAGTCACCATGCACCTTTTCCTCCATGGGAGTAATGTCACAAACAGTCTACGCTTTAATCGTTCCCTGGAAGACCAATAGAAGTTTCCGATGCACATCCGGAGGCATACTGTAATCTGTGGAACAACAGAGTGTTGATGGAACACAGAAATTGCATCGGGATTGAATACAACAGTCACCATGCGCACTTTCCTCCATGGGAGGAATGTCAAAATCAGTCTACGCTTTGATCGTTCCCTGCAAGACTAGTATTAGTTTCCGATGCACATCCGGAGGTATTCTGTAATCTGTGGACCTTCAAAGTGTTGATGAAACACAGAAATTGCATCGGGATTGAATACAACAGACATCATGCGCATTTTCCTCCATGGAAGTAGTGTCTCAAACAGTCTACGCTTTGATCGTTCCCTGGAAGACCAGTAGTAGTTTCCGATGCACATCTGGAGGCATTCTGTAGTCTGTGGACTATCAGAGTGTTGATGAAACCCAGAAATTGCATCGGGATTGAAAACAACAGTCACCATGCGCACTTTCCTCCATGGGAGTAATGTCACAAACAGTCTACGCTTTGATCGTTCCCTGGAAGACCAGTAGTAGTTTCTGATGCACATCCGGAGGCATTCTGTAATCTGTGGACTATCAGAATGTTGTTGAAACACAGAAATTACATCGGTATTGAATACAACAGTTACCATGCGCACTTTCCTATATGGGAGTAATGTCTCAAAAAGTCTACGCTTTGATCGTTCCCTGAAAGACCAGTAGTAATTTCCGATGCACATTTGGATTGATACTGTAATCTGTGGAACATCAGAGTGTTGATGAAACACAGAAATTACATCGGGATTGAGTACAACAGTCACCATGCGCACTTTCCTCCATGGGAGTAATGTCTCAAACAGTTTACGATTTGATCGTTCACTGGAAGACCAGTAGTAATTTCCGATGCACATCTGGAGGCATTCTGTAATCTGTGAACAATCAGAGTGTTGATGAAACACTGACATTGCATCGGGATTGAATACAACAGTAACCATGCGCACTTTCCTCCATGGGAGTAATGTCTCATACATTTTACGCTTTGATCGTTCCCTGGAAGGCTAGTAGTAGATTCCGATGGATATCTGGGGGCATTCTATAATCTGTGGACTATCAGAGTTTTGATGAAACACAGAAATTGCATCGGGATTGAATACAACAGTCACCATGCACCTTTTCCTCCATGGGAGTAGTGTCACAAACAGTCTATGCTTTGATAGTTCCCTGGAAGACCAATAGTAGCTTCCGATGCACATCCGGAGGCATTCTGTAATCTGTTTACTATCAGAGTGTTGTTGAAACACAGAAATTGCATCGGTATTGTATACAACAGTCACCATGCGCACTTTCGTATATGGGAGTAATGTCTCAAAAAGTCTACGCTTTGATCGTTCCCTGAAAGACCAGTAGTAGTTTCCGATGCACATCTGGAGGCATACCGTAATCTGTGGAACATCAGAGTGTTGACGAAACCCAGAGATTGCATCGGGATTGAATAGAACAGTCACCATGCGCACTTTCCTCCATGGGAGTAATGTCTCAAACAGTCTACGATTTGATCGTTCCCTGGAAGACCAGTAGTAGTTTCCGATGCACATCTGGAGCCATTCTGTAATCTGTGGACTATCAGAGTGTTGATGAAACACAGAAATTGCATCGGGATTTAATACAACAGTCACCATGCGCACTTTCCTATGTGGGAGTAATGTCTCAAACAGTCTACGCTTTCATCGTTCCCTGGAACTCCAGTAGTAGTTTCCGATGCACATCTGGAGGCATTCTGTAATCTGTGGACTATCAGAGTGTTATGAAACACAGAAATTGCATCGGGATTGAATACAACAGTCACAATGCGCAATTTTCCTCAATGGGAGTAATGTCTCAAACAGTCTACGTTTTGATCGTTCCCTGGAGGACCAGTAGTAGTTTCCGATGCACATCTGGTGTCATTCTGTAATCTTTGCACTATCAGAGTGTTGATGAAACCCAGAAATTGCATCGGGATTGAAAACAACAGTCACCATGCGCACTTTCCTCCATGGGAGTAATGTCACAAACAGTCTACGCTTTGATCGTTCCCTGGAAGACCATTAGTAGTTTCCGATGCACATCTGGATTGATACTGAAATCTGTGGAACATCAGAGTGTTGATGAAACACAGAAATTGCATCGGGATTGAGTACAACAGTCACATTGCGCACTTTCCTCCATGGGAGTAATGTCTCAAACTGTCTTCGATTTGATCGTTCACTGGAAGACCAGTAGTAGTTTCCGATGCACATCTGGAGGAATTCTGTAATCTGCGGACAATCAGAGTGTTGATGAAACACTGACATTGCATCGGGATTGAATGCAACAGTAATCATACGCACTTTCCTCCATGGGAGTAATGTATCATACATGTTACGCTTTGATCGTTCCCTGGAAGGACAGTAGTAGATTCCGATGGACATCTGGGGGCATTCTATAATCTGTGGACTATCAGAGTGTTGATGAAACACAGAAAATGCATCGAGATTGAATACAACAGTCACCATGCGCACATTCCTCCATGGGAGTAATGTCTCAAACAGTTTACGCTTTGATCGTTCCCTGGAAGACCAGTAGCAGTTAGCGATGCACATCTGGAGGCATTCTGTAATCTGTGGACTATCAGAGTGTTGATGATACACAAAAATTGCGTCGGGATTGAATACAACAGTCTCCATGCGCCTTTTCCTCCATGGGAGTAATGTCTCAAACAGTCTACGATTTGATCGTTCCCTGGAAGACCAGTAGTAGTTTCCGATGCACATCTGGAGCCATTCTGTAATCTGTGGACTATCAGAGTGTTGTTGAAACACAGAAACTGCATCGGTATTGAATACAACAGTCACCATGCGCACTTTCCTATATGGGAGTAATGTCTCAAAAAGTCTACGCTTTGATCGTTCCCTGAAAGACCAGTAGTAGTTTCCGATGCACATCTGGAGGCATACTGTAATCTGTGGAACATCAGAGTGTTGATGAAACACAGAAATTGCATCGGGATTGAATACAACAGTCACCATGCGCACTTTCCTCCATGGGCGTAATGTCTCAATCAGTCTACGCTTTGATCGTTCCCTGCAAGACCAGTATTAGTTTCCGATGCACATCCGGAGGCATTCTGTAATCTGTGGACCTTCAAAGCGTTGATGAAAAACAGAAATTGCATCGGGATTGAATACAACAGACATCATGCGCATTTTCCTCCATGGCAGTAGTGTCTCAAACAGTCCACGCTTTGATCGTTCCCTGGAAGACCAGTAGTAGTTTCCGATGCACATCTGGAGGCATTCTGTAATCTGTGGACTATCAGAGTGTTGATGAAACCCAGAAATTGCATCGGGATTGAAAACAACAGTCACCATGCGCACTTTCCTCCATGGGAGTAATGTCACAATCAGTCTACGATTTGATCGTTCCCTGCACGACCAGTATTAGTTTCCGATGCACATCCGGAGGCATTCTGTAATCTGTGGACTATCAGAGTGTTGTTGAAACACAGAATTTGCATCGGTATTGAATACAACATTCACCATGAGCACTTTCCTTCATGGGAGTAATGTTACAAACAGTCTACGCTTTGATCGTTAACTGGAAGACCAGTAGTAGTTTCTGAAGCACATCTGGAGGCATTCTATAATCTGTGGAATATCAGAGTGTTGTTGAAACACAGAAATTGCATCGGTATTGAATACAACAGTCACCATGCGCACTTTCCTATGTCGGAGTAAAGTCTCAAAGAGTCTACGCTTTGATCGTTTCCTGGAAGACCAGTAGTAGTTTACGATGCACATCTGGGAGCATTATGTAATCTGTGGACTTTCAAAGTGTTGATGAAACATAGAAATTGCATTCGGATTGAATACAACAGTCACCAAGCGCACTTTCCTCCATGGGAGTAATGTCTCAAACAGTCTACGCTTTGATCGTTAGCTGGAAGACCAGTAGAAGTTTCCGATGCACATCTGGAGGCATACTGTAATCTGTGGAACATCAGAGTGTTGATGAAACACAGATATTGCATCGGGATTGAATACAATAGTCACCATGCCCACTTTCCTACATGGGAGTAATGTCTCAAAAAGTCTACGATTTTATCGTTCCCTGAAAGACCAGTAGTAGTTTCCGATGCACATCTGGAGGCATTCTGTAATCTGTGTGGTATCAGAGTGTTGATGAAACACTGAAATTGTATCGGGATTGAATACAACATTAACCATGCGCACTTTCCTCCATGGGAGTAATGTCTCAAACATTTTACGCTTTGATCGTTCCCTGGAAGGCCAGTGTAGATTCCGATGCACATCTGGGGGCATTCTGTAATCTTTGGACTATCAGAGTGTTGATGATACACAGAAATTGCGTCGGGATTGAATAGAACAGTCACCATGCACCTTTTTCTCCATGGGAGTAATGTCACAAACAGTCTACGATTTGATCGTTCCCTGGAAGACCAATACTAGTTTCCGATGCACATCCGGAGGCATACTGTAATCTGTGGAACATCAGACTGTTGATGAAACACAGGAATTGCATCGGGATTGAATACAACAGTCACCATGCGCACTTTCCTCCATGGGAGTAAAGTCTCAATCAGTCTACACTTTGATCGTTCCCTGCAAGACCAGTATTAGTTTCCGATGCACATCCGGAGGTATTCTGTAATCTGTGGACCTTCAAAGTGTTGATGAAACACAGAAATTGCATCGGGATTGAATACAACAGACATCATGCGCATTTTCCTCCATGGAAGTAGTGTCTCAAACAGTCTACGCTTTGATCGTTCCCTGGAAGACCAGTAGTAGTTTCCGATGCACATCTGGAGGCATTCTGTAATCTGTGGACTAACAGAGTGTTGATGAAACCCAGAAATTGCATCGGGAATGAAAACAACAATCACCATGCGCACTTTCCTCCATGGGAGTAATGTCACAAACAGTCTACGTTTGGTCGTTTCCTGGAAGACCAGTAGTAGTTTCCGATGCACATCCGGAGGCATTCTGTAATCTGTGGACTATCAGAGTGTTGTTGAAACACAGAAATTGCATCGGGATTGGATACATCAGTCACCATGCGCACTTTCCTATGTCGGAGTAAAGTCTCAAAGAGTCTACGCTTTGATCGTTTCCTGGAAGACCAGTAGCAGTTTACGATGCACATCTGGGAGCATTCTGTAATCTGTGGACTTTCAAAGTGTTGATGAAACATAGAAATTGCATCGGGATTGAATACAACAGTCACCATGCGAACTTTCCTCCATGGGAGTAATGTCTCATACATTTTACGCTTTGATCGTTCCCTGGAAGGCTAGTAGTAGATTCCGATGGATATCTGGGGGCATTCTATAATCTGTGGACTATCAGAGTGTTGATGAAACACAGAAATTGCATCGGGATTGAATACAACAGTCACCATGCGCACTTTCCTATATGGGAGTAATGTCTCAAAAAGTCTACGCTTTGACCGTTCCCTGAAAGACCAGTAGTAATTTCCGATGCACATCTGGATTGATACTGTAATCTGTGGAACATCAGAGTGTTGATGAAACACAGAAATTACATCGGGATTGAGTACAACAGTCACCATGCGCACTTTCCTCCATGGGAGTAATGTCTCAAACAGTTTACGATTTGATCGTTCACTGGAAGACCAGTAGTAATTTCCGATGCACATCTGGAGGCATTCTGTAATCTGTGAACAATCAGAGTGTTGATGAAACACTGACATTGCATCGGGATTGAATACAACAGTAACCATGCGCACTTTCCTCCATGGGTGTAATGTCTCATACATTTTACGCTTTGATCGTTCCCTGGAAGGCTAGTTGTAGATTCCGATGGATATCTGGGGGCATTCTATAATCTGTGGACTATCAGAGTGTTGATGAAACACAGAAATTGCATCGGGATTGAATACAACAGTCACCATGCGCCTTTTCCTCCATGGGAGTAGTGTCACAAACAGTCTATGCTTTGATCGTTCCCTGGAAGACCAATAGTAGCTTCCGATGCACATCCGGAGGCATTCTGTAATCTGTTTACTATCAGAGTGTTGTTGAAACACAGAAATTGCATCGGTATTGTATACAACAGTCACCATGCGCACTTTCGTATATGGGAGTAATGTCTCAAAAAGTCTACGCTTTGATCGTTCCCTGAAAGACCAGTAGTAGTTTCCGATGCACATCTGGAGGCATACCGTAATCTGTGGAACATCAGAGTGTTGACGAAACACAGAGATTGCATCGGGATTGAATAGAACAGTCACCATGCGCACTTTCCTCCATAGGAGTAATGTCTCAAAGAGTCTACGATTTGATCGTTCCCTGGAAGACCAGTAGTAGTTTCCGATGCACATCTGGAGCCATTCTGTAATCTGTGGACTATCAGAGTGTTGATGAAACACAGAAATTGCATCGGGATTTAATACAACAGTCACCATGCGCACTTTCCTATGTGGGAGTAATGTCTCAAACAGTCTACGCTTTCATCGTTCCCTGGAACTCCAGTAGTAGTTTCCGATGCACATCTGGAGGCATTCTGTAATCTGTGGACTATCAGAGTGTTATGAAACACAGAAATTGCATCGGGATTGAATACAACAGTCACAATGCGCAATTTTCCTCAATGGGAGTAATGTCTCAAACAGTCTACGTTTTGATCGTTCCCTGGAGGACCAGTAGTAGTTTCCGATGCACATCTGGTGTCATTCTGTAATCTTTGCACTATCAGTGTGTTGATGAAACCCAGAAATTGCATCGGGATTGAAAACAACAGTCACCATGCGCACTTTCCTCCATGGGAGTAATGTCACAAACAGTCTACGCTTTGATCGTTCCCTGGAAGACCATTAGTAGTTTCCGATGCACATCTGGATTGATACTGAAATCTGTGGAACATCAGAGTGTTGATGAAACACAGAAATTGCATCGGGATTGAGTACAACAGTCACATTGCGCACTTTCCTCCATGGGAGTAATGTCTCAAACTGTCTTCGATTTGATCGTTCACTGGAAGACCAGTAGTAGTTTCCGATGCACATCTGGAGGAATTCTGTAATCTGCGGACAATCAGAGTGTTGATGAAACACTGTCATTGCATCGGGATTGAATGCAACAGTAATCATACGCACTTTCCTCCATGGGAGTAATGTATCATACATGTTACGCTTTGATCGTTCCCTGGAAGGACAGTAGTAGATTCCGATGGACATCTGGGGGCATTCTATAATCTGTGGACTATCAGAGTGTTGATGAAACACAGAAAATGCATCGAGATTGAATACAACAGTCACCATGCGCACATTCCTCCATGGGAGTAATGTCTCAAACAGTTTACGCTTTGATCGTTCCCTGGAAGACCAGTAGCAGTTAGCGATGCACATCTGGAGGCATTCTGTAATCTGTGGACTATCAGAGTGTTGATGATACACAAAAATTGCGTCGGGATTGAATACAACAGTCTCCATGCGCCTTTTCCTCCATGGGAGTAATGTCTCAAACAGTCTACGATTTGATCGTTCCCTGGAAGACCAGTAGTAGTTTCCGATGCACATCTGGAGCCATTCTGTAATCTGTGGACTATCAGAGTGTTGTTGAAACACAGAAACTGCATCGGTATTAAATACAACAGTCACCATGCGCACTTTCCTATATGGGAGTAATGTCTCAAAAAGTCAACGCTTTGATCGTTCCCTGAAAGACCAGTAGTAGTTTCCGATGCACATCTGGAGGCATTCTGTAATCTGTGGACTATCAGAGTGTTGATGAAACCCAGAAATTGCATCGGGATTGAAAACAACAGTCACCATGCGCACTTTCCTCCATGGGAGTAATGTCACAATCAGTCTACGATTTGATCGTTCCCTGCACGACCAGTATTAGTTTCCGATGCACATCCGGAGGCATTCTGTAACCTGTGGACTATCAGAGTGTTGTTGAAACACAGAATTTGCATCGGTATTGAATACAACATTCACCATGAGCACTTTCCTTCATGGGAGTAATGTTACAAACAGTCTACGCTTTGATCGTTAACTGGAAGACCAGTAGTAGTTTCCGAAGCACATCTGGAGGCATTCTATAATCTGTGGAATATCAGAGTGTTGTTGAAACACAGAAATTGCATCGGTATTGAATACAACAGTCACCATGCGCACTTTCCTATGTCGGAGTAAAGTCTCAAAGAGTCTACGCTTTGATCGTTTCCTGGAAGACCAGTAGTAGTTTACGATGCACATCTGGGAGCATTATGTAATCTGTGGACTTTCAAAGTGTTGATGAAACATAGAAATTGCATTCGGATTGAATACAACAGTCACCATGCGCACTTTCCTCCATGGGAGTAATGTCTCAAACAGTCTACGCTTTGATCGTTAGCTGGAAGACCAGTAGAAGTTTGCGATGCACATCTGGAGGCATACTGTAATCTGTGGAACATCAGAGTGTTGATGAAACACAGATATTGCATCGGGATTGAATACAATAGTCACCATGCCCACTTTCCTATATGGGAGTAATGTCTCAAAAAGTCTACGATTTTATCGTTCCCTGAAAGACCAGTAGTAGTTTCCGATGCACATCTGGAGGCATTCTGTAATCTGTGTGGTATCAGAGTGTTGATGAAACACTGAAATTGTATCGGGATTGAATACAACATTAACCATGCGCACTTTCCTCCATGGGAGTAATGTCTCAAACATTTTACGCTTTGATCGTTCCCTGGAAGGCCAGTGTAGATTCCGATGCACATCTGGGGGCATTCTGTAATCTTTGGACTATCAGAGTGTTGATGATACACAGAAATTGCGTCGGGATTGAATAGAACAGTCACCATGCACCTTTTCCTCCATGGGAGTAATGTCACAAACAGTCTACGATTTGATCGTTCCCTGGAAGACCAATACTAGTTTCCGATGCACATCCGGAGGCATACTGTAATCTGTGGAACATCAGACTGTTGATGAAACACAGAAATTGCATCGGGATTGAATACAACAGTCACCATGCGCACTTTCCTCCATGGGAGTAAAGTCTCAATCAGTCTACGCTTTGATCGTTCCCTGCAAGACCAGTATTAGTTTCCGATGCACATCCGGAGGTATTCTGTAATCTGTGGACCTTCAAAGTGTTGATGAAACACAGAAATTGCATCGGGATTGAATACAACAGACATCATGCGCATTTTCCTCCATGGAAGTAGTGTCTCAAACAGTCTACGCTTTGATCGTTCCCTGGAAGACCAGTAGTAGTTTCCGATGCACATCTGGAGGCATTCTGTAATCTGTGGACTATCAGAGTGTTGATGAAACCCAGAAATTGCATCGGGAATGAAAACAACAATCACCATGCGCACTTTCCTCCATGGGAGTAATGTCACAAACAGTCTACGCTTTGGTCGTTCCCTGGAAGACCAGTAGTAGTTTCCGATGCACATCCGGAGGCATTCTGTAATCTGTGGACTATCAGAGTGTTGTTGAAACACAGAAATTGCATCGGGATTGAATACATCAGTCACCATGCGCACTTTCCTATGTCGGAGTAAAGTCTCAAAGAGTCTACGCTTTGATCGTTTCCTGGAAGACCAGTAGTAGTTTACGATGCACATCTGGGAGCATTCTGTAATCTGTGGACTTTCAAAGTGTTGATGAAACATAGAAATTGCATCGGGATTGAATACAACAGTCACCATGCGAACTTTCCTCCATGGGAGTAATGTCTCAAACAGTCTACGCTTTGATCGTTCCCTGGAAGACCAGTAGTAGTTTCCGATGCACATCTGGAGGCATACTGTAATCTGTGGAACATCAGAGTGTTGATGAAACACAGAAATTGCATCGGGATTGAATACAACAGTCACCATGCACACTCTCCTCCATGGGCGTAATGTCTCACTCAGTCTACGCTTTGATCGTTCCCTGCAAGACCAGTATTAGTTTCCGATGCACATCCAGAGGCATTCTGTAATCTGTGGACCTTCAAAGTGTTAATGAAAAACAGAAATTGCATGGGGATTGAATGCAACAGACATCATGCGCATTTTCCTCCATGGCAGTAGTGTCTCAAAGAGTCCACGCTTTGATCGTTCCCTGGAAGACCAGTAGTAGTTTCCGATGCACATCTGGAGGCATTCTGTAATCTGTGGACTATCAGAGTGTTGATGAAACACAGAAATTGCATCGGGATTGAAAACAACAGTCACCATGCGCACTTTCCTCCATGGGAGTAATGTCACAATCAGTCTACGCTTTGATCGTTCCCTGCAAGACCAGTATTAGTTTCCGATGCACATCCGGAGGCATTCTGTAATCTGTGGACTATCACAGTGTTGTTGAAACACAGAATTTGCATCGGTATTGAATACAACATTCACCATGAGCACTTTCCTCCATGGGAATAATGTCACAAACAGTCTACGCTTTGATCGTTAACTGGAAGGCCAGTAGTAGTTTCCGAAGTACATCTGGAGGCATTCTATAATCTGTGGAATATCAGAGTGTGGTTGAAACACAGAAATTGCATCGGTATTGAATACAACAGTCACCATGCGCACTTTCCTATGTCGGAGTAAAGTCTCAAAGAGTCTACGCTTTGATCGTTTCCTGGAAGACCAGTAGTAGTTTACGATGCACATCTGGGAGCATTATGTAATCTGTGGACTTTCAAAGTGTTGATGAAACATAGAAATTGCATTCGGATTGAATACAACAGTCACCATGCGCACTTTCCTCCATGGGAGTAATGTCACAAACAGTCTACGCTTTGATCGTTCCCTGAAAGACCAGTAGTAGTTTCCGATGCACATCTGGAGAAATTCTGTAATCTGTGTAGTATCAGAGGGTTGATGAAACACTGAAATTGCATCGGGATTGAATACAACAGTCACCATGCGCACTTTCCTCCATGGGAGTAATGTCTCAAATATTTTACGCTTTGATCGTTCCCTGGAGGGCCAGTGTAGATTCCGATACACATCCGGGGGCATTCTGTAATCTTTGGACTATCAGAGTGTTGATGATACACAGAAATTGCGTCGGGATTGAATGCAACAGTCACCATGCACCTTTTCCTCCATGGGAGTAATGTCACAAACAGTCTACGATTTGATTGTTCCCTGGAAGACCAATACTAGTTTCCGATGCACATCCGGAGGCATACTGTAATCTGTGGAACATCAGAGTGTTGATGAAACAGAGAAATTGCATCGGGATTGAATACAACAGTCACCATGCGCACTTTCCTCCATGGGAGTAATGTCTCAGTCAGTCTACGCTTTGATCGTTCCCTGCAAGACCAGTATTAGTTTCCGATGCACATCCGGAGGTATTCTGTAATCTGTGGACCTTCAAAGTGTTGATGAAACACAGAAATTGCATCGGGATTGAATACAACAGACATCATGCGCATTTTCCTCCATGGAAGTAGTGTCTCAAACAGTCTACGCTTTGATCGTTCCCTGGAAGACCAGTAGTAGTTTCCGATGCACATCTGGAGGCATTCTGTAATCTGTGGACTATCAGAGTGTTGATGAAACCCAGAAATTGCATCGGGATTGAAAACAACAGTCACCATGCGCACTTTCCGCCATGGGAGTAATGCACAAACAGTCTACGCTTTGATCGTTCCCTGGAAGACCAGTAGTAGTTTCCGACGCACATCCGGAGGCATTCTGTAATCTGTGGACCAGCAGAGTGTTGTTGAAACACAGAAATTGCATCGGGATTGAATACAACATTCACCATGAGCACTTTCCTTCATGGGAGTAATGTTACAAACAGTCTACGCTTTGATCGTTAACTGGAAGACCAGTAGTAGTTTCCGAAGCACATCTGGAGGCATTCTATAATCTGTGGAATATCAGAGTGTTGTTGAAACACAGAAATTGCATCGGTATTGAATACAACAGTCACCATGCGCACTTTCCTATGTCGGAGTAAAGTCTCAAAGAGTCTACGCTTTGATCGTTTCCTGGAAGACCAGTAGTAGTTTACGATGCACATCTGGGAGCATTATGTAATCTGTGGACTTTCAAAGTGTTGATGAAACATAGAAATTGCATTCGGATTGAATACAACAGTCACCATGCGCACTTTCCTCCATGGGAGTAATGTCTCAAACAGTCTACGCTTTGATCGTTAGCTGGAAGACCAGTAGAAGTTTGCGATGCACATCTGGAGGCATACTGTAATCTGTGGAACATCAGAGTGTTGATGAAACACAGATATTGCATCGGGATTGAATACAATAGTCACCATGCCCACTTTCCTATATGGGAGTAATGTCTCAAAAAGTCTACGATTTTATCGTTCCCTGAAAGACCAGTAGTAGTTTCCGATGCTCATCTGGAGGCATTCTGTAATCTGTGTGGTATCAGAGTGTTGATGAAACACTGAAATTGTATCGGGATTGAATACAACATTAACCATGCGCACTTTCCTCCATGGGAGTAATGTCTCAAACATTTTACGCTTTGATCGTTCCCTGGAAGGCCAGTGTAGATTCCGATGCACATCTGGGGGCATTCTGTAATCTTTGGACTATCAGAGTGTTGATGATACACAGAAATTGCGTCGGGATTGAATAGAACAGTCACCATACACCTTTTCCTCCATGGGAGTAATGTCACAAACAGTCTACGATTTGATCGTTCCCTGGAAGACCAATACTAGTTTCCGATGCACATCTGGAGGCATACCGTAATCTGTGGAACATCAGAGTGTTGACGAAACACAGAGATTGCATCGGGATTGAATAGAACAGTCACCATGCGCACTTTCCTCCATAGGAGTAATGTCTCAAACAGTCTACGATTTGATCGTTCCCTGGAAGACCAGTAGTAGTTTCCGATGCACATCTGGAGCCATTCTGTAATCTGTGGACTATCAGAGTGTTGATGAAACACAGAAATTGCATCGGGATTTAATACAACAGTCACCATGCGCACTTTCCTATGTGGGAGTAATGTCTCAAACAGTCTACGCTTTCATCGTTCCCTGGAACTCCAGTAGTAGTTTCCGATGCACATCTGGAGGCATTCTGTAATCTGTGGACTATCAGAGTGTTATGAAACACAGAAATTGCATCGGGATTGAATACAACAGTCACAATGCGCAATTTTCCTCAATGGGAGTAATGTCTCAAACAGTCTACGTTTTGATCGTTCCCTGGAGGACCAGTAGTAGTTTCCGATGCACATCTGGTGTCATTCTGTAATCTTTGCACTATCAGAGTGTTGATGAAACCCAGAAATTGCATCGGGATTGAAAACAACAGTCACCATGCGCACTTTCCTCCATGGGAGTAATGTCACAAACAGTCTACGCTTTGATCGTTCCCTGGAAGACCATTAGTAGTTTCCGATGCACATCTGGATTGATACTGAAATCTGTGGAACATCAGAGTGTTGATGAAACACAGAAATTGCATCGGGATTGAGTACAACAGTCACATTGCGCACTTTCCTCCATGGGAGTAATGTCTCAAACTGTCTTCGATTTGATCGTTCACTGGAAGACCAGTAGTAGTTTCCGATGCACATCTGGAGGAATTCTGTAATCTGCGGACAATCAGAGTGTTGATGAAACACTGTCATTGCATCGGGATTGAATGCAACAGTAATCATACGCACTTTCCTCCATGGGAGTAATGTATCATACATGTTACGCTTTGATCGTTCCCTGGAAGGACAGTAGTAGATTCCGATGGACATCTGGGGGCATTCTATAATCTGTGGACTATCAGAGTGTTGATGAAACACAGAAAATGCATCGAGATTGAATACAACAGTCACCATGCGCACATTCCTCCATGGGAGTAATGACTCAAACAGTTTACGCTTTGATCGTTCCCTGGAAGACCAGTAGCAGTTAGCGATGCACATCTGGAGGCATTCTGTAATCTGTGGACTATCAGAGTGTTGATGATACACAAAAATTGCGTCGGGATTGAATACAACAGTCTCCATGCGCCTTTTCCTCCATGGGAGTAATGTCTCAAACAGTCTACGATTTGATCGTTCCCTGGAAGACCAGTAGTAGTTTCCGATGCACATCTGGAGCCATTCTGTAATCTGTGGACTATCAGAGTGTTGTTGAAACACAGAAACTGCATCGGTATTAAATACAACAGTCACCATGCGCACTTTCCTATATGGGAGTAATGTCTCAAAAAGTCAACGCTTTGATCGTTCCCTGAAAGACCAGTAGTAGTTTCCGATGCACATCTGGAGGCATTCTGTAATCTGTGGACTATCAGAGTGTTGATGAAACCCAGAAATTGCATCGGGATTGAAAACAACAGTCACCATGCGCACTTTCCTCCATGGGAGTAATGTCACAATCAGTCTACGATTTGATCGTTCCCTGCACGACCAGTATTAGTTTCCGATGCACATCCGGAGGCATTCTGTAACCTGTGGACTATCAGAGTGTTGTTGAAACACAGAATTTGCATCGGTATTGAATACAACATTCACCATGAGCACTTTCCTTCATGGGAGTAATGTTACAAACAGTCTACGCTTTGATCGTTAACTGGAAGACCAGTAGTAGTTTCCGAAGCACATCTGGAGGCATTCTATAATCTGTGGAATATCAGAGTGTTGTTGAAACACAGAAATTGCATCGGTATTGAATACAACAGTCACCATGCGCACTTTCCTATGTCGGAGTAAAGTCTCAAAGAGTCTACGCTTTGATCGTTTCCTGGAAGACCAGTAGTAGTTTACGATGCACATCTGGGAGCATTATGTAATCTGTGGACTTTCAAAGTGTTGATGAAACATAGAAATTGCATTCGGATTGAATACAACAGTCACCATGCGCACTTTCCTCCATGGGAGTAATGTCTCAAACAGTCTACGCTTTGATCGTTAGCTGGAAGACCAGTAGAAGTTTGCGATGCACATCTGGAGGCATACTGTAATCTGTGGAACATCAGAGTGTTGATGAAACACAGATATTGCATCGGGATTGAATACAATAGTCACCATGCCCACTTTCCTATATGGGAGTAATGTCTCAAAAAGTCTACGATTTTATCGTTCCCTGAAAGACCAGTAGTAGTTTCCGATGCACATCTGGAGGCATTCTGTAATCTGTGTGGTATCAGAGTGTTGATGAAACACTGAAATTGTATCGGGATTGAATACAACATTAACCATGCGCACTTTCCTCCATGGGAGTAATGTCTCAAACATTTTACGCTTTGATCGTTCCCTGGAAGGCCAGTGTAGATTCCGATGCACATCTGGGGGCATTCTGTAATCTTTGGACTATCAGAGTGTTGATGATACACAGAAATTGCGTCGGGATTGAATAGAACAGTCACCATGCACCTTTTCCTCCATGGGAGTAATGTCACAAACAGTCTACGATTTGATCGTTCCCTGGAAGACCAATACTAGTTTCCGATGCACATCCGGAGGCATACTGTAATCTGTGGAACATCAGACTGTTGATGAAACACAGAAATTGCATCGGGATTGAATACAACAGTCACCATGCGCACTTTCCTCCATGGGAGTAAAGTCTCAATCAGTCTACGCTTTGATCGTTCCCTGCAAGACCAGTATTAGTTTCCGATGCACATCCGGAGGTATTCTGTAATCTGTGGACCTTCAAAGTGTTGATGAAACACAGAAATTGCATCGGGATTGAATACAACAGACATCATGCGCATTTTCCTCCATGGAAGTAGTGTCTCAAACAGTCTACGCTTTGATCGTTCCCTGGAAGACCAGTAGTAGTTTCCGATGCACATCTGGAGGCATTCTGTAATCTGTGGACTATCAGAGTGTTGATGAAACCCAGAAATTGCATCGGGAATGAAAACAACAATCACCATGCGCACTTTCCTCCATGGGAGTAATGTCACAAACAGTCTACGCTTTGGTCGTTCCCTGGAAGACCAGTAGTAGTTTCCGATGCACATCCGGAGGCATTCTGTAATCTGTGGACTATCAGAGTGTTGTTGAAACACAGAAATTGCATCGGGATTGAATACATCAGTCACCATGCGCACTTTCCTATGTCGGAGTAAAGTCTCAAAGAGTCTACGCTTTGATCGTTTCCTGGAAGACCAGTAGTAGTTTACGATGCACATCTGGGAGCATTCTGTAATCTGTGGACTTTCAAAGTGTTGATGAAACATAGAAATTGCATCGGGATTGAATACAACAGTCACCATGCGAACTTTCCTCCATGGGAGTAATGTCTCAAACAGTCTACGCTTTGATCGTTCCCTGGAAGACCAGTAGTAGTTTCCGATGCACATCTGGAGGCATACTGTAATCTGTGGAACATCAGAGTGTTGATGAAACACAGAAATTGCATCGGGATTGAATACAACAGTCACCATGCACACTCTCCTCCATGGGCGTAATGTCTCACTCAGTCTACGCTTTGATCGTTCCCTGCAAGACCAGTATTAGTTTCCGATGCACATCCAGAGGCATTCTGTAATCTGTGGACCTTCAAAGTGTTAATGAAAAACAGAAATTGCATGGGGATTGAATGCAACAGACATCATGCGCATTTTCCTCCATGGCAGTAGTGTCTCAAACAGTCCACGCTTTGATCGTTCCCTGGAAGACCAGTAGTAGTTTCCGATGCACATCTGGAGGCATTCTGTAATCTGTGGACTATCAGAGTGTTGATGCAACACAGAAATTGCATCGGGATTGAAAACAACAGTCACCATGCGCACTTTCCTCCATGGGAGTAATGTCACAATCAGTCTACGCTTTGATCGTTCCCTGCAAGACCAGTATTAGTTTCCGATGCACATCCGGAGGCATTCTGTAATCTGTGGACTATCACAGTGTTGTTGAAACACAGAATTTGCATCGGTTTGAATACAACATTCACCATGAGCACTTTCCTCCATGGGAATAATGTCACAAACAGTCTACGCTTTGATCGTTAACTGGAAGGCCAGTAGTAGTTTCCGAAGCACATCTGGAGGCATTCTATAATCTGTGGAATATCAGAGTGTGGTTGAAACACAGAAATTGCATCGGTATTGAATACAACAGTCACCATGCGCACTTTCCTATGTCGGAGTAAAGTCTCAAAGAGTCTACGCTTTGATCGTTTCCTGGAAGACCAGTAGTAGTTTACGATGCACATCTGGGAGCATTATGTAATCTGTGGACTTTCAAAGTGTTGATGAAACATAGAAATTGCATTCGGATTGAATACAACAGTCACCATGCGCACTTTCCTCCATGGGAGTAATGTCACAAACAGTCTACGCTTTGATCGTTCCCTGAAAGACCAGTAGTAGTTTCCGATGCACATCTGGAGAAATTCTGTAATCTGTGTAGTATCAGAGGGTTGATGAAACACTGAAATTGCATCGGGATTGAATACAACAGTCACCATGCGCACTTTCCTCCATGGGAGTAATGTCTCAAATATTTTACGCTTTGATCGTTCCCTGGAGGGCCAGTGTAGATTCCGATACACATCCGGGGGCATTCTGTAATCTTTGGACTATCAGAGTGTTGATGATACACAGAAATTGCGTCGGGATTGAATGCAACAGTCACCATGCACCTTTTCCTCCATGGGAGTAATGTCACAAACAGTCTACGATTTGATTGTTCCCTGGAAGACCAATACTAGTTTCCGATGCACATCCGGAGGCATACTGTAATCTGTGGAACATCAGAGTGTTGATGAAACAGAGAAATTGCATCGGGATTGAATACAACAGTCACCATGCGCACTTTCCTCCATGGGAGTAATGTCTCAGTCAGTCTACGCTTTGATCGTTCCCTGCAAGACCAGTATTAGTTTCCGATGCACATCCGGAGGTATTCTGTAATCTGTGGACCTTCAAAGTGTTGATGAAACACAGAAATTGCATCGGGATTGAATACAACAGACATCATGCGCATTTTCCTCCATGGAAGTAGTGTCTCAAACAGTCTACGCTTTGATCGTTCCCTGGAAGACCAGTAGTAGTTTCCGATGCACATCTGGAGGCATTCTGTAATCTGTGGACTATCAGAGTGTTGATGAAACCCAGAAATTGCATCGGGATTGAAAACAACAGTCACCATGCGCACTTTCCGCCATGGGAGTAATGCACAAACAGTCTACGCTTTGATCGTTCCCTGGAAGACCAGTAGTAGTTTCCGATGCACATCCGGAGGCATTCTGTAATCTGTGGACCAGCAGAGTGTTGTTGAAACACAGAAATTGCATCGGGATTGAATACATCAGTCACCATGCCCACTTTCCTATGTCGGAGTAAAGTCTCAAATAGTCTACACTTTGATCGTTTCCTGAAGACCAGTAGTAGTTTACGATGCACATCTGGGAGCATTCTGTAATCTGTGGACTTTCAGAGTGTTGATGAAACATAGAAATTGCATCGGGATTGAATACAACAGTCACCATGCGAACTTTCCTCCATGGGAGTAATGTCTCAAACAGTCTACGCTTTGATCGTTCCCTGGAAGACCAGTAGTAGTTTACGATGCACATCTGGGGGTATATTGTAATCTGTGGAACATCAGAGTGTTGATGTAACACAGATATTGCATCGGGATTGAATACAACAGTCACCATGCGCACTTTCCTCCATGGGAGTAATGTCTCAATCAGTCTACGCTTTGATCGTTCCCTGCAAGACCAGTATTAGTGTCCGATGCAGATCCGGAAGCATTCTGTAATCTGTGGACCTTCAAAGTCTTGATGAAACACAGATATTGCAACGGGATTGAATACAACAGTCACCATGCGCACTTTCCTCCATGGGAGTAATGTCTCAAACAGTTTACGCTTTGATCGTTCCCTGGAAGACCAGTAGTAGTTTCCGATGCACATCCGGAGGCATTCTGTAATCTGTGGTCCTTCAAAGTGTTGTTGAAACACAGAAATTGCCTCGCGATTGAATACAACAGTCATCATACGCATTTTCCTCGATGGGAGTTATGTCTCAAACAGTATACGCTTTGATCGTTCCCTGGAAGACCAGTAGTAGTTTCCGATGCACATCTGGAGAGATTCGGTAATCTGTGGACAATCAGAGTGTTGATGAAACACAGAAATTTCATCGGTATTGAATACAACATGCATTATGATGACTTTTCTCCATGGGAGTATTGTCTCAAACAGTCTACGCTTTAATCGTTCCCTGCAAGACCAGTAGTAGTTTCCGATGCACATCTTGACACGTTCTGTAATCTGTCGACTATCAAAGTGTTACTGAAACACAGAAATTGCATCCTGATTGAATACAACAGTCATCATGAGCACATTCCCACAAGTGAGTAATGTCTCAAACAGTCTACGCTTTGATCGTTCCCTGGAAGACCAGTAGTAGTTTCCGATGCACATCTGGAGGCATTCTGTAATCTGTGGACTATCAGAGTGTTGTTGAAACACAGAATTTGCATCGGTATTGAATACAACATTCACCATGAGCACTTTCCTCCATGGGAATAATGTCACAAACAGTCTACGCTTTGATCGTTAACTGGAAGGCCAGTAGTAGTTTCCGAAGCACATCTGGAGGCATTCTATAATCTGTGGAATATCAGAGTGTTGTTGAAACACAGAAATTGCATCGGTATTGATTACAACAGTCACCATGCGCACTTTCCTATGTCGGAGTAAAGTCTCAAAGAGTCTACGCTTTGATCGTTTCCTGGAAGACCAGTAGTAGTTTCCGATGCACATCTGAAGGCATACTGTAATCTGTGGAACATCAGAGTGTTGATGAAACAGAGAAATTGCATCGGGATTGAATACAACATTCACCATGCGCACTTTCCTCCATGGGAGTAATGTCTCAAACAGTCTACTTTTTGACTGTTCCCTGGAAGACCAGTAGTAGTTTCCGATGCACATCTGGAGGCATACTGTAATCTGTGGAACATCAGAGTGTTGATGAAACACAGAAATTGTATCGGGATTGAATACAACAGTCACCATGCGCACTTTCCTCCATGGGCGTAATGTCTCAATCAGTCTACTCTTTGATCGTTCCCTGCAAGACCAGTATTAGTTTCCGATGCACATCCGGAGGCATTCTGTAATCTGTGGACCTTCAAAGTGTTGATGAAAAACAGAAATTGCATCGGGATTGAATACAACAGGCATCATGCGCATTTTCCTCCATGGCAGTAGTGTCTCAAACAGTCCACGCTTTGATCGTTCCCTGGAAGACCAGTAGTAGTTTCCGATGCACATCTGGAGGCATTCTGTAATCTGTGGACTATCAGAGTGTTGTTGAAACACAGAATTTGCATCGGTATTGAAAACAACAGTCACCATACGCACTTTCCTCCATGGGAGTAATGTCACAAACATTCTACGCTTTGATCGTTAACTGGAAGACCAGTAGTAGTTTCCGAAGCACATCTGGAGGCATTCTATTATCTGTGGAAAATCAGAGTGTTGTTGAAACACAGAAATTGCATCGGGATTGAATACAACAGTCACCATGCGCACTTTCCTATGTCGGAGTAAAGTCTCAATGAGTCTACGCTGTGATCGTTTCCTGGAAGACCAGTAGTAGTTTACGATGCACATCTGGGAGCATTCTGTAATCTGTAGACTTTCAAAGTGTTGATGAAATATAGAAATTGCATTCGGATTGAATACAACAGTCACTATGCGCACTTTCCTCCATGGGAGTAATGTCTCAAACAGTCTACGCTTTGATCGATCCCTGGAAGACCAGTAGTAGTTTCCGATGCACATCTGGAGGCATACTGTAATCTGTGGAACATCAGAGTGTTCGTGAAACACAGATATTGCATCGGGATTGAATACAAGAGTCACCATGCGCACTTTCCTATATGGGAATAATGTCTCAAAAATTCTAAGATTTTATCGTTAACTGAGAGACCAGTAGTAGTTTCCGATGCACATCTGGAGGCATTCTGTAATCTGTGGGCTATCAGAGTGTTGATGAAACACTGAAATTGCATCGGGATTGAATACAACAGTAACCATGCGCACTTTCCTCCATGGGAGTAATGTCCCAAACATTTTACGCTTTGAATGCTCCCTGGAAGGCCAGTAGTACATTCCGATGTAAATCTGGGTTCATTCTATAATCTGTGGACAATCAGAGTGTTGATGAAGCTCAGAAATTGCATCGGGATTGAATACAACAGTCACCATGCGCACTTTCCTCCATGGGAGTAAGGTCTCAGACAGTTTACGCTTTGATCGTTCCCTGGAAGACCAGTAGTAGATTCCGATGTAAATCTGGGTTCATTCTATAATCTGTGGACAATCAGAGTGTTGATGAAGCACAGAAATTGCATCGGGATTGAATACAACAGTAACCATGCGCACTTTCCTCCACGGGAGTAATGTCTCAAGCAGTTTACGCTTTGATCGTTCCCTGGAAGGCCAGTAGTAGATTCCGATGCACATCTGGGGGCATTATATAATCTGTGGACAATCAGAGTGTTGATTAAACACAGAAATTGCATCGGGATTGAATACAACAGTCACCATGCGCACTTTCCTCCATGGGAGTAATGTCACAAACAGTCTACGCTTTGATCGTTAACTGGAAGACCAGTAGTAGTTTCCAATGCACATCAGGAGGCATTCTGTAATCTGTGGACAATCTGAGTGTTGATGAAACACAGAAATTGCATCGTGATTGAATACAACAGTCACCATGAGCACTTTCCTCCACGGGAGTAATGTCACAATCAATTTACGCTTTGATCGTTCCCTGGAAGACCAGTAGAAGATTCCGATGCACATCTGGACACATTCTGTAATCTGTGGACTATTAAAGTGTTACTGAAACACAGATATTGCATTCTGATTGAATACAACAGTCACCATGAGCACATTCCCACAAGGGAGTAATGTCTCAAACAGTCTACGCTTTGATCGTTCCCTGCAAGACCAGTAGTAGTTTCCGATGCTCCTCTGGAGGCAATCTGTAATCTGTGGACTATCACAGTGTTGATGAAACACAGAAATTGCATCGGGATTGAATACAAAAGTAACCATGCACACTTTCCTCCATAGGAGTAAAGTCTCAAACAGTTTACGCTTTGATCGTTCCCTGGAAGGCCAGTAGTAGTTTCCGATGCACATCCGGAGGCATTCTGTAATTAGTATACTATCAGAGTGTTGTTGAAACACAGAAATTGCATCGGTATTGAGTACAACAGTCACCATGCGCACTGTCCTATATGGGAGTAATGGCTAAAAAAGTCTACGCTTTGATCGTTCCCTGAAAGACCAGTAGTAGTTTCCGATGCACATCTGGAGGCATACTGTAATCTGTGGAACATCAGAGTGTTGACGAAACACAGAGATTGCATCGGGATTGAATACAACAGTCACCATGCGCCCATTCCTCCATGGGAGTAATGTCTCAAACAGTTTACGCTTTGATCGTTCCCTGCAAGACCAGTATTAGTTTCCGATGCACATCCGGAGGCATTCTGGAATCTGTGGACTATCAGAGTGTTGATGAAACACTGAAATTGCATCGGGATTGAATACAACAGTAACCATGCGCACTTTCCTCCATGGGAGTAATGTCTCAAACATATTACGCTTTGATCGTTCCCTGGAAGGCCAGTAGAAGATTCCGATGCACATCTGGGGGCATTCTATAATCTGTGGACAATCAGAGTGTTGATGAAATCCAGAAATTGCATCGGGATTGAAAACAACAGTCACCATGCGCACTTTCCTCCATGGGAGTAATGTCACAAACAGTCTACGCTTTGATCGTTCACTGGAAGACCAGTAGTCGTTTCCGATGCACATCTGGAGGCATTCTGTAATCTGTGGACTATCAGAGTGTTGTTGAAACACAGAATTTGCATCGGTATTGAATACAACTGTCACCATGCGCACTTTCCTATACGGGAGTAGTGTCTCAAAAAGTCTACGATTTGATCGTTCCCTGAAAGACCAGTAGTAGTTTTTGATGCACATCTGGAGGCATTCTGTAATCTGTGGGCTATCAGAGTGTTGATTAAACACTGAAATTGCATCGGGATTGAATACAACAGTAACCATGCGCACTTTCCTCCATGGGAGTAAAGTCTCAAACATTTTACGCTTTGATCGTTCCCTGGAAGGCCAGTAGAAGATTCCGATGCACATCTGGGGGCATTCTATAATCTGTGGACAATCAGAGTGTTGATGAAATACAGAAATTGCATCGGGATTGAATACAACAGTCACCATGCGCACTTTCCTCCATGGGAGTAAGGTTTTCAAACAGTTTACGTTTTGGTCGTTCCCTGGAAGACCAGTAGTAGTTTCCGATGCACATCTAGAGGCATTATGTAATCTGTGGACAATCAGAGTGTTGATGAAACACTGAAATTGAATCGGGATTGAATAGAACAGTCACCATGCGCCTTTCCCTCCATGGGAGTAATGTCACAAACAGTCTACGCTTTGATCGTTCCCTGGAAGACCAATAGTAGTTTCCGATGCACATCCGGAGGCATTCTGTAATCTGTGGACTATCAGAGTGTTGTTGAAACACAGAAATTGAATCGGTATTGAATACAACAGTCACCATGCGCACTTTCCTATATGGGAGTAATGTCTCAAAAAGTCTACGCTTTGATCGTTCCCTGAAAGACCAGTAGTAGTTTCCGATGCACATTTGGAGGCATACTGTAATATGTGGAACATCAGAGTGTTGACGAAACACCGAGATTGCATCGGGGTTGAATACAACAGTCACCATGCGCACTTTCCTCCATGGGAGTAATGTCTCAAACAGTCTACGATTTGATCGTTCCCTGGAAGACCAGTAGTAGTTTATGATGCACATCTGGAGGCATTCTGTAATCTGTGGACTATCAGAGTGTTGATGAAACACTGAAATTGCATCGGGATTGAATACAACAGTAACCATGCGCACTTTCCTCCATGGGAGTAATGTCTCAAACATATTACGCTTTGATCGTTCCCTGGAAGGCCAGTAGAAGATTCCGATGCACATCTGGGGGCATTCTATAATCTGTGGACAATCAGAGTGTTGATGAAACCCAGAAATTGCATCGGGATTGAAAACAACAGTCACCATGCGCACTTTCCTCCATGGGAGTAATGTCACAAACAGTCTACGCTTTGATCGTTCACTGGAAGACCAGTAGTCGTTTCCGATGCACATCTGGAGGCATTCTGTAATCTGTGGACTATCAGAGTGTTGTTGAAACACAGAATTTGCATCGGTATTGAATACAACTGTCACCATGCGCACTTTCCTATATGGGAGTAGTGTCTCAAAAAGTCTACGATTTGATCGTTCCCTGAAAGACCAGTAGTAGTTTTTTATGCACATCTGGAGGCATTCTGTAATCTGTGGGCTATCAGAGCGTTGATTAAACACTGAAATTGCATCGGGATTGAATACAACAGTAACCATGCGCACTTTCCTCCATGGGAGTAAAGTCTCAAACATTTTACGCTTTGATCGTTCCCTGGAAGGCCAGTAGAAGATTCCGATGCACATCTGGGGGCATTCTATAATCTGTGGACAATCAGAGTGTTGATGAAATACAGAAATTGCATCGGGATTGAATACAACTGTCACCATTCGCACTTTCCTCCATGGGAGTAAGGTCTCAAACAGTTTACGTTTTGGTCGTTCCCTGGAAGACCAGTAGTAGTTTCCGATGCACATCTAGAGGCATTATGTAATCTGTGGACAATCAGAGTGTTGATGAAACACTGAAATTGAATCGGGATTGAATACAACAGTCACCATGCGCCTTTTCCTCCATGGGAGTATTGTCACAAACAGTCTACGCTTTGATCGTTCCCTGGAAGACCAATAGTAGTTTCCGATGCACATCCGGAGGCATTCTGTAATCTGTGGACTATCAGAGTGTTGTTGAAACACAGAAATTGCATCGGTATTGAATACAACAGTCACCATGCGCACTTTCCTATATGGGAGTAATGTCTCAAAAAGTCTACGCTTTGATCGTTCCCTGAAAGACCAGTAGTAGTTTCCGATGCACATTTGGAGGCATACTGTAATATGTGGAACATCAGAGTGTTGACGAAACACCGAGATTGCATCGGGGTTGAATACAACGGTCACCATGCGCACTTTCCTCCATGGGAGTAATGTCTCAAACAGTCTACGCTTTGATCGTTCACTGGAAGACCAGTAGTCGTTTCCGATGCACATCTGGAGGCATTCTGTAATCTGTGGACTATCAGAGTGTTGTTGAAACACAGAATTTGCATCGGTATTGAATACAACTGTCACCATGCGCACTTTCCTATATGGGAGTAGTGTCTCAAAAAGTCTACGATTTGATCGTTCCCTGAAAGACCAGTAGTAGTTTTTGATGCACATCTGGAGGCATTCTGTAATCTGTGGGCTATCAGAGTGTTGATTAAACACTGAAATTGCATCGGGATTGAATACAACAGTAACCATGCGCACTTTCCTCCATGGGAGTAAAGTCTCAAACATTTTACGCTTTGATCGTTCCCTGGAAGGCCAGTAGTAGATTCCGATGCACATCTGGGGGCATTCTATAATCTGAGGACAATCAGAGTGCTGATGAAACACAGAAATTGCATCGGGATTGAATACAACAGTCACCATGCGCTCTTTCCTCCATGGGAGTAATGTCTCAAACAGTTTACGCTTTGATCGTTCCCTGAAAGACCAGTAGTAATTTCCGATGCACAATCGGAGGCATTCTGTAATCTGTGGACCTTCAAAGTGTTGATGAAACACAGAAATTGCCTCGCGATTGAATACAACAGTCATCATGCGCATTTTCCTCCATGGGAGTTACGTCTCAAACAGTCTACGCTTTGATCTTTTTCCTGGAAGACCAGTAGTAGTTTCCGATGCACATCTGGAGAGATTCGGTAATCTGTAAACTATCAGAGTGTTGTTCAAACACAGAAATTGCATCGGGATTGAATACAACAATCACCATGCGCACTTTCCTCCATGGGAGTAATGTCTCAAAGAGTCTACGCTTTGATCGTTCCCTGGAAGACCAGTAGTAGTTTCCGATGCACATCAGGAGGCATTCTGTAATCTGTGGACTATCAGAGTGTTGATGAAACACAGAAATTGCATCGGGATTGAATACAACAGTCACAATCTGCACTAATCTTCATGGGAGTAATGTCTCAAACAGTTTACGCTTTGATCGTTCCCTGGAAGACTAGTAGTAGTTACCGATGCACATCTGGAGGTATTCTGTAATCTGTGGTCCTTCAAAGTGTTGATGAAACCCAGAAATTGCCTCAGGATTGAATACAACAGTCACCATGCGCACTTTCCTCCATGGGAGTAATGTCTCAAACAGTCTCCGCTTTGATCGTTCCCTGGAAGACCAGTAGTAGTTTCCGATGCCCATCTGGTATCTTTCTGTAATCTGTGGACGTTCAAAGTGTTGATGAAACACAGAAATTGCATCGGGATTGAGTACGACAGTCACCATGCGCACTTTCCTCCATGTGATTAATGTCTCAAACAGTCAACGCTTTGATCGTTCCCTGGGAGACCAGTAGTAGATTCCGATGCACATCTGGTGTCTTTCTGTAATCTGTAAACTATCAGAATGTTGATGAAACACAGAAATTGCATCGGTATTGAATACAACAGTAACCATGCGCCCTTTCCTCCATGGGAGTAATGTCTCAAACATTTTACGCTTTAATCGTTCCCTGGAAGGCCAGTAGTAGTTTCCGATGCACAATCGGAGGCATTCTGTAATCTGTGGACCTTCAAAGTGTTGATGAAACACAGAAATTGCCTCGCGATTGAATACTACAGTCATCATGCGCATTTTCCTCCATGGGAGTTATGTCTCAAACAGTCTACGCTTTGATCGTTTCCAGGAAGAACAGTAGTAGTTTCCGATGCACATCTGGTGTCATTCTGTAATCTGTAGACTATCAGAATGTTGATGAAACACAGAAATTGCATCGGGATTGAATACAACAGTCACCATGCGCACTATACTCCATGGGAGTAATGTCTCACACAGTTTAGGCTTTGATCGTTCCCTGGAAGACCAGTAGCATTTTCCAATGCACATCTGGTGGCATTCTGTAATGAGTGGTCCATCAGAGTGTTGATGAAACACAGAAATTGCATCGAGATTGAATACAACAGTCACCATGCGCACCATTCTCCATGGGAGTAATGTCTCACACAGTTTACGCTTTGCTCGTTCCCTGGAAGACCAGTAGTAGTGTCCAATGCACATCTGGGGGCATTCTGTAATGAGTGGACCATCAGGGTGTTGATGAAACACAGAAATTGCATCGAGATTGAATTCAACAGTCACCATGCGCACTTTCCTCCATGGGAGTAATGTCTCAAACCGTCTACGCTTTGTTCGTTCCCTGGGGGACCAGTAGTAGTTTCCGATGCACATCTGGTGTCTTTCTGTAATCTGTGGACTATCAGAGTGTTGTTGAAACACCGAAGTTGCATCGGGATTGAATACAACAGTCACCATGCGCACTTTCCTATATCGGAGTACTGTCTCAAACAGTCTACGCTTTGATCGTTCCCTGGAAGACCAGTAGTAGTTCCCGATGCACATCTGGGGGCATTCGGTAATGAGTGGACCATCAGAGTGTTGATGAAACACAGAAATTGCATCGAGATTGAATACAACAGTCACCATGCGCACTTTCTTCAATGGGAGTAATGTCTCCATCAGTCTACGCTTTGATCTTTGCCTGCAAGACCAGTAGTAGTTTACGATGCACATCCGGAGGCATTCTGTAATCTGTGGACTATCAGAGTGTTGTTGAAACACAGAAATTGCATCGGTATTGAATACAACAGTCATCATGCGCACTTTCCTATATGGGAGTAATGTCTCAAAAATTCTACGCTTTGATCGTTCCCTGAAAGACCAGTAGTAGTTTCCGATGCACATCTGGAGGCATTCTGTAATGTGTGGACTATCAGAGTGTTGATGAAACACTGAAATTGCATGGGGATTGAATACAACAGTAACCATGCGCCCTTTCCTCCATGGGAGTAATGCCTCAAACATTTTACGATTTGATCGTTCCCTGGATGGCCAGTAGTAATTTCCGATGCACAATCGGAGGCATTCTGTAATCTGTGGACTATCAGAGTGTTGATGAAATACAGAAATAGCCCCGCGATTGAATACAACAGTCATCATGCGCATTTTCCTCCATGGAAGTTATGTCTCAAACAGTCTACGCTTTGATCGTTCCCTGGAAGACGAGTAGTAGTTTCCGATGCACATCCAGAGGCATTCTGTAATCTGTGGACTATCAGAGTGTTGTTCAAACACAGAAATTGCATCGGTATTGAATACAACATGCACCATGATGACTTTTCTCATGGGAGTAATGTCTCAAACAGTCTACGCTTTAAACGTTCGCTGCAAGACCAGTAGTAGTTTTCGATGCACATCTGGATTCATTCTGTAATCTGTGGACCTTCAATGTGTTGATGAAACACAGAAATTGCCTCGGGATTGAATTCAAGAGTCACCATGCGAACTTTCCTCCATGGGAGTAATGTCTCAAACAGTCTACGCTTAGATCGTTTTATGCAAGACCAGCAGTAGTTTCCGATGCACATATGAAGGCATTCTGTAATCTGCAGACTTTCAAAGTGTTGATGAAACACAGAAATTGCATCGGGATTGAATATGACAGTCGCCATGCGCACTTTCCTCCATGGGAGTAATGTCTCAAACAGTCTACGCTTTGATCGTTCCCTGGAAGAACAGTAGTAGTTTCCGATGCACATCTGGTGTCATTCTGTAATCTGTGGACTATCGGAGTGTTGATGAAACACAGAAATTGCATCGGGATTGAATACAACAGTCACCATGCGAACTTTCCTCCATGGGAGTAATGTCTCAAACAGTCTACGCTTAGATCGTTTCCTGCAAGACCAGTAGTAGTTTCCGATGCACATCTGGAGGCATTCTGTAATCTGCAGACCTTCAAAGTGTTGATGAAACACAGAAATTGCATCGGGATTGAATACGACAGTCACCATGCGCACTTTCCTACATGGGAGTATTGTCTCAAACTGTCTACGCTTTGATCGTTCCCTGGAAGACCAGTAGTAGTTACCGATGCACATCTGGAGATATTCTGTAATCTGTGGACCTTCAAAGTGTTGATGAAACACAGAAATTGCCTCGGGATTGAATACAACTGTCATCATGCGCACTTTCCTCCATGGGAGTAATGTCTCAAACAGTCTACGCTTAGATCGCTTCCTGCAAGACCAGTAGTATTTTCCGATGCACATCTGGAGGCATTCTGTAATCTGTGAACGTTCAAAGTGTTGATGAAACACAGAAATTGCATCGGGATTGAATACGACAGTCACCATGCGCACTTTCCTCCATTGGAGTAATGTCTCAAACAGTCTACACTTTGGTCGTTCCCTGGAAGACCTGTAGTAGTTTCCAATGCACATCTGGTGTCATTCTGTAATGTGTGGACTATCTGAGTGTTGATGAAACACAGAAATTGCATCGGGATTGAATACGACTGTCACAATGCGCACTTTCCTCCATGGGAGTAATGTCTCAAACAGTCTAGGCTTAGATCGATTCCTGCAAGACCAGTAGTAGTTTCCGAAGCACATCCCTAGGCATTCTGTAATCTGTGGACCTTCAAAGTGTTGATGAAACACAAAAATTGCCTCGGTATTGAATAAAACAGTCATCATGTGCATTTCCTATATGGGAGTAATGACTCAATCAGTCTACGCTTTGATCGTTGCCTGCAAGGCCAGTAGTAGTTGCCGATGCACATCTGGTGGCATTCTGTAATCTGTGGACAATCAGAGTGTTGATGAAACACAGAAATTGCATCGGGATTGAATACAACAGTCACCATGCGCACTTTCCTCCATGGGAGTAATGTCTCAAGCTGTCATCGCTTTGATCGTTCTCTGAAGACCAGTAGTAGTTTCCGATGCACATCTGAAGGCATTATGAAATCTGTTTACTATCTGAGTGTTGTTCAAAGACAGAAATTGCATCGCGATTGAATACAACAGTCACCATGCGCACTTTCCTTCATGGGAGTAATGTCCCAAACTATCATCGCTTTGATCGTCCCCTGAAGACCAGTAGTAGTTTCCGATGCACATCTGGGGGCATTCTATAATCTGTGGACAATCAGAGTGTTGATGAAACACAGAAATTGCATCGGGATTGAATACAACAGTCACCATGCGCCCTTTCCTCCATGGGAGTAATGCCTCAAACATTTTACGCTTTGATCGTTCCCTGGAAGGCCAGTAGTAGATTGCGATGCACATCTGGGGGCATTCTATAATCTGTGGACAATCAGAGTGTTGATGAAACACAGAAATTGCATCGGGATTGAATACAACAGTCACCATGCGCACTTTCCTCCATGGGATTAATGTCTCAAACAGTCAACGCTTTGACCGTTCACTGGAAGACCAGTAGTAGTTTAAGGTGCACATCTGAGGCATTCTGTAATCTGTGGACTATCAGAGTGTTGATGAAATACAGAAATAGCCCCGCGATTGAATGCAACAGTCATCATGCGCATTTTCCTCCATGGAAGTTATGTCTCAAACAGTCTACGCTTTGATCGTTCCCTGGAAGACCAGTAGTAGTTTCCGATGCACATCTGGAGAGATTCGGTAATCTGTAAACTATCAGAGTGTTGTTCAAACACAGAAATTGCATCGGGATTGAATACAACAGTCACCATGCGAACTTTCCTCCATTTGAGTAATGTCTCAAACAGTCTACGCTTAGATCGTTTCCTGCAAGACCAGTAGTAGTTTCCGATGCACATCTGGAGGCATTCTGTAACCTGCAGACCTTCAAAGTGTTGATGAAACACAGAAATTGCATCGGGATTGAATACGACAGTCACCATGCGCACTTTCCTCCATGGGAGTAATGTCTCAAACTGTCTACGCTTTGATCGTTCCCTGGAAGACCAGTAGTAGTTACCGATGCACATCTGGAGGTATTCTGTAATCTGTGGACCTTCAAAGTGTTGATGAAACACAGAAATTGCCTCGGGATTAAATACAACAGTCATCCCCCGCACTTTCATCCATGGGAGTTATGTCTCAAACAGTCTACGCTTAGATCGCTTCCTGCAAGACCAGTAGTATTTTCCGATGCACATCTGGAGGCATTCTGTAATCTGTGAATGTTCAAAGTGTTGATGAAACACAGAAATTGCATCGGGATTGAATACGACAGTCACCATGCGCACTTTCCTCCATTGGAGTAATGTCTCAAACAGTCTACACTTTGGTCGTTCCCTGGAAGACCTGTAGTAGTTTCCAATGCACATCTGGTGTCATTCTGTAATCTGTGGAACATCAGAGTGTTGATGAAACACAGAAGTTGCATCGGGATTGAATACAACAGTCACCATGCGCACTTCCCTCCATGGGAGTAATGTCTCAAGCTGTCATCGCTTTGATCGTTCTCTGAAGACCAGTAGTAGTTTCCGATGCACATCTGGAGGCATTATGTAATCTGTTTACTATCTGAGTGTTGTTCAAAGACAGAAATTGCATCGCGATTGAATACAACAGTCACCATGCGCACTTTCCTTCATGGGAGTAATGTCTCAAACTATCATCGCTTTGATCGTTCCCTGAAGACCAGTAGTAGTTTCCGATGCACATCTAAAGGCATTCTGTAACCTGTTGACCTTGGAAGTGTTGATGAACCACAGATATTGCATCGGGATTGAATACGACAGTCACCATGCGCACTTTCCTCCATGGGAGTAATGTCTCAAACAGTCTACGCTTTGATCGTTCCCTGGAAGACCAGTAGTAGTTACCGATGCACATCTGGAGGTATTCTGTAATCAGTGGACCTTCAAAGTGCTGATGAAACACAGAAATTGCCTCGGAATTGAATACAACAGTCACGATGCGCACTTTCCTCCATGGGAGTAATGTCTCAAACAGTCTACGCTTAGATCGTTTCCTGCAAGACCAGTAGTATTTTCCGATGCAGCTCTGGAGGCATTTTGTAATCTGTGGACGTTCAAAGTGTTGATGAAACACAGAGATTGCATCGGGATTGAATACGACAGTCACCATGCGCACTTTCCTCCATGGGAGTAATGTCTCAAACAGTCAACGATTTGATCGTTCCCTGGGAGACCAGTAGTAGTTTCCGATGCACATCTGGTTTCTTTCTGTAATCTGTGGACGTTCAAAGTGTTGATGAAACACAGAAATTGCATCGGGATTGAATACGACAGTCACCATGCGCACTTTCCTCCATGTGATTAATGTCTCAAACAGTCAACGCTTTGATCGTTCCCTGGGAGACCAGTAGTAGATTCCGATGCACATCTGGTGTCTTTCTGTAATCTGTGGACTATTAGGGTGTTGTTGAAACACCGAAGTTGCATCGGGATTGAATACAACCGTCACCATGCGCACTGTCCTATGTCGGAGTACTGTCTCAAACAGTCTACGCTTTGATCGTTCCCTGGAAGACCAGTAGTAGTTCCCGATGCACATCTGGGTGCATTCGGTAATGAGTGGACCATCAGAGTGTTGATGAAACACAGAAATTGCATCGAGATTGAATACAACAGTCACCATGCGCACTTTCTTCAATGGGAGTAATGTCTCCATCAGTCTACGCTTTGATCTTTGCCTGCAAGACCAGTTGTAGTTTAAGATGCACATCCGGAGGCATTCTGTAATCTGTGGACTATCAGAGTGTTGATGAAACACAGAAATTGCATCGGGATTGAATACAACAGTCACCATGCGCACTTTCCTCCATGGGATTAATGCCTCAAACATTTTACGCTTTGATCGTTCCCTGGATGGCCAGTAGTAGATTCCGATGCACATCTGGGGGCATTCTATAATCTGTGGACAATCAGAGTGTTGATGAAACACAGAAATTGCATCGGGATTGAATACAACAGTCACCATGCGCACTTTCCTCCATGGGATTAATGTCTCAAACAGTCAACGCTTTGATCGTTCACTGGAAGACCAGTAGTAGTTTAAGGTGCACATCTGAGGCATTCTGTAATCTGTGGACTATAAGAGTGTTGATGAAATACAGAAATAGCCCCGCGATTGAATGCAACAGTCATCATGCGCATTTTCCTCCATGGAAGTTATGTCTCAAACAGTCTACGCTTTGATCGTTCCCTGGAAGACCAGTAGTAGTTTCCGATGCACATCCGGAGGCATTCTGTAATCTGTGGACTATCAGAGTGTTGTTCAAACACAGAAATTGCACGGTATTGAATACAACATGCACCATGATTACTTTTCTCCATGGGAGTAATGTCTCAAACAATCTACGCTTTAAACGTTCGCTGCAAGACCAGTAGTAGTTTTCGATGCACATCTGGAGGCATTCTGTAATCTGTGGACCTTCAATGTGTTGATGAAACACAGAAATTGCCTCGGGATTGAATACAAGAGTCACCATGCGAACTTTCCTCCATGGGAGTAATGTCTCAAACAGTCTACGCTTAGATCGTTTTATGCAAGACCAGTAGTAGTTTCCGATGCACATAAGAAGGCATTCTGTAATCTGCAGACTTTCAAAGTGTTGATGAAACACAGAAATTGCATCGGGATTGAATACGACAGTCACCATGCGCACTTTCCTCCATGGGAGTAATGTCTCAAACAGTCTACGCTTTGATCGTTCCCTGGAAGAACAGTAGTAGTTTCCGATGCACATCTGGTGTCATTCTGTAATCTGTGGACTATCGAAGTGTTGATGAAACACAGAAATTGCATCGGGATTGAATACAACAGTCACCATGCGAACTTTCCTCCATGGGAGTAATGTCTCAAACAGTCTACGCTTAGATCGTTTCCTGCAAGACCAGTAGTAGTTTCCGATACACATCTGGAGGCATTCTGTAATCTGCAGACCTTCAAAGTGTTGATGAAACACAGAAATTGCATCGGGATTGAATACGACAGTCACCATGCGCACTTTCCTCCATGGGAGTAATGTCTCAAACAGTCTACGCTTAGATCGCTTTCTGCAAGACCAGTAGTATTTTCCGATGCACATCTGGAGGCATTCTGTAATCTGTGAACGTTCAAAGTGTTGATGAAACACAGAAATTGCATCGGGATTGAATACGACAGTCACCATGCGCACTTTCCTCCATTGGAGTAATGTCTCAAACAGTCTACACTTTGGTCGTTCCCTGGAAGACCTGTAGTAGTTTCCAATGCACATCTGGTGTCATTCTGTAATCTGTGGACTATCAGAGTGTTGATGAAACACAGAAATTGCATCGGGATTGAATACGACTGTCACAATGCGCACTTTCCTCCATGGGATTAATGTCTCAAACAGTCAACGCTTTGATCGTTCCCTGGAAGACCAGTAGTAGTTTAAGGTGCACATCTGAGGCATTCTGTAATCTGTGGACTATCAGAGTGTTGATGAAATACAGAAATAGCCCCGCGATTGAATACAACAGTCATCATGCGCATTTTCCTCCATGGAAGTTATGTCTCAAACAGTCTACGCTTTGATCGTTCCCTGGAAGACCAGTAGTAGTTTCCGATGCACATCTGGAGAGATTCGGTAATCTGTAAACTATCAGAGTGTTGTTCAAACACAGAAATTGCATCGGTATTGAATACAACATGCACCATGATGACTCTTCTCCATGGGAGTAATGTCTCAAACAGTCTACGCTTTAAACGTTCGCTGCAAGACCAGTAGTAGTTTTCGATGCACATCTGGAGGCATTCTGTAATCTGTGGACCTTCAATGTGTTGATGAAACACAGAAATTGCCTCGGGATTGAATACAAGAGTCACCATGCGAACTTTCCTCCATGGGAGTAATGTCTCAAACAGTCTACGCTTAGATCGTTTTATGCAAGACCAGTAGTAGTTTCCGATGCACATATGAAGGCATTGTGTAATCTGCAGACTTTCAAAGTGTTGATGAAACACAGAAATTGCATCGGGATTGAATACGACAGTCACCATGCGCACTTTCCTCCATGGGAGTAATGTCTCAAACAGTCTACGCTTTGATCGTTCCCTGGAAGAACAGTAGTAGTTTCCGATGCACATCTGGTGTCAT
This sequence comes from Schistocerca gregaria, assembly GCF_023897955.1. Lineage (NCBI taxonomy): Eukaryota > Metazoa > Arthropoda > Insecta > Orthoptera > Acrididae > Schistocerca > Schistocerca gregaria. The sequence goes on along the minus strand of NW_026061720.1, from coordinate 4,539,558 downwards.
TCTGTAATCTGTGGACTATCGAAGTGTTGATGAAACACAGAAATTGCATCGGGATTGAATACAACAGTCACCATGCGAACTTTCCTCCATGGGAGTAATGTCTCAAACAGTCTACGCTTAGATCGTTTCCTGCAAGACCAGTAGTAGTTTCCGATACACATCTGGAGGCATTCTGTAATCTGCAGACCTTCAAAGTGTTGATGAAACACAGAAATTGCATCGGGATTGAATACGACAGTCACCATGCGCACTTTCCTCCATGGGAGTAATGTCTCAAACAGTCTACGCTTAGATCGCTTTCTGCAAGACCAGTAGTATTTTCCGATGCACATCTGGAGGCTTTCTGTAATCTGTGAACGTTCAAAGTGTTGATGAAACACAGAAATTGCATCGGGATTGAATACGACAGTCACCATGCGCACTTTCCTCCATTGGAGTAATGTCTCAAACAGTCTACACTTTGGTCGTTCCCTGGAAGACCTGTAGTAGTTTCCAATGCACATCTGGTGTCATTCTGTAATCTGTGGACTATCAGAGTGTTGATGAAACACAGAAATTGCATCGGGATTGAATACGACTGTCACAATGCGCACTTACCTCCATGGGAGTAATGTCTCAAACAGTCTACGCTTAGATCGATTCCTGCAAGACCAGTAGTAGTTTCCGAAGCACATCCCTAGGCATTCTGTAATCTGTGGCCCTTCAAGGTGTTGATGAAACACAGAAATTGCCTCGGTATTGAATAAAACAGTCATCATGTGCATTTTCCTATATGGGAGTAATGACTCAATCAGTCTACGCTTTGATCGTTGCCTGCAAGGCCAGTAGTAGTTGCCGATGCACATCTGGTGGCATTCTGTAATCTGTAAACTATCAGAGTGTTGTTCAAACACAGAAATTGCATCGGGATTGAATACAACAATCACCATGCGCACTTTCCTCCATGGGAGTAATGTCTCAAAGAGTCTACGCTTTGATCGTTCCCTGGAAGATGAGTAGTAGTTTCCGATGCACATCCGGAGGCATTCTGTAATCTGTGGACTATCAGAGTGTTGTTCAAACACAGAAATTGCATCGGTATTGAATACAACATGCACCATTATGACTTTTCTCCATGGGAGTAATGTCTCAAACAGTCTACGCTTTAAACGTTCGCTGCAAGACCAGTAGTAGTTTTCGATGCACATCTGGAGGCATTCTGTAATCTGTGGACCTTAAATGTGTTGATGAAACACAGAAATTGCCTCGGGATTGAATACAAGAGTCACCATGCGAACTTTCCTCCATGGGAGTAATGTCTCAAACAGTCTACGCTTTGATCGTTCTCTGGAAGACCAGTAGTAGTTTCTGATGCACATCTGAAGGCATTCTGTAATCTGTGGAACATCAGAGTGTTGATGAAACACAGAAGTAGCATCGGGATTGAATACAACAGTCACCATGCGCACTTTCCTCCATGGGAGTAATGTCTCAAGCTGTCATCGCTTTGATCGTTCTCTGAAGACCAGTAGTAGTTTCCGATGCACATCTGGAGGCATTATGTAATCTGTTTACTATCTGAGTGTTGTTCAAAGACAGAAATTGCATCGCGATTGAATACAACAGTCACCATGCGCACTTTCCTTCATGGGAGTAATGTCTCAAACTATCATCGCTTTGATCGTTCCCTGAAGACCAGTAGTAGTTTCCGATGCACATCTGGGGGCATTCTATAATCTGTGGACAATCAGAGTGTTGATGAAACACAGAAATTGCATCGGGATTGAATACGACAGTCACCATGCGCCCTTTCCTCCATGGGAGTAATGCCTCAAACATTTTACGCTTTGATCGTTCCCTGGAAGGCCAGTAGTAGATTGCGATGCACATCTGGGGGCATTCTATAATCTGTGGACAATCAGAGTGTTGATGAAACACAGAAATTGCATCGGGATTGAATACAACAGTCACCATGCGCACTTTCCTCCATGGGATTAATGTCTCAAACAGTCAACGCTTTGATCGTTCACTGGAAGACCAATAGTAGTTTAAGGTGCACATCTGAGGCATTCTGTAATCTGTGGACTATCAGAGTGTTGATGAAATACAGAAATAGCCCCGCGATTGAATGCAACAGTCATCATGCGCATTTTCCTCCATGGAAGTTATGTCTCAAACAGTCTACGCTTTGATCGTTCCCTGGAAGACCAGTAGTAGTTTCCGATGCACATCTGGAGAGATTCGGTAATCTGTAAACTATCAGAGTGTTGTTCAAACACAGAAATTGCATCGGGATTGAATACAACAGTCACCATGCGAACTTTCCTCCATTTGAGTAATGTCTCAAACAGTCTACGCTTAGATCGTTTCCTGCAAGACCAGTAGTAGTTTCCGATGCACATCTGGAGGCGTTCTGTAATCTGCAGACCTTCAAAGTGTTGATGAAACACAGAAATTGCATCGGGATTGAATACAACAGTCACCATGCGCACTTTCCTCCATGGGATTAATGTCTCAAACAGTCAACGCTTTGATCGTTCCCTGGAAGACCAGTAGTAGTTTAAGGTGCACATCTGAGGCATTCTGTAATCTGTGGACTATCAGAGTGTTGATGAAATACAGAAATAACCCCGCGATTGAATACAACAGTCATCATGCGCATTTTCCTCCATGGCAGTTATGTCTCAAACAGTCTACGCTTTGATCGTTCCCTGGAAGACCAGTAGTAGTTTCAGATGCACATCTGGAGAGATTCGGTAATCTGTAAACTATCAGAGTGTTGTTCAAACACAGAAATTGCATCGGGATTGAATACAACAATCACCATGCGCACTTTCCTCCATGGGAGTAATGTCTCAAAGAGTCTACGCTTTGATCGTTCCCTGGAAGACGAGTAGTAGTTTCCGATGCACATCCGGAGGCATTCTTTAATCTGTGGACCTTAAAAGTGTTGATGAAACACAGAAATTGCCTCGGGATTGAATACAACAGTCACCATGCGAACTTTCCTCCATGGGAGTAATGTCTCAAACAGTCTACGCTTAGATCGTTTTATGCAAGACCAGTAGTAGTTTCCGATGCACATATGAAGGCATTCTGTAATCTGCAGACTTTCAAAGTGTTGATGAAACACAGAAATTGCATCGGGATTGAATACGACAGTCACCATGCGCACTTTCCTCCATGGGAGTAATGTCTCAAACAGTCTACGCTTTGATCGTTCCCTGGAAGAACAGTAGTAGTTTCCGATGCACATCTGGTGTCATTCTGTAATCTGTGGACTATCGAAGTGTTGATGAAACACAGAAATTGCATCGGGATTGAATACAACAGTCACCATGCGAACTTTCCCCCATGGGAGTAATGTCTCAAACAGTCTACGCTTAGATCGTTTCCTGCAAGACCAGTATTAGTTGACGATACACATCTGGAGGCATTCTGTAATCTGCAGACCTTCAAAGTGTTGATGAAACACAGAAATTGCATCGGGATTGAATACGACAGTCACCATGCGCACTTTCCTCCATGGGAGTAATGTCTCAAAATGTCTACGCTTTGATCGTTCACTGGAAGACCAGTAGTAGTTACCGATGCACATCTGGAGATATTCTGTAATCTGTGGACCTTCAAAGTATTGATGAAACACAGAAATTGCCTCGGGATTGAATACAACAGTCATCATGCGCACTTTCCTCCATGGGAGTAATGTCTCAAACAGTCCACGCTTAGATCGCTTCCTGCAAGACCAGTAGTATTTTCCGATGCACATCTGGATGCATTCTGTAATCTGTGAACGTTCAAAGTGTTGATGAAACACAGAAATTGCATCGGGATTGAATACGACAGTCACCATGCGCACTTTCCTCCATTGGAGTAATGTCTCAAACAGTGTACACTTTGGTCGTTCCCTGGAAGACCTGTAGTAGTTTCCAATGCACATCTGGTGTCATTCTGTAATCTGTGGACTATCAGAGTGTTGATGAAACACAGAAATTGCATCGGGATTGAATACGACTGTCACAATGCGCACTTTCCTCCATGGGAGTAATGTCTCAAACAGTCTACGCTTAGATCGATTCCTGCAAGACCAGTAGTAGTTTCCGAAGCACATCCCTAGGCATTCTGTAATCTGTGGACCTTCAAAGTGTTGATGAAACACAGAAATTGCCTCGGTATTGAATAAAACAGTCATCATTTGCATTTTCCTATATGGGAGTAATGACTCAATCAGTCTACGATTTGATCGTTGCCTGCAAGGCCAGTAGTAGTTGCCGATGCACATCTGGTGGCATTCTGTAATCTGTAAACTATCAGAGTGTTGTTCAAACACAGAAATTGCAACGGGTTTGAATACAACAGCCACCATGCGCACATACCTCCATGGGAGTAATATCTCAAACAGTCTACGCTTTGATCGTTCTCTGGAAGACCAGTAGTAGTTTCTGATGGACATCTGAAGGCATTCTGTAATCTGTGGAACATCAGAGTGTTGATGAAACACAGAAGTTGCATCGGGATTGAATACAACAGTCACCATGCGCACTTTCCTCCATGGGAGTAATGTCTCAAGCTGTCATCGCTTTGATCGTTCTCTGAAGACCAGTAGTAGTTTCCGATGCACATCTGGAGGCATTATGTAATCTGTTTACTATCTGAGTGTTGTTCAAAGACAGAAATTGCATCGCGATTGAATACAACAGTCACCATGCGCACTTTCCTTCATGGGAGTAATGTCTCAAACTATCATCGCGTTGATCGTTCCCTGAAGACCAGTAGTAGTTTCCGATGCACATCTAAAGGCATTCTGTAACCTGTTGACCTTAGAAGTGTTGATGAAACACAGATATTGCATCGGGATTGAATACAACAGTCCCCAAGCGCACTTTCCTCCATGGGAGTAATGTGTCAAACAGGTTACGCTTTGATCGTTTCCTGGACGACCAGTAGTAGTTTCCGATGCACATCTGGGTGCGTTCTGTAATGTGTGAACCATCAGAGTGTTGATGAAACACAGAAATGGCATCGGGATTGAATAGAACAGTCACCATGCGCACTTTCCTCTATGGGAGTAATGTCTCAAAGAGTCTACGCTTTGATGGTTCGTTGGAAAACCGGTAGTAGTTTCCGATTCACATCAGGAGGCATTCTGTAATCTGTGGACAATCTGAGTGTTGATGAAACACAGAAGTTGGATCTGGATTGAATACAACAGTCACCATGCGCACTTTCCTCCATGGGAGTAATGTCTCAAGCTGTCATCGCTTTGATCGTTCTCTGAAGACCAGTAGTAGTTTCCGAAGCAGATCTGGAGGCATTCTGTAATGAGTGGACTATCAGAGTGTTGATGAAACACAGAAATTGCATCGGGATTGAATACAACAGTCACCATGTGCACTTTCCTATATGGGTTTAATGTCTCAAACCGTCTATGCCTTGATTGTTTCCTGGAAGACCAGTAGTAGTTTCCGATGCACATCTGGAGGCATTCTGTAATCTGTGAACCATCCAAGTGTTGATGAAACACAGAAATTGCATCCGGATTGAATACAACAGTCAACATGCGAACTTTCCTCCATGGGAGTAATGTCTCAAACAGTCTACGCTTTGATCGTTTCCTGGAAAACCAGTAGTAGTTTCCGATGCACATCTGGAGGCATTCTGTAATCTGTGGACCTTCAAAGTGTTGATGAAACACAGAAATTGCATCGGGATTGAATAGAACAGTCACCATGCGCACTTTCCTCTATGGGAGTAATGCCTCAAAGGGTCTACGCTTTGATGGTTACCTGGAAGACCGGTAGTAGTTTCCGATGCACATCTGGAGGCATTCTGTAATCGGTGAACTATTCAAGTGGTGATGAAACACAGAAATTGCATCGGTATTGAATACAACAGTCACCATGCGAACTTTCCTCCATGGGAGTAATATCTTAAAGAGTCTACTCTTTGATGGTTCCCTGGAAGACCAGTAGTAATTTAAGATGCACGTCTGGAGGTATTCTGTAATCTGTTGACTATCAGAGTGTTATGAAACACAGAAATTGCATCGGGGTTGAATACAACAGTCACCATGCGCACTTTGCTATATGGGAGTAATGTCTCAAACAGTCTACGCTTTGATCGTTTAATGGAAGACCAGTAGTAGTTTCCGATGCACATCTGGTGGCATTCTGTAATCTGTGGACTATCAGAGTGTTGATGAAACACCGAAATTGAATCGCGATTGAATACAACAGTCACCATGCGCACTTTCCTTCATGGCATTAATGTCTCAAACAGTCTACGGTTTGATCGTTCCCTGGAAGACCAGTAGTAGTTTCCGACGCACATCTGGTGTCATTCTGTATTGTGTGGATTATCAGAGTGTTGATGAAACACAGAAATTGCATCGGGATTGAATACGACAGTCACCTTGCGCACTTTCCTCCATGGGGGTAATGTCTCAAAGAGTTTACGCTTTGATCGTTCCCTAGAAGACCAGTAGCAGTTTGCGATGCACACCTGGGACATTCTGAAATCTGTGGACTATCAGAGTGTTAATGAAACTCTGAAATTGCATCGGTATTGAATACAACATGCACCATGTGGACTTTTCTCCATGGGAGTAATGTCTCAAACAGTCTACGCTTTGATCGTTCCCTGCAAACCCAGTAGTAGTTTTCGACGCACATCTGGAGGCATTCTGTAATCTGTGGACCTTCAAAGTGTTCATGAAACACAGAAATTGCATCGGGATTGAATACGACTGTCACCATGCGCACTTTCCTCCGTGGGAGTAATATCTCAAACAGTCTACGCTTTGATCGTTTCCTGGAAGTCCAGTAGTAGTTTCCGATGCACATCTAGAGGCATTCTGTAATCTGTGGACCTTCAAAGTGTTGATGAAACACAGAAATTGCATCAGGACTGAATACGACAGTCACCATGCGCACTTTCCTCCATGGGAGTAATGTCTCAAACAGACTACGCTTTGATCGTTCCCTGGAAGACCAGTAGTAGTTTCCGATGCACATCTGGTGTCATTCTGTAATCTGTAGACTATCAGAGTGTTGATGAAACACAGAAATTGTATCGGGATTGATACAACAGTCACCAAACGCACTTTCTTCCATGGGAGTAATGTCTCAAACAGTTTACGCTTTGATCGTTAACTGGAAGACCAGTAGTAGTTTCCGATGCACATTTGGAGGCATTCTGTAATCTGCGGAATATCAGTGGGTTGTTGAAACACAGAAATTGCATCAGGATTGAAAACAACAGTCACCATGCGAACTTTCCTGCATGAGAGTAATGTCTCAAACAGTCTACTCTTTGATCGTTCCCTGCAAGACCAGTAGTAGTTTCCGATGCACATCTGGAGGCATTCTTTAATCTGTGGACCTTCAAAGTGTTGATGAAACACAGAAATAGATTCGCGATTGAATACAACAGTCATTATGCGCATTTTCCTACTTGGGAGTTATGTCTCAAACAGTCTAAGCTTTGATCGTTCCCTGGAAGACCAGTTGTAGTTCCCGATGCACATTTGGAGAGATTCGGTAATCTGTAAACTATCAGAATGTTGTTCAAACACAGAAATTGCATCGGGATTAAATACAACAGTCACCATGCGCACTTTCCTCCATGGGTGTAATGTCTCAAAGAGTCTACGCTTTGATCGTTCCCTGGAAGACCAGTAGTAGTTTCCGATGCACATCAGGAGGCATTCTGTAATCTGTGGACAATCTGAGTGTTGATGAAACACAGAAATTGCATCGGTATTGAATACAACAGTCACCATGCGCACTTTCCTCCATGGGAGCAATGTCTCAAACAGTCTACCCTTTGATCGTTCCCTGAAAGACCAGTTGTATTTTCCGATGCACATTTTGAGGCATTCTGTAATCTGCGGAATATCAGTGGGTTGTTGAAACACAGAAATTGCATCAGGATTGAAAACAACAGTCACCATGCGAACTTTCCTGCATGAGAGTAATGTCTCAAACAGTGTACGCTTTGATCGTAACCTGGAAGACCAGTAGTAGTTTCCGATGCACATCTGGAGGCATTCTGTAAATTGTGGACTATCAGAGTGTTGTTGAAACACAGAAATTGAATCGGGATTGAATACAACTGTCACCATGCCCAATTTCCTCCATGGGAGTAATGTCTCAAACAGTCTACGCTTTGATCGTTCTCTGGAAGATCAGTAGTAGTTTCCAATGCATATCTGGAGGCATTCTGTAATTTGTGGAACATCAGAGTGTTGATGAAACACAGAAATTGTATCGCGATTAAATACAACAGTCACCATGCGCACTTTCCTCCTTGGGAGTTATGTCTCAAACACTTAACGCTTTCATCGTTTCCTGGAAGACCAGTAATAGTTTTCGATGCACATCTGGTGGCATTCTGTATTCTGTGGACCTTCAAAGTGTTGATGAAACACAGAAATTGCATTGGGATTGAATACAACAGTCACCATGCGCACTTTCCTCCATGGGAGTAATGTCTCAAACAGTCTACGCTTTGATCGTTCCCTGGAAGACCAGTAGTAGTTTCCGATGCACATCTGGAGGCATTGTGTAATATGCGGAATATCAGTGTGTTGTTGAAACACAGAAATTGCATTAGGATGGAATACAACAGTCACCATGCGAACTTTCCTCCATGAGAGTAATGTCTCAAACACTCTACGCTTTGATCGTAACCTGGAAGACCAGTAGTATATTCCGATGCACATCTGGAGGCATTCCTTAATCTGTCGAATATCAGAGTGTCTATGAAACACAGAAATTACATCGGGCTTGAATACAACAGTCACCATGCGCACTTTCCTCCATGGCAGTAATGTCTCAAACAGTCTACGCATTGATCATTCCCTGGAACACCAGTAGTAGTTTCCGATGCACATCTGGAGGCATTCTGTAATCTGTGGACCTACAAAGTGTTGATGAAACACAGAAATTGCATCGGGATTGAATACAACAGTCACCATCCGCACTTTCCTCCATGGGAGTAATGTCTCAAACAGAATACGCTTTGATCGTTCCCTGGAAGACCAGTAGTAGTTTAAGATGCACATCTGGAGGTATTCTGTAATCTGTTGACTATCAGAGTGTTATGAAACACAGAAATTGCGTCGGGATTGAATACAACAGTCACCATACGCACTTTCCTATATGGGAGTAATGTCTCAAACAGTCTACGCTTTGATCGTTTCCTGGAAGACCAGTAGTAGTTTCCGATGCACATCTGGAGGCATTCTGTAATCAGTGGACCTTCCAAGTGTTGATGAAACACAGACATTGCATCGGGATTGATACAACAGTCACCATGCGCACTTTCCTATATGGGAGTAATGTCTCAAACAGTCTACGTTTTGATCGTTCCCTGGAAGACCAGTGGTAGTTTCCAATGCACATCTGGAGGCATTCTGTAATCTGTGGAACATCAGTGTGTTGTTGAAGCACAGAAATTTCATCGGGATTGAATACAACAATCACCATGCGCACTCTCCTCCATGGGAGTAATGTCTCAAAGAGTCTACGCTTTGATCGTTCCCTGGAAGACCAGTAGTAGTTTCCGATGCCCATCAGGAGGCATTCTGTAATCTGTGGACAATCTGAGTGTTGATGAAACACAGAAATTTCATCGGGATTGAATACACCAGTCACCATGCGCACTTTCCTCCATGGGAGCAATGTCTCAAAGAGTCTACGCTTTGATCGTTCCCTGGAAGACCAGTAGTAGTTTCCGATGCACGTCTGGAGGTATTCTGATATCTGTGGACCTTCAAAGTGTTGATGAAACAAAGAAATTGCCTCGGGATTGATACAACAGTCAGCATGCGTACTTTCCTATATGGGAGTAATGTCTCAAACAGTCTACGCTTTGATCGTTCCCTGGAAGACCAGTAGTAGTTTCCGATGCACATCTGGAGGCATTCTGTAATCTGTGGAATATCAGAGTGTTGATGAAACACAGAAATTGCATCGGGATTGAATACGACAGTCACCTTGCGCACTTTCCTCCATGGGCGTAATGTCTCAAACAGTTTACGCTTTGATCGTTCCCTAGAAGACCAGTAGCAGTCTCCAACGCACATCTGGTGTCATTCTGTAATGTGTGGATTATCAGAGTGTTGATGAAACACAGAAATTGCATCGGGATTGAATACAACAGTCACCATGCGCACTATCCTCCATAGGAGTAATGTCTTAAACAGTCTACGCTTTGATCGTTTCCTGGAAGACCAGTAGTAGTTTCCGATGCACATCTAGATGCATTCTGTAATCTGTGGACGTTCAAAGAGTTGATGAAACACAGAAATTGCATCGGGATTGAATACAACAGTCACCATCCGCACTTTCCTCCATGGGAGTAATGTCTCAAACAGAATACGCTTTGATCGTTCCCTGGAAGACCAGTAGTAGTTTAAGATGCACATCTGGAGGTATTCTGTAATCTGTTGACTATCAGAGTGTTATGAAACACAGAAATTGCGTCGGGATTGAATACAACAGTCACCATACGCACTTTCCTTCATGGGAGTAATGTCTCAAACTATCATCGCGTTGATCGTTCCCTGAAGACCAGTAGTAGTTTCCGATGCACATCTAAAGGCATTCTGTAACCTGTTGACCTTAGAAGTGTTGATGAAACACAGATATTGCATCGGGATTGAATACAACAGTCCCCAAGCGCACTTTCCTCCATGGGAGTAATGTGTCAAACAGGTTACGCTTTGATCGTTTCCTGGACGACCAGTAGTAGTTTCCGATGCACATCTGGGTGCGTTCTGTAATGTGTGGACCATCAGAGTGTTGATGAAACACAGAAATGGCATCGGGATTGAATAGAACAGTCACCATGCGCACTTTCCTCTATGGGAGTAATGTCTCAAAGAGTCTACGCTTTGATGGTTCGTTGGAAAACCGGTAGTAGTTTCCGATTCCCATCAGGAGGCATTCTGTAATCTGTGGACTATCTGAGTGTTGATGAAACACAGAAGTTGCATCTGGATTGAATACAACAGTCACCATGCGCACTTTCCTCCATGGGAGTAATGTCTCAAGCTGTCATCGCTTTGATCGTTCTCTGAAGACCAGTAGTAGTTTCCGAAGCAGATCTGGAGGCATTCTGTAATGAGTGGACTATCAGAGTGTTGATGAAACACAGAAATTGCATCGGGATTGAATACAACAGTCACCATGTGCACTTTCCTATATGGGTTTAATGTCTCAAACCGTCTATGCCTTGATTGTTTCCTGGAAGACCAGTAGTAGTTTCCGATGCACATCTGGAGGCATTCTGTAATCTGTGAACCATGCAAGTGTTGATGAAACTCAGAAATTGCATCCGGATTGAATACAACAGTCAACATGCGAACTTTCCTCCATGGGAGTAATGTCTCAAACAGTCTACGCTTTGATCGTTTCCTGGAAAACCAGTAGTAGTTTCCGATGCACATCTGGAGGCATTCTGTAATCTGTGGACCTTCAAAGTGTTGATGAAACACAGAAATTGCATCGGGATTGAATAGAACAGTCACCATGCGCACTTTCCTCTATGGGAGTAATGCCTCAAAGGGTCTACGCTTTGATGGTTCCCTGGAAGACCGGTAGTAGTTTCCGATGCACATCTGGAGGCATTCTGTAATCGGTGAACTATTCAAGTGGTGATGAAACACAGAAATTGCATCGCTATTGAATACAACAGTCACCATGCGAACTTTCCTCCATGGGAGTAATATCTTAAAGAGGCTACTCTTTGATGGTTCCCTGGAAGACCAGTAGTAGTTTAAGATGCACGTCTGGAGGTATTCTGTAATCTGTTGACTATCAGAGTGTTATGAAACACAGAAATTGCATCGGGGTTGAATACAACAGTCACCATGCGCACTTTGCTATATGGGAGTAATGTCTCAAACAGTCTACGCTTTGATCGTTTAATGGAAGACCAGTAGTAGTTTCCGATGCACATCTGGTGGCATTCTGTAATCTGTGGACTATCAGAGTGTTGATGAAACACCGAAATTGAATCGCGATTGAATACAACAGTCACTATGCGCACTTTCCTTCATGGCATTAATGTCTCAAACAGTCTACGGTTTGATCGTTCCCTGGAAGACCAGTAGTAGTTTCCGACGCACATCTGGTGTCATTCTGTATTGTGTGGATTATCAGAGTGTTGATGAAACACAGAAATTGCACCGGGATTGAATACGACAGTCACCTTGCGCACTTTCCTCCATGGGGGTAATGTCTCAAAGAGTTTACGCTTTGATCGTTCCCTAGAAGACCAGTAGCAGTTTGCGATGCACACCTGGGGCATTCTGAAATCTGTGGACTATCAGAGTGTTAATGAAACTCAGAAAATGTATCGGTATTGAATACAACATGCACCATGTGGACTTTTCTCCATGGGAGTAATGTCTCAAACAGTCTACGCTTTGATCGTTCCCTGCAAACCCAGTAGTAGTTTTCGACGCACATCTGGAGGCATTCGGTAATCTGTGGACCTTCAAAGTGTTGATGAAACACAGAAATTGCATTGGGATTGAATACAACAGTCACCATGCGCACTTTCCTCCATGGGAGTAATGTCTCAAACAGTCTACGCTTTGATCGTTCCCTGGAAGACCAGTAGTAGTTTCCGATGCACATCTGGAGGCATTGTGTAATCTGCGGAATATCAGTGTGTTGTTGAAACACAGAAATTGCATTAGGATGGAATACAACAGTCACCATGCGAACTTTCCTCCATGAGAGTAATGTCTCAAACACTCTACGCTTTGATCGTAACCTGGAAGACCAGAAGTATATTCCGATGCACATCTGGAGGCATTCCTTAATCTGTCGAATATCAGAGTGTCTATGAAACACAGAAATTACATCGGGCTTGAATACAACAGTCACCATGCGCACTTTCCTCCATGGGAGTAATGTCTCAAACAGTCTACGCATTGATCATTCCCTGGAACACCAGTAGTAGTTTCCGATGCACATCTGGAGGCATTCTGTAATCTGTGGACCTACAAAGTGTTGATGAAACACAGAAATTGCATCGGGATTGAATACAACAGTCACCATCCGCACTTTCCTCCATGGGGGTAATGTCTCAAACAGAATACGCTTTGATCGTTCCCTGGAAGACCAGTAGTAGTTTAAGATGCACATCTGGAGGTATTCTGTAATCTGTTGACTATCAGAGTGTTATGAAACACAGAAATTGCGTCGGGATTGAATACAACAGTCACCATACGCACTTTCCTATATGGGAGTAATGTCTCAAACAGTCTACGCTTTGATCGTTTCCTGGAAGACCAGTAGTAGTTTCCGATGCACATCTGGAGGCATTCTGTAATCAGTGGACTTTCCAAGTGTTGATGAAACACAGACATTGCATCGGGATTGATACAACAGTCACCATGCGCACTTTCCTATATGGGAGTAATGTCTCAAACAGTCTACGTTTTGATCGTTCCCTGGAAGACCAGTGGTAGTTTCCAATGCACATCTGGAGGCATTCTGTAATCTGTGGAACATCAGTGTGTTGTTGAAGCACAGAAATTTCATCGGGATTGAATACAACAGTCACCATGCGCACTCTCCTCCATGGGAGTAATATCTCAAAGAGTCTACGCTTTGATCGTTCCCTGGAAGACCAGTAGTAGTTTCCGATGCACATCAGGAGGCATTCTGTAATCTGTGGACAATCTGAGTGTTGATGAAACACAGAAATTTCATCGGGATTGAATACACCAGTCACCATGCGCACTTTCCTCCATGGGAGCAATGTCTCAAAGAGTCTACGCTTTGATCGTTCCCTGGAAGACCAGTAGTAGTTTCCGATGCACGTCTGGAGGTATTCTGATATCTGTGGACCTTCAAAGTGTTGATGAAACACAGAAATTGCCTCGGGATTGATACAACAGTCAGCATGCGCACTTTCCTATATGGGAGTAATGTCTCAAACAGTCTACGCTTTGATCGTTCCCTGGAAGACCAGTAGTAGTTTCCGATGCACATCTGGAGGCATTCTGTAATCTGTGGAATATCAGAGTGTTGATGAAACACAGAAATTGCATCGGGATTGAATACGACAGTCACCTTGCGCACTTTCCTCCATGGGCGTAATGTCTCAAACAGTTTACGCTTTGATCGTTCCCTAGAAGACCAGTAGCAGTCTCCAACGCACATCTGGTGTCATTCTGTAATGTGTGGATTATCAGAGTGTTGATGAAACACAGAAATTGCATCGGGATTGAATACAACAGTCACCATGCGCACTATCCTCCATAGGAGTAATGTCTTAAACAGTCTACGCTTTGATCGTTTCCTGGAAGACCAGTAGTAGTTTCCGATGCACATCTAGATGCATTCTGTAATCTGTGGACGTTCAAAGAGTTGATGAAACACAGAAATTGCATCGGGATTGAATACAACAGTCACCATCCGCACTTTCCTCCATGGGAGTAATGTCTCAAACAGAATACGCTTTGATCGTTCCCTGGAAGACCAGTAGTAGTTTAAGATGCACATCTGGAGGTATTCTGTAATCTGTTGACTATCAGAGTGTTATGAAACACAGAAATTGCGTCGGGATTGAATACAACAGTCACCATACGCACTTTCCTTCATGGGAGTAATGTCTCAAACTATCATCGCGTTGATCGTTCCCTGAAGACCAGTAGTAGTTTCCGATGCACATCTAAAGGCATTCTGTCACCTGTTGACCTTAGAAGTGTTGATGAAACACAGATATTGCATCGGGATTGAATACAACAGTCCCCAAGCGCACTTTCCTCCATGGGAGTAATGTGTCAAACAGGTTACGCTTTGATCGTTTCCTGGACGACCAGTAGTAGTTTCCGATGCACATCTGGGTGCGTTCTGTAATGTGTGGACCATCAGAGTGTTGATGAAACACAGAAATGGCATCGGGATTGAATAGAACAGTCACCATGCGCACTTTCCTCTATGGGAGTAATGTCTCAAAGAGTCTACGCTTTGATGGTTCGTTGGAAAACCGGTAGTAGTTTCCGATTCCCATCAGGAGGCATTCTGTAATCTGTGGACTATCTGAGTGTTGATGAAACACAGAAGTTGCATCTGGATTGAATACAACAGTCACCATGCGCACTTTCCTCCATGGGAGTAATGTCTCAAGCTGTCATCGCTTTGATCGTTCTCTGAAGACCAGTAGTAGTTTCCGAAGCAGATCTGGAGGCATTCTGTAATGAGTGGACTATCAGAGTGTTGATGAAACACAGAAATTGCATCGGGATTGAATACAACAGTCACCATGTGCACTTTCCTATATGGGTTTAATGTCTCAAACCGTCTATGCCTTGATTGTTTCCTGGAAGACCAGTAGTAGTTTCCGATGCACATCTGGAGGCATTCTGTAATCTGTGAACCATGCAAGTGTTGATGAAACTCAGAAATTGCATCCGGATTGAATACAACAGTCAACATGCGAACTTTCCTCCATGGGAGTAATGTCTCAAACAGTCTACGCTTTGTTCGTTTCCTGGAAAACCAGTAGTAGTTTCCGATGCACATCTGGAGGCATTCTGTAATCTGTGGACCTTCAAAGTGTTGATGAAACACAGAAATTGCATCGGGATTGAATAGAACAGTCACAATGCGCACTTTCCTCTATGGGAGTAATGCCTCAAAGGGTCTACGCTTTGATGGTTCCCTGGAAGACCGGTAGTAGTTTCCGATGCACATCTGGAGGCATTCTGTAATCGGTGAACTATTCAAGTGGTGATGAAACACAGAAATTGCATCGCTATTGAATACAACAGTCACCATGCGAACTTTCCTCCATGGGAGTAATATCTTAAAGAGTCTACTCTTTGATGGTTCCCTGGAAGACCAGTAGTAGTTTAAGATGCACGTCTGGAGGTATTCTGTAATCTGTTGACTATCAGGGTGTTATGAAACACAGAAATTGCATCGGGGTTGAATACAACAGTCACCATGCGCACTTTGCTATATGGGAGTAATGTCTCAAACAGTCTACGCTTTGATCGTTTAATGGAAGACCAGTAGTAGTTTCCGATGCACATCTGGTGGCATTCTGTAATCTGTGGACTATCAGAGTGTTGATGAAACACCGAAATTGAATCGCGATTGAATACAACAGTCACTATGCGCACTTTCCTTCATGGCATTAATGTCTCAAACAGTCTACGGTTTGATCGTTCCCTGGAAGACCAGTAGTAGTTTCCGACGCACATCTGGTGTCATTCTGTATTGTGTGGATTATCAGAGTGTTGATGAAACACAGAAATTGCACCGGGATTGAATACGACAGTCACCTTGCGCACTTTCCTCCATGGGGGTAATGTCTCAAAGAGTTTACGCTCTGATCGTTCCCTAGAAGACCAGTAGCAGTTTGCGATGCACACCTGGGGCATTCTGAAATCTGTGGACTATCAGAGTGTTAATGAAACTCAGAAAATGTATCGGTATTGAATACAACATGCACCATGTGGACTTTTCTCCATGGGAGTAATGTCTCAAACAGTCTACGCTTTGATCGTTCCCTGCAAACCCAGTAGTAGTTTTCGACGCACATCTGGAGGCATTCTGTAATCTGTGGACCTTCAAAGTGTTGATGAAACACAGAAATTGCATTGGGATTGAATACAACAGTCACCATGCGCACTTTCCTCCATGGGAGTAATGTCTCAAACAGTCTACGCTTTGATCGTTCCCTGGAAGACCAGTAGTAGTTTCCGATGCACATCTGGAGGCATTGTGTAATCTGCGGAATATCAGTGTGTTGTTGAAACACAGAAATTGCATTAGGATGGAATACAACAGTCACCATGCGAACTTTCCTCCATGAGAGTAATGTCTCAAACACTCTACGCTTTGATCGTAACCTAAAAGACCAGAAGTATATTCCGATGCACATCTGGAGGCATTCCTTAATCTGTCGAATATCAGAGTGTCTATGAAACACAGAAATTACATCGGGCTTGAATACAACAGTCACCATGCGCACTTTCCTCCATGGGAGTAATGTCTCAAACAGTCTACGCATTGATCATTCCCTGGAACACCAGTAGTAGTTTCCGATGCACATCTGGAGGCATTCTGTAATCTGTGGACCTACAAAGTGTTGATGAAACACAGAAATTGCATCGGGATTGAATACAACAGTCACCATCCGCACTTTCCTCCATGGGAGTAATGTCTCAAACAGAATACGCTTTGATCGTTCCCTGGAAGACCAGTAGTAGTTTAAGATGCACATCTGGAGGTATTCTGTAATCTGTTGACTATCAGAGTGTTATGAAACACAGAAATTGCGTCGGGATTGAATACAACAGTCACCATACGCACTTTCCTATATGGGAGTAATGTCTCAAACAGTCTACGCTTTGATCGTTTCCTGGAAGACCAGTAGTAGTTTCCGATGCACATCTGGAGGCATTCTGTAATCAGTGGACTTTCCAAGTGTTGATGAAACACAGACATTGCATCGGGATTGATACAACAGTCACCATGCGCACTTTCCTATATGGGAGTAATGTCTCAAACAGTCTACGTTTTGATCGTTCCCTGGAAGACCAGTGGTAGTTTCCAATGCACATCTGGAGGCATTCTGTAATCTGTGGAACATCAGTGTGTTGTTGAAGCACAGAAATTTCATCGGGATTGAATACAACAGTCACCATGCGCACTCTCCTCCATGGGAGTAATATCTCAAAGAGTCTACGCTTTGATCGTTCCCTGGAAGACCAGTAGTAGTTTCCGATGCACATCAGGAGGCATTCTGTAATCTGTGGACAATCTGAGTGTTGATGAAACACAGAAATTTCATCGGGATTGAATACAACAGTCACCATGCGCACTTTCCTCCATGGGAGCAATGTCTCAAACAGTCTACGCTTTGATCGTTCCCTGGAAGACCAGTAGTAGTTTCCGATGCACGTCTGGAGGTATTCTGAAATCTGTGGACCTTCAAAGTGTTGATGAAACACAGAAATTGCCTCGGGATTGATACAACAGTCACCATGCGCACTTTCCTATATGGGAGTAATGTCTCAAACAGTCTACGCTTTGATCGTTCCCTGGAAGACCAGTAGTAGTTTCCGATGCACATCTGGAGGCATTCTGTAATCTGTGGAATATCAGAGTGTTGATGAAACACAGAAATTGCATCGGGATTGAATACGACAGTCACCTTGCGCACTTTCCTCCATGGGCGTAATGTCTCAAACAGTTTACGCTTTGATCGTTCCCTAGAAGACCAGTAGCAGTCTCCAACGCACACCTGGTGTCATTCTGTAATGTGTGGATTATCAGAGTGTTGATGAAACACAGAAATTGCATCGGGATTGAATACAACAGTCACCATGCGCACTATCCTCCATAGGAGTAATGTCTTAAACAGTCTACGCTTTGATCGTTTCCTGGAAGACCAGTAGTAGTTTCCGATGCACATCTAGATGCATTCTGTAATCTGTGGACGTTCAAAGAGTTGATGAAACACAGAAATTCCATCGGGATTGAATACGACAGTCATTATGCGCATTTTCCTCCATGGGAGTTGTGTCTCAAACAGTCTACGCTTTGATCGTTCCCTGAAGACCAGTAGTAGTTTCCGATGCACATCTGAAGAGATTCGGTAATCTGTAAACTATCTGAGTGTTGTTCAAACACAGAAATTGCATAGTGATTGAATACAACAGTCACCATGCGCACTGTCCTCCATGGGAGTAATGTCTCAAACACTTTACGCTTTCATCGTTTCCTGGAAGACCAGTAATAGTTTTCGATGCACATCTGGAGGCATTCTGTAATCTGTGGACCTTCAAAGTGTTGATGAAACACAGAAATTGCATCGGGATTGAATACAAGAGTCACCATGCGCACTTTCCTCCATGGGAGTAATGTCTCAAACAGTCTACGCTTTGATCGTTCCCTGGAAGACCAGTAGTAGTTTCCGATGCACATCTGGAGGCATTGTGTAATCTGCGGAATATCAGTGTGTTGTTGAAACACAGAAATTGCATTAGGATGGAATACAACAGTCACCATGCGAACTTTCCTCCATGAGAGTAATGTCTCAAACACTCTACGCTTTGATCGTAACCTGGAAGACCAGTAGTATATTCCGATGCACATCTGGAGGCATTCCTTAATCTGTCGAATATCAGAGTGTCTATGAAACACAGAAATTGCATCGGGCTTGAATACAACAGTCACCATGCGCACTTTCCTCCATGGGAGTAATGTCTCAAACAGTCTACGCATTGATCATTCCCTGGAACACCAGTAGTAGTTTCCGATGCACATCTGGAGGCATTCTGTAATCTGTGGACCTACAAAGTGTTGATGAAACACAGAAATTGCATCGGGATTGAATACAACAGTCACCATCCGCACTTTCCTCCATGGGAGTAATGTCTCAAACAGAATACGCTTTGATCGTTCCCTGGAAGACCAGTAGTAGTTTAAGATGCACATCTGGAGGTATTCTGTAATCTGTTGACTATCAGAGTGTTATGAAACACAGAAATTGCGTCGGGATTGAATACAACAGTCACCATACGCACTTTTCTATATGGGAGTAATGTCTCAAACAGTCTACGCTTTGATCGTTTAATGGAAGACCAGTAGTAGTTTCCGATGCACATCTGGAGGCATTCTGTAATCAGTGGACCTTCCAAGTGTTGATGAAACACAGACATTGCATCGGCATTGATACAACAGTCACCATGCGCACTTTCCTATATGGGAGTAACGTCTCAAACAGTCTACGTTCTGATGGTTCCCTGGAAGACCAGTGGTAGTTTCCAATGCACATCTGGAGGCATTCTGTAATCTGTGGAACATCAGTGTGTTGTTGAAGCACAGAAATTTCATCGGGATTGAATACAACAGTCACCATGCGCACTCTCCTAAATGGGAATAATGTCTCAAAGAGTCTACGCTTTGATCGTTCCCTGGAAGACCAGTAGTAGTTTCCGATGCACATCAGGAGGCATTCTGTAATCTGTGGACAATCTGAGTGTTGATGAAACACAGAAATTTCATCGGGATTGAATACAACAGTCACCATGCGCACTTTCCTCCATGGGAGCAATGTCTCAAACAGTCTACGCTTTGATCGTTCCCTGGAAGACCAGTAGTAGTTTCCGATGCACGTCTGGAGGTATTCTGAAATCTGTGGACCTTCAAAGTGTTGATGAAACACAGAAATTGCCTCGGGATTGATACAACAGTCACCATGCTCACTTTCCTATATGGGAGTAATGTCTCAAACAGTCTACGCTTTGATCGTTCCCTGGAAGACCAGTAGTAGTTTCCGATGCACATCTGGAGGCATTCTGTAATCTGTGGAATATCAGAGTGTTGATGAAACACAGAAATTGCATCGGGATTGAATACGACAGTCACCTTGCGCACTTTCCTCCATGGGCGTAATGTCTCAAACAGTTTACGCTTTGATCGTTCCCTAGAAGACCAGTAGCAGTTACCAACGCACATCTGGTGTCATTCTGTAATGTGTGGAATATCAGAGTGTTGATGAGACACAGAAATTGTATCGGGATTGAATACGACAGTCACCTTGCGCACTTTCCTCCATGGGAGTAATGTCTCAAACAGTCTACGCTTTGATCGTTTCCTGGAAGACCGAAAGTAGTTTCCGATGCACATTTGGAGGCATTCTGTAATCTGTGGACCTTCAGAGTGTTGATGAAACACAGAAATTGCATCGGGATTGATACAACAGTCACCATGCGCACTTTCCTCCAAGGGAGTAATGTCTCTATCAATCTACGCTTTGATCGTTCCCTGGAAGACCAGTAGTAGCTTCCGATGCACATCTGGAGGTATTCTGTAATCTGTGGACCTTCAAAGTGTTCATGAAACACAGAAATTGCATCGGGATTGAATACGACAGTCACCATGCGCACTTTCCTCCATGGGAGTAATGTCTCAAACAGTCTACGCTTTGATCGTTTCCTGGAAGTCCAGTAGTAGTTTCCGATGCACATCTAGAGGCATTCTGTAATCTGTGGACCTTCAAAGCGTTGATGAAACACAGAAATTGCATCAGGACTGAATACGACAGTCACCATGCGCACTTTCCTCCATTGGAGTAATGTCTCAAACAGACTACGCTTTGATCGTTCCCTGGAAGACCAGTAGTAGTTTCCGATGCACATCTGGTGTCATTCTGTAATCTGTGGACTATCAGAGTGTTGATGAAACACAGAAATTGTAACGGGATTGATACAACAGTCACCAAACGCACTTTCTTCCATGGGAGTAATGTCTCAAACAGTTTACGCTTTGATCGTTCCCTGGAAGACCAGTAGTAGTTTCCGATGCACATCTGGGGGCATTCTGTAATGTGTGGACCATCTGAGTGTTGATTAAACACAGAAGTTGCATCGGCATTGAATACATCAGTCACCATGCGCACTTTCCTCCATGGGAGTAATGTCTCAAACAGTCTACTCTTTGATCGTTCCCTGTAAGAGCAGTAGTAGTTTCCGATGCACATCCGGAGGCATTCTTTAATCTGTGGACCTTCAAAGTGTTGATGAAACACAGAAATAGATTCGCGATTGAATACAACAGTCATTATGCGCATTTTCCTCCTTGGGAGTTTTGTCTCAAACAGTCTAAGCTTTGATCGTTCCCTGGAAGACCAGTTGTAGTTCCCGATGCACATTTGGAGAGATTCGGTAATCTGTAAACTATCAGAATGTTGTTCAAACACAGAAATTGCATCGGGATTAAATACAACAGTCACCATGCGCACTTTCCTCCATGGGAGTAATGTCTCAAAGAGTCTACGCTTTGATCGTTCCCTGGAAGACCAGTAGTAGTTTCCGATGCACATCAGGAGGCATTCTGTAATCTGTGGACAATCTGAGTGTTGATGAAACACAGAAATTGCATCGGGATTGAATACAACAGTCACCATGCGCACTTTCCTCCATGGGAGCAATGTCTCAAACAGTCTACCCTTTGATCGTTCCCTGGAAGACCAGTAGTAGTTTCCGATGTACATCTGGAGGCATTCTGTAATCTGCGGAATATCAGTGGGTTGTTGAAACACAGAAATTGCATCAGGATTGAAAACAACAGTCACCATGCGAACTTTCCTGCATGAGAGTAATGTCTCAAACAGTGTACGCTTTGATCGTAACCTGGAAGACCAGTAGTAGTTTCCGATGCACATCTGGAGGCATTCTGTAAATTGTGGACTATCAGAGTGTTGATGAAACACAGAAATTGAATCGCGATTGAATACAACTGTCACCATGCCCAATTTCCTCCATGGGAGTAATGTCTCAAACAGTCTACGCTTTGATCGTTTTCTGGAAGACCAGTAGTAGTTTCTAATGCACATCTGGAGGCATTCTGTAATTTGTGGAACATCAGAGTGTTGATGAAACACAGAAATTGCATCGCGATTAAATACAACAGTCACCATGCGCACTTTCCTCCATGGGAGTAATGTCTCAAACAGTCTACGATTTTATCGTGTCCTGGAAGACCAGTAGTAGTGTCCGATGCACATCTGGTGGCATTCTGTAATCTGTGGACTATCAGAGTGTTGATGAAACACAGAAATTGAATCGGGATTGAATACAACAGTCACCATGCGTACTTTCCTCCTTGGGAGTAATGTCTCAAACACTTTACGCTTATATCGTTTCCTGGAAGACCAGTAATAGTTTTCGATGCACATCTGGAGGCATTCTGTAATCATTGGACCTTCAAAGTGTTGATGAAACACAGAAATTGCATCGGGATTGAATACAACAGTCACCATGCGCACTTTCCTCCATGGGAGTAATGTCTCAAACAGTCTACGCTTTGATCGTTTCCTGGAAGACCAGTAGTAGTTTCCGATGCACATCTGAAGAGATTCGGTAATCTGTAAACTATCTGAGTGTTGTTCAAACACAGAAATTGCATAGTGATTGAATACAACAGTCACCATGCGTACTTTCCTCCTTGGGAGTAATGTCTCAAACACTTTACGCTTTCATCGTTTCCTGGAAGACCAGTAATAGTTTTCGATGCACATCTGGAGGCATTCTGTAATCTTTGGACCTTCAAAGTGTTGATGAAACACAGAAATTTCATCGGGATTGAATACAACAGTCACCATGCGCACTTTCCTCCATGGGAGCAATGTCTCAAACAGTCTACGCTTTGATCGTTCCCTGGAAGACCAGTAGTAGTTTCCGATGCACGTCTGGAGGTATTCTGAAATCTGTGGACCTTCAAAGTGTTGATGAAACACAGAAATTGCCTCGGGATTGATACAACAGTCACCATGCGCACTTTCCTATATGGGAGTAATGTCTCAAACAGTCTACGCTTTGATCGTTCCCTGGAAGACCAGTAGTAGTTTCCGATGCACATCTGGAGGCATTCTGTAATCTGTGGAATATCAGAGTGTTGATGAAACACAGAAATTGCATCGGGATTGAATACGACAGTCACCTTGCGCACTTTCCTCCATGGGCGTAATGTCTCAAACAGTTTACGCTTTGATCGTTCCCTAGAAGACCAGTAGCAGTTACCAACGCACATCTGGTGTCATTCTGTAATGTGTGGATTATCAGAGTGTTGATGAAACACAGAAATTGTATCGGGATTGAATACGACAGTTACCTTGCGCACTTTCCTCCATGGGAGTAATGTCTCAAACAGTCTACGCTTTGATCGTTTCCTGGAAGACCGAAAGTAGTTTCCGATGCACATTTGGAGGCATTCTGTAATCTGTGGACCTTCAGAGTGTTCATGAAACACAGAAATTGCATCGGGATTGATACAACAGTCACCATGCGCACTTTCCTCCAAGGGAGTAATGTCTCTATCAATCTACGCTTTGATCGTTCCCTGGAAGACCAGTAGTAGCTTCCGATGCACATCTGGAGGTATTCTGTAATCTGTGGACCTTCAAAGTGTTCATGAAACACAGAAATTGCATCGGGATTGAATACGACAGTCACCATGCGCACTTTCCTCCATGGGAGTAATGTCTCAAACAGTCTACGCTTTGATCGTTTCCTGGAAGTCCAGTAGTAGTTTCCGATGCACATCTAGAGGCATTCTGTAATCTGTGGACCTTCAAAGTGTTGATGAAACACAGAAATTGCATCAGGACTGAATACGACAGTCACCATTCGCACTTTCCTCCATTGGAGTAATGTCTCAAACAGACTACGCTTTGATCGTTCCCTGGAAGACCAGTAGTAGTTTCCGATGCACATCTGGTGTCATTCTGTAATCTGTGGACTATCAGAGTGTTGATGAAACACAGAAATTGTAACGGGATTGATACAACAGTCACCAAACGCACTTTCTTCCATGGGAGTAATGTCTCAAACAGTTTACGCTTTGATCGTTCCCTGGAAGACCAGTAGTAGTTTCCGATGCACATCTGGGGGCATTCTGTAATGTGTGGACCATCTGAGTGTTGATTAAACACAGAAGTTGCATCGGCATTGAATACATCAGTCACCATGCGCACTTTCCTCCATGGGAGTAATGTCTCAAACAGTCTACTCTTCGATCGTTCCCTGTAAGAGCAGTAGTAGTTTCCGATGCACATCCGGAGGCATTCTTTAATCTGTGGACCTTCAAAGTGTTGATGAAACACAGAAATAGATTCGCGATTGAATACAACAGTCATTATGCGCATTTTCCTCCTTGGGAGTTTTGTCTCAAACAGTCTAAGCTTTGATCGTTCCCTGGAAGACCAGTTGTAGTTCCCGATGCACATTTGGAGAGATTCGGTAATCTGTAAACTATCAGAATGTTGTTCAAACACAGAAATTGCATCGGGATTAAATACAACAGTCACCATACGCCCTTTCCTCCATGGGAGTAATGTCTCAAAGAGTCTACGCTTTGATCGTTCCCTGGAAGACCAGTAGTAGTTTCCGATGCACATCAGGAGGCATTCTGTAATCTGTGGACAATCTGAGTGTTGATGAAACACAGAAATTGCATCGGGATTGAATACAACAGTCACCATGCGCACTTTCCTCCATGGGAGCAATGTCTCAAACAGTCTACCATTTGATCGTTCCCTGGAAGACCAGTAGTAGTTTCCGATGTACATCTGGAGGCATTCTGTAATCTGCGGAATATCAGTGGGTTGTTGAAACACAGAAATTGCATCAGGATAGAAAACAACAGTCACCATGCGAACTTTCCTGCATGAGAGTAATGTCTCAAACAGTGTACGCTTTGATCGTAACCTGGAAGACCAGTAGTAGTTTCCGATGCACATCTGGAGGCATTCTGTAAATTGTGGACTATCAGAGTGTTGATGAAACACAGAAATTGAATCGGGATTGAATACAACTGTCACCATGCCCAATTTCCTCCATGGGAGTAATGTCTCAAACAGTCTACGCTTTGATCGTTTTCTGGAAGACCAGTAGTAGTTTCTAATGCACATCTGGAGGCATTCTGTAATTTGTGGAACATCAGAGTGTTGATGAAATACAGAAATTGCATCGCGATTAAATACAACAGTCACCATGCGCACTTTCCTCCATGGGAGTAATGTCTCAAACAGTCTACGATTTTATCGTGTCCTGGAAGACCAGTAGTAGTGTCCGATGCACATCTGGTGGCATCCTGTAATCTGTGGACTATCAGAGTGTAGATGAAACACAGAAATTGAATCGGGATTGAATACAACAGTCACCATGCGTACTTTCCTCCTTGGGAGTAATGTCTCAAACACTTTACGCTTTTATCGTTTCCTGGAAGACCAGTAATAGTTTTCGATGCACATCTGGAGGCATTCTGTAATCATTGGACCTTCAAAGTGTTGATGAAACACAGAAATTGCATCGGGATTGAATACAACAGTCACCATGCGCACTTTCCTCCATGGGAGTAATGTCTCAAACAGTCTACGCTTTGATCGTTTCCTGGAAGACCAGTAGTAGTTTCCGATGCACATCTGAAGAGATTCGGTAATCTGTAAACTATCTGAGTGTTGTTCAAACAAAGAAATTGCATAGTGATTGAATACAACAGTCACCATGCGTACTTTCCTCCTTGGGAGTAATGTCTCAAACACTTTACGCTTTCATCGTTTCCTGGAAGACCAGTAATAGTTTTCGATGCACATCTGGAGGCATTCTGTAATCTTTGGACCTTCAAAGTGTTGATGAAACACAGAAAATGCATCGGGATTGAATACGACAGTCATTATGCGCATTTTCCTCCATGGGAGTTGTGTCTCAAACAGTCTACGTTTTGATCGTTCCCTGAAGACCAGTAGTAGTTTCCGATGCACATCTGAAGAGATTCGGTAATCTGTAAACTATCTGAGTGTTGTTCAAACACAGAAATTGCATAGTGATTGAATACAACAGTCACCATGCGCACTGTCCTCCATAGGAGTAATGTCTCAAACACTTTACGCTTTCATCGTTTCCTGGAAGACCAGTAATAGTTTTCGATGCACATCTGGAGGCATTCTGTAATCTGTGGACCTTCAAAGTGTTGATGAAACACAGAAATTGCATCGGGATTGAATACAACTGTCACCATGCGCACTTTCCTCCATGGGAGTAATGTCTCAAACGGTCTACGCTTTGATCGTTCCCTGGAAGACCAGTAGTAGTTTCCGATGCACATCTGGAGGCATTGTGTAATCTGCGGAATATCAGTGTGTTGTTGAAACACAGAAATTGCATTAGGATGGAATACAACAGTCACCATGCGAACTTTCCTCCATGAGAGTAATGTCTCAAACACTCTACGCTTTGATCGTAACCGGGAAGACCAGTAGGATATTCCGATGCACATCTGGAGGCATTCCTTAATCTGTCGAATATCAGAGTGTCTATGAAACACAGAAATTGCATCGGGCTTGAATACAACAGTCACCATGCGCACTTTCCTATATGGGAGTAATGTCTCAAACAGTCTACGTTTTGATCGTTCCCTGGAAGACCAGTGGTAGTTTCCAATGCACATCTGGAGGCATTCTGTAATCTGTGGAACATCAGTGTGTTGTTGAAGCATAGAAATTTCATCGGGATTGAATACAACAGTCACCATGCGCACTCTCCTCCATGGGAGTAATGTCTCAAAGAGTCTACGCTTTGATCGTTCCCTGGAAGACCAGTAGTAGTTTCCGATGTACATCTGGAGGCATTCTGTAATCTGCGGAATATCAGTGGGTTGTTGAAACACAGAAATTGCATCAGGATTGAAAACAACAGTCACCATGCGAACTTTCCTGCATGAGAGTAATGTCTCAAACAGTGTACGCTTTGATCGTAACCTGGAAGACCAGTAGTAGTTTCCGATGCACATCTGGAGGCATTCTGTAAATTGTGGACTATCAGAGTGTTGATGAAACACAGAAATTGAATCGTGATTGAATACAACTGTCACCATGCCCAATTTCCTCCATGGGAGTAATGTCTCAAACGGTCTACGCTTTGATCGTTTTCTGGAAGACCAGTAGTAGTTTCCAATGCACATCTGGAGGCATTCTGTAATTTGTGGAACATCAGAGTGTTGATGAAACACAGAAATTGCATCACGATTTAATACAACAGTCACCATGCGCACTTTCCTCCATGGGAGTAATGTCTCAAACAGTCTACGATTTTATCGTGTCCTGGAAGACCAGTAGTAGTGTCCGATGCACATCTGGTGGCATTCTGTAATCTGTGGACTATCAGAGTGTTGATGAAACACAGAAATTGAATCGGGATTGAATACAACAGTCACCATGCGTACTTTCCTCCTTGGGAGTAATGTCTCAAACACTTTACGCTTTTATCGTTTCCTGGAAGACCAGTAATAGTTTTCGATGCACATCTGGAGGCATTCTGTAATCATTGGACCTTCAAAGTGTTGATGAAACACAGAAATTGCATCGGGATTGAATACAACAGTCACCATGCGCACTTTCCTCCATGGGAGTAATGTCTCAAACAGTCTACGCTTTGATCGTTTCCTGGAAGACCAGTAGTAGTTTCCGATGCACATCTGAAGAGATTCGGTAATCTGTAAACTATCTGAGTGTTGTTCAAACACAGAAATTGCATAGTGATTGAATACAACAGTCACCATGCGCACTGTCCTCCATAGGAGTAATGTCTCAAACACTTTACGCTTTCATCGTTTCCTGGAAGACCAGTAATAGTTTTCGATGCACATCTGGAGGCATTCTGTAATCTGTGGACCTTCAAAGTGTTGATGAAACACAGAAATTGCATCGGGATTGAATACAACAGTCACCATGCGCACTTTCCTCCATGGGAGTAATGTCTCAAACAGTCTACGCTTTGATCGTTCCCTGGAAGACCAGTAGTAGTTTCCGATGCACATCTGGAGGCATTGTGTAATCTGCGGAATATCAGTGTGTTGTTGAAACACAGAAATTGCATTAGGATGGAATACAACAGTCACCATGCGAACTTTCCTCCATGAGAGTAATGTCTCAAACACTCTACGCTTTGATCGTTTCCTGGAAGTCCAGTAGTAGTTTCCGATGCACATCTAGAGGCATTCTGTAATCTGTGGACCTTCAAAGTGTTGATGAAACACAAAAATTGCATCAGGACTGAATACGACAGTCACCATGCGCACTTTCCTCCATGGGAGTAATGTCTCAAACAGTTTACGCTTTGATCGTTCCCTGGAAGACCAGTAGTAGTTTCCGATGCACATCTGGGGGCATTCTGTAATGTGTGGACCATCTGAGTGTTGATTAAACACAGAAGTTGCATCGGCATTGAATACATCAGTCACCATGCGCACTTTCCTCCATGGGAGTAATGTCTCAAACAGTCTACTCTTTGATCGTTCCCTGCAAGACCAGTAGTAGTTTCCGATGCACATCCGGAGGCATTCTTTAATCTGTGGACCTTCAAAGTGTTGATGAAACACAGAAATAGATTCGCGATTGAATACAACAGTTATTATGCGCATTTTCCTCCTTGGGAGTTATGTCTCAAACAGTCTAAGCTTTGATCGTTCCCTGGAAGACCAGTTGTAGTTCCCGATGCACATCTGGAGAGATTCGGTAATCTGTAAACTATCAGAATGTTGTTCAAACACAGAAATTGTATCGGGATTAAATACAACAGTCATCATGCGCACTTTCCTCCATGGGAGTAATGTCTCAAAGGGTCTACGCTTTGATCGTTCCCTGGAAGACCAGTAGTAGTTTCCGATGCACATCAGGAGGCATTCTGTAATCTGTGGACAATCTGAGTGTTGATGAAACACAGAAATTGCATCGGGATTGAATACAACAGTCACCATGCGCACTTTCCTCCATGGGAGCAATGTCTCAAACAGTCTACCCTTTGATCGTTCCCTGGAAGACCAGTAGTAGTTTCCGATGTACATCTGGAGGCATTCTGTAATCTGCGGAATATCAGTGGGTTGTTGAAACACAGAAATTGCATCAGAATTGAAAACAACATTCACCATGCGAACTTTCCTGCATGAGAGTAATGTCTCAAACAGTGTACGCTTTAATCGTAACCTGGAAGACCAGTAGTAGTTTCCGATGCACATCTGGAGGCATTCTGTAAATTGTGGACTATCAGAGTGTTGATGAAACACAGAAATTGAATCGGGATTGAATACAACTGTCACCATGCCCAATTTGCTCCATGGGAGTAATGTCTCAAACAGTCTACGCTTTGATCGTTCTCTGGAAGACCAGTAGTAGTTTCCAATGCACATCTGGAGGCATTCTGTAATTTGTGGAACATCAGAGTGTTGTTGAAACACAGAAATTGCATCGCGATTAAATACAACAGTCACCATGCGCACTTTCCTCCATGGGAGTAATGTCTCAAACACTTTACGCTTTCATCGTTTCCTGGAAGACCAGTAATAGTTTTCGATGCACATCTGGAGACATTCTGTAATCTTTGGACCTTCAAAGTGTTGATGAAACACAGAAATTGCATCGGGATTGAATACAACAGTCACAATGCGCACTTTACTCCATGGGAGTAATGTCTCAAACAGTCTACGCTTTGATCGTTTCCTGGAAGACCAGTAGTAGTTTCCGATGCACATCTAGATGCATTCTGTAATCTGTGGACGTTCAAAGAGTTGATGAAACACAGAAATTCCATCGGGATTGAATACGACAGTCATTATGCGCATTTTCCTCCATGGGAGTTGTGTCTCAAACAGTCTACGTTTTGATCGTTCCCTGAAGACCAGTAGTAGTTTCCGATGCACATCTGAAGAGATTCGGTAATCTGTAAACTATCTGAGTGTTGTTCAAACACAGAAATTGCATAGTGATTGAATACAACAGTCACCATGCGCACTGTCCTCCATGGGAGTAATGTCTCAAACACTTTACGCTTTCATCGTTTCCTGGAAGACCAGTAATAGTTTTCGATACACATCTGGAGGCATTCTGTAATCTGTGGACCTTCAAAGTGTTGATGAAACACAGAAATTGCATCGGGATTGAATACAACAGTCACCATGCGCACTTTCCTCCATGGGAGTAATGTCTCAAACAGTCTACGCTTTGATCATTCCTTGGAAGACCAGTAGTAGTTTCCGATGCACATCTGGAGGCATTGTGTAATCTGCGGAATATCAGTGTGTTGTAGAAACACAGAAATTGCATTAGGATGGAATACAACAGTCACCATGCGAACTTTCCTCCATGAGAGTAATGTCTCAAACACTCTACGCTTTGATCGTAACCTGGAAGACCAGTAGTATATTCCGATGCACATCTGGAGGCATTCCTTAATCTGTCGAATATCAGAGTGTCTATGAAACACAGAAATTGCATCGGGCTTGAATACAACAGTCACCATGCGCACTTTCCTCCATGGGAGTAGTGTCTCAAACAGTCTACGCATTGATCATTCCCTGGAACACCAGTAGTAGTTTCCGATGCACATCTGGAGGCATTCTGTAATCTGTGGACCTACAAAGTGTTGATGAAACACAGAAATTGCATCGGGATTGAATACAACAGTCACCATCCGCACTTTCCTCCATGGGAGTAATGTCTCAAACAGAATACGCTTTGATCGTTCCCTGGAAGACCAGTAGTAGTTATGATGCACATCTGGAGGTATTCTGTAATCTGTTGACTATCAGAGTGTTATGACACACAGAAATTGCGTCGGGATTGAATACAACAGTCACCATACGCACTTTCCTATATGGGAGTCATGTCTCAAACAGTCTACGCTTTGATCGTTTCCTGGAAGACCAGTAGTAGTTTCCGATGCACATCTGGAGGCATTCTGCAATCAGTGGACCTTCCAAGTGTTGATGAAACACAGACATTGCATCGGGATTGATACAACAGTCACCATGCGCACTTTCCTATATGGGAGTAATGTCTCAAACAGTCTACGTTTTGATCGTTCCCTGGAAGACCAGTGGTAGTTTCCAATGCACATCTGGAGGCATTCTGTAATCTGTGGAACATCAGTGTGTTGTTGAAGCATAGAAATTTCATCGGGATTGAATACAACAGTCACCATGCGCACTCTCCTCCATGGGAGTAATGTCTCAAAGAGTCTACGCTTTGATCGTTCCCTGGAAGACCAGTAGTAGTTTCCGATGCACATCAGGAGGCATTCTGTAATCTGTGGACAATCTGAGTGTTGATGAAACACAGAAATTTCATCGGGATTGAATACAACAGTCACCATGCGCACTTTCCTCCATGGGAGCAATGTCTCAAACAGTCTACGCTTTGATCGTTCCCTGGAAGACCAGTAGTAGTTTCCGATGCACGTCTGGAGGTATTCTGAAATCTGTGGACCTTCAAAGTGTTGATGAAACACAGAAATTGCCTCGGGATTGATACAACAGTCACCATGCGCACTTTCCTATATGGGAGTAATGTCTCAAACAGTCTACACTTTGATCGTTCCCTGGAAGACCAGTAGTAGTTTCCGATGCACATCTGAAGGCATTCTGTAATCTGTGGAATATCAGAGTGTTGATGAAACACAGAAATTGCATCGGGATTGAATACGACAGTCACCTTGCGCACTTTCCTCCATGGGCGTAATGTCTCAAACAGTTTACGCTTTGATCGTTCCCTAGAAGACCAGTAGCAGTTTCCAACGCACATCTGGTGTCTTTCTGTAATGAGTGGATTATCAGAGTGTTGATGAAACGCAGAAATTGTATCGGGATTGAATACGACAGTCACCTTGCGCACTTTCCTCCATGGGAGTAGTGTCTCAAACAGTCTACGCTTTGATCGTTTCCTGGAAGACAGAAAGTAGTTTCCGATGCACATTTGGAGGCATTCTGTAATCTGTGGACCTTCAGAGTGTTGATGAAACACAGAAATTGCATCGGGATTGATACAACAGTCACCATGCGCACTTTCCTCCAAGGGAGTAATGTCTCTAACAATCTACGCTTTGATCGTTCCCTGGAAGACCAGTAGTAGCTTCCGATGCACATCTGGAGGCATTCTGTAATCTGTGGACCTTCAAAGTGTTCATGAAACACAGAAATTGCATCGGGATTGAATACAACAGTCACCATGCGCACTATCCTCCATGGGAGTAATGTCTCAAACAGTCTACGCTTTGATCGTTTCCTGGAAGTCCAGTAGTAGTTTCCGATGCACATCTAGAGGCATTCTGTAATCTGTGGAGCTTCAAAGTGTTGATGAAACACAGAAATTGCATCGGGATTGAATACGACAGTCACCATGTGCACTTTCCTTCATGGTAGTAATGTCTCAAACAGACTACGCTTTGATCGTTCCTGGAAGACCAGTAGTAGTTTCCGATGCAAATCTGGTGTCATTCTGTAATCTGTGGACTATCAGAGTGTTGATGAAACACAGAAATTGCACCGGGATTAAATACAACAGTTACCATGCGCACTTTCCTCAATGGGAGTAATGTCTCAAACAATCTACCCCTTGATCGTTCCCTGGAAGACCAGTAGTAGTTTCCGATGCACATCTGGTGGCATTCTGTAATCTGTGGAATATCAGTGTGTTGTTGAAACACAGAAATTGCACCAGGATTGAATACAACAGTCACCGTGCGAACTTTCCTGCATGAGAGTAATGTCTCACACAGTCTACACTTTGATCGTAACCTGGAAGACCAGTAGTAGTTTCCGATGCACATCTGGAGGCATTCTGTAAATTGTGGACTATCAGAGGGTTGATGAAGCACAGAAATTGCATCGGGATTGAATACAACAGTCACCATGCGCAATTTCCTCCATGGGAGTAATGTCTCAAACAGTCTACGCTTTGATCGTTCCCTGGAAGACCAGTAGTAGTTTCCGATGCACATCTGGTGTCATTCTGTAATCTGTGGACTATCAGAGTGTTATGAAACACAGAAATTGCATCGGGATTGAATACAACGGTCACCATTCGCACTTTTCTAAATGGGAGTAATGTCTCAAAGAGTCTACGCTTTGATCGTTCCCTGGAAGACCAGTAGTAGTTTCCGATGCACATCAGGATGCATTCTGTAATCTGTGGACAATCTGAGTGCTGATGAAACACAGAAATTGCATCGGGATTGAATACAACAGTCACCATGGGCACTTTTCTCCATGGGAGTAATGTCTCAAAGAGTCTACGCCTTGATCGTTCCCTGGAAGACCAGTAGTAGTTTTCGATGCACATCTGGAGGCATTCTGTGATCTGTGGACCTTCAAAGTGTTGATGAAACACAGAAATTGCCTCGGGATTGAATACAACAGTCACCATGCGCACTTTCCTCAATGGGAGTAATGTCTCAAACAGTCTACCCTTTGATTGTTCCCTGGAAGACCAGTAGTAGATTCCGATGCACATCAGGAGGCATTCTGTAATCTGTGGAATATCATTGTGTTGTTGAAACACAGAAATTGCATCGGGATTCAATACAACAGTCACCATGCGAACTTTCCTCCATGAGAGTAATGTCACAGACAGTCTACGCTTTGATCGTAACGTTAAAAACCTGTACTAGTTTCCGATGCACATCTGGAGGCATTCTGTAATCTGTGGACTATCAGAGTGTTATGAAACACAGAAATTGCATCGGGATTGAATACAACAGTCACCATGCGCATTTTCCTCCATGGAGTAATGTCTCAAACAGTCTACACATTGATCCTTCCCTGGAAGACCAGTTGTAGTTTCCGTTGCACATCTGGAGGCATTCTGTAATCTGTGGACGTTCAAAGTGTTGATGAAACACAGAAATTGCATCGCGATTGAATACAACAGTCACCATGCGCATTTTCCTCCATGGGAGTATTGTCTCAAACAGTCCACGCTTTGATCGTCCCCTGGAAGACCAGTAGTAGTTTCCGATGCTCATCTGGAGGCATTCTGTAATCTGTGGACTATCCTAGTGTTGTTGAAACACAGAAATTGCATCGGGATTGAATACAATACTCACCATGCGCACCTTCCTCCATGGGAGTAATGTCTCAAACAGTCTCTACGCTTTGATCGTTCCCTGGAAGACCAGTAGTAGTCTCCGATGCACATCTGAAGGCGTTATGTACTCTGTGGACTATCAGAGTGTTGGTGAAACACAAAAAGTGCATCGGGATTGAATACAACAGTCACCATACACACTATCCTCCATGGGAGTAATGTCTCAAACTGTGTACGCTTTGATCGTTCCCTGGATGGCCAGTAGTAGTTTCTGATGCACATCTGGAGGCATTCTGTAATCTGTAGACTATCAGAGTGTTGATGAAACACACAAATTGCATCGGGATTGAATACAACAGTCACCATGCGCACTTTCCTCCAAGGAGTTATGTCTCAAACAGTCTACACTTTGATCGTTCCCTGGAAGACCAGTTGTAGTTTCCGTTGCACATCTGGAGGCATTCTGTAATCTGTGGACGTTCAAAGTGTTGATGAAACACAGAAATTGCATCGCGATTGATTACAACAGTCACCGTGAGCACTTTCCTCCATGGGGGTAATGTCTCAAACAGTCAACGCTTTGATCGTTCCCTGGAAGACCAGTAGTAGTTTCCGATGCACATCTGGAGGCTTTCTGAAATCTGTGGACTATCCGAGTGTTGTTCAAACACAGAAATTGCATCGGGATTGAATACAATAGTCACCATGCGCACTTTCCTCCAAGGGAGTAATGTCTCTAACAATCTACGCTTTGACCGTTCCCTGGAAGACCAGTAGTAGCTTCCGATGCACATCTGGAGGCATTCTGTAATCTGTGGACCTTCAAAGTGTTCATGAAACACAGAAATTGCATCGGGATTGAATACAACGGTCACCATGCGCACTATCCTCCATGGGAGTAATGTCTCAAACAGTCTACGCTTTGATCGTTTCCTGGAAGTCCAGTAGTAGTTTCCGATGCACATCTGGAGGCATTCTGTAATCTGTGGAATATCAGTGTGTTGTTGAAACACAGAAATTGCACCAGGATTGAATACAACAGTCACCGTGCGAACTTTCCTGCATGAGAGTAATGTCTCACACAGTCTACGCTTTGATCTTAACCTGGAAGACCAGTAGTAGTTTCCGATGCACATCTGGAGGCATTCTGTAAATTGTGGACTATCAGAGGGTTGATGAAGCACAGAAATTGCATCGGGATTGAATACAACAGTCACCATGCGCAATTTCCTCCATGGGAGTAATGTCTTAAACAGTCTACGCTTTGATCGTTCCCTGGAAGACCAGTAGTAGTTTCGGATGCACATCTGGAGGCATTCTGTAATCTGTGGACCTTCAAAGTGTTGATGAAACACAGAGATTGCATCGGGATTGAATACAACAGTCACCATGCGCACTTTCCTCCATGGGAGTAATGTCTCAAACGGTCTACGCTTTGATCGTTCCCTGTAAGACGAGTAGTAGTTTCAGATGCACATCTGGAGGCATTCTGTGATCTGTGGACCTTCAAAGTGTTGATGAAACACAGAAATTGCATCGGGATTGAATACAACAGTCACCATGCGCAATTTCCTCCATGGGAGTAATGTCTCAAACAGTCTACGCTTTGATCGTTCCCTGGAAGACCAGTAGTAGTTTCGGATGCACATCTGGAGGCTTTCTGAAATCTGTGGACTATCCGAGTGTTGTTCAAACACAGAAATTGCATCGGGATTGAATACAATAGTCACCATGCGCACTTTCCTCCATGGTAGTTATGTATCAAACAGTCTCTACGCTTTGATCGTTCCATGGAAGACCAGTAGTAGTCTCCGATGCACATCTGGTGGCATTCCGTATACTGTGGACTATCAGAGTGTTGGTGAAACACAAAAATTGCATCGGGATTGAATACAACAGTCACCTTGCACAATTTCCTCCATGGGAGTAATGTCTCAAACAGTCTACCCTTTGATTGTTCCCTGCAAGACCAGTAGTAGTTTCCGATGCACATCTGGAGGCATTCTGTAATCTGTGGAATATCATTGTGTTGCTGAAACACAGAAATTGCATCGGGATTCAATACAACAGTCACCATGCGAACTTTCCTCCATGAGAGTAATGTCACAGACAGTCTATGCTTTGATCGTAACCTGGAAAACCTGTAGTAGTTTCCGATGCACATCTGGAGGCATTCTGTAATCTGTGGACTATCAGAGTGTTTTGAAACACAGAAATTGCATCGGGATTGAATACAACAGTCACCATGCGCACTGTCCTCCATGGAGTAATGTCTCAAACAGTCTACACTTTGATCGTTCCCTGGAAGACCAGTTGTAGTTTCCGTTGCACATCTGGAGGCATTCTGTAATCTGTGGACGTTCAAAGTGTTGATGAAACACAGAAATTGCATCGCGATTGAATACAACAGTCACCATGCGCATTTTCCTCCATGGGAGTATTGAATCAAACAGTCCATACTTTGATCGTCCCCTGGAAGACCAGTAGTAGTTTCCGATGCTCATCTGGAGGCATTCTGTAATCTGTGGACTATCCAAGTGTTGTTGAAACACAGAAATTGCATCGGGATTGAATACAATAGTCACCATGCGCACTTTCCTCCATGGGAGTAATGTCTCAAACAGTCTCTACGCTTTGATCGTTCCCTGGAAGACCAGTAGTAGTCTCCGATGCACATCTGGAGGCGTTCTGTATTCTCTGGACAATCAGAGTGTTGATGAAACACAGAAATTGCATCGGGATTGAATACGACAGTCACCTTGCGCACTTTCCTCCATGGGCGTAATGTCTCAAACAGTTTACGCTTTGATCGTTCCCTAGAAGACCAGTAGCAGTTTCCAACGCACATCTGGTGTCATTCTGTAATGTGTGGATTATCAGGGTGTTGATGAAACACAGAAATTGCATCGGGATTGATACAACAGTCACCATGCGCACTTTCCTCCAAGGGAGTACTGTCTGTAACAATCTACGCTTTGATCGTTCCCTGGAAGACCAGTAGTAGCTTCCGATGCACATCTGGAGGCATTCTGTAATCTGTGGACCTTCAAAGTGTTCATGAAACACAGAAATTGCATCGGGATTGAATACAACAGTCACCATGCGCACTATCCTCCATGGGAGTAATGTCTCAAACAGTCTACGCTTTGATCGTTTCCTGGAAGTCCAGTAGTAGTTTCCGATGCACATCTAGAGGCATTCTGTAATCTGTGGAGCTTCAAAGTGTTGATGAAACACAGAAATTGCATCGGGATTGAATACAACAGTCACCATGCGCACTTCCCTTCATGGTAGTAATGTCTCAAACAGACTACGCTTTGATCGTTCCCTGGAAGACCAGTAGTAGTTTCCGATGCAAATCTGGTGTCATTCTGTAATCTGTGGACTATCAGAGTGTTGATGAAACACAGAAATTGCACCAGGATTGAATACAACAGTCACCGTGCGAACTTTCCTGCATGAGAGTAATGTCTCACACAGTCTACGCTTTGATCGTAACCTGGAAGACCAGTAGTAGTTTCCGATGCACATCTGGAGGCATTCTGTAAATTGTGGACTATCAGAGGGTTGATGAAGCACAGAAATTGCATCGGGATTGAATACAACAGTCACCATGCTCAATTTCCTCCATGGGAGTAATGTCTCAAACAGTCTACGCTTTGATCGTTCCCTGGAAGACCAGTAGTAGTTTCGGATGCACATCTGGAGGCATTCTGTAATCTGTGGACCTTCAAAGTGTTGATGAAACACAGAGATTGCATCGGGATTGAATACAACAGTCACCATGCGCACTTTCCTCCATGGGAGTAATGTCTCAAACAGTCTACGCTTTGATCGTTCCCTGGAAGACCAGTAGTAGTTTCCGATGCAAATCTGGTGTCATTCTGTAATCTGTGGACTATCAGAGTGTTATGAAACACAGAAATTGCATCGGGATTGAATACAACGGTCACCATTCGCACTTTTCTAAATGGGAGTAATGTCTCAAAGAGTCTACGCTTTGATCGTTCCCTGGAAGACCAGTAGTAGTTTCCGATGCACATCAGGATGCAATCTGTAATCTGTGGACAATCTGAGTGTTGATGAAACACAGAAATTGCATCGGGATTGAATACAACAGTCACCATGGGCACTTTCCTCCATGGGAGTAATGTCTCAAAGAGTCTACGCCTTGATCGTTCCCTGGAAGACCAGTAGTAGTTTTCGATGCACATCTGGAGGCATTCTGTGATCTGTGGACCTTCAAAGTGTTGATGAAACACAGAAATTGCCTCGGGATTGAATACAACAGTCACCATGCGCACTTTCCTCAATGGGAGTAATGTCTCAAATAGTCTACCCTTTGATTGTTCCCTGGAAGACCAGTTTTAGTTTCCGATGCACATCAGGAGGCATTCTGTAATCTGTGGACTATCAGAGTGTTATGAAACACAGAAATTGCATCGGGATTGAATACAACAGTCACCATGCGCATTTTCCTCCATGGAGTAATGTCTCAAACAGTCTACACATTGATCGTTCCCTGGAAGACCAGTTGTAGTTTCCGTTGCACATCTGGAGGCATTCTGTAATCTGTGGACGTTCAAAGTGTTGATGAAACACAGAAATTGCATCGCGATTGAATACAACAGTCACCATGCGCATTTTGCTCCATGGGAGTAATGTCTCAAACAGTCTCTACGCTTTGATCGTTCCCTGGAAGACCAGTAGTTGTCTCCGATGCACACCTGAAGGCGTTATGTACTCTGTGGACTATCAGAGTGTTGGTGAAACACAAAAAGTGCATCGGGATTGAATACAACAGTCACCATACACACTATCCTCCATGGGAGTAATGTCTCAAACTGTGTACGCTTTGATCGTTCCCTGGATGACCAGTAGTAGTTTCTGATGCACATCTGGAGGCATTCTGTAATCTGTAGACTATCAGAGTGTTGATGAAACACACAAATTGCATCGGGATTGAATACAACAGTCACCATGCGCACTTTCCTCCAAAGAGTTATGTCTCAAACAGTCTACACTTTGATCGTTCCCTGGAAGACCAGTTGTAGTTTCCGTTGCACATCTGGAGGCATTCTGTAATCTGTGGACGTTCAAAGTGTTGATGAAACACAGAAATTGCATCGCGATTGATTACAACAGTCACCGTGCACACTTTCCTCCGTGGGGGTAATGTCTCAAACAGTCAACGCTTTGATCGTTCCCTGGAAGACCAGTAGTAGTTTCCGATGCACATCTGGAGGCTTTCTGAAATCTGTGGACTATCCGAGTGTTGTTCAAACACAGAAATTGCATCGGGATTGAATACAATAGTCACCATGCGCACTTTCCTCCACGGGAGTAATGTATCAAACAGTCTCTACGCTTTGATCGTTCCATGGAAGACCAGTAGTAGTCTCCGATGCACATCTGGTGGCATTCCGTATACTGTGGACTATCAGAGTGTTGGTGAAACACAAAAATTGCATCGGGATTGAATACAACAGTCACCATGCACAATTTCCTCCATGGGAGTAATGTCTCAAACAGTCTACCCTTTGATTGTTCCCTGCAAGACCAGTAGTAGTTTCCGATGCACATCTGGAGGCATTCTGTAATCTGTGGAATATCATTGTGTTGCTGAAACACAGAAATTGCATCGGGATTCAATACAACAGTCACCATGCGAACTTTCCTCCATGAGAGTAATGTCACAGACAGTCTATGCTTTGATCGTAACCTGGAAAACCTGTAGTAGTTTCCGATGCACATCTGGAGGCATTCTGTAATCTGTGGACTATCAGAGTGTTTTGAAACACAGAAATTGCATCGGGATTGAATACAACAGTCACCATGCGCACTGTCCTCCATGGCGTAATGTCTCAAACAGTCTACACTTTGATCGTTCCCTGGAAGACCAGTTGTAGTTTCCGTTGCACATCTGGAGGCATTCTGTAATCTGTGGACGTTCAAAGTGTTGATGAAACACAGAAATTGCATCGCGATTGAATACAACAGTCACCATGCGCATTTTCCTCCATGGGAGTATTGAATCAAACAGTCCATGCTTTGATCGTCCCCTGGAAGACCAGTAGTAGTTTCCGATGCTCATCTGGAGGCATTCTGTAATCTGTGGACTATCCAAGTGTTGTTGAAACACAGAAATTGCATCGGGATGGAATACAATAGTCACCATGCGCACTTTCCTCCATGGGAGTAATGTCTCAAACAGTCTCTACGCTTTGATCGTTCCCTGGAAGACCAGTAGTAGTCTCCGATGCACATCTGGAGGCGTTCTGTATTCTGTGGACTATCAGAGTGTTGGTGAAACACAAAAAGTGCATCGGGATTGAATACAACAGTCACCATTTACACTATCCTCCATGGGAGTAATGTCTCAAACTGTGTACGCTTTGATCGTTCCCTGGATGACCAGTAGTAGTTTCTGATGCACATCTTTAGGCATTCTGTAATCTGTAGACTATCAGAGTGTTGATGAAACACAGAAATTGCATCGGGATTGAATACAACAGTCACCATGCGCACTTTCCTCCATGGAGTAATGTCTCAAACAGTCTACACTTTGATCGTTCCCTGGAAGACCAGTTGTAGTTTCCGTTGCACATCTGGAGGCATTCTGTAATCTGTGGACGTTCAAAGTGTTGATGAAACACAGAAATTGCATCGCGATTGATTACAACAGTCACCGTGCGCACTTTCCTCCATGGGGGTAATGTCTCAAACAGTCAACGCTTTGATCGTTCCCTGGAAGACCAGTAGTAGTTTCCGATGCACATCTGGAGGCTTTCTCAAATCTGTGGACTATCCGAGTGTTGTTCAAACACAGAAATTGCATCGGGATTAAATACAATAGTCACCATGCGCACTTTCCTCCATGGGAGTAATGTATCAAACAGTCTCTACGCTTTGATCGTTCCATGGAAGACCAGTAGTAGTCTCCGATGCACATCTGGAGGCATTCCGTATTCTGTGGACTATCAGAGTGTTGGTGAAACACAAAAATTGCATCGGGATTGAGTACAACAGTCACCATGCACAATTTCCTCCATGGGAGTAATGTCTCAAACAGTCTACCCTTTGATTGTTCCCTGGAAGACCAGTAGTAGTTTCCGATGCACATCTGGAGGCATTCTGTAATCTGTGGAATATCATTGTGTTGCTGAAACACAGAAATTGCATCGGGATTCAATACAACAGTCACCATGCGAACTTTCCTCCATGAGAGTAATGTCACAGACAGTCTATGCTTTGATCGTAACCTGGAAAACCTGTAGTAGTTTCCGATGCACATCTGGAGGCATTCTGTAATCTGTGGACTATCAGAGTGTTATGAAACACAGAAATTGCATCGGGATTGAATACAACCGTCACCATGCGCACTGTCCTCCATGGAGTAATGTCTCAAACAGTCTACACTTTGATCGTTCCCTGGAAGACCAGTTGTAGTTTCCGTTGCACATCTGGAGGCATTCTATAATCTGTGGACGTTCAAAGTGTTGATGAAACACAGAAATT
This sequence comes from Schistocerca gregaria, assembly GCF_023897955.1. NCBI lineage: Eukaryota > Metazoa > Arthropoda > Insecta > Orthoptera > Acrididae > Schistocerca > Schistocerca gregaria. The sequence goes on along the minus strand of NW_026061720.1, from coordinate 4,497,666 downwards.
GCAACGCGATTGAATACAACAGTCACCATGCGCATTTTCCTCCATGATAGTATTGAATCAAACAGTCCACGCTTTGATCGTCCCCTGGAAGACCAGTAGTAGTTTCCGATGCTCATCTGGAGGCATTTTGTAATCAGTGGACTATCCAAGTGTTGTTGAAACACAGAAATTGCATCGGGATTGAATACAATACTCACCATGCGCACTTTCCTCCATGGGAGTAATGTCTCAAACAGTCTCTACGCTTTGATCGTTCCCTGGAAGACCAGTAGTAGTCTCCGATGCACATCTGGAGGCGTTCTGTATTCTGTGGACAATCAGAGTGTTGGTGAAACACAAAAAGTGCATCGGGATTGAATACAACAGTCACCATATACACTATACTCCATGGGAGTAATGTCTCAAACTGTGTACGTTTTGATCGTTCCCTGGAAGACCAGTTGTAGTTTCCGTTGCACATCTGGAGGCATTCTGTAATCTGTGGACGTTCAAAGTGTTGATGAAACACAGAAATTGCATCGCGATTGATTACAACAGTCACCGTGCGCACTTTCCTCCATGGGGGTAATGTCTCAAACAGTCAACGCTTTGATCGTTCCCTGGAGGACAAGTAGTAGTAGTTTCCGATGCACATCTGGAGGCTTTCTGTAATCTGTGGACTATCCGAGTGTTGTTCAAACACAGAAATTGCATCGGGATTGAATACAATAGTCACCATGCGCACTTTCCTCCATGGGAGTAATGTATCAAACAGTCTCTACGCTTTGATCGTTCCCTGGAAGACCAGTAGTAGTCTCCGATGCACATCTGGAGGCATTCTGTATTCTGTGGACTATCAGAGTGTTGGTGAAACACAAAAATTGCATCGGGATTGAATACAACAGTCACCATGCACACTTTCCTCCATGGGAGTAATGTCTCAAACAGTGTAAGCTTTGATCGTTCCCTGGATGACCAGTAGTAGTTTCTGATCCACATCTGGATTCATTCTGTAATCTGAGCACGTTCAATGTGTTGATGAAACACAGAAATTGCATCGCGATTGAATACAACAGTCACCATGCGCACTTTCCTCCATCGGAGTAATGTCTGAAACAGTCAACGCTTTGATCGTTCCCTGGAAGACCAGTAGTAGTTTCCGAGCACATCTGAAGGCATTCTGTAATCTGTGGACTATCCGTGTGTTGATGAAACACAGAAATTGCCTCGGGATTGAATACAACAGTCACCATGCGCACTTTCCTCAATGGGAGTAATGTCTCAAATAGTCTACCCTTTGATTGTTCCCTGGAAGACCAGTAGTAGTTTCCGATGCACATCAGGAGGCATTCTGTAATCTGTGGAATATCATTGTGTTGTTGAAACACAGAAATTGCATCGGGATTCAATGCAACAGTCACCATGCGAACTTTCCTCCATGAGAGTAATGTCACAGACAGTCTACGCTTTGATCGTAACGTTAAAAACCTGTAGTAGTTTCCGATGCACATCTGGAGGCATTCTGTAATCTGTGGACTATCAGAGTGTTATGAAACACAGAAATTGCATCGGGATTGAATACAACAGTCACCATGCGCATTTTCCTCCATGGAGTAATGTCTCAAACAGTCTACACATTGATCGTTCCCTGGAAGACCAGTTGTAGTTTCCGTTGCACATCTGGAGGCATTCTGTAATCTGTGGACGTTCAAAGTGTTGATGAAACACAGAAATTGCTTCGCGATTGAATACAACAGTCACCATGCGCATTTTGCTCCATGGGAGTATTGTCTCAAACAGTCCACGCTTTGATCGTCCCCTGGAAGACCAGTAGTAGTTTCCGATGCTCATCTGGAGGCATTCTGTAATCTGTGGACTATCCTAGTGTTGTTGAAACACAGAAATTGCATCGGGATTGAATACAATAGTCACCATGCGCACTTTCCTCCATGGGAGTAATGTCTCAAACAGTCTCTACGCTTTGATCGTTCCCTGGAAGACCAGTAGTAGTCTCCGATGCACATCTGAAGGCGTTATGTACTCTGTGGACTATCAGAGTGTTGGTGAAACACAAAAAGTGCATCGGGATTGAATGCAACAGTCACCATACACACTATCCTCCATGGGAGTAATGTCTCAAACTGTGTACGCTTTGATCGTTCCCTGGATGACCAGTAGTAGTTTCTGATGCACATCTGGAGGCATTCTGTAATCTGTAGACTATCAGAGTGTTGATGAAACACACAAATTGCATCGGGATTGAATACAACAGTCACCATGCGCACTTTCCTCCAAAGAGTTATGTCTCAAACAGTCTACACTTTGATCGTTCCCTGGAAGACCAGTTGTAGTTTCCGTTGCACATCTGGAGGCATTCTGTAATCTGTGGACGTTCAAAGTGTTGATGAAACACAGAAATTGCATCGCGATTGATTACAACAGTCACAGTGCGCACTTTCCTCCATGGGGGTAATGTCTCAAACAGTCAACGCTTTGATCGTTCCCTGGAAGACCAGTAGTAGTTTCCGATGCACATCTGGAGGCTTTCTGAAATCTGTGGACTATCCGAGTGTTGTTCAAACACAGAAATTGCATCGGGATTGAATACAATAGTCACCATGCGCACTTTCCTCCATGGGAGTAATGTATCAAACAGTCTCTACGCTTTGATCGTTCCATGGAAGACCAGTAGTAGTCTCCGATGCACATCTGGTGGCATTCCGTATACTGTGGACTATCAGAGTGTTGGTGAAACACAAAAACTGCATCGGGATTGAATACAACAGTCACCATGCACAATTTCCTACATGGGAGTAATGTCTCAAACACTCTACCCTTTGATTGTTCCCTGCAAGACCAGTAGTAGTTTCCGATGCACATCTGGAGGCATTCTGTAATCTGTGGAATATCATTGTGTTGCTGAAACACAGAAATTGCATCGGGATTCAATACAACAGTCACCATGCGAACTTTCCTCCATGAGAGTAATGTCACAGACAGTCTATGCTTTGATCGTAACCTGGAAAACCTGTAGTAGTTTCCGATGCACATCTGGAGGCATTCTGTAATCTGTGGACTATCAGAGTGTTTTGAAACACAGAAATTGCATCGGGATTGAATACAACAGTCACCATGCGCACTGTCCTCCATGGAGTAATGTCTCAAACAGTCTACACTTTGATCGTTCCCTGGAAGACCAGTTGTAGTTTCCGTTGCACATCTGGAGGCATTCTGTAATCTGTGGACGTTCAAAGTGTTGATGAAACACAGAAATTGCATCGCGATTGAATACAACAGTCACCATGCGCATTTTCCTCCATGGGAGTATTGAATCAAACAGTCCATGCTTTGATCGTCCCCTGGAAGACCAGTAGTAGTTTCCGATGCTCATCTGGAGGCATTCTGTAATCTGTGGACTATCCAAGTGTTGTTGAAACACAGAAATTGCATCGGGATTGAATACAATAGTCACCATGCGCACTTTCCTCCATGGGAGTAATGTCTCAAACAGTCTCTACGCTTTGATCGTTCCCTGGAAGACCAGTTGTAGTCTCCGATGCACATCTGGAGGCGTTCTGTATTCTGTGGACTATCAGAGTGATGGTGAAACACAAAAAGTGCATCGGGATTGAATACAACAGTCACCATTTACACTATCCTCCATGGGAGTAATGTCTCAAACTGTGTACGCTTTGATCGTTCCCTGGAAGACCAGTAGTAGTTTCTGATGCACATCTGGAGGCATTCTGTAATCTGTAGACTATCAGAGTGTTGATGAAACACAGAAATTGCATCGGGATTGAATACAACAGTCACCATGCGCACTTTCCTCCATGGAGTAATGTCTCAAACAGTCTACACTTTGATCGTTCCCTGGAAGACCAGTTGTAGTTTCCGTTGCACATCTGGAGGCATTCTGTAATCTGTGGACGTTCAAAGTGTTGATGAAACACAGAAATTGCATCGCGATTGATTACAACAGTCACCGTGCGCACTTTCCTCCATGGGGGTAATGTCTCAAACAGTCAACGCTTTGATCGTTCCCTGGAAGACCAGTAGTAGTTTCCGATGCACATCTGGAGGCTTTCTCAAATCTGTGGACTATCCGAGTGTTGTTCAAACACAGAAATTGCATCGGGATTGAATACAATAGTCACCATGCGCACTTTCCTCCATGGGAGTAATGTATCAAACAGTCTCTACGCTTTGATCGTTCCATGGAAGACCAGTAGTAGTCTCCGATGCACATCTGGTGGCATTCCGTATACTGTGGACTATCAGAGTGTTGGTGAAACACAAAAACTGCATCGGGATTGAATACAACAGTCACCATGCACAATTTCCTCCATGGGAGTAATGTCTCAAACACTCTACCCTTTGATTGTTCCCTGCAAGACCAGTAGTAGTTTCCGATGCACATCTGGAGGCATTCTGTAATCTGTGGAATATCATTGTGTTGCTGAAACACAGAAATTGCATCGGGATTCAATACAACAGTCACCATGCGAACTTACCTCCATGAGAGTAATGTCACAGACAGTCTATGCTTTGATCGTAACCTGGAAAACCTGTAGTAGTTTCCGATGCACATCTGGAGGCATTCTGTAATCTGTGGACTATCAGAGTGTTTTGAAACACAGAAATTGCATCGGGATTGAATACAACAGTCACCATGCGCACTGTCCTCCATGGAGTAATGTCTCAAACAGTCTACACTTTGATCGTTCCCTGGAAGACCAGTTGTAGTTTCCGTTGCACATCTGGAGGCATTCTGTAATCTGTGGACGTTCAAAGTGTTGATGAAACACAGAAATTGCATCGCGATTGAATACAACAGTCACCATGCGCATTTTCCTCCATGGGAGTATTGAATCAAACAGTCCATGCTTTGATCGTCCCCTGGAAGACCAGTAGTAGTTTCCGATGCTCATCTGGAGGCATTCTGTAATCTGTGGACTATCCAAGTGTTGTTGAAACACAGAAATTGCATCGGGATTGAATACAATAGTCACCATGCGCACTTTCCTCCATGGGAGTAATGTCTCAAACAGTCTCTACGCTTTGATCGTTCCCTGGAAGACCAGTAGTAGTCTCCGATGCACATCTGGAGGCGTTCTGTATTCTGTGGACTATCAGAGTGATGGTGAAACACAAAAAGTGCATCGGGATTGAATACAACAGTCAGCATTTACACTATCCTCCATGGGAGTAATGTCTCAAACTGTGTACGCTTTGATCGTTCCCTGGAAGACCAGTAGTAGTTTCTGATGCACATCTGGAGGCATTCTGTAATCTGTAGACTATCAGAGTGTTGATGAAACACAGAAATTGCATCGGGATTGAATACAACAGTCACCATGCGCACTTTCCTCCATGGGGGTAATGTCTCAAACAGTCAACGCTTTGATCGTTCCCTGGAAGACCAGTAGTAGTTTCCGATGCACATCTGGAGGCTTTCTCAAATCTGTGGACTATCCGAGTGTTGTTCAAACACAGAAATTGCATCGGGATTGAATACAATAGTCACCATGCGCACTTTCCTCCATGGGAGTAATGTATCAAACAGTCTCTACGCTTTGATCGTTCCATGGAAGACCAGTAGTAGTCTCCGATGCACATCTGGTGGCATTCCGTATACTGTGGACTATCAGAGTGTTGGTGAAACACAAAAACTGCATCGGGATTGAATACAACAGTCACCATGCACAATTTCCTCCATGGGAGTAATGTCTCAAACACTCTACCCTTTGATTGTTCCCTGCAAGACCAGTAGTAGTTTCCGATGCACATCTGGAGGCATTCTGTAATCTGTGGAATATCATTGTGTTGCTGAAACACAGAAATTGCATCGGGATTGAATACAATAGTCACCATGCGCACTTTCCTCCATGGGAGTAATGTATCAAACAGTCTCTACGCTTTGATCGTTCCATGGAAGACCAGTAGTAGTCTCCGATGCACATCTGGTGGCATTCCGTATACTGTGGACTATCAGAGTGTTGGTGAAACACAAAAACTGCATCGGGATTGAATACAACAGTCACCATGCACAATTTCCTCCATGGGAGTAATGTCTCAAACACTCTACCCTTTGATTGTTCCCTGCAAGACCAGTAGTAGTTTCCGATGCACATCTGGAGGCATTCTGTAATCTGTGGAATATCATTGTGTTGCTGAAACACAGAAATTGCATCGGGATTCAATACAACAGTCACCATGCGAACTTACCTCCATGAGAGTAATGTCACAGACAGTCTATGCTTTGATCGTAACCTGGAAAACCTGTAGTAGTTTCCGATGCACATCTGGAGGCATTCTGTAATCTGTGGACTATCAGAGTGTTTTGAAACACAGAAATTGCATCGGGATTGAATACAACAGTCACCATGCGCACTGTCCTCCATGGAGTAATGTCTCAAACAGTCTACACTTTGATCGTTCCCTGGAAGACCAGTTGTAGTTTCCGTTGCACATCTGGAGGCATTCTGTAATCTGTGGACGTTCAAAGTGTTGATGAAACACAGAAATTGCATCGCGATTGAATACAACAGTCACCATGCGCATTTTCCTCCATGGGAGTATTGAATCAAACAGTCCATGCTTTGATCGTCCCCTGGAAGACCAGTAGTAGTTTCCGATGCTCATCTGGAGGCATTCTGTAATCTGTGGACTATCCAAGTGTTGTTGAAACACAGAAATTGCATCGGGATTGAATACAATAGTCACCATGCGCACTTTCCTCCATGGGAGTAATGTATCAAACAGTCTCTACGCTTTGATCGTTCCACGGAAGACCAGTAGTAGTCTCCGATGCACATCTGGAGGCAATCCGTATTCTGTGGACTATCAGAGTGTTGGTGAAACACAAAAATTGCATCGGGATTGAATACAACAGTCACCATGCACAATTTCCTCCATGGGAGTAATGTCTCAAACAGTCTACCCTTTGATTGTTCCCTGGAAGACCAGTAGTAGTTTCCGATGCACATCTGGAGGCATTCTGTAATCTGTGGAATATCATTGTGTTGCTGAAACACAGAAATTGCATCTGGATTCAATACAACAGTCACCTTGCGAACTTTCCTCCATGAGAGTAATGTCACAGACAGTCTACGCTTTGATCGTAACCTGGAAAACCTGTAGTAGTTTCCGATGCACATCTGGAGGCATTCTGTAATCTGTGGACTATCAGAGTGTTATGAAACACAGAAATTGCATCGGGATTGAATACAACCGTCACCATGCGCACTGTCCTCCATGGAGTAATGTCTCAAACAGTCTACACTTTGATCGTTCCCTGGAAGACCAGTTCTAGTTTCCGTTGCACATCAGGAGGCATTCTGTAATCTGTGGACGTTCAAAGTGTTGATGAAACACAGAAATTGCAACGCGATTGAATACAACAGTCACCATGCGCATTTTCCTCCATGATAGTATTGAATCAAACAGTCCACGCTTTGATCGTCCCCTGGAAGACCAGTAGTAGTTTCCGATGCTCATCTGGAGGCATTCTGTAATCAGTGGACTATCCAAGTGTTGTTGAAACACAGAAATTGCATCGGGATTGAATACAATAGTCACCATGCGCACTTTCCTCCATGGGACTAATGTCTCAAACAGTCTCTACGCTTTGATCGTTCCCTGGAAGACCAGTTGTAGTCTCCGATGCACATCTGGAGGCGTTCTGTATTCTGTGGACAATCAGAGTGTTGGTGAAACACAAAAAGTGCATCGGGATTGAATACAACAGTCACCATATACACTATACTCCATGGGAGTAATGTCTCAAACTGTGTACGTTTTGATCGTTCCCTGGAAGACCAGTTGTAATTTCCGTTGCACATCTGGAGGCATTCTGTAATCTGTGGACGTTCAAAGTGTTGATGAAACACAGAAATTGCATCGCGATTGATTACAACAGTCACCGTGCGCACTTTCCCCCATGGGGGTAATGTCTCAAACAGTCAACGCTTTGATCGTTCCCTGGAGGACAAGTAGTAGTAGTTTCCGATGCACATCTGGAGGCTTTCTGTAATCTGTGGACTATCCGAGTGTTGTTCAAACACAGAAATTGCATCGGGATTGAATACAATAGTCACCATGCGCACTTTCCTCCATGGGAGTAATGTATCAAACAGTCTCTACGCTTTGATCGTTCCCTGGAAGACCAGTAGTAGTCTCCGATGCACATCTGGAGGCATTCTGTATTCTGTGGACTATCAGAGTGTTGGTGAAACACAAAAATTGCATCGGGATTGAATACAACAGTCACCATGCACACATTCCTCCATGGGAGTAATGTCTCAAACAGTGTAAGCTTTGATCGTTCCCTGGATGACCAGTAGTAGTTTCTGATCCACATCTGGATTCATTCTGTAATCTGAGCACGTTCAATGTGTTGATGAAACACAGAAATTGCATCGCGATTGAATACAACAGTCACCATGCGCACTTTCCTCCATCGGAGTAATGTCTGAAACAGTCAACGCTTTGATCGTTCCCTGGAAGACCAGTAGTAGTTTCCGAGCACATCTGAAGGGATTCTGTAATCTGTGGACTATCCGTGTGTTGTTGAAACACAGAAATTGCATCGGGATTGAATACAACAGTCACCATGCGCACTTTCCTCCATGGGAGTAATGTCTCAAAGAGTCTACGCTTTGATCGTTCCCTGGAAGACCAGTAGTAGTTTCCAATGCACATCTGGATTCATTCTGTAATCTGTGAAACATCAGAGTGTTGATGAAACACAGAAATTTCTTCGGGATTGAACACAACAGTCACCATGCGCACTTTCCTCCATGGGAGTAATGTCTCAAACAGTCTACGATTTGATCGTTTCCTGGAAGACCAATAGTAGTTTCCGATGCACATCTGGTGGCGTTCTGTAATCTTTGGACTATCAGAGTGTTGATGAAACAACGAAATTGAATCGGGATTGAATACAACAGTCACCATGCGCACTTTCCTCCATGGGGATAAAGACTCAAACAGTCAACCCTTTGACCGTTCCCTGGAAGACCAGTAGTAGTTTCCGTAGCACATCTCGAGGCATTCTGTAATCTGTGGACTATCAGAGTGTTGATGAAACACAGATATTGATCCGGGATTGAATACAACTGTCACCGTGCGCATGTTAATCCATGGGAGAAATGTCTCATACAGTCTACGTTTTGATCGTTCCCTGATGACCAGTTGTAGTTTTCGATGCACATCTGGAGGCATTCTGTAATCTGTGGACCTTCAAAGTGTTGATGAAACACAGAAATTGCATCGGGATTGAATACAACAGTCACCATGTGCAATTTTCCTCCATGGGTGTAATGTCTCAAATAGTCTACCCTTTGATCGTTCCCTGGAAGATCAGTAGTAGTTTCCGATGCACATCTGGAGGCATTCTGTAATCTGTGGACTATCAGAGTGTTGTTGAAACACAGAAATGGCATCGGGATTGAATACAACAGTCACCATGCGCACTTTCCTCCATGGAGTAATGTCTCAAACAGTCTACACTTTGATCGTTCCCTGGAAGACCAGTTGTAGTTTCCGTTGCACATCTGGAGGCATTCTGTAATCTGTGGACGTTCAAAGTGTTGATGAAACACAGAAATTGCATTGCGATTGAATACAACAGTCACCATGCGCCCTTTCCTCCTTGGGAGTAATGTCTCAAACAGTCAACGCTTTGATCGTTCCCTGGAAAACCAGTAGAAGTTTCCGATGCACATCTGGAGGCATTCTGTAATCTGTGGACTATCCGAGTGTTGTTGAAACACAGAAATTGCATCGGGATTGAATACAATAGTCACCATGCGCACTTTCCTCCATGGTAGTGATGTCTCAAACAGTCTACGCTTTGATCGTTCCCTGGAAGACCAGTAGTAGTTTCCGATGCACATCTGGAGGCATTCTGTAATCTGTTGACTATCAGTGTTGATGACACACAGAAATGGCATAGGGGATTGAATACAACAGTCACCATGCGCACTTTCCTCCATGGGAGTAATGTCTCAAACTGTCTACGCTTTGATCGTTCCCTGCAAGACCAGTAGTAGCTTCCGATGCACATCTGGAGGCATTCTGTAATCTGTGGACTATCAGAGTGTTGATGAAACACAGAAATTGCATCGGGATTGAATACAACAGTCACCATGCGCACTTTCCTCCAAGGAGTTATGTCTCAAACAGTCTACACTTTGATCGTTCCCTGGAAGACCAGTTGTAGTTTCCGTTGCACATCTGGAGGCATTCTGTAATCTGTGGACGTTCAAAGTGTTGATGAAACACAGAAATTGCATCGCGATTGATTACAACAGTCACCGTGCGCACTTTCCTCCATGGGGGTAATGTCTCAAACAGTCAACGCTTTGATCGTTCCCTGGAAGACCAGTAGTAGTTTCCGATGCACATCTGGAGGCTTTCTGAAATCTGTGGACTATCCGAGTGTTGTTCAAACACAGAAATTGCATTGGGATTGAATACAATAGTCACCATGCGCACTTTCCTCCATGGGAGTAATGTATCAAACAGTCTCTACGCTTTGATCGTTCCATGGAAGACCAGTAGTAGTCTCCGATGCACATCTGGTGGCATTCCGTATACTGTGGACTATCAGAGTGTTGGTGAAACACAAAAATTGCATCGGGATTGAATACAACAGTCACCATGCACAATTTCCTCCATGGGAGTAATGTCTCAAACAGTCTACCCTTTGATTGTTCCCTGCAAGACCAGTAGTAGTTTCCGATGCACATCTGGAGGCATTCTGTAATCTGTGGAATATCATTGTGTTGCTGAAACACAGAAATTGCATCGGGATTCAATACAACAGTCACCTTGCGAACTTTCCTCCATGAGAGTAATGTCACAGACAGTCTATGCTTTGATCGTAACCTGGAAAACCTGTAGTAGTTTCCGATGCATATCTGGAGGCATTCTGTAATCTGTGGACTATCAGAGTGTTTTGAAACACAGAAATTGCATCGGGATTGAATACAACAGTCACCATGCGCACTGTCCTCCATGGAGTAATGTCTCAAACAGTCTACACTTTGATCGTTCCCTGGAAGACCAGTTGTAGTTTCCGTTGCACATCTGGAGGCATTCTGTAATCTGTGGACGTTCAAAGTGTTGATGAAACACAGAAATTGCATCGCGATTGAATACAACAGTCACCATGCGCATTTTCCTCCATGGGAGTATTGAATCAAACAGTCCATGCTTTGATCGTCCCCTGGAAGACCAGTAGTAGTTTCCGATGCTCATCTGGAGGCATTCTGTAATCTGTGGACTATCCAAGTGTTGTTGAAACACAGAAATTGCATCGGGATTGAATACAATAGTCACCATGCGCACTTTCCTCCATGGGAGTAATGTCTCAAACAGTCTCTACGCTTTGATCGTTCCCTGGAAGACCAGTAGTAGTCTCCGATGCACATCTGGAGGCGTTCTGTATTCTGTGGACTATCAGAGTGTTGGTGAAACACAAAAAGTGCATCGGGATTGAATACAACAGTCACCATTTACACTATCCTCCATGGGAGTAATGTCTCAAACTGTGTACGCTTTGATCGTTCCCTGGATGACCAGTAGTAGTTTCTGATGCACATCTGGAGGCATTCTGTAATCTGTAGACTATCAGAGTGTTGATGAAACACAGAAATTGCATCGGGATTGAATACAACAGTCACCATGCGCACTTTCCTCCATGGAGTAATGTCTCAAACAGTCTACACTTTGATCGTTCCCTGGAAGACCAGTTGTAGTTTCCGTTGCACATCTGGAGGCATTCTGTAATCTGTGGACGTTCAAAGTGTTGATGAAACACAGAAATTGCATCGCGATTGATTACAACAGTCACCGTGCGCACTTTCCTCCATGGGGGTAATGTCTCAAACAGTCAACGCTTTGATCGTTCCCTGGAAGACCAGTAGTAGTTTCCGATGCACATCTGGAGGCTTTCTCAAATCCGTGGACTATCCGAGTGTTGTTCAAACACAGAAATTGCATCGGGATTGAATACAATAGTCACCATGCGCACTTTCCTCCATGGGAGTAATGTATCAAACAGTCTCTACGCTTTGATCGTTCCATGGAAGACCAGTAGTAGTCTCCGATGCACATCTGGAGGCATTCCGTATTCTGTGGACTATCAGAGTGTTGGTGAAACACAAAAATTGCATCGGGATTGAATACAACAGTCACCATGCACAATTTCCTCCAAGGGAGTAATGTCTCAAACAGTCTACCCTTTGATTGTTCCCTGGAAGACCAGTAGTAGTTTCCGATGCACATCTGGAGGCATTCTGTAATCTGTGGAATATCATTGTGTTGCTGAAACACAGAAATTGCATCGGGATTCAATACAACAGTCACCATGCGCACTGTCCTCCATGGAGTAATGTCTCAAACAGTCTACACTTTGATCGTTCCCTGGAAGACCAGTTCTAGTTTCCGTTGCACATCTGGAGGCATTCTGTAATCTGTGGACGTTCAAAGTGTTGATGAAACACAGAAATTGCAACGCGATTGAATACAACAGTCACCATGCGCATTTTCCTCCATGATAGTATTGAATCAAACAGTCCACGCTTTGATCGTCCCCTGGAAGACCAGTAGTAGTTTCCGATGCTCATCTGGAGGCATTCTGTAATCTGTGGACTATCCAAGTGTTGTTGAAACACAGAAATTGCATCGGGATTGAATACAATAGTCAACATGCGCACTTTCCTCCATGGGAGTAATGTCTCAAACAGTCTCTACGCTTTGATCGTTCCCTGGAAGACCAGTAGTAGTCTCCGATGCACATCTGGAGGCGTTCTGTATTCTGTGGACAATCAGAGTGTTGGTGAAACACAAAAAGTGCATCGGGATTGAATACAACAGTCACCATATACACTATACTCCATGTGAGTAATGTCTCAAACTGTGTAAGCTTTGATCGTTCCCTGGATGACCAGTAGTAGTTTCTGATCCACATCTGGATTCATTCTGTAATCTGAGCACGTTCAATGTGTTGATGAAACACAGAAATTGCATCGCGATTGAATACAACAGTCACCATGCGCACTTTCCTCCATGGGAGTAATGTCTCAAAGAGTCTAAGCTTTGATCGTTCCCTGGAAGACCAGTAGTAGTTTCCAATGCACATCTGGATTCATTCTGTAATCTGTGGAACATCAGAGTGTTGATGAAACACAGAAATTTCTTCGGGATTGAACACAACAGTCACCATGCGCACTTTCCTCCATGGGAGTAATGTCTCAAACAGTCTACGATTTGATCGTTTCCTGGAAGACCAATAGTAGTTTCCGATGCACATCTGGTGGCGTTCTGTAATCTTTGGACTATCAGAGTGTTGATGAAACAACGAAATTGAATCGGGATAGAATACAACAGTCACCATGCGCACTTTCCTCCATGGGGGTAAAGTCTCAAACAGTCAACCCTTTGACCGTTCCCTGGAAGACCAGTAGTAGTTTCCGTAGCACATCTCGAGGCATTCTGTAATCTGTGGACTATCAGAGTGTTGATGAAACACAGATATTGAATCGGGATTGAATACAACTGTCACCGTGCGCATGTTAATCCATGGGAGAAATGTCTCATACAGTCTACGTTTTGATCGTTCCCTGGAAGACCAGTAGTAGTTTCCGATGCACATCTGGAGGCATTCTGTAATCTGTGGACTATCAGTGTTGATGACACACAGAAATGGCATAGGGGATTGAATACAACAGTCACCATGCGCACTTTCCTCCATGGGAGTAATGTCGCAAACAGTCTACGCTTTGATCGTTCCCTGGGAGAAAAGTAGTAGTTTCCGTTGCATATCTGGAGGCATTCTGTAATCTGTGGACCATCAGACTGTTGTTGAAACACAGAAATTGCGTCGGGATTGAATACAACAGACCATGCGCACTTTCCTTCATGGGAGTAATGTCTCAAACATTTTACGCTTTGATCTTTCCCTGGAAGACCAGTAGTAGTTTCCGATGCACATCTGGAGGCATTCTGCAATCTGTTGACTATCAGTGTTGATGACACACAGAAATGGCATAGGGGATTGAATACAACAGTCACCATGCGCACTTTCCTCCATGGGAGTAATGTCTCAAACTGTCTACGCTTTGATCGTTCCCTGCAAGACCAGTAGTAGCTTCCGATGCACATCTGGAGGCATTCTGTAATCTGTGGACTATCAGAGTGTTGATGAAACACAGAAATTGCATCGGGATTGAATACAACAGTCACCATGCGCACTTTCCTCCAAGGAGTTATGTCTCAAACAGTCTACACTTTGATCGTTCCCTGGAAGACCAGTTGTAGTTTCCGTTGCACATCTGGAGGCATTCTGTAATCTGTGGACGTTCAAAGTGTTGATGAAACACAGAAATTGCATCGCGATTGATTACAACAGTCACCGTGCGCACTTTCCTCCATGGGGGTAATGTCTCAAACAGTCAACGCTTTGATCGTTCCCTGGAAGACCAGTAGTAGTTTCCGATGCACATCTGGAGGCTTTCTGAAATCTGTGGACTATCCGAGTGTTGTTCAAACACAGAAATTGCATTGGGATTGAATACAATAGTCACCATGCGCACTTTCCTCCATGGGAGTAATGTATCAAACAGTCTCTACGCTTTGATCGTTCCATGGAAGACCAGTAGTAGTCTCCGATGCACATCTGGTGGCATTCCGTGTACTGTGGACTATCAGAGTGTTGGTGAAACACAAAAATTGCATCGGGATTGAATACAACAGTCACCATGCACAATTTCCTCCATGGGAGTAATGTCTCAAACAGTCTACCCTTTGATTGTTCCCTGCAAGACCAGTAGTAGTTTCCGATGCACATCTGGAGGCATTCTGTAATCTGTGGAATATCATTGTGTTGCTGAAACACAGAAATTGCATCGGGATTCAATACAACAGTCACCTTGCGAACTTTCCTCCATGAGAGTAATGTCACAGACAGTCTATGCTTTGATCGTAACCTGGAAAACCTGTAGTAGTTTCCGATGCATATCTGGAGGCATTCTGTAATCTGTGGACTATCAGAGTGTTTTGAAACACAGAAATTGCATCGGGATTGAATACAACAGTCACCATGCGCACTGTCCTCCATGGAGTAATGTCTCAAACAGTCTACACTTTGATCGTTCCCTGGAAGACCAGTTGTAGTTTCCGTTGCACATCTGGAGGCATTCTGTAATCTGTGGACGTTCAAAGTGTTGATGAAACACAGAAATTGCATCGCGATTGAATACAACAGTCACCATGCGCATTTTCCTCCATGGGAGTATTGAATCAAACAGTCCATGCTTTGATCGTCCCCTGGAAGACCAGTAGTAGTTTCCGATGCTCATCTGGAGGCATTCTGTAATCTGTGGACTATCCAAGTGTTGTTGAAACACAGAAATTGCATCGGGATTGAATACAATAGTCACCATGCGCACTTTCCTCCATGGGAGTAATGTCTCAAACAGTCTCTACGCTTTGATCGTTCCCTGGAAGACCAGTAGTAGTCTCCGATGCACATCTGGAGGCGTTCTGTATTCTGTGGACTATCAGAGTGTTGGTGAAACACAAAAAGTGCATCGGGATTGAATACAACAGTCACCATTTACACTATCCTCCATGGGAGTAATGTCTCAAACTGTGTACGCTTTGATCGTTCCCTGGATGACCAGTAGTAGTTTCTGATGCACATCTGGAGGCATTCTGTAATCTGTAGACTATCAGAGTGTTGATGAAACACAGAAATTGCATCGGGATTGAATACAACAGTCACCATGCGCACTTTCCTCCATGGAGTAATGTCTCAAACAGTCTACACTTTGATCGTTCCCTGGAAGACCAGTTGTAGTTTCCGTTGCACATCTGGAGGCATTCTGTAATCTGTGGACGTTCAAAGTGTTGATGAAACACAGAAATTGCATCGCGATTGATTACAACAGTCACCGTGCGCACTTTCCTCCATGGGGGTAATGTCTCAAACAGTCAACGCTTTGATCGTTCCCTGGAAGACCAGTAGTAGTTTCCGATGCACATCTGGAGGCTTTCTCAAATCCGTGGACTATCCGAGTGTTGTTCAAACACAGAAATTGCATCGGGATTGAATACAATAGTCACCATGCGCACTTTCCTCCATGGGAGTAATGTATCAAACAGTCTCTACGCTTTGATCGTTCCATGGAAGACCAGTAGTAGTCTCCGATGCACATCTGGAGGCATTCCGTATTCTGTGGACTATCAGAGTGTTGGTGAAACACAAAAATTGCATCGGGATTGAATACAACAGTCACCATGCACAATTTCCTCCAAGGGAGTAATGTCTCAAACAGTCTACCCTTTGATTGTTCCCTGGAAGACCAGTAGTAGTTTCCGATGCACATCTGGAGGCATTCTGTAATCTGTGGAATATCATTGTGTTGCTGAAACACAGAAATTGCATCGGGATTCAATACAACAGTCACCATGCGCACTGTCCTCCATGGAGTAATGTCTCAAACAGTCTACACTTTGATCGTTCCCTGGAAGACCAGTTCTAGTTTCCGTTGCACATCTGGAGGCATTCTGTAATCTGTGGACGTTCAAAGTGTTGATGAAACACAGAAATTGCAACGCGATTGAATACAACAGTCACCATGCGCATTTTCCTCCATGATAGTATTGAATCAAACAGTCCACGCTTTGATCGTCCCCTGGAAGACCAGTAGTAGTTTCCGATGCTCATCTGGAGGCATTCTGTAATCTGTGGACTATCCAAGTGTTGTTGAAACACAGAAATTGCATCGGGATTGAATACAATAGTCAACATGCGCACTTTCCTCCATGGGAGTAATGTCTCAAACAGTCTCTACGCTTTGATCGTTCCCTGGAAGACCAGTAGTAGTCTCCGATGCACATCTGGAGGCGTTCTGTATTCTGTGGACAATCAGAGTGTTGGTGAAACACAAAAAGTGCATCGGGATTGAATACAACAGTCACCATATACACTATACTCCATGTGAGTAATGTCTCAAACTGTGTAAGCTTTGATCGTTCCCTGGATGACCAGTAGTAGTTTCTGATCCACATCTGGATTCATTCTGTAATCTGAGCACGTTCAATGTGTTGATGAAACACAGAAATTGCATCGCGATTGAATACAACAGTCACCATGCGCACTTTCCTCCATGGGAGTAATGTCTCAAAGAGTCTAAGCTTTGATCGTTCCCTGGAAGACCAGTAGTAGTTTCCAATGCACATCTGGATTCATTCTGTAATCTGTGGAACATCAGAGTGTTGATGAAACACAGAAATTTCTTCGGGATTGAACACAACAGTCACCATGCGCACTTTCCTCCATGGGAGTAATGTCTCAAACAGTCTACGATTTGATCGTTTCCTGGAAGACCAATAGTAGTTTCCGATGCACATCTGGTGGCGTTCTGTAATCTTTGGACTATCAGAGTGTTGATGAAACAACGAAATTGAATCGGGATAGAATACAACAGTCACCATGCGCACTTTCCTCCATGGGGGTAAAGTCTCAAACAGTCAACCCTTTGACCGTTCCCTGGAAGACCAGTAGTAGTTTCCGTAGCACATCTCGAGGCATTCTGTAATCTGTGGACTATCAGAGTGTTGATGAAACACAGATATTGAATCGGGATTGAATACAACTGTCACCGTGCGCATGTTAATCCATGGGAGAAATGTCTCATACAGTCTACGTTTTGATCGTTCCCTGGAAGACCAGTAGTAGTTTCCGATGCACATCTGGAGGCATTCTGTAATCTGTGGACTATCAGTGTTGATGACACACAGAAATGGCATAGGGGATTGAATACAACAGTCACCATGCGCACTTTCCTCCATGGGAGTAATGTCGCAAACAGTCTACGCTTTGATCGTTCCCTGGGAGAAAAGTAGTAGTTTCCGTTGCATATCTGGAGGCATTCTGTAATCTGTGGACCATCAGACTGTTGTTGAAACACAGAAATTGCGTCGGGATTGAATACAACAGACCATGCGCACTTTCCTTCATGGGAGTAATGTCTCAAACATTTTACGCTTTGATCTTTCCCTGGAAGACCAGTAGTAGTTTCCGATGCACATCTGGAGGCATTCTGCAATCTGTGGACGTTCAAAGTGTTGATGAAACACAGAAATAGCATCGGGATTCAATATAACAGTCACCATGGGCACTTTCCTCCATGGCAGTAATGTCTCAAACAGTCTACGCTTTGATCGCTCCCTGGAAGACCAGTAGTAGTTTCCGATGCACATCTGGTGGCATTCTGCAATCTGTGGTTGTTCAAAGTGTTCATGAAACACAGAAATTGCATCGGTTTTGAATACAACAATCACCATGCGCACTTTCCTCCCTGGGAGTAATGTCTCAAACTGTCTACGCTTTGATCGTTCCCTGCAAGACCAGTAGTAGCTTCCGATGCACATCTGGAGGCATTCTGTAATCTGTGGACTATCAGAGTGTTGATGAAACACAGAAATTGCACCGGGATTGAATACAACTGTCACCATGAGCACTTTCCTCCACAGGAGTAATGTCTCAAACAGTATACGCTTAGATCGTTCCCTGGAAGGCGGGCTGTAGATTCCGATGCATGTCTGGAGGCATTCTGTAATCTGTGGAGTATCAGAGTGTTGATGAAACACAGAAATTGCATCGGGATTGAATACAAAAGTCACCATGCGCACTTTCCTCCATGGGAGTAATGTCTCGAACAGTCTACGTTTTGATCGTTTCCTGGAAGACCGAAAGTAGTTTCCGATGCACATTTGGAGGCATTCTGTAATCTGTGGACCTTCAAAGTGTTGATGAAACACAGAAATTGCATCGGGATTGATACAACAGTCACCATGCGCACTTTCCTCCATGGGAGTAATGTCTCAAACAGTCTACGCTTTGATCGTTCCCTTAAGGACCAGTAGTAGTTTACAATGCACATCTGGAGGCATTCTGTAATCTGTGGACGTTCAAAGTGTTGATGAAACACAGAAATTGCATCGGGATTGAGTTCAACAGTCACCATACGCACTTTCCTCCATGGGAGTAATGTCTCAAACAGTCTACGCTTTGATCGTTCCTGGAAGACCAGTAGTAGTTTCCGATGCACATCTGGAGGCATTCTGTAATCTGGGGACTATCTGAGTGTTGATGAAACACAGAAATTGCGTCGGGATTGAGTACAACAGGCACCTTGCGCACTTTCCTATATGGGAGTAATGTCTCTAACAATCTACGCTTTGATCGTTCCCTGGAAGACCAGTAGTAGTTTCCGATGCACATCTGGAGGCATTCTGTAATCTGTGGACGTTCAAAGTGTTGATGAAACACAGAAATTGCCTCGGGACTGATTACAACAGACACCATGTGCACTTTCCACCAAGGGAGTAATGTCTCAAACAGTTTACGCTTTGATCGTTCCCTGGAAGACCATTAGTAGTTTCCGATGCACATCTGGAGGCATTCTGTAATCTGTGGACGTTCAAAGTGTTGATGAAACACAGAAATTGCATCGCGATTGAATACAACAGTCACCATGCGCCCTTTCCTCCATGGGAGTAATGTCTCAAACCGTCAACGCTTTGATCGTTCCCTGGAAGACCAGTAGTAGTTTCCGATGCACATCTGGAGGCATTCTGTAATCTGTGGACTATCAGTGTTGATGACACACAGAAATGGCATATTGGATTGAATACAACAGTCACCATGCGCACTTTCCTCCATGGGAGTAATGTCGCAAACAGTCTACGCTTTGATCGTTCCCTGGATGAGCAGTAGTAGTTTCCGTTGCACATCTGGAGGCATTCTGTAATCTGTGGACGTTCAAAGTATTGATGAAACACAGAAATTGCATCGCGATTGAATACAACAGTCACCATGCGTACTTTCCTCCATGGCAGTAATGTCTCAAACAGTCTACGCTTTGATCGCTCCCTGGAAGACCATTAGTAGTTTCCGATGCACATCTGGAGGCATTCTGCAATCTGTGGTTGCTCAAAGTGTTCATGAAAAACAGAAATTGCATCGGTTTTGAATAAAACAATCACCATGCGCACTTTCTTCCCTCGGAGTAAAGTCTCAAACAGTCTACGCTTTGATCGTTCCCTGCAAGACTAGTAGTAGCTTCCGATGCACATCTGGAGGCATTCTGTAATCTGTGGAGTATCAGAGTGTTGATGAAACACAGAAATTGCATCGGGATTGAATACAACAGTCACCATGCGCAATTTTAATCCATGGGAGTAATGTCTCAAATAGTCTACCCTTTGATCGTTCCCTGGAAGATCGGTAGTCGTTTCAGATGCACATCTGGAGGCATTCTGTAATCTGAGGACTATCAGAGTGTTGTTCAAACACAGAAATGGCATCGGGATTGAATACAACAGTCATCATGCGCACTTTCCTCCATGGAGTAATGTCTCAAACAGTCTTCACTTTGATCGTTCCCTGGAAGACCAGTTGTAGTTTCCGTTAAACATCTGGAGGCATTCTGTAACCTGTGGACGTTCAAAGTGTTGATGAAACACAGAAATTGCATCGCGATTGAATACAATAGTCACCATGCCCACTTTCCTCCATGGGAGTAATGTCTCAAACAGTCTATGCTTTGATCGTTCCCTGGAATACCAGTAGTAGTTTCCGATGCACATCTGGAGGCTTTCTGAAATCTGTGGACTATCAGTGTTGGTGAAACACAGAAATGGCATAGGGGATTGAATACAACAGTCACCATGCGCACTTTCCTCCATGGGAGTAAGGTCTTAAACAGTCTACGCTTTAATCGTTCCCTGCAAGACTAGTAGTAGCTTCCGATGCACATCTGGAGGCATTCTGTAATCTGTGGACTATCATAGTGTTGATGAAACACAGAAATTGCACCGAGATTGAATACAACTGTCACCATGAGCACTTTCCTCCATAGGAGTAATGTCTCAAAGAGTATAGGCTTTGATCGTTCCCTGGAAGGCCAGCTGTAGTTTCCGATGCACATTTGGAGGCATTCTGTAATCTGTGGACCTTCAGAGTGTTGATGAAACACAGAAATTGCATCGGGATTGATACAACAGTCACCATGCGCACTTTCCTCCATGGGAGTAATGTCTCTAACAATCTACGCTTTGATCGTTCCCTGGAAGACCAGTAGTAGCTTCCGATGCACATCTGGAGGCATTCTGTAATCTGTGGACGATCAAAGTGTTGATGAAACACAGAAATTGCCTCGGGATTGAATACAACAGACACCATGCGCACTTTCCGCCATGGGAGTAATGTCTCAACAGTCTACGCTTTGATCGTTCCCTGGAAGACCAGTAGTAGTTGCCGATGCACATCTGGAGGCATTCTGTAATGTGTGGACCTTAAAATTTTTGATGAAACACGGAAATTGCCTCAGGATTGAATACAACAGTCATCATGTGCACTTTCCTTCATGAGAGTAATGTCTAAAACAGTCTACGCTTTGATCATTCCCTGGAAGACCAGTAGTAGTTTCCGATGCACATCTGGAGGCATTCTGTAATCTGTGGACTATCAGAGTGTTGTTGAAACACAGAAATTGCATCGGGATTGAATACAACAGTCACCTAGCGCACTTTCCTCCATGGAGTAATGTCTTAAACTGTCTTCACTTTGATCGTTCCCTGGAAGACCAGTTGTAGTTTCCGTTGCACATCTGGAGGCATTCTGTAATCTGTGGACGTTCAAAGTGTTGATGAAACACAGAAATTGGATCGCGATTGAATACAACAGTCACCATGCGCCTTTTCCTCCATGGGAGTAATGTCTCAAACAGTCAACGGTTTGATCGTTCCCTGGAAGACCAGTAGTAGTTTCCGATGCACATCTGGATTCATTCTGTAATCTGTGGACTATCCGAGTGTTGTTGAAACACAGATATTGCATCGCGATTGAATACAATAGTCACCATGCGCACTTTCCTCCATGGGAGTAATGTCTCAAACAGTCTACGCATTGATCGTTCCCTGGAAGACCAGTAGTAATTTCCGATGCACATCTTGAGGCATTCTGTAATCTGTGGACCATCAGTGTTGATGAAACAGAGAAATGGCATAGGGGATTGAATACAACAGTCACCATGCGCACATTCCTCCATGGGAGTAATGTCGCAAACAGTCTACGCTTTGATCGTTCCCTGGGATAACAGTAGTAGTTTCCGTTGCACATCTGGAGGCATTCTGTAATCTGTGGACCATCAGACTGCTGTTGAAACATAGAAATTGCATCGGGATTGAATACAACAGTCACCATGTGCACTTTCTTCCATTGGAGTAATGTCTCAAACATTTTACGCTTTGATCTCTCCCTGGAAGACCAGTAGTAGTTTCCGATGCACAACTGGATTCATTCTGCAATCTGTGGACTATCAGAGTGTTGATGAAACACAGAATTTGCATCGGGATTGAATACAACAGTCACCATGGGCACTTACCACCATGGGAATAATGTCTCAAACAGTCTACGCTTTGATCGCTCCCTGGAGGACCAGTAGTAGTTTCCGATGCACATCTGGAGGCATTCTGCAATCTGTGGACTATCCGAGTGTTGTTGAAACACAGAAATTGCATCGCGATTGAATACAATAGTAACCATGCGCACTTTCCTTCATGGGAGTAATGTCTCAAACATTTTACGCTTTGATCTTTCCCTGGAAGACCAGTAGTAGTTTCCGATGCACATCTGGAGGCATTCTGCAATCTGTGGACTATCAGAGTGTTGATGAAACACAGAAATTGCATCGGGATTGAATACAACAGTCACCATGGGCACTTTCCACCATGGGAATAATGTCTCAAACAGTCTACGCTTTGATCGCTCCCTGGAAGACCAGTAGTAGTTTCCGATGCACATCTGGAGGCATTCTGCAATCTGTGGAACATCAGAGTGTTGATGAAACACAGAAATTGCAACGGTTTTAAAAACAACAATCACCATGCCAACTTTCCTAACTGGGAGTAATGTCTCAAACAGTCTACGCTTTGATCGTTCCGTGGAAGGCCAGTAGTAGCTTCCGATGCACATCTGGAGGCATTCTGTATTCTGTGGACTATCAGAGTGTTGATGAAACACAGAAATTGCACCGGGATTGAATACAACTGTCACCATGGGCACTTTCCTCCATAGGAGTAATGTCTCAAACAGTCTACGCTTTGATCGTTCTCTGGAAGACCAGTAGTAGTTTCCGATGCACATCTGGAGGCATTCTGTAATCTGCGGACCTTCAAAGTGTTGATGAAACACAGAAACTGCATGGGGATTGAATTCAACAGTCACCATACGCACTTTCCTCCATGGGAGTAATGTTTCAAACAGTCTACGCTTTGATCGTTCTCTGGAAGACCAGTAGTAGTTTCCGATTCACATCTGGAGGCATTCTGTAATCTGGGGACTATGTGAGTGTTGATGAAACACAGAAATTGCATCGGGATTGAATTCAACTGTCACCATGCGCACGTTCCTCCATGGGAGTAATGTCTCAAACAGTCAACGTTTTGATCGTTCTCTGAAAGACCAGTTGTATTTTCCGATGCACATTTGGAGGCATTCTGTAATCTGTGGGCCATCAGAGTGTTTTTGAAACACAGAAATTGCATCGGGATTCAATACAACAGTCACCATGCGCACTTTCCTCCATGGGATTAATGTCTCAAACAGTCTACGCTTTGATCGTTCCCTGGAAGCCCAGTAAGAGTTTCCGATGCACGTCTGGAGGCATTCTGTAATCTGTGGCCCATCAGATAGCTGTTGAAACACAGAAATTGCATCGGGGATCAATACAACAGTCACCATGCGCACATTCCTACATGGGAGTAATGTATCAAACAGTCTACGCTTTGATCGTTCCCTGGAAGACCAGTAGTAGTTTCCGATGCACGTCTGGAGGCATTCTGTAATCTGTGGACTATCAGAGTGTTGTTGAAATACAGAAATTGCATCGGGATTGAATACAACAGTCACCATGCGCACTTTCCTCCATGGGAGTAATGTCTCAAACAGTCTACGCTTTGATCGTTCTCTGGAAGACCAGTAGTATTTTCCGATGCACATCTGAGGCATTCTGTAATCTATGGACCTTCAAAGTGTTGATGAAACACAGAAATTGCATCGGGATTGAACACAACACGCATCATGCGCACTTTCCTTCATGAGAGTAATGTCTCAAATAGTCTACGCTTTGATCATTCCCTGGAAGACCAGTAGTAGATTCCGATGCACATCTGGAGGCAATCTGTAAACTGTGGACCATCAGAGTGTTGTTGAAACACAGAAATTGCATCGAGATTCAATACACTAGTTACCATGCGCACTTTCCTCCATGGGATTAATGTCTCAAACAGTCTACGCTTTGATCGTTCCCTGGAAGCCCAGTAAGAGTTTCCGATGCACATCTGGAGGCATTCTGTAATCTGTGGCCCATCAGATAGCTGTTGAAACACAGAAATTGCATCGGGGATCAATACAACCGTCACCATGCGCACATTCCTACATGGGAGTAATGTATCAAACAGTCTACGCTTTGATCGTTCCCTGGAAGACCAGTAGTAGTTTCCGTTGCACATCTGGAGGCATTGTGTAATCTGTGGACGTTCAAAGTGTTGAAACACAGAAATTGCATCGGGATTTAATACAACAGTCACCATGCTCCCTTTCCTCCATGAGAGAAATGTGTCAAACAGTCTACGCTTTGATCGTTCCCTGGAAGACCAGTAGTAGTTTCCGATGCACATCTGGAGGCATTCTGTAATCTGTGGATTATGAGTGTTGATGAAACACAGAAATGGCATAAGGGATTGAATACAACAGTCACCATGCGCACAGTCTACGCTATCAGAGTGTTGATGAAACACAGAAATTGCATCGGGATTGAATACAACAGTCACCATGCGCGTTTTCCTCCATGGGTCTTATGTTCAAAAACACATATTGCATCGGGATTGAATACAACGGTCACCATGCGCATTTTCCTAAATGGGAGTAATGTCTCAAAGAGTCTACGCTTTGATCGTTCCCTGGAAGACCAGTAGTAGTTTCCGATGCACATCAGGAGGCATTCTGTAATCTGTGGACAATCTGAGTGTTGATGAAACACAGAAATTGCATCGGGATTGAATACTACAGTCACAATGCGCACTTTCCTCAATGGGAGTAATGTCTCAAACAGTCTACCCTTTGATCGTTCCCTGGAAGAAAAGTTGTAGCTTGCGGTGCACATCTGGAAACATAATGTAATCTGTGGACAAGCACAGTGTTAGTGAAACACAGAAATTGCTTCGGGAATGAATACAACAGTCACCATGCGCACTTTCCTCCATGGGAGTAATGTCTCAAACAGTCTGAGCTTTGATCGTTCCCTGGAAGACCATTAATAGTTTCCGATGCACATCTGGAGGCATTCTGTAATCTGTGGACTATCAGAGTGTTGTTGAAACACAGAAATTGCATCGGGATTAAATACAACAATCACCATGCCCACTTTCCTATATGGGAGTAATGTCTCAAACAGTCTACGATTTGATCGTTTCCTGGAAGACCAGTAGTAGTTTTCGATGCTCATCTGGAGGCATTCTGTGATCTGTGGACCTACCAAGTGTTGATGAAACACAGAAATTGCATCGGGATTGATACAACAGTCACCATGCGCATTTTCCTCCATGGGAGTAATGTCTCAAACAGTCTACGCTTTGATCGTTCCCTGGAAGACCAGTAGTAGTTTCCAATGCACATCTGGAGGCATTCTGTAATCTGTGTAACATCAGAGTGTTGATGAAACACAGAAATTGCATCGAGATTGAACACAATAGTCACCATGCGCACTTTCCTCCATGGGAGTAATGTCTCAAACAGTCTACGATTTGATCGTTTCCTGAAAGACCAGTAGTAGTTTCCGATGCACATCCGGTGGCATTCTGTAATCTGTGGACTATCAGTGTGTTGGTGAAACAACGAAATTGAATCGGGATTGAATACAACAGTCACCATGCGCACTTTCCACCATGGGAATAATGTCTCAAACAGTCTACGCTTTGATCGCTCCCTGGAGGACCAGTAGTAGTTTCCGATGCACATCTGGAGGCATTCTGCAATCTGTGGACTATCCGAGTGTTGTTGAAACACAGAAATTGCATCACGATTGAATACAATAGTAACCATGCGCACTTTCCTTCATGGGAGTAATGTCTCAAACATTTTACGCTTTGATCTTTCCCTGGAAGACCAGTAGTAGTTTCCGATGCACATCTGGAGGCATTCTGTAATCTGTGGACTATCAGAGTGTTGATGAAACACAGAAATTGCATCGGGATTGAATACAACAGTCACCATGGGCACTTTCCACCATGGGAATAATGTCTCAAACAGTCTACGCTTTGATCGCTCCCTGGAAGACCAGTAGTAGTTTCCGATGCACATCTGGAGGCATTCTGCAATCTGTGGAACATCAGAGTGTTGATGAAACACAGAAATTGCATCGGTTTTAAAAACAACAATCACCATGCCCACTTTCCTAACTGGGAGTAATGTCTCAAACAGTCTACGCTTTGATCGTTCCGTGGAAGGCCAGTAGTAGCTTCCGATGCACATCTGGAGGCATTCTGTATTCTGTGGACTATCAGAGTGTTGATGAAACACAGAAATTGCACCGGGATTGAATACAACTGTCACCATGGGCACTTTCCTCCATAGGAGTAATGTCTCAAACAGTCTACGCTTTGATCGTTCTCTGGAAGACCAGTAGTAGTTTCCGATGCACATCTGGAGGCATTCTGTAATCTGCGGACCTTCAAAGTGTTGATGAAACACAGAAACTGCATGGGGATTGAATTCAACAGTCACCATACGCACTTTCCTCCATGGGAGTAATGTCTCAAACAGTCAACGCTTTGATCGTTCCCTGGAAGACCAGTAGTAGTTTCCGATGCACATCTGGATTCATTCTGTAATCTGTGGACTATCCGAGTGTTGTTGAAACACAGATATTGCATCGCGATTGAATACAATAGTCACCATGCGCACTTTCCTCCATGGGAGTAATGTCTCAAACAGTCTACGCATTGATCGTTCCCTGGAAGACCAGTAGTAATTTCCGATGCACATCTTGAGGCATTCTGTAATCTGTGGAACATCAGTGTTGATGAAACAGAGAAATGGCATAGGGGATTGAATACAACAGTCACCATGCGCACATTCCTCCACGGGAGTAATGTCGCAAACAGTCTACGCTTTGATCGTTCCCTGGGATAACAGTAGTAGTTTCCGTTGCACATCTGGAGGCATTCTGTAATCTGTGGACCATCAGACTGTTGTTGAAACATAGAAATTGCATCGGGATTGAATACAACAGTCACCATGTGCACTTTCTTCCATTGGAGTAATGTCTCAAACATTTTACGCTTTGATCTCTCCCTGGAAGACCAGTAGTAGTTTCCGATGCACATCTGGAGGCATTCTGCAATCTGTGGACTATCAGAGTGTTGATGAAACAAAGAAATTGCATCGGGATTGAATACAACAGTCACCATGGGCACTTTCCACCATGGGAATAATGTCTCAAACAGTCTACGCTTTGATCGCTCCCTGGAAGACCAGTAGTAGTTTCCGATGCACATCTGGAGGCATTCTGCAATCTGTGGAACATCAGAGTGTTGATGAAACACAGAAATTGCAACGGTTTTAAAAACAACAATCACCATGCCAACTTTCCTAACTGGGAGTAATGTCTCAAACAGTCTACGCTTTGATCGTTCCCTGGAAGACCAGTAGTAGTTTCCGATGCACGTCTGGAGGCATTCTGTAATCTGTGGACTATCGGAGCGTTGTTGAAACACAGAAATTGCATCGGGATTGAATACAACAGTCACCATGCGCACTTTCCTCCATGGGAGTAATGTCTCAAACAGTCTACGCTTTGATCGTTCTCTGGAAGACCAGTAGTATTTTCCGATGCACATCTGAGGCATTCTGTAATCTATGGACCTTCAAAGTGTTGATGAAACACAGAAATTGCATCGGGATTGAACACAACACGCATCATGAGCACTTTCCTTCATGAGAGTAATGTCACAAAGAGTCTACGCTTTGATCATTCCCTGGAAGACCAGTAGTAGATTCCGATGCACATCTGGAGGCAATCTGTAAACTGTGGACCATCAGAGTGTTGTTGAAACACAGAAATTGCATCGAGATTCAATACACTAGTTACCATGCGCACTTTCCTCCATGGGATTAATGTCTCAAACAGTCTACGCTTTGATCGTTCCCTGGAAGCCCAGTAAGAGTTTCCGATGCACATCTGGAGGCATTCTGTAATCTGTGGCCCATCAGATAGCTGTTGAAACACAGAAATTGCATCGGGATTTAATACAACAGTCACCATGCTCCCTTTCCTCCATGAGAGAAATGTGTCAAACAGTCTACGCTTTGATCGTTCCCTGGAAGACCAGTAGTAGTTTCCGATGCACATCTGGAGGCATTCTGTAATCTGTGGATTATGAGTGTTGATGAAACACAGAAATGGCATAAGGGATTGAATACAACAGTCACCATGCGCACAGTCTACGCTATCAGAGTGTTGATGAAACACAGAAATTGCATCGGGATTGAATACAACAGTCACCATGCGCGTTTTCCTCCATGGGTCTTATGTTCAAAAACACATATTGCATCGGGATTGAATACAACGGTCACCATGCGCATTTTCCTAAATGGGAGTAATGTCTCAAAGAGTCTACGCTTTGATCGTTCCCTGGAAGACCAGTAGTAGTTTCCGATGCACATCAGGAGGCATTCTGTAATCTGTGGACAATCTGAGTGTTGATGAAACACAGAAATTGCATCGGGATTGAATACTACAGTCACAATGCGCACTTTCCTCAATGGGAGTAATGTCTCAAACAGTCTACCCTTTGATCGTTCCCTGGAAGACCAGTTGTAGCTTGCGGTGCACATCTGGAAACATAATGTAATCTGTGGACAAGCACAGTGTTAGTGAAACACAGAAATTGCTTCGGGAATGAATACAACAGTCACCATGCGCACTTTCCTCCATGGGAGTAATGTCTCAAACAGTCTGAGCTTTGATCGTTCCCTGGAAGACCATTAATAGTTTCCGATGCACATCTGGAGGCATTCTGTAATCTGTGGACTATCAGAGTGTTGTTGAAACACAGAAATTGCATCGGGATTAAATACAACAATCACCATGCCCACTTTCCTATATGGGAGTAATGTCTCAAACAGTCTACGTTTTGATCGTTTCCTGGAAGACCAGTAGTAGTTTTCGATGCTCATCTGGAGGCATTCTGTGATCTGTGGACCTACCAAGTGTTGATGAAACACAGAAATTGCATCGGGATTGATACAACAGTCACCATGCGCATTTTTCTCCATGGGAGTAATGTCTCAAACAGTCTACGCTTTGATCGTTCCCTGGAAGACCAGTAGTAGTTTCCAATGCACATCTGGAGGCATTCTGTAATCTGTGTAACATCAGAGTGTTGATGAAACACAGAAATTGCATCGAGATTGAACACAATAGTCACCATGCGCACTTTCCTCCATGGGAGTAATGTCTCAAACAGTCTACGATTTGATCGTTTCCTGAAAGACCAGTAGTAGTTTCCGATGCACATCCGGTGGCATTCTGTAATCTGTGGACTATCAGAGTGTTGGTGAAACAACGAAATTGAATCGGGATTGAATACAACAGTCACCATGCGCACTTTCCACCATGGGAATAATGTCTCAAACAGTCTACGCTTTGATCGCTCCCTGGAGGACCAGTAGTAGTTTCCGATGCACATCTGGAGGCATTCTGCAATCTGTGGACTATCCGAGTGTTGTTGAAACACAGAAATTGCATCGCGATTGAATACAATAGTAACCATGCGCACTTTCCTTCATGGGAGTAATGTCTCAAACATTTTACGCTTTGATCTTTCCCTGGAAGACCAGTAGTAGTTTCCGATGCACATCTGGAGGCATTCTGCAATCTGTGGACTATCAGAGTGTTGATGAAACACAGAAATTGCATCGGGATTGAATACAACAGTCACCATGGGCACTTTCCACCATGGGAATAATGTCTCAAACAGTCTACGCTTTGATCGCTCCCTGGAAGACCAGTAGTAGTTTCCGATGCACATCTGGAGGCATTCTGCAATCTGTGGAACATCAGAGTGTTGATGAAACACAGAAATTGCATCGGTTTTAAAAACAACAATCACCATGCCCACTTTCCTAACTGGGAGTAATGTCTCAAACAGTCTACGCTTTGATCGTTCCGTGGAAGGCCAGTAGTAGCTTCAGATGCACATCTGGAGGCATTCTGTATTCTGTGGACTATCAGAGTGTTGATGAAACACAGAAATTGCACCGGGATTGAATACAACTGTCACCATGGGCACTTTCCTCCATAGGAGTAATGTCTCAAACAGTCTACGCTTTGATCGTTCTCTGGAAGACCAGTAGTAGTTTCCGATGCACATCTGGAGGCATTCTGTAATCTGCGGACCTTCAAAGTGTTGATGAAACACAGAAACTGCATGGGGATTGAATTCAACAGTCACCATACGCACTTTCCTCCATGGGAGTAATGTTTCAAACAGTCTACGCTTTGATCGTTCTCTGGAAGACCAGTAGTAGTTTCCGATTCACATCTGGAGGCATTCTGTAATCTGGGGACTATCTGAGTGTTGATGAAACACAGAAATTGCATCGGGATTGAATTCAACTGTCACCATGCGCACGTTCCTCCATGGGAGTAATGTCTCAAACAGTCTACGTTTTGATCGTTCCCTGAAAGACCAGTTGTATTTTCCGATGCACATTTGGAGGCATTCTGTAATCTGTGGGCCATCAGAGTGTTTTTGAAACACAGAAATTGCATCGGGATTCAATACAACAGTCACCATGCGCACTTTCCTCCATGGGATTAATGTCTCAAACAGTCTACGCTTTGATCGTTCCCTGGAAGCCCAGTAAGAGTTTCCGATGCACATCTGGAGGCATTCTGTAATCTGTGGCCCATCAGATAGCTGTTGAAACACAGAAATTGCATCGGGGATCAATACAACCGTCACCATGCGCACATTCCTACATAGGAGTAATGTATCAAACAGTCTACGCTTTGATCGTTCCCTGGAAGACCAGTAGTAGTTTCCGTTGCACATCTGGAGGCATTGTGTAATCTGTGGACGTTCAAAGTGTTGAAACACAGAAATTGCATCGGGATTTAATACAACAGTCACCATGCTCCCTTTCCTCCATGAGAGAAATGTGTCAAACAGTCTACGCTTTGATCGTTCCCTGGAAGACCAGTAGTAGTTTCCGATGCACATCTGGAGGCATTCTGTAATCTGTGGATTATGAGTGTTGATGAAACACAGAAATGGCATAAGGGATTGAATACAACAGTCACCATGCGCACAGTCTACGCTATCAGAGTGTTGATGAAACACAGAAATTGCATCGGGATTGAATACAACAGTCACCATGCGCGTTTTCCTCCATGGGTCTTATGTTCAAAAACACATATTGCATCGGGATTGAATACAACGGTCACCATGCGCATTTTCCTAAATGGGAGTAATGTCTCAAAGAGTCTACGCTTTGATCGTTCCCTGGAAGACCAGTAGTAGTTTCCGATGCACATCAGGAGGCATTCTGTAATCTGTGGACAATCTGAGTGTTGATGAAACACAGAAATTGCATCGGGATTGAATACTACAGTCACAATGCGCACTTTCCTCCATGGGAGTAATGTCTCAAACAGTCTGAGCTTTGATCGTTCCCTGGAAGACCATTAATAGTTTCCGATGCACATCTGGAGGCATTCTGTAATCTGTGGACTATCAGAGTGTTGTTGAAACACAGAAATTGCATCGGGATTAAATACAACAATCACCATGCCCACTTTCCTATATGGGAGTAATGTCTCAAACAGTCTACGTTTTGATCGTTTCCTGGAAGACCAGTAGTAGTTTTCGATGCTCATCTGGAGGCATTCTGTGATCTGTGGACCTACCAAGTGTTGATGAAACACAGAAATTGCATCGGGATTGATACAACAGTCACCATGCGCATTTTCCTTCATGGGAGTAATGTCTCAAACAGTCTACGCTTTGATCGTTCCCTGGAAGACCATTAATAGTTTCCAATGCACATCTGGAGGCATTCTGTAATCTGTGTAACATCAGAGTGTTGATGAAACACAGAAATTGCATCGAGATTGAACACAATAGTCACCATGCGCACTTTCCTCCATGGGAGTAATGTCTCAAACAGTCTACGATTTGATCGTTTCCTGAAAGACCAGTAGTAGTTTCCGATGCACATCCGGTGGCATTCTGTAATCTGTGGACTATCAGAGTGTTGGTGAAACAACGAAATTGAATCGGGATTGAATACAACTGTCACCATGCGCACTTTCCGCCATGGGAGTAATGTCTCAAACAGTTTACGCTTTGATCGTTCCCTGGAAGACCATTAGTAGTTTCCGATGCACATCTGGAGGCATTCTGTAATCTGCGGATTAGCAGAGTGTTGTTGAAACACAGAAATTGCATCGGGATTGAATACAACGGTCACCATGCGCACGTTCCTATATGGGAGTAATGTCTCAAACGGTCTACGCTTTGATCGTTTCCTGGAAGACCAGTAGTAGTTTCCAATACACATCTGGAGGCATTCTGTAATCTGTGGAACATCAGAGTGTTGATGAAACACAGAAATTGCATCGGGATTAAATACAACATTCACCATGCGCACTTTCCTCCATGGGTGTAATGTCTCAAACAGTCTACGCTTTGATTGTTCTCTGGAAGACCAGTAGTAGTTTCCGATGCACATCTAGAGGCATTCTGTAATCTGTGGTCCTTCAAAGTGTTGATGAAACACAGAAATTGCATCGGGATTGAATACAACAGTCACCATGCGCACTTTCCTCCAGGGGAGTAATGTCTCAAACAGTCTACGATTTGATCGTTCCCTGGAAGACCACTAGTAGTTTCCGATGCACATCTGGAGGCATTCTGTAATCTGTGGACGATCAGAGTGTTGAAGAAACACAGAAATTGCATCGGGATTGAATTCAACTGTCACCATGCGCACGTTCCTCCATGGGAGTAATGTCTCAAACAGTCTACGTTTTGATCGTTCCCTGAAAGACCAGTTGTATTTTCCGATGCACATTTGGAGGCATTCTGTAATCTGTGGGCCATCAGAGTGTTTTTGAAACACAGAAATTGCATCGGGATGCAATACAACAGTCACCATGCGCACTTTCCACCATGGGAGAAATGTCTCAAACAGTCTACGCTTTGAACGTTCCCTGGAAGAAAAGTATTAGTTTCCGTTGCACATCTGGAGGCATTCTGTAATCTGTGGACGTTCAAATTGTTGATGAAACACATTAAATGCATCGGGATTGAATACAGCAGTCACCATGCGCCCTTTCCTCCACGGGAGTAATGTGTCAAACAGTCTTCGCTTTGATCGTTCCCTGGAAGACCAGTAGTAGTTTCCGATGCACGTCTGGAGGCATTCTGTAATCTGTGGACTATCAGAGTGTTGTTGAAACACAGAAATTGCATCGGGATTGAATACAACAGTCACCATGCGCACTTTCCTCCATGGAAGTAATGTCTCAAACAGTCTACGCTTTGATCGTTCTCTGGAAGACCAGTAGTAGTTTCCGATGCACATCTGAGGCATTCTGTAATCTATGGTCCTTCAAAGTGTTGATGAAACACAGATATTGCATCGGGATTGAACACAACACGCATCATGCGCACTTTCCTTCATGAGAGTAATGTCTCAAAGAGTCTACGCTTTGATCATTCCCTGGAAGACCAGTAGTAGATTCCGATGCACATCTGGAGGCAATCTGTAATCTGTGGACCATCAGAGTGTTGTTGAAACACAGAAATTGCATCGAGATTCAATACAATAGTTACCATGCGCACTTTCCTCCATGGGAGTAATGTCTCAAACAGTGTACGCTTTGATCGTACCCTGGAAGCCCAGTACGAGTTTCCGATGCACATCTGGAGGCATTCTGTAATCTGTGGCCCATCAGATAGCTGTTGAAACACAGAAATTGCATCGGGAATCAATACAACCGTCACCATGCGCACATTCCTACATGGGAGTAATGTATCAAACAGTCTACGCTTTGATCGTTCCCTGGAAGACCAGTAGTAGTTTCCGTTGCACATCTGGAGGCATTGTGTAATCTGTGGACGTTCAAAGTGTTGAAACACAGAAATTGCATCGGGATTTAATACAACAGTCACCATGCACCCTTTCCTCCATGGGAGAAATGTGTCAAACAGTCTACGCTTTGATCGTTCCCTGGAAGACCAGTAGTAGTTTCCGATGCACATCTGGAGGCATTCTGTAATCTGTGGATTATGAGTGTTGATGAAACACAGAAATGGCATAAGGGATTGAATACAACAGTCACCAAGCGCACAGTCTACGCTATCAGAGTG
This sequence comes from Schistocerca gregaria, assembly GCF_023897955.1. Lineage (NCBI taxonomy): Eukaryota > Metazoa > Arthropoda > Insecta > Orthoptera > Acrididae > Schistocerca > Schistocerca gregaria. The sequence goes on along the minus strand of NW_026061720.1, from coordinate 4,463,166 downwards.
TTGATGAAACACAGAAATTGCATCGGGATTGAATACAACAGTCACCATGCGCATTTTCCTCCATTGGTCTTATGTTTAAAAACACATATTGCATCGGGATTGAATACAACGGTCACCATGCGCATTTTCCTAAATGGGAGTAATGTCTCAAAGAGTCTACGCTTTGATCGTTCCTGGAAGACCAGTAGTAGTTTCCGATGCACATCAGGAGGCATTCTGTAATCTGTGGACAATCTGAGTCTTGATGAAACACAGAAATTGCATCGGGATTGAATACTACAGTCGCAATGCTTACTTTCCTCAATGGGTGTAATGTCTCAAACAGTCTACCCTTTGATCGTTCCCTGGAAGACCAGTTGTAGCTTGCGGTGCACATCTGGAAACATAATGTAATCTGTGGACAAGCAGAGTGTTGGTGAAACACAGAAATTGCTTTGGGATTGAATACAACAGTCACCATGCGCACTTTCCTCCATGGGAGTAATGTCTCAAACAGTCTGCGCTTTGATCGTTCCCGGGAAGACCATTAGTAGTTTCCGATGCACATCTGGAGGCATTCTGTAATCTGTGGACTATCAGAGTGTTGTTGAAACACAGAAATTGCATCTTGATTGAATACAACAATCACCATGCGCACTTTCCTATATGGGAGTAATGTCTCAAACAGTCTACGCTTTGATCGTTCCCTGGAAGACCAGTAGTAGTTTCGAATGCACATCTGGAGGCATTCTGTAATCTGCGTAACATCAGAGTGTTGATGAAACACAGAATTTGCATCGAGATTGAACACAACAGTCACCATGCGCACTTTCCTCCATGGGAGTAATATCTCAAACAGTCTACGATTTGATCGTTTCCTGAAAGACCAGTAGTAGTTTCCGATGCACATCCGGTGGCATTCTGTAATCTGTGGACTATCAGAGTCTTGGTGAAACAACGAAATTGAATCGGGATTGAATACAACAGTCACCATGCGCACTTTCCTCCATGGGAGTAATGTCTCAAACAGTCTACCCTTTGACCGTTCCCTAGAAGACCAGTAGTAGCTTCCGTAGCACATCTGGAGGGATTCTGTAATCTGTGGACTATCAGAGTGTTGATGAAACACAGAAATTGCATCGGGACTGAATACAACAGTCACCGTGCGCATGTTCCTCCATGGGAGAAATGTCTCAAACAGTCTACGTTTTGATCGTTCCCTGAAAGACCAGTTGTAGTTTCCGATGCACATCTGGAGGCATTCTGTAATCTGTGGACCTTCAAAGTGTTGATGAAACACAGAAATTGCATCGGGATTGAATACAACAGTCATCATGCGCACTTTCCTCCATGGGTGTAATGTCTCAAACAGTCTACGATTTGATCGTTCCCTGGAAGACCACTAGTAGTTTCCGATGCACATCTGGAGGCATTCTGTAATCTGTGGACTATCAGAGTGTTGATGAAACACAGAAATTGCATCGGGATTGAATACAACGGTCACCATGCGCACGTTCCTCCATGGGAGTAATGTCTCAAACAGTCTACGCTTTGATACTTCCCTGAAAGACCAGTTGTAGTTTCCAATGCACATTTGGAGGCATTCTGTGATCTGTGGACCATCAGGGTGTTTTTGAAACACAGAAATTGCATCGGGATTCAATACAACGATCACCATGCGCACTTTCCACCATGGGAGTAATGTTTCAAACAGTCTACGTTTTGAACGTTCCCTGGAAGACCAGTAGTAGTTTCCAATTCACATCTGGTGGCATTCTGTAATCTGTGGAACATCAGAGTGTTGATGAAAGACAGAAATTGCAACGGGATTGAATACAACATCCACCATGCGCACTTTCCTCCATGGGTGTTATGTCTCAAACAGTCTACGCTTTGATCCTTCCCTGAAAGACCAGTTGTAGTTTCCGATGCACATTTGGAGGCATTCTGTGATCTGTGGACCATCAGAGTGTTTTTCAAACACAGAAATTGCATCGGGATACAATACAACAGTCACCATGCGCACTTTCCACCATGGGAGTAATGTCTCAAACAGTCTACGCTGTGAACGTTCCCTGGAAGAAAAGTATTAGTTTCCGTTGCACATCTGGAAGCATTCTGTAATCTGTGGACGTTCAAAGTGTTGATGAAACACAGAAATTGATTCGGGATTGAAAACAACAGTCACCATGCGCCCTTTCCTCCATGGGAGTATTGCCTCCAACACTATACGCTTTGATCGTTTCCTGGAAGACCAGTAGTAGTTTCCGATGCACATCTGGAGGCATTCTGTAATCTGTGGACTATCAGAGTGTTGTTGAAACACAGAAATTGCATCGGGAATCAATACAACCGTGACCATGCGCACATTCCTACATGGGAGTAATGTCTCAAACAGTCTATGCTTTGATCGTTCAATGGAAGCCCAGTAAGAGTTTCCGATGCACATCTGGAGGCATTCTGTAATCTGTGGACTATCAGAGTGTTGTTGAAACACAGAAATTGCATCGGGAATCAATACAACCGTGACCATCCGCACATTCCTACATGGGAGTAATGTCTCAAACAGTCTATGCTTTGATCGTTCAATGGAAGCCCAGTAAGAGTTTCCGATGCACATCTGGAGGCATTCTGTAATCTGTGGCCCATCAGAGTGCTGTTGAAACACAGAAATTGCATCGGGAATCAATACAACCGTGACCATGCGCACATTCCTACATGGGAGTGATGTATCAAACAGTCTACGCTTTGATCGTTCCCTGGAAGACCAGTAGTAGTTTCCGATGCACATCTGGAGGCATTCTGTAATCTGTGGACTATCAGTGTTGATGAAACACAGAAATGGCATAGGGGATTGACTACAACAGTCACCATGCGCACATTCCTCCATGGGAGTAATGTCGCAAACAGTCTCTACGCTTTGATCGTTCCCTGGAAGACCAGTAGTAGTCTCCGATGCACATCTGGAGGCATTCTGTATTCTGTGGACTATCAGAGTGTTGGTGAAACACAATTATAGCATCGGGATTGAATACAACAGTCACCATGCACTCTTTCGTCCATGGGAGTAATGTCTCAAACAGTGTACGCTTTGATCGTTCCCTGGAAGACCAGTAGTAGTTTCCGATGCACATCTGGAGGCATTCTGTAATCTGTGGACTATCAGAGTGTTGATGAAACACAGAAATTGCATCGGGATTGAATACAACAGTCACCATGCGCACTTTCCTCCTTGGGAGTAATGTCTCAAACAGTCTACGCTTTGATCGTTCCCTGGAAGACCAGTAGTAGATTCCGATTCACATCTGGAGGCATTCTGTAAATTGTGGACTATCAGAGTGTTGATGAAACACAGAAATTGCATCGGGATTGAATACAACAGTCACCATTCGCACTTTCCTCCTTGGGAGTAATGTCTCAAACAGTGTACGCTTTGATCGTTCCTTGGAAGACCAGTAGTAGTTTCTGATGCACATCTGGAGGCATTCTGTAATCTGTGGACTATCAGAGTGTTGATGAAACACAGAAATTGCATCGGGATTGAATACAACAGTCACCATGCGCACTTTCCTCCTTGGGAGTAATGTCTCAAACAGTGTACGCTTTGATCGTACCCTGGATGATCAGTAGTAGTTTCAGAGGCACATCTGGAGGCATTCTGTATTCTGTGGAGTATCAGAGTGTTGGTGAAACACAAATATTGCATCGGGATTGAATACAACAGTCACCATGCACTCTTTCCTCCTTTGGAGTAATGTCTCAAACAGTCTACGCTTTGAACGTTCCCTGGAAGAAAAGTATTAGTTTCCGTTGCACATCTGGAGGCATTCTTTAATCTGTGGACGTTCAAATTGTTGATGAAACACAGTAATTGCATCGGGATGGAATACAACAGTCACCATGCGCCCTTTCCTCCACGGGAGTAAAGTGTCAAACAGTCTACGCTTTGATCGTTCCCTGGATGACCAGTAGTATTTTCCGATGCACATCTGGAGGCATTCTGTAAATTGTGGACTATCAGAGTGTTGATGAAACACAGAAATTGCATCGGGATTGAATACAACAGTCACCATGCGCACTTGCCTCCTTGGGAGTAATGTCTCAAACAGTGTACGCTTTGATCGTTCCCTGGATGACCAGTTGTATTTTCCGATGCACATCTGGAGGCATTCTGTAAATTGTGGACTATCAGAGTGTTGATGAAACACAGAAATTGCATCGGGATTGAATACAACAGTCACCATGCGCACTTGCCTCCTTGGGAGTAATGTCTCAAACAGTGTACGCTTTGATCGTTCCCTGGATGAGCAGTAGTAGTTTATGATGCACATCTCGAGAGATTCGGTAATCTGTAAACTATCAGAGTGTTGTTCAAACACAGATATTGCATCGGGATTGAATACAACGGTCAAAATGCGCACTTTCCTAAATGGGAGTAATGTCTCAAAGAGTCTACGCTTTGATCGTTCCCTGGAAGACCAGTAGTAGTTTCCGATGCACATCTGGAGGCATTCTGTAATCTGTGGACAATCTGAGTGTTGATGAAACACAGAAATTGCATCGGGTTTGAATACTACAGTCACCATGCGCACTTTCCTCCATGGGAGTAATGTCTCAAAGAGTCTGGGCTTTGATCGTTCCCTGGAAGACCAGTAGTATTTTCCGATGCACATCTGGAGGTATTCTGTTATCTGTGGACCTTCAAAGTGTTGATGAAACACAGAAATTGCCTCGGGATTGAATAGAACAGTCACCATGCGCACTTTCCTCAATTGGAGTAATATCTCAAATAGTCTACAATTTGATCGTTCCCTGGAAGACCAGTTGTAGCTTGCGGTGCACATCTGGAAGCATTCTATAATCATTGGACAAGCAGAGTGTGGGTGAAACACAGAAATTGCTTCGGGATTGAATACAACAGTCACCATGCACACTTTCCTCCATGGGAGTAATGTCTCAAACAGTCTACGCTTTGATCGTTCCCTGGAAGACCATTAGTAGTTTCCAATGCACATCTGGAGGCATTCTGTAATCTGTGGACCTACCAAGTGTTGATGAAATACAGAAATTGCATTGGGATTGATACAACAGTCACGATGCGCACTTTCCTCCATGGGAGTAATGTCTCCAACAGTCTACGCTTAGATCGTTCCCTGGAAGACCAGTAGTAGTTTCCAATGCACATCTGGAGGCATTATGTAATCTGTGGAAAATCAGAGTGTTGATGAAACACAGAAATTGCATCGGGATTGAACACAACAGTCACCATGCGCACTTTCCTCCATGGGAGTAATGTCTCAAACAGTCTACGATTTGATCGTTTCCTGGAAGCCCAGTAGTAGTTTCCGATGCACATCTGGAGGCATTCTGTAATCTGTGGACTATCAGAGTGTTGATGAAACACAGAAATTGCATCGGGATTGAATACAACGGTCACCATGCGCACGTTCCTCCATGGGAGTAATGTCTCAAACAGTCTACGCTTTGATCCTTCCCTGAAAGACCAGTTGTAGTTTCCAATGCACATTTGGAGGCATTCTGTGATCTGTGGACCATCAGGGTGTTTTTGAAACACAGAAATTGCATCGGGATTCAATACAACGATCACCATGCGCACTTTCCACCATGGGAGTAATGTTTCAAACAGTCTACGTTTTGAACGTTCCCTGGAAGACCAGTAGTAGTTTCCAATTCACATCTGGTGGCATTCTGTAATCTGTGGAACATCAGAGTGTTGATGAAAGACAGAAATTGCAACGGGATTGAATACAACATCCACCATGCGCACTTTCCTCCATGGGTGTTATGTCTCAAACAGTCTACGCTTTGATCCTTCCCTGAAAGACCAGTTGTAGTTTCCGATGCACATTTGGAGGCATTCTGTGATCTGTGGACCATCAGAGTGTTTTTCAAACACAGAAATTGCATCGGGATACAATACAACAGTCACCATGCGCACTTTCCACCATGGGAGTAATGTCTCAAACAGTCTACGCTGTGAACGTTCCCTGGAAGAAAAGTATTAGTTTCCGTTGCACATCTGGAAGCATTCTGTAATCTGTGGACGTTCAAAGTGTTGATGAAACACTGAAATTGATTCGGGATTGAAAACAACAGTCACCATGCGCCCTTTCCTCCATGGGAGTATTGCCTCCAACACTATACGCTTTGATCGTTTCCTGGAAGACCAGTAGTAGTTTCCGATGCACATCTGGAGGCATTCTGTAATCTGTGGACTATCAGAGTGTTGTTGAAACACAGAAATTGCATCGGGAATCAATACAACCGTGACCATGCGCACATTCCTACATGGGAGTAATGTCTCAAACAGTCTATGCTTTGATCGTTCAATGGAAGCCCAGTAAGAGTTTCCGATGCACATCTGGAGGCATTCTGTAATCTGTGGACTATCAGAGTGTTGTTGAAACACAGAAATTGCATCGGGAATCAATACAACCGTGACCATGCGCACATTCCTACATGGGAGTAATGTCTCAAACAGTCTATGCTTTGATCGTTCAATGGAAGCCCAGTAAGAGTTTCCGATGCACATCTGGAGGCATTCTGTAATCTGTGGCCCATCAGAGTGCTGTTGAAACACAGAAATTGCATCGGGAATCAATACAACCGTGACCATGCGCACATTCCTACATGGGAGTGATGTATCAAACAGTCTACGCTTTGATCGTTCCCTGGAAGACCAGTAGTAGTTTCCGATGCACATCTGGAGGCATTCTGTAATCTGTGGACTATCAGTGTTGATGAAACACAGAAATGGCATAGGGGATTGACTACAACAGTCACCATGCGCACATTCCTCCATGGGAGTAATGTCGCAAACAGTCTCTACGCTTTGATCGTTCCCTGGAAGACCAGTAGTAGTCTCCGATGCACATCTGGAGGCATTCTGTATTCTGTGGACTATCAGAGTGTTGGTGAAACACAATTATAGCATCGGGATTGAATACAACAGTCACCATGCACTCTTTCGTCCATGGGAGTAATGTCTCAAACAGTGTACGCTTTGATCGTTCCCTGGAAGACCAGTAGTAGTTTCTGATGCACATCTGGAGGCATTCTGTAATCTGTGGACTATCAGAGTGTTGATGAAACACAGAAATTGCATCGGGATTGAATACAACAGTCACCATGCGCACTTTCCTCCTTGGGAGTAATGTCTCAAACAGTCTACGCTTTGATCGTTCCCCGGTAGACCAGTAGTAGATTCCGATGCACATCTGGAGGCATTCTGTAAATTGTGGACTATCAGAGTGTTGATGAAACACAGAAATTGCATCGGGATTGAATACAACAGTCACCATGCGCACTTTCCTCCTTGGGAGTAATGTCTCAAACAGTGTACGCTTTGATCGTTCCTTGGAAGACCAGTAGTAGTTTCTGATGCACATCTGGAGGCATTCTGTAATCTGTGGACTATCAGAGTGTTGATGAAACACAGAAATTGCATCGGGATTGAATACAACAGTCACCATGCGCACTTTCCTCCTTGGGAGTAATGTCTCAAACAGTGTACGCTTTGATCGTACCCTGGATGACCAGTAGTAGTTTCAGAGGCACATCTGGAGGCATTCTGTATTCTGTGGAGTATCAGAGTGTTGGTGAAACACAAATATTGCATCGGGATTGAATACAACAGTCACCATGCACTCTTTCCTCCTTTGGAGTAATGTCTCAAACAGTCTACGCTTTGAACGTTCCCTGGAAGAAAAGTATTAGTTTCCGTTGCACATCTGGAGGCATTCTTTAATCTGTGGACGTTCAAATTGTTGATGAAACACAGTAATTGCATCGGGATGGAATACAACAGTCACCATGCGCCCTTTCCTCCACGGGAGTAAAGTGTCAAACAGTCTACGCTTTGATCGTTCCCTGGATGACCAGTAGTATTTTCCGATGCACATCTGGAGGCATTCTGTAAATTGTGGACTATCAGAGTGTTGATGAAACACAGAAATTGCATCGGGATTGAATACAACAGTCACCATGCGCACTTGCCTCCTTGGGAGTAATGTCTCAAACAGTGTACGCTTTGATCGTTCCCTGGATGACCAGTTGTATTTTCCGATGCACATCTGGAGGCATTCTGTAAATTGTGGACTATCAGAGTGTTGATGAAACACAGAAATTGCATCGGGATTGAATACAACAGTCACAATGCGCACTTGCCTCCTTGGGAGTAATGTCTCAAACAGTGTACGCTTTGATCGTTCCCTGGATGAGCAGTAGTAGTTTATGATGCACATCTCGAGAGATTCGGTAATCTGTAAACTATCAGAGTGTTGTTCAAACACAGATATTGCATCGGGATTGAATACAACGGTCAAAATGCGCACTTTCCTAAATGGGAGTAATGTCTCAAAGAGTCTACGCTTTGATCGTTCCCTGGAAGACCAGTAGTAGTTTCCGATGCACATCTGGAGGCATTCTGTAATCTGTGGACAATCTGAGTGTTGATGAAACACAGAAATTGCATCGGGTTTGAATACTACAGTCACCATGCGCACTTTCCTCCATGGGAGTAATGTCTCAAAGAGTCTGGGCTTTGATCGTTCCCTGGAAGACCAGTAGTATTTTCCGATGCACATCTGGAGGTATTCTGTTATCTGTGGACCTTCAAAGTGTTGATGAAACACAGAAATTGCCTCGGGATTGAATAGAACAGTCACCATGCGCACTTTCCTCAATTGGAGTAATATCTCAAATAGTCTACAATTTGATCGTTCCCTGGAAGACCAGTTGTAGCTTGCGGTGCACATCTGGAAACATTCTATAATCATTGGACAAGCAGAGTGTGGGTGAAACACAGAAATTGCTTCGGGATTGAATACAACAGTCACCATGCACACTTTCCTCCATGGGAGTAATGTCTCAAACAGTCTACGCTTTGATCGTTCCCTGGAAGACCATTAGTAGTTTCCAATGCACATCTGGAGGCATTCTGTAATCTGTGGACCTACCAAGTGTTGATGAAATACAGAAATTGCATTGGGATTGATACAACAGTCACGATGCGCCCTTTCCTCCATGGGAGTAAAGTCTCCAACAGTCTACGCTTAGATCGTTCCCTGGAAGACCAGTAGTAGTTTCCAATGCACATCTGGAGGCATTATGTAATCTGTGGAACATCAGAGTGTTGATGAAACACAGAAATTGCATCGGGATTGAACACAACAGTCACCATGCGCACTTTCCTCCATGGGAGTAATGTCTCAAACAGTCTACGATTTGATCGTTTCCTGGAAGCCCAGTAGCAGTTTCCGATGCACATCCGGTGGCATTCTGTAATCTGTGGACTATCAGAGTGTTGGTGAAACAACGAAATTGAATCGGGATTGAATACAACAGTCACCATGCGCACTTTCCTCCATGGGAGTAATGTCTCAAACAGTCTACGATTTGACCGTTCCCTGGAAGACCAGTAGTAGTTTCCGTATCACATCTGGAGGCATTCTGTAATCTGTGGACTATCAGAGTGTTGAAGAAACACAGAAATTGCATCTGGATTGAATACAACAGTCACCGTTCGCATGTTCCTCCATGGGAGAAATGTCTCAAACAGTCTACGTTTTGATCGTTCCCTGAAAGACCAGTTGTAGTTTCCGATGCACATCTGGAGGCATTCTGTAATCTGTGGAACATCAGAGTGTTGATGAAACACAGAAATTGCATCGGGATTGAACACATCAGTCACAATGCGCACTTTCCTCCATGGGAGTAATGTCTCAAACAGTCTAAGATTTGATCGTTTCCTGGAAGACCAGTAGTAGTTCCTAATGCACATGCGGTGGCATTCTGTAATCTGTGGACTATCAGAGTGTTGGTGAAACAACGAAATTGAATCGGGATTGAATACAACAATCACCATGCGCACTTTCCTCCATGGGAGTAATGTCTCAAACAGTCTACGCTTTGATCGTTTCCTGTAAGACCAGTAGTAGATTCCGATGCACATCTGGAGGCATTCTGTAATCTGTTGACGTCCAAAGTGTTGATGAAACACAGAAATTGCATCGGGATTCAATACAACAGTCACTATGCGCACTTTCCTCCATGGGAGTAATGTCTCAAACAGTCTACGCTTTGATCGCTCCCTGGAAGACCAGTAGTAGTTTCCGTTGCACATCTGGGGGCAATCTGTAATCTGTGGCCTATCAGAGAGTTGATGAAACACAGAAATTGCATCGGGATTGAATACTATAGTCACCATGCGCACTTTCCTCCATGGGAGTAATGTCTCAAAGAGTCTGCGCTTTGTTCGTTCCCTGGAAGACCAGTAGTATTTTCCGATGCACATCTGGAGGTATTCTGTAATCTGTGGACCTTCAAAGTGTTGATGAAACACAGAAATTGATTCGGGATTGAATACAACAGTCACCATGCGCACTTTCCTCAATGGGAGTAATGTCTCAAATAGTCTACAATTTGATCGTTCCCTGGAAGACCAGTTGTAGCTTGCGGTGCACATCTGGAAACATTCTGTAATCTGTGGACAAGCAGAGTGTTGGTGAAACACAGAAATTGCTTCGGGATTGAATACAACAGTCACCATGCACACTTTCCTCCATGGGAGTAATGTCTCAAACAGTCTACGATTTGATCGTTCCCTGGAAGACCATTAGTAGTTTCCAATGCACATCTGGCGGCATTCTGTAATCTGTGGACTATCAGAGTGTTGTTGAAACACAGAAATTGCATCGGGATTGAATACAACAATCACCATGCGCACTTTCCTATATGGGTGTAATGTCTCAAACAGTCTACGTTTTGATCGTTTCCTGGAAGACCAGTAGTAGTTTCCGATGCACATCTGGAGGCATTCTGTGGTCTGTGGACCTACCAAGTGTTGATGAAACACAGAAATTGCATCGGGATTGAATGCAACAGTCACCATGCGCACTTTCCTCCATGGAGTAATGTCTCAAACAGTCCACACTTTCATCGTTCCCTGGAAGACCAGTAGTAGTTTCCGATGCACATCAGGAGGCATTCTGTGATCTGTGGACCTACCAAGTGTTGATGAAACACAGAAATTGCATCGGGATTGATACAACAGTCACAATGCGTACTTTCCTCCATGGAGTAATGTCTCAAACAGTCTACACTTTCATCGTTCCCTGGAAGACCAGTAGTAGTTTCCGATGCACATCAGGAGGCATTCTGTGATCTGTGGACCTACCAAGTGTTGATGAAACACAGAAATTGCATCGGGATTGATACAACAGTCACAATGCGTACTTTCCTCCATGGGAGTAATGTCTCAAACAGTCTACGCTTTGATCGTTCCCGGGAAGACCAGTAGTAGTTTCCAATGCACATCTGGAGGCATTCTGTAATCTGTGGAACATCAGAGTGTTGATGAAACACAGAAATTGCATCGGGATTGAACACAACAGTCACCATGCGCACTTTCCTCCATGGGAGTAATGTCTCAAACAGTCTACGATTTGATCGTTTCCTGGAAGACCAGTAGTAGTTTCCGATGCACATCCGGTGGCATTCTGTAATCTGTGGACTATCAGAGTGTTGGTTAAACAACGAAATTGAATCGGGATTGAATACAACAGTCACCATGCGCACTTTCCTCCATGGGTGTAATGTCTCAAACAGTCTACCATTTGACCGTTCCCTGGTAGACCAATAGTAGTTTCCGTAGCACATCTGGAGGCATTCTGTAATCTGTCGACTATAAGAGTGTTGATGAAACACAGAAATTGCATCGGGATTGAATACAACAGTCACCGTGCGCATGTTCCTCCATGGGAGAAATGTCTCAAAAAGTCTACATTTTTATCGTTCCCTAGAAAGACCAGTTGTAGTTTCCGTTGCACATCTGGAGGCATTCTGTAATCTGTGGACCTTCAGAGTGTTGATGAAACACAGAAATTGCATCGCGATTGAATACAACAGTCACCATGCGCCCTTTCCTCCATGGGAGTAATGTCTCAAACAGTCAACGCTTTGATCGGTCTCTGGAAGACCAGTAGTAGCTTCCGATGCACATCTGGAGGCATTCTGTAATCTGTGGACTATCCGAGTGTTCTTGAAACACAGAAATTGCATCGGGATTCAATACAATAGTCACCATGCGCACTTTCCTCCATGGGAGTAATGTCTCAAACAGTCTACGCTTTGATCGTTCCCTGGAAGACCAGTAGTAGTTTCCGATGCACATCTGGAGGCATTCTGTAAATTGTGGACTATCAGAGTGTTGATGAAACACAGAAATTGCATCGGGATTGAATACAACAGTCACCATGCGCACGTCCCTCCTTGGGAGTAATGTCTCAAACAGTCTACGCTTTGATCGTTCCCTGGAAGACCAGTAGTAGTTTCTGATGCACATCTGGAGGTATTCTGTAAACTGTGGACTATCATAGTGTTGATGAAACACAGAAATTGCATCGGGATTGAATACAACAGTCACCATGCGCACTTTCCTCATTGGGAGTAATGTCTCAAACAGTCTACGCTTTGATCGTTCCCTGGAAGACCAGTAGTAGTTTCCGTTGCACATCTGGAGGCATTGTGTAATCTGTGGACGTTCAAAGTGTTGAAACACAGAAATTGCATCGGGATATAATACAACAGTCACCATGCACCCTTTCCTCCATGGGAGAAATGTGTCAAACAGTCTACGCTTTGATCGTTCCCTGGAAGACCAGTAGTAGTTTCCGATGCACATCTGGAGACATTCTGTAATCTGTGGATTATGAGTGTTGATGAAACACAGAAATGGCATAAGGGATTGAATACAACAGTCACCATGCGCACAGTCTACGCTATCAGAGTGTTGATGAAACACAGAAATTGCATCGGGATTGAATACAACAGTCACCATGCGCATTTTCCTCCATGGGTCTTATGTTCAAAAACACATATTGCATCGGGATTGAATACAACGGTCACCATGCGCATTTTCCTAAATGGGAGTAATGTCTCAAAGAGTCTACGCTTTGATCGTTCCTGGAAGACCAGTAGTAGTTTCCGATGCACATCAGGAGGCATTCTATAATCTGTGGACAATCTGAGTGTTGATGAAACACAGAAATTGCATCGGGATTGAATACTACAGTCGCAATGCTTACTTTCCTCATTGGGAGTAATGTCTCAAACAGTCTACCCTTTGATCGTTCCCTGGAAGACCAGTTGTAGCTTGTGGTGCACATCTGGAAACATAATGTAATCTGTGGACAAGCAGAGTGTTGGTGAAACACAGAAATTGCTTCGGGATTGAATACAACAGTCACCATGCGCACTTTCCTCCATGGGAGTAATGTCTCAAACAGTCTGCGCTTTGATCGTTCCCTGGAAGACCATTAGTAGTTTCCGATGCACATCTGGAGGCATTCTGTAATCTGTGGACTATCAGAGTGTTGTTGAAACACAGAAATTGCATCGGGATTGAATACAACAATCACCATGCGCACTTTCCTATATGGGAGTAATGTCTCAAACAGTCTACGCTTTGATCGTTCCCTGGAAGACCAGTAGTAGTTTCCAATGCACATCTGGAGGCATTCTGTAATCTGTGTAACATCAGAGTGTTGATGAAACACAGAAATTGCATCGAGATTGAACACAACAGTCACCATGCGCACTTTCCTCCATGGGAGTAATATCTCAAACAGTCTACGATTTGATCGTTTCCTGAAAGACCAGTAGTAGTTTCCGATGCACATCCGGTGGCATTCTGTAATCTGTGGACTATCAGAGTGTTGGTGAAACAACGAAATTGAATCGGGATTGAATACAACAGTCACCATGCGCACTTTCCTCCATGGGAGTAATGTCTCAAACAGTCTACCCTTTGACCGTTCCCTAGAAGACCAGTAGTAGCTTCCGTAGCACATCTGGAGGGATTCTGTAATCTGTGGACTATCAGAGTGTTGATGAAACACAGAAATTGCATCGGGACTGAATACAACAGTCACCGTGCGCATGTTCCTCCATGGGTGAAATGTCTCAAACAGTCTACGTTTTGATCGTTCCCTGAAAGACCAGTTGTAGTTTCCGATGCACATCTGGAGGCATTCTGTAATCTGTGGACCTTCAAAGTGTTGATGAAACACAGAAATTGCATCGGGATTGAATACAACAGTCACCATGCGCACTTTCCTCCATGGGTGTAATGTCTCAAACAGTCTACGATTTGATCGTTCCCTGGAAGACCACTAGTAGTTTCCGATGCACATCTGGAGGCATTCTGTAATCTGTGGACTATCAGAGTGTTGATGAAACACAGAAATTGCACTGGGATTGAATACAACAGTCACCATGCGCACTTTCCTCCATGGAGTAATGTCTCAAACAGTCTACAATTTGATCGTTTCCTGGAAGACCAGTAGTAGATTCCGATGCACATCTGGAGGCATTCTGTAATCTGTGGACGTTCAAAGTGTTGATGAATCACGGAAATTGCATCGCGATTGAATACAACAGTCACCATGCGCCCTTTCCTCCATGGGAGTAATGTCTCAAACAGTCAACGCCTTGATCGTTCCCTGGAAGACCAGTAGTAGCTTCCGATGCACATCTGGAGGCATTCTGTAATCTGTGGACTATCCGAGTGCTCTTGAAACACAGAAATTGCATCGGGATTGAATACAATAGTCACTATGCTCACTTTAGTCCATGGGAGTAATGTCTCAAACAGTCTACGCTTTGATCGTTCACTGGAAGACCAGTAGTAGTTTCTGTTGCACATCTGGAGGCATTCTGTAATCTGTGGACCATCAGACTTTTGTTGAAACACAGAAATTGCATCGGGATTGAATACAACAGTCACCATGCGCACTTTCCTCCATGGGAGTAATGTCTCAAATATTTTACGCTTTGATCCTTCCCTGGAAGACCAGTAGTAGTTTCCGTTGCACATCTGGAGGCATTCTGTAATCTGTTGACGTTCAAAGTGTTGATGAAACACAGAAATTGCATCGGGATTCAATACAACAGTCACTATGCGCACTTTCCTCCATGGGAGTAATGTCTCAAACAGTCTACGCTTTGATCGCTCCCTGGAAGACCAGTAGTAGTTTCCGTTGCACATCTGGGGGCAATCTGTAATCTGTGGCCTATCAGAGAGTTGATGAAACACAGAAATTGATTCGGGATTGAATACAACAGTCACTATGCGCACTTTCCTCAATGGGAGTAATGTCTCAAATAGTCTACAATTTGATCGTTCCCTGGAAGACCAGTTGTAGCTTGCGGTGCACATCTGGAAACATTCTGTAATCTGTGGACAAGCAGAGTGTTGGTGAAACACAGAAATTGCTTCGGGATTGAATACAACAGTCACCATGCACACTTTCCTCCATGGGAGTAATGTCTCAAACAGTCTACGAATTGATCGTTCCCTGGAAGACCATTAGTAGTTTCCAATGCACATCTGGCGGCATTCTGTAATCTGTGGACTATCAGAGTGTTGTAGAAACACAGAAATTGCATCGGGATTGAATACAACAATCACCATGCGCACTTTCCTATATGGGTGTAATGTCTCAAACAGTCTACGTTTTGATCGTTTCCTGGAAGACCAGTAGTAGTTTCCGATGCACATCTGGAGGCATTCTGTGGTCTGTGGACCTACCAAGTGTTGATGAAACACAGAAATTGCATTGGGATTGATACAACAGTCACCATGCGCACTTTCCTCCATGGGAGAAATGTCTCAAACAGTCTACGATTTGATGGTTCCCTGAAAGACCAGTTGTAGTTTCCGATGCACATCTGGAGGCATTCTGTAATCTGTGGACCTTCAGAGTGTTGATGAAACACAGAAATTGCATCGGGATTGAATGCAACAGTCACCATGCGCACTTTCCTCCATGGAGTAATGTCTCAAACAGTCTACACTTTCATCGTTCCCTGGAAGACCAGTAGTAGTTTCCGATGCACATCAGGAGGCATTCTGTGATCTGTGGACCTACCAAGCGTTGATGAAACACAGAAATTGCATCGGGATTGATACAACAGTCACAATGCGTACTTTCCTCCATGGAGTAATGTCTCAAACAGTCTACACTTTCATCGTTCCCTGGAAGACCAGTAGTAGTTTCCGATGCACATCAGGAGGCATTCTGTGATCTGTGGACCTACCAAGTGTTGATGAAACACAGAAATTGCATCGGGATTGATACAACAGTCACAATGCGTACTTTCCTCCATGGGAGTAATGTCTCAAACAGTCTACGCTTTCATCGTTCCCGGGAAGACCAGTAGTAGTTTCCAATGCACATCTGGAGGCATTCTGTAATCTGTGGAACATCAGAGTGTTGATGAAACACAGAAATTGCATCGGGATTGAACACAACAGTCACCATGCGCACTTTCCTCCATGGGAGTAATGTCTCAAACAGTCTACGATTTGATCGTTTCCTGGAAGACCAGTAGTAGTTTCCGATGCACATCCGGTGGCATTCTGTAATCTGTGGACTATCAGAGTGTTGGTGAAACAACGAAATTGAATCGGGATTGAATACAACAGTCACCATGCGCACTTTCCTCCATGGGAGTAATGTCTCAAACAGTCTACCCTTTGACCGTTCCCTGGTAGACCAATAGTAGTTTCCGAGCACATCTGGAGGCATTCTGTAATCTGTCGACTATCAGAGTGTTGATGAAACACAGAAATTGCATCGGGATTGAATACAACAGTCACCATGCGCTCTTTCCTCCTTGGGAGTAATGTCTCAAACAGAGTACGCTTTGATCGTTCCCTGGATGACCAGTAGTAGTTTCTGAGGCACATCTGGAGGCATTCTGTATTCTGTGGACTATCAGAATGTTGATGAAACACAATAATTGCATCGGGATTGAATACAACAGTCACCGTGCGCATGTTCCTCCATGGGAGAAATGTCTCAAACAGTCTACATTTTTATCGTTCCCTGAAAGACCAGTTGTAGGTTCCGTTGCACATCTGGATGCATTCTGTAAACTGTGGACCTTCAGAGTGTTGATGAAACACAGAAATTGCATCGCGATCGAATACAACAGTCTCCATGCGCCCTTTTCTCCATGGGAGTAATGTCTCAAACAGTCAACGCTTTGATCGGTCTCTGGAAGACCAGTAGTAGCTTCCGATGCACATCTGGAGGCATTCTGTAATCTGTGACTATCCGAGTGTTCTTGAAACACAGAAATTGCATCGGGATTCAATACAATAGTCACCATGCGCCCTTTCCTCCATGGGAGTTATGTCTCAAACAGTCAACGCTTTGATCGGTCTCTGGAAGACCAGTAGTAGCTTCCGATGCACATCTGGAGGTATTCTGTAATCTGTGGACTATCCGAGTGTTCTTGAAACACAGAAATTGCATCGGGATTCAATACAATAGTCACCATGCGCACTTTCCTCCATGGGAGTAATGTCTCAAACAGTCTACGCTTTGATCGTTCCCTGGAAGACCAGTAGTAGTTTCCGATGCACATCTGTAGGCATTCTATAAATTGTGGACTATCAGAGTGTTGATGAAACACAGAAATTGCATCGGGATTGAATACAACAGTCACCATGCGCACTTCCCTCCTTGGGAGTAATGTCTCAAACAGTCTACGCTTTGATCGTTCCCTGGAAGACCAGTAGTAGTTTCCGATGCACATCTGGAGGCATTCTGTAAATTGTGGACTATCAGAGTGTTGATGAAACACAGAAATTGCATCGGGATTGAATACAACAGTCACCATGCGCACTTTCCTCCTTGGGAGTAATGTCTCAAACAGTGTACGCTTTGATCGTTCCCTGGATGACCAGTAGTAGTTTCTGATGCACATCTGGAGGCATTCTGTAATCTGTGGACTATCAGAGTGTTGATGAAACACAGAAATTGAATCGGGATTGAATACAACAGTCACCATGCGCACTTTCCTCCTTGGGAGTAATGTCTCAAACAGTGTACGCTTTGATCGTTCCCTGGATGACCAGTAGTAGTTTCTGAGGCACATCTGGAGGCATTCTGTATTCTGTGGACTATCAGAGTGTTGGTGAAACACAAATATTGCATCGGGATTGAATACAACAGTCACCATGCACTCTTTCCTCCTTTGGAGTAATGTCTCAAACAGTCTACGCTTTGAACGTTCCCTGGAAGAAAAGTGTTAGTTTCCGTTCCACATCTGGAGGCATTCTGTAATCTGTGGACGTTCAAATTGTTGATGAAACACAGTAATTGCATCGGGATGGAATACAACAGTCACCATGCGCCCTTTCCTCCACGGGAGTAAAGTGTCAAACAGTCTACGCTTTGATCGTTCCCTGGAAGACCAGTAGTAGTTTCCGATGCACATCTGGAGGCATTCTGTAAATTGTGGACTATCAGAGTGTTGATGAAACACAGAAATTTCATCGGGATTGAATACAACAGTCACCATGCGCACTTTCCTCCTTGGGAGTAATGTCTCAAACAGTGTACGCTTTAATCGTTCCCTGGATGACCAGTAGTAGTTTCTGATGCACATCAGGAGGCATTCTGTAATCTGTGGACTATCAGAGTGTTGATGAAACACAGAAATTGCATCGGGATTGAATACAACAGTCACCATGCGCACTTTCCTCCTTGGGAGTAATGTCTCAAACAGTCTACGCTTTGATCGTTCCCTGGATGAGCAGTAGTAGTTTCGTTGCACATCTGGAGTAATTCTTTAATCTGTGGACGTTCAAAGTGTTGATGAAACACAGAAATGGCATCGAGATTGAATACAACAGTCATCATGCGCATTTTCCTCCATGGGAGTTATGTCTCAAACTGTCTACGCTTTGATCGTTCCCTGGAAGACCAGTAGTAGTTTATGATGCACATCTCGAGACATTCGGTAATCTGTAAACTATCAGAGTGTTGTTCAAACACAGATATTGCATCGGGATTGAATACAACGGTCAAAATGCGCACTTTCCTAAATGGGAGTAATGTCTCAAAGAGTCTACGTTTTGATCGTTCCCTGGAAGACCAGTAGTAGTTTCCGATGCACATCAGGAGGCATTCTGTGATCTGTGGACCTACCAAGTGTTGATGAAACACAGAAATTGCATCGGGATTGATACAACAGTCACTATGCGTACTTTCCTCCATGGGAGTAATGTCTCAAACAGTCTACGCTTTGATCGTTCCCGGAAAGACCAGTAGTAGTTTCCAATGCACATCTGGAGGCATTCTGTAATCTGTGGAACATCAGAGTGTTGATGAAACACAGAAATTGAATCGGGATTGAATACAACAGTCACCATGCGCACTTTCCTCCATGGGAGTAATGTCTCAAACAGTCTACCCTTTGACCGTTCCCTGGAAGACCAATAGTAGTTTCCGTAGCACATCTGGAGGCATTCTGTAATCTGTGGACTATGAGAGTGTTGATGAAACACAGAAATTGCATCGGGATTCAATACAACAGTCACCGTGCGCATGTTCCTCCATGGGAGTAATGTCTCAAACAGTCAACGCTTTGATCGGTCTCTGGAAAACCAGTAGTAGCTTCCGATGCACATCTGGAGGCATTCTGTAATCTGTGGACTATCAGAGTGTTGATGAAACACAGAAATTGCATCGGGATTGAATACAACAGTCACCATGCGCACTTTCCTCCTTGGGAGTAATGTCTCAAACAGTCTACGCTTTGATCCTTCCCTGGAAGACCACTAGTAGTTTCCGATGCACATCTGTAGGCATTCTGTAATCTTTGGACTATCAGAGAATTGATGAAACACAGAAATTGCATCGGGATTGAATACAACGGTCACCATGCGCACGTTCCTCCATGGGAGTAACGTCTCAAACAGTCTACGCTTTGATCCTTCCCTGAAACACCAGTTGTAGTTTCCGATGCACATTTGGAGGCATTCTGTGATCTGTGGACCATCAGAGTGTTTTTGAAACACAGAAATTGCATCGGGATTCAATACAACAGTCACCATGCGCACTTTCCACCATGGGAGTAATGTCTCAAACAGTCCACGCTTTGAACGTTCCCTGGAAGAAAAGTATTAGTTTCCGTTGCACATCTGGAGGCATTCTGTAATCTGTGGACGTTCAAAGTGTTGATGAAACACAGAAATTGATTCGGGATTGAAAACAACAGTCACCATGCGCCCTTTCCTCCACGGGAGTAAAGTGTCAAACAGTCTACGCTTTGATCGTTCCCTGGAAGACCAGTAGTAGTTTCCGATGCACATCTGGAGGCATTCTGTAATCTGTGGACTATCAGAGTGTTGTTGAAACACAGTTATTGCTTCGGGATTGAATACAAGACTTCATGCGCCCTTTCCTCCATGGGAGTATTGCCTCAAACACTATACGCTTTGATCGTTTCCTGGAAGACCAGTAGTAGTTTCCGATGCACATCTGGAGGCATTCTGTAATCTGTAATCTGTGGACGTTCAAAGTGTTGATGAAACACAGAAATTGATTCGGGATTGAAAACAACAGTCACCATGCGCCCTTTCCTCCACGGGAGTAAAGTGTCAAACAGTCTACGCTTTGACCGTTCCCTGGAAGACCAGTAGTAGTTTCCGTTGCACATCTGGAGGCATTGTGTAATCTGTGGACGTTCAAAGTGTTGATGAAACACAGAAATTGCATCGGGATTTAATACAACAGTCACCATGCACTCTTTCCTCCATGGGAGTAATGTCTCAAACAGTGTACGCTTTGATCGTTTCCTGGATGACCAGTAGTAGTTTCTGATGCACATCTGGAGGCATTCTGTAATCTGTGGACTATCAGAGTGTTGATGAAACACAGAAATTGCATCGGGATTGAATACAACAGTCACCATGCGCACTTTCCTCCTTGGGAGTATTGTCTCAAACAGTCTACGCTTTGATCGTTCCCTGGAAGACCAGTAGTAGTTTCCGATGCACATCTGGAGGCATTCTGTAAATTGTGGGCTATCAGAGTGTTGATGAAACACAGAAATTTCATCGGGATTGAGTACAACAGTCACCATGCGCACTTTCCTCCTTGGGAGTAATGTCTCAAACAGTGTACGCTTTGATCGTTCCCTGGAAGACCAGTAGTAGTCTCCGATGCACATCTGGAGGCATTCTGTATTCTGTGGACTATCAGAGTGTTGGTGAAACACAAATATAGCATCGGGATTGAATACAACAGTCACCATGCACTCTTTCCTCCATGGGAGTAATGTCTCAAACAGTGTACGCTTTGATCGTTTCCTGGATGACCAGTAGTAGTTTCTGATGCACATCTGGAGGCATTCTGTATTCTGTGGACTATCAGAGTGTTGTTGAAACACAGAAATTGCATCGGGAATCAATACAACCGTAACCATGCGCACATTCCTACATGGGAGTAATGTCTCAAACAGTCTACGATTTGATCGTTCCCTGGAAGACCACTAGTAGTTTCCGATGCACATCTGTAGGCATTCTATAATCTGTGGACTATCAGAGTGTTGATGAAACACAGAAATTGCATCGGGATTGAATACAACAGTCACCATGCGCATTTTCCTCCATGGGAGTTATGTCTCAAACAGTCTACGCTTTGATCGTTCCCTGGTTGACCAGTAGTAGTTTATGATGCACATCTCGAGAGATTCGGTAATCTGTAAACTATCAGAGTGTTGTTCAAACACAGATATTGCATCGGGATTGAATACAACGGTCAAAATGCGCACTTTCCTAAATGGGAGTAATGTCTCAAAGAGTCTACGCTTTGATCGTTCCCTGGAAGACCAGTAGTAGTTTGCGATGCACATCAGGAGGCATTCTGTGATCTGTGGACCTACCAAGTGTTGATGAAACACAGAAATTGCATCGGGATTGATACAACAGTCACCATGCGCACTTTCCTTCATGGGACTAATGTCTCAAACAGTCTATGCTTTGATCGTTCCCTGGAAGACCAGTAGTAGTTTCCAATGCACATCTGGAGGCATTCTGTAATCTGTGGAACATCAGAGTGTTGATGAAACACAGAAATTGCATCGGGATTGAACACAACAGTCACCATGCGCACTTTCCTCCATGGGAGTAATGTCTCAAACAGTCTACGCTTTGATCCTTCCCTGAAAGACCAGTTGTTGTTTCCGATGCACATTTGGAGGCATTCAGTGATCTGTGGACCATCAGAGTGTTTTTGAAAAACAGAAATTGCATCGGGATTCAATACAACGGTCACCATGCGCACTTTCCACCATGGGAGTAATGTTTCAAACAGTCTACGCTTTGAACGTTCCCTGGAAGACCAGTAGTAGTTTCCAATTCACATCTGGTGGCATTCTGTAATCTGTGGAACATCAGAGTGTTGATGAAACACAGAAATTGCATCGGGATTGAATACAACATTCACCATGCGCACTTTCCTCCATGGGTGTAATGTGTCAAACAGTCTACGCTTTGATCGTTCTCTGGAAGACCAGTAGTAGTTTCCGATGCACATCTGGAGGCATTCTGTAATCTGTGGACTATCAGAGTGTTGTTGAAACACAGAAATTGCATCGGGAATCAATACAACCGTAACCATGCGCACATTCCTACATGGGAGTAATGTCTCAAACAGTCTACGATTTGATCGTTCCCTGGAAGACCACTAGTAGTTTCCGATGCACATCTGTAGGCATTCTATAATCTGTGGACTATCAGAGTGTTGATGAAACACAGAAATTGCATCGGGATTGAATACAACGGTCACCATGCGCACGTTCCTCCATGGGAGTAATGTCTCAAACAGTCTACGCTTTGAACGTTCCCTGGAAGAAAAGTATTAGTTTCCGTTGCACATCTGCAGGCATTCTGTAATCTGTGGACGTTCAAAGTGTTGATGAAACACAGAAATTGATTCGGGATTGAAAACAACAGTCACCATGCGCCCTTTCCTCCACGGGAGTAAAGTGTCAAACAGTCTACGCTTTGATCGTTCCCTGGAAGACCAGTAGTAGTTTCCGATGCACATCTGGAGGCATTCTGTAATCTGTGGACTATCAGAGTGTAGTTGAAACTCAGTTATTGCTTCGGGATTGAATACAAGTCTTCATGCGCCCTTTCCTCCATGGGAGTATTGCCTCAAACACTATACGCTTTGATCGTTTCCTGGAAGACCAGTAGTAGTTTCCGATGCACATCTGGAGGCATTCTGTAATCGGTGGACTATCAGTGTTGATGAAACACAGAAATGGCATAGGGGATTGAATACAACAGTCACCATGCGCACTTTCCTCCATGGGAGTAATGTGTCAAACAGTCTACGCTTTGATCGTTCCCTGGAAGACCAGTAGTAGTTTCCGATGCACATCTGGAGGCACTGTGTAATCTGTGGACGTTCAAAGTGTTGATGAAACACAGAAATTGCATCGGGATTTAATACAACAGTCACCATGCGCCCTTTCCTCCATGGGAGTAATGTGTCAAACAGTCTACGCTTTGATCGTTCCCTGGAAGACCAGTAGTAGTTTCCGATGCACATCTGGAGGCATTCTGTAATCGGTGGACTATCAGTGTTGATGAAACACAGAAATGGCATAGGGGATTGAATACAACAGTCACCATGCGCACATTCCTCCATGGGAGTAATGTCGCAAACAGTCTCTACGCTTTGATCGTTCCCTGGAAGACCAGTAGTAGTCTCCGATGCACATCTGGAGGCATTCTGTATTCTGTGGACTATCAGAGTGTTGGTGAAACCCAAATATAGCATCGGGATTGAATACAACAGTCACCATGCACTCTTTCCTCCATGGGACTAATGTCTCAAACAGTGTACGCTTTGATCGTTCCCAGGAAGACCAGTAGTAGTTTCCGATGCACATCTGGAGGCATTCTGTAAATTATGGACTATCAGAGTGTTGATGAAACACAGAAATTTCATCGGGATTGAATACAACAGTCACCATGCGCACTTTCCTCCTTGGGAGTAATGTCTCAAACAGTGTACGCTTTGATCGTTCCCTGGATGACCAGTAGTAGTTTCTGATGCACATCTGGAGGCATTCTGTAATCTGTGGACTATCAGAGTGTTGATGAAACACAGAAATTGCATCGGGATTGAATACAACAGTCACCATGCGCACTTTCCTCCTTGGGAGTAATGTCTCAAACAGTGTACGCTTTGATCGTTCCCTGGATGACCAGTAGTAGTTTCTGAGGCACATCTGGAGGCATTCTGTATTCTGTGGACTATCAGAGTGTTGGTGAAACACAAATATTGCATCGGGATTGAATACAACAGTCACCATGCACTCTTTCCTCCTTTGGAGTAATGTCTCAAACAGTCTACGCTTTGAACGTTCCCTGGAAGAAAAGTATTAGTTTCCGTTGCACATCTGGAGGCATTCTGTAATCTGTGGACGTTCAAATTGTTCATGAAACACAGTAATTGCATCGGGATGGAAGACAACAGTCACCATGCGCCTTTTCCTCCACAGGAGTAAAGTGTCAAACAGTCTACGCTCTGATCGTTCCCTGGAAGACCAGTAGTCGTTTCCGATGCACACCTGGAGGCATTCTGTAAATTGTGGACTATCAGAGTGTTGATGAAACACAGAAATTGCATCGGGATTGAATACAACAGTCACCATGCGCATTTTCCTCCATGGGAGTTATGTCTCAAACAGTCTACGCTTTGATCGTTCCCTGGTTGACCAGTAGTAGTTTATGATGCACATCTCGAGAGATTCGGTAATCTGTAAACTATCAGAGTGTTGTTCAAACACAGATATTGCATCGGGATTGAATACAACGGTCAAAATGCGCACTTTCCTAAATGGGAGTAATGTCTCAAAGAGTCTACGCTTTGATCGTTCCCTGGAAGACCAGTAGTAGTTTGCGATGCACATCAGGAGGCATTCTGTGATCTGTGGACCTACCAAGTGTTGATGAAACACAGAAATTGCATCGGGATTGATACAACAGTCACCATGCGCACTTTCCTTCATGGGACTAATGTCTCAAACAGTCTATGCTTTGATCGTTCCCTGGAAGACCAGTAGTAGTTTCCAATGCACATCTGGAGGCATTCTGTAATCTGTGGAACATCAGAGTGTTGATGAAACACAGAAATTGCATCGGGATTGAACACAACAGTCACCATGCGCACTTTCCTCCATGGGAGTAATGTCTCAAACAGTCTACGCTTTGATCCTTCCCTGAAAGACCAGTTGTTGTTTCCGATGCACATTTGGAGGCATTCAGTGATCTGTGGACCATCAGAGTGTTTTTGAAAAACAGAAATTGCATCGGGATTCAGTACAACGGTCACCATGCGCACTTTCCACCATGGGAGTAATGTTTCAAACAGTCTACGCTTTGAACGTTCCCTGGAAGACCAGTAGTAGTTTCCAATTCACATCTGGTGGCATTCTGTAATCTGTGGAACATCAGAGTGTTGATGAAACACAGAAATTGCATCGGGATTGAATACAACATTCACCATGCGCACTTTCCTCCATGGGTGTAATGTGTCAAACAGTCTACGCTTTGATCGTTCTCTGGAAGACCAGTAGTAGTTTCCGATGCACATCTGGAGGCATTCTGTAATCTGTGGACTATCAGAGTGTTGTTGAAACACAGAAATTGCATCGGGAATCAATACAACCGTAACCATGCGCACATTCCTACGTGGGAGTAATGTCTCAAACAGTCTACGATTTGATCGTTCCCTGGAAGACCACTAGTAGTTTCCGATGCAGATCTGTAGGCATTCTATAATCTGTGGACTATCAGAGTGTTGATGAAACACAGAAATTGCATCGGGATTGAATACAACGGTCACCATGCGCACGTTCCTACATGGGAGTAATGTCTCAAACAGTCTACGCTTTGAACGTTCCCTGGAAGAAAAGTATTAGTTTCCGTTGCACATCTGGAGGCATTCTGTAATCTGTGGACGTTCAAAGTGTTGATGAAACACAGAAATTGATTCGGGATTGAAAACAACAGTCACCATGCGCCCTTTCCTCCACGGGAGTAAAGTGTCAAACAGTCTACGCTTTGATCGTTCCCTGGAAGACCAGTAGTAGTTTCCGATGCACATCTGGAGGCATTCTGTAATCTGTGGACTATCAGAGTGTAGTTGAAACTCAGTTATTGCTTCGGGATTGAATACAAGTCTTCATGCGCCCTTTCCTCCATGGCAGTATTGCCTCAAACACTATACGCTTTGATCGTTTCCTGGAAGACCAGTAGTAGTTTCCGATGCACATCTGGAGGCATTCTGTAATCGGTGGACTATCAGTGTTGATGAAACACAGAAATGGCATAGGGGATTGAATACAACAGTCACCATGCGCACTTTCCTCCATGGGAGTAATGTGTCAAACAGTCTACGCTTTGATCGTTCCCTGGAAGACCAGTAGTAGTTTCCGATGCACATCTGGAGGCACTGTGTAATCTGTGGACGTTCAAAGTGTTGATGAAACACAGAAATTGCATCGGGATTTAATACAACAGTCACCATGCGCCCTTTCCTCCATGGGAGTAATGTGTCAAACAGTCTACGCTTTGATCGTTCCCTGGAAGACCAGTAGTAGTTTCCGATGCACATCTGGAGGCATTCTGTAATCGGTGGAACATCAGAGTGTTGATGAAACACAGAAATTGCATCGGGATTGAATACAACAGTCACCATGCGCACATTCCTCCATGGGAGTAATGTCGCAAACAGTCTCTACGCTTTGATCGTTCCCTGGAAGACCAGTAGTAGTCTCCGATGCACATCTGGAGGCATTCTGTATTCTGTGGACTATCAGAGTGTTGGTGAAACCCAAATATAGCATCGGGATTGAATACAACAGTCACCATGCACTCTTTCCTCCATGGGACTAATGTCTCAAACAGTGTACGCTTTAATCGTTCCCTGGAAGACCAGTAGTAGTTTCCGATGCACATCTGGAGGCATTCTGTAAATTATGGACTATCAGAGTGTTGATGAAACACAGAAATTTCATCGGGATTGAATACAACAGTCACCATGCGCACTTTCCTCCTTGGGAGTAATGTCTCAAACAGTGTACGCTTTGATCGTTCCCTGGATGACCAGTAGTAGTTTCTGATGCACATCTGGAGGCATTCTGTAATCTGTGGACTATCAGAGTGTTGATGAAACACAGAAATTGCATCGGGATTGAATACAACAGTCACCATGCGCACTTTCCTCCTTGGGAGTAATGTCTCAAACAGTGTACGCTTTGATCGTTCCCTGGATGACCAGTAGTAGTTTTTGAGGCACATCTGGAGGCATTCTGTATTCTGTGGACTATCAGAGTGTTGGTGAAACACAAATATTGCATCGGGATTAAATACAACAGTCACCATGCACTCTTTCCTCCTTTGGAGTAATGTCTCAAACAGTCTACGCTTTGAACGTTCCCTGGAAGAAAAGTATTAGTTTCCGTTGCACATCTGGAGGCATTCTGTAATCTGTGGACGTTCAAATTGTTCATGAAACACAGTAATTGCATCGGGATGGAAGACAACAGTCACCATGCGCCTTTTCCTCCACGGGAGTAAAGTGTCAAACAGTCTACGCTCTGATCGTTCCCTGGAAGACCAGTAGTCGTTTCCGATGCACACCTGGAGGCATTCTGTAAATTGTGGACTATCAGAGTGTTGATGAAACACAGAAATTGCATCGGGATTGAATACAACAGTCACCATGCGCACTGTCATCCTTGGGAGTAATGTCTCAAACAGTGTACGCTTTGATCGTTCGCTGGATGACCAGTAGTAGTTTCTGATACACATCTGGAGGCATTCTGTAATCTGTGGACTATCAGAGTGTTGATGAAACACAGAAATTGCATCGGGATTGAATACAACAGTCACCATGCACTCTTTCCTCCTTTGGAGTAATGTCTCAAACAGTCTACGCTTTGAACGTTCCCTGGAAGAAAAGTATTAGTTTCCGTTGCACATCTGAAGGCATTCTGTAATCTGTGGACTTTCAAATTGTTGATGAAACACAGTAATTGCATCGGGATGGAATACAACAGTCACCATGCACCCTTTCCTCCACGGGAGTAAAGTGTCAAACAGTCTACGCTCTGATCGTTCCCTGGAAGACCAGTAGTCGTTTCCGATGCACATCTGGAGGCATTCTGTAAATTGTGGACTATCAGAGTGTTGATGAAACACAGAAATTGCATCGGGATTGAATACAACAGTCACCATGCGCACTTTCCTCCTTGGGAGTAATGTCTCGAACAGTGTACGCTTTGATCGTTCCCTGGATGACCAGTAGTAGTTTCTGATGCACATCTGGAGTAATTCTGTAATCTGTGGACGTTCAAAGTGTTGATGAAACACAGAAATTGCATCGAGATTGAATACAACAGTCATCATGCGCATTTTCCTCCATGGGAGTTATGTCTCAAACAGTCTACGCTTTGATCGTTCCCTGGAAGACCAGTAGTAGTTTATGATGCACATCTTGAGAGATTCTGTAATCTGTAAACTATCAGAGTGTTGTTGAAACACAGAAATTTCATCGGGATTGAATACAACAATCACCATGCGCACTTTCCTATATGGGAGTAATGTCTCAAAGAGTCTACGTTTTGATCGTTTCCTGGAAGACCCGTAGTAGTTACCGATGCACATCTGGAGGCATTCTGTGATCTGTGGACCTACCAAGTGTTGATGAAACACAGAAATTGCATTGGGATTGATACAACAGTCACCATGCGCCTTTTCCTCCATGGGGGTAATGTCTCAAACAGTCTACGCTTAGATCGTTCCCTGGAAGACCAGTAGTAGTTTCCAATGCACATCTGTAGGCATTCTGTAATCTGTGGAACATCAGAGTGTTGATGAAACACAGAAATTGCATCGGGATTGAACACAACAGTCACCATGCGCACTTTCCTCCATGGGAGTAATGTCTCAAACAGTCTACGATTTGATCGATTCCTGGAAGCCCAGTAGTAGTTTCCGATGCACATCCGGTGGCATTCTGTAATCTGTGGACTATCAGAGTGTTGGTGAAACAACGAAATTGAATCGGGATTGAATACAACAGTCACCATGCGCACTTTCCTCCATGGGAGTAATGTCTCAAACAGTCTACCCTTTGACCGTTCCCTGGTAGACCAATAGTAGTTTCCGAGCACATCTGGAGGCATTCTGTAATCTGTCGACTATCAGAGTGTTGATGAAACACAGAAATTGCATCGGGATTGAATACAACAGTCACCATGCGCACTTTCCTCCTTGGGAGTAATGTCTCAAACAGTGTACGCTTTGATCGTTCCCTGGATGACCAGTAGTAGTTTCTGAGGCACATCTGGAGGCATTCTGTATTCTGTGGACTATCAGAATGTTGATGAAACACAATAATTGCATCGGGATTGAATACAACAGTCACCGTGCGCATGTTCCTCCATGGGAGAAATGTCTCAAACAGTCTACATTTTTATCGTTCCCTGAAAGACCAGTTGTAGATTCCGTTGCACATCTGGATGCATTCTGTAAACTGTGGACCTTCAGAGTGTTGATGAAACACAGAAATTGCATCGCGATCGAATACAACAGTCTCCATGCGCCCTTTTCTCCATGGGAGTAATGTCTCAAACAGTCAACGCTTTGAACGTTCCCTGGAAGAAAAGTGTTAGTTTCCGATGCACATCTGTAGGCATTCTATAAATTGTGGACTATCAGAGTGTTGATGAAACACAGAAATTGCATCGGGATTGAATACAACAGTCACCATGCGCACTTTCCTCCTTGGGAGTAATGTCTCAAACAGTGTACGCTTTGATCGTTCCCTCGATGACCAGTAGTAGTTTCTGATGCACATCTGGAGGCATTCTGTAATCTGTGGACTATCAGAGTGTTGATGAAACACAGAAATTGAATCGGGATTGAATACAACAGTCACCATGCGCACTTTCCTCCTTGGGAGTAATGTCTCAAACAGTGTACGCTTTGATCGTTCCTTGGATGACCAGTAGTAGTTTCTGAGGCACATCTGGAGGCATTCTGTATTCTGTGGACTATCAGAGTGTTGGTGAAACACAAATATTGCATCGGGATTGAATACAACAGTCACCATGCACTCTTTCCTCCTTTGGAGTAATGTCTCAAACAGTCTACGCTTTGAACGTTCCCTGGAAGAAAAGTGTTAGTTTCCGTTCCACATCTGGAGGCATTCTGTAATCTGTGGACGTTCAAATTGTTGATGAAACACAGTAATTGCATCGGGATGGAATACAACAGTCACCATGCGCCCTTTCCTCCACGGGAGTAAAGTGTCAAACAGTCTACGCTTTGATCGTTCCCTGGAAGACCAGTAGTAGTTTCCGATGCACATCTGGAGGCATTCTGTAAATTGTGGACTATCAGAGTGTTGATGAAACACAGAAATTTCATCGGGATTGAATACAACAGTCACCATGCGCACTTTCCTCCTTGGGAGTAATGTCTCAAACAGTGTACGCTTTAATCGTTCCCTGGATGACCAGTAGTAGTTTCTGATGCACAGCTGGAGGCATTCTGTAATCTGTGGACTATCAGAGTGTTGATGAAACACAGAAATTGCATCGGGATTGAATACAACAGTCACCATGCGCACTTTCCTCCTTGGGAGTAATGTCTCAAACAGTCTACGCTTTGATCGTTCCCTGGATGAGCAGTAGTAGTTTCGTTGCACATCTGGAGTAATTGTTTAATCTGTGGACGTTCAAAGTGTTGATGAAACACAGAAATTGCATCGAGATTGAATACAACAGTCATCATGCGCATTTTCCTCCATGGGAGTTATGTCTCAAACTGTCTACGCTTTGATCGTTCCCTGGAAGACCAGTAGTAGTTTATGATGCACATCTCGAGACATTCGGTAATCTGTAAACTATCAGAGTGTTGTTCAAACACAGATATTGCATCGGGATTGAATACAACGGTCAAAATGCGCACTTTCCTAAATGGGAGTAATGTCTCAAAGAGTCTACGCTTTGATCGTTCCCTGGAAGCCAGTAGTAGTTTCCGATGCACATCAGGAGGCATTCTGTGATCTGTGGACCTACCAAGTGTTGATGAAACACAGAAATTGCATCGGGATTGATACAACAGTCACCATGCGTACTTTCCTCCATGGGAGTAATGTCTCAAACAGTCTACGCTTTGATCGTTCCCGGAAAGACCAGTAGTAGTTTCCAATGCACATCTGGTTTCATTCTGTAATCTGTGGAACATCAGAGTGTTGATGAAACACAGAAATTGCATCGGGATTGAACACAACAGTCAACATGCCCACTTTCCTCCATGGGAGTAATGTCTCAAACAGTCTACGATTTGATCGTTTCCTGGAAGACCAGTAGTAGTTTCCGATGCACATCCGGTGGCATTCTGTAATCTGTGGACTATCAGAGTGTTGGTGAAACATCGAAATTGAATCGGGATTGAATACAACAGTCACCATGCGCACTTTCCTCCATGGGAGTAATGTCTCAAACAGTCTACCCTTTGACCGTTCCCTGGAAGACCAATAGTAGTTTCCGTAGCACATCTGGAGGCATTCTGTAATCTGTGGACTATGAGAGTGTTGATGAAACACAGAAATTGCATCGGGATTCAATACAACAGTCACCGTGCGCATGTTCCTCCATGGGAGAAATGTATCAAGCAGTCTACGTTTTGATCGTTCCCTGAAAAACCAGTTGTAGTTTCCGATGCACATCTGGAGGCATTCTGTAATCTGTGGACCTTCAGAGTGTTGATGAAACACAGAAATTGCATCGCGATTAAATACAACAGTCACCATGCGCCCTTTCCTCCATGGGAGTAATGTCTCAAACAGTCAACGCTTTGATCGGTCTCTGGAAAACCAGTAGTAGCTTCCGATGCACATCTGGAGGCATTCTGTAATCTGTGGACTATCAAAGTGTTGATGAAACACAGAAATTGCATCGGGATTGAATACAACAGTCACCATGCGCACTTTCCTCCTTGGGAGTAATGTCTCAAACAGTCTACGCTTTGATCGTTCCCTGGATGAGCAGTAGTAGTTTCGTTGCACATCTGGAGTAATTCTTTAATCTGTGGACGTTCAAAGTGTTGATGAAACACAGAAATTGCATCGAGATTGAATACAACAGTCATCATGCGCATTTTCCTCCATGGGAGTTATGTCTCAAACTGTCTACGCTTTGATCGTTCCCTGGAAGACCAGTAGTAGTTTATGATGCACATCTCGAGACATTCGGTAATCTGTAAACTATCAGAGTGTTGTTCAAACACAGATATTGCATCGGGATTGAATACAACGGTCAAAATGCGCACTTTCCTAAATGGGAGTAATGTCTCAAAGAGTCTACGCTTTGATCGTTCCCTGGAAGACCAGTAGTAGTTTCCGATGCACATCAGGAGGCATTCTGTGATCTGTGGACCTACCAAGTGTTGATGAAACACAGAAATTGCATCGGGATTGATACAACAGTCACCATGCGTACTTTCCTCCATGGGAGTAATGTCTCAAACAGTCTACGCTTTGATCGTTCCCGGAAAGACCAGTAGTAGTTTCCAATGCACATCTGGAGGCATTCTGTAATCTGTGGAACATCAGAGTGTTGATGAAACACAGAAATTGCATCGGGATTGAACACAACAGTCAACATGCGCACTTTCCTCCATGGGAGTAATGTCTCAAACAGTCTACGATTTGATCGTTTCCTGGAAGACCAGTAGTAGTTTCCGATGCACATCCGGTGGCATTCTGTAATCTGTGGACTATCAGAGTGTTGGTGAAACATCGAAATTGAATCGGGATTGAATACAACAGTCACCATGCGCACTTTCCTCCATGGGAGTAATGTCTCAAACAGTCTACCCTTTGACCGTTCCCTGGAAGACCAATAGTAGTTTCCGTAGCACATCTGGAGGCATTCTGTAATCTGTGGACTATGAGAGTGTTGTTGAAACACAGAAATTGCATCGGGATTGATACAACAGTCACCATGCGCACTTTCCTTCATGGGACTAATGTCTCAAACAGTCTACGCTTTGATCGTTCCCTGGAAGACCAGTAGTAGTTTCCAATGCACATCTGGAGGCATTCTGTAATCTGTGGAACATCAGAGTGTTGATGAAACACAGAAATTGTATCGGGATTGAACACAACAGTCACCATGCGCACTTTCCTCCATGGGAGTAATGTCTCAAACAGTCTACGCTTTGATCCTTCCCTGAAAGACCAGTTGTTGTTTCCGATGCACATTTGGAGGCATTCTGTGATCTGTGGACCATCAGAGTGTTTTTGAAACACAGAAATTGCATCGGGATTCAATACAACGGTCACCATGCGCACTTTCCACCATGGGAGTAATGTTTCAAACAGTCTACGCTTTGAACGTTCCCTGGAAGACCAGTAGTAGTTTCCAATTCGCATCTGGTGGCATTCTGTAATCTGTGGAACATCAGAGTGTTGATGAAACACAGAAATTGCATCCGGATTGAATACAACATGCACCATGCGCACTTTCCTCCATGGGTGTAATGTGTCAAACAGTCTACGCTTTGATCGTTCTCTGGAAGACCAGTAGTAGTTTCCGATGCACATCTGGAGGCATTCTGTAATCTGTGGACTATCAGAGTGTTGTTGAACCACAGATATTGCATCGGGAATCAATACAACCGTGACCATGCGCACATTCCTATATGGGAGTTATGTCTCAAACAGTCTACGATTTGATCGTTCCCTGGAAGACCACTAGTAGTTTCCGATGCACATCTGTAGGCATTCTGTAATCTTTGGACTATCAGAGAATTGATGAAACACAGAAATTGCATCGGGATTGAATACAACGGTCACCATGCGCACGTTCCTCCATGGGAGTAACGTCTCAAACAGTCTACGCTTTGATCCTTCCCTGAAACACCAGTTGTAGTTTCCGATGCACATTTGGAGGCATTCTGTGATCTGTGGACCATCAGAGTGTTTTTGAAACACAGAAATTGCATCGGGATTCAATACAACGGTCACCATGCGCACTTTCCACCATGGGAGTAATGTCTCAAACAGTCTACCCTTTGACCGTTCCCTGGAAGACCAATAGTAGTTTCCGTAGCACATCTGGAGGCATTCTGTAATCTGTGGACTATGAGAGTGTTGATGAAACACAGAAATTGCATCGGGATTCAATACAACAGTCACCGTGCGCATGTTCCTCCATGGGAGAAATGTATCAAGCAGTCTACGTTTTGATCGTTCCCTGAAAAACCAGTTGTAGTTTCCGATGCACATCTGGAGGCATTCTGTAATCTGTGGACCTTCAGAGTGTTGATGAAACACAGAAATTGCATCGCGATTAAATACAACAGTCACCATGCGCCCTTTCCTCCATGGGAGTAATGTCT
This sequence comes from Schistocerca gregaria, assembly GCF_023897955.1. Classification (NCBI taxonomy): domain Eukaryota; kingdom Metazoa; phylum Arthropoda; class Insecta; order Orthoptera; family Acrididae; genus Schistocerca; species Schistocerca gregaria. The sequence continues at coordinate 4,428,872 of NW_026061720.1, read as the reverse complement.
CAAACAGTCAACGCTTTGATCGGTCTCTGGAAAACCAGTAGTAGCTTCCGATGCACATCTGGAGGCATTCTGTAATCTGTGGACTATCAAAGTGTTGATGAAACACAGAAATTGCATCGGGATTGAATACAACAGTCACCATGCGCACTTTCCTCCTTGGGAGTAATGTCTCAAACAGTCTACGCTTTGATCGTTCCCTGGATGAGCAGTAGTAGTTTCGTTGCACATCTGGAGTAATTCTTTAATCTGTGGACGTTCAAAGTGTTGATGAAACACAGAAATTGCATCGAGATTGAATACAACAGTCATCATGCGCATTTTCCTCCATGGGAGTTATGTCTCAAACTGTCTACGCTTTGATCGTTCCCTGGAAGACCAGTAGTAGTTTATGATGCACATCTCGAGACATTCGGTAATCTGTAAACTATCAGAGTGTTGTTCAAACACAGATATTGCATCGGGATTGAATACAACGGTCAAAATGCGCACTTTCCCAAATGGGAGTAATGTCTCAAAGAGTCTACGCTTTGATCGTTCCCTGGAAGACCAGTAGTAGTTTCCGATGCACATCAGGAGGCATTCTGTGATCTGTGGACCTACCAAGTGTTGATGAAACACAGAAATTGCATCGGGATTGATACAACAGTCACCATGCGTACTTTCCTCCATGGGAGTAATGTCTCAAACAGTCTACGCTTTGATCGTTCCCGGAAAGACCAGTAGTAGTTTCCAATGCACATCTGGAGGCATTCTGTAATCTGTGGAACATCAGAGTGTTGATGAAACACAGAAATTGCATCGGGATTGAACACAACAGTCAACATGCGCACTTTCCTCCATGGGAGTAATGTCTCAAACAGTCTACGATTTGATCGTTTCCTGGAAGACCAGTAGTAGTTTCCGATGCACATCCGGTGGCATTCTGTAATCTGTGGACTATCAGAGTGTTGGTGAAACATCGAAATTGAATCGGGATTGAATACAACAGTCACCATGCGCACTTTCCTCCATGGGAGTAATGTCTCAAACAGTCTACCCTTTGACCGTTCCCTGGAAGACCAATAGTAGTTTCCGTAGCACATCTGGAGGCATTCTGTAATCTGTGGACTATGAGAGTGTTGTTGAAACACAGAAATTGCATCGGGATTGATACAACAGTCACCATGCGCACTTTCCTTCATGGGACTAATATCTCAAACAGTCTACGCTTTGATCGTTCCCTGGAAGACCAGTAGTAGTTTCCAATGCACATCTGGAGGCATTCTGTAATCTGTGGAACATCAGAGTGTTGATGAAACACAGAAATTGTATCGGGATTGAACACAACAGTCACCATGCGCACTTTCCTCCATGGGAGTAATGTCTCAAACAGTCTACGCTTTGATCCTTCCCTGAAAGACCAGTTGTTGTTTCCGATGCACATTTGGAGGCATTCTGTGATCTGTGGACCATCAGAGTGTTTTTGAAACACAGAAATTGCATCGGGATTCAATACAACGGTCACCATGCGCACTTTCCACCATGGGAGTAATGTTTCAAACAGTCTACGCTTTGAACGTTCCCTGGAAGACCAGTAGTAGTTTCCAATTCGCATCTGGTGGCATTCTGTAATCTGTGGAACATCAGAGTGTTGATGAAACACAGAAATTGCATCCGGATTGAATACAACATGCACCATGCGCACTTTCCTCCATGGGTGTAATGTGTCAAACAGTCTACGCTTTGATCGTTCTCTGGAAGACCAGTAGTAGTTTCCGATGCACATCTGGAGGCATTCTGTAATCTGTGGACAATCAGAGTGTTGTTGAACCACAGATATTGCATCGGGAATCAATACAACCGTGACCATGCGCACATTCGTATATGGGAGTAATGTCTCAAACAGTCTACGATTTGATCGTTCCCTGGAAGACCACTAGTAGTTTCCGATGCACATCTGTAGGCATTCTGTAATCTTTGGACTATCAGAGAATTGATGAAACACAGAAATTGCATCGGGATTGAATACAACGGTCACCATGCGCACGTTCCTCCATGGGAGTAACGTCTCAAACAGTCTACGCTTTGATCCTTCCCTGAAACACCAGTTGTAGTTTCCGATGCACATTTGGAGGCATTCTGTGATCTGTGGACCATCAGAGTGTTTTTGAAACACAGAAATTGCATCGGGATTCAATACAACAGTCACCATGCGCACTTTCCACCATGGGAGTAATGTCTCAAACAGTCTACGCTTTGAACGTTCCCTGGAAGAAAAGTATTAGTTTCCGTTGCACATCTGGAGGCATTCTGTAATCTGTGGACGTTCAAAGTGTTGATGAAACACAGAAATTGATTCGGGATTGAAAACAACAGTCACCATGCGCCCTTTCCTCCACGGGAGTAAAGTGTCAAACAGTCTACGCTTTGATCGTTCCCTGGAAGACCAGTAGTAGTTTCCGATGCACATCTGGAGGCATTCTGTAATCTGTGGACTATCAGAGTGTTGTTGAAACACAGTTATTGCTTCGGGATTGAATACAAGTCTTCATGCGCCCTTTCCTCCATGGGAGTATTGCCTCAAACACTATACGCTTTGATCGTTTCCTGGAAGACCAGTAGTAGTTTCCGATGCACATCTGGAGGCATTCTGTAATCTGTAATCTGTGGACGTTCAAAGTGTTGATGAAACACAGAAATTGATTCGGGATTGAAAACAACAGTCACCATGCGCCCTTTCCTCCACGGGAGTAAAGTGTCAAACAGTCTACGCTTTGATCGTTCCCTGGAAGACCAGTAGTAGTTTCCGTTGCACATCTGGAGGCATTGTGTAATCTGTGGACGTTCAAAGTTTTGATGAAACACAGAAATTGCATCGGGATTTAATACAACAGTCACCATGCACTCTTTCCTCCATGGGAGTAATGTCTCAAACAGTGTACGCTTTGATCGTTTCCTGGATGACCAGTAGTAGTTTCTGATGCACATCTGGAGGCATTCTGTAATCTGTGGACTATCAGAGTGTTGATGAAACACAGAAATTGCATCGGGATTGAATACAACAGTCACCATGCGCACTTTCCTCCTTGGGAGTAATGTCTCAAACAGTCTACGCTTTGATCGTTCCCTGGAAGACCAGTAGTAGTTTCCGATGCACATCTGGAGGCATTCTGTAAATTGTGGGCTATCAGAGTGTTGATGAAACACAGAAATTTCATCGGGATTGAATACAACAGTCACCATGCGCACTTTCCTCCTTGGGAGTAATGTCTCAAACAGTGTACGCTTTGATCGTTCCCTGGAAGACCAGTAGTAGTCTCCGATGCACATCTGGAGGCATTCTGTATTCTGTGGACTATCAGAGTGTTGGTGAAACACAAATATAGCATCGGGATTGAATACAACAGTCACCATGCACTCTTTCCTCCATGGGAGTAATGTCTCAAACAGTGTACGCTTTGATCGTTTCCTGGATGACCAGTAGTAGTTTCTGATGCACATCTGGAGGCATTCTGTATTCTGTGGACTATCAGAGTGTTGGTGAAACACAAATATAGCATCGGGATTGAATACAACAGTCACCATGCACTCTTTCCTCCATGGGAGTAATGTCTCAAACAGTCTACGCTTTGATCGTTCCCTGGATGAGCAGTAGTAGCTTCCGGTGCACATCTGGAGTCATTCTGTAATCTGTGGACGTTCAAAGTGTTGATGAAACACAGAAATTGCATCGGGATTGAATACAACAGTCACCATGCGCATTTTCCTCCATGGGAGTTATGTCCCAAACAGTCTACGCTGTGATCGTTCCCTGGTTGACCAGTAGTAGTTTATGATGCACATCTCGAGAGATTCGGTAATCTGTAAACTATCAGAGTGTTGTTCAAACACAGATATTGCATCGGGATTGAATACAACGATCAAAATGCGCACTTTCCTAAATGGGAGTAATGTCTCAAAGAGTCTACGCTTTGATCGTTCCCTGGAAGACCAGTAGTAGTTTGCGATGCACATCAGGAGGCATTCTGTGATCTGTGGACCTACCAAGTGTTGATGAAACACAGAAATTGCATCGGGATTGATACAACAGTCACCATGCGCACTTTCCTTCATGGGACTAATGTCTCAAACAGTCTATGCTTTGATCGTTCCCTGGAAGACCAGTAGTAGTTTCCAATGCACATCTGGAGGCATTCTGTAATCTGTGGAACATCAGAGTGTTGATGAAACACAGAAATTGCATCGGGATTGAACACAACAGTCACCATGCGCACTTTCCTCCATGGGAGTTATGTCTCAAACAGTCTACGCTTTGATCCTTCCCTGAAAGACCAGTTGTTGTTTCCGATGCACATTTGGAGGCATTCAGTGATCTGTGGACCATCAGAGTGTTTTTGAAAAACAGAAATTGCATCGGGATTCAATACAACGGTCACCATGCGCACTTTCCACCATGGGACTAATGTTTCAAACAGTCTACGCTTTGAACGTACCCTGGAAGACCAGTAGTAGTTTCCAATTCACATCTGGTGGCATTCTGTAATCTGTGGAACATCAGAGTGTTGATGAAACACAGAAATTGCATCGGGATTGAATACAACATTCACCATGCGCACTTTCCTCCATGGGTGTAATGTGTCAAACAGTCTACGCTTTGATCGTTCTCTGGAAGACCAGTAGTAGATTCCGATGCACATCTGGAGGCATTCTGTAATCTGTGGACTATCAGAGTGTTGTTGAAACACAGAAATTGCATCGGGAATCAATAGAACCGTAACCATGCGCACATTCCTACATGGGAGTAATGTCTCAAACAGTCTACGATTTGATCGTTCCCTGGAAGACCACTAGTAGTTTCCGATGCACATCTGTAGGCATTCTATAATCTGTGGACTATCAGAGTGTTGATGAAACACAGAAATTGCATCGGGATTGAATACAACGGTCACCATGCGCACGTTCCTCCATGGGAGTAATGCCTCAAACAGTCTACGCTTTGAACGTTCCCTGGAAGAAAAGTATTAGTTTCCGTTGCACATCTGGAGGCATTCTGTAATCTGTGGACGTTCAAAGTGTTGATGAAACACAGAAATTGATTCGGGATTGCAAACAACAGTCACCATGCGCCCTTTCCTCCACGGGAGTAAAGTGTCAAACAGTCTACGCTTTGATCGTTCCCTGGAAGACCAGTAGTAGTTTCCGATGCACATCTGGAGGCATTCTGTAATCTGTGGACTATCAGAGTGTAGTTGAAACTCAGTTATTGCTTCGGGATTGAATACAAGTCTTCATGCTCCCTTTCTTCCATGGGAGTATTGCCTCAAACACTATACGCTTTGATCGTTTCCTGGAAGACCAGTAGTAGTTTCCGATGCACATCTGGAGGCATTCTGTAATCGATGGACTATCAGTGTTGATGAAACACAGAAATGGCATAGGGGATTGAATACAACAGTCACCATGCGCACATTCCTCCATGGGAGTAATGTCGCAAACAGTCTCTACGCTTTGATCGTTCCCTGGAAGACCAGTAGTAGTCTCCGATGCACATCTGGAGGCATTCTGTATTCTGTGGACTATCAGAGTGTTGGTGAAACCCAAATATAGCATCGGGATTGAATACAACAGTCACCATGCACTCTTTCCTCCATGGGACTAATGTCTCAAACAGTGTACGCTTTGATCGTTTCCTGGATGACCAGTAGTAGATTCTGATGCACATCTGGAGGCATTCTGTAATCCGTGGACTATCAGAGTGTTGATGAAACACAGAAATTGCATCGGGATTGAATACTACAGTCACCATGCGCACTTTCCTTCTTGGGAGTAATGTCTCAAACAGTCTACGCTTTGATCGTTCCCTGGAAGACCAGTAGTAGTTTCCGATGCACATCTGGAGGCATTCTGTAAATTATGGACTATCAGAGTGTTGATGATACACAGAAATTGCATCGGGATTGAATACAACAGTCACCATGCGCACTTTCCTCCTTGGGAGTAATGTCTCAAACAGTGTACGCTTTGATCGTTCCCTGGATGACCAGTAGTAGTTTCTGATGCACATCTGGAGGCATTCTGTAATCTGTGGACTATCAGAGTGTTGATGAAACACAGAAATTGCATCGGGATTGAATACAACAGTCACCATGCGCACTTTCCTCCTTGGGAGTAATGTCTCAAACAGTGTACGCTTTGATCGTTCCCTGGATGACCAGTAGTAGTTTCTGAGGCACATCTGGAGGCATTCTGTATTCTGTGGACTATCAGAGTGTTGGTGAAACACAAATAATGCATCGGGATTGAATACAACAGTCACCATGCACTCTTTCCTCCTTTGGAGTAATGTCTCAAACAGTCTACGCTTTGAACGTTCCCTGGAAGAAAAGTATTAGTTTCCGTTGCACATCTGGAGGCATTCTGTAATCTGTGGACGTTCAAATTGTTCATGAAACACAGTAATTGCATCGGGATGGAATACAACAGTCACCATGCGCCTTTTCCTCCACGGGAGTAAAGTGTCAAACAGTCTACGCTCTGATCGTTCCCTGGAAGACCAGTAGTCGTTTCCGATGCACACCTGGAGGCATTCTGTAAATTGTGGACTATCAGAGTGTTGATGAAACACAGAAATTGCATCGGGATTGAATACAACAGTCACCATGCGCACTTTCATCCTTGGGAGTAATGTCTCAAACAGTGTACGCTTTGATCGTTCGCTGGATGACCAGTAGTAGTTTCTGATACACATCTGGAGGCATTCTGTAATCTGTGGACTATCAGAGTGTTGATGAAACACAGAAATTGCATCGGGATTGAATACAACAGTCACCATGCGCACTTTCCTCCTTTTGAGTAATGTCTCAAACAGTCTACGCTTTGATCGTTCCCTGGATGAGCAGTAGTAGTTTCTGATGCACATCTGGAGGCATTCTGTAATCTGTGGACTATCAGAGTGTTGATGAAACACAGAAATTGCATCGGGATTGAATACAACAGTCACCATGCGCACTTTCCTCCTTGGGAGTAATGTCTCAAACAGTGTACGCTTTGATCGTTCCCTGGATGACCAGTAGTAGTTCATGAGGCACATCTGGAGGCATTCTGTATTCTGTGGACTATCAGAGTGTTGGTGAAACACAAATATTGCATTGGGATTGAATACAACAGTCACCATGCACTCTTTCCTCCTTTGGAGTAATGTCTCAAACAGTCTACGCTTTGAACGTTCCCTGGAAGAAAAGTATTAGTTTCCGTTGCACATCTGGAGGCATTCTGTAATCTGTGGACGTTCAAAGTGTTGATGAAACACAGAAATTGCATCGGGATTGAATACAACAGTCATCATGCGCATTTTCCTCCATGGGAGTTATGTCTCAAACAGTCTACGCTTTGATCGTTCCCTGGAAGACCAGTAGTAGTTTATGATGCACATCTTGAGAGATTCTGTAATCTGTAAACTATCAGAGTGTTGTTGAAACACAGAAATTTCATCGGGATTGAATACAACAATCACCATGCGCACTTTCCTATATGGGAGTAATGTCGCAAAGAGTCTACGTTTTGATCGTTTCCTGGAAGACCAGTAGTAGTTACCGATGCACATCTGGAGGCATTCTGTGATCTGTGGACCTACCAAGTGTTGATGAAACACAGAAATTGCATTGGGATTGATACAACAGTCACCATGCGCCTTTTCCTCCATGGGGGTAATGTCTCAAACAGTCTACGCTTAGATCGTTCCCTGGAAGACCAGTAGTAGTTTCCAATGCACATCTGTAGGCATTCTGTAATCTGTGGAACATCAGAGTGTTGATGAAACACAGAAATTGCATCGGGATTGAACACAACAGTCACCATGCGCACTTTCCTCCATGGGAGTAATGTCTCAAACAGTCTACGATTTGATCGTTTCCTGGAAGCCCAGTAGTAGTTTCCGATGCACATCCGGTGGCATTCTGTAATCTGCGGACTATCAGAGTGTTGGTGAAACAACGAAATTGAATCGGGATTGAATACAACAGTCACCATGCGCACTTTCCTCCATGGGAGTAATGTCTCAAACAGTCTACGATTTGACCGTTCCCTGGAAGACCAGTAGTAGTTTCCGTAGCACATCTGGAAGCATTCTGTAATCTGTGGACTATCAGTGTGTTGAAGAAACACAGAAATTGCATCGGGATTGAATACAACAGTCACCGATCGCATGTTCCTCCATGGGAGAAATGTCTCAAACAGTCTACGTTTTGATCGTTCCCTGAAAGACCAGTTGTAGTTTCCGATGCACATCTGGAGGCATTCTGTAATCTGTGGACCTTCTGAGTGTTGATGAAACACAGATATTGCACTGGGATTGAATACAACAGTCACCATGCGCACTTTCCTCCAAGGAGTAATGTCTCAAACAGTATACACGTTGATCGTTCCCTGGAAGACCAGTAGTAGTTTCCGTTGCACATCTGGAGGCATTCTGTAATCTGTGGACGTTCAAAGTGTTGATGAAACACAGAAATTGCATCGCGATTGAATACAACAGTCACCATGCGCCCTTTCCTCCATGTGAGTAATGTTTCAAACAGTCAACGCTTTGATCGTTCCCTGGAAGACCAGTAGTAGCTTCCGATGCACATCTGGAGGCATTCTGTAATCTGTGGACTATCCGAGTGTTCTTGAAACACAGAAATTGCATCGGAATTGAATACAACGGTCAAAATCCGCACGTTCCTAAATGGGAGTAATGTCTCAAAGAATCTACGCTTTGATCGTTCCCTGGAAGACCAGTAGTAGTTTATGATGCACATCTCGAGAGATTCGGTAATCTGTAAACTATCAGAGTGTTGATCAAACACAGATATTGCACCGGGATTGAATACAACGGTCAAAACGCGCACTTTCCTTAATGGTAGTAATGTCTCAAAGAATCTACGCTTTAATCGTTCCCTGGAAGACCAGTAGTAGTTTCCGATGCACATCAGGAGGCATTCTGTGATCTGTGGACCTACCAAGTGTTGATGAAACACAGAAATTGCATCGGGATTGATACAACAGTCACCATGCGCACTTTCCTCCATGGGAGTAATGTCTCAAACAGTCTACGCTTTGATCTTTTCCTGGAAGACCAGCAGTAGTTTCCAATGCACATCTAGAGGCATTCTGTAATCTGTGGAACATCAGAGTGTTGATGAAAAACAGAAATTGCATCGGGATTGAACACAACAGTCACCATGCGCACTTTCCTCCATGGGAGTAATGTCTCAAACAGTCTACGATTTGATCGTTTCCTGGGAGACCAGTAGTATTTTCCGATGCACATCCGGTGGCATTCTGTAATCTGTGGACTATCAGAGTGTTGGTGAAACAACGAAATTGAATCGGGATTGAATACAACAATCACCATGCGCACTTTCCTCCATGGGAGTAATGTCTCAAACAGTCTACACTTTGACCGTGCCTCGGAAGACCAGTAGTACTTTCCGTAGCACATCTGGAGACATTCTGTAATCTGTGGACTATCAGAGTGTTGATGAAACACAGAAATTGCATTGGGATTGAATACAACAGTCACCATGCTTACTTTCCTCCATGGGAGTAATGTCTCAAACAGTATACAATTTGATCGTTTCCTGGAAGACCAGTAGTAGATTCCGATGCACATCCGGAGGCATTCTGTAATCTGTGGACGTTCAAAGTGTTGATGAATCACGGAAATTGCATCGCGATTGAATACAACAGTCACCATGCGCGCTTTCCTCCATGGGAGTAATGTGTCAAACAGTCAACGCCTTGATCGTTCCCTGGAAAACCAGTAGTAGCTTCCGATGCACATCTGGAGGCATTCTGTAATCTGTGGACTATCCGTGTTTTCTTGAAACACAGAAATTGCATCGGGATTGAATATAATAGTCACCATGCGCACTTTAGTCCATGGGAGTAATGTTTCAAACAGTCTACGCTTTGATCGTTCACTGGAAGACCAGTAGTAGTTTCCGATGCACATCTGGAGAAATTCTGTAATCTGTGGACTATCAGTGTTGATGAAACACAGAAATGGCATAAGGGATTGAATACAACATTCACCATGAATACTTTCCTCCATGGGAGTAATGTCGCAAACAGTCTACGCTTTCATCGTTCCCTGGGAGAACAGTAGTAGTTTCTGTTGCACATCTGGAGGCATTCTGTAATCTGTGGACCATCACACTTTTGTTGAAACACAGAAATTGCATCGGGATTGAATACAACAGTCACCATGCGCACTTTCCTCCATGGGAGTAATGTCTCAAACATTTTACGCTTTGATCCTTCCCTAGAAAACCAGTAGTAGTTTCCGTGGCACATCTGGAGGCATTCTGTAATCTGTGGACGTTCAAAGTGTTGATGAAACACAGAAATTGCATCAGGATTCAATACAACAGTCACTATGCGCACTTTCCTCCATGGGAGTAATGTCTCAAACAGTCTACGCTTTGATCGCTCCCTGGAAGACCAGTAGTAGTTTCCGTTGCACATCTGGGGGCAATCTGTAATCTGTGGCCTATCAGAGAGTTGATGAAACACAGAAATTGCATCGGGATTGAATACTACAGTCACCATGCACACTTTCCTCCATGGGAGTAATGTCTCAAACAGTCTATGCTTTGATCGTTCCTTGGAAGACCATTAGTAGTTTCCAATGCACATCTGGCGGCATTCTGTAATCTGTGGACTGTCAGAGTGTTGTTGAAACACAGAAATTGCATCGGGATTGAATACAACAATCACCATGCGCACTTTCCTATATGGGAGTAATGTCTCAAATAGTCTACAATTTGATCGTTCCCTGGAAGACCAGTTGTAGCTTGCGGTGCACATCTGGAAACATTCTGTAATCTGTGGACAAGCAGAGTGTTGGTGAAACACAGAAATTGCTTCGGGATTGAATACAACAGTCACCATGCACACTTTCCTCCATGGGAGTAATGTCTCAAACAGTCTATGCTTTGATCGTTCCTTGGAAGACCATTAGTAGTTTCCAATGCACATCTGGCGGCTTTCTGTAATCTGTGGACTGTCAGAGTGTTGTTGAAACACAGAAATTGCATCGGGATTGAATACAACAATCACCATGTGCACTTTCCTATATGGGAGTAATGTCTCAAACAGTCTACGTTTTGATCGTTTCCTGGAAGACCAGTAGTAGTTTCCGATGCACATCTGGAGGCATTCTGTGATCTGTGGACCTACCAAGTGTTGATGAAACACAGAAATTGCATTGGGATTGATACAACAGTCACCATGCGCACTTTCCTCCATGGGAGAAATGTGTCAAACAGTCTACGATTTGATCGTTCCCTGAAAGACCAGTTGAAGTTTCCGATGCACATCTGGAGGCATTCTGTAATCTGTGGACCTTCAGAGTGTTGATGAAACACAGAAATTGCATCGAGATTGAATGCAACAGTCACCATGCGCACTTTCCTCCATGGAGTAATGTCTCAAACAGTCTACACTTTCATCGTTCCCTGGAAGACCAGTAGTAGTTTCCGTTGCACATCTGGAGGCATTCTGTAATCTGTGGACGTTCAAAGTGTTGATGAAACACAGAAATTGCATCGCGATTGAATACAACAGTCACCATGCGCCCTTTCCTCCATGGGAGTAATGTCTCAAACAGTCAACGCTTTGATCGTTCTCTGGAAGACCAGTAGTAGCTTCCGATGCACATCTGGAGGCATTCTGTAATTTGTGGACTATCGAGTGTTCTTGAAACACAGAAATTGCATTGGGATTGATACAACAGTCACCATGCGCACATTCCTCCATGGGAGTAATGTCTCAAGCAGTCTACGATTTGATCGTTTCCTGGAAGACCAGTAGTAGTTTCCGATGCACATCCGGTGGCATTCTGTAATCTGTGGACTATCAGAGTGTTATTGAAACAACGAAATTGAATCGGGATTGAATACAACAGTCACCATGCGCACTTTCCTCCATGGGAGTAATGTCTCAAAAAGTCTACCCTTTGACCGTTCCCTGGAAGACCAATAGTAGTTTCCGTAGCACATCTGGAGGCATTCTGTAATCTGTGGACTATCAGAGTGTTGATGAAACACAGAAATTTCATCGGGATTGAATACAACAGTCACCGTGCACATGTTCCTCCATGGGAGAAATGTCTCAAACAGTCTACGTTTTGATCGTTCCCTGAAAGACCAGTTGTAGTTTCCGATGCACATCTGGAGGCATTCTGTAATCTGTGGAACGTCAGAGTGTTGATGAAACACAGAAATTGCATCGGGATTGAACACAACAGTCACCATGCGCACTTTCCACCATGGGAGTAATGTCTCAAACAGTCTACGCTTTGAACGTTCCCTGGAAGAAAAGTATTAGTTTCCGTTGCACATCTGGAGGCATTCTGTAATCTGTGGACGTTCAAAGTGTTGATGAAACACAGAAATTGATTCGGGATTGAAAACAACAGTCACCATGCGCCCTTTCCTCCACGGGAGTAAAGTGTCAAACAGTCTACGCTTTGATCGTTCCCTGGAAGACCAGTAGTAGTTTCCGATGCACATCTGGAGGCATTCTGTAATCTGTGGACTATCAGAGTGTTGTTGAAACACAGTTATTGCTTCGGGATTGAATACAAGTCTTCATGCGCCCTTTCCTCCATGGGAGTATTGCCTCAAACACTATACGCTTTGATCGTTTCCTGGAAGACCAGTAGTAGTTTCCGATGCACATCTGGAGGCATTCTGTAATCTGTAATCTGTGGACGTTCAAAGTGTTGATGAAACACAGAAATTGATTCGGGATTGAAAACAACAGTCACCATGCGCCCTTTCCTCCACGGGAGTAAAGTGTCAAACAGTCTACGCTTTGATCGTTCCCTGGAAGACCAGTAGTAGTTTCCGTTGCACATCTGGAGGCATTGTGTAATCTGTGGACGTTCAAAGTTTTGATGAAACACAGAAATTGCATCGGGATTTAATACAACAGTCACCATGCACTCTTTCCTCCATGGGAGTAATGTCTCAAACAGTGTACGCTTTGATCGTTTCCTGGATGACCAGTAGTAGTTTCTGATGCACATCTGGAGGCATTCTGTAATCTGTGGACTATCAGAGTGTTGATGAAACACAGAAATTGCATCGGGATTGAATACAACAGTCACCATGCGCACTTTCCTCCTTGGGAGTAATGTCTCAAACAGTCTACGCTTTGATCGTTCCCTGGAAGACCAGTAGTAGTTTCCGATGCACATCTGGAGGCATTCTGTAAATTGTGGGCTATCAGAGTGTTGATGAAACACAGAAATTTCATCGGGATTGAATACAACAGTCACCATGCGCACTTTCCTCCTTGGGAGTAATGTCTCAAACAGTGTACGCTTTGATCGTTCCCTGGAAGACCAGTAGTAGTCTCCGATGCACATCTGGAGGCATTCTGTATTCTGTGGACTATCAGAGTGTTGGTGAAACACAAATATAGCATCGGGATTGAATACAACAGTCACCATGCACTCTTTCCTCCATGGGAGTAATGTCTCAAACAGTGTACGCTTTGATCGTTTCCTGGATGACCAGTAGTAGTTTCTGATGCACATCTGGAGGCATTCTGTATTCTGTGGACTATCAGAGTGTTGGTGAAACACAAATATAGCATCGGGATTGAATACAACAGTCACCATGCACTCTTTCCTCCATGGGAGTAATGTCTCAAACAGTCTACGCTTTGATCGTTCCCTGGATGAGCAGTAGTAGCTTCCGGTGCACATCTGGAGTCATTCTGTAATCTGTGGACGTTCAAAGTGTTGATGAAACACAGAAATTGCATCGGGATTGAATACAACAGTCACCATGCGCATTTTCCTCCATGGGAGTTATGTCCCAAACAGTCTACGCTGTGATCGTTCCCTGGTTGACCAGTAGTAGTTTATGATGCACATCTCGAGAGATTCGGTAATCTGTAAACTATCAGAGTGTTGTTCAAACACAGATATTGCATCGGGATTGAATACAACGATCAAAATGCGCACTTTCCTAAATGGGAGTAATGTCTCAAAGAGTCTACGCTTTGATCGTTCCCTGGAAGACCAGTAGTAGTTTGCGATGCACATCAGGAGGCATTCTGTGATCTGTGGACCTACCAAGTGTTGATGAAACACAGAAATTGCATCGGGATTGATACAACAGTCACCATGCGCACTTTCCTTCATGGGACTAATGTCTCAAACAGTCTATGCTTTGATCGTTCCCTGGAAGACCAGTAGTAGTTTCCAATGCACATCTGGAGGCATTCTGTAATCTGTGGAACATCAGAGTGTTGATGAAACACAGAAATTGCATCGGGATTGAACACAACAGTCACCATGCGCACTTTCCTCCATGGGAGTTATGTCTCAAACAGTCTACGCTTTGATCCTTCCCTGAAAGACCAGTTGTTGTTTCCGATGCACATTTGGAGGCATTCAGTGATCTGTGGACCATCAGAGTGTTTTTGAAAAACAGAAATTGCATCGGGATTCAATACAACGGTCACCATGCGCACTTTCCACCATGGGACTAATGTTTCAAACAGTCTACGCTTTGAACGTACCCTGGAAGACCAGTAGTAGTTTCCAATTCACATCTGGTGGCATTCTGTAATCTGTGGAACATCAGAGTGTTGATGAAACACAGAAATTGCATCGGGATTGAATACAACATTCACCATGCGCACTTTCCTCCATGGGTGTAATGTGTCAAACAGTCTACGCTTTGATCGTTCTCTGGAAGACCAGTAGTAGATTCCGATGCACATCTGGAGGCATTCTGTAATCTGTGGACTATCAGAGTGTTGTTGAAACACAGAAATTGCATCGGGAATCAATAGAACCGTAACCATGCGCACATTCCTACATGGGAGTAATGTCTCAAACAGTCTACGATTTGATCGTTCCCTGGAAGACCACTAGTAGTTTCCGATGCACATCTGTAGGCATTCTATAATCTGTGGACTATCAGAGTGTTGATGAAACACAGAAATTGCATCGGGATTGAATACAACGGTCACCATGCGCACGTTCCTCCATGGGAGTAATGCCTCAAACAGTCTACGCTTTGAACGTTCCCTGGAAGAAAAGTATTAGTTTCCGTTGCACATCTGGAGGCATTCTGTAATCTGTGGACGTTCAAAGTGTTGATGAAACACAGAAATTGATTCGGGATTGCAAACAACAGTCACCATGCGCCCTTTCCTCCACGGGAGTAAAGTGTCAAACAGTCTACGCTTTGATCGTTCCCTGGAAGACCAGTAGTAGTTTCCGATGCACATCTGGAGGCATTCTGTAATCTGTGGACTATCAGAGTGTAGTTGAAACTCAGTTATTGCTTCGGGATTGAATACAAGTCTTCATGCTCCCTTTCTTCCATGGGAGTATTGCCTCAAACACTATACGCTTTGATCGTTTCCTGGAAGACCAGTAGTAGTTTCCGATGCACATCTGGAGGCATTCTGTAATCGATGGACTATCAGTGTTGATGAAACACAGAAATGGCATAGGGGATTGAATACAACAGTCACCATGCGCACATTCCTCCATGGGAGTAATGTCGCAAACAGTCTCTACGCTTTGATCGTTCCCTGGAAGACCAGTAGTAGTCTCCGATGCACATCTGGAGGCATTCTGTATTCTGTGGACTATCAGAGTGTTGGTGAAACCCAAATATAGCATCGGGATTGAATACAACAGTCACCATGCACTCTTTCCTCCATGGGACTAATGTCTCAAACAGTGTACGCTTTGATCGTTTCCTGGATGACCAGTAGTAGATTCTGATGCACATCTGGAGGCATTCTGTAATCCGTGGACTATCAGAGTGTTGATGAAACACAGAAATTGCATCGGGATTGAATACTACAGTCACCATGCGCACTTTCCTTCTTGGGAGTAATGTCTCAAACAGTCTACGCTTTGATCGTTCCCTGGAAGACCAGTAGTAGTTTCCGATGCACATCTGGAGGCATTCTGTAAATTATGGACTATCAGAGTGTTGATGATACACAGAAATTGCATCGGGATTGAATACAACAGTCACCATGCGCACTTTCCTCCTTGGGAGTAATGTCTCAAACAGTGTACGCTTTGATCGTTCCCTGGATGACCAGTAGTAGTTTCTGATGCACATCTGGAGGCATTCTGTAATCTGTGGACTATCAGAGTGTTGATGAAACACAGAAATTGCATCGGGATTGAATACAACAGTCACCATGCGCACTTTCCTCCTTGGGAGTAATGTCTCAAACAGTGTACGCTTTGATCGTTCCCTGGATGACCAGTAGTAGTTTCTGAGGCACATCTGGAGGCATTCTGTATTCTGTGGACTATCAGAGTGTTGGTGAAACACAAATAATGCATCGGGATTGAATACAACAGTCACCATGCACTCTTTCCTCCTTTGGAGTAATGTCTCAAACAGTCTACGCTTTGAACGTTCCCTGGAAGAAAAGTATTAGTTTCCGTTGCACATCTGGAGGCATTCTGTAATCTGTGGACGTTCAAATTGTTCATGAAACACAGTAATTGCATCGGGATGGAATACAACAGTCACCATGCGCCTTTTCCTCCACGGGAGTAAAGTGTCAAACAGTCTACGCTCTGATCGTTCCCTGGAAGACCAGTAGTCGTTTCCGATGCACACCTGGAGGCATTCTGTAAATTGTGGACTATCAGAGTGTTGATGAAACACAGAAATTGCATCGGGATTGAATACAACAGTCACCATGCGCACTTTCATCCTTGGGAGTAATGTCTCAAACAGTGTACGCTTTGATCGTTCGCTGGATGACCAGTAGTAGTTTCTGATACACATCTGGAGGCATTCTGTAATCTGTGGACTATCAGAGTGTTGATGAAACACAGAAATTGCATCGGGATTGAATACAACAGTCACCATGCGCACTTTCCTCCTTTTGAGTAATGTCTCAAACAGTCTACGCTTTGATCGTTCCCTGGATGAGCAGTAGTAGTTTCTGATGCACATCTGGAGGCATTCTGTAATCTGTGGACTATCAGAGTGTTGATGAAACACAGAAATTGCATCGGGATTGAATACAACAGTCACCATGCGCACTTTCCTCCTTGGGAGTAATGTCTCAAACAGTGTACGCTTTGATCGTTCCCTGGATGACCAGTAGTAGTTCATGAGGCACATCTGGAGGCATTCTGTATTCTGTGGACTATCAGAGTGTTGGTGAAACACAAATATTGCATTGGGATTGAATACAACAGTCACCATGCACTCTTTCCTCCTTTGGAGTAATGTCTCAAACAGTCTACGCTTTGAACGTTCCCTGGAAGAAAAGTATTAGTTTCCGTTGCACATCTGGAGGCATTCTGTAATCTGTGGACGTTCAAAGTGTTGATGAAACACAGAAATTGCATCGGGATTGAATACAACAGTCATCATGCGCATTTTCCTCCATGGGAGTTATGTCTCAAACAGTCTACGCTTTGATCGTTCCCTGGAAGACCAGTAGTAGTTTATGATGCACATCTTGAGAGATTCTGTAATCTGTAAACTATCAGAGTGTTGTTGAAACACAGAAATTTCATCGGGATTGAATACAACAATCACCATGCGCACTTTCCTATATGGGAGTAATGTCGCAAAGAGTCTACGTTTTGATCGTTTCCTGGAAGACCAGTAGTAGTTACCGATGCACATCTGGAGGCATTCTGTGATCTGTGGACCTACCAAGTGTTGATGAAACACAGAAATTGCATTGGGATTGATACAACAGTCACCATGCGCCTTTTCCTCCATGGGGGTAATGTCTCAAACAGTCTACGCTTAGATCGTTCCCTGGAAGACCAGTAGTAGTTTCCAATGCACATCTGTAGGCATTCTGTAATCTGTGGAACATCAGAGTGTTGATGAAACACAGAAATTGCATCGGGATTGAACACAACAGTCACCATGCGCACTTTCCTCCATGGGAGTAATGTCTCAAACAGTCTACGATTTGATCGTTTCCTGGAAGCCCAGTAGTAGTTTCCGATGCACATCCGGTGGCATTCTGTAATCTGCGGACTATCAGAGTGTTGGTGAAACAACGAAATTGAATCGGGATTGAATACAACAGTCACCATGCGCACTTTCCTCCATGGGAGTAATGTCTCAAACAGTCTACGATTTGACCGTTCCCTGGAAGACCAGTAGTAGTTTCCGTAGCACATCTGGAAGCATTCTGTAATCTGTGGACTATCAGTGTGTTGAAGAAACACAGAAATTGCATCGGGATTGAATACAACAGTCACCGATCGCATGTTCCTCCATGGGAGAAATGTCTCAAACAGTCTACGTTTTGATCGTTCCCTGAAAGACCAGTTGTAGTTTCCGATGCACATCTGGAGGCATTCTGTAATCTGTGGACCTTCTGAGTGTTGATGAAACACAGATATTGCACTGGGATTGAATACAACAGTCACCATGCGCACTTTCCTCCAAGGAGTAATGTCTCAAACAGTATACACGTTGATCGTTCCCTGGAAGACCAGTAGTAGTTTCCGTTGCACATCTGGAGGCATTCTGTAATCTGTGGACGTTCAAAGTGTTGATGAAACACAGAAATTGCATCGCGATTGAATACAACAGTCACCATGCGCCCTTTCCTCCATGTGAGTAATGTTTCAAACAGTCAACGCTTTGATCGTTCCCTGGAAGACCAGTAGTAGCTTCCGATGCACATCTGGAGGCATTCTGTAATCTGTGGACTATCCGAGTGTTCTTGAAACACAGAAATTGCATCGGAATTGAATACAACGGTCAAAATCCGCACGTTCCTAAATGGGAGTAATGTCTCAAAGAATCTACGCTTTGATCGTTCCCTGGAAGACCAGTAGTAGTTTATGATGCACATCTCGAGAGATTCGGTAATCTGTAAACTATCAGAGTGTTGATCAAACACAGATATTGCACCGGGATTGAATACAACGGTCAAAACGCGCACTTTCCTTAATGGTAGTAATGTCTCAAAGAATCTACGCTTTAATCGTTCCCTGGAAGACCAGTAGTAGTTTCCGATGCACATCAGGAGGCATTCTGTGATCTGTGGACCTACCAAGTGTTGATGAAACACAGAAATTGCATCGGGATTGATACAACAGTCACCATGCGCACTTTCCTCCATGGGAGTAATGTCTCAAACAGTCTACGCTTTGATCTTTTCCTGGAAGACCAGCAGTAGTTTCCAATGCACATCTAGAGGCATTCTGTAATCTGTGGAACATCAGAGTGTTGATGAAAAACAGAAATTGCATCGGGATTGAACACAACAGTCACCATGCGCACTTTCCTCCATGGGAGTAATGTCTCAAACAGTCTACGATTTGATCGTTTCCTGGGAGACCAGTAGTATTTTCCGATGCACATCCGGTGGCATTCTGTAATCTGTGGACTATCAGAGTGTTGGTGAAACAACGAAATTGAATCGGGATTGAATACAACAATCACCATGCGCAC
This sequence comes from Schistocerca gregaria, assembly GCF_023897955.1. Classification (NCBI taxonomy): domain Eukaryota; kingdom Metazoa; phylum Arthropoda; class Insecta; order Orthoptera; family Acrididae; genus Schistocerca; species Schistocerca gregaria. Next base: position 4,409,409 of record NW_026061720.1, on the reverse strand, counting down.
TTTCCTCCATGGGAGTAATGTCTCAAACAGTCTACACTTTGACCGTGCCTCGGAAGACCAGTAGTACTTTCCGTAGCACATCTGGAGACATTCTGTAATCTGTGGACTATCAGAGTGTTGATGAAACACAGAAATTGCATTGGGATTGAATACAACAGTCACCATGCTTACTTTCCTCCATGGGAGTAATGTCTCAAACAGTATACAATTTGATCGTTTCCTGGAAGACCAGTAGTAGATTCCGATGCACATCCGGAGGCATTCTGTAATCTGTGGACGTTCAAAGTGTTGATGAATCACGGAAATTGCATCGCGATTGAATACAACAGTCACCATGCGCGCTTTCCTCCATGGGAGTAATGTGTCAAACAGTCAACGCCTTGATCGTTCCCTGGAAAACCAGTAGTAGCTTCCGATGCACATCTGGAGGCATTCTGTAATCTGTGGACTATCCGTGTTTTCTTGAAACACAGAAATTGCATCGGGATTGAATATAATAGTCACCATGCGCACTTTAGTCCATGGGAGTAATGTTTCAAACAGTCTACGCTTTGATCGTTCACTGGAAGACCAGTAGTAGTTTCCGATGCACATCTGGAGAAATTCTGTAATCTGTGGACTATCAGTGTTGATGAAACACAGAAATGGCATAAGGGATTGAATACAACATTCACCATGAATACTTTCCTCCATGGGAGTAATGTCGCAAACAGTCTACGCTTTCATCGTTCCCTGGGAGAACAGTAGTAGTTTCTGTTGCACATCTGGAGGCATTCTGTAATCTGTGGACCATCACACTTTTGTTGAAACACAGAAATTGCATCGGGATTGAATACAACAGTCACCATGCGCACTTTCCTCCATGGGAGTAATGTCTCAAACATTTTACGCTTTGATCCTTCCCTAGAAAACCAGTAGTAGTTTCCGTGGCACATCTGGAGGCATTCTGTAATCTGTGGACGTTCAAAGTGTTGATGAAACACAGAAATTGCATCAGGATTCAATACAACAGTCACTATGCGCACTTTCCTCCATGGGAGTAATGTCTCAAACAGTCTACGCTTTGATCGCTCCCTGGAAGACCAGTAGTAGTTTCCGTTGCACATCTGGGGGCAATCTGTAATCTGTGGCCTATCAGAGAGTTGATGAAACACAGAAATTGCATCGGGATTGAATACTACAGTCACCATGCACACTTTCCTCCATGGGAGTAATGTCTCAAACAGTCTATGCTTTGATCGTTCCTTGGAAGACCATTAGTAGTTTCCAATGCACATCTGGCGGCATTCTGTAATCTGTGGACTGTCAGAGTGTTGTTGAAACACAGAAATTGCATCGGGATTGAATACAACAATCACCATGCGCACTTTCCTATATGGGAGTAATGTCTCAAATAGTCTACAATTTGATCGTTCTCTGGAAGACCAGTTGTAGCTTGCGGTGCACATCTGGAAACATTCTGTAATCTGTGGACAAGCAGAGTGTTGGTGAAACACAGAAATTGCTTCGGGATTGAATACAACAGTCACCATGCACACTTTCCTCCATGGGAGTAATGTCTCAAACAGTCTATGCTTTGATCGTTCCTTGGAAGACCATTAGTAGTTTCCAATGCACATCTGGCGGCTTTCTGTAATCTGTGGACTGTCAGAGTGTTGTTGAAACACAGAAATTGCATCGGGATTGAATACAACAATCACCATGTGCACTTTCCTATATGGGAGTAATGTCTCAAACAGTCTACGTTTTGATCGTTTCCTGGAAGACCAGTAGTAGTTTCCGATGCACATCTGGAGGCATTCTGTGATCTGTGGACCTACCAAGTGTTGATGAAACACAGAAATTGCATTGGGATTGATACAACAGTCACCATGCGCACTTTCCTCCATGGGAGAAATGTGTCAAACAGTCTACGATTTGATCGTTCCCTGAAAGACCAGTTGTAGTTTCCGATGCACATCTGGAGGCATTCTGTAATCTGTGGACCTTCAGAGTGTTGATGAAACACAGAAATTGCATCGAGATTGAATGCAACAGTCACCATGCGCACTTTCCTCCATGGAGTAATGTCTCAAACAGTCTACACTTTCATCGTTCCCTGGAAGACCAGTAGTAGTTTCCGTTGCACATCTGGAGGCATTCTGTAATCTGTGGACGTTCAAAGTGTTGATGAAACACAGAAATTGCATCGCGATTGAATACAACAGTCACCATGCGCCCTTTCCTCCATGGGAGTAATGTCTCAAACAGTCAACGCTTTGATCGTTCTCTGGAAGACCAGTAGTAGCTTCCGATGCACATCTGGAGGCATTCTGTAATTTGTGGACTATCGAGTGTTCTTGAAACACAGAAATTGCATTGGGATTGATACAACAGTCACCATGCGCACTTTCCTCCATGGGAGTAATGTCTCAAGCAGTCTACGATTTGATCGTTTCCTGGAAGACCAGTAGTAGTTTCCGATGCACATCCGGTGGCATTCTGTAATCTGTGGACTATCAGAGTGTTATTGAAACAACGAAATTGAATCGGGATTGAATACAACAGTCACCATGCGCACTTTCCTCCATGGGAGTAATGTCTCAAAAAGTCTACCCTTTGACCGTTCCCTGGAAGACCAATAGTAGTTTCCGTAGCACATCTGGAGGCATTCTGTAATCTGTGGACTATCAGAGTGTTGATGAAACACAGAAATTTCATCGGGATTGAATACAACAGTCACCGTGCACATGTTCCTCCATGGGAGAAATGTCTCAAACAGTCTACGTTTTGATCGTTCCCTGAAAGACCAGTTGTAGTTTCCGATGCACATCTGGAGGCATTCTGTAATCTGTGGAACGTCAGAGTGTTGATGAAACACAGAAATTGCATCGGGATTGAACACAACAGTCACCATGCGCACTTTCCTCCATGGGAGTAATGTCTCAAACAGTCTACGATTTGATCGTTTCCTGGAAGACCAGTAGTAGTTTCCGATGCACATCCGGTGGCATTCTGTAATCTGTGGACTATCAGAGTGTTGGTGAAACAACGAAATTGAATCGGGATTGAATACAACACTCACCATGCGCACTTTCCTCCATGGGAGTAATGTCTCAAAAAGTCTGCCCTTTGACCGTTCCCTGGAAGACCAATAGTAGTTTCCGTAGCACATCTGGAGGCATTCTGTAATCTGTGGACTATCAGAGTGTTGATGAAACACAGAAATTTCATCGGGATTGAATACAACAGTCACCGTCCACATGTTCCTCCATGGGAGAAATGTCTCAAACAGTCTACGCTTTGATCGTTCCCTGAAAGACCAGTTGTAGTTTCCGATGCACATCTGGAGGCATTCTGTAATCTGTGGAACGTCAGAGTGTTGATGAAACACAGAAATTGCATCGGGATTGAACACAACAGCCACCATGCGCACTTTCCTCCATGGGAGTAATGTCTCAAACAGTCTACGATTTGATCGTTTCCTGGAAGACCAGTAGTAGTTTCCGATGCACATCCGGTGGCATTCTGTAATCTGTGGACTATCAGAGTGTTGGTGAAACAACGAAATTGAATCGGGATTGATACAACAGTCACCATGCGCACTTTCCTCAGCGGGACTAATGTCTCAAACAGTCTACGCTTTGATCGTTCCCTGGAAGACCAGTAGTAGTTTCCAATGCACATCTGGAGGCATTCTATAATCTGTGGAACATCAGAGTGTTGATGAAACACAGAAATTGCATCGGGATTGAACACAACAGTCACCATGCGCACTTTCCTCCATGGGAGTAATGTCTCAAACAGTCTACGATTTGATCGTTTCCTAGAAGACCAGTAGTAGTTTCCGATGCACATCCGGTGGCATTCTGTAATCTGTGGACTATCAGAGTGTTGGTGAAACAACGAAATTGAATCGGGATTGAATACAACAGTCACCATGCGCACTTTCCTCCATGGGAGTAATGTCTCAAAAAGTCTACCCTTTGACCGTTCCCTGGAAGACCAATAGTAGTTTCCGTAGCACATCTGGAGGCATTCTGTAATCTGTGGACTATCTGAGTGTTGATGAAACACAGAAATTTCATCGGGATTGAATACAACAGTCACCGTGCACATGTTCCTCCATGGGAGAAATGTCTCAAACAGTCTACGTTTTGATCGTTCCCTGAAAGACCAGTTGTAGTTTCCGATGCACATCTGGAGGCATTCTGTAATCTGTGGACCTTCAGAGTGTTGATGAAACACAGAAATTGCATCGGGATTGATACAACAGTCACCATGCGCACTTTCCTCCATGGGAGTAATGTCTCAAACAGTCTACGCTTTGATCGTTCACTGGAAGACCTGTAGTAGTTTCCGATGCACATCTGGAGAATTTCTGTAATCTGTGGCCTATCAGTGTTGGTGAAACACAGAAATGGCATAGGGGATTGAAAAAACAGTCAGCATGCGCACTTTCCTCCATGGGAGTAATATCGCAAACAGTCTACGCTTTCATAGTTCTTTGGGAGAACAGTAGTAGTTTCTGTTGCACATCTGGAGGCATTCTGTAATCTGTGGACCATCAGACTTTTGTTGAAACACAGAAATTGCATCGGGATTGAATACAACAGTCACCATGCGCATTTTCCTCCATGGGAGTTATGTCTCAAACAGTCTACGCTTTGATCGTTCCCTGGATGACCAGTAGTAGTTTATGATGCACATCTCGAGAGATTCGGTAAACTGTAAACTATCAGAGTGTTGTTCAAACACAGATATTGCATCGGGATTGAATACAACGGTCAAAATGCGCACTTTCCTAAATGGGAGTAATGTCTCAAAGAGTCTACGCTTTGATCGTTCCCTGGAAGAACAGTAGTAGTTTCCGATGCACATCAGGAGGCATTCTGTGATCTGTGGACCTTCCAAGTGTTGATGAAACACAGAAATTGCATCGGGATTGATACAACAGTCACCGTGCGCACTTTCCTCCATGGGAGTAATGTCTCAAACAGTCTACGCTTTGATCGTTCCCTGGATGAGCAGTAGTAGTTTCCGTTGCACATCTTGAGTCATTCTGTAATCTGTGGACGTTCAAAGTGTTGATGAAACACAGAAATTGCATCGGGATTGAATACAACAGTCACCATGCGCATTTTCCTCCATGGGAGTTATGTCTCAAACAGTCTACGATTTGATCGTTCCCTGGAAGACCAGTAGTAGTTTATGATGCACATCTCGAGAGATTCAGTAATCTGTAAACTATCAGAGTGTTGTTCAAACACAGATATTGCATCGGGATTGAATACAACGGTCAAAATGCGCACTTTCCTAAATGGGAGTAATGTCTCAAAGTGTCTACGATTTGATCGTTCCCTGGAAGACCAGTAGTAGTTTCCGATGCACATCTGGAGGCATTCTGTGATCTGTGGACCTTCCAAGTGTTGGTGAAACACAGAAATTGCATCGGGATTCATACAACAGTCACCATGCGCACTTTCCTCCATGGGAGTAATGTCTCAAACAGTCAACGCTTTAATCGTTCCCTGGAAGACCAGTAGTAGCTTCCGATGCACATCTCTAGATATTCTGTAATCTGTGGACTATCAGTGTTGATGAAACACAGAAATGGCATAGGGGATTGAATACAGCAGTCACCATGCGCACTTTCCTCCATGGGAGTAATGAGGCAAACAGTCTACGCTTTCATCGTTCCCTGGAAGACCAGTAGTAGTATCCGTTGCACATCTGGAGGCATTCTGTAATCTGTGGACGTTCAAAGTGTTGATGAAACACAGAAATTGCATCGGGAATCAATACAACAGTCACCATGCGCACTTTCCTCCATGGGAGTAATGTCTCAAACAGTCTACCCTTTGACCGTTCCCTGGAAGACCAATAGTAGTTTCCGTAGCACATCTGGAGGCATTCTGTAATCTGTGGACTATCAGAGTGTTGATGAAACACAGAAATTTCATCGGGATTGAATACAACAGTCACCGTGCACATGTTCCTCCATGGGAGAAATGTCTCAAACAGTCTACGTTTTGATCGTTCCCTGAAAGACCAGTTGTAGTTTCCGATGCACATCTGGAGGCATTCTGTAATATGTGGAACGTCAGAGTGTTGATGAAACACAGAGATTGCATCGGGATTGAATACGACAGTCACCTTGCGCACTTTCCTTTATGGGCGTAATGTCTCAAACAGTTTACGCTTTGATCGTTCCCTAGAAGACCAGTAGCAGTTTCCAACGCACATCTGGTGTCATTCTGTAATGTGTGGATTATCAGAGTGTTGATGAAACACAGAAATTGTATCGGGATTGAATACGACAGTCACCTTGCGCACTTTCCTCCATGGGAGTAATGTCTCAAACAGTCTACGCTTTGATCGTTTCCTGGAAGACCGAAAGTAGTTTCCGATGCACATTTGGAGGCATTCTGTAATCTGTGGACCTTCAGAGTGTTGATGAAACACAGAAATTGCATTGGGATTGATACAACAGTCACCATGCGCACTTTCCTCCAAGGGAGTACTGTCTCTAACAATCTACGCTTTGATCGTTCCCTGGAAGACCAGTAGTAGCTTCCGATGCACATCTGGAAACATTCTGTAATCTGTGGACAAGCAGAGTGTTGGTGAAACACAGAAATTGCTTCGGGATTGAATACAACAGTCACCATGCACACTTTCCTCCATGGGAGTAATGTCTCAAACAGTCTATGCTTTGATCGGTCCTTGGAAGACCATTAGTAGTTTCCAATGCACATCTGGCGGCTTTCTGTAATCTGTGGACTGTCAGAGTGTTGTTGAAACACAGAAATTGCATCGGGATTGAATACAACAATCACCATGCGCACTTTCCTATATGGGAGTAATGTCTCAAACAGTCTACGTTTTGATCGTTTCCTGGAAGACCAGTAGTAGTTTCCGATGCACATCTGGAGGCATTCTGTGATCTGTGGACCTACCAAGTGTTGATGAAACACAGAAATTGCATTGGGATTGATACAACAGTCACCATGCGCACTTTCCTCCATGGGAGAAATGTCTCAAACAGTCTACGATTTGATCGTTCCCTGAAAGACCAGTTGTAGTTTCCGATGCACATCTGGAGGCATTCTGTAATCTGTGGACCTTCAGAGGGTTGATGAAACACAGAAATTGCATCGAGATTGAATGCAACAGTCACCATGCGCACTTTCCTCCATGGAGTAATGTCTCAAACAGTCTACGATTTGATCGTTCCCTGAAAGACCAGTTGTAGTTTCCGATGCACATCTGGAGGCATTCTGTAATCTGTGGACCTTCCGAGTGTTGATGAAACACAGAAATTGCATCGAGATTGAATGCAACAGTCACCATGCGCACATACCTCCATGGGAGTAATGTCTCAAACAGTCTACGATTTGATCGTTTCCTGGAAGACCAGTAGTAGTTTCCGATGCACATCCGGTGGCATTCTGTAATCTGTGGACTATCAGAGTGTTGGTGAAACAACGAAATTGAATCGGGATTGATACAACAGTCACCATGCGCACTTTCCTCCATGGGACTAATGTCTCAAACAGTCTACGCTTTGATCGTTCCCTGGAAGACCAGTAGTAGTTTCCAATGCACATCTGGAGGCATTCTATAATCTGTGGAATATCAGAGTGTTGATGAAACACAGAGATTGCATCGGGATTGAATACGACAGTCACCTTGCGCACTTTCCTTTATGGGCGTAATGTCTCAAACAGTTTACGCTTTGATCGTTCCCTAGAAGACCAGTAGCAGTTTCCAACGCACATCTGGTGTCATTCTGTAATGTGTGGATTATCAGAGTGTTGATGAAACACAGAAATTGTATCGGGATTGAATACGACAGTCACCTTGCGCACTTTCCTCCATAGGAGTAATGTCTCAAACAGTCTACGCTTTGATCGTTTCCTGGAAGACCGAAAGTAGTTTCCGATGCACATTTGGAGGCATTCTGTAATCTGTGGACCTTCAGAGTGTTGATGAAACACAGAAATTGCATCGGGATTGATACAACAGTCACCATGCGAACTTTCCTCCAAGGGAGTACTGTCTCTAACAATCTACGCTTTGATCGTTCCCTGGAAGACCAGTAGTAGCTTCCGATGCACATCTGGAAACATTCTGTAATCTGTGGACAAGCAGAGTGTTGGTGAAACACAGAAATTGCTTCGGGATTGAATACAACAGTCACCATGCACACTTTCCTCCATGGGAGTAATGTCTCAAACAGTCTATGCTTTGATCGGTCCTTGGAAGACCATTAGTAGTTTCCAATGCACATCTGGCGGCTTTCTGTAATCTGTGGACTGTCAGAGTGTTGTTGAAACACAGAAATTGCATCGGGATTGAATACAACAATCACCATGCGCACTTTCCTATATGGGAGTAATGTCTCAAACAGTCTACGTTTTGATCGTTTCCTGGAAGACCAGTAGTAGTTTCCGATGCACATCTGGAGGCATTCTGTGATCTGTGGACCTACCAAGTGTTGATGAAACACAGAAATTGCATTGGGATTGATACAACAGTCACCATGCGCACTTTCCTCCATGGGAGAAATGTCTCAAACAGTCTACGATTTGATCGTTCCCTGAAAGACCAGTTGTAGTTTCCGATGCACATCTGGAGGCATTCTGTAATCTGTGGACCTTCAGAGTGTTGATGAAACACAGAAATTGCATCGAGATTGAATGCAACAGTCACCATGCGCACTTTCCTCCATGGAGTAATGTCTCAAACAGTCTACACTTTCATCGTTCCCTGGAAGACCAGTAGTAGTTTCCGTTGCACATCTGGAGGCATTCTGTAATCTGTGGACGTTCAAAGTGTTGATGAAACACAGAAATTGCATCGCGATTGAATACAACAGTCACCATGCGCCCTTTCCTCCATGGGAGTAATGTCTCAAACAGTCAACGCTTTGATCGTTCTCTGGAAGACCAGTAGTAGCTTCCGATGCACATCTGGAGGCATTCTGTAATTTGTGGACTATCGAGTGTTCTTGAAACACAGAAATTGCATTGGGATTGATACAACAGTCACCATGCGCACTTTCCTCCATGGGAGTAATGTCTCAAACAGTCTACGATTTGATCGTTTCCTGGAAGACCAGTAGTAGTTTCCGATGCACATCCGGTGGCATTCTGTAATCTGTGGACTATCAGAGTGTTGGTGAAACAACGAAATTGAATCGGGATTGAATACAACAGTCACCATTCGCACTTTCCTCCATGGGAGTAATGTCTCAAAAAGTCTACCCTTTGACCGTTCCCTGGAAGACCAATAGTAGTTTCCGTAGCACATCTGGAGGCATTCTGTAATCTGTGGACTATCAGAGTGTTGATGAAACACAGAAATTTCATCGGGATTGAATACAACAGTCACCGTGCACATGTTCCTCCATGGGAGAAATGTCTCAAACAGTCTACATTTTGATCTTTCCCTGAAAGACCAGTTGTAGTTTCCGATGCACATCTGGAGGCATTCTGTAATCTGTGGAACGTCAGAGTGTTGATGAAACACAGAAATTGCATCGGGATTGAACACAACAGTCACCATGCGCACTTTCCTCCATGGGAGTAATGTCTCAAACAGTCTACGATTTGATCGTTTCCTGGAAGACCAGTAGTAGTTTCCGATGCACATCCGGTGGCATTCTGTAATCTGTGGACTATCAGAGTGTTGGTGAAACAACGAAATTGAATCGGGATTGAATACAACACTCACCATGCGCACTTTCCTCCATGGGAGTAATGTCTCAAAAAGTCTACCCTTTGACCGTTCCCTGGAAGACCAATAGTAGTTTCCGTAGCACATCTGGAGGCATTCTGTAATCTGTGGACTATCAGAGTGTTGATGAAACACAGAAATTTCATCGGGATTGAATACAACAGTCACCGTCCACATGTTCCTCCATGGGAGAAATGTCTCAAACAGTCTACGCTTTGATCGTTCCCTGAAAGACCAGTTGTAGTTTCCGATGCACATCTGGAGGCATTCTGTAATCTGTGGAACGTCAGAGTGTTGATGAAACACAGAAATTGCATCGGGATTGAACACAACAGTCACCATGCGCACTTTCCTCCATGAGAGTAATGTCTCAAACAGTCTACGATTTCATCGTTTCCTGGAAGACCAGTAGTAGTTTCCGATGCACATCCGGTGGCATTCTGTAATCTGTGGACTATCAGAGTGTTGGTGAAACAACGAAATTGAATCGGGATTGATACAACAGTCACCATGCGCACTTTCCTCCGCGGGACTAATGTCTCAAACAGTCTACGCTTTGATCGTTCCCTGGAAGACCAGTAGTAGTTTCCAATGCACATCTGGAGGCATTCTATAATCTGTGGAACATCAGAGTGTTGATGAAACACAGAAATTGCATCGGGATTGAACACAACAGTCACCATGCGCACTTTCCTCCATGGGAGTAATGTCTCAAACAGTCTACGATTTGATCGTTTCCTAGAAGACCAGTAGTAGTTTCCGATGCAAATCCGGTGGCATTCTGTAATCTGTGGACTATCAGAGTGTTGGTGAAACAACGAAATTGAATCGGGATTGAATACAACAGTCACCATGCGCACTTTCCTCCATGGGAGTAATGTCTCAAACAGTCTACGCTTTGATCGTTCCCTGGATGAGCAGTAGTAGTTTCCGTTGCACATCTTGAGTCATTCTGTAATCTGTGGACGTTCAAAGTGTTGATGAAACACAGAAATTGCATCGGGATTGAATACAACAGTCACCATGCGCATTTTCCTCCATGGGAGTTATGTCTCAAACAGTCTACGATTTGATCGTTCCCTGGAAGACCAGTAGTAGTTTATGATGCACATCTCGAGAGATTCAGTAATCTGTAAACTATCAGAGTGTTGTTCAAACACAGATATTGCATCGGGATTGAATACAACGGTCAAAATGCGCACTTTCCTAAATGGCAGTAATGTCTCAAAGTGTCTACGATTTGATCGTTCCCTGGAAGACCAGTAGTAGTTTCCGATGCACATCTGGAGGCATTCTGTGATCTGTGGACCTTCCAAGTGTTGGTGAAACACAGAAATTGCATCGGGATTCATAGAACAGTCACCATGCGCACTTTCCTCCATGGGAGTAATGTCTCAAACAGTCAACGCTTTAATCGTTCCCTGGAAGACCAGTAGTAGCTTCCGATGCACATCTCTAGATATTCTGTAATCTGTGGACTATCAGTGTTGATGAAACACAGAAATGGCATAGGGGATTGAATACAGCAGTCACCATGCGCACTTTCCTCCATGGGAGTAATGTCGCAAACAGTCTACGCTTTCATCGTTCCCTGGAAGACCAGTAGTAGTATCCGTTGCACATTTGGAGGCATTCTGTAATCTGTGGACGTTCAAAGTGTTGATGAAACACAGAAATTGCATCGGGATTCAATACAACAGTCACCATGCGCACTTTCCTCCATGGGAGTAATGTCTCAAACAGTCTACCCTTTGACCGTTCCCTGGAAGACCAATAGTAGTTTCCGTAGCACATCTGGAGGCTTTTTCTAATCTGTGGACTATCAGAGTGTTGATGAAACACAGAAATTTCATCGGGATTGAATACAACAGTCACCGTGCACATGTTCCTCCATGGGAGAAATGTCTCAAACAGTCTACGTTTTGATCGTTCCCTGAAAGACCAGTTGTAGTTTCCGATGCACATCTGGAGGCATTCTGTAATATGTGGAACGTCAGAGTGTTGATGAAACACAGAAATTGCATCGGGATTGAACACAACAGTCACCATGCGCACATACCTCCATGGGAGTAATGTCTCAAACAGTCTACGATTTGATCGTTTCCTGGAAGACCAGTAGTAGTTTCCGATGCACATCCGGTGGCATTCTGTAATCTGTGGACTATCAGAGTGTTGGTGAAACAACGAAATTGAATCGGGATTGATACAACAGTCACCATGCGCACTTTCCTCCATGGGACTAACGTCTCAAACAGTCTACGCTTTGATCGTTCCCTGGAAGACCAGTAGTAGTTTCCAATGCACATCTGGAGGCATTCTATAATCTGTGGAACATCAGAGTGTTGATGAAACACAGAAATTGCATCGGGATTGAACACAACAGTCACCATGCGCACTTTCCTCCATGGGAGTAATGTCTCAAACAGTCTACGATTTGATCGTTTCCTGGAAGACCAGTAGTAGTTTCCGATGCACATCCGGTGGCATTCTGTAATCTGTGGACTATCAGAGTGTTGGTGAAACAACGAAATTGAATCGGGATTGAATACAACAGTCACCATCCGCACTTTCCTCCATGGGAGTAATGTCTCAAAAAGTCTACCCTTTGACCGTTCCCTGGAAGACCAGTAGTAGTTTCCGTAGCACATCTGGAGGCATTCTGTAATCTGTGGACTATCAGAGTGTTGATGAAACACAGAAATTTCATCGGGATTGAATACAACAGTCACCGTGCACATGTTCCTCCATGGGAGAAATGTCTCAAACAGTCTACGTTTTGATCGTTCCCTGAAAGACCAGTTGTAGTTTCCGATGCACATCTGGAGGCATTCTGTAATCTGTGGACCTTCAGAGTGTTGATGAAACACAGAAATTGCATCGGGATTGATACAACAGTCACCATGCGCACTTTCCTCCATGGGAGTAATGTCTCAAACAGTCTACGCTTTGATCGTTCCCTGGATGACCAGTAGTAGTTTATGATGCACATCTAGAGAGATTCGGTAAACTGTAAACTATTAGAGTGTTGTTCAAACACAGATATTGCATCGGGATTTATACAACGGTCAAAATGCGCACTTTCCTAAATAGGAGTAATGTCTCAAAGAGTCTACGCTTTGATCGTTCCCTGGAAGACCAGTAGTAGTTTCCGTTGCACATCTTGAGTCTTTCTGTAATCTGTGGACGTTCAAAGTGTTGATGAAACACAGAAATTGCATCGGGATTGAATACAACAGTCACCATGCGCGTTTTCCTCCATGGGAGTAATGTCTCAAACAGTCTACGCTTTGATCGTTCCCTGGGAGACCAGTAGTAGTTGCCGTTGCACATCTGGGGGCATTCTGTAATCTGTGGAATATCAGAGAGTTGATGAAACACAGAAATTGCATCGGGATTGAATACAACAGTCACCATGCGCACTTTCCTCCATGGGAGTAATGTCTCAAACAGTCTACGCTTTGATCGTTTCCTGGAAGCCCGAAAGTAGTTTCCGATGCACATTTAAAGGCATTCTGTAATCTGTGGACCTTCAAAGTGTTGATGAAACACAGAAATTGCATCGGGATTCATACAACAGTCACCATGCGCACTTTCCTCCATGGGAGTAATATCACAAACAGTCTACGATTTGATCGTTCCCTGGATGAGCAGTAGTAGTTTCCGATGCACGTCTGGAGGCATTCTGTAATCTGTGGAGTATCAGAGTGTTGATGAAACACAGAAATTGCATCGGGATTGAATACAACAGTCACCATGCGCACTTTCCTCCATGGGAGTAATGTCTCAAACAGTCTACGCTTTGATCGTTTCCTGGACGACCGAATGTAGTTTCCGATGCACATTTAAAGGCATTCTGTAATCTGTGGACCTTCAAAGTGTTGATGAAACACAGAAATTGCATCGGGATTGATACAACAGTCACCATGCGCACTTTCCTCCATGGGAGTAATATCTCAAACAGTCTACGCTTTGATCGTCACTGGATGAGCAGTAGTAGTTTCCGATGCACGTCTGGAGGCATTCTGTAATCTGTGGAGTATCAGAGTGTTGATGAAACAAAGAAATTGCATCGGGATTGAATACAACAGTCACCATGCGCACTTTCCTCCATGGGAGTAATGTCTCAAACAGTCTACGCTTTGATCGTTTCCTGGACGACCGAATGTAGTTTCCGATGCACATTTAAAGGCATTCTGTAATCTGTGGACCTTCAAAGTGTTGATGAAACACAGAAATTGCATCGGGATTGATACAACAGTCACCATGCGCACTTTCCTCCATGGGAGTAATATCTCAAACAGTCTACGCTTTGATCGTCACTGGATGAGCAGTAGTAGTTTCCGATGCACGTCTGGAGGCATTCTGTAATCTGTGGAGTATCAGAGTGTTGATGAAACACAGAAATTGCATCGGGATTGAATACAACAGTCACCATGCGCACTTTCCTCCATAGGAGTAATGTCTCAAACAGTCTACGCTTTGATCGTTTCCTGGACGACCGAATGTAGTTTCCGATGCACATTTAAAGGCATTCTGTAATCTGTGGACCTTCAAAGTGTTGATGAAACACAGAAATTGCATCGGGATTGATACAACAGTCACCATGCGCACTTTCCTCCATGGGAGTAATATCTCAAACAGTCTACGCTTTGATCGTCACTGGATGAGCAGTAGTAGTTTCCGATGCACGTCTGGAGGCATTCTGTAATCTGTGGAGTATCAGAGTGTTGATGAAACACAGAAATTTCATCGGGATTGAATACAACAGTCACCATGCGCACTTTCCTCCATGGGAGTAATGTCTCAAACAGTCTACGCTTTGATCATTTCCTGGAAGACCGAAAGTAGTTTCCGATGCACATTTAAAGGCATTCTGTAATCTGTGGACTATCAGAGTGTTGATGAAACACAGAAATTGCATCGGGACTGAATACAACAGTCACCGTGCGCATGTTCCTCCATGGGAGAAATGTCTCAAACAGTCTATGTTTTCGTTCCCTGAAAGACCAGTTGTAGTTTCCGATGCACATCTGGAGGCATTCTGTAATCTGTGGACCTTCAAAGTGTTGATGAAACACAGAAATTGCATCGGGATGGAATACAACAGTCACCATGCGCACTTTCCTAAATGGAGTAATGTCTCAAACAGTCTACACTTTGATCGTTCCCTGGAAGACCAGTAGTAGTTTCCGTTGCACATCTGGAGGCATTCTGTAATCTGTGGACGTTCAAAGTGTTGATGAAACACAGAAATTGCATCGGGATTGAATACAACAGTCACCATGCGCGTTTTC
This sequence comes from Schistocerca gregaria, assembly GCF_023897955.1. Lineage (NCBI taxonomy): Eukaryota > Metazoa > Arthropoda > Insecta > Orthoptera > Acrididae > Schistocerca > Schistocerca gregaria. Next base: position 4,394,395 of record NW_026061720.1, on the reverse strand, counting down.
CTCCATGGGAGTAATGTCTCAAACAGTCTACGCTTTGATCGTTCCCTGGGAGACCAGTAGTAGTTGCCGTTGCACATCTGGGGGCATTCTGTAATCTGTGGAATATCAGAGAGTTGATGAAACACAGAAATTGCATCGGGATTGAATACAACAGTCACCATGCGCACTTTCCTCCATGGGAGTAATGTCTCAAACAGTCTACGCTTTCATCGTTTCCTGGAAGCCCGAAAGTAGTTTCTGATGCACATTTAAAGGCATTCTGTAATCTGTGGACCTTCAAAGTGTTGATGAAACACAGAAATTGCATCGGGATTCATACAACAGTCACCATGCGCACTTTCCTCCATGGGAGTAATATCACAAACAGTCTACGCTTTTATCGTTCCCTGGATGAGCAGTAGTAGTTTCCGATGCACGTCTGGAGGCATTCTGTAATCTGTGGAGTATCAGAGTGTTGATGAAACACAGAAATTGCATCGGGATTGAATACAACAGTCACCATGCGCACTTTCCTCCATGGGAGTAATGTCTCAAACAGTCTACGCTTTGATCGTTTCCTGGACGACCGAATGTAGTTTCCGATGCACATTTAAAGGCATTCTGTAATCTGTGGACCTTCAAAGTGTTGATGAAACACAGAAATTGCATCGGGATTGATACAACAGTCACCATGCGCACTTTCCTCCATGGGAGTAATATCTCAAACAGTCTACGCTTTGATCGTCACTGGATGAGCAGTAGTAGTTTCCGATGCACGTCTGGAGGCATTCTGTAATCTGTGGAGTATCAGAGTGTTGATGAAACACAGAAATTTCATCGGGATTGAATACAACAGTCACCATGCGCACTTTCCTCCATGGGAGTAATGTCTCAAACAGTCTACGCTTTGATCATTTCCTGGAAGACCGAAAGTAGTTTCCGATGCACATTTAAAGGCATTCTGTAATCTGTGGACTATCAGAGTGTTGATGAAACACAGAAATTGCATCGGGACTGAATACAACAGTCACCGTGCGCATGTTCCTCCATGGGAGAAATGTCTCAAACAGTCTATGTTTTCGTTCCCTGAAAGACCAGTTGTAGTTTCCGATGCACATCTGGAGGCATTCTGTAATCTGTGGACCTTCAAAGTGTTGATGAAACACAGAAATTGCATCGGGATGGAATACAACAGTCACCATGCGCACTTTCCTAAATGGAGTAATGTCTCAAACAGTCTACACTTTGATCGTTCCCTGGAAGACCAGTAGTAGTTTCCGTTGCACATCTGGAGGCATTCTGTAATCTGTGGACGTTCAAAGTGTTGATGAAACACAGAAATTGCATCGGGATTGAATACAACAGTCACCATGCGCGTTTTCCTCCATGGGAGTAATGTCTTAAACAGTCTACGCTTTGATCGTTCCCTGGGAGACCAGTAGTAGTTGCCGTTGCACATCTGGGGGCATTCTGTAATCTGTGGAATATCAGAGAGTTGATGAAACACAGAAATTGCATCGGGATTGAATACAACAGTCACCATGCGCACTTTCCTCCATGGGAGTAATGTCTCAAACAGTCTACGCTTTGATCGTTTCCTGGACGACCGAATGTAGTTTCCGATGCACATTTAAAGGCATTCTGTAATCTGTGGACGTTCAAAGTGTTGATGAAACACTGAAATTGCATCGCGATTGGATACAACAGTCACCATGCGCCCTTTCCTCCATGGGAGTAATGTCTCAAACAGTCAACGTTTTGATCGTTCCCTGGAAGACCAGTAGTAGCTTCCGATGCACATCTCTAGAAATTCTGTAATCTGTGGACTATCAGTGTTGATGAAACACAGAAATGGCATAGGGGATTGAATACAACAGTCACCATGCGCACTTTCCTCCATGGGAGTAATGTCGCAAACAGTCTACGCTTTCATCGTTCCCTGGAAGACCAGTACTAGTTTCCGATGCACATCCGGTGGCATTCTAGAATCTGTGGACTATCAGAGTGTTGGTGAAACAACGAAATTGAATCGGGATTGAATACAACACTCACCATGCGCACTTTCCTCCATGGGAGTAATGTCTCAAAAAGTCTACCCTTTGACCGTTCCCTGGAAGACCAATAGTAGTTTCCGTAGCACATCTGGAGGCATTCTGTAATCTGTGGACTATCAGAGTGTTGATGAAACACAGAAATTTCATCGGGATTGAATACAACAGTCACCGTCCACATGTTCCTCCATTGGTGAAATGTCTCAAACAGTCTACGCTTTGATCGTTCCCTGAAAGACCAGTTGTAGTTTCCGATGCACATCTGGAGGCATTCTGTAATCTGTGGAACGTCAGAGTGTTGATGAAACACAGAAATTGCATCGGGATTGAACACAACAGTCACCATGCGCACTTTCCTCCATGGGAGTAATGTCTCAAACAGTCTACGATTTGATCGTTTCCTGGAAGACCAGTAGTAGTTTCCGATGCACATCCGGTGGCATTCTGTAATCTGTGGACTATCAGAGTGTTGGTGAAACAACGAAATTGAATCGGGATTGATACAACAGTCACCATGCGCACTTTCCTCCGCGGGACTAATGTCTCAAACAGTCTACGCTTTGATCGTTCCCTGGAAGACCTGTAGTAGTTTCCAATGCACATCTGGAGGCATTCTATAATCTGTGGAACATCAGAGTGTTGATGAAACACAGAAATTGCATCGGGATTGAACACAACAGTCACCATGCGCACTTTCCTCCATGGGAGTAATGTCTCAAACAGTCTACGATTTGATCGTTTCCTAGAAGACCAGTAGTAGTTTCCGATGCACATCCGGTGGCATTCTGTAATCTGTGGACTATCAGAGTGTTGGTGAAACAACGAAATTGAATCGGGATTGAATACAACAGTCACCATGCGCACTTTCCTCCATGGGAGTAATGTCTCAAAAAGTCTACCCTTTGACCGTTCCCTGGAAGACCAATAGTAGTTTCCGTAGCACATCTGGAGGCATTCTGTAATCTGTGGACTATCAGAGTGTTGATGAAACACAGAAATTTCATCGGGATTGAATACAACAGTCACCGTGCACATGTTCCTCCATGGGAGAAATGTCTCAAACAGTCTACGTTTTGATCGTTCCCTGAAAGACCACTTGTAGTTTCCGATGCACATCTGGAAGCATTCTGTAATCTGTGGACCTTCAGAGTGTTGATGAAACACAGAAATTGCATCGGGATTGATACAACAGTCACCATGCGCACTTTCCTCCATGGGAGTAATGTCTCAAACAGTCTACGCTTTGATCGTTCACTGGAAGACCTGTAGTAGTTTCCGATGCACATCTGGAGAATTTCTGTAATCTGTGGACTATCAGTGTTGATGAAACACAGAAATGGCATAGGGGATTGAAAAAACAGTCAGCATGCGCACTTTCCTCCATGGGAGTAATATCGCAAACAGTCTACGCTTTCATCGTTCTTTGGGAGAACCGTAGTAGTTTCTGTTGCACATCTGGAGGCATTCTGTAATCTGTGGACCATCAGACTTTTGTTGAAACACGGAAATTGCATCGGGATTGAATACAACAGTCACCATGCGCATTTTCCTCCATGGGAGTTATGTCTCAAACAGTCTACGCTTTGATCGTTCCCTGGATGACCAGTAGTAGTTTATGATGCACATCACGAGAGATTCGGTAAACTGTAAACTATCAGAGTGTTGTTCAAACACAGATATTGCATCGGGATTGAATACAACGGTCAAAATGCGCACTTTCCTAAATGGGAGTAATGTCTCAAAGAGTCTACGCTTTGATCGTTCCCTGGAAGAACAGTAGTAGTTTCCGATGCACATCAGGAGGCATTTTGTGATCTGTGGACCATCCAAGTGTTGATGAAACACAGAAATTGCATCGGGATTGATACAACAGTCACCATGCGCACTTTCCTCCATGGGAGTAATGTCTCAAACAGTCTACGCTTTGTTCGTTCCCTGGATGAGCAGTAGTAGTTTCCGTTGCACATCTTGAGTCATTCTGTAATCTGTGGACGTTCAAAGTGTTGATGAAACACAGAAATTGCATCGGGATTGAATACAACAGTCACCATGCGCATTTTCCTCCATGGGAGTTATGTCTCAAACAGTCTACGATTTGATCGTTCCCTGGAAGACCAGTAGTAGTTTATGATGGACATCTCGAGAGATTCAGTAATCTGTAAACTATCAGAGTGTTGTTCAAACACAGATATTGCATCGGGATTGAATACAACGGTCAAAATGCGCACTTTCCTATATGGGAGTAATGTCTCAAAGTGTCTACGATTTGATCGTTCCCTGGAAGACCAGTAGTAGTTTCCGATGCACATCTGGAGGCATTCTGTGATCTTTGGACCTTCCAAGTGTTGGTGAAACACAGAAATTGCATCGGGATTCATACAACAGTCACCATGCGCACTTTCCTCAATGGGAGTAATGTCTCAAACAGTCAACGCTTTAATCGTTCCCTGGAAGACCAGTAGTAGCTTCCGATGCACATCTCTAGATATTCTGTAATCTGTGGACTATCAGTGTTGATGAAACACAGAAATGGCATAGGGGATTGAATACAGCAGTCACCATGGGCATTTTCCTCCATGGGAGTAATGTCGCAAACAGTCTACGCTTTCATCGTTCCCTGGAAGACCAGTAGTAGTATCCGTTGCACATCTGGAGGCATTCTGTAATCTGTGGACGTTCAAAGTGTTGATGAAACACAGAAATTGCATCGGGATTCAATACAACAGTCACCATGCGCACTTTCCTCCATGGGAGTAATGTCTCAAACAGTCTACCCTTTGACCGTTCCCTGGAAGACCAATAGTAGTTTCCGTAGCACATCTGGAGGCATTCTGTAATCTGTGGACTATCAGAGTGTTGATGAAACACAGAAATTTCATCGGGATTGAATACAACAGTCACCGTGCACATGTTCCTCCATGGGAGAAATGTCTCAAAAAGTCTACGTTTTGATCGTTCCCTGAAAGACCAGTTGTAGTTTCCGATGCACATCTGGAGGCATTCTGTAATATGTGGAACGTCAGAGTGTTGATGAAACACAGAAATTGCATCGGGATTGAACACAACAGTCACCATGCGCACATACCTCCATGGGAGTAATGTCTCAAACAGTCTACGATTTGATCGTTTCCTGGAAGACAAGTAGTAGTTTCCGATGCACATCCGGTGGCATTCTGTAATCTGTGGACTATCAGAGTGTTGGTGAAACAACGAAATTGAATCGGGATTGATACAACAGTCACCATGCGCACTTTCCTCCATGGGACTAATGTCTCAAACAGTCTACGCTTTGATCGTTCCCTGGAAGACCAGTAGTAGTTTCCAATGCACATCTGGAGGCATTCTATAATCTGTGGAACATCAGAGTGTTGATGAAACACAGAAATTGCATCGGGATTGAACACAACAGTCACCATGCGCACTTTCCTCCATGGGAGTAATGTCTCAAACAGTCTACGACTTGATCGTTTCCTGGAAGACCAGTAGTAGTTTCCGATGCACATCCGGTGGCATTCTGTAATCTGTGGACTATCAGAGTGTTGGTGAAACAACGAAATTGAATCGGGATTGAATACAACAGTCACCATCCGCACTTTCCTCCATGGGAGAAATGTCTCAAAAAGTCTACCCTTTGACCGTTCCCTGGAAGACCAATAGTAGTTTCCGTAGCACATCTGGAGGCATTCTGTAATCTGTGGACTATCAGAGTGTTGATGAAACACAGAAATTTCATCGGGATTGAATACAACAGTCACCGTGCACATGTTCCTCCATGGGAGAAATGTCTCAAACAGTCTACGTTTTGATCGTTCCCTGAAAGACCAGTTGTAGTTTCCGATGCACATCTGGAGGCATTCTGTAATCTGTGGACCTTCAGAGTGTTGATGAAACACAGAAATTGCATCGGGATTGATACAACACTCACCATGCGCACTTTCCTCCATGGGAGTAATGTCTCAAACAGTCTACGCTTTGATCGTTCACTGGAAGACCTGTAGTAGTTTCCGATGCACATCTGGAGAATTTCTGTAATCTGTGGACTATCAGTGTTGATGAAACACAGAAATGGCATAGGGGATTGAAAAAACAGTCAGCATGCGCACTTTCCTCCATGGGAGTAATATCGCACACAGTCTACGCTTTCATCGTTCTTTGGGAGAACAGTAGTAGTTTCTGTTGCACATCTGGAGGCATTCTGTAATCTGTGGACCATCAGACTTTTGTTGAAACACAGAAATTGCATCGGGATTGAATACAACAGTCACCATGCGCATTTTCCTCCATGGGAGTTATGTCTCAAACAGTCTACGCTTTGATCGTTCCCTGGATGAGCAGTAGTAGTTTATGATGCACATCTCGAGAGATTCGGTAATCTGTAAACTATCAGAGTGTTGTTCAAACACAGATATTGCATCGGGATTGAATACAACGGTCTAAATGCGCACTTTCCTAAATGGGAGTAATGTCTCAAAGAGTCTACGCTTTGATCGTTCCCTGGAAGACCAGCAGTAGTTTCCGATGCACATCAGGAGGCATTCTGTGATCTGTGGACCTTCCAAGTGTTGGTGAAACACAGAAATTGCATCGGGATTGATACAACAGTCACCATGCGCACTTTCCTCCATGGGAGTAATGTCTCAAACAGTCAACGCTTTAATCGTTCCCTGGAAGACCAGTAATAGCTTCCGATGCACATCTCTAGATATTCTGTAATCTGTGGACTATCAGTGTTGATGAAACACAGAAATGGCATAGGGGATTGAATACAGCAGTCACCATGCGCACTTTCCTCCATGGGAGTAATGTCGCATACAGTCTACGCTTTCATCGTTCCCTGGAAGACCAGTAGTAGTATCCGTTGCACATCTGGAGGCATTCTGTAATCTGTGGACGTTCAAAGTGTTGATGAAACACAGAAATTGCATCGGGATTCAATACAACAGTCACCATGCGCACTTTCCTCCATGGGAGTAATGTCTCAAACAGTCTACCCTTTGACCGTTCCCCGGAAGACCAGTAGTAGTTTCCGTAGCACATCTGGAGGCATTCTGTAATCTGTGGACTATCAGAGTGTTGATGAAACACAGAAATTGCATCGGGATTGAATACAACAGTCACCGTGCGCACGTTCCTCCATGGGAGTAATGTCACAAACAGTCTACGTTTTGGTCGTTCCCTGAAAGACCAGTTGTAGTTTCCGATGCACATCTGGAGGCATTCTGTAATCTGTGGACGTTCAAAGTGTTGATGAAACACAGAAATTGCATCGGGATTCAATACAACAGTCACCATGCGCACTTTCCTCCATGGGAGTAATGTCTCAAACAGTCTACGCTTTGATCGTTCCCTGGGAGAACAGTAGTAGTTGCCGTTGCACATCTGGGGGCATTCTGTAATCTGTGGAATATCAGAGAGTTGATGAAACACAGAAATTGCATCGGGATTGAATACAACAGTCACCATGCGCACTTTCCTCCATGGGAGTAATGTCTCAAACAGTCTACGCTTTGATCGTTTCCTGGAAGCCCGAAAGTAGTTTCCGATGCACATTTAAAGGCATTCTGTAATCTGTGGACCTTCAAAGTGTTGATGAAACACAGAAATTGCATCGGGATTGATACAACAGTCACCATGCGCACTTTCCTCCATGGGAGTAATATCACAAACAGTCTACGCTTTGATCGTTCCCTGGATGAGCAGTAGTAGTTTCCGATGCACGTCTGGAGGCATTCTGTAATCTGTGGAGTATCAGAGTGTTGATGAAACACAGAAATTGCATCGGGATTGAATACAACAGTCACCATGCGCACTTTCCTCCATGGGAGTAATGTCTCAAACAGTCTACGCTTTGATCGTTTCCTGGACGACCGAAAGTAGTTTCCGATGCACATTTAAAGGCATTCTGTAATCTGTGGACCTTCAAAGTGTTGATGAAACACAGAAATTGCATCGGGATTGATACAACAGTCACCATGCGCACTTTCCTCCATGGGAGTAATATCTCAAACAGTCTACGCTTTGATCGTCACTGGATGAGCAGTAGTAGTTTCCGATGCACGTCTGGAGGCATTCTGTAATCTGTGGAGTATCAGAGTGTTGATGAAACACAGAAATTTCATCGGGATTGAATACAACAGTCACCATGCGCCCTTTCCTCCATGGGAGTAATGTCTCAAACAGTCAACGCTTTGATCGTTCCCTGGAAGACCAGTAGTAGCTTCCGATGCACATCTCTAGAAATTCTGTAATCTGTGGACTATCAGTGTTGATGAAACACAGAAATGGCATAGGGGATTGAATACAACAGTCACCATGCGCACTTTCCTCCATGGGAGTAATGTCGCAAACAGTCTACGCTTTCATCGTTCCCTGGAAGACCAGTAGTAGTTTCCGTTGCACATCTGGAGGCATTCTGTAATCTGTGGACGTTCAAAGTGTTGATGAAACACAGAAATTGCATCGGGATTCAATACAACAGTCACCATGCGCACTTTCCTCCATGGGAGTAATGTCTCAAACAGTCTACGCTTTGATCGTTCCCTGGGAGACCAGTAGTAGTTGCCGTTGCACATCTGGGGGCATTCTGTAATCTGTGGAATATCAGAGAGTTGATGAAACACAGAAATTGCATCGGGATTGAATACAACAGTCACCATGCGCACTTTCCTCCATGGGAGTAATGTAACAAACAGTCTACGCTTTGATCGTTTCCTGGAAGCCCGAAAGTAGTTTCCGATGCACATTTAAAGGCATTCTGTAATCTGTGGACCTTCAAAGTGTTGATGAAACACAGAAATTGCATCGGGATTGATACAACAGTCACCATGCGCACTTTCCTCCATGGGAGTAATATCTCAAACAGTCTACGCTTTGATCGTTCCCTGGATGAGCAGTAGTAGTTTCCGATGCACGTCAGGAGGCATTCTGTAATCTGTGGAGTATCAGAGTGTTGATGAAACACAGAAATTGCATCGGGATTGAATACAACAGTCATCATGCGCACTTTCCTCCATGGGAGTAATGTCTCAAACAGTCTACGCTTTGATCGTTTCCTGGAAGACCGAAAGTAGTTTCCGATGCACATTTAAAGGCATTCAGTAATCTGTGGACCTTCAAAGTGTTGATGAAACACAGAAATTGCATCGGGATTGATACAACAGTCACCATGCGCACTTTCCTCCGTGGGAGTAATGTCTCAAACAGTCTACGCTTTGATCGTTTCCTGGAAGACCGAAAGTAGTTTCCGATGCACATTTAAAGGCATTCTGTAATCTGTGGACTATCAGAGTGTTGATGAAACACAGAAATTGCGTCGGGACTGAATACAACAGTCACCATGCGCACTTTCCTCCATGGAGTAATGTCTCAAACAGTCTACACTTTGATAGTTCCCTGGAAGACCAGTAGTAGTTTCCGTTGCACATCTGGAGGCATTCTGTAATCTGTGGACGTTCAAAGTGTTGATGAAACACTGAAATTGCATCGCGATTGGATACAACAGACACCATGCGCCCTTTCCTCCATGGGAGTAATGTCTTAAACAGTCAACGCTTTGATCGTTCCCTGGAAGACCTGTAGTAGCTTCCGATGCACATCTCTAGAAATTCTGTAATCTGTGGACTATCAGTTTTGATGAAACACAGAAATGGCATATGGGATTGAATACAATAGTCACCATGTGCACTTTACTCCATGGGAGTAATGTCTCAAACATTTTACGCTTTGATCCTTCCCTGGAAGACCAGTAGTAGTTTCCGTTGCACATCTGGAGGCATTCTGTAATCTGTGGACGTTCAAAGTGTTGATGAAACACAGAAATTGCATCGGGATTGATACAACAGTCACCATGCGCACTTTCCTCCATGGGAGTAATATCGCAAACAGTCTACGCTTTGATCGTACCCTGGATGAGCAGTAGTAGTTTCCGATGCACGTCTGGAGGCATTCTGTAATCTGTGGAGTATCAGAGTGTTGATGAAACACAGAAATTGCATCGGGATTGAATACAACAGTCATCATGCGCACTTTCCTCCATGGGAGTAATGTCTCAAACAGTCTACGCTTTGATCGTTTATTGGAAGACCGAAAGTAGTTTCCGATGCCCATTTGAAGGCAATCTGTAATCTGTGGACCAGCAAAGTGTTGATGAAACACAGAAATTGCATCGGGATTGAATACAATAGTCACCATGTGCACTTTACTCCATGGGAGTAATGTCTCAAACATTTTACGCTTTGATCCTTAACTGGAAGACCAGTAGTAGTTTCCGTTGCACATCTGGAGGCATTCTGTAATCTGTGGACGTTCAAAGTGTTGATGAAACACAGAAATTGCATCGGGATTCGATACAACAGTCACCATGCGCACTTTCCTCCATGGGAGTAATGTCTCAAACAGTCTACGCTTTGATCGTTCCCTGGAAGACGTGTAGTAGTTGCCGTTGCACATCTGGGGTCATTCTGTAATCTGTGGACTATCAGAGTGTTGATGAAACACATTAATAGCATCGGGATTGAATACAACAGTCACCATGCGCACTTTCCTCCATGTGAGTAATGTCTCAAACAGTCTACGCTTTGATCGTTCCCTGGAAGACCAGTAGTAGTTTCCGATGCACGTCTGGAGGCATTCTGTAATCTGTGGAGTATCAGAGTGTTGATGAAACACAGAAATTTCATCGGGATTGAATATGACAGTCACCATGCGCACTTTCCTCCATGGGAGTATTGTCTCAAACAGTCTACGCTTTGATCGTTCCCTTAAAGACCAGTAGTAGTTTACAATGCACATCTGGAGGCATTCTGTAATCTGTGGACATTCAAAGTGTTGATGAACCACAGAAATTGCATCGGGATTCAATACAACAGTCACCATGCGCACTTTCCTCCATGGGAGTAATGTCTCAAACAGTCTACGCTTTGATCGTTTCCTGGAAGACCGAAAGCAGTTTCCGATGCACATTTAAAAGCATTCTGTAATCTGTGGACCTTCTAAGTGTTGATGAAACACAGAAATTGCATCGGGATTGATACAACAGTCACCATGCGCACTTTCCTCCATGGGAGTAATGTCTCAAACAGTCTACGCTTTGATCGTTCCCTTGAAGACCAGTAGTAGTTTCCGATGCACGTCTGGAGGCATTCTGTAATCTGTGGAGTATCAGAGTGTTGATGAAACACAGAAATTTCATCGGGATTGAATATGACAGTCACCATGCGCACTTTCCTCCATGGGAGTATTGTCTCAAACAGTCTACGCTTTGATCGTTCCCTTAAAGACCAGTAGTAGTTTACAATGCACATCTGGAGGCATTCTGTAATCTGTGGACATTCAAAGTGTTGATGAACCACAGAAATTGCATCGGGATTCAATACAACAGTCACCATGCGCACTTTCCTCCATGGGAGTAATGTCTCAAACAGTCTACGCTTTGATCGTTTCCTGGAAGACCGAAAGTAGTTTCCGATGCACATTTAAAGGCATTCTGTAATCTGTGGACCTTCGAAGTGTTGATGAAACACAGAAATTGCATCGGGATTGATACAACAGTCACCATGCGCACTTTCCTCCATGGGTTTAATGTCTCAAACAGTCTACGCTTTGATCGTTCCCTTGAAGACCAGTAGTAGTTTACAATGCACATCTGGAGGCATTCTGTAATCTGTGGACGTTCAAAGTGTTGATGAAACACAGAAATTTCATCGGGATTGAATACAACAGTCACCATACGCACTTTCCTCCATGGGAGTAATGTCTCAAACAGTCTACGCTTTGATCGTTCCCTTGAAGACCAGTAGTAGTTTACAATGCACATCTGGAGGCATTCTGTAATCTGTGGACGTTCAAAGTGTTGATGAAACACAGAAATTGCATCGGGATTCAATACAACAGTCACCATGCGCACTTTCCTCCATGGGAGTAATGTCTCAAACAGTCTACGCTTTGATCGTTCGCTTGAAGACCAGTAGTAGTTTTCGATGCACGTCTGGAGGCATTCTGTAATCTGTGGAGTATCAGAGTGTTGATGAAACACAGAAATTTCATCGGGATTGAATACAACAGTCACCATGCGCACTTTCCTCCATGGGAGTAATGTCTCAAACAGTCTACGCTTTGATCGTTTCCTGGAAGACCGAAAGTAGTTTCCTATGCACATTTAAAGGCATTCAGTAATCTGTGGACCTTCACAGTGTTGATGAAACACAGAAATTGCATCGTGATTGATACAACAATCACCATGCGACTTTCCTCCATGGGAGTAATGTCTCAAACAGTCTACGCTTTGATCGTTCCCTTGAAGACCAGTAGTAGTTTACAATGCACATCTGGAGGCATTCTGTAATCTGTGGACGTTCAAAGTGTTGATGAAACACAGAAATTGCATCGGGATTCAATAAAACAGTCGCCATGCGCACTTTCCTCCATGGGAGTAATGTCTCAAACAGTCTACGCTTTGATCGTTTCCTGGAAGACCGAAAGTAGCTTCCGATGCACATTTAAAGGCATTCTGTAATCTGTGGACCTTCAAAGTGTTGATGAAACACAGAAATAGCATCGGGATTGATACAACAGTCACCATGCGTACTTTCCTCCATGGGAGTAATGTCTCAAACAGTCTACGCTTTGATCGTTCCCTTGAAGACCAGTAGTAGTTTACAATGCACATCTGGAGGCATTCTGTAATCTGTGGACGTTCAAAGTGTTGATGAAACACAGAAATTCCATCGGGATTTAATACAACAGTCACCATGCGCACTTTCCTCCATGGGAGTAATGTCTCAAACAGTCTACGCTTTGATCGTTTCCTGGAAGACCGAAAGTAGTTTCCGATGCACATTTTAAGGCATTCTGTAATCTGTGGACCTTCAAAGTGTTGATGAAACACAGAAATTGCATCGGGATTGATACAACAGTCACCATGCGCACTTTCCTCCATGGGAGGAATGTCTCAAACAGTCTACGCTTTGATCGTTCCCTTGAAGACCAGTAGTAGTTCACAATGCACATCTGGAGGCATTCTGTAATCTGTGGACGTTCAAAGTGTTGATGAAACACAGAAATTGCATCGGGATTCAATACAACAGTCACCATGCGCACTTTCCTCCATGGGAGTAATGTCTCAAACAGTCTACGCTTTGATCGTTCCCTGGATGAGCAGTAGTAGTTTCCGATGCACGTCTGGAGGCATTCTGTAATCTGTGGAGTATCAGAGTGTTGATGAAACACAGAAATTTCATCGGGATTGAATACAACAGTCACCATGCGCACTTTCCTCCATGGGAGTAATGTCTCAAACAGTCTACGCTTTGATCGTTTCCTGGAAGACCGAAAGTAGTTTCCGATGCACATTTAAAGGCATTCTGTAATCTGTGGACCTTCAAAGTGTTGATGAAACACAGAAATTGCATCGTGATTGATACAACAGTCACCATGCGACTTTCCTCCATGGGAGTAATGTCTCAAACAGTCTACGCTTTGATCGTTCCCTTGAAGACCAGTAGTAGTTTACAATGCACATCTGGAGGCATTCTGTAATCTGTGGACGTTCAAAGTGTTGATGAAACACAGAAATTGCATCGGGATTCAATAAAACAGTCGCCATGCGCACTTTCCTCCATGGGAGTAATGTCTCAAACAGTCTACGCTTTGATCGTTTCCTGGAAGACCGAAAGTAGTTTCCGATGCACATTTAAAGGCATTCTGTAATCTGTGGACCTTCAAAGTGTTGATGAAACACAGAAACTGCATCGGGATTGATACAACAGTCACTATGCGCACTTTCCGCCATGGGAGTAATGTCTAAAACATTCTACGCTTTGATTCGTTCCCTTGAAGACCAGTAGACCTTTACAATGCACATCTGGAGGCATTCTGTAATCTGTGGACGTTCAAAGTGTTGATGAAACACAGAAATTGCATCGGGATTCAATACAACAGTCACCATGCGCACTTTCCTCCATGGGAGTAATGTCTCAAACAATCTACGCTTTGATCGTTTCCTGGAAGACCGAAAGTAGTTTCCGATGCACATTTAAAGGCATTCTGTACTCTGTGGACCTTCAAAGTGTTGATGAAACACAGAAACTGCATCGGGATTGATACAACAGTCACTATGCGCATTTTCCGCCATGGGAGTAATGTCTCAAACATTCTACGTTTTAATCGTTCCCTTGAAGATCAGTAGACGTTTACAATGCACATCTGGAGGCATTCTGTAATCTATGGACGTTCAAAGTGTTGATGAAACACAGATATTGCATCGGGATTCAATACAACAGTCACCATGCGCACTTTCCTCCATGGGAGTAATGTCTCAAACAGTCTACGCTTTGATCGTTTCCTGGTAGACCGAAAATAGTTTCCGATGCACATTTAAAGGCATTCTGTAATCTGTGTACCCTAAAAGTGTTGATGAAACACAGAAATTGCATCGGGATTGATACTATAGTCACCATGCGCACTTTCCTCCATGGGAGTAATGTCTCAAACAGTCTACGCTTTGATCGTTCCCTTGAAGACCAGTAGTAGTTTACAATGCACATCTGGAGGCATTCTGTAATCTGTGGACGTTCAAAGTGTTGATGAAACACAGAAATTGCATCGGGATTCAATACAACAGTCACCATGCGCACTTTCCTCCATGGGAGTAATGTCTCAAACAGCCTACGCTTTGATCGTTTCCTGAAAGACCGAAAGTAGTTTCCGATGCACATTTAAAGGCATTCTGTAATCTGTGGACCTTCAAAGTGTTGATGAAACACAGAAATTGCATCGGGATTGATACAACAGTCACCATGCGCACTTTCCTCCATGGGAGTAATGTCTCAAACAGTCTACACTTTGATCGTTTCCTGGAAGACCGAAAGTAGTTTCCGATGCACATTTAGAGGCATTCTGTAATCTGTGGACCTTCAAAGAATTGATGAAACACAGATATTGCATCGGGATTGATACAACAGTCACCATGCGCACTTTCCTCCATGGGAGTAATGTCTCAAACAGTCTACGCTTTGATCGTTCCCTTGAAGACCAGTAGTAGTTTCCGATGCACGTCTGGAGGCATTCTGTAATCTGTGGAGTATCAGAGTGTTGATGAAACACAGAAATTTCATCGGGATTGAATACAACAGTCACCATGCGCACTTTCCTCTATGGGAGTAATGTCTCAAACAGTCTACGCTTTGATCGTTTCCTGGAAGACCGAAAGTAGTTTCCTATGCACATTTAAAGGCATTCAGTAATCTGTGGACCTTCACAGTGTTGATGAAACACAGAAATTGCATCGTGATTGATACAACAATCACCATGCGACTTTCCTCCATGGGAGTAATGTCTCAAACAGTCTACGCTTTGATCGTTCCCTTGAAGACCAGTAGTAGTTTACAATGCACATCTGGAGGCATTCTGTAATCTGTGGACGTTCAAAGTGTTGATGAAACACAGAAATTGCATCGGGATTCAATTAAACAGTCGCCATGCGCACTTTCCTCCATGGGAGTAATGTCTCAAACAGTCTACGCTTTGATCGTTTCCTGGAAGACCGAAAGTAGCTTCCGATGCACATTTAAAGGCATTCTGTAATCTGTGGACCTTCAAAGTGTTGATGAAACACAGAAATAGCATCGGGATTGATACAGCAGTCACCATGCGTACTTTCCTCCATGGGAGTAATGTCTCAAACGGTCTACGCTTTGATCGTTCCCTTGAAGACCAGTAGTAGTTTACAATGCACATCTGGAGGCATTCTGTAATCTGTGGACGTTCAAAGTGTTGATGAAACACAGAAATTCCATCGGGATTTAATACAACAGTCACCATGCGCACTTTCCTCCATGGGAGTAATGTCTCAAACTGTCTACGCTTTGATCGTTTCCTGGAAGACCGAAAGTAGTTTCCGATGCACATTTAAAGGCATTCTGTAATCTGTGGACCTTCAAAGTGTTGATGAAACACAGAAATTGCATCGGGATTGATACAACAGTCACCATGCGCACTTTCCTCCATGGGAGGAATGTCTCAAACAGTCTACGCTTTGATCGTTCCCTTGAAGACCAGTAGTAGTTCACAATGCACATCTGGAGGCATTCTGTAATCTGTGGACGTTCAAAGTGTTGATGAAACACAGAAATTGCATCGGGATTCAATACAACAGTCACCATGCGCACTTTCCTCCATGGGAGTAATGTCTCAAACAGTCTACGCTTTGATCGTTCCCTGGATGAGCAGTAGTAGTTTCCGATGCACGTCTGGAGGCATTCTGTAATCTGTGGAGTATCAGAGTGTTGATGAAACACAGAAATTTCATCGGGATTGAATACAACAGTCACCATGCGCACTTTCCTCCATGGGAGTAATGTCTCAAACAGTCTACGCTTTGATCGTTTCCTGGAAGACCGAAAGTAGTTTCCGATGCACATTTAAAGGCATTCTGTAATCTGTGGACCTTCAAAGTGTTGATGAAACACAGAAATTGCATCGGGATTGATACAACAGTCACCATGCGCACTTTCCTCCATGGGAGGAATGTCTCAAACAGTCTACGCTTTGATCGTTCCCTTGAAGACCAGTAGTAGTTCACAATGCACATCTGGAGGCATTCTGTAATCTGTGGACGTTCAAAGTGTTGATGAAACACAGAAATTGCATCGGGATTCAATACAACAGTCACCATGCGCACTTTCCTCCATGGGAGTAATGTCTCAAAGAGTCTACGCTTTGATCGTTTCCTGGAAGACCGAAAGTAGTTTCCGATGCACATTTAAAGGCATTCTGTAATCTGTGGACCTTCAAAGTGTTGATGAAACACAGAAACTGCATCGGGATTGATACAACAGTCACTATGCGCATTTTCCGCCATGGGAGTAATGTCTCAAACATTCTACGTTTTGATCGTTCCCTTGAATATCAGTAGACGTTTACAATGCACATCTGGAGGCATTCTGTAATCTGTGGTCGTTCAAAGTGTTGATGAAACACAGAAATTGCATCGGGATTCAATACAACAGTCACCATGCGCACTTTCCTCCATGGGAGTATTGTCTCAAACAGTCTACGCTTTGATCGTTTCCTGGTAGACCGAAAGTAGTTTCCGATGCACATTTAAAGGCATTCTGTAATCTGTGTACCCTAAAAGTGTTGATGAAACACAGAAATTGCATCGGGATTGATACTATAGTCACCATGCGCACTTTCCTCCATGGGAGTAATGTCTCAAACAGTCTACGCTTTGATCGTTGCCTTGAAGACCAGTAGTAGTTTACAATGCACATCTGGAGGCATTCTGTAATCTGTGGACGTTCAAAGTGTTGATGAAACACAGAAATTGCATCGGGATTCAATACAACAGTCACCATGCGCACTTTCCTCCATGGGAGTAATGTCTCAAACAGTCTACGCTTTGATCGTTTCCTGAAAGACCGAAAGTAGTTTCCGATGCACATTTAAAGGCATTCTGTAATCTGTGGACCTTCAAAGTGTTGATGAAACACAGAAATTGCATCGGGATTGATACAACAGTCACCATGCGCACTTTTCTCCATGGGAGTAATGTCTCAAACAGTCTACGCTTTGATCGTTCCCTGGAAGACCAGTAGTAGTTTACAATGCACATCTGAAGGCATTCTGTAATCTGTGGACGTTCAAAGTGTTGATGAAACACAGAAATTACATCGGGATTCAATACAACAGTCACCATGCGCACTTTCCTCCATGGGAGTAATGTCTCAAACAGTCTACGCTTTGATCGTTCCCTGGATGAGCAGTAGTAGTTTCCGATGCACGTCTGGAGGCATTCTGTAATCTGTGGAGTATCAGAGTGTTGATGAAACACAGAAATTTCATCGGGATTGAATACAACAGTCACCATGCGCACATTCCTCCATGGGAGTAATGTCTCAAACAGTCTACGCTTTGATCGTTTCCTGGAAGACCGAAAGTAGTTTCCGATGCACATTTAAAGGCATTCTGTAATCTGTGGACCTTCAAAGTGTTGATGAAACACAGAAATTGCATCGTGATTGATACAACAGTCACCATGCGACTTTCCTCCATGGGAGTAATGTCTCAAACAGTCTACGCTTTGATCGTTCCCTTGAATATCAGTAGACGTTTACAATGCACATCTGGAGGCATTCTGTAATCTGTGGTCGTTCAAAGTGTTGATGAAACACAGAAATTGCATCGGGATTCATTAAAACAGTCGCCATGCGCACTTTCCTCCATGGGAGTAATGTCTCAAACAGTCTACGCTTTGATCGTTTCCTGGAAGACCGAAAGTAGTTTCCGATGCACATTTAAAGGCATTCTGTAATCTGTGGACCTTCAAAGTGTTGATGAAACACAGAAACTGCATCGGGATTGATACAACAGTCACTATGCGCACTTACCGCCATGGGAGTAATGTCTAAAACATTCTACGCTTTCATTCGTTCCCTTGAAGACCAGTAGACCTTTACAATGCACATCTGGAGGCATTCTGTAATCTGTGGACGTTCAAAGTGTTGATGAAACACAGAAATTGCATCGGGATTGATACAACAGTCACTATGCGCACTTTCCGCCATGGGAGTAATGTCTCAAACATTCTACGTTTTGATCGTTCCCTCGAAGATCAGTAGACGTTTACAATGCACATCTGGAGGCATTCTGTAATCTGTGGACGTTCAAAGTGTTGATGAAACACAGAAATTGCATCGGGATTCAATACAACAGTCACCATGCGCACTTTCCTCCATGGGAGTAATGTCTCAAACAGTCTACGCTTTGATCGTTTCCTGAAAGACCGAAAGTAGTTTCCGATGCACATTTAAAGGCATTCTGTAATCTGTGGACCTTCAAAGTGTTGATGAAACACAGAAATTGCATCGGGATTGATACAACAGTCACCATGCGCACTTTCCTCCATGGGAGTAATGTCTCAAACAGTCTACGCTTTGATCGTTCCCTGGAACACCAGTAGTAGTTTACAATGCACATCTGAAGGCATTCTGTAATCTGTGGACGTTCAAAGTGTTGATGAAACACAGAAATTACATCGGGATTCAATACAACAGTCACCATGCGCACTTTCCTCCATGGGAGTAACGTCTCAAACAGTCTACGCTTTGATCGTTCAATGGATGAGCAGTAGTAGTTTCCGATGCACGTCTGGAGGCATTCTATAATCTGTGGAGTATCAGAGTGTTGATGAAACACAGAAATTTCATCGGGATTGAATACAACAGTCACCATGCGCACTTTCCTCCATGGGAGTAATGTCTCAAACAGTCTACGCTTTGATCGTTTCCTGAAAGACCGAAAGTAGTTTCTGATGCACATTTAAAGGCATTCTGTAATCTGTGGACCTTCAAAGTGTTGATGAAACACAGAAATTGCATCGGGATTGATACAACAGTCACCATGCGCACTTTCCTCCATGGGAGTAATGTCTCAAACAGTCTACGCTTTGATCGTTCCCTGGAAGACCAGTAGTAGTTTACAATGCACATCTGAAGGCATTCTGTAATCTGTGGACGTTCAAAGTGTTGATGAAACACAGAAATTACATCGGGATTCAATACAACAGTCACCATGCGCACTTTCCTCCATGGGAGTAATGTCTCAAACAGTCTACGCTTTGATCGTTCCCTGGATGAGCAGTAGTAGTTTCCGATGCACGTCTGGAGGCATTCTGTAATCTGTGGAGTATCAGAGTGTTGATGAAACACAGAAATTTCATCGGGATTGAATACAACAGTCACCATGCGCACTTTCCTCCATGGGAGTAATGTCTCAAACAGTCTACGCTTTGATCGTTTCCTGGAAGACCGAAAGTAGTTTCCGATGCACATTTAAAGGCATTCTGTAATCTGTGGACCTTCAAAGTGTTGATGAAACACAGAAATTGCATCGTGATTGATACAACAGTCACCATGCGACTTTCCTCCATGGGAGTAATGTCTCAAACAGTCTACGCTTTAATCGTTCCCTTGAAGACCAGTAGTAGTTTACAATGCACATCTGGAGGCATTCTGTAATCTGTGGACGTTCAAAGTGTTGATGAAACACAGAAATTGCATCGGGATTCAATACAACAGTCACCATGCGCACTTTCCTCCATGGGAGTAATGTCTCAAACAGTCTACGCCTTGATCGTTTCCTGGAAGACCGAAAGTAGTTTCCGATGCACATTTAAAGGCATTCTGTAATCTGTGGACCTTCAAAGTGTTGATGAAACACAGAAACTGCATCGGGATTGATACAACAGTCACTATGCGCACTTTCCGCCATGGGAGTAATGTCTAAAACATTCTACGCTTCCATTCGTTCCCTTGAAGACCAGTAGACCTTTACAATGCACATCTGGAGGCATTCTGTAATCTGTGGACGTTCAAAGTGTTGATGAAACACAGAAATTGCATCGGGATTCAATACAACAGTCACCATGCGCACTTTCCTCCATGGGAGTAATGTCTCAAACAGTCTACGCTTTGATCGTTTCCTGGAAGACCGAAAGTAGTTTCCGATGCACATTTAAAGGCATTCTGTAATCTGTGGACCTTCAAAGTGTTGATGAAACACAGAAACTGCATCGGGATTGATACAACAGTCACTATGCGCACTTTCCGCCATGGGAGTAATGTCTCAAACATTCTACGTTTTGATCGTTCCCTTGAAGATCAGTAGACGTTTACAATGCACATCTGGAGGCATTCTGTAATCTGTGGACGTTCAAAGTGTTGATGAAACACAGAAATTGCATCGGGATTCAATACAACAGTCACCATGCGCACTTTCCTCCATGGGAGTAATGTCTCAAACAGTCTACGCTTTGATCGTTTCCTGAAAGACCGAAAGTAGTTTCCGATGCACATTTAAAGGCATTCTGTAATCTGTGGACCTTCAAAGTGTTGATGAAACACAGAAATTGCATCATGATTGATACAACAGTCACCATGCGCACTTTCCTCCATGGGAGTAATGTCTCAAACAGTCTACGCTTTGATCGTTCCCTGGAAGACCAGTAGTAGTTTACAATGCACATCTGGAGGCATTCTGTAATCTGTGGACGTTCAAAGTGTTGATGAAACACAGAAATTACATCGGAATAAAATACAACAGTCACCATGCGCACTTTCCTCCATGGGAGTAACGTCGCAAACAGTCTACGCTTTGATCGTTCCCTGGATGAGCAGTAGTAGTTTCCGATGCACGTCTGGAGGCATTCTGTAATCTGTGGAGTATCAGAGTGTTGATGAAACACAGAAATTTCATCGGGATTGAATACAACAGTCACCATGCGCACTTTCCTCCATGGGAGTAATGTCTCAAACAGTCTACGCTTTGATCGTTTCCTGGAAGACCGAAAGTAGTTTCCGATGCACATTTAAAGGCATTCCGTAATCTGTGGACCTTCAAAGTGTTGATGAAACACAGAAATTGCATCGGGATTGATACAACAGTCACCATGCGCACTTTCCTCCATGGGAGTAATGTCTCAATTAGACTACGTTTTGATCGTTCCCTTGAAGACCAGTAGTAGTTTACAATGCACATCCGGAGGCATTCTGTAATCTGTGGACGTTCAAAGTGTTGATGAAACACAGAAATTGCATCGGGATTCAATACAACAGTCACCATGCGCACTTTCCTCCATGGGAGTAATGTCTCAAACAGTCTACGCTTTGATCGTTTCCTGGAAGACCGAAAGTAGTTTCCGATGCACATTTAAAGGCATTCTGTAATCTGTGGACCTTCAAAGTGTTGATGAAACACAGAAACTGCATCGGGATTGATACAACAGTCACCATGCGCACTTTCCTCCATGGGAGTAATGTCTCAAACAGTCTACGCTTTGATCGTTCCCTTGAAGACCAGTAGTAGTTTACAATGCACATCTGGAGGCATTCTGTAATCTGTGGACGTTCAAAGTGTTGATGAAACACAGAAATTGCATCGGGATTGAATACAACAGTCACCATGCGCACTTTCCTCCATGGGAGTAATGTCTCAAACAGTCTACGCTTTGATCGTTTCCTGGAAAACCTAAAGTAGTTTCCGATGCACATTTAAAGGCATTCTGTAATCTGTGGACCTTCAAAGTGTTGATGAAACACAGAAATTGCATCGTGATTGATACAACAGTCACCATGCGACTTTCCTCCATGGGAGTAATGTCTCAAACAGTCTACGCTTTGATCGTTCCCTTGAAGACCAGTAATAGTTTACAATGCACATCTGGAGGCATTCTGTAATCTGTGGACGTTCAAAGTGTTGATGAAACACAGAAATTGCATCGGGATTCATTAAAACAGTCGCCATGCGCACTTTCCTCCATGGGAGTAATGTCTCAAACAGTCTACGCTTTGATCGTTTCCTGGAAGACCGAAAGTAGTTTCCGATGCACATTTAAAGGGATTCTGTAATCTGTGGACCTTCAAAGTGTTGATGAAACACAGAAACTGCATCGGGATTGATACAACAGTCACTATGCGCACTTTCCGCCATGGGAGTAATGTCTAAAACATTCTACGCTTTCATTCGTTCCCTTGAAGACCAGTAGACCTTTACAATGCACATCTGGAGGCATTCTGTAATCTGTGGACGTTCAAAGTGTTGATGAAACACAGAAATTGCATCGGGATTGATACAACAGTCACTATGCGCACTTTCCGCCATGGGAGTAATGTCTCAAACATTCTACGTTTTGATCGTTCCCTCGAAGATCAGTAGACGTTTACAATGCACATCTGGAGGCATTCTGTAATCTGTGGACGTTCAAAGTGTTGATGAAACACAGAAATTGCATCGGGATTCAATACAACAGTCACCATGCGCACTTTCCTCCATGGGAGTAATGTCTCAAACAGTCTACGCTTTGATCGTTTCCTGAAAGACCGAAAGTAGTTTCCGATGCACATTTAAAGGCATTCTGTAATCTGTGGACCTTCAAAGTGTTGATGAAACACAGAAATTGCATCGGGATTGATACAACAATCACCATGCGCACTTTCCTCCATGGGAGTAATGTCTCAAACAGTCTACGCTTTGATCGTTCCCTGGAACACCAGTAGTAGTTTACAATGCACATCTGAAGGCATTCTGTAATCTGTGGACGTTCAAAGTGTTGATGAAACACAGAAATTACATCGGGATTCAATACAACAGTCACCATGCGCACTTTCCTCCATGGGAGTAACGTCTCAAACAGTCTACGCTTTGATCGTTCAATGGATGAGCAGTAGTAGTTTCCGATGCACGTCTGGAGGCATTCTATAATCTGTGGAGTATCAGAGTGTTGATGAAACACAGAAATTTCATCGGGATTGAATACAACAGTCACCATGCGCACTTTCCTCCATGGGAGTAATGTCTCAAACAGTCTACGCTTTGATCGTTTCCTGAAAGACCGAAAGTAGTTTCTGATGCACATTTAAAGGCATTCTGTAATCTGTGGACCTTCAAAGTGTTGATGAAACACAGAAATTGCATCGGGATTGATACAACAGTCACCATGCGCACTTTCCTCCATGGGAGTAATGTCTCAAACAGTCTACGCTTTGATCGTTCCCTGGAAGACCAGTAGTAGTTTACAATGCACATCTGAAGGCATTCTGTAATCTGTGGACGTTCAAAGTGTTGATGAAACACAGAAATTACATCGGGATTCAATACAACAGTCACCATGCGCACTTTCCTCCATGGGAGTAATGTCTCAAACAGTCTACGCTTTGATCGTTCCCTGGATGAGCAGTAGTAGTTTCCGATGCACGTCTGGAGGCATTCTGTAATCTGTGGAGTATCAGAGTGTTGATGAAACACAGAAATTTCATCGGGATTGAATACAACAGTCACCATGCGCACTTTCCTCCATGGGAGTAATGTCTCAAACAGTCTACGCTTTGATCGTTTCCTGGAAGACCGAAAGTAGTTTCCGATGCACATTTAAAGGCATTCTGTAATCTGTGGACCTTCAAAGTGTTGATGAAACACAGAAATTGCATCGTGATTGATACAACAGTCACCATGCGACTTTCCTCCATGGGAGTAATGTCTCAAACAGTCTACGCTTTAATCGTTCCCTTGAAGACCAGTAGTAGTTTACAATGCACATCTGGAGGCATTCTGTAATCTGTGGACGTTCAAAGTGTTGATGAAACACAGAAATTGCATCGGGAGTCAATACAACAGTCACCATGCGCACTTTCCTCCATGGGAGTAATGTCTCAAACAGTCTACGCCTTGATCGTTTCCTGGAAGACCGAAAGTAGTTTCCGATGCACATTTAAAGGCATTCTGTAATCTGTGGACCTTCAAAGTGTTGATGAAACACAGAAACTGCATCGGGATTGATACAACAGTCACTATGCGCACTTTCCGCCATGGGAGTAATGTCTAAAACATTCTACGCTTCCATTCGTTCCCTTGAAGACCAGTAGACCTTTACAATGCACATCTGGAGGCATTCTGTAATCTGTGGACGTTCAAAGTGTTGATGAAACACAGAAATTGCATCGGGATTCAATACAACAGTCACCATGCGCACTTTCCTCCATGGGAGTAATGTCTCAAACAGTCTACGCTTTGATCGTTTCCTGGAAGACCGAAAGTAGTTTCCGATGCACATTTAAAGGCATTCTGTAATCTGTGGACCTTCAAAGTGTTGATGAAACACAGAAACTGCATCGGGATTGATACAACAGTCACTATGCGCACTTTCCGCCATGGGAGTAATGTCTCAAACATTCTACGTTTTGATCGTTCCCTTGAAGATCAGTAGACGTTTACAATGCACATCTGGAGGCATTCTGTAATCTGTGGACGTTCAAAGTGTTGATGAAACACAGAAATTGCATCGGGATTCAATACAACAGTCACCATGCGCACTTTCCTCCATGGGAGTAATGTCTCAAACAGTCTACGCTTTGATCGTTTCCTGAAAGACCGAAAGTAGTTTCCGATGCACATTTAAAGGCATTCTGTAATCTGTGGACCTTCAAAGTGTTGATGAAACACAGAAATTGCATCATGATTGATACAACAGTCACCATGCGCACTTTCCTCCATGGGAGTAATGTCTCAAACAGTCTACGCTTTGATCGTTCCCTGGAAGACCAGTAGTAGTTTACAATGCACATCTGGAGGCATTCTGTAATCTGTGGACGTTCAAAGTGTTGATGAAACACAGAAATTACATCGGAATAAAATACAACAGTCACCATGCGCACTTTCCTCCATGGGAGTAACGTCTCAAACAGTCTACGCTTTGATCGTTCCCTGGATGAGCAGTAGTAGTTTCCGATGCACGTCTGGAGGCATTCTGTAATCTGTGGAGTATCAGAGTGTTGATGAAACACAGAAATTTCATCGGGATTGAATACAACAGTCACCATGCGCACTTTCCTCCATGGGAGTAATGTCTCAAACAGTCTACGCTTTGATCGTTTCCTGGAAGACCGAAAGTAGTTTCCGATGCACATTTAAAGGCATTCCGTAATCTGTGGACCTTCAAAGTGTTGATGAAACACAGAAATTGCATCGGGATTGATACAACAGTCACCATGCGCACTTTCCTCCATGGGAGTAATGTCTCAATTAGACTACGTTTTGATCGTTCCCTTGAAGACCAGTAGTAGTTTACAATGCACATCCGGAGGCATTCTGTAATCTGTGGACGTTCAAAGTGTTGATGAAACACAGAAATTGCATCGGGATTCAATACAACAGTCACCATGCGCACTTTCCTCCATGGGAGTAATGTCTCAAACAGTCTACGCTTTGATCGTTTCCTGGAAGACCGAAAGTAGTTTCCGATGCACATTTAAAGGCATTCTGTAATCTGTGGACCTTCAAAGTGTTGATGAAACACAGAAACTGCATCGGGATTGATACAACAGTCACCATGCGCACTTTCCTCCATGGGAGTAATGTCTCAAACAGTCTACGCTTTGATCGTTCCCTTGAAGACCAGTAGTAGTTTACAATGCACATCTGGAGGCATTCTGTAATCTGTGGACGTTCAAAGTGTTGATGAAACACAGAAATTGCATCGGGATTGAATACAACAGTCACCATGCGCACTTTCCTCCATGGGAGTAATGTCTCAAACAGTCTACGCTTTGATCGTTTCCTGGAAAACCTAAAGTAGTTTCCGATGCACATTTAAAGGCATTCTGTAATCTGTGGACCTTCAAAGTGTTGATGAAACACAGAAATTGCATCAGGATTGATACAACAGTCACCAGGCGCACTTTCCTAAATGGGAGTAATGTTTCATACAGTCTACGCTTTGATCGTTCCCTTGAAGACCAGTAGTAGTTTACAATGCACATCTGGAGGCATTCTGTAATCTGTGGACGTTCAAAGTGTTGATGAAACACAGAAATTGCATCGGGATTCAATACAACAGTCACCATGCGCACTTTCCTCCATGGGAGTAATGTCTCAAACAGTCTACGCTTTGATCGTTTCCTGAAAGACCGAAAGTAGTTTCCGATGCACATTTAAAGGCATTCTGTAATCTGTGGACCTTCAAAGTGTTGATGAAACACAGAAATTGCATCGGGATTCAATACAACAGTCACCATGCGCACTTTCCTCCATGGGAGTAATGTCTCAAACAGTCTACGCTTTGATCGTTCCCTGGAAGACCAGTAGTAGTTTACAATGCACATCTGAAGGCATTCTGTAATCTGTGGACGTTCAAAGTGTTGATGAAACACAGAAATTACATCGGGATTCAATACAACAGTCATCATGCGCACTTTCCTCCATGGGAGTAACGTCTCAAACAGTCTACGCTTTGATCGTTCCCTGGATGAGCAGTTTTAGTTTCCGATGCACGTCTGGAGGCATTCTGTAATCTGTGGAGTATCAGAGTGTTGATGAAACACAGAAATTTCATCGGGATTGAATACAACAGTCACCATGCGCACTTTCCTCCATGGGAGTAATGTCTCAAACAGTCTACGCTTTGATCGTTTCCTGAAAGACCGAAAGTAGTTTCCGATGCACATTTAAAGGCATTCTGTAATCTGTGGACCTTCAAAGTGTTGATGAAACACAGAAATTGCATCGGGATTGATACAACAGTCACCATGCGCACTTTCCTCCATGGGAGTAATGTCTCAAACAGACTACGTTTTGATCGTTCCCTTGAAGACCAGTAGTAGTTTACAATGCACATCCGGAGGCATTCTGTAATCTGTGGACGTTCAAAGTGTTGATGAAACACAGAAATTGCATCGGGATTCAATACAACAGTCACTATGCGCACTTTCCTCCATGGGGGTAATGTCTCAAACAGTCTACGCTTTGATCGTTTCCTGGAAGACCGAAAGTAGTTTCCGATGCACACTTAAAGGCATTCCGTAATCTGTGGACCTTCAAAGTGTTGATGAAACACAGAAATTGCATCGGGATTGATACAACAGTCACCATGCGCACTTTCCTCCATGGGAGTAATGTCTCAAACAGACTACGTTTTGATCGTTCCCTTGAAGACCAGTAGTAGTTTACAATGCACATCCGGAGGCATTCTGTAATCTGTGGACGTTCAAAGTGTTGATGAAACACAGAAATTGCATCGGGATTCAATACAACAGTCACCATGCGCACTTTCCTCCATGGGAGTAATGTCTCAAACAGTCTACGCTTTGATCGTTCCCTGGATGAGCAGTAGTAGTTTCCGATGCACGTCTGGAGGCATTCTGTAATCTGTGGAGTATCAGAGTGTTGATGAAACACAGAAATTTCATCGGGATTGAATACAACAGTCACCATGCGCACTTTCCTCCATGGGAGTAATGTCTCAAACAGTCTACGCTTTGATCGTTTCCTGGAAGACCGAAAGTAGTTTCCGATGCACATTTAAAGGCATTCCGTAATCTGTGGACCTTCAAAGTGTTGATGAAACACAGAAATTGCATCGGGATTGATACAACAGTCACCATGCGCACTTTCCTCCATGGGAGTAATGTCTCAAACAGACTACGTTTTGATCGTTCCCTTGAAGACCAGTAGTAGTTTACAATGCACATCCGGAGGCATTCTGTAATCTGTGGACGTTCAAAGTGTTGATGAAACACAGAAATTGCATCGGGATTCAATACAACAGTCACCATGCGCACTTTATTCCATGGGGGTAATGTCTCAAACAGTCTACGCTTTGATCGTTTCCTGGAAGACCGAAAGTAGTTTCCGATGCACATTTAAAGGCATTCCGTAATCTGTGGACCTTCAAAGTGTTGATGAAACACAGAAATTGCATCGGGATTGATACAACAGTCACCATGCGCACTTTCCTCCATGGGAGTAATGTCTCAAACAGACTACGTTTTGATCGTTCCCTTGAAGACCAGTAGTAGTTTACAATGCACATCCGGAGGCATTCTGTAATCTGTGGACGTTCAAAGTGTTGATGAAACACAGAAATTGCATCGGGATT
Organism: Schistocerca gregaria; assembly: GCF_023897955.1. Lineage (NCBI taxonomy): Eukaryota > Metazoa > Arthropoda > Insecta > Orthoptera > Acrididae > Schistocerca > Schistocerca gregaria. The sequence goes on along the minus strand of NW_026061720.1, from coordinate 4,365,943 downwards.
CAATACAACAGTCACCATGCGCACTTTATTCCATGGGGGTAATGTCTCAAACAGTCTACGCTTTGATCGTTTCCTGGAAGACCGAAAGTAGTTTCCGATGCACACTTAAAGGCATTCCGTAATCTGTGGACCTTCAAAGTGTTGATGAAACACAGAAATTGCATCGGGTTGATACAACAGTCACCATGCGCACTTTCCTCCATGGGAGTAATGTCTCAAACAGACTACGTTTTGATCGTTCCCTTGAAGACCAGTAGTAGTTTACAATGCACATCCGGAGGCATTCTGTAATCTGTGGACGTTCAAAGTGTTGATGAAACACAGAAATTGCATCGGGATTCAATACAACAGTCACCATGCGCACTTTCCTCCATGGGAGTAATGTCTCAAACAGTCTACGCTTTGATCGTTTCCTGGAAGACCGAAAGTAGTTTCCGATGCACATTTAAAGGCATTCTGTAATCTGTGGACCTTCAAAGTGTTGATGAAACACAGAAACTGCATCGGGATTGATACAATAGTCACCATACGCACTTTCCTCCATGGGAGTAATGTCTCAAACAGTCTACGCTTTGATCGTTCCCTTGAAGACCAGTAGTAGTTTACAATGCACATCTGGAGGCATTCTGTAATCTGTGGACGTTCAAAGTGTTGATGAAACACAGAAATTGCATCGGGATTCAATACAACAGTCACCATGCGCACTTTCCTCCATGGGAGTAATGTCTCAAACAGTCTACGCTTTGATTGTTTCCTGGAAAACCGAAAGTAGTTTCCGATGCACATTTAAAGGCATTCTGTAATCTGTGGACCTTCAAAGTGTTGATGAAACACAGAAATTGCATCGGGATTGATACAACAGTCACCATGCGCACTTTCCTAAATGGGAGTAATGTCTCATACAGTCTACGCTTTGATCGTTCCCTTGAAGACCAGTAGTAGTTTACAATGCACATCTGGAGGCATTCTGTAATCTGTGGACGTTCAAAGTGTTGATGAAACACAGAAATTGCATCGGGATTGAATACAACAGTCACCATGCGCACTTTCCTCCATGGGAGTAATGTCTCAAACAGTCTACGCTTTGATCGTTTTCTGGAAGACCGATAGTAGTTTCCGATGCACATTTAAAGGCATTCTGTAATCTGTGGACCTGCAAAGTGTTGATGAAACACAGAAATTGCATCGGGATTGATACAACAGTCACCATGAGCACTTTCCTCCATGGGAGTAATGTCTCAAACATTCTACGCTTTGATCGTTCCCTTGAAGACCAGTAGTAGTTTACAATGCACATCCGGAGGCATTCTGTAATCTGTGGACGTTCAAAGTGTTGATGAAACACAGAAATTGCATCGGGATTCAATACAACAGTCACCATGCGCACTTTCCTCCATGGGAGTAATGTCTCAAAAAGCCTACGCTTTGATCGTTTCCTGGAAGACCAAAAGTAGTTTCCGATGCACATTTAAAGGCATTCTGTAATCTGTGGACCTTCAAAGAGTTGATGAAACACAGAAATTGCTTCGGGATTGATACAACAGTCACTATGCGCACTTTCCGCCATGGGAGTAATGTCTCAAACATTCTACGCTTTGATAGTTCCATTGAAGACCAGTAGACGTTTACAATGCACATCTGGAGGCATTCTGTAATCTGTGGACGTTCAAAGTGTTGATGAAACACAGAAATTGCATCGGGATTCAATACAACAGTCACCATGCGCACTTTCCTCCATGGGAGTAATGTCTCAAACAGTCTACGCTTTGATCGTTTTCTGGAAGACCGATAGTAGTTTCCGATGCACATTTAAAGGCATTCTGTAATCTGTGGACCTGCAAAGTGTTGATGAAACACAGAAATTGCATCGGGATTGATACAACAGTCACCATGAGCACTTTCCTCCATGGGAGTAATGTCTCAAACATTCTACGCTTTGATCGTTCCCTTGAAGACCAGTAGTAGTTTACAATGCACATCCGGAGGCATTCTGTAATCTGTGGACGTTCAAAGTGTTGATGAAACACAGAAATTGCATCGGGATTCAATACAACAGTCACCATGCGCACTTTCCTCCATGGGAGTAATGTCTCAAAAAGCCTACGCTTTGATCGTTTCCTGGAAGACCAAAAGTAGTTTCCGATGCACATTTAAAGGCATTCTGTAATCTGTGGACCTTCAAAGAGTTGATGAAACACAGAAATTGCTTCGGGATTGATACAACAGTCACTATGCGCACTTTCCGCCATGGGAGTAATGTCTCAAACATTCTACGCTTTGATAGTTCCATTGAAGACCAGTAGACGTTTACAATGCACATCTGGAGGCATTCTGTAATCTGTGGACGTTCAAAGTGTTGATGAAACACAGAAATTGCATCGGGATTCAATACAACAGTCACCATGCGCACTTTCCTCCATGGGAGTAATGTCTCAAACAGTCTACGCTTTGATCGTTTCCTGGAAGACCGAAAGTAGTTTCCGATGCACATTTAAAGGCATTCTGTAATCTGTGGACCTTCAAAGTGTTGATGAAACACAGAAACTGCATCAGGATTGATACAACAGTCACTATGCGCACTTTCCGCCATGGGAGTAATGTCTCAAACATTCTACGTTTTGATCGTTCCCTTGAAGATCAGTAGACGTTTACAATGCACATCTGGAGGCATTCTGTAATCTGTGGACGTTCAAAGTGTTGATGAAACACAGAAATTGCATCGGGATTCAATACAACAGTCACCATGCGCACTTTCCTCCATGTGAGTAATGTCTCAAACAGTCTACGCTTTGATCGTTTCCTGAAAGACCGAAAGTAGTTTCCGATGCACATTTAAAGGCATTCTGTAATCTGTGGACCTTCAAAGTGTTGATGAAACACAGAAATTGCATTGGGATTGATACAACAGTCACCATGCGCACTTTCCTCCATGGGAGTAATGTCTCAAACAGTCTACGCTTTGATCGTTCCCTGGAAGACCAGTAGTAGTTTACAATGCACATCTGGTGGCATTCTGTAATCTGTGGACGTTCAAAGTGTTGATGAAACACAGAAATTACATCGGGATAAAATACAACAGTCACCATGCGCACTTTCCTCCATGGGAGTAACGTCTCAAACAGTCTGCGCTTTGATCGTTCCCTGGATGAGCAGTAGTAGTTTCCGATGCACGTCTGGAGGCATTCTGTAATCTGTGGAGTATCAGAGTGTTGATGAAACACAGAAATTTCATCGGGATTGAATACAACAGTCACCATGCGCACTTTCCTCCATGGGAGTAATGTCTCAAACAGTCTACGCTTTGATCGTTTCCTGGAAGACCGAAAGTAGTTTCCGATGCACATTTAAAGGCATTCCGTAATCTGTGGACCTTCAAAGTGTTGATGAAACACAGAAATTGCATCGGGATTGATACAACAGTCACCATGCGCACTTTCCTCCATGGGAGTAATGTCTCAAACAGACTACGTTTTGATCGTTCCCTTGAAGACCAGTAGTAGTTTACAATGCACATCCGGAGGCATTCTGTAATCTGTGGACGTTCAAAGTGTTGATGAAACACAGAAATTGCATCGGGATTCAATACAACAGTCACTATGCGCACTTTCCTCCATGGGAGTAATGTCTCAAACAGTCTACGCTTTGATCGTTTCCTGGAAGACCGAAAGTAGTTTCCGATGCACATTTAAAGGCATTCTGTAATCTGTGGACCTTCAAAGTGTTGATGAAACACAGAAACTGCATCGGGATTGATACAACAGTCACCATGCGCACTTTCCTCCATGGGAGTAATGTCTCAAACAGTCTACGCTTTGATCGTTCCCTTGAAGACCAGTAGTAGTTTACAATGCACATCTGGAGGCATTCTGTAATCTGTGGACGTTCAAAGTGTTGATGAAACACAGAAATTGCATCGGGATTCAATACAACAGTCACCATGCGCACTTTCCTCCATGGGAGTAATGTCTCAAACAGTCTACGCTTTGATCGTTTCCTGGAAAACCTAAAGTAGTTTCCGATGCACATTTAAAGGCATTCTGTAATCTGTGGACCTTCAAAGTGTTGATGAAACACAGAAATTGCATCAGGATTGATACAACAGTCACCAGGCGCACTTTCCTAAATGGGAGTAATGTTTCATACAGTCTACGCTTTGATCGTTCCCTTGAAGACCAGTAGTAGTTTACAATGCACATCTGGAGGCATTCTGTAATCTGTGGACGTTCAAAGTGTTGATGAAACACAGAAATTGCATCGGGATTCAATACAACAGTCACCATGCGCACTTTCCTCCATGGGAGTAATGTCTCAAACAGTCTACGCTTTGATCGTTTCCTGAAAGACCGAAAGTAGTTTCCGATGCACATTTAAAGGCATTCTGTAATCTGTGGACCTTCAAAGTGTTGATGAAACACAGAAATTGCATCGGGATTCAATACAACAGTCACCATGCGCACTTTCCTCCATGGGAGTAGTGTCTCAAACAGTCTACGCTTTGATCGTTCCCTGGAAGACCAGTAGTAGTTTACAATGCACATCTGAAGGCATTCTGTAATCTGTGGACGTTCAAAGTGTTGATGAAACACAGAAATTACATCGGGATTCAATACAACAGTCATCATGCGCACTTTCCTCCATGGGAGTAACGTCTCAAACAGTCTACGCTTTGATCGTTCCCTGGATGAGCAGTTTTAGTTTCCGATGCACGTCTGGAGGCATTCTGTAATCTGTGGAGTATCAGAGTGTTGATGAAACACAGAAATTTCATCGGGATTGAATACAACAGTCACCATGCGCACTTTCCTCCATGGGAGTAATGTCTCAAACAGTCTACGCTTTGATCGTTTCCTGAAAGACCGAAAGTAGTTTCCGATGCACATTTAAAGGCATTCTGTAATCTGTTGACCTTCAAAGTGTTGATGAAACACAGAAATTGCATCGGGATTGATACAACAGTCACCATGCGCACTTTCCTCCATGGGAGTAATGTCTCAAACAGTCTACGCTTTGATCGTTCCCTGGAAGACCAGTAGTAGTTTACAATGCACATCTGAAGGCATTCTGAAATCTGTGGACGTTCAAAGTGTTGATGAAACACAGAAATTACATCGGGATTCAATACAACAGTCACCATGCGCACTTTCCTCCATGGGAGTAATGTCTCAAACAGTCTACGCTTTGATCGTTCCCTGGATGAGCAGTAGTAGTTTCCGATGCACGTCTGGAGGCATTCTGTAATCTGTGGAGTATCAGAGTGTTGATGAAACACAGAAATTTCATCGGGATTGAATACAACAGTCACCATGCGCACTTTCCTCCATGGGAGTAATGTCTCAAACAGTCTACGCTTTGATCGTTTCCTGGAAGACCGAAAGTAGTTTCCGATGCACATTTAAAGGCATTCCGTAATCTGTGGACCTTCAAAGTGTTGATGAAACACAGAAATTGCATCGGGATTGATACAACAGTCACCATGCGCACTTTCCTCCATGGGAGTAATGTCTCAAACAGACTACGTTTTGATCGTTCCCTTGAAGACCAGTAGTAGTTTACAATGCACATCCAGAGGCATTCTGTAATCTGTGGACGTTCAAAGTGTTGATGAAACACAGAAATTGCATCGGGATTCAATACAACAGTCACCATGCGCACTTTCCTCCATGGGGGTAATGTCTCAAACAGTCTACGCTTTGATCGTTTCCTGGAAGACCGAAAGTAGTTTCCGATGCACACTTAAAGGCATTCCGTAATCTGTGGACCTTCAAAGTGTTGATGAAACACAGAAATTGCATCGGGATTGATACAACAGTCACCATGCGCACTTTCCTCCATGGGAGTAATGTCTCAAACAGACTACGTTTTGATCGTTCCCTTGAAGACCAGTAGTAGTTTACAATGCACATCCAGAGGCATTCTGTAATCTGTGGACGTTCAAAGTGTTGATGAAACACAGAAATTGCATCGGGATTCAATACAACAGTCACCATGCGCACTTTCCTCCATGGGAGTAATGTCTCAAACAGTCTACGCTTTGATCGTTTCCTGGAAGACCGAAAGTAGTTTCCGATGCACATTTAAAGGCATTCTGTAATCTGTGGACCTTCAAAGTGTTGATGAAACACAGAAACTGCATCGGGATTGATACAATAGTCACCATACGCACTTTCCTCCATGGGAGTAATGTCTCAAACAGTCTACGCTTTGATCGTTCCCTTGAAGACCAGTAGTAGTTTACAATGCACATCTGGAGGCATTCTGTAATCTGTGGACGTTCAAAGTGTTGATGAAACACAGAAATTGCATCGGGATTCAATACAACAGTCACCATGCGCACTTTCCTCCATGGGAGTAATGTCTCAAACAGTCTACGCTTTGATTGTTTCCTGGAAAACCGAAAGTAGTTTCCGATGCACATTTAAAGGCATTCTGTAATCTGTGGACCTTCAAAGTGTTGATGAAACACAGAAATTGCATCGGGATTGATACAACAGTCACCATGAGCACTTTCCTCCATGGGAGTAATGTCTCAAACATTCTACGCTTTGATCGTTCCCTTGAAGACCAGTAGTAGTTTACAATGCACATCTGGAGGCATTCTGTAATCTGTGGACGTTAAAAGTGTTGATGAAACACAGAAATTGCATCGGGATTCAATACAACAGTCACCATGCGCACTTTCCTCCATGGGAGTAAGGTCTCAAACAGTCTACGCTTTGATCGTTTTCTGGAAGACCGATAGTAGTTTCCGATGCACATTTAAAGGCATTCTGTAATCTGTGGACCTGCAAAGTGTTGATGAAACACAGAAATTGCATCGGGATTGATACAACAGTCACCATGAGCACTTTCCTCCATGGGAGTAATGTCTCAAACATTCTACGCTTTGATCGTTCCCTTGAAGACCAGTAGTAGTTTACAATGCACATCTGGAGGCATTCTGTAATCTGTGGACGTTCAAAGTGTTGATGAAACACAGAAATTGCATCGGGATTGATACAACAGTCACCATGCGCACTTTCCTCCATGGGAGTAATGTCACAAACAGTCTACGCTTTGATCGTTCCCTTGAAGACCAGTAGCAGTTTACAATGCACATCTGGAGGCATTCTGTAATCTGTGGACGTTCAAAGTGTTGATGAAACACAGAAATTGCATCGGGATTCAATACAACAGTCACCATGCGCAATTTCCTCCATGGGAGTAAGGTCTCAAACAGTCTACGCTTTGATCGTTTCCTGGAAGACCGAAAGTAGTTCCGATGCACATTTAAAGGCATTCTGTAATCTGTGGACATTCAAAGTGTTGATGAAACACAGAAATTGCATCGGGATTCAATACAACAGTCACCATGCGCACTTTCCTCCATGGGAGTAATGTCTCAAAAAGCCTACGCTTTGATCGTTTCCTGGAAGACCAAAAGTAGTTTCCGATGCACATTTAAAGGCATTCTGTAATCTGTGGACCTTCAAAGAGTTAATGAAACACAGAAATTGCTTCGGGATTGATACAACAGTCACTATGCGCACTTTCCGCCATGGGAGTAATGTCTCAAACATTCTACGCTTTGATAGTTCCATTGAAGACCAGTAGACGTTTGCAATGCACATCTGGAGGCATTCTGTAATCTGTGGACGTTCAAAGTGTTGATGAAACACAGAAATTGCATCGGGATTCAATACAACAGTCACCATGCGCACTTTCCTCCATGGGAGTAATGTCTCAAACAGTCTACGCTTTGATCGTTTCCTGGAAGACCGAAAGTAGTTTCCGATGCACATTTAAAGGCATTCTGTAATCTGTGGACGTTCAAAGTGTTGATGAAACACAGAAATTGCATCGGGATTGATACAACAGTCACCATGCGCACTTTCCTCCATGGGAGTAATGTCACAAACAGTCTACGCTTTGATCGTTCCCTTGAAGGCCAGTAGCAGTTTACAATGCACATCTGGAGGCATTCTGTAATCTGTGGACGTTCAAAGTGTTGATGAAACACAGAAATTGCATCGGGATTCAATACAACAGTCACCATGCGCAATTTCCTCCATGGGAGTAAGGTCTCAAACAGTCTACGCTTTGATCGTTTCCTGGAAGACCGATAGTAGTTTCCGATGCACATTTAAAGGCATTCTGTAATCTGTGGACCTGCAAAGTGTTGATGAAACACAGAAATTGCATCGGGATTGATACAACAGTCACCATGCGCACTTTCCTCCATGGGAGTAATGTCTCAAACAGTCTACGCTTTGATCGTTTTCTGGAAGACCGATAGTAGTTTCCGATGCACATTTAAAGGCATTCTGTAATCTGTGGACCTGCAAAGTGTTGATGAAACACAGAAATTGCATCGGGATTGATACAACAGTCACCATGAGCACTTTCCTCCATGGGAGTAATGTCTCAAACATTCTACGCTTTGATCGTTCCCTTGAAGACCAGTAGTAGTTTACAATGCACATCTGGAGGCATTCTGTAATCTGTGGACGTTCAAAGTGTTGATGAAACACAGAAATTGCATCGGGATTGATACAACAGTCACCATGCGCACTTTCCTCCATGGGAGTAATGTCACAAACAGTCTACGCTTTGATCGTTCCCTTGAAGACCAGTAGCAGTTTACAATGCACATCTGGAGGCATTCTGTAATCTGTGGACGTTCAAAGTGTTGATGAAACACAGAAATTGCATCGGGATTCAATACAACAGTCACCATGCGCACTTTCCTCCATGGGAGTAATGTCTCAAAAAGCCTACGCTTTGATCGTTTCCTGGAAGACCAAAAGTAGTTTCCGATGCACATTTAAAGGCATTCTGTAATCTGTGGACCTTCAAAGAGTTGATGAAACACAGAAATTGCTTCGGGATTGATACAACAGTCACTATGCGCACTTTCCGCCATGGGAGTAATGTCTCAAACATTCTACGCTTTGATAGTTCCATTGAAGACCAGTAGACGTTTACAATGCACATCTGGAGGCATTCTGTAATCTGTGGACGTTCAAAGTGTTGATGAAACACAGAAATTGCATCGGGATTCAATACAACAGTCACCATGCGCACTTTCCTCCATGGGAGTAATGTCTCAAACAGTCTACGCTTTGATCGTTTCCTGGAAGACCGAAAGTAGTTTCCGATGCACATTTAAAGGCATTCTGTAATCTGTGGACGTTCAAAGTGTTGATGAAACACAGAAATTGCATCGGGATTGATACAACAGTCACCATGCGCACTTTCCTCCATGGGAGTAATGTCACAAACAGTCTACGCTTTGATCGTTCCCTTGAAGACCAGTAGCAGTTTACAATGCACATCTGGAGGCATTCTGTAATCTGTGGACGTTCAAAGTGTTGATGAAACACAGATATTGCATCGGGATTCAATACAACAGTCACGATGCGCAATTTCCTCCATGGGAGTAAGGTCTCAAACAGTCTACGCTTTGATCGTTTCCTGGAAGACCGAAAGTAGTTTCCGATGCACATTTAAAGGCATTCTGTAATCTGTGGACCTTCAAAGTGTTGATGAAACACAGAAATTGCATTGGGATTGATACAACAGTCACCATGCGCACTTTCCTCCATGGGAGTAATGTCTCAAACAGTCTACGTTTTGATCGTTCCCTTGAAGACCAGTAGAAGTTTACAATGCACATCTGGAGGCATTCTGTAATCTGTGGACGTTCAAAGTGTTGATGAAACACTGAAATTGCATCGGGATTCAATACAACAGTCACCATGCGCACTTTCCTCCATGGGAGTAATGTCTCAAACAGTCTACGCTTTGATCGTTCCCTGGATGAGCAGTAGTAGTTTCCGATTCACCTCTGGAGGCATTCTGTAATCTGTGGAGTATCAGAGTGTTGATGAAACACAGAAATTTCATCGGGATTGAATACAACAGTCACCATGCGCACTTTCCTCCATGGGAGAAATGTCTCAAACAGTCTACGCTTTGATCGTTTCCTGGAAGACCGAAAGTAGTTTCCGATGCACATTTAAAGGCGTTTCGTAATCTGTGGACCTTCAAAGTGTTGATGAAACACAGAAATTGCATCGGGATTGATACAACCGTCACCATGCGCACTTTCCTCCATGGGAGTAATGTCTCAAACAGTCTACGCTTTGATCGTTCCCTTGAAGACCAGTAGTAGTTTACAATGCACATCCGGAGGCATTCTGTAATCTGTGGACGTTCAAAGTGTTGATGAAACACAGAAATTGCATCGGGATTCAATACAACAGTCACCATGCGCACTTTCCTCCATGGGAGTAATGTCTCAAACAGTCTACGCTTTGATCGTTTCCTGGAAGACCGAAAGTAGTTTCCGATGCACATTTAAAGGCATTCTGTAATCTGTGGACCTTCAAAGTGTTGATGAAACACAGAAATTGCATCGGGATTGATACAACACTCACCATGCGCACTTTCCTCCATGGGAGTAATGTCTCAAACAGTCTACGCTTTGATCGTTCCCTTGAAGACCAGTAGTAGTTTACAGTGCACATCTGGAGGCAATCTGTAATCTGTGGACGTTCAAAGTGTTGATGAAACACAGAAATTGCATCGGGATTCAATACAACAGTCACCATGCGCACGTTCCTCCACGGGAGTAATGTCTCAAACAGTCTACGCTTTGATCGTTTCCTGGAAGACCGAAAGTAGTTTCCGATGCACATTTAAAGGCATTCTGTAATCTGTGGACCTTCAAAGTGTTGATGAAACACAGAAATTGCATCGGGATTGATACAAGAGTCACCATGCGCACTTTCCTCCATGGGAGTAATGTCTCACACAGTCTACTCTTTGATCGTATCCTGGAATACCGAAAGTAGTTTTTGATGCACATTTAAAGGCATTCTGTAATCTGTGGACCTTCAAAGAGTTGATGAAACACAGAAATTGCATCGGGATTGATACAACAGTCATCATGCGCACTTTCCTCCATGGAAGTAATATCTCAAACAGTCTACGCTTTGATCGTTCCCTGGATGAGCAGTAGTAGTTTGCGATGCACGTCTGGAGGCATTCTGTAATGTGTGGAGTATCAGAGTGTTGATGAAACACAGAAATTTCATCGGTATTGAATACAACAGTCACCATGCGCACTTTCCTCCATGGGAGTAATATCTCAAACAGTCTACGCTTTGATCGTTTCCTGGAAGACCGAAAGTAGTTTCCGATGCACATTTAAAGGCATTCTGTAATCTGTGGACCTTCAAAGTGTTGATGAAACACAGAAATTGCATCGGGATTGATACAACAGTCACCATGCGCACTTTCCTCCAAGGGAGTAATGTCTCAAAGAGTCTACGCTTTGATCGTTCCCTGGATGAGCAGTAGTAGTTTCCGATGCACGTCTGGAGGCATTCTGTAATGTGTGGAGTATCAGAGTGTTGATGAAACACAGAAATTTCATCGGGATTGAATACAACTGTCACCATGCGCACTTTCCTCCATGGGAGTAATATCTCAAACAGTCTACGCTTTGATCGTTCCCTGGATGAGCAGTAGTAGTTTCCGATGCACGTCTGGAGGCATTCTGTAATGTGTGGAGTATCAGAGTGTTGCTGAAACACAGAAATTTCATCGGGATTGAATACAACAGTCACAATGCGCACTTTCCTCCATGGGAGTAATATCTCAAACAGTCTACGCTTTGATCGTTCCCTGGATGACCAGTAGTAGTTTCCGATGCACGTCTGGAGGCATTCTGTAATGTGTGGAGTATCAGAGTGTTGATGAAACACAGAAATTTCATCGGGATTGAATACAACAGTCACCATGCGCACTTTCCTCCCTGGGAGTAATATCTCAAACAGTCTACGCTTTGATCGTTCCCTGGATGAGCAGTAGTAGTTTCCGATGCACGTCTGGAGGCATTCTGTAATGTGTAGAGTATCAGAGTGTTGATAAAACACAGAAATTTCATCGGGATTGAATACAACAGTCACCATGCGCACTTTCCTCCATGGGAGTAATATCTCAAACAGTCTACGCTTTGATCGTTCCCTGGATGAGCAGTAGTAGTTTCCGATGCACGTCTGGAGGCATTCTGTAATGTGTGGAGTATCAGAGTGTTGATGAAACACAGAAATTTCATCGGGATTGAATACAACAGTCACCATGCGCACTTTCCTCCATGGGAGTAATATCTCAAACAGTCTACGCTTTGATCGTTCCCTGGATGAGCAGTAGTAGTTTCCGATGCACGTCTGGAGGCATTCTGTAATGTGTGGAGTATCAGAGTGTTGATGAAACACAGAAATTTCATCGGGATTGAATACAACAGTCACCATGCGCACTTTCCTCCATCGGAGTAATATCTCAAACAGTCTACGCTTTGATCGTTCCCTGGATGAGCAGTAGTAGTTTCCGATGCACGTCTGGAGGATTTCTGTAATGTGTGGAGTATCAGAGTGTTGATGAAACACAGAAATTTCATCGGGATTGAATACAACAGTCACCATGCGCACTTTCCTCCATGGGAGTAATATCTCAAACAGTCTACGCTTTGATCGTTCCCTGGATGAGCAGTAGTAGTTTCCGATGCACGTCTGGAGGCATTCTGTAATGTGTGGAGTATCAGAGTGTTGATGAAACACAGAAATTTCATCGGGATTGAATACAACAGTCACCATGCGCACTTTCCTCCATGGGAGTAAAGTCTCAAACAGTCCACGCTTTGATCGTTTCCTGGAAGACCGAAAGTAGTTTCCGATGCACATTTAAAGGCATTCTGTAATCTGTGGACGTTCAAAGTGTTGATGAAACACAGAAATTGCATCGTGATTGATACAACAGTCACCATGCGACTTTCCTCCATGGGAGTAATGTCTCAATGAGTCTACGTTTTGATCGTTCCCTTGAAGACCAGTAGTAGTTTACAATGCACATCTGGAGGCATTCTGTAATCTGTGGACGTTCAAAGTGTTGATGAAACACAGAAATTGCATCGGGATTCAATAAAACAGTCGCCATGCGCACTTTCCTCCATGGGAGTAATGTCTCAAACAGTCTACGCTTTGATCGTTTCCTGGAAGACCGAAAGTAGTTTCCGATGCACATTTAAAGGCATTCTGTAATCTGTGGACCTTCAAAGTGTTGATGAAACACAGAAACTGCATCGGGATTGATACAACAGTCACTATGCGCACTTTCCGCCATGGGAGTAATGTCTAAAACATTCTACGCTTTAATTCGTTCCCTTGAAGACCAGTAGACCTTTACAATGCACATCTGGAGGCATTCTGTAATCTGTGGACGTTCAAAGTGTTGATGAAACACAGAAATTGCATCGGGATTCAATACAACAGTCACCATGCGCACTTTCCTCCATGGGAGTAATGTCTCAAACAGTCTACGCTTTGATCGTTTCCTGGAAGACCGAAAGTAGTTTCCGATGCACATTTAAAGGCATTCTGTAATCTGTGGACCTTCAAAGTGTTGATGAAACACAGAAACTGCATCGGGATTGATACAATAGTCACCATACGCACTTTCCTCCATGGGAGTAATGTCTCAAACAGTCTACGCTTTGATCGTTCCCTTGAAGACCAGTAGTAGTTTACAATGCACATCTGGAGGCATTCTGTAATCTGTGGACGTTCAAAGTGTTGATGAAACACAGAAATTGCATTGGGATTCAATACAACAGTCACCATGCGCACTTTCCTCCATGGGAGTAATGTCTCAAACAGTCTACGCTTTGATTGTTTCCTGGAAAACCGAAAGTAGTTTCCGATGCACATTTAAAGGCATTCTGTAATCTGTGGACCTTCAAAGTGTTGATGAAATACAGAAATTGCATCGGGATTGATACAACAGTCACCATGCGCACTTTCCTAAATGGGAGTAATGTCTCATACAGTCTACGCTTTGATCGTTCCCTTGAAGACCAGTAGTAGTTTACAATGCACATCTGGAGGCATTCTGTAATCTGTGGACGTTCAAAGTGTTGATGAAACACAGAAATTGCATCGGGATTCAATACAACAGTCACCATGCGCACTTTCCTCCATGGGAGTAATGTCTCAAACAGTCTACGCTTTGATCGTTTTCTGGAAGACCGATAGTAGTTTCCGATGCACATTTAAAGGCATTCTGTAATCTGTGGACCTGCAAAGTGTTGATGAAACACTGAAATTGCATCGGGATTGATACAACAGTCACCATGAGCACTTTCCTCCATGGGAGTAATGTCTCAAACATTCTACGCTTTGATCGTTCCCTTGAAGACCAGTAGTAGTTTACAATGCACATCTGGAGGCATTCTGTAATCTGTGGACGTTCAAAGTGTTGATGAAACACAGAAATTGCATCGGGATTGATACAACAGTCACCATGCGCACTTTCCTCCATGGGAGTAATGTCACAAACAGTCTACGCTTTGATCGTTCCCTTGAAGACCAGTAGCAGTTTACAATGCACATCTGGAGGCATTCTGTAATCTGTGGACGTTCAAAGTGTTGATGAAACACAGAAATTGCATCGGGATTCAATACAACAGTCACTATGCGCAATTTCCTCCATGGGAGTAAGGTCTCAAACAGTCTACGCTTTGATCGTTTCCTGGAAGACCGAAAGTAGTTTCCGATGCACATTTAAAGGCATTCTGTAATCTGTGGACGTTCAAAGTGTTGATGAAACACAGAAATTGCATCGGGATTCAATACAACAGTCACCATGCGCACTTTCCTCCATGGGAGTAATGTCTCAAAAAGCCTACGCTTTGATCGTTTCCTGGAAGACCAAAAGTAGTTTCCGATGCACATTTAAAGGCATTCTGTAATCTGTGGACCTTCAAAGAGTTGATGAAACACAGAAATTGCTTCGGGATTGATACAACAGTCACTATGCGCACTTTCCGCCATGGGAGTAATGTCTCAAACATTCTACGCTTTGATAGTTCCATTGAAGACCAGTAGACGTTTACAATGCACATCTGGAGGCATTCTGTAATCTGTGGACGTTCAAAGTGTTGATGAAACACAGAAATTGCATCGGGATTCAATACAACAGTCACCATGCGCACTTTCCTCCATGGGAGTAATGTCTCAAACAGTCTACGCTTTGATCGTTTCCTGGAAGACCGAAAGTAGTTTCCGATGCACATTTAAAGGCATTCTGTAATCTGTGGACGTTCAAAGTGTTGATGAAACACAGAAATTGCATCGGGATTGATACAACAGTCACCATGCGCACTTTCCTCCATGGGAGTAATGTCACAAACAGTCTACGCTTTGATCGTTCCCTTGAAGACCAGTAGCAGTTTACAATGCACATCTGGAGGCATTCTGTAATCTGTGGACATTCAAAGTGTTGATGAAACACAGAAATTGCATCGGGATTCAATACAACAGTCACCATGCGCAATTTCCTCCATGGGAGTAAGGTCTCAAACAGCCTACGCTTTGATCGTTTCCTGGAAGACCGATAGTAGTTTCCGATGCACATTTAAAGGCATTCTGCAATCTGTGGACCTGCAAAGTGTTGATGAAACACAGAAATTGCATCGGGATTGATACAACAGTCACCATGCGCACTTTCCTCCATGGGAGTAATGTCTCAAACAGTCTACGCTTTGATCGTTTTCTGGAAGACCGATAGTAGTTTCCGATGCACATTTAAAGGCATTCTGTAATCTGTGGACCTGCAAAGTGTTGATGAAACACAGAAATTGCATCGGGATTGATACAACAGTCACCATGAGCACTTTCCTCCATGGGAGTAATGTCTCAAACATTCTACGCTTTGATCGTTCCCTTGAAGACCAGTAGTAGTTTACAATGCACATCTGGAGGCATTCTGTAATCTGTGGACGTTCAAAGTGTTGATGAAACACAGAAATTGCATCGGGATTGATACAACAGTCACCATGCGCACTTTCCTCCATGGGAGTAATGTCACAAACAGTCTACGCTTTGATCGTTCCCTTGAAGACCAGTAGCAGTTTACAATGCACATCTGGAGGCATTCTGTAATCTGTGGACGTTCAAAGTGTTGATGAAACACAGAAATTGCATCGGGATTCAATACAACAGTCACCATGCGCACTTTCCTCCATGGGAGTAATGTCTCAAAAAGCCTACGCTTTGATCGTTTCCTGGAAGACCAAAAGTAGTTTCCGATGCACATTTAAAGGCATTCTGTAATCTGTGGACCTTCAAAGAGTTGATGAAACACAGAAATTGCTTCGGGATTGATACAACAGTCACTATGCGCACTTTCCGCCATGGGAGTAATGTCTCAAACATTCTACGCTTTGATAGTTCCATTGAAGACCAGTAGACGTTTACAATGCACATCTGGAGGCATTCTGTAATCTGTGGACGTTCAAAGTGTTGATGAAACACAGAAATTGCATCGGGATTCAATACAACAGTCACCATGCGCACTTTCCTCCATGGGAGTAATGTCTCAAACAGTCTACGCTTTGATCGTTTCCTGGAAGACCGAAAGTAGTTTCCGATGCACATTTAAAGGCATTCTGTAATCTGTGGACGTTCAAAGTGTTGATGAAACACAGAAATTGCATCGGGATTGATACAACAGTCACCATGCGCACTTTCCTCCATGGGAGTAATGTCACAAACAGTCTACGCTTTGATCGTTCCCTTGAAGACCAGTAGCAGTTTACAATGCACATCTGGAGGCATTCTGTAATCTGTGGACGTTCAAAGTGTTGATGAAACACAGAAATTGCATCGGGATTCAATACAACAGTCACCATGCGCAATTTCCTCCATGGGAGTAAGGTCTCAAACAGTCTACGCTTTGATCGTTTCCTGGAAGACCGAAAGTAGTTTCCGATGCACATTTAAAGGCATTCTGTAATCTGTGGACCTTCAAAGTGTTGATGAAACACAGAAATTGCATTGGGATTGATACAACAGTCACCATGCGCACTTTCCTCCATGGGAGTAATGTCTCAAACAGTCTACGTTTTGATCGTTCCCTTGAAGACCAGTAGAAGTTTACAATGCACATCTGGAGGCATTCTGTAATCTGTGGACGTTCAAAGTGTTGATGAAACACTGAAATTGCATCGGGATTCAATACAACAGTCACCATGCGCACTTTCCTCCATGGGAGTAATGTCTCAAACAGTCTACGCTTTGATCGTTTCCTGGAAGACCGAAAGTAGTTTCCGATGCACATTTAAAGGCGTTTCGTAATCTGTGGACCTTCAAAGTGTTGATGAAACACAGAAATTGCATCGGGATTGATACAACCGTCACCATGCGCACTTTCCTCCATGGGAGTAATGTCTCAAACAGTCTACGCTTTGATCGTTCCCTGGATGAGCAGTAGTAGTTTCCGATTCACCTCTGGAGGCATTCTGTAATCTGTGGAGTATCAGAGTGTTGATGAAACACAGAAATTTCATCGGGATTGAATACAACAGTCACCATGCGCACTTTCCTCCATGGGAGAAATGTCTCAAACAGTCTACGCTTTGATCGTTTCCTGGAAGACCGAAAGTAGTTTCCGATGCACATTTAAAGGCGTTTCGTAATCTGTGGACCTTCAAAGTGTTGATGAAACACAGAAATTGCATCGGGATTGATACAACCGTCACCATGCGCACTTTCCTCCATGGGAGTAATGTCTCAAACAGTCTACGCTTTGATCGTTCCCTTGAAGACCAGTAGTAGTTTACAATGCACATCCGGAGGCATTCTGTAATCTGTGGACGTTCAAGGTGTTGATGAAACACAGAAATTGCATCGGGATTCAATACAACAGTCACCATGCGCACTTTCCTCCATGGGAGTAATGTCTCAAACAGTCTACGCTTTGATCGTTTCCTGGAAGACCGAAAGTAGTTTCCGATGCACATTTAAAGGCATTCTGTAATCTGTTGACCTTCAAAGTGTTGATGAAACACAGAAATTGCATCGGGATTGATACAACACTCACCATGCGCACTTTCCTCCATGGGAGTAATGTCTCAAACAGTCTACGCTTTGATCGTTCCCTTGAAGACCAGTAGTAGTTTACAGTGCACATCTGGAGGCAATCTGTAATCTGTGGACGTTCAAAGTGTTGATGAAACACAGAAATTGCATCGGGATTCAATACAACAGTCACCATGCGCACGTTCCTCCACGGGAGTAATGTCTCAAACAGTCTACGCTTTGATCGTTTCCTGGAAGACCGAAAGTAGTTTCCGATGCACATTTAAAGGCATTCTGTAATCTGTGGACCTTCAAAGTGTTGATGAAACACAGAAATTGCATCGGGATTGATACAAGAGTCACCATGCGCACTTTCCTCCATGGGAGTAATGTCTCACACAGTCTACGCTTTGATCGTATCCTGGAAGACCGAAAGTAGTTTTTGATGCACATTTAAAGGCATTCTGTAATCTGTGGACCTTCAAAGAGTTGATGAAACACAGAAATTGCATCGGGATTGATACAACAGTCATCATGCGCACTTTCCTCCATGGAAGTAATATCTCAAACAGTCTACGCTTTGATCGTTCCCTGGATGAGCAGTAGTAGTTTGCGATGCACGTCTGGAGGCATTCTGTAATGTGTGGAGTATCAGAGTGTTGATGAAACACAGAAATTTCATCGGTATTGAATACAACAGTCACCATGCGCACTTTCCTCCATGGGAGTAATGTCACAAACAGTCTACGCTTTGATCGTTCCCTTGAAGACCAGTAGCAGTTTACAATGCACATCTGGAGGCATTCTGTAATCTGTGGACGTTCAAAGTGTTGATGAAACACAGAAATTGCATCGGGATTCAATACAACAGTCACCATGCGCAATTTCCTCTATGGGAGTAAGGTCTCAAACAGCCTACGCTTTGATCGTTTCCTGGAAGACCGATAGTAGTTTCCGATGCACATTTAAAGGCATTCTGCAATCTGTGGACCTGCAAAGTGTTGATGAAACACAGAAATTGCATCGGGATTGATACAACAGTCACCATGCGCACTTTCCTCCATGGGAGTAATGTCTCAAACAGTCTACGCTTTGATCGTTTTCTGGAAGACCGATAGTAGTTTCCGATGCACATTTAAAGGCATTCTGTAATCTGTGGACCTGCAAAGTGTTGATGAAACACAGAAATTGCATCGGGATTGATACAACAGTCACCATGAGCACTTTCCTCCATGGGAGTAATGTCTCAAACATTCTACGCTTTGATCGTTCCCTTGAAGACCAGTAGTAGTTTACAATGCACATCTGGAGGCATTCTGTAATCTGTGGACGTTCAAAGTGTTGATGAAACACAGAAATTGCATCGGGATTGATACAACAGTCACCATGCGCACTTTCCTCCATGGGAGTAATGTCACAAACAGTCTACGCTTTGATCGTTCCCTTGAAGACCAGTAGCAGTTTACAATGCACATCTGGAGGCATTCTGTAATCTGTGGACGTTCAAAGTGTTGATGAAACACAGAAATTGCATCGGGATTCAATACAACAGTCACCATGCGCACTTTCCTCCATGGGAGTAATGTCTCAAAAAGCCTACGCTTTGATCGTTTCCTGGAAGACCAAAAGTAGTTTCCGATGCACATTTAAAGGCATTCTGTAATCTGTGGACCTTCAAAGAGTTGATGAAACACAGAAATTGCTTCGGGATTGATACAACAGTCACTATGCGCACTTTCCGCCATGGGAGTAATGTCTCAAACATTCTACGCTTTGATAGTTCCATTGAAGACCAGTAGACGTTTACAATGCACATCTGGAGGCATTCTGTAATCTGTGGACGTTCAAAGTGTTGATGAAACACAGAAATTGCATCGGGATTCAATACAACAGTCACCATGCGCACTTTCCTCCATGGGAGTAATGTCTCAAACAGTCTACGCTTTGATCGTTTCCTGGAAGACCGAAAGTAGTTTCCGATGCACATTTAAAGGCATTCTGTAATCTGTGGACGTTCAAAGTGTTGATGAAACACAGAAATTGCATCGGGATTGATACAACAGTCACCATGCGCACTTTCCTCCATGGGAGTAATGTCACAAACAGTCTACGCTTTGATCGTTCCCTTGAAGACCAGTAGCAGTTTACAATGCACATCTGGAGGCATTCTGTAATCTGTGGACGTTCAAAGTGTTGATGAAACACAGAAATTGCATCGGGATTCAATACAACAGTCACCATGCGCAATTTCCTCCATGGGAGTAAGGTCTCAAACAGTCTACGCTTTGATCGTTTCCTGGAAGACCGAAAGTAGTTTCCGATGCACATTTAAAGGCATTCTGTAATCTGTGGACCTTCAAAGTGTTGATGAAACACAGAAATTGCATTGGGATTGATACAACAGTCACCATGCGCACTTTCCTCCATGGGAGTAATGTCTCAAACAGTCTACGTTTTGATCGTTCCCTTGAAGACCAGTAGAAGTTTACAATGCACATCTGGAGGCATTCTGTAATCTGTGGACGTTGAAAAATGTGGATGAAACACTGAAATTGCATCGGGATTCAATACAACAGTCACCATGCGCACTTTCCTCCATGGGAGTAATGTCTCAAACAGTCTACGCTTTGATCGTTTCCTGGAAGACCGAAAGTAGTTTCCGATGCACATTTAAAGGCGTTTCGTAATCTGTGGACCTTCAAAGTGTTGATGAAACACAGAAATTGCATCGGGATTGATACAACCGTCACCATGCGCACTTTCCTCCATGGGAGTAATGTCTCAAACAGTCTACGCTTTGATCGTTCCCTGGATGAGCAGTAGTAGTTTCCGATTCACCTCTGGAGGCATTCTGTAATCTGTGGAGTATCAGAGTGTTGATGAAACACAGAAATTTCATCGGGATTGAATACAACAGTCACCATGCGCACTTTCCTCCATGGGAGAAATGTCTCAAACAGTCTACGCTTTGATCGTTTCCTGGAAGACCGAAAGTAGTTTCCGATGCACATTTAAAGGCGTTTCGTAATCTGTGGACCTTCAAAGTGTTGATGAAACACAGAAATTGCATCGGGATTGATACAACCGTCACCATGCGCACTTTCCTCCATGGGAGTAATGTCTCAAACAGTCTACGCTTTGATCGTTCCCTTGAAGACCAGTAGTAGTTTACAATGCACATCCGGAGGCATTCTGTAATCTGTGGACGTTCAAAGTGTTGATGAAACACAGAAATTGCATCGGGATTCAATACAACAGTCACCATGCGCACTTTCCTCCATGGGAGTAATGTCTCAAACAGTCTACGCTTTGATTGTTTCCTGGAAGACCGAAAGTAGTTTCCGATGCACATTTAAAGGCATTCTGTAATCTGTTGACCTTCAAAGTGTTGATGAAACACAGAAATTGCATCGGGATTGATACAACACTCACCATGCGCACTTTCCTCCATGGGAGTAATGTCTCAAACAGTCTACGCTTTGATCGTTCCCTTGAAGACCAGTAGTAGTTTACAGTGCACATCTGGAGGCAATCTGTAATCTGTGGACGTTCAAAGTGTTGATGAAACACAGAAATTGCATCGGGATTCAATACAACAGTCACCATGCGCACGTTCCTCCACGGGAGTAATGTCTCAAACAGTCTACGCTTTGATCGTTTCCTGGAAGACCGAAAGTAGTTTCCGATGCACATTTAAAGGCATTCTGTAATCTGTGGACCTTCAAAGTGTTGATGAAACACAGAAATTGCATCGGGATTGATACAAGAGTCACCATGCGCACTTTCCTCCATGGGAGTAATGTCTCACACAGTCTACGCTTTGATCGTATCCTGGAAGACCGAAAGTAGTTTTTGATGCACATTTAAAGGCATTCTGTAATCTGTGGACCTTCAAAGAGTTGATGAAACACAGAAATTGCATCGGGATTGATACAACAGTCATCATGCGCACTTTCCTCCATGGAAGTAATATCTCAAACAGTCTACGCTTTGATCGTTCCCTGGATGAGCAGTAGTAGTTTGCGATGCACGTCTGGAGGCATTCTGTAATGTGTGGAGTATCAGAGTGTTGATGAAACACAGAAATTTCATCGGTATTGAATACAACAGTCACCATGCGCACTTTCCTCCATGGGAGTAATATCTCAAACAGTCTACGCTTTGATCGTTCCCTGGATGACCAGTAGTAGTTTCCGATGCACGTCTGGAGGCATTCTGTAATGTGTGGAGTATCAGAGTGTTGATGAAACACAGAAATTTCATCGGGATTGAATACAACAGTCACCATGCGCACTTTCCTCCATGGGAGTAATATCTCAAACAGTCTACGCTTTGATCGTTCCCTGGATGACCAGTAGTAGTTTCCGATGCACATCCGGAGGCATTCTGTAATCTGTGGAGTATCAGAGTGTTGATGAAACACAGAAATAGCATCGGGATTGATTACAACAGTCACCATGCGCACTTTCCTCCATGGGAGTAATGTCTCAAACAGTCTACGCTTTGATCGTTTCCTGGAAGACCGAAAGTAGTTTCCGATGCACATTTAAAGGCATTCTGTAATCTGTGGACCTTCAAAGTGTTGATGAAACACAGAAATTGCATCGGGATTGATACAACAGTCACCATGCGCACTTTCCTCCCTGGGAGTAATGTCTCAAAGAGTCTACGCTTTGATCGTTCCCTGGATGAGCAGTAGTAGTTTCCGATGCACGTCTGGAGGCATTCTGTAATGTGTGGAGTATCAGAGTGTTGATGAAACACAGAAATTTCATCGGGATTGAATACAACAGTCACCATGCGCACTTTCCTCCATGGGAGTAATATCTCAAACAGTCTACGCTTTGATCGTTCCCTGGATGACCAGTAGTAGTTTCCGATGCACATCCGGAGGCATTCTGTAATCTGTGGAGTATCAGAGTGTTGATGAAACACAGAAATAGCATCGGGATTGATTACAACAGTCACCATGCGCACTTTCCTCCATGGGAGTAATGTCTCAAACAGTCTACGCTTTGATCGTTTCCTGGAAGACCGAAAGTAGTTTCCGATGCACATTTAAAGGCATTCTGTAATCTGTGGACCTTCAAAGTGTTGATGAAACACAGAAATTGCATCGGGATTGATACAACAGTCACCATGCGCACTTTCCTCCATGGGAGTAATGTCTCAAACAGTCTACGCTTTGATCGTTCCCTGGATGACCAGTAGTAGTTTCCGATGCACGTCTGGAATCATTCTGTAATGTGTGGAGTATCAGAGTGTTGATGAAACACAGAAATTTCATCGGGATTGAATACAACAGTCACCATGCGCACTTTCCTCCCTGAGAGTAATATCTCAAACAGTCTACGCTTTGATCGTTCCCTGGATGAGCAGTAGTAGTTTCCGATGCACGTCTGGAGGCATTCTGTAATGTGTAGAGTATCAGAGTGTTGATAAAACACAGAAATTTCATCGGGATTGAATACAACAGTCACCATGCGCACTTTCCTCCATGGGAGTAATATCTCAAACAGTCTACGCTTTGATCGTTCCCTGGATGAGCAGTAGTAGTTTCCGATGCACGTCTGGAGGCATTCTGTAATGTGTGGAGTATCAGAGTGTTGATGAAACACAGAAATTTCATCGGGATTGAATACAACAGTCACCATGCGCACTTTCCTCCATGGGAGTAATATCTCAAACAGTCTACGGTTTGATCGTTCCCTGGATGAGCAGTAGTAGTTTCCGATGCACGTCTGGAGGCATTCTGTAATGTGTGGAGTATCAGAGTGTTGATGAAACACAGAAATTTCATCGGGATTGAATACAACAGTCACCATGCGCACTTTCCTCCATCGGAGTAATATCTCAAACAGTCTACGCTTTGATCGTTCCCTGGATGAGCAGTAGTAGTTTCCGATGCACGTCTGGAGGATTTCTGTAATGTGTGGAGTATCAGAGTGTTGATGAAACACAGAAATTTCATCGGGATTGAATACAACAGTCACCATGCGCACTTTCCTCCATGGGAGTAATATCTCAAACAGTCTACGCTTTGATCGTTCCCTGGATGAGCAGTAGTAGTTTCCGATGCACGTCTGGAGGCATTCTGTAATGTGTGGAGTATCAGAGTGTTGATGAAACACAGAAATTTCATCGGGATTGAATACAACAGTCACCATGCGCACTTTCCTCCATGGGAGTAATGTCTCAAACAGTCTACGCTTTGATCGTTTCCTGGAAGACCGAAAGTAGTTTCCGATGCACATTTAAAGGCATTCTGTAATCTGTGGACCTTCAAAGTGTTGATGAAACACAGAAATTGCATCGTGATTGATACAACAGTCACCATGCGACTTTCCTCCATGGGAGTAATGTCTCAAAGAGTCTACGCTTTGATCGTTCCCTTGAAGACCAGTAGTAGTTTACAATGCACATCTGGAGGCATTCTGTAATCTGTGGACGTTCAAAGTGTTGATGAAACACAGAAATTGCATCGGGATTGATACAACAGTCACTATGCGCACTTTCCGCCACGGGAGTAATGTCTCAAACATTCTACGTTTTGATCGTTCCCTTGAAGATCAGTAGACGTTTACAATGCACATCTGGAGGCATTCTGTAATCTGTGGACGTTCAAAGTGTTGATGAAACACAGAAATTGCATCGGAATTCAATACAACAGTCACCATGCGCACTTTCCTCCATGGGAGTAATGTCTCAAACAGTCTACGCTTTGATCGTTTCCTGGAAGACCGAAAGTAGTTTCCGATGCACATTTAAAGGCATTCTGTAATCTGTGTACCCTCAAAGTGTTGATGAAACACAGAAATTGCATCGGGATTGGTACTATAGTCACCATGCGCACTTTCCTCCATGGGAGTAATGTCTCAAACAGTCTACGCTTTGATCGTTCCCTTGAAGACCAGTAGTAGTTTACAATGCACATCTGGAGGCATTCTGTAATCTGTGGACGTTCAAAGTGTTGATGAAACACAGAAATTGCATCGGGATTCAATACAACAGTCACCATGCGCACATTCCTCCATGGGAGTAATGTCTCAAACAGTCTACGCTTTGATCGTTTCCTGAAAGACCGAAAGTAGTTTCCGATGCACATTTAAAGGCATTCTGTAATCTGTGGACCTTCAAAGTGTTGATGAAACACAGAAATTGCATCGGGATTGATACAACAGTCACCATGCGCACTTTCCTCCATGGGAGTAATGTCTCAAACAGTCTACGCTTTGATCGTTCCCTGGAAGACCAGTAGTAGTTTACAATGCACATCTGAAGGCATTCTGTAATCTGTGGACGTTCAAAGTGTTGATGAAACACAGAAATTACATCGGGATTCAATACAACAGTCACCATGCGCACTTTCCTCCATGGGAGTAACGTCTAAAACAGTCTACGCTTTGATCGTTCCCTGGATGAGCAGTAGTAGTTTCCGATGCACGTCTGGAGGCATTCTGTAATCTGTGGAGTATCAGAGTGTTGATGAAACACAGAAATTTCATCGGGATTGAATACAACAGTCACCATGCGCACTTTCCTCCATGGGAGTAATGTCTCAAACAGTCTACGCTTTGATCGTTCCCTTGAAGACCAGTAGTAGTTTACAATGCACATCCGGAGGCATTCTGTAATCTGTGGACGTTCAAAGTGTTGATGAAACACAGAAATTGCATCGGGATTCAATACAACAGTCACCATGCGCACTTTCCTCCATGGGAGTAATGTCTCAAACAGTCTACGCTTTGATCGTTTCCTGGAAGACCGAAAGTAGTTTCCGATGCACATTTAAAGGCATTCCGTAATCTGTGGACCTTCAAAGTGTTGATGAAACACAGAAATTGCATCGGGATTGATACAACAGTCACCATGCGCACTTTCCTCCATGGGAGTAATGTCTCAAACAGACTACGTTTTGATCGTTCCCTTGAAGGCCAGTAGTAGTTTACAATGCACATCCGGAGGCATTCTGTAATCTGTGGACGTTCAAAGTGTTGATGAAACACAGAAATTGCATCGGGATTCGATACAACAGTCACCATGCGCACTTTCCTCCATGGGAGTAATGTCTCAAACAGTCTACGCTTTGATCGTTTCCTGGAAGACCGAAAGTAGTTTCTGATGCACATTTAAAGGCATTCTGTAATCTGTGGACCTTCAAAGTGTTGATGAAACACAGAAACTGCATCGGGATTGATACAACAGTCACCATGCGCACTTTCCTCCATGGGAGTAATGTCTCAAACAGTCTACGCTTTGATCGTTCACTTGAAGACCAGTAGTAGTTTACAATGCACATCTGGAGGCATTCTGTAATCTGTGGACGTTCAAAGTGTTGATGAAGCACAGAAATTGCATCGGGATTGAATACAACAGTCACCATGCGCACTTTCCTCCATGGGAGTAATGTCTCAAACAGTCTACGCTTTGATCGTTTCCTGGAAGACCGAAAGTAGTTTCCGATGCACATTTAAAGGCATTCTGTAATCTGTGGACTTTCAAAGTGTTGATGAAACACAGAAATTGCATCGTGATTGATACAACAGTCAGCATGCGACTTTCCTCCATGGGAGTAACGTCTCAAAGAGTCTACGCTTTGATCGTTCCCTTGAAGACCAGTAGTAGTTTACAATGCACATCTGGAGGCATTCTGTAATCTGTGGACGTTCAAAGTGTTGATGAAACACAGAAATTGCATCGGGATTCAATAAAACAGTCGCCATGCGCACTTTCCTCCATGGGAGTAATGTCTCAAACAGTCTACGCTTTGATCGTTCCCTGGAAGACCGAAAGTAGTTTCCGATGCACATTTAAAGGCATTCTGTAATCTGTGGACCTTCAAAGTGTTGATGAAACACAGAAACTGCATCGGGATTGATACAACAGTCACTATGCGCACTTTCCGCCATGGGAGTAATGTCTAAAACATTCTACGCTTTGATTCGTTCCCTTGAAGACCAGTAGACCTTTACAATGCACATCTGGAGGCATTCTGTAATCTGTGGAGTATCAGAGTGTTGATGAAACACAGAAATTTCATCGGGATTGAATACAACAGTCACCATGCGCACTTTCCTCCATGGGAGTAATGTCTCAAACAGTCTACGCTTTGATCGTTTCCTGGAAGACCGAAGGTAGTTTCCGATGCACATTTAAAGGCATTCCGTAATCTGTGGACCTTCAAAGTGTTGATGAAACACAGAAATTGCATCGGGATTGATACAACAGTCACCATGCGCACTTTCCTCCATGGGAGTAATGTCTCAAACAGACTACGTTTTGATCGTTCCCTTGAAGACCAGTAGTAGTTTACAATGCACATCCGGAGGCATTCTGTAATCTGTGGACGTTCAAAGTGTTGATGAAACACAGAAATTGCATCGGGATTCAATACAACAGTCACCATGCGCACTTTCCTCCATGGGAGTAATGTCTCAAACAGTCTACGCTTTGATCGTTTCCTGGAAGACCGAAAGAAGTTTCCGATGCACATTTAAAGGCATTCTGTAATCTGTGGACCTTCAAAGTGTTGATGAAACACAGAAACTGCATCGGGATTGATACAACAGTCACCATGCGCACTTTCCTCCATGGGAGTAATGTCTCAAACAGTCTACGCTTTGATCGTTCCCTTGAAGACCAGTAGTAGTTTACAATGCACATCTGGAGGCATTCTGTAATCTGTGGACGTTCAAAATGTTGATGAAACACAGAAATTGCATCGGGATTGAATTCAACAGTCACCATGCGCACTTTGCTCCATGGGAGTAATGTCTCAAACAGTCTACGCTTTGATCGTTTCCTGGAAAACCGAAAGTAGTTTACGATGCACATTTAAAGGCATTCTGTAATCTGTGGACCTTCAAAGTGTTGATGAAACACAGAAATTGCATCGGGATTGATACTATAGTCACCAGGCGCACTTTCCTAAATGGGAGTAATGTCTCATACAGTCTACGCTTTGATCGTTCCCTTGAAGACCAGTAGTAGTTTACAATGCACATCTGGAGGCATTCTGTAATCTGTGGACGTTCAAAGTGTTGATGAAACACAGAAATTGCATCGGGATTCAATACAACAGTCACCATGCGCACTTTCCTCCATGGGAGTAATGTCTCAAACAGTCTACGCTTTGATCGTTTCCTGGAAGACCGAAAGTAGTTTCCGATGCACATTTAAAGGCATTCTGTAATCTGTGGACCTTCAAAGTGTTGATGAAACACAGAAACTGCATCGGGATTGATACAACAGTCACCATGCGCACTTTCCTCCATGGGAGTAATGTCTCAAACAGTCTACGCTTTGATCGTTCCCTTGAAGACCAGTAGTAGTTTACAATGCACATCTGGAGGCATTCTGTAATCTGTGGACGTTCAAAGTGTTGATGAAACACAGAAATTGCATCGGGATTCAATACAACAGTCACCATGCGCACTTTCCTCCATGGGAGTAATGTCTCAAACAGTCTACGCTTTGATTGTTTCCTGGAAAACCGAAAGTAGTTTCCGATGCACATTTAAAGGCATTCTGTAATCTGTGGACCTTCAAAGTGTTGATGAAACACAGAAATTGCATCGGGATTCAATACAACAGTCACCATGCGCACTTTCCTCCATGGGAGTAATGTCTCAAACAGTCTACGCTTTGATCGTTTACTGAAAGACCGAAAGTAGTTTCCGATGCACATTTAAAGGCATTCTGTAATCTGTGGACCTTCAAAGTGTTGATGAAACACAGAAATTGCATCGGGATTGATACAACAGTCACCATGCGCACTTTCCTCCATGGGAGTATTGTCTCAAACAGTCTACGCTTTGATCGTTTCCTGGAAGACCGAAAGTAGTTTCCGATGCACACTTGAAGGCATTCCGTACTCTGTGGACCTTCAAAGTGTTGATGAAACACAGAAAATGCATCGGGATTGATACAACAGTCACCATGCGCACTTTCCTCCATGGGAGTAATGTCTCAAACAGACTACGTTTTTATCGTTCCCTTGAAGACCAGTAGTAGTTTACAATGCACATCCGGAGGCATTCTGTAATCTGTGGACGTTCAAAGTGTTGATGAAACACAGAAATTGCATCGGGATTCAATACAACAGTCACCATGCGCACTTTCCTCCATGGGAGTAATGTCTCAAACAGTCTACGCTTTGATCGTTTCCTGGAAGACCGAAAGTAGTTTCCGATGCACATTTAAAGGCATTCTGTAATCTGTGGACCTTCAAAGTGTTGATGAAACACAGAAACTGCATCGGGATTGATACAACAGTCACCATGCGCACTTTCCTCCATGGGAGTAATGTCTCAAACAGTCTACGCTTTGATCGTTCCCTTGAAGACCAGTAGTAGTTTACAATGCACATCTGGAGGCATTCTGTAATCTGTGGACGTTCAAAGTGTTGATGAAACACAGAAATTGCATCGGGATTCAATACAACAGTCACCATGCGCACTTTCCTCCATGGGAGTAATGTCTCAAACAGTCTACGCTTTGATTGTTTCCTGGAAAACCGAAAGTAGTTTCCGATGCACATTTAAAGGCATTCTGTAATCTTTGGACCTTCAAAGTGTTGATGAAACACAGAAATTGCATCGGGATTGATACAACAGTCACCATGCGCACTTTCCTAAATGGGAGTAATGTCTCATACAGTCTACGCTTTGATCGTTCCCTTGAAGACCAGTAGTAGTTTACAATGCACATCTGGAGGCATTCTGTAATCTGTGGACGTTCAAAGTGTTGATGAAACACAGAAATTGCATCGGGATTCAATACAACAGTCACCATGCGCACTTTCCTCCATGGGAGTAATGTCTCAAACAGTCTACGCTTTGATCGTTTCCTGGAAGACCGATAGTAGTTTCCGATGCACATTTAAAGGCATTCTGTAATCTGTGGACCTTCAAAGTGTTGATGAAACATAGAAATTGCATCGGGATTGATACAACAGTCACCATGCGCACTTTCCTCCATGGGAGTAATGTCTCAAACAGTCTACGCTTTGATCGTTCCCTTGAAGACCAGTAGTAGTTTACAATGCACATCTGGAGGCATTCTGTAATCTGTGGACGTTCAAAGTGTTGATGAAACACAGAAATTGCATCGGGATTGATACAACAGTCACCATGCGCACTTTCCTCCATGGGAGTAATGTCTCAAACAGTCTACGCTTTGATCGTTCCCTTGAAGACCAGTAGTAGTTTACAATGCACATCTGGAGGCATTCTGTAAACTGTGGACGTTCAAAGTGTTGATGAAACACAGAAATTGCATCGGGATTCAATACAACAGTCACCATCCACACTTTCCTCCATGGGAGTAATGTCTCAAACAGTCTACGCTTTGATTGTTTCCTGGAAAACCGAAAGTAGTTTCCGATGCACATTTAAAGGCATTCTGTAATCTGTGGACCTTCAAAGTGTTGATGAAACACAGAAATTGCATCGGGATTCAATACAACAGTCACCATGCGCACTTTCCTCCATGGGAGTAATGTCTCAAACAGTCTACGCTTTGATCGTTTACTGGAAGACCGAAAGTAGTTTCCGATGCACACTTGAAGGCATTCCGTACTCTGTGGACCTTCAAAGTGTTGATGAAACACAGAAAATGCATCGGGATTGATACAACAGTCACCATGCGCACTTTCCTCCATGGGAGTAATGTCTCAAACAGACTACGTTTTTATCGTTCCCTTGAAGACCAGTAGTAGTTTACAATGCACATCCGGAGGCATTCTGTAATCTGTGGACGTTCAAAGTGTTGATGAAACACAGAAATTGCATCGGGATTCAATACAACAGTCACCATGCGCACTTTCCTCCATGGGAGTAATGTCTCAAACAGTCTACGCTTTGATCGTTTCCTGGAAGACCGAAAGTAGTTTCCGATGCACATTTAAAGGCATTCTGTAATCTGTGGACCTTCAAAGTGTTGATGAAACACAGAAACTGCATCGGGATTGATACAACAGTCACCATGCGCACTTTCCTCCATGGGAGTAATGTCTCAAACAGTCTACGCTTTGATCGTTCCCTTGAAGACCAGTAGTAGTTTACAATGCACATCTGGAGGCATTCTGTAATCTGTGGACGTTCAAAGTGTTGATGAAACACAGAAATTGCATCGGGATTCAATACAACAGTCACCATGCGCACTTTCCTCCATGGGAGTAATGTCTCAAACAGTCTACGCTTTGATTGTTTCCTGGAAAACCGAAAGTAGTTTCCGATGCACATTTAAAGGCATTCTGTAATCTTTGGACCTTCAAAGTGTTGATGAAACACAGAAATTGCATCGGGATTGATACAACAGTCACCATGCGCACTTTCCTAAATGGGAGTAATGTCTCATACAGTCTACGCTTTGATCGTTCCCTTGAAGACCAGTAGTAGTTTACAATGCACATCTGGAGGCATTCTGTAATCTGTGGACGTTCAAAGTGTTGATGAAACACAGAAATTGCATCGGGATTCAATACAACAGTCACCATGCGCACTTTCCTCCATGGGAGTAATGTCTCAAACAGTCTACGCTTTGATCGTTCCCTTGAAGACCAGTAGTAGTTTACAATGCACATCTGGAGGCATTCTGTAAACTGTGGACGTTCAAAGTGTTGATGAAACACAGAAATTGCATCGGGATTCAATACAACAGTCACCATCCACACTTTCCTCCATGGGAGTAATGTCTCAAACAGTCTACGCTTTGATCGTTTCCTGCAAGACCGATAGTAGTTTCCGATGCACATTTAAAGGCATTCTGTAATCTGTGGACCTGCAAAGTGTTGATGAAACACAGAAATTGCATCGGGATTGATACAACAGTCACCATGAGCACTTTCCTCCATGGGAGTAATGTCTCAAACATTCTACGCTTTGATCGTTCCCTTGAAGACCAGTAGTAGTTTACAATGCACATCTGGAGGCATTCTGTAATCTGTGGACGTTCAAAGTGTTGATGAAACACAGAAATTGCATCGGGATTCAATACAACAGTCACCATGCGCACTTTCCTCCATGGGAGTAATGTCTCAAAAAGTCTACGCTTTGATCGTTTCCTGGAAGACCGAAAGTAGTTTTCGATGCACATTTAAAGGCATTCTGTAATCTGTGGACCTTCAAAGAGTTGATGAAACACAGAAATTTCTTCGGGATTGATACAACAGTCACTATGCGCACTTTCCGCCCTGGGAGTAATGTCTCAAACATTCTACGCTTTGATAGTTCCATTGAAGACCAGTAGACGTTTACAATGCACATCTGGAGGCATTCTGTAATCTGTGGACGTTCAAAGTGTTGATGAAACACAGAAATTGCATCGGGATTCAATACAACAGTCACCATGCGCACTTTCCTCCATGGGAGTAATGTCTCAAACAGTCTACGCTTTGATCGTTTCCTGGAAGACCGAAAGTAGTTTCCGATGCACATTTAAAGGCATTCTGTAATCTGTGGACTTTCAAAGTGTTGATGAAACACAGAAATTGCATCGTGATTGATACAACAGTCAGCATGCGACTTTCCTCCATGGGAGTAACGTCTCAAAGAGTCTACGCTTTGATCGTTCCCTTGAAGACCAGTAGTAGTTTACAATGCACATCTGGAGGCATTCTGTAATCTGTGGACGTTCAAAGTGTTGATGAAACACAGAAATTGCATCGGGATTCAATAAAACAGTCGCCATGCGCACTTTCCTCCATGGGAGTAATGTCTCAAACAGTCTACGCTTTGATCGTTCCCTGGAAGACCGAAAGTAGTTTCCGATGCACATTTAAAGGCATTCTGTAATCTGTGGACCTTCAAAGTGTTGATGAAACACAGAAACTGCATCGGGATTGATACAACAGTCACTATGCGCACTTTCCGCCATGGGAGTAATGTCTAAAACATTCTACGCTTTGATTCGTTCCCTTGAAGACCAGTAGACCTTTACAATGCACATCTGGAGGCATTCTGTAATCTGTGGAGTATCAGAGTGTTGATGAAACACAGAAATTTCATCGGGATTGAATACAACAGTCACCATGCGCACTTTCCTCCATGGGAGTAATGTCTCAAACAGTCTACGCTTTGATCGTTTCCTGGAAGACCGAAGGTAGTTTCCGATGCACATTTAAAGGCATTCCGTAATCTGTGGACCTTCAAAGTGTTGATGAAACACAGAAATTGCATCGGGATTGATACAACAGTCACCATGCGCACTTTCCTCCATGGGAGTAATGTCTCAAACAGACTACGTTTTGATCGTTCCCTTGAAGACCAGTAGTAGTTTACAATGCACATCCGGAGGCATTCTGTAATCTGTGGACGTTCAAAGTGTTGATGAAACACAGAAATTGCATCGGGATTCAATACAACAGTCACCATGCGCACTTTCCTCCATGGGAGTAATGTCTCAAACAGTCTACGCTTTGATCGTTTCCTGGAAGACCGAAAGTAGTTTCCGATGCACATTTAAAGGCATTCTGTAATCTGTGGACCTTCAAAGTGTTGATGAAACACAGAAACTGCATCGGGATTGATACAACAGTCACCATGCGCACTTTCCTCCATGGGAGTAATGTCTCAAACAGTCTACGCTTTGATCGTTCCCTTGAAGACCAGTAGTAGTTTACAATGCACATCTGGAGGCATTCTGTAATCTGTGGACGTTCAAAATGTTGATGAAACACAGAAATTGCATCGGGATTGAATTCAACAGTCACCATGCGCACTTTGCTCCATGGGAGTAATGTCTCAAACAGTCTACGCTTTGATCGTTTCCTGGAAAACTGAAAGTAGTTTACGATGCACATTTAAAGGCATTCTGTAATCTGTGGACCTTCAAAGTGTTGATGAAACACAGAAATTGCATCGGGATTGATACTATAGTCACCAGGCGCACTTTCCTAAATGGGAGTAATGTCTCATACAGTCTACGCTTTGATCGTTCCCTTGAAGACCAGTAGTAGTTTACAATGCACATCTGGAGGCATTCTGTAATCTGTGGACGTTCAAAGTGTTGATGAAACACAGAAATTGCATCGGGATTCAATACAACAGTCACCATGCGCACTTTCCTCCATCGGAGTAATGTCTCAAACAGTCTACGCTTTGATCGTTTCCTGGAAGACCGAAAGTAGTTTCCGATGCACATTTAAAGGCATTCTGTAATCTGTGGACCTTCAAAGTGTTGATGAAACACAGAAACTGCATCGGGATTGATACAACAGTCACCATGCGCACTTTCCTCCATGGGAGTAATGTCTCAAACAGTCTACGCTTTGATCGTTCCCTTGAAGACCAGTAGTAGTTTACAATGCACATCTGGAGGCATTCTGTAATCTGTGGACGTTCAAAGTGTTGATGAAACACAGAAATTGCATCGGGATTCAATACAACAGTCACCATGCGCACTTTCCTCCATGGGAGTAATGTCTCAAACAGTCTACGCTTTGATTGTTTCCTGGAAAACCGAAAGTAGTTTCCGATGCACATTTAAAGGCATTCTGTAATCTGTGGACCTTCAAAGTGTTGATGAAACACAGAAATTGCATCGGGATTCAATACAACAGTCACCATGCGCACTTTCCTCCATGGGAGTAATGTCTCAAACAGTCTACGCTTTGATCGTTTACTGAAAGACCGAAAGTAGTTTCCGATGCACATTTAAAGGCATTCTGTAATCTGTGGACCTTCAAAGTGTTGATGAAACACAGAAATTGCATCGGGATTGATACAACAGTCACCATGCGCACTTTCCTCCATGGGAGTATTGTCTCAAACAGTCTACGCTTTGATCGTTTCCTGGAAGACCGAAAGTAGTTTCCGATGCACACTTAAAGGCATTCCGTACTCTGTGGACCTTCAAAGTGTTGATGAAACACAGAAAATGCATCGGGATTGATACAACAGTCACCATGCGCACTTTCCTCCATGGGAGTAATGTCTCAAACAGACTACGTTTTTATCGTTCCCTTGAAGACCAGTAGTAGTTTACAATGCACATCCGGAGGCATTCTGTAATCTGTGGACGTTCAAAGTGTTGATGAAACACAGAAATTGCATCGGGATTCAATACAACAGTCACCATGCGCACTTTCCTCCATGGGAGTAATGTCTCAAACAGTCTACGCTTTGATCGTTTCCTGGAAGACCGAAAGTAGTTTCCGATGCACATTTAAAGGCATTCTGTAATCTGTGGACCTTCAAAGTGTTGATGAAACACAGAAACTGCATCGGGATTGATACAACAGTCACCATGCGCACTTTCCTCCATGGGAGTAATGTCTCAAACAGTCTACGCTTTGATCGTTCCCTTGAAGACCAGTAGTAGTTTACAATGCACATCTGGAGGCATTCTGTAATCTGTGGACGTTCAAAGTGTTGATGAAACACAGAAATTGCATCGGGATTCAATACAACAGTCACCATGCGCACTTTCCTCCATGGGAGTAATGTCTCAAACAGTCTACGCTTTGATCGTTTCCTGGAAGACCGAAAGTAGTTTTCGATGCACATTTAAAGGCATTCTGTAATCTGTGGACCTTCAAAGAGTTGATGAAACACAGAAATTTCTTCGGGATTGATACAACAGTCACTATGCGCACTTTCCGCCCTGGGAGTAATGTCTCAAACATTCTACGCTTTGATAGTTCCATTGAAGACCAGTAGACGTTTACAATGCACATCTGGAGGCATTCTGTAATCTGTGGACGTTCAAAGTGTTGATGAAACACAGAAATTGCATCGGGATTCAATACAACAGTCACCATGCGCACTTTCCTCCATGGGAGTAATGTCTCAAACAGTCTACGCTTTGATCGTTTCCTGGAAGACCGAAAGTAGTTTCCGATGCACATTTAAAGGCATTCTGTAATCTGTGGACTTTCAAAGTGTTGATGAAACACAGAAATTGCATCGTGATTGATACAACAGTCAGCATGCGACTTTCCTCCATGGGAGTAACGTCTCAAAGAGTCTACGCTTTGATCGTTCCCTTGAAGACCAGTAGTAGTTTACAATGCACATCTGGAGGCATTCTGTAATCTGTGGACGTTCAAAGTGTTGATGAAACACAGAAATTGCATCGGGATTCAATAAAACAGTCGCCATGCGCACTTTCCTCCATGGGAGTAATGTCTCAAACAGTCTACGCTTTGATCGTTCCCTGGAAGACCGAAAGTAGTTTCCGATGCACATTTAAAGGCATTCTGTAATCTGTGGACCTTCAAAGTGTTGATGAAACACAGAAACTGCATCGGGATTGATACAACAGTCACTATGCGCACTTTCCGCCATGGGAGTAATGTCTAAAACATTCTACGCTTTGATTCGTTCCCTTGAAGACCAGTAGACCTTTACAATGCACATCTGGAGGCATTCTGTAATCTGTGGAGTATCAGAGTGTTGATGAAACACAGAAATTTCATCGGGATTGAATACAACAGTCACCATGCGCACTTTCCTCCATGGGAGTAATGTCTCAAACAGTCTACGCTTTGATCGTTTCCTGGAAGACCGAAGGTAGTTTCCGATGCACATTTAAAGGCATTCCGTAATCTGTGGACCTTCAAAGTGTTGATGAAACACAGAAATTGCATCGGGATTGATACAACAGTCACCATGCGCACTTTCCTCCATGGGAGTAATGTCTCAAACAGACTACGTTTTGATCGTTCCCTTGAAGACCAGTAGTAGTTTACAATGCACATCCGGAGGCATTCTGTAATCTGTGGACGTTCAAAGTGTTGATGAAACACAGAAATTGCATCGGGATTCAATACAACAGTCACCATGCGCCCTTTCCTCCATGGGAGTAATGTCTCAAACAGTCTACGCTTTGATCGTTTCCTGGAAGACCGAAAGTAGTTTCCGATGCACATTTAAAGGCATTCTGTAATCTGTGGACCTTCAAAGTGTTGATGAAACACAGAAACTGCATCGGGATTGATACAACAGTCACCATGCGCACTTTCCTCCATGGGAGTAATGTCTCAAACAATCTACGCTTTGATCGTTCCCTTGAAGACCAGTAGTAGTTTACAATGCACATCTGGAGGCATTCTGTAATCTGTGGACGTTCAAAATGTTGATGAAACACAGAAATTGCATCGGGATTGAATTCAACAGTCACCATGCGCACTTTGCTCCATGGGAGTAATGTCTCAAACAGTCTACGCTTTGATCGTTTCCTGGAAAACCGAAAGTAGTTTACGATGCACATTTAAAGGCATTCTGTAATCTGTGGACCTTCAAAGTGTTGATGAAACACAGAAATTGCATCGGGATTGATACTATAGTCACCAGGCGCACTTTCCTAAATGGGAGTAATGTCTCATACAGTCTACGCTTTGATCGTTCCCTTGAAGACCAGTAGTAGTTTACAATGCACATCTGGAGGCATTCTGTAATCTGTGGACGTTCAAAGTGTTGATGAAACACAGAAATTGCATCGGGATTCAATACAACAGTCACCATGCGCACTTTCCTCCATGGGAGTAATGTCTCAAACAGTCTACGCTTTGATCGTTTCCTGGAAGACCGAAAGTAGTTTCCGATGCACATTTAAAGGCATTCTGTAATCTGTGGACCTTCAAAGTGTTGATGAAACACAGAAACTGCATCGGGATTGATACAACAGTCACCATGCGCACTTTCCTCCATGGGAGTAATGTCTCAAACAGTCTACGCTTTGATCGTTCCCTTGAAGACCAGTAGTAGTTTACAATGCACATCTGGAGGCATTCTGTAATCTGTGGACGTTCAAAGTGTTGATGAAACACAGAAATTGCATCGGGATTCAATACAACAGTCACCATGCGCACTTTCCTCCATGGGAGTAATGTCTCAAACAGTCTACGCTTTGATTGTTTCCTGGAAAACCGAAAGTAGTTTCCGATGCACATTTAAAGGCATTCTGTAATCTTTGGACCTTCAAAGTGTTGATGAAACACAGAAATTGCATCGGGATTGATACAACAGTCACCATGCGCACTTTCCTAAATGGGAGTAATGTCTCATACAGTCTACGCTTTGATCGTTCCCTTGAAGACCAGTAGTAGTTTACAATGCACATCTGGAGGCATTCTGTAATCTGTGGACGTTCAAAGTGTTGATGAAACACAGAAATTGCATCGGGATTCAATACAACAGTCACCATGCGCACTTTCCTCCATGGGAGTAATGTCTCAAACAGTCTACGCTTTGATCGTTTCCTGGAAGACCGATAGTAGTTTCCGATGCACATTTAAAGGCATTCTGTAATCTGTGGACCTTCAAAGTGTTGATGAAACACAGAAATTGCATCGGGATTGATACAACAGTCACCATGCGCACTTTCCTCCATGGGAGTAATGTCTCAAACAGTCTACGCTTTGATCGTTCCCTTGAAGACCAGTAGTAGTTTACAATGCACATCTGGAGGCATTCTGTAATCTGTGGACGTTCAAAGTGTTGATGAAACACAGAAATTGCATCGGGATTGATACAACAGTCACCATGCGCACTTTCCTCCATGGGAGTAATGTCTCAAACAGTCTACGCTTTGATCGTTCCCTTGAAGACCAGTAGTAGTTTACAATGCACATCTGGAGGCATTCTGTAATCTGTGGACGTTCAAAGTGTTGATGAAACACAGAAATTGCATCGGGATTCAATACAACAGTCACCATCCACACTTTCCTCCATGGGAGTAATGTCTCAAACAGTCTACGCTTTGATCGTTTCCTGCAAGACCGATAGTAGTTTCCGATGCACATTTAAAGGCATTCTGTAATCTGTGGACCTGCAAAGTGTTGATGAAACACAGAAATTGCATCGGGATTGATACAACAGTCACCATGAGCACTTTCCTCCATGGGAGTAATGTCTCAAACATTCTACGCTTTGATCGTTCCCTTGAAGACCAGTAGTAGTTTACAATGCACATCTGGAGGCATTCTGTAATCTGTGGACGTTCAAAGTGTTGATGAAACACAGAAATTGCATCGGGATTCAATACAACAGTCACCATGCGCACTTTCCTCCATGGGAGTAATGTCTCAAACAGTCTACGCTTTGATCGTTTCCTGGAAGACCGAAAGTAGTTTTCGATGCACATTTAAAGGCATTCTGTAATCTGTGGACGTTCAAAGAGTTGATGAAACACAGAAATTGCTTCGGGATTGATACAACAGTCACTATGCGCACTTTCCGCCCTGGGAGTAATGTCTCAAACATTCTACGCTTTGCTAGTTCCATTGAAGACCAGTAGACGTTTACAATGCACATCTGGAGGCATTCTGTAATCTGTGGACGTTCAAAGTGTTGATGAAACACAGAAATTGCATCGGGATTCAATACAACAGTCACCATGCGCACTTTCCTCCATGGGAGTAATGTCTCAAACAGTCTACGCTTTGATCGTTTCCTGGAAGACCGAAAGTAGTTTCCGATGCACATTTAAAGGCATTCTGTAATCTGTGGACGTTCAAAGTGTTGATGAAACACAGAAATTGCATCGGGATTGATACAACACTCACCATGCGCACTTTCCTCCATGGGAGTAATGTCACAAACAGTCTACGCTTTGATCGTTCCCTTGAAGACCAGTAGCAGTTTACAATGCACATCTGGAGGCATTCTGTAATGTGTGGAGTATCAGAGTGTTGATGAAACACAGAAATTGTATCGGAATTGAAACAACAGTCACCATGCGCAATTTCCTCCATGGGAGTAATGTCTCAAACAGTCTACGCTTTGATCGTTTCCTGGAAGACCGAAAGTAGTTTCCGATGCACATTTAAAGGCATTCTGTAATCTGTGGACCTTCAAAGTGTTGATGAAACACAGAAATTGCATCGGGATTGATACAACAGTCACCATGCGCACTTTCCTCCATGGGAGTAATGTCTCAAACAGTCTACGTTTTGATCGTTCCCTTGAAGACCAGTAGGAGTTTACAATGCACATCTGGAGGCATTCTGTAATCTGTGGACGTGCAAAGTGTTGATGAAACACTGAAATTGAATCGGGATTCAATACAACAGTCACCATGCGCACTTTCCTCCATGGGAGTAATGTCTCAAACAGTCTACGATTTGATCGTTCCCTGGATGAGCAGTAGTAGTTTCCGATTCACCTCTGGAGGCATTCTGTAATCTGTGGAGTATCAGAGTGTTGATGAAACACTGAAATTGCATCGGGATTCAATACAACAGTCACCATGCGCACTTTCCTCCGTGGGAGTAATGTCTCAAACAGTCTACGCTTTGATCGTTTCCTGGAAGACCGAAAGTAGTTTCCGATGCACATTTAAAGGCATTCTGTAATCTGTGGACCTTCAAAGTGTTGATGAAACACAGAAATTGCATCGGGATTGATACAACACTCACCATGCGCACTTTCCTCCATGGGAGTAATGTCTCAAACAGTCTACGCTTTGATCGTTCCCTTGAAGACCAGTAGTAGTTTACAGTGCACATCTGGAGGCAATCTGTAATCTGTGGACGTTCAAAGTGTTGATGAAACACAGAAATTGCATCGGGATTCAATACAACAGTCACCATGCGCACGTTCCTCCACGGGAGTAATGTCTCAAACAGTCTACGCTTTGATCGTTTCCTGGAAGACCGAAAGTAGTTTCCGATGCACATTTAAAGGCATTCTGTAATCTGTGGACCTTCAAAGTGTTGATGAAACACAGAAATTGCATCGGGATTGATACAAGAGTCACCATGCGCACTTTCCTCCATGGGAGTAATGTCTCACACAGTCTACGCTTTGGTCGTATCCTGGAAGACCGAAAGTAGTTTTTGATGCACATTTAAAGGCATTCTGTAATCTGTGGACCTTCAAAGAGTTGATGAAACACAGAAATTGCATCGGGATTGATACAACAGTCATCATGCGCACTTTCCTCCATGGGAGTAATATCTCAAACAGTCTACGCTTTGATCGTTCCCTGGATGAGCAGTAGTAGTTTGCGATGCACGTCTGGAGGCATTCTGTAATGTGTGGAGTATCAGAGTGTTGATGAAACACAGATATTTCATCGGTATTGAATACAACAGTCACCATGCGCACTTTCCTCCATGGGAGTAATATCTCAAACAGTCTACGCTTTGATCGTTCCCTGGATGACCAGTAGTAGTTTCCGATGCACGTCTGGAGGCATTCTGTAATGTGTGGAGTATCAGAGTGTTGATGAAACACAGAAATTTCATCGGGATTGAATACAACAGTCACCATGCGCACTTTCCTCCATGGGAGTAATATCTCATACAGTCTACGCTTTGATCGTTCCCTGGATGACCAGTAGTAGTTTCCGATGCACATCCGGAGGCATTCTGTAATCTGTGGAGTATCAGAGTGTTGATGAAACACAGAAATATCATCGGGATTGAATACAACAGTCATCATGCGCACTTTCCTCCATGGGAGTAATGTCTCAAACAGTCTACGCTTTGATCGTTTCCTGGAAGACCGAAAGTAGTTTCCGATGCACATTTAAAGGCATTCTGTAATCTGGGGACCTTCAAAGTGTTGATGAAACACAGAAATTGCATCGGGATTGATACAACAGTCACCATGCACACTTTCCTCCATGGGAGTAATATCTCAAACAGTCTACGCTTTGATCGATCCCTGGATGAGCAGTAGTAGTTTCCGATGCACGTCTTTAGGCATTCTGTAATGTGTGGAGTATCAGAGTGTTGCTGAAACACAGAAATTTCATCGGGATTGAATACAACAGTC
Organism: Schistocerca gregaria; assembly: GCF_023897955.1. Classification (NCBI taxonomy): domain Eukaryota; kingdom Metazoa; phylum Arthropoda; class Insecta; order Orthoptera; family Acrididae; genus Schistocerca; species Schistocerca gregaria. The sequence goes on along the minus strand of NW_026061720.1, from coordinate 4,324,323 downwards.
ACAATGCGCACTTTCCTCCATGGCTGTAATATCTCAAACAGTCTACGCTTTGATCGTTCCCTGGATGACCAGTAGTAGTTTCCGATGCACGTCTGGAGGCATTCTGTAATGTGTGGAGTATCAGAGTGTTGATGAAACACAGAAATTTCATCGGGATTGAATACAACAGTCACCATGCGCACTTTCCTCCCTGGGAGTAATATCTCAAACAGTCTACACTTTGATCGTTCCCTGGATGAGCAGTAGTAGTTTCCGATGCACGTCTGGAGGCATTCTGTAATGTGTGGAGTATCAGAGTGTTGATAAAACACAGAAATTTCATCGGGATTGAATACAACAGTCACCATGCGCACTTTCCTCCATGGGAGTAATATCTCAAACAGTCTACGCTTTGATCGTTCCCTGGATGACCAGTAGTAGTTTCCGATGCACGTCTGGAGGCATTCTGTAATGTGTGGAGTATCAGTGTTGATGAAACACAGAAATTTCATCGTGATTGAATACAACAGTCACCATGCGCACTTTCCTCCATGGGAGTAATATCTCAAACAGTCTACGCTTTGATCGTTCCCTGGATGACCAGTAGTAGTTTCCGATGCACATCCGGAGGCATTCTGTAATCTGTGGAGTATCAGAGTGTTGATGAAACACAGAAATATCATCGGGATTGAATACAACAGTCATCATGCGCACTTTCCTCCATGGGAGTAATGTCTCAAACAGTCTACGCTTTGATCGTTTCCTGGAAGACCGAAAGTAGTTTCCGATGCACATTTAAAGACATTCTGTAATCTGTGGACCTTCAAATTGTTGATGAAACACAGAAATTGCATCGGGATTGATACAACAGTCACCATGCGCACTTTCCTCCATGGGAGTAATGTCTCAAAGAGTCTACGCTTTGATCGTTCCCTGGATGAGCAGTAGTAGTTTCCGATGCACGTCTGGAGGCATTCTGTAATGTGTGGAGTATCAGTGTTGATGAAACACAGAAATTTCATCGTGATTGAATACAACAGTCACCATGCGCACTTTCCTCCATGGGAGTAATATCTCAAACAGTCTACGCTTTGATCGTTCCCTGGATGACCAGTAGTAGTTTCCGATGCACATCCGGAGGCATTCTGTAATCTGTGGAGTATCAGAGTGTTGATGAAACACAGAAATATCATCGGGATTGAATACAACAGTCATCATGCGCACTTTCGTCCATGGGAGTAATGTCTCAAACAGTCTACGCTTTGATCGTTTCCTGGAAGACCGAAAGTAGTTTCCGATGCACACTTAAAGGCATTCCGTACTCTGTGGACCTTCAAAGTGTTGATGAAACACAGAAAATGCATCGGGATTGATACAACAGTCACCATGCGCACTTTCCTCCATGGGAGTAATGTCTCAAACAGACTACGTTTTTATCGTTCCCTTGAAGACCAGTAGTAGTTTACAATGCACATCCGGAGGCATTCTGTAATCTGTGGACGTTCAAAGTGTTGATGAAACACAGAAATTGCATCGGGATTCAATACAACAGTCACCATGCGCACTTTCCTCCATGGGAGTAATGTCTCAAACAGTCTACGCTTTGATCGTTTCCTGGAAGACCGAAAGTAGTTTCCGATGCACATTTAAAGGCATTCTGTAATCTGTGGACCTTCAAAGTGTTGATGAAACACAGAAACTGCATCGGGATTGATACAACAGTCACCATGCGCACTTTCCTCCTTGGGAGTAATGTCTCAAACAGTCTACGCTTTGATCGTTCCCTTGAAGACCAGTAGTAGTTTACAATGCACATCTGGAGGCATTCTGTAATCTGTGGACGTTCAAAGTGTTGATGAAACACAGAAATTGCATCGGGATTCAATACAACAGTCACCATGCGCACTTTCCTCCATGGGAGTAATGTCTCAAACAGTCTACGCTTTGATTGTTTCCTGGAAAACCGAAAGTAGTTTCCGATGCACATTTAAAGGCATTCTGTAATCTGTGGACCTTCAAAGTGTTGATGAAACACAGAAATTGCATCGGGATTGATACAACAGTCACCATGCGCACTTTCCTAAATGGGAGTAATGTCTCATACAGTCTACGATTTGATCGTTCCCTTGAAGACCAGTAGTAGTTTACAATGCACATCTGGAGGCATTCTGTAATCTGTGGACGTTCAAAGTGTTGATGAAACACAGAAATTGCATCGGGATTCAATACAACAGTCACCATGCGCACTTTCCTCCATGGGAGTAATGTCTCAAACAGTCTACGCTTTGATCGTTTCCTGGAAGACCGATAGTAGTTTCCGATGCACATTTAAAGGCATTCTGTAATCTGTGGACCTTCAAAGTGTTGATGAAACACAGAAATTGCATCGGGATTGATACAACAGTCACCATGCGCACTTTCCTCCATGGGAGTAATGTCTCAAACAGTCTACGCTTTGATCGTTCCCTTGAAGACCAGTAGTAGTTTACAATGCACATCTGGAGGCATTCTGTAATCTGTGGACGTTCAAAGTGTTGATGAAACACAGAAATTGCATCGGGATTGATACAACAGTCACCATGCGCACTTTCCTCCATGGGAGTAATGTCTCAAACAGTCTACGCTTTGATCGTTCCCTTGAAGACCAGTAGTAGTTTACAATGCACATCTGGAGGCATTCTGTAATCTGTGGACGTTCAAAGTGTTGATGAAACACAGAAATTGCATCGGGATTCAATACAACAGTCACCATCCACACTTTCCTCCATGGGAGTAATGTCTCAAACAGTCTACGCTTTGATCGTTTCCTGGAAGACCGATAGTAGTTTCCGATGCACATTTAAAGGCATTCTGTAATCTGTGGACCTGCAAAGTGTTGATGAAACACAGAAAATGCATCGGGATTGATACAACAGTCACCATGCGCACTTTTCTCCATGGGAGTAATGTCTCAAACAGACTACGTTTTTATCGTTCCCTTGAAGACCAGTAGTAGTTTACAATGCACATCCGGAGGCATTCTGTAATCTGTGGACGTTCAAAGTGTTGATGAAACACAGAAATTGCATCGGGATTCAATACAACAGTCACCATGCGCACTTTCCTCCATGGGAGTAATGTCTCAAACAGTCTACGCTTTGATCGTTTCCTGGAAGACCGAAAGTAGTTTCCGATGCACATTTAAAGGCATTCTGTAATCTGTGGACCTTCAAAGTGTTGATGAAACACAGAAACTGCATCGGGATTGATACAACAGTCACCATGCGCACTTTCCTCCTTGGGAGTAATGTCTCAAACAGTCTACGCTTTGATCGTTCCCTTGAAGACCAGTAGTAGTTTACAATGCACATCTGGAGGCATTCTGTAATCTGTGGACGTTCAAAGTGTTGATGAAACACAGAAATTGCATCGGGATTCAATACAACAGTCACCATGCGCACTTTCCTCCATGGGAGTAATGTCTCAAACAGTCTACGCTTTGATTGTTTCCTGGAAAACCGAAAGTAGTTTCCGATGCACATTTAAAGGCATTCTGTAATCTGTGGACCTTCAAAGTGTTGATGAAACACAGAAATTGCATCGGGATTGATACAACAGTCACCATGCGCACTTTCCTAAATGGGAGTAATGTCTCATACTGTCTACGATTTGATCGTTCCCTTGAAGACCAGTAGTAGTTTACAATGCACATCTGGAGGCATTCTGTAATCTGTGGACGTTCAAAGTGTTGATGAAACACAGAAATTGCATCGGGATTCAATACAACAGTCACCATGCGCACTTTCCTCCATGGGAGTAATGTCTCAAACAGTCTACGCTTTGATCGTTTCCTGGAAGACCGATAGTAGTTTCCGATGCACATTTAAAGGCATTCTGTAATCTGTGGACCTTCAAAGTGTTGATGAAACACAGAAATTGCATCGGGATTGATACAACAGTCACCATGCGCACTTTCCTCCATGGGAGTAATGTCTCAAACAGTCTACGCTTTGATCGTTCCCTTGAAGACCAGTAGTAGTTTACAATGCACATCTGGAGGCATTCTGTAATCTGTGGACGTTCAAAGTGTTGATGAAACACAGAAATTGCATCGGGATTGATACAACAGTCACCATGCGCACTTTCCTCCATGGGAGTAATGTCTCAAACAGTCTACGCTTTGATCGTTCCCTTGAAGACCAGTAGTAGTTTACAATGCACATCTGGAGGCATTCTGTAATCTGTGGACGTTCAAAGTGTTGATGAAACACAGAAATTGCATCGGGATTCAATACAACAGTCACCATCCACACTTTCCTCCATGGGAGTAATGTCTCAAACAGTCTACGCTTTGATCGTTTCCTGGAAGACCGATAGTAGTTTCCGATGCACATTTAAAGGCATTCTGTAATCTGTGGACCTGCAAAGTGTTGATGAAACACAGAAATTGCATCGGGATTGATACAACAGTCACCATGAGCACTTTCCTCCACGGGAGTAATGTCTCAAACATTCTACGCTTTGATCGTTCCCTTGAACACCAGTAGTAGTTTACAATGCACATCTGGAGGCATTCTGTAATCTGTGGACGTTCAAAGTGTTGATGAAACACAGAAATTGCATCGGGATTCAATACAACAGTCACCATGCGCACTTTCCTCCATGGGAGTAATGTCTCAAAAAGTCTACGCTTTGATCGTTTCCTGGAAGACCGATAGTAGTTTCCGATGCACATTTAAAGGCATTCTGTAATCTGTGGACCTTCAAAGTGTTGATGAAACACAGAAATTGCATCGGGATTGATACAACAGTCACCATGCGCACTTTTCTCCATGGGAGTAACGTCTCAAACAGACTACGTTTTGATCGTTCCCTTGAAGACCAGTAGTAGTTTACATTGCACATCCGGAGGCATTCTGTAATCTGTGGACGTTCAAAGTGTTGATGAAACACAGAAATTGCATCGGGATTCAATACAACAGTCACCATGCGCACTTTCTTCCATGGGAGTAATGTCTCAAACAGTCTACGCTTTGATCGTTTCCTGGAAGACCGAAAGTAGTTTCCGATGCACACTTAAAGGCATTCCGTAATCTGTGGACCTTCAAAGTGTTGATGAAACACAGAAATTGCATCGGGATTGATACAACAGTCACCATGCGCACTTTCCTCCATGGGAGTAATGTCTCAAACAGACTACGTTTTTATCGTTCCCTTGAAGACCAGTAGTAGTTTACAATGCACATCCGGAGGCATTCTGTAATCTGTGGACGTTCAAAGTGTTGATGAAACACAGAAATTGCATCGGGATTCAATACAACAGTCACCATCCACACTTTCCTCCATGGGAGTAATGTCTCAAACAGTCTACGCTTTGATCGTTTCCTGGAAGACCGAAAGTAGTTTCCGATGCACATTTAAAGGCATTCTGTAATCTGTGGACCTTCAAAGTGTTGATGAAACACAGAAACTGCATCGGGATTGATACAACAGTCACCATGCGCACTTTCCTCCATGGGAGTAATGTCTCAAACAGTCTACGCTTTGATCGTTCCCTTGAAGACCAGTAGTAGTTTACAATGCACATCTGGAGGCATTCTGTAATCTGTGGACGTTCAAAGTGTTGATGAAACACAGAAATTGCATCGGGATTCAATACAACAGTCACCATGCGCACTTTCCTCCATGGGAGTAATGTCTCAAACAGTCTACGCTTTGATTGTTTCCTGGAAAACCGAAAGTAGTTTCCGATGCACATTTAAAGGCATTCTGTAGTCTGTGGACCTTCAAAGTGTTGATGAAACACAGAAATTGCATCGGGATTGATACAACAGTCACCATGCGCACTTTCCTAAATGGGAGTAATGTCTCATACAGTCTACGCTTTGATCGTTCCCTTGAAGACCAGTAGTAGTTTACAATGCACATCTGGAGGCATTCTGTAATCTGTGGACGTTCAAAGTGTTGATGAAACACAGAAATTGCATCGGGATTCAATACAACAGTCACCATGCGCAATTTCCTCCATGGGAGTAATGTCTCAAACAGTCTACGCTTTGATCGTTTCCTGGAAGACCGATAGTAGTTTCCGATGCACATTTAAAGGCATTCTGTAATCTGTGGACCTTCAAAGTGTTGATGAAACACAGAAATTGCATCGGGATTGATACAACAGTCACCATGCGCACTTTCCTCCATGGGAGTAATGTCTCAAAGAGTCTACGCTTTGATCGTTCCCTTGAAGACCAGTAGTAGTTTACAATGCACATCTGGAGGCATTCTGTAATCTGTGGACGTTCAAAGTGTTGATGAAACACAGAAATTGCATCGGGATTGATACAACAGTCACCATGCGCACTTTCCTCCATGGGAGTAATGTCTCAAACAGTCTACGCTTTGATCGTTCCCTTGAAGACCAGTAGTAGTTTACAATGCACATCTGGAGGCATTCTGTAATCTGTGGACGTTCAAAGTGTTGATGAAACACAGAAATTGCATCGGGATTCAATACAACAGTCACCATGCGCACTTTCCTCCATGGGAGTAATGTCTCAAAAAGTCTACGCTTTGATCGTTTCCTGGAAGACCGAAAGTAGTTTTCGATGCACATTTAAAGGCATTCTGTAATCTGTGGACCTTCAAAGAGTTGATGAAACACAGAAATTGCTTCGGGATTGATACAACAGTCACTATGCGCACTTTCCGCCCTGGGAGTAATGTCTCAAACATTCTACGCTTTGATAGTTCCATTGAAGACCAGTAGACGTTTACAATGCACATCTGGAGGCATTCTGTTATCTGTGGACGTTCAAAGTGTTGATGAAACACAGAAATTGCATCGGGATTCAATACAACAGTCACCATGCGCACTTTCCTCCATGGGAGTAATGTCTCAAACAGTCTACGCTTTGATCGTTTCCTGGAAGACCGAAAGTAGTTACCGATGCACATTTAAAGGCATTCTGTAATCTGTGGACGTTCAAAGTGTTGATGAAACACAGAAATTGCATCGGGATTGATACAACACTCACCATGCGCACTTTCCTCCATGGGAGTAATGTCACAAACAGTCTACGCTTTGATCGTTCCCTTGAAGACCAGTAGCAGTTTACAATGCACATCTGGAGGCATTCTGTAATGTGTGGAGTATCAGAGTGTTGATGAAACACAGAAATTGTATCGGGATTGAAACAACAGTCACCATGCGCAATTTCCTCCATGGGAGTAATGTCTCAAACAGTCTACGCTTTGATCGTTTCCTGGAAGACCGAAAGTAGTTTCCGATGCACATTTAAAGGCATTCTGTAATCTGTGGACCTTCAAAGTGTTGATGAAACACAGAAATTGCATCGGGATTGATACAACAGTCACCATGCGCACTTTCCTCCATGGGAGTAATGTCTCAAACAGTCTACGTTTTGATCGTTCCCTTGAAGACCAGTAGAAGTTTACAATGCACATCTGGAGGCATTCTGTAATCTGTGGACGTGCAAAGTGTTGATGAAACACTGAAATTGCATCGGGATTCAATACAACAGTCACCATGCGCACTTTCCTCCATGGGAGTAATGTCTCAAACAGTCTACGATTTGATCGTTCCCTGGATGAGCAGTAGTAGTTTCCGATTCACCTCTGGAGGCATTCTGTAATCTGTGGAGTATCAGAGTGTTGATGAAACACTGAAATTGCATCGGGATTCAATACAACAGTCACCATGCGCACTTTCCTCCGTGGGAGTAATGTCTCAAACAGTCTACGCTTTGATCGTTTCCTGGAAGACCGAAAGTAGTTTCCGATGCACATTTAAAGGCATTCTGTAATCTGTGGACCTTCAAAGTGTTGATGAAACACAGAAATTGCATCGGGATTGATACAACACTCACCATGCGCACTTTCCTCCATGGGAGTAATGTCTCAAACAGTCTACGCTTTGATCGTTCCCTTGAAGACCAGTAGTAGTTTACAGTGCACATCTGGAGGCAATCTGTAATCTGTGGACGTTCACAGTGTTGATGAAACACAGAAATTGCATCGGGATTCAATACAACAGTCACCATGCGCACGTTCCTCCACGGGAGTAATGTCTCAAACAGTTTACGCTTTGATCGTTTCCTGGAAGACCGAAAGTAGTTTCCGATGCACATTTAAAGGCATTCTGTAATCTGTGGACCTTCAAAGTGTTGATGAAACACAGAAATTGCATCGGGATTGATACAAGAGTCACCATGCGCACTTTCCTCCATGGGAGTAATGTCTCACACAGTCTACGCTTTGGTCGTATCCTGGAAGACCGAAAGTAGTTTTTGATGCACATTTAAAGGCATTCTGTAATCTGTGGACCTTCAAAGAGTTGATGAAACACAGAAATTGCATCGGGATTGATACAACAGTCATCAAGCGCACTTTCCTCCATGGGAGTAATATCTCAAACAGTCTACGCTTTGATCGTTGCCTGGATGAGCAGTAGTAGTTTGCGATGCACGTCTGGAGGCATTCTGTAATGTGTGGAGTATCAGAGTGTTGATGAAACACAGAAATTTCATCGGTATTGAATACAACAGTCACCATGCGCACTTTCCTCCATGGGAGTAATATCTCAAACAGTCTACGCTTTGATCGTTCCCTGGATGACCAGTAGTAGTTTCCGATGCACATCCGGAGGCATTCTGTAATCTGTGGAGTATCAGAGTGTTGATGAAACACAGAAATATCATCGGGATTGAATACAACAGTCACCATGCGCACTTTCCTCCATGGGAGTAATATCTCAAACAGTCTACGCTTTGATCGTTCCCTGGATGACCAGTAGTAGTTTCCGATGCACATCCGGAGGCATTCTGTAATCTGTGGAGTATCAGAGTGTTGATGAAACACAGAAATATCATCGGGATTGAATACAACAGTCATCATGCGCACTTTCCTCCATGGGAGTAATGTCTCAAACAGTCTACGCTTTGATCGTTTCCTGGAAGACCGAAAGTAGTTTCCGATGCACATTTAAAGGCATTCTGTAATCTGGGGACCTTCAAAGTGTTGATGAAACACAGAAATTGCATCGGGATTGATACAACAGTCACCATGCGCACTTTCCTCCATGGGAGTAATATCTCAAACAGTCTACGCTTTGATCGATCCCTGGATGAGCAGTAGTAGTTTCCGATGCACGTCTGGATTCATTCTGTAATGTGTGGAGTATCAGAGTGTTGCTGAAACACAGAAATTTCATCGGGATTGAATACAACAGTCACAATGCGCACTTTCCTCCATGGCTGTAATATCTCAAACAGTCTACGCTTTGATCGTTCCCTGGATGACCAGTAGTAGTTTCCGATGCACGTCTGGAGGCATTCTGTAATGTGTGGAGTATCAGAGTGTTGATGAAACACAGAAATTTCATCGGGATTGAATACAACAGTCACCATGCGCACTTTCCTCCCTGGGAGTAATATCTCAAACAGTCTACGCTTTGATCGTTCCCTGGATGAGCAGTAGTAGTTTCCGATGCACGTCTGGAGGCATTCTGTAATGTGTGGAGTATCAGAGTGTTGATAAAACACAGAAATTTCATCGGGATTGAATACAACAGTCACCATGCGCACTTTCCTCCATGGGAGTAATATCTCAAACAGTCTACGCTTTGATCGTTCCCTGGATGACCAGTAGTAGTTTCCGATGCACGTCTGGAGGCATTCTGTAATGTGTGGAGTATCAGAGTGTTGATGAAACACAGAAATTTCATCGGTATTGAATACAACAGTCACCATGCGCACTTTCCTCCATGGGAGTAATATCTCAAACAGTCTACGCTTTGATCGTTCCCTGGATGACCAGTAGTAGTTTCCGATGCACGTCTGGAGGCATTCTGTAATGTGTGGAGTATCAGTGTTGATGAAACACAAAAATTTCATCGTGATTGAATACAACAGTCACCATGCGCACTTTCCTCCATGGGAGTAATATCTCAAACAGTCTACGCTTTGATCGTTCCCTGGGTGACCAGTAGTAGTTTCCGATGCACATCCGGAGGCATTCTGTAATCTGTGGAGTATCAGAGTGTTGATGAAACACAGAAATATCATCGGGATTGAATACAACAGTCATCATGCGCACTTTCCTCCATGGGAGTAATGTCTCAAACAGTCTACGCTTTGATCGTTTCCTGGAAGACCGAAAGTAGTTTCCGATGCACATTTAAAGGCATTCTGTAATCTGTGGACCTTCAAAGTGTTGATGAAACACAGAAATTGCATCGGGATTGATACAACAGTCACCATGCGCACTTTCCTCCATGGGAGTAATGTCTCAAAGAGTCTACGCTTTGATCGTTCCCTGGATGAGCAGTAGTAGTTTCCGATGCACGTCTGGAGGCATTCTGTAATGTGTGGAGTATCAGAGTGTTGATGAAACACAGAAATTTCATCGGGATTGAATACAACAGTCACCATGCGCACTTTCCTCCATGGTAGTAATATCTCAAACAGTCTACGCTTTGATCGTTCCCTGGATGAGCAGTAGTAGTTTCCGATGCACGTCTGGAGGCATTCTGTAATGTGTGGAGTATCAGCGTGTTGCTGAAACACAGAAATTTCATCGGGATTGAATACAACAGTCACAATGCGCACTTTCCTCCATGGGAGTAATATCTCAAACAGTCTACGCTTTGATCGTTCCCTGGATGACCAGTAGTAGTTTCCGATGCACGTCTGGAGGCACTCTGTAATGTGTGGAGTATCAGAGTGTTGATGAAACACAGAAATTTCATCGGGATTGAATACAACAGTCACCATGCGCACTTTCCTCCCTGGGAGTAATATCTCAAACAGTCTACGCTTTGATCGTTCCCTGGATGAGCAGTAGTAGTTTCCGATGCACGTCTGGAGGCATTCTGTAATGTGTGGAGTATCAGAGTGTTGATAAAACACAGAAATTTCATCGGGATTGAATACAACAGTCACCATGCGCACTTTCCTCCATGGGAGTAATATCTCAAACAGTCTACGCTTTGATCGTTCCCTGGATGACCAGTAGTAGTTTCCGATGCACGTCTGGAGGCATTCTGTAATGTGTGGAGTATCAGTGTTGATGAAACACAGAAATTTCATCGGGATTGAATACAACAGTCACCATGCGCACTTTCCTCCATGGGAGTAATATCTCAAACAGTCTACGCTTTGATCGTTCCCTGGATGACCAGTAGTAGTTTCCGATGCACATCCGGAGGCATTCTGTAATCTGTGGAGTATCAGAGTGTTGATGAAACACAGAAATATCATCGGGATTGAATACAACAGTCATCATGCGCACTTTCCTCCATGGGAGTAATGTCTCAAACAGTCTACGCTTTGATCGTTTCCTGGAAGACCGAAAGTAGTTTACGATGCACATTTAAAGGCATTCTGTAATCTGTGGACCTTCAAAGTGTTGATGAAACACAGAAATTGCATCGGGATTGATACAACAGTCACCATGCGCACTTTCCTCCATGGGAGTAATTTCTCAAAGAGTCTACGCTTTGATCGTTCCCTGGATGAGCAGTAGTAGTTTCCGATGCACGTCTGGAGGCATTCTGTAATGTGTGGAGTATCAGAGTGTTGATGAAACACAGAAATTTCATCGGGATTGAATACAACAGTCACCATGCGCACTTTCCTCCATGGGAGTAATATCTCAAACAGTCTACGCTTTGATCGTTCCCTGGATGAGCAGTAGTAGTTTCCGATGCACATCCGGAGGCATTCTGTAATCTGTGGAGTATCAGAGTGTTGATGAAACACAGAAATTTCATCGGGATTGAATACAACAGTCACCATGCGCACTTTCCTCCCTGGGAGTAATATCTCAAACAGTCTACGCTTTGATCGTTCCCTGGATGAGCAGTAGTAGTTTCCGATGCACGTCTGGAGGCATTCTGTAATGTGTGGAGTATCAGAGTGTTGATAAAACACAGAAATTTCATCGGGATTGAATACAACAGTCACCATGCGCACTTTCCTCCATGGGAGTAATATCTCAAACAGTCTACGCTTTGATCGTTCCCTGGATGAGCAGTAGTAGTTTCCGATGCACGTCTAGAGGCATTCTGTAATGTGTGGAGTATCAGAGTGTTGATGAAACACAGAAATTTCATCGGGATTGAATACAACAGTCACCATGCGCACTTTCCTCCATGGGAGTAATATCTCAAACAGTCTACGCTTTGATCGTTCCCTGGATGAGCAGTAGTAGTTTCCGATGCACGTCTGGAGGCATTCTGTAATGTGTGGAGTATCAGAGTGTTGATGAAACACAGAAATTTCATCGGGATTGAATACAACAGTCACCATGCGCACTTTCCTCCATGGGAGTAATATCTCAAACAGTCTACGCTTTGATCGTTCCCTGGATGAGCAGTAGTAGTTTCCGATGCACGTCTGGAGGCATTCTGTAATGTGTGGAGTATCAGAGTGTTGATGAAACACAGAAATTTCATCGGGATTGAATACAACAGTCACCATGCGCACTTTCCTCCATCGGAGTAATATCTCAAACAGTCTACGCTTTGATCGTTCCCTGGATGAGCAGTAGTAGTTTCCGATGCACGTCTGGAGGCATTCTGTAATGTGTGGTGTATCAGAGTGTTGATGAAACACAGAAATTTCATCGGGATTGAATACAACAGTCACCATGCGCACTTTCCTCCATGGGAGTAATATCTCAAACAGTCTACGCTTTGATCGTTCCCTGGATGAGCAGTAGTAGTTTCCGATGCACGTCTGGAGGCATTCTGTAATGTGTGGAGTATCAGAGTGTTGATGAAACACAGAAATTTCATCGGGATTGAATACAACAGTCACCATGCGCACTTTCCTCCATGGGAGTAATGTCTCAAACTGTCTACGCTTTGATCGTTTCCTGGAACACCGAAAGTAGTTTCCGATGCACATTTAAAGGCATTCTGTAATCTGTGGACCTTCAAAGTGTTGATGAAACACAGAAATTTCATCGGGATTGAGTACAACAGTCACCATGCGCACTTTCCTCCATGGGAGTAATGTCTCAAACAGTCTACGCTTTGATCGTTTCCTGCAAGACCGAAAGTAGTTTCTGATGCACATTTAAAGGCATTCTGTAATCTGTGGACCTTCAAAGCGTTGATGAAACACAGATATTGCATCGGGATTGATACAACAGTCACCATGCGCACATTCCTCCATGGGAGTAATATCTCAAACAGTCTACGCTTTGATCGTTCCCTGGATGAGCAGTAGTAGTTTCCGATGCACGTCTGGAGGCATTCTGTAATGTGTGGAGTATCAGAGTGTTGATGAAACACAGAAATTTCATCGGGATTGAATACAACAGTCACCATGCGCACTTTCCTCCATGGGAGTAATATCTCAAACAGTCTACGCTTTGATCGTTCCCTGGATGAGCAGTAGTAGTTTCCGATGCACGTCTGGAGGCATTCTGTAATGTGTGGAGTATCAGAGTGTTGATGAAACACAGAAATTTCATCGGGATTGAATACAACAGTCACCATGCGCACTTTCCTCCATCGGAGTAATATCTCAAACAGTCTACGCTTTGATCGTTCCCTGGATGAGCAGTAGTAGTTTCCGATGCACGTCTGGAGGCATTCTGTAATGTGTGGTGTATCAGAGTGTTGATGAAACACAGAAATTTCATCGGGATTGAATACAACAGTCACCATGCGCACTTTCCTCCATGGGAGTAATATCTCACACAGTCTACGCTTTGATCGTTCCCTGGATGAGCAGTAGTAGTTTCCGATGCACGTCTGGAGGCATTCTGTAATGTGTGGAGTATCAGAGTGTTGATGAAACACAGAAATTTCATCGGGATTGAATACAACAGTCACCATGCGCACTTTCCTCCATGTTAGTAATGTCTCAAACTGTCTACGCTTTGATCGTTTCCTGGATGAGCAGTAGTAGTTTCCGATGAACGTCTGGAGGCATTCTGTAATGTGTGGAGTATCAGAGTGTTGATGAAACACAGAAATTTCATCGGGATTGAATACAACAGTCACCATGCGCACTTTCCTCCATGGGAGTAATGTCTCAAACAGTCTACGCTTTGATCGTTTCCTGCAAGACCGAAAGTAGTTTCTGATGCACATTTAAAGGCATTCTGTAATCTGTGGACCTTCAAAGTGTTGATGAAACACAGAAATTGCATCGGGATTGATACAACAGTCACCATGTTCACTTTCCTCCATGGGGGTAATGTCTCAAGCAGTCTACGCTTTGATCGTTTCCTGCAAGACCGAAAGTAGTTTCTGATGCACATTTAAAGGCATTCTGTAATCTGTGGACCTTCAAAGTGTTGATGAAACACAGAAATTGCATCGGGATTGATACAACAGTCACCATGTTCACTTTCCTCCATGGGGGTAATGTCTCAAGCAGTCTACGCATTGATCGTTTCCTGGAAGACCGAAAGTAGTTTCCGATGCACATTTAAAGGCATTCTGTAATCTGTGGACCTTCAAAGTGTTGATGAAACACAGAAATTGCATCGGAATTGATACAACAGTCACCATGCGCACTTTCCTCCATGGGAGTAATATCTCAAACAGTCTACGTTATGATCGTTCTCTTGAAAACCAGTAGTAGTTTACAATGCACATCTGGAGGCATTCTGTAATCTGTGGACGTTCAAAGTGTTGATGAAACACAGAAATTGCATCGGGATTCAATACAACAGTCACCATGCGCACTTTCCTCCATGGGAGTAATATCTCAAACAGTCTACGCTTTGATCGTTCCCTGGATGAGCAGTAGTAGTTTCCGATGAACGTCTGGAGGCATTCTGTAATGTGTGGAGTATCAGAGTGTTGATGAAACACAGAAATTTCATCGGGATTGAATACAACAGTCACCATGCGCACTTTCCTCCATGGGAGTAATGTCTCAAACAGTCTACGCTTTGATCGTTTCCTGGAAGACCGAAAGTAGTTTCCGATGCACATTTAAAGGCATTCTGTAATCTGTGGACCTTCAAAGTGTTGATGAAACACAGAAATTGCATCGGGATTGATACAACAGTCACCATGCGCACTTTCCTCCATGGGAGTAATATCTCAAACAGTCTACGCTTTGATCGTTCCCTGGATGAGCAGTAGTAGTTTCCGATGCACATCTGGAGGCATTCTGTAATCTGTGGAGTATCAGAGTGTTGATGAAACACAGAAATTTCATCGGGATTGAATACAACAGTCACCATGCGCACTTTCCTCCATGGGAGTAATGTCTCAAACAGTCTACGATTTGATCGTTTCCTGGAAGACCGAAAGTAGTTTCCGATGCACATTTAAAGGCATTCTGTAATCTGTGGACCTTCAAAGTGTTGATGAAACACAGAAATTGCATCGGGATTGAATACAACAGTCACCATGCGCACTTTCCTCCATGGGAGTAATATCTCAAACAGTCTACGCTTTGATCGTTTCCTGGAAGACCGAAAGTAGTTTCTGATGCACATTTAAAGGCATTCTGTAATCTGTGGACCTTCAAAGCGTTGATGAAACACAGAAATTGCATCGGGATTGATACAACTGTCACCATGCGCACATTCCTCCATGGGAGTAATATCTCAAACAGTCTACGCTTTGATCGTTTCCTGGAAGACCGAAAGTAGTTTCCGATGCACATTTAAAGGCATTCTGTAATCTGTGGACCTTCAAAGTGTTGATGAAACACAGAAATTGCATCGGGATTGATACAACAGCCACCATGCGCACTTTCCTCCATGGGAGTAATGTCTCAAGCAGTCTACGCATTGATCGTTTCCTGGAAGACCGAAAGTAGTTTCTGATGCACATTTAAAGGCATTCTGTAATCTGTGGACCTTCAAAGTGTTGATGAAACACAGAAATTGCATCGGGATTGATACAACAGTCACCATGCGCACTTTCCTCCATGGGAGTAATATCTCAAACAGTCTACGCTTTGATCGTTCCCTGGATGAGCAGTAGTAGTTTCCGATGCACGTCTGGAGGCATTCTGTAATGTGTGGAGTATCAGAGTGTTGATGAAACACAGAAATTGCATCGGGATTGATACAACAGTCACAATGCGCACTTTCCTCCATGGGAGTAATGTCTCAAACAGTCTACGTTATGATCGTTCTCTTGAAAACCAGTAGTAGTTTACAATGCACATCTGGAGGCATTCTGTAATCTGTGGACGTTCAAAGTGTTGATGAAACACAGAAATTGCATCGGGATTCAATACAACAGTCACCATGCGCACTTTCCTCCATGGGAGTAATATCTCAAACAGTCTACGCTTTGATCGTTCCCTGGATGAGCAGTAGTAGTTTCCGATGCACGTCTGGAGGCATTCTGTAATCTGTGGAGTATCAGAGTGTTGATGAAACACAGAAATTTCATCGGGATTGAATACAACAGTCACCATGCGCACTTTCCTCCATGGGAGTAATGTCTCAAGTAGTCTACGCATTGATCGTTTCCTGGAAGACCGAAAGTAGTTTCCGATGCACATATAAAGGCATTCTGTAATCTGTGGACCTTCAAAGTGTTGATGAAACACAGAAATTGCATCGGGATTGATACAACAGTCACCATGCGCACTTTCCTCCATGGGAGTAATGTCTCACACTGTCTACGCTTTGATCGTATCCTGGAAGACCGAAAGTAGTTTTTGATGCACATTTAAAGGCATTCTGTAATCTGTGGACCTTCAAAGTGTTGATGAAACACAGAAATTGCATCGGGATTGAATACAATAATCACCATGCGCACTTTACTCCATGGGAGTAATGTCTCAAACATTTTACGCTTTATCCTTCCCTGGAAGACCAGTAGTAGTTTCCGTTGCACATCTGGAGGCATTCTGTAATCTGTGGACTTTCAAAGTGTTGATGAAACACAGAAATTGCATCGGGTTTCAATACAACAGTCACCATGCGCAATTTCCTCTATGGGAGTAGTGTCTCAAACAGTCTACGCTTTGATCGTTTCTTGGAAGACCGAAAGTAGTTTCCGATGCACATTTAAAGACATTCTGTAATCTGTGGACCTTCAAAGTGTTGATGAAACACAGAAATTGCATCGGGATTGATACAACAGTCACCATGCCCACTTTCCTCCATGGGAGTAATGTCTCAAACAGTCTACGCTTTGATCGTTCCCTTGAAGACCAGTAGTAGTTTACAATGCACATCTGGAGGCATTCTGTAATCTGCGGACCTTCAAAGTGTTGATGAAACACAAAAATTGCATCGGGATTGAATTCAACAATCACCACACGCACTTTCCTCCATGGGGGTAATGTCTTAAACAGTCTACGCTTTGATCGTTCCTGGAAGACCAGTAGTAATTTCCGATGCACATCTGGAGGCATTCTGTAATCTGTGGACTATCAGAGTGTTGATGAAACACAGAAATTGCATCGGCATTGAATACAACAGTCACCATGCCCACTTTCCTCCATGTGAGTTCTGTCTCAAACAGTCTACGCTTTGATCGTTCCCTGGAAGACCAGTAGTAGTTTATGATGCACATCTCGAGAGATTCGGAAATCTTTAAACTATCAGAGTGTTGTTCAAACACAGAAATTGCATCGGGATTGAATACAACGGTCAAAATGCGCACTTTCCTAAATGGGAGTAATGTCTCAAAGAGTCTACGCTTTGATCGTTCCCTGGAAGACCAGTAGTAGTTTCCGATGCACATCTGGAGGCATTCTGTAATCTGTGGACAATCTGAGTGTTGATGAAACACAGAAATTGCATCGGGATTGAATACTACAGTCACCATGCGCACTTTCCTCCATGTTAGTAATGTCTCAAGGGTCTACGCTTTGATCGTTCCCTGGAAGACCAGTAGTATTTTCCGATGCACATCTGGAGGTATTCTGTAATCTGTGGACCTTCAAAGTGTTGATGAAACACAGAAATTGCATCGGGATTGAATACAACAATCACCATGCGCACTTTCCTCCATGGAAGTAATGTCTCAAACAGTCTACGATTTGATCGTTTCATGGAAGACCAGTAGTAGTTTCCGATGCACATCCGGTGGCATTCTGTAATCTGTGGACTATCAGAGAGTTGATGAAACACAGAAATTGCATCGGGATTGAATACAACAGTCACCATGCGCACTTTCCTCCATGGGAGTAATGTCTCAAACAGTCTACACTTTGATCGTTCCCTGGAAGACCAGTAGTAGTTTCCGATGCACATCTGGAGGCATTCTGTAATCTGTGGACTATCAGAATGTTGAGGAAACACAGAAATTGCATCCGGATTGAATACAACAGTCACCATGCGCACTTTCCTCCATGGGAGTAATTTCTCAAACAGTCTACGCTTTGATCGTTCCCTGGATGAGCTGTAGTAGTTTCCGTTGCACATCTGGAGTCATTCTGTAATCTGTGGACGTTCAAAGTGTTGATGTAACACATAAATTGGATCATGATTGAATACAACCGTCACCATGCGCACGTTCCTATATGGGAGTAATGTCACAAACAGTCTACGCTTTGATCGTTCCCTGAAAGACCAGTAGTAGATTATGATGCACATCTCGAGAGATTCGGTAATCTGTAAATTATCAGAGAGTTGTTCAAACACAGATATTGCATCGGGATTGAATACAACGGTCAAAATGCGCACTTTCCTAAATGGGAGTAATGTCTCAAAGAGTCTACGCTTTGATCGTTCCCTGGAAGACCAGTAGTAGTTTCCAATGCACATCTGGAGGCATTCTGTAATCTGTGGAACATCAGAGTGTTGATGAAACACAGAAATTGCATCGGGATTGAACACAACAGTCACCATGCGCACTTTCCTCCATGGGAGTAATGTCTCAAACTGTCTACGATTTGATCGTTTCCTGGAAGACCAGTAGTAGTCTCCGTAGCACATCTGGAGGCATTCTGTAATCTGTGGACCTTCAAAGTAATGAGGAAACAGAGAATTTGCATCGGGAGTGAATACAACAGCCACCATGCGCACTTTTCTCCATGGGAGTAATGGCTCAAAGAGTCTACGCTTTGATCGTTCCCTGGAAGACCAGTATTAGTTTCCGATGCACATCTGGAGACATTCTGTAATCTGTGGACGTTCAAAGTGTTGATAAAACACAGATATTTCATCGGGATTGAATACAACAGTCACCATGCGCACTATCCTCCATGGGAGTAATGTATCAACAGGCTACTCTTACATCGTTCCCTGGAAGACCAGTAGTAGTTTCCGATGTAAGTCTGGAGGCATTCTGTAATCTGTGGACTATCAGAGTGTTGATGAAACACAGAAATTGCATCGGGAATGAATACAACAGTCACCATGAGCACTTTCCTCCATGGCACTAATGTCTCAAACAGTCTACGCTTTCATCGTTTCCTGGAAGACCAGTAGCAGTTTCCGATGCACATCTGGAGGCATTCTGTAATCTGTGGACTATCAGAGTGTTGTTGAAACACAGAAATTGCATCGGCATTGAATACAACAGTCACCATGCGCATTTTCCTCAATGGGAGTAATGTCTCAAACAGTCTACGCTTTGATCGTTCTGTGGAAGACCAGTAGTAGTTTCCGATGCACATCTGGAGGCATTCTGTAATCTATGGACGTTCAAAGTGTTGATGAAACACAGAAATTGCATCGGGATTGAATACAACAGTAACCATGCGCATTTTCCTCCATGGGAGTAATGTCTCAAACAGATTCGCTTTGATCGTTCCCTGGAAGACCAGTAGTAGATTCCGATGCACATCTGGGGGCATTCTATAATCTGTGGACAATCAGAGTGTAGATGAAACACAGAAATTGCATCGGGATTGAATAAAACAGTCACCATGCGCAATTTTCCTCCATAAGAGTAATGTCTCAAACAGTCTACGATTTGATCGTTTCCTGGAAGACCAGTAGCAGTTTCCAATGCACATCTGGAGGCATTCTGTAATCTGTGGACTATCAGAGTGTTGTTGAAACACAGAAATTGCATCGGCATTGAATACAACAGTCACCATGCGCACTTTCCTCAATGGGAGTAATGTCTCAAAGAGTCTACGCTTTGATCGTTCCCTGGAAGACAAGTATTAGTTTCCGATGCACATCTGGAGACATTCTGTAATCTGTGGACGTTCAAAGTGTTGATAAAACACAGATATTTCATCGAGATTGAATACAACAGTCACCATGCGCACTATCCTCCATGGGAAAAATGTATCAACAGGCTACTCTTACATCGTTCCCTGGAAGACCAGTAGTAGTTTCCGATGTAAGTCTGGAGGCATTCTGTAATCTGTGGACTATCAGAGTGTTGATGAAACACAGAAATTGCATCGGGATTGAATACAACAGTCACCATGAGCACTTTCCTCCATGGGACTAATGTCTCAAACAGTCTACGCTTTCATCGTTTCCTGGAAGACCAGTAGCAGTTTCCGATGCACATCTGGAGGCATTCTGTAATCTGTGGACTATCAGAGTGTTGATGAAACACAGAAATTGCATAGGGATTGAATACAACAGTAACTATGCGCATTTTCCTCCATGGGAGTAATGTCTCAAACAGTTTACGTTTTGATCGTTCCCTGGAAGGTCTGTAGTAGTTTCCGATACACATCTGGAGGCATTCTGTAATCTGTGGACTATCAGAGTGTTGATGAAACACAGAAATTGCGTCGGGATTGATTACAACAGTCACCATGCGCAGTTTCCTCTATGAGATTAATGTCTCAAACAGTCTACGCTTTGATCGTTCTCTGGAAGACCAGTAGTAGTTTCCGATGCACATCTGGAGGCAGTCTGCAATCTGCGGACATTCAGAGTGTTGTTGAAACACAGAAATTGCATCGGGATTGAATACACCAGTCACCATGGGCACTTTCCTCCTTGGGAGTAATGTCTCAAACAGTCTACACTTTGATCGTTCCCTGGAAGACCTGTAGTGGTTTCCGATGCACATCTGGAGGCATTCTGTAAACTGTGGACCATCAGAGTGGTGATGAAACACAGAAATTGCATCGGTATTGAATACAACAATCACCATGAGCTTTTTCCTCCATGGGAGTAATGTCTCAAACAGTTTACATTTTGATCGTTCCCTGGAAGGCCTGTAGTAGTTTCCGATACACATCTGGAGGCATTCTGTAATCTGTGGACTATCAGAGTGTTGATGAAACACAGAAATTGCGTCGGGATTGATTACAACAGTCACCATGCGCAGTTTCCTCTATGAGAGTAATGTCTCAAACAGTCTACGCTTTGATCGTTCTCTGGAAGACCAGTAGTAGTTTCCGATGCACATCTGGAGGCAGTCTGCAATCTGCGGACATTCAAAGTGTTGATGAAACACAGAAATTGCATCGGGATTGAATTCAACAGTCACCATGAGCACTTTCCTATATGGGAGTAATGTCTCTAACAATCTACGCTTTGATTGTTCCCTGGAAGACCAGTAGTAGTTTCCGATGCACATCTGGAGGCATTCTGTAATCTGTGGACGTTCAAAGTGTTGATGAAACACAGAAATTGCCTCGGGATTGAATGCAACAGACACCATGTGCACTTCCCTCCATGGGAGTAATGTCTCAAACAGTTTACGCTTTGATCGTTCCCTGGTAGACCATTAGTAGTTTCCAATGCACATCTGGAGGCATTCTCTAATCTTTGAACAATCAGAGTGTTGTTGAAACTCAGAAATTTCATCGGGATTGAATACAACCGTCACCATGCGCACGTTCCTATATGGGAGTAATGTCACAAACAGTCTACGCTTTGATCGTTCCCTGAAAGACCAGTAGTAGTTTCCGATGCACATCTAGAGGCATTCTGTAATCTGTTGACCTTCAAAGTAATGAGGAAACACAGATATTTCATCGGGATTGAATACAACAGTCACCATGCGCACTATCCTCCATGGGAGTAATGTATCAACAGGCTTCTCTCACATCGTTCCCTGGAAGACCAGTAGTAGTTTCCGATGTAAGTCTGGAGGCATTCTGTAATCTGTGGACTATCAGAGTGTTGATGAAACACAGAAATTGCATCGATATTGAATACAACAGTCACCATGAGCACTTTCCTCCATGGGACTAATGTCTCAAACAGTCTACGCTTTGATCGTTTCCTGGAAGACCAGTAGCAGTTTCCGATGCACATCTGGAGGCATTCTGTAATCTGTGGACTATCAGAGTGTTGTTGAAACACAGAAATTGCATCGGGATTGAATACAACAGTCACCATGGGCACTTTCCTCCATGGGAGTAATGTCTCAAACAGTCTACGCTTTGATCGTTCCCTGGAAGACCTGTAGTAGTTTCCGATGCACATCTGGAGGCATTCTGTAATCTGTGGACTATCAGAGTGTTGATGAAACACAGAAATTGCATCGGGATTGAATACAACAGTCACCATGAGCTTTTTCCTCCATGGGAGTAATGTCTAAAACAGTCTACGTTTTGATCGTTCCCTGGAAGGCCTGTAGTAGTTTCCCATGCACATCTGGAGGCATTCTGTAATCTGTGGACTATCAGAGCGTTGATGAAACACAGAAATTGCATCGGGATTGAATACAACAGTCACCATGAGCACTTTCCTCCATGGCACTAATGTCTCAAACTGTCTACGATTTGATCGTTTCCTGGAAGACCAGTAGTAGTTTCCGTAGCACATCTGGAGGCATTCTGTAATCTGTGGACCTTCAAAGTAATGAGGAAACAGAGAATTTGCATCGGGAGTGAATACAACAGCCACCATGCGCACTTTTCTCCATGGGAGTAATGGCTCAAAGAGTCTACGCTTTGATCGTTCCCTGGAAGACCAGTATTAGTTTCCGATGCACATCTGGAGACATTCTGTAATCTGTGGACGTTCAAAGTGTTGATAAAACACAGATATTTCATCGGGATTGAATACAACAGTCACCATGCGCACTATCCTCCATGGGAGTAATGTATCAACAGGCTACTCTTACATCGTTCCCTGGAAGACCAGTAGTAGTTTCCGATGTAAGTCTTGAGGCATTCTGTAATCTGTGGACTATCAGAGTGTTGATAAAACACAGAAATTGCATCGGGATTGAATACAACAGTCACCATGAGCACTTTCCTCCATGGCACTAATGTCTCAAACAGTCTACGCTTTCATCGTTTCCTGGAAGACCAGTAGCAGTTTCCGATGCACATCTGGAGGCATTCTGTAATCTGTGGACTATCAGAGTGTTGTTGAAACACAGAAATTGCATCGGCATTGAATACAACAGTCACCATGCGCACTTTCCTCAATGGGAGTAATGTCTCAAACAGTCTACGCTTTGATCGTTCTGTGGAAGACCAGTAGTAGTTTCCGATGCACATCTGGAGGCATTCTGTAATCTATGGACGTTCAAAGTGTTGATGAAACACAGAAATTGCATCGGGATTGAATACAACAGTAACCATGCGCATTTTCCTCCATGGGAGTAATGTCTCAAACAGATTCGCTTTGATCGTTCCCTGGAAGACCAGTAGTAGATTCCGATGCACATCTGGGGGCATTCTATAATCTGTGGACAATCAGAGTGTAGATGAAACACAGAAATTGCATCGGGATTGAATAAAACAGTCACCATGCGCAATTTTCCTCCATAAGAGTAATGTCTCAAACAGTCTACGATTTGATCGTTTCCTGGAAGACCAGTAGCAGTTTCCAATGCACATCTGGAGGCATTCTGTAATCTGTGGACTATCAGAGTGTTGTTGAAACACAGAAATTGCATCGGCATTGAATACAACAGTCACCATGCGCACTTTCCTCAATGGGAGTAATGTCTCAAAGAGTCTACGCTTTGATCGTTCCCTGGAAGACAAGTATTAGTTTCCGATGCACATCTGGAGACATTCTGTAATCTGTGGACGTTCAAAGTGTTGATAAAACACAGATATTTCATCGAGATTGAATACAACAGTCACCATGCGCACTATCCTCCATGGGAAAAATGTATCAACAGGCTACTCTTACATCGTTCCCTGGAAGACCAGTAGTAGTTTCCGATGTAAGTCTGGAGGCATTCTGTAATCTGTGGACTATCAGAGTGTTGATGAAACACAGAAATTGCATCGGGATTGAATACAACAGTCACCATGAGCACTTTCCTCCATGGGACTAATGTCTCAAACAGTCTACGCTTTCATCGTTTCCTGGAAGACCAGTAGCAGTTTCCGATGCACATCTGGAGGCATTCTGTAATCTGTGGACTATCAGAGTGTTGATGAAACACAGAAATTGCATAGGGATTGAATACAACAGTAACTATGCGCATTTTCCACCATGGGAGTAATGTCTCAAACAGTTTACGTTTTGATCGTTCCCTGGAAGGCCTGTAGTAGTTTCCGATACACATCTGGAGGCATTCTGTAATCTGTGGACTATCAGAGTGTTGATGAAACACAGAAATTGCGTCGGGATTGATTACAACAGTCACCATGCGCAGTTTCCTCTATGAGATTAATGTCTCAAACAGTCTACGCTTTGATCGTTCTCTGGAAGACCAGTAGTAGTTTCCGATGCACATCTGGAGACAGTCTGCAATCTGCGGACATTCAGAGTGTTGTTGAAACACAGAAATTGCATCGTGATTGAATACACCAGTCACCATGGGCACTTTCCTCCTTGGTAGTAATGTCTCAAACAGTCTACACTTTGATCGTTCCCTGGAAGACCTGTAGTGGTTTCCGATGCACATCTGGAGGCATTCTGTAAACTGTGGACCATCAGAGTGGTGATGAAACACAGAAATTGCATCGGTATTGAATACAACAGTCACCATGAGCTTTTTCCTCCATGGGAGTAATGTCTCAAACAGTTTACGTTTTGATCGTTCCCTGGAAGGCCTGTAGTAGTTTCCGATACACATCTGGAGGCATTCTGTAATCTGTGGACTATCAGAGTGTTGATGAAACACAGAAATTGCGTCGGGATTGATTACAACAGTCACCATGCGCAGTTTCCTCTATGAGAGTAATGTCTCAAACAGTCTACGCTTTGATCGTTCTCTGGAAGACCAGTAGTAGTTTCCGATGCACATCTGGAGGCAGTCTGCAATCTGCGGACATTCAAAGTGTTGATGAAACACAGAAATTGCATCGGGATTGAATTCAACAGTCACCATGAGCACTTTCCTATATGGGAGTAATGTCTCTAACAATCTACGCTTTGATTGTTCCCTGGAAGACCAGTAGTAGTTTCCGATGCACATCTGGAGGCATTCTGTAATCTGTGGACGTTCAAAGTGTTGATGAAACACAGAAATTGCCTCGGGATTGAATGCAACAGACACCATGTGCACTTCCCTCCATGGGAGTAATGTCTCAAACAGTTTACGCTTTGATCGTTCCCTGGTAGACCATTAGTAGTTTCCAATGCACATCTGGAGGCATTCTCTAATCTTTGAACAATCAGAGTGTTGTTGAAACTCAGAAATTTCATCGGGATTGAATACAACCGTCACCATGCGCACGTTCCTATATGGGAGTAATGTCACAAACAGTCTACGCTTTGATCGTTCCCTGAAAGACCAGTAGTAGTTTCCGATGCACATCTAGAGGCATTCTGTAATCTGTTGACCTTCAAAGTAATGAGGAAACACAGATATTTCATCGGGATTGAATACAACAGTCACCATGCGCACTATCCTCCATGGGAGTAATGTATCAACAGGCTTCTCTCACATCGTTCCCTGGAAGACCAGTAGTAGTTTCCGATGTAAGTCTGGAGGCATTCTGTAATCTGTGGACTATCAGAGTGTTGATGAAACACAGAAATTGCATCGAGATTGAATACAACAGTCACCATGAGCACTTTCCTCCATGGGACTAATGTCTCAAACAGTCTACGCTTTGATCGTTTCCTGGAAGACCAGTAGCAGTTTCCGATGCACATCTGGAGGCATTCTGTAATCTGTGGACTATCAGAGTGTTGTTGAAACACAGAAATTGCATCCGGATTGAATACAACAGTCACCATGGGCACTTTCCTCCATGGGAGTAATGTCTCAAACAGTCTACGCTTTGATCGTTCCCTGGAAGACCTGTAGTAGTTTCCGATGCACATCTGGAGGCATTCTGTAATCTGTGGACTATCAGAGTGTTGATGAAACACAGAAATTGCATCGGGATTGAATACAACAGTCACCATGAGCTTTTTCCTTCATGGGAGTAATGTCTAAAACAGTCTACGTTTTGATCGTTCCCTGGAAGGCCTGTAGTAGTTTCCCATGCACATCTGGAGGCATTCTGTAATCTGTTTACTATCAGAGCGTTGATGAAACACAGAAATTGCATCGGGATTGATTACAACAGTCACCATGCGCACTTTCCTCCATGGGAGTAATGTTTCAAAAAGTCTACGCTTTGATCGTTCCTGGAAGACCAGTAGTAATTTCCGAAGCACATCTGGAGGCATTATGTAATCTGTGGACCTTCAAAGAGTTGATGAAACACAGAAATTGCATCGGGATTGAATACAACAGTCACCATGCGCAATTGTCCTCCGTAAGAGTAATGTCTCAAACAGTCTACGATTTGATCGTTCCCTGGTAGACCAGTAGTAGTTTACGATGAACATCTGGAGGCATTCTGTAATCTGTCGACTATCAGAGTGTTGATGAAACACAGAAATTGCATCGGCATTGAATACAACAGTCACCATTCGCTCTTTCCTCCATGGGGGTAATGTCTCAAACAGTCTACGCTTTGCTCGTTAACTGGAAGACCAGTAGTAGTTTCCGATGCACATCTGGAGGCATTCTGTAATCTGTGGACTATCATTGTTGATGACACACAGAAATGGCATAGGGGATTGAATACAACAGTCTCCATGCGCAATTTTCCTCCATAAGAGTAATGTCTCAAACAGTGTACGATTTGATCGTTCCCTGGAAGACCAGTAGTAGATTCCGATGCACATCTTGGGGCATTCTATAATCTGTGGACAATCAGAGTGTAGATGAAACACAGAAATTGCCTCGGGATTGAATGCAACAGACACCATGTGCACTTCCCTCCATGGGAGTAATGTCTCAAACAGTTTACGCTTTGATCGTTCCCTGGTAGACCATTAGTAGTTTCCAATGCACATCTGGAGGCATTCTCTAATCTTTGAACAATCAGAGTGTTGTTGAAACTCAGAAATTTCATCGGGATTGAATACAACCGTCACCATGCGCACGTTCCTATATGGGAGTAATGTCACAAACAGTCTACGCTTTGATCGTTCCCTGAAAGACCAGTAGTAGTTTCCGATGCACATCTAGAGGCATTCTGTAATCTGTTGACCTTCAAAGTAATGAGGAAACACAGATATTTCATCGGGATTGAATACAACAGTCACCATGCGCACTATCCTCCATGGGAGTAATGTATCAACAGGCTTCTCTCACATCGTTCCCTGGAAGACCAGTAGTAGTTTCCGATGTAAGTCTGGAGGCATTCTGTAATCTGTGGACTATCAGAGTGTTGATGAAACACAGAAATTGCATCGAGATTGAATACAACAGTCACCATGAGCACTTTCCTCCATGGGACTAATGTCTCAAACAGTCTACGCTTTGATCGTTTCCTGGAAGACCAGTAGCAGTTTCCGATGCACATCTGGAGGCATTCTGTAATCTGTGGACTATCAGAGTGTTGTTGAAACACAGAAATTGCATCCGGATTGAATACAACAGTCACCATGGGCACTTTCCTCCATGGGAGTAATGTCTCAAACAGTCTACGCTTTGATCGTTCCCTGGAAGACCTGTAGTAGTTTCCGATGCACATCTGGAGGCATTCTGTAATCTGTGGACTATCAGAGTGTTGATGAAACACAGAAATTGCATCGGGATTGAATACAACAGTCACCATGAGCTTTTTCCTTCATGGGAGTAATGTCTAAAACAGTCTACGTTTTGATCGTTCCCTGGAAGGCCTGTAGTAGTTTCCCATGCACATCTGGAGGCATTCTGTAATCTGTTTACTATCAGAGCGTTGATGAAACACAGAAATTGCATCGGGATTGATTACAACAGTCACCATGCGCACTTTCCTCCATGGGAGTAATGTTTCAAAAAGTCTACGCTTTGATCGTTCCTGGAAGACCAGTAGTAATTTCCGAAGCACATCTGGAGGCATTATGTAATCTGTGGACCTTCAAAGAGTTGATGAAACACAGAAATTGCATCGGGATTGAATACAACAGTCACCATGCGCAATTGTCCTCCGTAAGAGTAATGTCTCAAACAGTCTACGATTTGATCGTTCCCTGGTAGACCAGTAGTAGTTTACGATGAACATCTGGAGGCATTCTGTAATCTGTCGACTATCAGAGTGTTGATGAAACACAGAAATTGCATCGGCATTGAATACAACAGTCACCATTCGCTCTTTCCTCCATGGGGGTAATGTCTCAAACAGTCTACGCTTTGCTCGTTAACTGGAAGACCAGTAGTAGTTTCCGATGCACATCTGGAGGCATTCTGTAATCTGTGGACTATCATTGTTGATGACACACAGAAATGGCATAGGGGATTGAATACAACAGTCTCCATGCGCAATTTTCCTCCATAAGAGTAATGTCTCAAACAGTGTACGATTTGATCGTTCCCTGGAAGACCAGTAGTAGATTCCGATGCACATCTTGGGGCATTCTATAATCTGTGGACAATCAGAGTGTAGATGAAACACAGAAATTGCATCGGGATTGAATAAAACAGTCACCATGCGCAATTTTCCTCCATAAGAGTATTGTCTCAAACAGTCTACGATTTGATCGTTCCCTGGAAGACCAGTAGTAGTTTTCGATGCACATCTGGAGGCATTCTGTAATCTGTGGACTATCAGAGTGTTGTTGAAACACAGAAATTGCATTGGGATTGAATACAACAGTCACCATGGGCACTTTCCTCCATGGGAGTAATGTCTCAAACAGTCTACGCTTTGATCGTTCCCTGGAAGACCTGTAGTAGTTTCCGATGCACATCTGGAGGCATTCTGTAATCTGTGGACTATCAGAGTGTTGATGAAACACAGAAATTGCATCGGGATTGAATACAACAGTCACCATGAGCTTTTTCCTCCATGGGAGTAATGTCTAAAACAGTCTACGTTTTGATCGTTCCCTGGAAGGCCTGTAGTAGTTTCCCATGCACATCTGGAGGCATTCTGTAATCTGTGGACTATCAGAGCGTTGATGAAACACAGAAATTGCATCGGGATTGATTACAACAGTCACCATGCGCACTTTCCTCCATGGGAGTAATGTTTCAAAAAGTCTACGCTTTGATCGTTCCTGGAAGACCAGTAGTAATTTCCGAAGCACATCTGGAGGCATTATGTAATCTGTGGACCTTCAAAGAGTTGATGAAACACAGAAATTGCATCGGGATTGAATACAACAGTCACCATGCGCAATTGTCCTCCGTAAGAGTAATGTCTCAAACAGTCTACGATTTGATCGTTCCCTGGTAGACCAGTAGTAGTTTACGATGAACATCTGGAGGCATTCTGTAATCTGTCGACTATAAGAGTGTTGATGAAACACAGAAATTGCATCGGCATTGAATACAACAGTCACCATTCGCTCTTTCCTCCATGGGGGTAATGTCTCAAACAGTCTACGCTTTGATCGTTAACTGGAAGACCAGTAGTAGTTTCCGATGCACATCTGGAGGCATTCTGTAATCTGTGGACTATCATTGTTGATGACACACAGAAATGGCATAGGGGATTGAATACAACAGTCACCATGCGCAATTTTCCTCCATAAGAGTAATGTCTCAAACAGTGTACGATTTGATCGTTCCCTGGAAGACCAGTAGTAGATTCCGATGCACATCTTGGGGCATTCTATAATCTGTGGACAATCAGAGTGTAGATGAAACACAGAAATTGCATCGGGATTGAATAAAACAGTCACCATGCGCAATTTTCCTCCATAAGAGTATTGTCTCAAACAGTCTACGATTTGATCGTTCCCTGGAAGACCAGTAGTAGTTTTCGATGCACATCTGGAGGCATTCTGTAATCTGTGGACTATCAGAGCGTTGATGAAACACAGAAATTGCATCGGCATTGAATACAACCGTCACCTTGCGCACTTTCCTCCATGGGAGTAATGTCTCAAACAGTCTACGCTTTGATCGTTCCCTGGAAGACCAGAAGTAGTTTCCGATGCACATCTGGAGGCATTCTGTAATCTGTGGACTATCAGAGTGTTGATGAAACACAGAAATTGCATCGGGATTGAATACAACAGTCACCATGAGCTTTTTCCTCCATGGGAGTAATGTCTAAAACAGTCTACGTTTTGATCGTTCACTGGAAGGCCTGTAGTAGTCTCCGATGCACATCTGGAGGCATTCTGTAATCTGTGGACTATTAGAGTATTGCTGAAACACAGAAATTGCATCGGGATTGATTACAACAGTCACCATGCGCACTTTCCTCCATGGGAGAAATGTCTCTAACACTCTACGCTTTGATCGTTCCGTGGAAGACCAGTAGTAGTTTCAGATGCACATCTGGAGGCATTCAGTAATCTGTGGACTATATGAGTGTTGATGAAACACAGAAATTGCATCGGGATTGAATACAACAGTCACCATGTGCACTTTCGTCCATGGTAGTAATGTCTCAAACAGTCTACGCTTACATCGTTCCCTGTAAGACCAGTAGTAGTTTTCGATGTACATCTGGAGGCATTCTGTAATCTGTGGACCTTCAAAGTGTTGATGAAAGACAGAAATTGCATCGGGATTGAATACATCAGTCGCCATGCGCAATTGTCCTCCATAAGAGTAATGTCTCAAACAGTCTACGATTTGATCGTTCCCTGGAAGACCAGTAGTAGTTTCCGATGAACATCTGGAGGCATTATGTATCTGTCGACTATCAGAGTGTTGATGAAACACAGAAATTGCATCGGCATTGAATACAACAGTCACCATTCGCTCTTTCCTCCATGGGGGTAATGTCTCAGACAGTCTACGCTTTGATCGTTCCCTGGAAGACCAGTAGTAGTTTCCGATGCACATCTGGAGGCATTCTGTAATCTGTGGACCTTCAAAGTGTTGATAAAACACAGAAATTGCATCGGGATTGAATACAACAGTCACCATGCGATCTTTCCTCCATGGGAGTAATGTCTCAAGCAGTCTACGCTTTGGTCGTTCCCTGGAAGACCAGTAGTAGTGTCCGATGCATATCTGGAGGCATTCTGTAATCTGAGGACTATCTGAGTGTTGATGAAACGCAGAAATTGCGTCGGGATTGAACACAAAAGTCACCTTGCGCACTTTCCTCCATGGGAGTAATGTCTCATCAGTCTACGCTTTGATCGTTCCCTGGAAGACCAGTAGTAGTTTCCGATGCACATCTGGAGGTTATCTGTAATGTGTTTACCTTTAAAGTGTTGATGAAACACAGAAATTGCATCGGAATTGTATACAACAGTCACCATGCGCACTTTCCTCCATGGGAGTAATGTCTCATCTGTCTACGCTTTGATCGTTCCCTGGAAGACCAGTAGTAGTTTCCGATGCACATCTGGAGTCATTCTGTAATCTGTGAACTATCAGTGTTGATGACACAAAGAAATGGCATAGGGGATTGAGTACAACAGTCACCATGCGCAATTTTCCTATATAAGAGTAATGTCTCAAACAGTGTACGATTTGATCGTTCCCTGGAAGACCAGTAGTAGATTCCGATGCACATCTGGGGGCATTCTATAATCTGTGGACAATCAGAGTGTAGATGAATCACAGAAATAGCATCGGGATTGAATAAAACAGTCACCATGCGCAATTTTCCTCCATAAGAGTAATGTCTCAAACAGTCTACGATTTGATCGTTCCCTGGAAGACCAGTAGTAGTTTTCGATGCACATCTGGAGGCATTCTGTAATCTGTGGACTATCAGAGCGTTGATGAAACACAGAAATTGCATCGGCATTGAAAACAACAGTCACCTTGCGCACTTTCCTCCATGGGAGTAATGTCTCAAACAGTCTACGCTTTGATCGTTCCCTGGAAGACCAGAAGTAGTTTCCGATGCACATCTGGAGGCATTCTGTAATCTGTGGACTATCAGAGTGTTGTTGAAACACAGAAATTGCATCGGGATTGAATACAACAGTCACCATGGGCACTTTCCTCCATGGGAGTAATGTCTCAAACAGTCTACGCTTTGATCGTTCCCTGGAAGACCTGTAGTAGTTTCCGATGCACATCTGGAGGCATTCTGTAATCTGTGGACTATCAGATTGTTGATGAAACACAGAAATAGAATCGGGATTGAATACAACAGTCACCATGAGCTTTTTCCTCCATGGGAGTAATGTCTAAAACAGTCTACGTTTTGATCGTTCCCTGGAAGGCCTGTAGTAGTTTCCGATGCACATCTGGAGGCATTCTGTAATCTGTGGACTATCAGAGCGTTGATGAAACACAGAAATTGCATCGGGATTGATTACAACAGTCACCATGCGCACTTTCCTCCATGGGAGTAATGTCTCAAAAAGTCTACGCTTTGATCGTTCCTGGAAGACCAGTAGTAGTTTCCGAAGCACATCTGGAGGCATTCTGTAATCTGTGGACTGTCAGAGTGTTGATGAAACACAGAAATTGCATCTGGATTGAATACAACATTTACCATGCGCAGTTTCCTCTATGAGAGTAATGTCTCAAACAGTCTACGCTTTGATCGTTCTCTGGAAGACCAGTAGTATTTTCCGATGCACATCTGGAGGCAGTCTGCAATCTGCGGACCTTCAAAGTGTTGATGAAACACAGAAATTGCATCGGGATTGAATTCAACAGTCACCAGGAGCACTTTCCTATATGGGAGTAATGTCTCTAATAATCTACGCTTTGATCGTTCCCTGGAAGACCAGTAGTAGTTTCCGATGCACATCTGGTGGCATTCTGTAATCTGTGGACGTTCAAAGTGTTGATGAAACACAGAAATTGCCTCGGGATTGAATACAACAGACACCATGTGCACTTCCCGCCATGGGAGTAATGTCTCAAACAGTTTACGCTTTGATCGTTCCCTGGTAGACCATTAGTAGTTTCCAATGCACATCTGGAGGCATTCTCTAATCTTTGGACAATCAGAGTGTTGTTGAAACTCAGAAATTTCATCGGGATTGAATACAACCGTCACCATGCGCACGTTCCTATATGGGAGTAATGTCACAAACAGTCTACGCTTTGATCGTTCCCTGAAAGACCAGTAGTAGTTTCCGATGCACATCTAGAGGCATTCTGTAATCTGTTGACCTTCAAAGTAATGAGGAAACACAGATATTTCATCGGGATTGAATACAACAGTCACCATGCGCACTTTCCTCCATGGGAGTAATGTCTCAAACAGTCTACGCTTTGATCGTTCTGTGGAAGACCAGTAGTAGTTTCCGATGCACATCTGGAGGCATTCTGTAATCTATGGACGTTCGAAGTGTTGATGAAACACAGAAATTGCATCGGGATTAAATACAACAGTCACCATGAGCTTTTTCCTCCATGGGAGTAGTGTCTCAAACAGTCTACGTTTTGATCGTTCCCTGGAAGGCCTGTAGTAGTTTCCGATACACATCTGGAGGCATTCTGTAATCTGTGGACCATCAAAGAGTTGATGAAACACAGAAATTGCATCGGGATTGAATACAACAGTCACCATGCGCAATTGTCCTCCATAAGAGTAATGTCTCAAACAGTCTACGATTTGATCGTTCCCTGGAAGACCAGTAGTAGTTTACGATGAACATCTGGAGGCATTCTGTAATCTATCGACTATCAGAGTGTTGATGAAACACAGAAATTGCATCGGCATTGAATACAACAGTCACCATGCGCTCTTTCCTCCATGGGGGTAATGTCTCAAACCTGTCTACGTTTTGATCGTTCAATGGAAGACCAGTAGTAGTTTCCGATGCACATCTGGAGGCATTCTGTAATCTGTGGACCTTCAAAGTGTTGATAAAACACAGAAATTGCATCGGGATTGAATACAACAGTCACCATGCGAACTTTCCACCATGGGAGTAATGTCTCAAGCAGTCTACGTTTTGATCGTTCCCTGGAAGACTAGTAGTAGTTTCCGATGCATATCTGGAGGCATTCTGTAATCTGTGGACTATCAGTGTTGATGACACACAGAAATGGCATAGGGGATTGAATACAACAGTCACCATGCGCAATTTTCCTATGTAAGAGTAATGTCTCAAACAGTGTACGATTTGATCGTTCCCTGGAAGACCAGTAGTAGATTCCGATGCACATCTGGGGGCATTCTATAATCTGAGGACAATCAGAGTGTAGATGAAACACAGAAATGGCATCGGGATTGAATAAAACAGTCACCATGCGCAATTTTCCTCCATAAGAGTAATGTCTCAAACAGTCTACGATTTCATCGTTCCCTGGAAGACCAGTAGTAGTTTTCGATGCACATCTGGAGGCATTCTGTAATCTGTGGACTATCAGAGCGTTGATGATACACAGAAATTGCATCGGCATTGAAAACAACAGTCACCTTGCGCACTTTCCTCCATGGGAGTAATGTCTCAAACAGTCTACGCTTTGATCGTTCCCTGGAAGACCAGAAGTAGTTTCCGATGCACATCTGGAGGCATTCTGTAATCTGTGGACTATCAGAGTGTTGTTGAAACACAGAAATTGCATCGGGATTGAATACAACAGTCACCATGGGCACTTTCCTCCTTGGGAGTAATGTCTCAAACAGTCTACGCTTTGATCGTTCCCTGGAAGACCTGTAGTAGTTTCCGATGCACATCTGGAGGCATTCTGTAATCTGTGGACTATCAGAGTGTTGATGAAACACAGAAATTGCATCGGGATTGAATACAACAGACACCATGGGCACTTTCCTCCTTGGGAGTAATGTCTCAAACAGTCTACGCTTTGATCGTTCCCTGGAAGACCTGTAGTAGTTTCCGATGCACATCTGGAGGCATTGTGTAATCTGTGGATCTTCAAAGTGTTGATAAAACACAGAAATTGCATCGGGATTGAATACAACAGTCACCATGCGAACTTTCCTCCATGGGAGTAATGTCTTATCAGTCTACGCTTTGATCGTTCCCTGGAAGACCAGTAGAAGTTTCCGAATCACATCTTTAGCCAATCTGTAATCTGTGGACCTTCAAAGTGTTGATGAAACACAGAAATTGCATCGGGATTGAATACAATAGTCACTATGCGCACTTTTCTCCATGGGAGTAATGTCTCAAACTATCAACGATTTGATCGTTCCCTGGATGACCACTAGTAGTTTCCGAGGTAAATCTGGAGACATTCTGTAATCTGTGGACCTTCTAAGTGTTGATGAAACACAGAAATTGCATCGGGATTAAATACAACATTCACCATGCGCAATTGTCCTCCATAAGAGTAATGTCTCAAACAGTCTACGATTTGATCGTTCCCTGAAAGACCAGTAGTAGTTTCCGATGAACATCTGGAGAAATTCTGTAACCTGTGGACTATCAGAGTGTTGATGAAACACAGATATTGCGTCGGCATTGAATACAACAGTCACCATTCGCACTTTCTTCCATGGGGGTAATGTCTCAAACAGTCTACGGTTTGATCGTTCCCTGGAAGACGAGTAGTAGTTTCCGATGCACATCTGGAGGCATTCTGTAATCTGTGGACCTTCAAAGTGTTGATAAAACACAGAAATTGCATCGGGATTGAATACAACAGTCACCATACGAACTTTCCTCCATGGGAGTAATGTCTCAAGCAGTCTACGTTTTGGTCGTTCCCTGGAAGACCAGTAGTAGTGTCCGATGCATATCTGGAGGCATTCTGTAATCTGTGGACTATCAGTGTTGATGACACACAGAAATGGCATAGGGGATTGAATACAACAGTCACCATGCGCAATTTTCCTATGTAAGAGTAATGTCTCAAACAGTGTACGATTTGATCGTTCCCTGGAAGACCAGTAGTAGATTCCGATGCACATCTGGGGGCATTCTATAATCTGAGGACAATCAGAGTGTAGATGAAACACAGAAATGGCATCGGGATTGAATAAAACAGTCACCATGCGCAATTTTCCTCCATAAGAGTAATGTCTCAAACAGTCTACGATTTCATCGTTCCCTGGAAGACCAGTAGTAGTTTTCGATGCACATCTGGAGGCATTCTGTAATCTGTGGACTATCAGAGCGTTGATGATACACAGAAATTGCATCGGCATTGAAAACAACAGTCACCTTGCGCACTTTCCTCCATGGGAGTAATGTCTCAAACAGTCTACGCTTTGATCGTTCCCTGGAAGACCAGAAGTAGTTTCCGATGCACATCTGGAGGCATTCTGTAATCTGTGGACTATCAGAGTGTTGTTGAAACACAGAAATTGCATCGGGATTGAATACAACAGTCACCATGGGCACTTTCCTCCTTGGGAGTAATGTCTCAAACAGTCTACGCTTTGATCGTTCCCTGGAAGACCTGTAGTAGTTTCCGATGCACATCTGGAGGCATTCTGTAATCTGTGGACTATCAGAGTGTTGATGAAACACAGAAATTGCATCGGGATTGAATACAACAGTCACCATACGAACTTTCCTCCATGGGAGTAATGTCTCAAGCAGTCTACGTTTTGGTCGTTCCCTGGAAGACCAGTAGTAGTGTCCGATGCATATCTGGAGGCATTCTGTAATCTGTGGACTATCTGAGTGTTGATGAAACGCAGAAATTGCGTCGGGATTGAACACAACAGTAACCACGCGCACTTTCCTCTATGGGAGTAATGTCTCAAACAGTCTACGCTTTGATCGTTCCCTGGAACACCAGTAGTAGTTTCCGATGCACATCTGGAGGCATTCTGTAATCTGTGGACGTTCAAAGTGTTGATAAAACACAGAAATTTCATCGGGATTGAATACAACAGTCACCATTCGCACTTTCCTCCATGGGGGTAATGTCTCAAACAGTCTACGATTTGATCGTTCCCTGGAAGACCAGTAGTAGTTTCCGATGCACATCTGGAGGCATTCTGTACTCTGTGGACCTTCAAAGTGTTGATAAAACACAGAAATTGCATCGGGATTGAATACAACAGTCACCATGCGCACTTTCCTCCATGGGAGTAATGTCTCATCTGTCTACGCTTTGATTGTTCCCTGGAAGACCAGTAGTAGTTTCCGATGCACATCTGGTGTCATTCTGTAATCTGTGGACCATCAGAGTGTTGATGAAACACAGAAATTGCATCGGGATTGAATACAACAGTAACCATGCGCACTTTCCTCTATGGGAGTAATGTCTCAAACAGTCTACGCTTACATCGTTCCCAGGAAGACCAGTAGTATTTTCCGATGTACATCAGGAGGCACTCTGTAATCTGTGGACCTTCTAAGTGTTGATGAAACACAGAAATTGCATCGATATTGAATACGACAGTCACCATGCGCAATTGTCCTCCATAAGAAAAATGTCTTAAACAGTCTACGATTTGATCGTTCCCTGAAAGACCAGTAGTAGTTTCCGATGAACATCTGGAGGCATTCTGTAATCTGTGGACTATCAGAGTGTTGATGAAACACAGAAATTGCATCGGCATTGAATACAACAGTCACCCTTCGCACTTTCCTCCATGGGGGTAATGTCTCAAACAGTCTACGATTTGATCGTTCCCTGGAAGACCAGTAGTAGTTTCCGATGCACATCTGGAGGCATTCTGTAATCTGTGGACCTTCAAAGTGTTGATAAAACACAGAAATTGCATCGGGACTGAATACAACAGTCACCATACGAACTTTCCTCCATGGGAGTAATGTCTCAAGCAGTCTACGATTTGATCGTTCATTGGAAGACCAGTAGTAGTTTCCAATGCACATCTGGAGGCAATCTGTAATGTGTGGACCTTCAAAGTGTTGATAAAACACAGAAATTGCATCGGGATTGAATACAACAGTCACCATGCGAACTTTCCTCCATGGGAGTAATGTCTCAAGCAGTCTACGCTTTGTTCGTACCCTGGGTGACCAGTAGTAGTTTCCGAGGTAAATCTGGAGGCATTCTGTAATCTGTGGACATTCTAAGTGTTGATGACACACAGAAATTGCATCGGGATTGAATACAACAGTCACCATGCGCAATTGTCCTCCGTAAGAGTAATGTCTCAAACAGTCTACGATTTGATCGTTCCCTGGAAGACCAGTAGTAGTTTCCGATGCATTACTGGAGGCTTTCTGTAACCTGTGGACCTTCAAAGTGTGATGAAACACAGAAATTATCTCGGGGTTGAATACAACTGTCACCATGCACTCCTTCCTCAATGGGAGTAATGTCTCAAACAGTCTACGGATTGATAGTTTCCTGGAAGACCAGTAGTACTTTCCAATGCACATCTGGAGGCAATCTGTAATGTGTGGACCTTCAAAGTGTTGATGAAACACAGAAATTGCCTCGGGATTGAATACAACAGTGACCATGCGCACTTTCCTCAATGGGAGTAATGTCTCAAACAGTCTACGCTTTGATCGTTCCCTGGACGACCAGTAGTAGTTTCCGATGCACATCTGGAGGCAATCTGTAATGTGTGGACATTCAAAGTGTTGATGAAACACAGAAATTGCATCGGGATTGAATACAACAGTCACCATGCGCAATTGTCCTCCATAAGAGTAATGTCTCAAACAGTCTACGATTTGATCGTTCCCTGGAGGACCAGTGGTAGTTTCCGATGCACATCTTTAGGCTTTCTGTAACCTGTGGACCTTCAAAGTGTTGATGAAACACAGAAATTACCTCGGGATTGAATACAACTGTCACCATGCGCTCTTTCCTAGATGGGAGGATTTGTCTCAAAGAGTCTACGGATTGATCGTTTACTGGAAGACCAGTAGTAGTTTCCGATGCACATCTTGGCACTTTCTGTAATCTGTGGGCCTTCAAAGTGATGATGAAACACAGAAATTGCCTCGGGATTGAATACAACAGTGACCATGCGCACTTTCCTCAATGGGAGTAATGTCTCAAACAGTCTACGCTTTGATCGTTCCCTGGAAGACCAGTAGCAGGTTCCGATGCACATCTGGTGTCATTCTGTAATCTGTGGACGTTCAAAGTGTTGATAAAACACAGAAATTTCATCGGGATTGAATACAACAGTCACCATTCGCACTTTCCTCCATGGGGGTAAGGTCTCAAACAGTCTACGCTTTGATCGGTCCCTGGAAGACCAGTAGTAGTTTCCGATGCACATCTGGAGGCATTCAGTAATCTGTGGACCTTCAAAGTGTTGATAAAACACAGAAATTGCATCGGGATTGAATACAACAGTCGCCATACGAACTTTCCTCCATGGGAGTAATGTCTCAAGCAGTCTACGCTTTGATCGTTCACTGGAAGACCAGTAGTAGTTTCCAATGCACATCTGGAGGCAATCTGTAATGCGTGGACCTTCAAAGTGTTGATGAAACACAGAAATTGCATCGGAATTGAATACAACAGTCACCATTCGCAGATTCCTCCATGGGAGTAATGTCTGAAACAGTCTACGCTTTGATCGTTCCGTGGAAGAACAGTAGTAGTTTGTGATGCACATCTGGACGCATTCTGTAATCTGTGGACTATCAGAGTGTTCATGAAACACAGAAATTGCATCGGCATTGAATACAACAGTCACCATGCGCACTCTCCACAATGGGAGTAATGTCTCAAACAGTCTACGCTTTGATCGTTCCCTTTAAGACCAGTAGTGGTTTCCGATGCACATCTGGTGTCATTCTGTAATCTGTGGACTATCAGAGTGTTGATGAAACACAGAAATTGCCTCGGGATTGAATACAACAGTGACCATGCGCACTTTCCTCCATGGGAGTAATGTCTCAAACAGTCTACGCTTTGATCGTTCCCTGGAAGACCAGTAGTAGTTTCCGATGCAAATCTGGAGGCATTCTGTAATCTGTGGACCTTCAAAGTGATGATAAAACACAGAAATGGCATCGGGATTGAATACAACAGTCACCATGCGAACTTTCCTCCATTGGAGTAATGTCTCATGCAGTCTGCGCTTTGATCGTACCCTGGAAGACCAGTAGTAGTGTCCAATACACATCTGGAGCCATTCTGGAATCTGCGAACTATCTGAGTGTTGATAATACGCAGAAATTGCGTCGGGATTGAATACAACAGTCACCATGCGCAATTGTCCTCCATAAGAGTAATGTCTCAAACAGTCTACGATTTGATCGTTCCCTGGAAGACCAGTAGAAGTTTCCGATGCACATCTGGAGGCAATCTGTAATGTGTGGACCTTCAAAGTGTTGATGAAACATAGAAATTACATCGGGATTGAATACAACAGTCACCATGCGCACTTTCCTCCATGGGAGTAATGTCTCATCTGTTTACGCTTTGATCGTTCCCTGGAAGACCAGTAGCAGTTTCCGATGCACATCTGGTGTCATTCTGTAATCTGTGGACAATCATAATGTTGATGAAACACAGAAATTGCATCGGGATTGAGTACAACAGTAACCATGCCCACTTTCCTCCATGGGAGTAATGTCTCAAACAGTCTACGCTTTGATCGTTTCCTGGAAGACCAGCAGTAGTTTCCGATGCACATCTGGAGGCATTCTGTAATCTGTGGACCTTCAAAGTGTTGATAAAACACAGAAATTTCGTTGGGATTGAATACAACAGTCACCATGCGCACTATCCTCCATGGGAGTAATGTCTCAAACAGCCTACGCTTACATCGTTCCCTGGCAGACCCGTAGTAGTTTCCGATGTACATCTGGAGGCATTCTGTAATCTGTGGACCTTCTAAGTGTTGATGAAACACAGAAATTGCATCGA
This sequence comes from Schistocerca gregaria, assembly GCF_023897955.1. Classification (NCBI taxonomy): domain Eukaryota; kingdom Metazoa; phylum Arthropoda; class Insecta; order Orthoptera; family Acrididae; genus Schistocerca; species Schistocerca gregaria. The sequence goes on along the minus strand of NW_026061720.1, from coordinate 4,283,522 downwards.
TATTGAATACAACAATCACCATGCCCAATTGTCCTCCATAAGACAAATGTCTTAAACAGTCTACGATTTGATCGTTCCCTGGAAGACCAGTAGTAGTTTCCGATGCACATCTGGAGGCATTCTGTAATCTGTGGACTATCAGAGTGTTGATGAAACACAGAAATGGCATCGGCATTGAATACAACAGTCACCATACGCAATTTCCTCCATCGGAGTAATGTCTCAAACAGTCAACGCCTTGATCGCTCCCTGGAAGACCAGTAGTAGTTTCCGATGTTATCTGAAGGCATTCTGTAATCTGTGGATAATCAGAGTGTTCTTGAAACACAGAAATTGTATGGGGATTGAATACAACAGTCACCATGCGCACCTTCCTCCACGGGAGTATTGTCCCAAACAGTCTACTCTTTGATCGTTCCCTGGAAGACCAGTAGTAGTTTGCGATGCACATCTGAAGGCATTCTGTAATCTGTGGACCTTCAAAGTGTTGATGAAACACAGAAATTGCATCGGCATTGAATACAACAGTCACCATGCGCACTCTCCACAATGGGAGTAATGTCTCAAACAGTCTACGCTTTGATCGTTCCCTTTAAGACCAGTAGTAGTTTCCGATGCACATCTGGTGTCATTCTGTAATCTGTGGACTATCAGAGTGTTGATGAAACACAGAAAATGCATCGGGATTGAATACAACAGGCACCATGCGCTCTTTCCTAGATGGGAGGATTTGTCTCAAAGAGTCTACGGATTGATCGTTTACTGGAAGACCAGTAGTAGTTTCCGATGCACATCTTGGGACTTTCTGTAATCTGTGGGCCTTCAAAGTGATGATGAAACACAGAAATTGCCTCGGGATTGAATACAACAGTGACCATGCGCACTTTCCTCAATTGGAGTAATGTCTCAAACAGTCTACGCTTTGATCGTTCCCTGGAAGACCTGTAGTAGGTTCCGATGCACATCTGGTGTCATTCTGTAATCTGTGGACGTTCAAAGTGTTGATAAAACACAGAAATTTCATCGGGATTGAATACAACAGTCACCATTCGCTCTTTCCTCCATGGGGGTAAGGTCTCAAACAGTCTACGTTTTGATCGTTCCCTGGAAGACCAGTAGTAGTTTCCGATGCACATCTGGAGGCATTCTGTAATCTGTGGACCTTCAAAGTGTTGATAAAATACAGAAATTGCATCGGGATTGAATGCAACAGTCGGCATACGAACTTTCCTCCATGGGAGTAATGTCTCAAGAAGTCTACGCTTTGATCTTTCACTGGAAGACCAGTAGTAGTTTCCAATGCACATCTGGAGGCAATCTGTAATGCGTGGACCTTCAAAGTGTTGATGAAACACAGAAATTGCATCGGCATTGAATACAACAGTCACCATTCGCAGATTCCTCCATGGGAGTAATGTCTCAAACAGTCTACGCTTTGATCGTTCCGTGGAAGAACAGTAGTAGTTTCCGATGCACATCTGGAGGCATTCTGTAATCTGTGGACTATCAGAGTGTTCATGAAACACAGAAATTACATCGGCATTGAATACAAAAGTCACCATGCACACTCTCCTCAATGGGAGTAATGTCTCAAACAGTCTACGCTTTGATCGTTCCCTTTAAGACCAGTAGTGGTTTCCGATGCACATCTGGTGTCATTCTGTAATCTGTGGACTATCAGAGTGTTGATGAAACACAGAAAATGCATCGGGATTGAATACAACAGTCACCATGCGAACTTTCCTCCATGGGAGAAATGTCTCAAACAGTATACGCTTTGATCGTTCCCTGGAAGACCAGTAGTAGTTTCCGATGTAAATCTGTAGGCATTCTGTAATCTGTGGACCTTCTAAGTGTTGATGAAACACAGAAATTGCATCGGGATTGAATACAACAGTCACCATGCGCACTTTCCTCCATGGGAGTAATGTCTCATGCAGTCTGCGCTTTGATCGTACCCTGGAAGACCAGTAGTAGTGTCCAATACACAGCTGGAGCCATTCTGGAATCTGCGAACTATCTGAGTGTTGATAAAATGCAGAAATTGCATCGGGATTGAATACAACAGTCACCATGCGCACTTTCCTCCATGGGAGTAATGTCTCATCTGTCTACGCTTTGATCGTTCCCTGGAAGACCAGTAGCAGTTGCCGATGCACATCTGGTGTCATTCTGTAATCTGTGGACAATCAGAATGTTGATGAAACACAGAAATTGCATCGGGAATGAGTACAACAGTAACCATGCGCACTTTCCTCCATGGGAGTAATGTCTCAAACAGTCTACGCTTTGATTATTCCCTGGAAGACCAGTAGTAGTTTCCGATGCACATCCGGAGGCAATCTGTAATCTGTGGACCTTCAAAGTGTTGATGAAACACAAAAATTGCATCGGGATTGAATACAACAGTAACCATACACACATTCCTCCATGGGAGTTATATCTCATACAGTCCACGCTTTGATCGTTACCAGGAAGGCCAGTAGTAGTTTACGATGCACTTCTGGAGGCAATCTGTAATCTGTCGACTATCAGAGTGCTGATGAAACAAAGATATTGCATCGGGATTGAATACAACAGGCACCATGCGTACTTTTCTCCATGGTAGTATTGTGTCAAACTGTCATCGCTATAATCGTTCCCTGTAGACCAGTAGTAATTTCCGTTGCACATCTGGAGGCATTCTGTAATCTGTGGACTATCCGAGTGTTGATGAAACACAGAAATTGCATCGGGATTGAATACAACAGGCACCAACCGCACTTTCCCCCATGGGAGTAATGTCTCAAACAGTCTACGCGATGATCGTTCCCTGGAAGACCAATAGTATTTTTCGATGCACATCTCTAGGCATTATGTTATCTGTGGACTATCAGAGTGTTGATTAAACGCAGAAATTCCATCGAGATTGAATACAACAGTCACCATGCGCACCTTCCTCCATGGGAGTAATGTCTCGAACAGTCTACGCCTTGATCGTTCCCTGGAAGACCAGTAGTAGTTTCCGATGCACATCTGGTGGCATGATGTAATCTGTGAACTATCAGTGTTGGTGGAACACAGAAATTGTATGGGGATGGAATACAACAGTCACCATGCGCACTTTCCTACACGGGAGTAATATCCCAAACAGTCTACCCTTTGATCGTTCCCTGGAAGACCTGTAGTAGTTTCCGATGCACATCTGAAGGCATTCTGTAATTTGTGGACCTTCAATGTGTTGTTGAAACACAGAAATTGCATCGGGATTGAATACGCCCGTCACAATGCGCACTTTCCTCCATTGGAGTAATGTCTCAAACAGTCTACGCATTGATCGTTCCCTGGAAGACCAGTAGTATTTTCCGATGCACATCTGGAGGCATTCTGTAATCTATGGACTATCATAGTGTTGATGAAACAGAAATTGCATAGGGATTGAATACAACAGTCAAAATGCACACTTTCCTCCATGGGAGTAATGTCTGAAACAGTCTACGCTTTGATCGTTCCCTGGAAGACCAGTAGTAGTTTCCGATGCACATCTGGAGGCAATCTGTAATCTGTGGACCTTCAAAGTGTTGATGAAACACAGAAAGTGCATCGGGATTGAATACAACAGTCACCATGCGCACTTTCCTCCATGGGAGTAATGTCTCAAACAGTCTACGCTTTGATCGTTCCCTGGAAGGCCAGTAGTAGTTTCGATTCACACCTGGAGACATTCTGTAATCTGTGGACCTTCAAAGTGTTGATGAAACACAGAAATTGCATCGGCATTGAATACAACAGTCACCATGCGCACCTTCCTATATGGGAGTAATGTCTCAAACAGTCTACGCCTTGACCGTTACCTGGAAGACCAGTAGTAGTTTCCGATGCACATCTGGCGGCATTCTGTAATCTGTGGACTATCAGAGTGTTGTTGAAACACAGTAATTGCATCGGGATTGAATACAACAGTCACCATGCGCACTTTCCTCCATGGGAGTAATGTCTCAAACAGTCTATGCTTTGATCGTTCCCTGGAAGACTAGTAGTAGATTCCGATGCACATCTGAAGGCATTGTGTAATCTGTGGACCTTAAAAGTGTTTATGAAATACAGAAATTGCATCGGGATTGAATACAACAGTCACCATCCGCAGTTTCCCCCATTTGAGTAATTCCTGAAAAAGTCCACGCTTTGATCGTTCCCTGGAAAACCAGTAGTAGTTTCCGATGCACATTTGGTGGCATTCTGTAATCTGTGGACTATCAGAGTGTTGATGCAACACAGAAATAGTATGGGGATTGAATACAACAGTCACCATGCGCACTTTCCTCCACGGGAGTAATGTCTCAAATAGTCTACCCATTGATCGTTCCCTGGAAGACTAGTCGTAGTTTACGATGCACATCTGAAGGCATTGTGTAATCTGTGGTCTATCCGGGTGTGATGAAACACAGAAATGGAATCGGCATTGAATACAACAGTCACCATGCGCACGCTCCTCCATGGGAGAAATGTCTCAAACAGTCTACGCCTTGATCGCTCCCTGGAAGACCAGTAGTAGTTTCCGATGTTATCTGGAGGCATTCAGTAATCTGTGGTCTATCCGGGTGATGATAAAAAACAGAAATTGCATAGGCATTGAATACAACAGTCACCATGCGCACTTTCCTATATGGGATTAATGTCTAAAACAGTCTACGCCTTGATCGTTCCCTGGAAGACCAGTAGTAGTGTCCGATGTTATCTGGAGGCATTCTGTAATCTGTGGACTATCAGAGTGTTGTTGAAACACAGATATAGCATCGCGATTTAATACAAGAGTCACCATGCGCAGTTTCCTCCATGGGAGTAATGTCTCAAACAGTCTACGCTTTCATTGTTCCCACGAAGACCAGTAGTAGTTTCCGATGCACATGTGGTGGCATTCTGTAATCTGTGGACTATCAGAGTGTTGATGAAACACAGAAATTGCATCGGGATTGAATACAACAGTCACCATCCACAGTTTCCTCCATGGGAGTAATGTCTGAAACAGTCCACGCTTTGATCGTTCCCTGGAAGACCAGTAGTAGTTTCCGATGCACATCTGGTGGCATTCTGTAATCTGTGGACTATCAGAGTGTTGAAGAAACACAGAAATTTCATCGGAATTGAATACAACAGTCACCATGCGGACTTTCCTCCATGGGAGTAATGTCTCGAACAGTCTACGCCTTGATCGTTCCCTGGAAGACCACTAGTAGTTTGCGATGCACATCTGAAGGCATTGTGTAATCTGTGGACCTTAAAAGTGTTGATGATACACAGAAATTGAATCGGGATTGGATACAACTGTCACCAACCGCACTTTCCCCCATATGGGTAATGTCACAAACAGTCTACGCATTGATCGTTCCCTGTAAGACCAGTAGTAGTTTCCGATGCACATCTGGAGGCATTCTGTAATCTGTGGACTATCAGAGTGTTGATGAAACATAGAAATTGCATCGGGATTTAATACAACAGTCACCATGCGCACTTTCCTCCATGGGAGTAATGTCTCAAAGAGTCTACGGTTCGATCGTTCCCTGGAAGACCAGTAGTAGTTTCCGATGCACATCTGGAGGCATTCTGTAATCTGTGGACGATCAGAGTGTTGATGAAAGACAGAAATTGCATCGGGATTGAATACAACAGTCACCATGCGCACTTTCCTCCATGGGAGTAATGTCTGAAGTAGTCTAAGCTTTGATCGTTCCCTGGAAGACCAGTAGTAGTTTCCGATGCACATCTGGAGGCATTCTGTAATCTGTGGACCATCAGAGTGTTGATGAAAGACAGAAATTGCATCGGGATTAAATACAACAGTCACTATGTGCACTTTCCTGCATGGGAGTAATGTCTCACACAGTCTACGCTTTGATCGTTCCCTGGAAGACCAGTGGTAGTTTCCAATGCACATCTGGAGGCATTCTGTAATCTGTGGACCTTTAAAGTGTTGATGAAACACAGAAATTACATCGGGATTGAATACAACAGTCACCATCCGCATTTCCCTCAATGGGAGTAATGTCTCAAAACGTCTACGATTTGATCGTTCCCAGGAAGACCAGTAGTGGTTTCCGATGCACATCTGGAGGCATTCTGTAATCTGTTTACTATCATAGTGTTGTTGAAACACAGAAATTGCATCGGGATTGAATACAACAGTCAGCATGCGGACTTTCCTCGATGGGAGTAATGTCTCAAACAGTATACGCTTTGATCGTTCCCTGGAAGACCAGTAGTAGTTTCCGATGCACATCTGGCGGCATTCTGTAATCTGTGGACTATCAGAGTGTTGTTGAAACACAGTAATTGCATCGGGATTGAATACAACAGTCACCATGCGCACTTTCCTCCATGGGAGTAATGTCTCAAACAGTCTATGCTTTGATCGTTCCCTGGAAGACTAGTAGTAGATTCCGATGCACATCTGAAGGCATTGTGTAATCTGTGGACCTTAAAAGTGTTTATGAAATACAGAAATTGCATCGGGATTGAATACAACAGTCACCATCCGCAGTTTCCCCCATTTGAGTAATTCCTGAAAAAGTCCACGCTTTGATCGTTCCCTGGAAAACCAGTAGTAGTTTCCGATGCACATTTGGTGGCATTCTGTAATCTGTGGACTATCAGAGTGTTGATGCAACACAGAAATAGTATGGGGATTGAATACAACAGTCACCATGCGCACGCTCCTCCATGGGAGAAATGTCTCAAACAGTCTACGCCTTGATTGCTCCCTGGAAGACCAGTAGTAGTTTCCGATGTTATCTGGAGGCATTCTGTAATCTGTGGACAATCAGAATGTTGTTGAAACACAGAAATTGCATCGCGATTTAATTCAAGAGTCACCATGCGCACTTTCCTCCAGGGGAGTAATGACTCAAACAGACTACGCTTTCATCGTTCCCAGGAAGACCAGTAGTAGTTTCAGATGCACATGTGGTGGCATTCTGTAACCTGTGGACTATCAGAGTGTTGATGAAACACAGAAATTGCATCGGGATTGAAAACAACAGTCACCATCCGCACTTTCCTCCATGGGAGTAATGTCTGAAACAGTCCACGCTTTGATCGTTCCCTGGAAGACCAGTAGTAGTTATGATGCACATCTGGTGGCAATATGTAATCTGTGTACTATCAGAGTGTTGATGAAACACACAAATTGTTTGGGGATTGAATACAACAGTCACCATGCGCACTTTCCTCCATGGGAGTAATTTCTCAAACAGTCCACGCTTTGATCGTTACCAGGAAGGCCAGTAGTAGATTACGATGCACTTCTGGAGGCAATCTGTAATCTGTGGACCATCAGAGTGTTGATGAAACACAGATATTGCATCGGGATTGAATACAACATTCACCATGCGTACATTTCTCCATGGTAGTAATGTCTCAAACTGTCATCGCTATGATCGTTCCCTGTAGACCAGAAGTAGTTTCCGATGCACATTTGGTGGCATTCTGTAATCTGTGGACTATCAGAGTGTTGATGAAACACAGAAATAGTATGGGGATTGAATACAACAGTCACCATGCGCACTTTCCTCCACAGGAGTAATGTCTCAAATAGTCTACCCATTGATCGTTCCCTGGAAGACTAGTCATAGTTTACGATGCACATCTGAAGGCATTGTGTAATCTGTGGTCTATCCGGGTGTGATGAAACACAGAAATGGCATCGGCATTGAATACAACAGTCACCATGCGCACGCTCCTCCATGGGAGTAATGTCTCAAACAGTCTACGCCTTGATCGCTCCCTGGAAGACCAGCAGTAGTTTCCGATGCACATCTGGAGGCATTCTGTAATCTGTGGACCTTCAAAGTGTTGATGAATCACAGAAATTCCATCAAGATTGAATACAACAGTCACCATGCGCACTTTCCTCCATGGGAGTAATGTCTCAAACAGTCTACGCACTGATCGTTCCCTGGATGACCTGTAGTAGTATCCGATGCACATCTGCAGGCATTCTGTAATCTGTGGACTATCATAGTGTTGATGAAACAGTAATTGCATCGGGATTGAATACAACAGTCACCATCCACAGTTTCCTCCATGTTCGTAATGTCTCAAACAGTCCACGCTTTGACCGTTCCCTGGAAGACCAGTAGTAGTTTCCGATGTTATCTGGAGGCATTCTGTAACCTGTGGACTATCAGAGTGTTGTTGAAACACAGAAATAGCATCGCGATTTAAAACAAGAGTCACCATGCGCACTTTCCTCCATGGGAGTAATGTCTCAAACAATCTACGCTTTCATCGTTCCCAGGAAGACCAGTAGTAGTTTCCGATGCACATGTGGTGGCATTCTGTAATCTGTGTACTATCAGAGTGTAGATGAAACACAAAAATTGCATCGGGATTGATTACAACAGTCACCATGCGCACTTTCCTCCATGGGAGTAATGTCTAAAGTAGTCTAAGCTTTGATCGTTCCCTGGAAGACCAGTAGTAGTTTCCGATGCACATCTGGTGGCATTCTGTAAGCTGTGGACTATCAGAGTGTTGATGAAAGACCGAAATTGCATCGGGAGTGAATACAACAGTCACCATGCGCACTTTCCTCCATGGGAGTAACGTCTCAAACAGTCTACGCTATGATCGTTCCCTGGAAGACCAGTAGTAGTTTCGATTCACATCTGGAGTCATTCTGTAATCTGTGGACCTTCAAAGTGTTGTTCAAACACAGAAATTGCATCGGGATTGAAAACAACAGTCACAATGCGCACTTTCCTCCATGGGAGTAATGTCTCAAACAGTCTACGCACTGATCGTTCCCTGGAAGACCAGTAGTAGTATCCGATGCACATCTGCAGGCATTCTGTAATCTGTGGACTATCATAGTGTTGATGAAACAGTAATTGCATCGGGATTGAATACAACAGTCACCATGCGCACTTTCCTCCATGGGAGTAATGTCTCAAACAGTCTACGCTTTGATCGCTCCCTGGAAGACCAGTAGTAGTTTCCGATGTTATCTGGAGGAATTCTGTAACCTGTGGACTATCAGAGTGTTGTTGAAACACAGAAATAGCATCGCGATTTAAAACAAGAGTCACCATGCGCACTTTCCTCCATGGGAGTAATGTCTCAATCAGTCTACGCTTTCATCGTTCCCAGGAAGACCAGTAGTAGTTTCCGATGCACATGTGGTGGCATTCTGTAATCTGTGTACTATCAGAGTGTAGATGAAACACAGACATTGCATCGGGATTGAATACAACAGTCACCATCCACAGTTTCCTCCATGGGAGTAATGTCTCAAACAGTCCACGCTTTGACCGTTCCCTGGAAGACCAGTAGTAGTTTCCGATGCACATCTGGAGGCATTCTGTAATCTGTGGACTATCAGAGAATTGAAGAAACACAAAAATTGCATCGGGATTGATTACAACAGTCACCATGCGCACGTTCCTCCATGGGAGTAATGTCTGAAGTAGTCAAAGCTTTGATCGTTCCCTGGAAGACCAGTAGTAGTTTCCGATGCACATCTGGAGGCATTCTGTAATCTGTGGACTATCAGAGAATTGAAGAAACACAAAAATTGCATCGGGATTGATTACAACAGTCACCATGCGCACTTTCCTCCATGGGAGTAATGTCTAAAGTAGTCTAAGCTTTGATCGTTCCCTGGAAGACCAGTAGTAGTTTCCGATGCACATCTGGAGGCATTCTGTAATCTGTGGACTATCAGAGTGTTGATGAAAGAAATTGCATCGGGATTGAATACAACAGTCACCATTGGCACTTTCCTACATGGGAGTAATGTCTCAAACAGTCTACGCTTTGTTCGCTCCCTGGAAGACCAGTAGTAGTTTCCGATGCACGTCTGGAGGCATTCTGTAATCTGTGGACCTTCAAAGTGCTGATGAAACACAGAAATTGTATCGGGATTGAATACAACAGGCACCATGCGTACATTTCTCTATGGGTTATGTCTCAAACATTCTACGCTTTGATCGTTCCCTGGAAGACCAGTAGTAGTTTCCGATGCACACCTAAAGGCATTCTGTAATCTGTGCACCTTCCAAGTGTTAATGAAACACAGAAATTGCATCGGGATTGAATACAACAGTCACCATGCGCACTTACCTCCATGGGAGTAATGTCTCAAACAGTCAGTTCTTCGATCGTTCCCTGGAAGACCAGTAGTAGTTTCCGATGCACATCTGGAGGCAATCTGTAATCTGTGGACCTTAAAAGTGATGATGAAACACAGAAATAGCCTCAGGAGTGAATACAACAGTCACCAACCGCACTTTCCCCAATGGGAGTAATGTCTCAAACTGTCTACGCATTGATCGTTACCTGGAAGACCAGTAGTAGTTTCCGATGCTCATCTGGAGGCATTCTGTAATCTGTGGACTATCAGAGTGTTGAAGAAACACAAAAATTGCATCGGGATTGATAAACAACAGACACCATGCGCACTTTCCTCCATGGGAGTAATATCTCAAACAGTCTACGCTTCGATCGTTCCCTGGAAGACCAGTAGTAGTTTCCGATGCACATCTGGAGGCATTCTGTAATCTGTGGACTATCAGAGTGTTGATGAAACACAGAAATTCCATCGAGATTGAATACAACAGTCACCATGCGCACTTTCCTCCATGGGAGTAATGTCTAAAGTAGTCTAAGCTTTGATCATTCCCTGGAAGACCAGTAGTAGTTTCCGATGCACATCTGGAGGCATTCTGTAATCTGTGGACTATCAGAGTGTTGATGAAAGAAATTGCATCGGGATTGAATACAATAGTCACCATTCGCACTTTCCTACATGGGAGTAATGTCTCAAACAGTCTACGCTTTGTTCGGTACCTGGAAGACCAGTAGTAGTTTCCGATGCACGTCTGGAGGCATTCTGTAATCTGTGGACCTTCAAAGTGCTGATGAAAAACAGAAATTGCATCGGGATTGGATACAACAATCACCAACCGCACATTCCGCCATGGGAGTAATGTCTCAAACAATGTACGCATTGATCGTTCCCTGGAAGACCAGTAGCAGTTTCCGATGCACATCTGGAGGCATTCTGTAATGTGTGGACTATCAGAGAATTGAAGAAACACAGAAATTGCATCGGGATTGATTAGAACAGTCACCATGCGCACTTTTCTCCATGGGAGTAATGTCTCAAACAGTCTACGCTTTAATCGTTCCCTGTATGACCAGTAGTAGTTTCCGATGCACATGTGGAGGCATTCTGTAATCTGTGGACTATCAGAGTGTTGATGAAAGAAATTGCATCGGGATTGAATACAACAGTCACCATTCTCACTTTCCTACATGGGAGTAATGTCTCAAACAGTCTCTGCTTTGTTCGCTCCCTGGAAGACCAGTAGTAGTTTCCGATGCACACCTGAAGGCATTCTGTAATCTGTGGACCTTCAAAGTGCTGATGAAACACAGAAATTGCATCGGGATTGAATACAACAGACGCCAACCGCACTTTCCCCAATGGGAGTAATGTCTCAAACTGTCTACGCATTGATCGTTCCCTGGAAGACCAGTTGTAGTTTCCGATGCTCATCTGGAGGCATTCTGTAACCTGTGGACTATCCGAGTGTAGATGAAACACAGAAATTGCATCGGGATTGAATACAACAGTCACCATGACCACTTTCCTCCATGGGAGTAATGTCTCAAACAGTCTACGCTTTGATCGTTCCCTGGAAGACCAGTTGTAGTTTCCGATGCACATCTGGAGGCATTCTGTAATCTGTGGACTATCAGAGTGTTGATGAAAGAAATTGCATCGGGATTGAATACAACAGTCACCATTCGCACTTTCCTACATGGGAGTAATGTCTCAAACAGTCTACGCTTTGATCGCTCCCTGGAAGACCAGTAGTAGTTTCCGTTGCACATCTGGAGGCATTCTGTAATCTGTGGACTATCAGAGTGTTGAAGAAACACAGAAATTGCATTGGGATTGAATACAACAGTCACCATGCGCACTTTCCTCCCTGGGAGTAATATCTCAAACAGTCTACGCTTTGATCGTTCCCTGTAAGACCAGTAGTAGTTTCCGATGCACATCTGGAGGCATTCTGTAATCTGTGGACTATCAGAGTGTTGATGAAACACAGAAATTGCATCGGGATTGAATACAACAGGCACCATGCGCACTTTCCTCCATGGGAGTAATGTCTGAAGTAGTCTAAGCTTTGATCGTTCCCTGGAAGACCAGTAGTAGTTTCCGATGCACATCTGGAGGCATTCTGTAATCTGTGGACTATCAGATTGTTGATGAAAGACAGAAATTGCATCGGGATTGAATACAAGAGTCACCATGCGCACTTTCCTACATGGGAGTAATGTCTCAAACAGTCTACGCTTTGATCGTTACCTGGAAGACCAGTAGTAGTTTCCGATGCACATCTGGAGGCATTCTGTAATCTGTGGACCTTCAAAGTGCTGATGAAACACAGAAATTGCATCGGGATTGAATACAACAGGCACCATGCGTACATTTCTCCATGGAGTAATGTCTCAAACAGTCTACGCTTTGATCGTTCCCTGGAAGACCAGTAATAGTTTCCGATGCACACCTGAAGGCATTCTGTAATCTGTGGACCTTCAAAGTGTTGATGAAACACAGAAATTGCATCGGGATGGAATACAACAGGCACCATGCGTACATTTCTCCATGGGAGTTATGTCTCAAACTGTCATCGCTTTGATCGTTTCCTGAAGACCAGTGGTAGTTTCCGATGCACATCTGGAGGCCTTCTGTAATCTATGGACTATCCGAGTGTTGATGAAACACAGAAATTGCAACGGGATTGAATACAACAGACACCATACGCACTTTCCTCCATGGGAGTAATGTCTCAAACAGTCTACGCTTCGATCGTTCCCTGGAAGACCAGTAGTAGTCTCCGATGCACATCTGGAGGCATTCTGTAATCTGTGGACCTTCAAAGTGCTGATGAAACACAGAAATTGCATCGGGATTGAATACAACAGGCACCATGCGTACATTTCTCCATGGGAGTAATGTCTCAAACTGTCATCGCTTTGATCGTTCCCTGAAGACCAGTTGTAGTTTCCGATGCACATCTGGAGGCCTTCTGTAATCTATGGACTATCCGAGTGTTGATGAAACACAGAAATTGCATTTGGATTGAATACAACAGTCACATTGACCACTTCCCTCCATGGGAGTAATGTCTCAAACAGTCTACGCTTTGATCGTTCCCTGGAAGACCAGTAGTAGTTTCGATTCACATCTGGAGGCATTCAGTAATCTGTTGACCTTCAAAGTGTTGATGAAACACAGAAATTGCATCGGGATTGAATACAACAGTCACCATCCGCATTTTACTTCATGGGAGCAATGTCTCAAACAGTCTACGCTTTCATCGTTCCCTGGAAGACCAGTAGTAGTTTCCGATGCACATCTGGAGGCAATCTGTAATCTGCGGACCTTAAAAGTGTTGATGAAACACAGAAATAGCCTCAGGAGTGATTACAACAGTCACCAACCACACTTTCCCCAATGGGAGTAATGTCTCAAACTGTTTACGCATTGATCGTTCCCTGGAAGACCAGTAGTAGTTTCCGATGCTCATCTGGAGGCATTCTGTAATCTGTGGACTATCAGAGTGTTGAAGAAACACAAAAATTGCATCGGGATTGAATACAACAGACACCATGCGCACTTTCCTCCATGGGAGTAATGTCTCAAACAGTCTACGCTTCGATCGTTCCCTGGAAGACCAGTAGTAGTTTCCGATGCACATCTGGAGGCATTCTGTTATCTGTGGACTATCAGAGTTTTGATGAAACATAGAAATTCCATCGAGATTGAATACAACAGTCACCATGCGCACTCTCCTCAATGGGAGTAATGTCTCAAACAGTCTACGCTTTGATCGTTCCCTTTAAGACAAGTAGTGGTTTCCGATGCACATCTGGTGTCATTCTGTAATCTGTGGACTATCAGAGTGTTGATGAAAGAAATTGCATCGGGATTGAATACAACAGTCACCATTCGCACTTTCCTCCATGGGAGTAATATCTCAAACAGTCTACGCTTTGATCGTTCCCTGGAAGACCAGTAGTAGTTTCCGATGCACAACTGAAGGCATTCTGTAATCTGTGGACCTTCAAAGTGATGATGAAACACAGAAATTGCATCGGAATTTAATACAACAGTCACCATGCACACTTTCCTCCATGGGAGTAATGTCTCAAACAGTCAATTCTTTGATCGTTTCCAGGAAGACCAGTAGTAGTTTCCGATGCACATCTGGAGGCAATCTGTAATATGTGGACCTTAAAAGTGTTGATGAAACACAGAAATAGCCTCAGGAGTGATTACAACAGTCACCAACCACACTTTCCCCAACGGGAGTAATGTCTCAAACTGTTTACGCATTGATCGTTCCCTGGAAGACCAGTAGTAGTTTCCGATGCTCATCTGGAGGCATTCTGTACTCTGTGGACTATCAGAGTGTTGAAGAAACACAAAAATTGCATCGGGATTGAATACAACAGACACCATGCGCACTTTCCTCCATGGGAGTAATGTCTCAAACAGTCTACGCTTCGATCGTTCCCTGGAAGACCAGTAGTAGTTTCCGATGCACATCTGGAGGCATTCTGTTATCTGTGGACTATCAGAGTGTTGATGAAACATAGAAATTCCATCGAGATTGAATACAACAGTCACCATGCGCACTTTCCTCCATGGGAGTAATGTCTAAAGTAGTCTAAGCTTTGATAGTTCCCTGGAAGACCAGTAGTATTTTCCGATGCACATCTGGAGGCATTCTGTAATCTGTGGACTATCAGAGTGTTGATGAAAGAAATTGCATCGGGATTGAATACAACAGTCACCAATCGCACTTTCCTACATGGGAGTAATGTCTCAAACAGTCTACGCTTTGATCGCTCCCTGGAAGACCAGTAGTAGTTTCCGATGCACATCTGGAGGCATTCTGTAATCTGTGGACTATCAGAGTGTTGAAGAAACACAGAAATTGCATCGGGATTGAATACAACAGTCACCATGCGCACTTTCCTCCATGGGGGTAATGTCTCAAACAGTCTCCGCTTCGATCGTTTCCTGGTACACCAGTAAAAGTTTCCGATTCACATCTGGAGGCATTCTGTAATCTGTGGACTATCAGAGTGTTGATGAAACACAGAAATTGCATCGGGATTGAACACAACAGGCACCATGCGTACATTTCTCCATGGGAGTTATGTCTCAAACTGTCATCGCTTTGATCGTTTCCTGAAGACCAGTAGTAGTTTCCGATGCACATCTGGAGGCCTTCTGTAATCCATGGACTATCCGAGTGTTGATGAAACACAGAAAATGCAACGGGATTGAATACAACAGACACCATGCGCACTTTCCTCCATGGGAGTAATGTCTCAAACAGTCTACGCTTCGATCGTTCCCTGGAAGACCAGTAGTAGTCTCCGATGCACATCTGGAGGCATTCTGTAATCTGTGGACCTTCAAAGTGCTGATGAAACACAGAAATTGCATCGGGATTGAATACAACAGGCACCATGCGTACATTTCTCCATGGGAGTTATGTCTCAAACTGTCATCGCTTTGATCGTTCCCTGAAGACCAGTTGTAGTTTCCGATGCACATCTGGAGGCCTTCTGTAATCTATGGACTATCCGAGTGTTGATGAAACACAGAAATTGCATTGGGATTGAATACAACAGTCACATTGACCACTTCCCTCCATGGGAGTAATGTCTCAAACAGTCTACGCTTTGATCGTTCCCTGGAAGACCAGTAGTAGTTTCGATTCACATCTGGAGGCATTCAGTAATCTGTTGACCTTCAAAGTGTTGATGAAACACAGAAATTGCATCGGGATTGAATACAACAGGCACCATGCGTACATTTCTCCATGGGAGTTATGTCTCAAACTGTCATCGCTTTGATCGTTTCCTGAAGACCAGTAGTAGTTTCCGATGCACATCTGGAGGCCTTCTGTAATCTGTGGACTATCCGAGTGTTGATGAAACACAGAAATTGCAACGGGATTGAATACAACAGACACCATGCGCACTTTCCTCCATGGGAGTAATGTCTCAAACAGTCTACGCTTCGATCGTTCCCTGGAAGACCAGTAGTAGTCTCCGATGCACATCTGGAGGCATTCTGTAATCTGTGGACCTTCAAAGTGCTGATGAAACACAGAAATTGCATCGGGATTGAATACAACAGGCACCATGCGTACATTTCTCCATGGGAGTTATGTCTCAAACTGTCATCGCTTTGATCGTTCCCTGAAGACCAGTTGTAGTTTCCGATGCACATCTGGAGGCCTTCTGTAATCTATGGACTATCCGAGTGTTGATGAAACACAGAAATTGCATTGGGATTGAATACAACAGTCACATTGACCACTTCCCTCCATGGGAGTAATGTCTCAAACAGTCTACGCTTTGATCGTTCCCTGGAAGACCAGTAGTAGTTTCGATTCACATCTGGAGGCATTCAGTAATCTGTTGACCTTCAAAGTGTTGATGAAACACAGAAATTGCATCGGGATTGAATACAACAGTCACCATCCGCATTTTACTTCATGAGAGCAAGGTCTCAAACAGTCTACGCTTTCATCGTTCCCTGGAAGACCAGTAGTAGTTTCCGATGCACATCTGGAGGCAATCTGTTATCTGCGGACCTTAAAAGTGTTGATGAGACAAAGAAATAGCCTCAGGAGTGATTACAACAGTCACCAACCACACTTTCCCCAATGGGAGTAATGTCTCAAACTGTTTACGCATTGATCGTTCCCTGGAAGACCAGTAGTAGTTTCCGATGCTCATCTGGAGGCATTCTGTAATCTGTGGACTATCAGAGTGTTGAAGAAACACAAAAATTGCATCGGGATTGAATACAACAGACACCATGCGCACTTTCCTCCATGGGAGTAATGTCTCAAACAGTCTACGCTTCGATCGTTCCCTGGAAGACCAGTAGTAGTTTCCGATGCACATCTGGAGGCATTCTGTTATCTGTGGACTATCAGAGTTTTGATGAAACATAGAAATTCCATCGAGATTGAATACAACAGTCACCATGCGCACTTTCCTCCATGGGAGTAATGTCTAAATTAGTCAAAGCTTTGATAGTTCCCTGGAAGACCAGTAGTAGTTTCCGATGCACATCTGGAGGCATTCTGTAATCTGTGGACTATCAGAGTGTTGATGAAAGAAATTGCATCGGGATTGAATACAACAGTCACCATTCGCACTTTCCTACATGGGAGTAATGTCTGAAACAGTCCACGCTTTGATCGTTCCCTGGAAGACCAGTAGTAGTTTCCGATGCAAATCTGGAGGCATTCTGTATTCTGTGGACTATCAGAGTGTTGATGAAACACAGAAATTGTATGGGGATTGAATACAACAGTCACCATGCGCACTTTCCTCCATGGGAGTAATATCTCAAACAGTCTACGCTTTGATCGTTCCCTGGAAGACCAGTAGTAGTTTCCGATGCACATCTGAAGGCATTCTGTAATCTGTTTACCTTCAAAGTGATGATGAAACACAGAAATTGCATCGGAATTTAATACAACAGTCACCATGCACACTTTCCTCCATGGGAGTAATGTCTCAAACAGTCAATTCTTTGATCGTTTCCAGGAAGACCAGTAGTAGTTTCCGATGCACATCTGGAGGCAATCTGTAATATGTGGACCTTAAAAGTGTTGATGAAACACAGAAATAGCCTCAGGAGTGATTACAACAGTCACCAACCGCACTTTCCCCAATGGGAGTAATGTCTCAAACTGTTTACGCATTGATCGTTCCCTGAAAGACCAGTAGTAGTTTCCGATGCTCATCTGGAGGCATTCTGTTATCTGTGGACTATCAGAGTGTTGATGAAACATAGAAATTCCATCGAGATTGAATACAACAGTCACCATGCGCACTTTCCTCCATGGGAGTAATGTCTAAAGTAGTCTAAGCTTTGATAGTTCCCTGGAAGACCAGTAGTATTTTCCGATGCACATCTGGAGGCATTCTGTAATCTGTGGACTATCAGAGTGTTGATGAAAGAAATTGCATCGGGATTGAATACAACAGTCACCATTCGCACTTTCCTACATGGGAGTAATGTCTCAAACAGTCTACGCTTTGATCGCTCCCTGGAAGACCAGTAGTAGTTTAAGATGCACATCTGGAGGCATTCTGTAATCTGTGGACTATCAGAGTGTTGAAGAAACACAGAAATTGCATCGGGAATGAATACAACAGTCACGATCCGCACTTTCCTCCATGGGAGTAATATCTCAAACAGTCTACGCTTTGATCGTTCCCTGGAAGACCAGCAGCAGTTTCCGATGCACATCTGAAGGCATTCTGTAATCTGTGGACCTTCAAAGTGTTGATGAAACACAGAAATTGCATCGGAATTTAATACAACAGTCACCATGCACACTTTCCTCCATGGGAGTAATGTCTCAAACAGTCAATTCTTTGATCGTTTCCAGGAAGACCAGTAGTAGTTTCCGATGCACATCTGGAGGCAATCTGTAATCTGTGGACTTTAAAAGTGTTGATGAAACACAGAAATTGCCTCAGGAGTGAATACAACAGTCACCAACCGCACTTTCCCCAATGGGAGTAATGTCTCAAACTCTCTACGCATTGATCGTTCCCTGGAAGACCAGTAGTAGTTTCCGATGCTCATCTGGAGGCCTTCTGTAATCTATGGACTATCCGAGTGTTGATGAAACACAGAAATTGCATCGGGATTGAATACAACAGTCACCATGACCACTTCCCTCCATGGGAGTAATGTCTCAAACAGTATACGCTTTGATAGTTCCCTGGAAGACCAGTAGTATTTTCCGATGCACATCTGGAGGCATTCTGTAATCTGTGGACTATCAGAGTGTTGATGAAAGAAATTGCATCGGGATTGAATACAACAGTCACCATTCGCACTTTCCTACATGGGAGTAATGTCTCAAACAGTCTACGCTTTGATCGCTCCCTGGAAGACCAGTAGTAGTTTCCGATGCACATCTGGAGGCATTCTGTAATCTGTGGACTATCAGAGTGTTGAAGAAACACAGAAATTGCATCGGGAATGAATACAACAGTCACGATCCGCACTTTCCTCCATGGGAGTAATGTCTGACACAGTCCACGCTTTGATCGTTCCCTGGAAGACCAGTAGTAGTTTCCGATGCAAATCTGGAGGCGTTCTGTAATCTGTGGACTATCAGAGTGTTGATGAAACACAGTAATTGTATGGGGATTGAATACAACAGTCACCAACAGCACTTTCCTCCATGGGAGTAATATCTCAAACAGTCTACGCTTTGATCGTTCTCTGGAAGACCAGCAGCAGTTTCCGATGCACATCTGAAGGCATTCTGTAATCTGTGGACCGTCAAAGTGTTGATGAAACACAGAAATTGCATCGGAATTTAATACAACAGTCACCATGCACACTTTCCTCCATGTGAGTAATGTCTCAAACAGTCAATTCTTTGATCGTTTCCAGGAAGACCAGTAGTAGTTTCCGATGCACATCTGGAGGCAATCTGTAATCTGTGGACCTTAAAAGTGTTGATGAAACACAGAAATTGAACCAGGAGTGAATACAACAGTCACCAACCGCACTTTCCCCAATGGGAGTAATGTCTCAAACTATCTACGCATTGATCGTTCCCTGGAAGACCAGTAGTAGTTTCCGATGCTCATCTGGAGGCCTTCTGTAATCTATGGACTATCCGAGTGTTGATGAAACACAGAAATTGCATCGGGATTGAATACAACAGTCACCATGACCACTTCCCTCCATGGGAGTAATGTCTCAAACAGTATACGCTTTGATCGTTCCCTGGAAGACCAGTAGTAGTTTCGATTCACATCTGGAGGCATTCAATAATCTGTTGACCTTCAAAGTATTGATAAAACACAGAAATCGCATCGGGATTGAATACAACAGTCACCATCCGCATTTTACTTCATGGGAGCAAGGTCTCAAACAGTCTACGCTTTCATCGTTCCCTGGAAGACCAGTAGTAGTTTCCGATGCACATCTGGAGGCAATCTGTAATCTGTGGACCTTAAAAGTGTTGATGAAACACAGAAATTGCCTCAGGAGTGAATACAACAGTCACCAACCGCACTTTCCACAATGGGAGTAATGTCTCAAACTGTCTACGCATTGATCGTTCCCTGGAAGACCAGTAGTAGTTTCCGATGCTCATCTGGAGGCATTCTGTAATCTGTGGACTATCAGAGTGTTGACGAATCAAAAAAATTGCGTCGGGATTGAATACAACAGTCACCATCCGCACTTTCCTCCATGGGAGTAATGTCTGAAACAGTCTACGCTTTCATCGTTCCCTGGAAGACAGTAGTAGTTTCCATTGACATCTGGAGGCATTCTGTAATCTGTGGACATTCAAAGTGTTGAAGAAAGGCAGAAATTGCTCCGGCATTGAATATAACAGTCACCATGCTCACCTTCCTCCATGGGAGTAAAGTCGCAAAGAGTCTACGCCTTGATCGTTCCCTGGAAGCCCAGTAGTAGTATCCGATGCACATCAGGAGGCATTCTGTAATCTGTGGTCTACCGGGTGTTGACGAAAAACAGAAATTGCATCGGCATTGAATACAACAGTAACTATGAGCACCTTCCTCCATGGGAGTAATGACTCAAACAGTATACGCTTTCATCGTTCCCAGGAAGTCTAGTAGTAGTTTCCGATGCACATGTGGTGGCATTCTGTAATCTGTAGACTACCAGAGTGTTGATGAATCACAAAAATTGCGTCGGGATTGAATACAACAGTCACCATCCGCACTTTCCTCCATGGGAGTAATGTCTCAAACAGTCTACGCTTTGATCGTTCCCTGGAAGACCAGTAGTAGTTTCCGATGCACATCTGGTGGCATTCTGTAATCTGTGGACTTTCAAAGTGTTGATGAAACACAGAAATTGCATCGGGATTGAATTCAAGAGTCACCATGCGCACTTTCCTCCATGGCAGTAATGTCTCAAACAGTCAATTCTTTGATCGTTCCCAGGAAGACCAGTAGTAGTTTCCGACGCACATCTGGAGGCATTCGAAAATCTGTGGACTATCAGAGTGTTGATGAAACACAGAAAGTGCATCGGGATTGAATACAACAGTCACAATGCGCAGTTCCCTCCATCTGAGTAATGTGTGAAACAGTCTACGCTTTCATCGTTCCCTGGAAGACAGTAGTAGTTTCCATTGACATCTGGTGGCATTCTGTAATCTGTGGACTTTCAAAGTGTTGATGAAACACAGAAATTGCATCGGGCTTGAATACAACAGTCACCATGCGCACTTTCCTCCATGGGAGTAATGTCTCAAACAGTCTACACTTTGATCGTTTCCTGGAAGACCAGTAGTAGTTTCCGATGCACATCTGGAGGCATTCTGTAATCTGTGGACCTTCAAAGTGTTGATGAAACAAAGAAATTGCATCGGGATTGAATATACAACAGTAACCATGCACACTTTCATCCATGGAAGTAAGGTCTCAAACAGTCTACGCTTTGATCGTTCCCTGGAAGACCAGTAGTAGTTTCCGATGCACATCTTGAGGCATTCTGTAATCTGTCGACCTTCAAAGTGTTGATGAAACACAGAAATTGCCTCGGGATTGAAAACAACAGTCACCATGCGCACTTTCCTCCATGGGAGAAATGTCTCAAACAGTCTACACTTTGATCGTTTCCTGGAAGACCAGTAGTAGTTTCCGATGCACATCTAGAGGCATTCTGTAATCTGTGGACTATCAGAGTGTTGATGAAACACAGAAACTGCATCGCGATTTAATACAAGAGTCACCATGCGCACTTTCCTCGGTGGGAGTAATGTCTCAGACAGTCTACGCTTTCATCTTTCCCAGGACGACCAGTAGTAGTTTCTGATGCACATCTGGAGGTATTCTGTAATCTGTGGACCTTCAAAGTGTTGATGAAATACAGAAATTGCATCGGGATCGAATACAACAGTCACCATGCGCACTTTCCTCCATGGGAGTAATTCTCAAACAGTCTACGCTTTCTGTAATCTGTGGACCTTCAAAGTGTTGATGAAACACAGAAATTGCATCGGGATTGAATACAACAGCCACATGCGCACTTTCCTCCATGGGAGTAATGTCTCAAACAGTCTACGCTTTGATCGTTCCCTGGAAGACAAGTAGTAGTTTCCGATGCACATCTGTAGGCATTCTGTAATCTGTGGACTATCAGAGTATTGATGAAACACAGAAAATGGATCGAGATTGAATACAACAGTCACCATGCCCACTTTCCTCCATGGGAGTAATTCTCAAACAGTCTACGCTTTCTGTAATCTGTGGACCTTCAAAGTGTTGATGAAACACAGAAATTGCATCGGGATTGAATACAACAGCCACATGCGCACTTTCCTCCATGGGAGTAATGTCTCAAACAGTCTACGCTTTGATCGTTCCCTGGAAGACAAGTAGTAGTTTCCGATGCACATCTTGAGGCATTCTGTAATCTGTGGACCCTGAAAGTGTTGATGAAACACAGAAATTGCCTCGGGATTGAATAAAACAGTCACCATGCGCACTTTCCACCATGGGAGTAATATCTCAAACAGTCTACACTTTGATCGTTTCCTGGAAGATCAGTAGTAGTTTCCGATGCACATCTGGAGGCATTCTGTAATCTGTGGACTATTAGAGTGTGGTTGAAACACAGAAATTGCCTCGGGATTGAATACAACAGTCACCATGCGCACTTTCCTCCATGGGAGTAATGTCTCAAACTGTCATCGATTTGATCGATCCCTAAAGGCCATTAGTAGTTTCCGATGCACATCTGGAGACATTCTGTAATCCTTGGACTATCAGAGTGTTGATGAAACACAGAAATTTCATCGGGATTGAATACAACAGTCACCATGCGCACGTCCCTCCATGGGAGTAATGTCTGAGGCAGTCTAGGCTTTGATCGTTCACTGGAAGACCAGTAGTAGTTTCCGATGCACATCTGGTGGCATTCTGTAATCTGTGGACTATCAGAGTGTTGATGCAACACAGAAATTGTATGGGGGTTGATACAACAGTCACCATGCGCACTTTCCTCCACGGGAGTAATGTCTCAAACAGTCTACGCTTTGATCGTTCCCTGGAAGACCAGAAGTTTTTTCTGATGCACATCTGAAGGCATTCTGTTATCTGTGGACCTTCAAAGTGTTGATGAAACACAGAAATTGCATCGAGAGTGAATACAACAGTCACCATCCGCACTTTCTTCCATGGGAGTAACGTCTGAAACAGTCTACGCTTTGATCGTTCCCTGGAAGACCAGTAGTAGTTTCCAATGCACATCTGGAGGCACTCTGTAATCTGTGGACCTTCAAAGTGTTGATGAAACACAGAAATTGCCTCGGGATTGAATACAACAGTCACCATGCGCACTTTCCTCCATGGGAGTAATGTCTCAAACAGTCTACACTTTGATCGTTTCCTGGAAGATCAGTAGTAGTTTCCGATGCACATCTGGAGGCATTCTGTAATCTGTGGACTATCAGAGTGTTGATGAAACACAGAAATTGCATCAGGATTGAATACACAGTCACCATGCGCACTTTCCTCCATGGGAGTAATGTCTCAAACTGTCATCGATTTGATCGTTCCCTAAACGCCATTAGTAGTTTCCGATGCACATCTGGAGGCATTCTGTACTGTGTGGTCTATCCGGGTGTTGATGAAACACAGATATTGCATCGGCATTGAATACAACAGTCACCATGCGCACCTTCCTCCATGGGAGTAATGTCTCAAACAGTCTACGCCTTGATTGTTCCCTGGAAGACCAGTAGTAGTTTCCGATGCACATCTGGAGGCATTCTGTAATCTGTGGACTATCAGAGTGTTGTTGAAACACAGAAATTGCATCGCGATTTAATACAAGAGTCACCATGCGCACTTTCCTCGATGGGAGTAATGTCTCAGACAGTCTACGCTTTCATCTTTCCCAGGACGACCAGTAGCAGTTTCTGATGCACATCTGGTGCCATTCTGTAATCTGTGGACTATCAGGGTGTTGATGAAACACAGAAATTCCATCGGGATTGAATACAACAGTCACCATGTGCACTTTACTTCATGGGAGTAATTCTCAAACAGTCTACGCTTTGATCGTTCCCAGGAAGACCAGTAGTAGTTTTCGATGCACATCTTGAGGCATTCTGTAATCTGTGAACCTTCAAAGTGTTGTTGAAACACAGAAATTGCATCGGGATTGAATACAACAGTCACCATCCGCACTTCCCTCCACGGGAGTAATGTCTGAAACAGTCTACGCTTTGATCGTTCCCTGGAAGACCAGTAGTAGTTTCCGATGCACATCTGGTGGCATTCTGTAATCTGTGGACTATCAGAGTGTTGATGCAACACAGAAATTGTATGGGGATTGAATACAACAGTCACCATGCGCACTTTCCTCCACGGGAGTAATGTCTCAAACAGTCTACTCTTTGATCGTTCCCTGGAAGACCAGTAGTAGTTTCCGATGCACATCTGAAGGCATTCTGTAGTCTGTGGACTATCAGAGAGTGGATGAAACACAGAAATTGCACCTGGATTGAATACAACAGTCACCATGCGCACTTTCCTCCATGGGAGTAATGTCTCAAACAGTCTACGCTTTGATCGTTCCCTAGAAGACGAGTAGTAGTTTCCGATGCACATCTGGAGGCATTCTGTAGTCTGTGGACTATCAGAGTATTGATGAAACACAGAAAATGGATCGAGATTGAATACAATAGTCACCATGCCCACTTTCCTCCATGGGAGTAATTCTCAAACAGTCTACGATTTCTGTAATCTGTGGACCTTCAAAGTGTTGATGAAACACAGAAATTGCATCGGGATTGAATACAACAGTCACCATGCGCACTTTCCTCCACGGGAGTAATGTCTCAAACAGTCTACTCTTTGATCGTTCCCTGGAAGACCAGTAGTAGTTTCCGATGCACATCTGAAGGCATTCTGTAGTCTGTGGACTATCAGAGAGTTGATGAAACAAAGAAATTGCATCGGGATTGAATACAACAGTCACCATGCGCACTTACCTCCATGGGATTAATGCCTCAAACAGTCTAAGCTTTGATCGTTCCCTAGAAGACGAGTAGTAGTTTCCGATGCACATCTGTAGGCATTCTGTAATCTGTGGACTATCAGAGTATTGATGAAACACAGAAAATGGATCGAGATTGAATACAACAGTCACCATGCCCACTTTCCTCCATGGGAGTAATTCTCAAACAGTCTACGCTTTCTGTAATCTGTGGACCTTCAAAGTGTTGATGAAACACAGAAATTGCATCGGGATTGAATACAACAGCCACATGCGCACTTTCCTTCATGGGAGTAATGTCTCAAACAGTCTACGCTTTGATCGTTCCCTGGAAGACAAGTAGTAGTTTCCGATGCACATCTGAAGGCATTCTGTAGTCTGTGGACTATCAGAGAGTTGACGAAACACAGAAATTGCACCTGGATTGAATACAACAGTCACCATGCGCACTTTCCTCCATGGGAGTAATGTCTCAAACAGTCTACACTTTGATCGTTTCCTGGAAGATCAGTAGTAGTTTCCGATGCACATCTGGAGGCATTCTGTAATCTGTGGACTATCAGAGTGTTGATGAAACACAGAAATTGCATCAGGATTGAATACAACAGTCACCATGCGCTCTTTCCTCCATGGGAGTAATGTCTCAAACTGTCATCGATTTGATCGTTCCCTAAACGCCATTAGTAGTTTCCGATGCACATCTGGAGGCATTCTGTAATCTGTGGACTATCAGAGTGTTGTTGAAACACAGAAATTGCATCGCGATTTAATACAAGAGTCACCATGCGCACTTTCCTCGATGGGAGTAATGTCTCAGACAGTCTACGCTTTCATCTTTCCCAGGACGACCAGTAGCAGTTTCTGATGCACATCTGGTGCCATTCTGTAATCTGTGGACTATCAGGGTGTTGATGAAACACAGAAATAGTATGGGGATTGAATACAACAGTCAACATGCGCACTTTCCTCCACGGGAATAATGTCTCAAACAGTCAACGCTTTGATCGTTCCCCGGAAGACCAGTAGTAGTTTCCGATGCACATCTGGAGGCATACTGTTATCCTTGGACTATCAGAGTGTTGATGAAACACAGAAATTGCATCGGGATTGAATAAAACAGTCACCATGCGCACTTTCCTCCATCGAAGTAATGTCTCAAACAATCTACGCTTTGATCGTTCCTTTGAAGACCATTAGTAGTTTCCGATGCACATCTGGAGGCATTCTGTAATCTGTGGACTATCAGAGTGTTGATGAAACACAGAAATTCCATCGGGATTGAATACAACAGTCACCATGTGCACTTTACTTCATGGGAGTAATTCTCAAACAGTCTACGCTTTGATCGTTCCCAGGAAGACCAGTAGTAGTTTTCGATGCACATCTTGAGGCATTCTGTAATCTGTGAACCTTCAAAGTGTTGTTGAAACACAGAAATTGCATCGGGATTGAATAAAACAGTCACCATCCGCACTTCCCTCCATGGGAGTAATGTCTGAAACAGTCTACGCTTTGATCGTTCCCTGGAAGGCCAGTAGTAGTTTCCGATGCACATCTGGTGGCATTCTGTAATCTGTGGACTATCAGAGTGTTGATGCAACACAGAAATTGTATGGGGATTGAATACAACAGTCACCATGCGCACTTTCCTCCATGGGAGTAATGTCTCAAACAGTCTACGCTTTGATCGTTCCCTGGAAGACCAGTAGTAGTTTCCGATGCACATCTGAAGGCATTCTGTAGTCTGTGGACTATCAGAGAGTTGACGAAACACAGAAATTGCACCTGGATTGAATACAACAGTCACCATGCGCACTTTCCTCCATGGGAGTAATGTCTCAAACAGTCTACGCTTTGATCGTTCCCTAGAAGACGAGTAGTAGTTTCCGATGCACATCTGTAGGCATTCTGTAATCTGAGGACTATCAGAATATTGATGAAACACAGAAAATGGATCGAGATTGAATACAACAGTCACCATGCCCTCTTTCCTCCATGGGAGTAATTCTCAAACAGTCTACGCTTTCTGTAATCTGTGGACCTTCAAAGTGTTGATGAAACACAGAAATTGCATCGGGATTGAATACAACAGCCACATGCGCACTTTCCTCCATGGGAGTAATGTCTCAAACAGTCAATTTTTTGATCGTTCCCAGGGAGGCCAGTAGTAGTTTCCGATGCACATCTGCACGTCTGGAGGCATCTGTGGACCTTCAAAGTGTTGATGAAACACGGAGATTGCATCGGGATTGAATACAACAATCACCATCAGCATTTCACTTCATGGGAGCAAGGTCTCAAACAGTCTACGCTTTGATCGTTCCCTGGAAGACCAGTAGTAGTTTCCGATGCACATCTGGAGGCAATCTGTAATCTGTGGACCTTAAAAGTGTTGATGAAACACAGAAATAGCCTCAGGAGTGAATACAACAGTCGCCAACCGCACTTTCCCCAATGGGAGTAATGTCTCAAACTGTCTACGCATTGATCGTTCCCTGGAAGACCAGTAGTAGTTTCCGATGCTCATCTGGAGGCATTCTGTTACCTGTGGACTATCAGAGTGTTGAAGAAATACAAAAATTGCATCGGGATTGAATACAACAGACACCATGCGCTCTTTCCTCCATGGGAGTAATGTCTCAAACAGTCTACGCTTCGATCGTTCCCTGGAAGACCAGTAGTAGTTTCCGATGCACATCTGGAGGCATTCTGTAATCTGTGGACCTTCAAAGTGCTGATGAAACACAGAAATTGCATCGGGATTGAATACAACAGGCACCATGCGTACATTTCTCCATGGAGTAATGTCTCAAACAGTCTACGCCTTGATCGTTCCCTGGAAGACCAGTAGTAGTTTCCGATGCACATCTGGAGGCCTTCTGTAATCTATGGACTATCCGAGTGTTGATGAAACACAGAAATTGCAACGGGATTGAATACAACAGACACCATACGCACTTTCCTCCATGGGAGTAATGTCTCAAACAGTCTACGCTTCGATCGTTCCCTGGAAGACCAGTAGTAGTCTCCGATGCACATCTGGAGGCATTCTGTAATCTGTGGACCTTCAAAGTGCTGATGAAACACAGAAATTGCATCGGGATTGAATACAACAGGCACCATGCGTACATTTCTCCATGGGAGTAATGTCTCAAACTGTCATCGCTTTGATCGTTCCCTGAAGACCAGTTGTAGTTTCCGATGCACATCTGGAGGCCTTCTGTAATCTATGGACTATCCGAGTGTTGATGAAACACAGAAATTGCATTTGGATTGAATACAACAGTCACATTGACCACTTCCCACCATGGGAGTAATGTCTCAAACAGTCTACGCTTTGATCGTTCCCTGGAAGACCAGTAGTAGTTTCGATTCACATCTGGAGGCATTCAGTAATCTGTTGACCTTCAAAGTGTTGATGAAACACAGAAATTGCATCGGGATTGAATACAACAGTCACCATCCGCATTTTACTTCATGGGAGCAATGTCTCAAACAGTCTACGCTTTCATCGTTCCCTGGAAGACCAGTAGTAGTTTCCGATGCACATCTGGAGGCAATCTGTAATCTGCGGACCTTAAAAGTGTTGATGAAACACAGAAATAGCCTCAGGAGTGATTACAACAGTCACCAACCACACTTTCCCCAATGGGAGTAATGTCTCAAACTGTTTACGCATTTATCGTTCCCTGGAAGACCAGTAGTAGTTTCCGATGCTCATCTGGAGGCATTCTGTAATCTGTGGACTATCAGAGTGTTGAAGAAACACAAAAATTGCATCGGGATTGAATACAACAGACACCATGCGCACTTTCCTCCATGGGAGTAATGTCTCAAACAGTCTACGCTTCGATCGTTCCCTGGAAGACCAGTAGTAGTTTCCGATGCACATCTGGAGGCATTCTGTTATCTGTGGACTATCAGAGTTTTGATGAAACATAGAAATTCCATCGAGATTGAATACAACAGTCACCATGCGCACTCTCCTCAATGGGAGTAATGTCTCAAACAGTCTACGCTTTGATCGTTCCCTTTAAGACCAGTAGTGGTTTCCGATGCACATCTGGTGTCATTCTGTAATCTGTGGAGTATCAGAGTGTTGATGAAAGAAATTGCATCGAGATTGAATACAACAGTCACCATTCGCACTTTCCTCCATGGGAGTAATATCTCAAACAGTCTACGCTTTGATCGTTCCATGGAAGACCAGTAGTAGTT
The DNA here is from genome assembly GCF_023897955.1 of Schistocerca gregaria. NCBI lineage: Eukaryota > Metazoa > Arthropoda > Insecta > Orthoptera > Acrididae > Schistocerca > Schistocerca gregaria. The sequence continues at coordinate 4,254,196 of NW_026061720.1, read as the reverse complement.
TCTGATGCACATCTGAAGGCATTCTGTAATCTGTGGACCTTCAAAGTGATGATGAAACACAGAAATTGCATCGGAATTTAATACAACAGTCAGCATGCACACTTTCCTCCATGGGAGTAATGTCTCAAACAGTCAATTCTTTGATCGTTTCCAGGAAGACCAGTAGTAGTTTCCGATGCACATCTGGAGGCAATCTGTAATATGTGGACCTTAAAAGTGTTGATGAAACACAGAAATTGCCTCAGGAGTGAATACAACAGTCACCAACCGCACTTTCCCCAATGGGAGCAATGTCTCAAACTGTCTCCGCATTGATCGTTCCCTGGAAGACCAGTAGTAGTTTCCGATTCTCATCTGGAGGCCTTCTGTAATCTATGGACTATCCGAGTGTTGATGAAACACAGAAATTGCATCGGGATTGAATACAACAGTCACCATGACCACTTCCCTCCATGGGAGTAATGTCTCAAACAGTCTACGATTTGATCGTTCAATGGAAGACCAGTAGTAGTTTCGATTCACATCTGGAGGCATTCAGTAATCTGTTGACCTTCAAAGTGTTGATGAAACACAGAAATGCGCATCGGGATTGAATACAACAGTCACCATCCGCATTTTACTTCATGGGAGCAAGGTCTCAAACCGTCTACGCTTTCATCGTTCCCTGGAAGACCAGTAGTAGTTTCCGTTGCACATCTGGAGGCAATCTGTAATCTGCGGACCTTAAAAGTGTTGATGAAACACAGATATATCCTCAGGAGTGATTACAACAGTCACCAACCACACTTTCCCCAATGGGAGTAATGTCTCAAACTGTTTACGCATTGATCGTTCCCTGGAAGACCAGTAGCAGTTTCCGATGCTCATCTGGAGGCATTCTGTACTCTGTGGACTATCAGAGTGTTGAAGAAACACAAAAATTGCATCGGGATTGAATACAACATACACCATGCGCACTTTCCTCCATGGGAGTAATGTCTAAAGTAGTCTAAGCTTTGATAGTTCCCTGGAAGACCAGTAGTATTTTCCGATGCACATCTGGAGGCATTCTGTAATCTGTGGACTATCAGAGTGTTGATGAAAGAAATTGCATCGGGATTGAATACAACAGTCACCAATCGCACTTTCCTACATGGGAGTAATGTCTCAAACAGTCTACGCTTTGATCGCTCCCTGGAAGACCAGTGGTAGTTTCCGATGCACATCTGGAGGCATTCTGTAATCTGTGGACTATCAGAGTGTTGAAGAAACACAGAAATTGCATCGGGTTGAATACAACAGTCACCATGCGCACTTTCCTCCATGGGAGTAATGTCTCAAACAGTCTACCCTTCGATCGTTTCCTGGTACACCAGTAAAAGTTTCCGATGCACATCTGGAGGCATTCTGTAATCTGTGGACTATCAGAGTGTTGATGAAACACAGAAATTGCATCGGGATTGAACACAACAGGCACCATGCGTACATTTCTCCATGGGAGTTATGTCTCAAGCTGTCATCGCTTTGATCGTTTCCTGAAGACCAGTAGTAGTTTCCGATGCACATCTGGAGGCCTTCTGTAATCTATGGACTATCCGAATGTTGATGAAACACAGAAATTGCAACGGGATTGAATACAACAGACACCTTGCGCACTTTCCTCCATGGGAGTAATGTCTCAAACAGTCTACGCTTTGATCGTTCCCTGGAAGACCAGTAGTAGTTTCCGATGCACATCTGGAGGCATTCTGTAATCTGTGGACCTTCAAAGTGCTGATGAAACACAGAAATTGCATCGGGATTGAATACAACAGGCACCATGCGTACATTTCTCCATGGAGTAATGTCTCAAACAGTCTACGCTTTGATCGTTCCCTGGAAGACCAGTAATAGTTTCCGATGCACACCTGAAGGCATTCTGTAATCTGTGTACCTTCAAAGTGTTGATGAAACACAGAAATTGCATCGGGATTGAATACAACAGGCACCATGCGTACATTTCTCCATGGGAGTTATGTCTCAAACTGTCATCGCTTTGATCGTTTCCTGAAGACCAGTAGTAGTTTCCGATGCACATCTGGAGGCCTTCTGTAATCTATGGACTATCCGAGTGTTGATGAAACACAGAAATTGCAACGGGATTGAATACAACAGACACCATGCGCACTTTCCTCCATGGGAGTAATGTCTCAAACAGTCTACGCTTCGATCGTTCCCTGGAAGACCAGTAGTAGTCTCCGATGCACATCTGGAGGCATTCTGTAATCTGTGGACCTTCAAAGTGCTGATGAAACACAGAAATTGCATCGGGATTGAATACAACAGGCACCATGCGTACATTTCTCCATGGGAGTAATGTCTCAAACTGTCATCGCTTTGATCGTTCCCTGAAGACCAGTTGTAGTTTCCATAGCACATCTGGAGGCCTTCTGTAATCTATGGACTATCCGAGTGTTGATGAAACACAGAAATTGCATTGGGATTGAATACAACAGTCACATTGACCACTTCCCTCCATTTGAGTAATGTCTCAAACAGTCTACGCTTTGATCGTTCCCTGGAAAACCAGTAGTAGTTTCGATTCACATCTGGAGGCATTCAGTAATCTGTTGACCATCAAAGTTTTGATGAAACACAGAAATTGCATCGGGATTGAATACAACAGTCACCATCCGCATTTTACTTCATGGGAGCAAGGTCTCAAACAGTCTACGCTTTCATCGTTCCCTGGAAGACCAGTAGTAGTTTCCGATGCACATCTGGAGGCAATCTGTAATCTGCGGACCTTAAAAGTGTTGATGAAACAAAGAAATAGCCTCAGGAGTGATTACAACAGTCACCAACCACACTTTCCCCAATGGGAGTAATGTCTCAAACTGTTTACGCATTGATCGTTCCCTGGAAGACCAGTAGTAGTTTCCGATGCTCATCTGGAGGCATTCTGTAATCTGTGGACTATCAGAGTGTTGAAGAAACACAAAAATTCCATCGGGATTGAATACAACAGACACCATGCGCACTTTCCTCCATGGGAGTAATGTCTCAAACAGTCTACGCTTCGATCGTTCCCTGGAAGACCAGTAGTAGTTTCCGATGCACATCTGGAGGCATTCTGTTATCTGTGGACTATCAGAGTTTTGATGAAACATAGAAATTCCTTCGAGATTGAATACAACAGTCACCATTCGCACTTTCCTCCATGGGGGTAATGTCTCAAACAGTCTACGATTTGATCGTTCCCTGGAAGACCAGTAGTAGTTTCCGATGCACATCTGGAGGCATTCTGTACTCTGTGGACCTTCAAAGTGTTGATAAAACACAGAAATTGCATCGGGATTGAATACAACAGTCAAAATGCGCACTTTCCTCCATGGGAGTAATGTCTCATCTGTCTACGCTTTGATTGTTCCCTGGAAGACCAGTAGTAGTTTCCGAAGCACATCTGGTGTCATTCTGTAATCTGTGGACTATCAGAGTGTTGATGAAACACAGAAATTGCATCGGGATTGAATACAACAGTCACCATGCGCACTTTCCTCCATGGGAGTAATGTCTAAAGTAGTCAAAGCTTTGATAGTTCCCTGGAAGACCAGTAGTAGTTTCCGATGCACATCTGGAGGCATTCTGTAATCTGTGGACTATCAGAGTGTTGATGAAAGAAATTGCATCGGGATTGAATACAACAGTCACCATTCGCACTTTCCTACATGGGAGTAATGTCTGAAACAGTCCACGCTTTGATCGTTCCCTGGAAGACCAGTAGTAGTTTCCGATGCAAATCTGGAGGCATTCTGTAATCTGTGGACTATCAGAGTGTTGATGAAACACAGAAATTGTATGGGGATTGAATACAACAGTCACCATGCGCACTTTCCTCCATGGGAGTAATATCTCAAACAGTCTACGCTTTGATCGTTCCCTGGAAGACCAGCAGCAGTTTCCGATGCACATCTGAAGGCATTCTGTAATCTGTGGACCTTCAAAGTGTTGATGAAACACAGAAATTGCATCGGAATTTAATACAACAGTCACCATGCACACTTTCCTCCATGGGAGTAATGTCTCAAACAGTCAATTCTTTGATCGTTTCCAGGAAGATCAGTAGTAGTTTCCGATGCACATCTGGAGGCAATCTGTAATCTGTGCACTTTAAAAGTGTTGATGAAACACAGAAATTGCCTCAGGAGTGAATACAACAGTCACCAACCGCACTTTCCCCAATGGGAGTAATGTCTCAAACTCTCTACGCATTGATCGTTCCCTGGAAGAACAGTAGTAGTTTCCGATGCTCATCTGGAGGCCTTCTGTAATCTATGGACTATCCGAGTGTTGATGAAACACAGAAATTGCACCGGGATTGAATACAACAGTCACCATGAACACTTCCCTCCATGGGAGTAATGTCTCAAACAGTATACGCTTTGATAGTTCCCTGGAAGACCAGTAGTATTTTCCGATGCACATCTGGAGGCATTCTGTAATCTGTGGACTATCAGAGTGTTGATGAAAGAAATTGCATCGGGATTGAATACAACAGTCACCATTCGCACTTTCCTACATGGGAGTAATGTCTCAAACAGTCTACGCTTTGATCGCTCCCTGGAAGACCAGTAGTAGTTTCCGATGCACATCTGGAGGCATTCTGTAATCTGTGGACTATCAGAGTGTTGAAGAAACACAGAAATTGCATCGGGAATGAATACAACAGTCACGATCCGCACTTTCCTCCATGGGAGTAATGTCTGAAACAGTCCACGCTTTGATCGTTCCCTGGAAGACCAGTAGTAGTCCCGATGCAAATCTGGAGGCATTCTGTAATCTGTGGACTATCAGAGTGTTGATGAAACACAGAAATTGTATGGGGATTGAATACAACAGTCACCAACCGCACTTTCCTCCATGGGAGTAATATCTCAAACAGTCTACGCTTTGATCGTTCTCTGGAAGACCAGCAGCAGTTTCCGATGCACATCTGAAGGCATTCTGTAATCTGTGGACCTTCAAAGTGTTGATGAAACACAGAAATTGCATCGGAATTTAATACAACAGTCACCATGCACACTTTCCTCCATGGGAGTAATGTCTCAAACAGTCAATTATTTGATCGTTTCCAGGAAGACCAGTAGTAGTTTCCGATGCACATCTGGAGGCAATCTGTAATCTGTGGACCTTAAAAGTGTTGATGAAACACAGAAATTGCCTCAGGAGTGAATACAACAGTCACCAACCGCACTTTCCCCAATGGGAGTAATGTCTCAAACTCTCTACGCATTGATCGTTCCCTGGAAGACCAGTAGTAGTTTCCGATGCTCATCTGGAGGCCTTCTGTAATCTATGGACTATCCGAGTGTTGATGAAACACAGAAATTGCATCGGGATTGAATACAACAGTCACCATGACCACTTCCCTCCATGGGAGTAATGTCTCAAACAGTATACGCTTTGATCGTTCCCTGGAAGGCCAGTAGTAGTTTCGATTCACATCTGGAGGCATTCAATAATCTGTTGACCTTCAAAGTATTGATAAAACACAGAAATTGCATCGGGATTGAATACAACAGTCAACATCCGCATTTTACTTCATGGGAGCAAGGTCTCAAACAGTCTACGCTTTCATCGTTCCCTGGAAGACCAGTAGCAGTTTCCGATGCACATCTGGAGGCAATCTGTAATCTGTGGACCTTCAAAGTGCTGATGAAACACAGAAATTGCATCGGGATTGAATACAACAGGCACCATGCACACTTTCCTCCATGGGAGTAATGTCTCAAACAGTCAATTCTTTGATCGTTTCCAGGAAGACCAGTAGTAGTTTCCGATGCACATCTGGAGGCAATCTGTAATCTGTGGACCTTAAAAGTGTTGATGAAACACAGAAATTGCCTCAGGAGTGAATACAACAGTCACCAACCGCACTTTCCACAATGGGAGTAATGTCTCAAACTGTCTACGCATTGATCGTTCCCTGAAAGACCAGTAGTAGTTTCCGATGCTCATCTGGAGGCATTCTGTAATCTGTGGACTATCAGAGTGTTGATGAAAGAAATTGCATCGTGATTGAATACAACAGTCACCATTCGCACTTTCCTACATGTGAGTAATGTCTCAAACAGTCTACGCTTTGATCGCTCCATGGAAGACCAGTAGTAGTTTCCGATGCACATCTGGAGGCATTCTGTAATCTGTGGACCTTCAAAGTGCTGATGAAACACAGAAATTGCATCGGGATTGAATACAACAGGCACCATGCTTACATTTCTCCATGGGAGTAATGTCTCAAACTGTCATCGCTTTGTTCGTTCCCTGACGACCAGTAGTAGTTTCCGATGCACATCTGGAGGCTTTCTGTAATCTATGGACTATCCGAGTGTTGATGAAACACAGAAATTGCATCGGGATTGAATACAACAGTCACCATGAGCACTTTCCTCCATGGGAGTAATGTCTCAAACAGTCTACGCTTTGATCGTTAGCTGGAAGACCAGTAGTAGTTTCGATTCACATCTGGAGGCATTCAGTAATCTGTGGATCTTCAAAGTGTTGATGAAACACAGAAATTGCATCGGGATTGAATAAAACAGTCACCATCCGCATTTTACTCCTTGGGAGTAATGTCTCAAACAGTCTACGCTTTGATCGCTCCCTGGAAGACCAGTAGTAGTTTCCGATGCACATCTGGAGGCATTCTGTATTCTGTTTACTATCATAGTGTTGTTGAAACACAGAATTTGCATCGGGATTGAATACAACAGTCACCATGCGGACTTTCCTCCATGGGAGTAATGTCTCAAACAGTGTACGCCTTGATCGTTCACTGGAAGACCAGTAGTAGTTTCCGTTGCCCATTTGGAGGCATTCGGTAACCTGTGGTCAACCCGGGTGTTCATGAAACACAGAAATTGCATCGGCATTGAATACAACAGTCACCATGCGCACGCTCCTCCATGGGAGTAATGTCTCAAACAGTCTACGATTTGATCGTTCCCTGGAAGGCCAGTAGTAGTTTCCGATGGACATCTGAAGGCATTCTGTAATCTGTGGACCTTCAAAGTGTTGATGAAACACATAATATGCATCGGGATTTAATACAACAGTCACCATGCGGACTTTCCTCCATGGGAGTAATGTCTCAAACAGTCAATTCTTTCATCGTTCCCAGGAAGACCAGTAGTAGTATCCGATGCACATCTGGAGGCATTCTGTAATCTGTGGTCTATACGGGTGTTGATGAAAAACAGAAATGGCATCGGCATTGAATACAACTGTCACCATGCGCACCTTCCTCCATGGGAGTAATGTCTCAAACAGTCTACGCTTTGATCGTTTCCTAGAAGACCAGTAGTAGTTTCCGATGCACATCTGGAGGCATTCTATAATCTGTGGACCTTCAAAGTGTTGATGAAACACAGAAATTGCATCGGGATTGAATACAGCAGTCACCATGCGCACTTTCCTCCTTGGGAGTAATGTCTCAAACAGTCTACGCTTTGATCGTTCCCTAGAAGACCAGTAGTAGTTTCCGATGCATATCTGGAGGCATTCTGTAATCTGTAGACTATCAGAGTATTGATGAAACACAGAAAATCCAACGAGATTGAATACGTCACCATGCGCACTTTCCTCCATGGGAGTAATTCTCAAACATTCAACGCTTTGATCGTTCCCTGGAAGATCAGGAGTAGTTTCCGATGCACAACTGGAGGCATTCTGTAATCTGTGGACCTTCAATGTGTTGATGAAACACAGAAAATGCATCGGCATTGAATACAACAGTCACCATGCGCACATCTGGAGGCCTTCTGATATCTATGGAATATCCGAGTGTTGATGAAACACAGAAATTGCTTCGGGATTGAATACAACAGTCACCATGACCACATTCCTCCATGGGAGTAATGTCTCAAACAGTCTACGCTTTGATCGTTCCCTGGTAGACCAGTAGTAGTTTCCGATGCACATCTGGAGGCATTCTGTAATCTGTTTACTATCATAGTGTTGTTGAAACACAGAAATTGCATCGGGATTGAATACAACAGTCACCATGCGCACCTTCCTCCATGGGAGTAATGTCGCAAACAGTCTACGCCTTGATCGTTCCTTGGAAGACCACTAGTAGTATCCGATGCACATCTGGAGGCATTCTGTAATCTGTGGTCTACCGGGTGTTGACGAAAAACAGAAATTGCATCGGCATTGAATACAACAATAAATATGCGCACCTTCCTCCATGGGAGTAATGACTCAAACAGTCTACGCTTTCATCGTTCCCAGGAAGACCAGTAGTAGTTTCCGATGCACATGTGGTGGCATTCTGTAATCTGTGGACTATCAGAGTGTTGATGAATCAAAAAAATTGCGTCGGGATTGAATACAACAGTCACCATCCGCACTTTCCTCCATGGGAGTAATGTCTGAAACAGTCAACGCTTTGATCATTCCCTGGAAGACCAGTAGTAATTTCCGATGCACATCTGGTGGCATTCTGTTATCTGTGGACTATCAGAGTGTTGATGAAACACAGAAAGTGCATCGGGTTATAATACAAGAGTCACCATGCGCACTTTCCTCCATGGGAGTAATGTCCCAAACAGTCTACGCTTTGATCGTTCCCTGGAAGACCAGTAGTAGTTTCCGATGCACATCTGGGGGCATTCTGTAATCTGTGGACTATCAGAGTGTTGTTGAAACACAGAAATTGTATTGGGATTGAATACAACAGTCACCATGCGCACTTTCCTCCATGGGAGTAATTCTCAAACAGTCTACGCTTTGATCGTTCCCTGGAAGACCAGTAGTAATTTCCGATGCACATGTGGTGGCATTCTGTAATCTGTGGACTATCAGAGTGTTGATGAATCAAAAAAATTGCGTCGGGATTGAATACAACAGTCACCATCCGCACTTTCCTCCATGGGAGTAATGTCTCAAACAGTCTACACTTTGATCGTTTCCTGGAAGATCAGTAGTAGATTCCGATGCGCATATGGAGGCATTCTGTAATATGTGGACCTTCAAAGTGTTGATGAAACACGGAAATTGCATCGGCATTGAATATACAACAGTAACCATGCGCACTTTCCTCCATGGGAGTAATTTCTCAAACAGTCTACGCTTTGATCGTTCCCAGGAAGACCAGTAGTAGTTTTCGATGCACTTCTTGAGGCATTCTGTAATCTGTGGACCTTCAAAGTGTTGATGAAATACAGAAATTGCCTCGGGATTGAATACAACAGTCACCATTAGCACTTCCCTCCACGGGAGTAATGTCTCAAACAGTCTACGCTTTGATCGTTCCCTGGAAGACCAGTAGTAGTTTCCGATGCACATCTGGTGGCATTCTGTAATCTGTGGACTTTCAAAGTGTTGATGAAACACAGAAATTGCATCGGGATTGAATTCAAGAGTCACCATGCGCACTTTCCTCCATGGCAGTAATGTCTCAAACAGTCAAATCTTTGATCGTTCCCAGGAAGACCAGTAGTAGTTTCCGACGCACATCTGGAGGCATTCGAAAATCTGTGGACTATCAGAGTGTTGATGAAACACAGAAAGTGCATCGGGATTGAATACAACAGTCACAATGCGCAGTTCCCTCCATCTGAGTAATGTGTGAAACAGTCTACGCTTTCATCGTTCCCTGGAAGACAGTAGTAGTTTCCATTGACATCTGGTGGCATTCTGTAATCTGTGGACTTTCAAAGTGTTGATGAAACACAGAAATTGCATCGGGCTTGAATACAACAGTCACCATGCGCACTTTCCTCCATGGGAGTAATGTCTCAAACAGTCTACACTTTGATCGTTTCCTGGAAGACCAGTAGTAGTTTCCGATGCACATCTGGAGGCATTCTGTAATATGTGGACCTTCAAAGTGTTGATGAAACAAAGAAATTGCATCGGGATTGAATATACAACAGTAACCATGCACACTTTCATCCATGGAAGTAAGGTCTCAAACAGTCTACGCTTTGATCGTTCCCTGGAAGACCAGTAGTAGTTTCCGATGCACATCTTGAGGCATTCTGTAATCTGTCGACCTTCAAAGTGTTGATGAAACACAGAAATTGCCTCGGGATTGAAAACAACAGTCACCATGCGCACTTTCCTCCATGGGAGAAATGTCTCAAACAGTCTACACTTTGATCGTTTCCTGGAAGACCAGTAGTAGTTTCCGATGCACATCTAGAGGCATTCTGTAATCTGTGGACTATCAGAGTGTTGATGAAACACAGAAACTGCATCGCGATTTAATACAAGAGCCACCATGCGCACTTTCCTCGGTGGGAGTAATGTCTCAGACAGTCTACGCTTTCATCTTTCCCAGGACGACCAGTAGTAGTTTCTGATGCACATCTGGAGGTATTCTGTAATCTGTGGACCTTCAAAGTGTTGATGAAACACAGAAATTGCATCGGGATTGAATACAACAGCCACATGCGCACTTTCCTCCATGGGAGTAATGTCTCAAACAGTCTACGCTTTGATCGTTCCCTGGAAGACAAGTAGTAGTTTCCGATGCACATCTTGAGGCATTCTGTAATCTGTGGACCCTCAAAGTGTTGATGAAACACAGAAATTGCCTCGGGATTGAATAAAACAGTCACCATGCGCACTTTCCACCATGGGAGTAATGTCTCAAACAGTCTACACTTTGATCGTTTCCTGGAAGATCAGTAGTAGTTTCCGATGCACATCTGGAGGCATTCTGTAATCTGTGGACTATCAGAGTGTGGTTGAAACACAGAAATTGCCTCGGGATTGAATACAACAGTCACCATGCGCACTTTCCTCCATGGGAGTAATGTCTCAAACTGTCATCGATTTGATCGTTCCCTAAAGGCCATTAGTAGTTTCCGATGCACATCTGGAGACATTCTGTAATCCTTGGACTATCAGAGTGTTGATGAAACACAGAAATTTCATCGGGATTGAATACAACAGTCACCATGCGCACGTCCCTCCATGGGAGTAATGTCTGAGGCAGTCTAGGCTTTGATCGTTCACTGGAAGACCAGTAGTAGTTTCCGATGCACATCTGGTGGCATTCTGTAATCTGTGGACTATCAGAGTGTTGATGCAACACAGAAATTGTATGGGGGTTGAATACAACAGTGACCATGCGAACTTTCCTCCACGGGAGTAATGTCTCAAACAGTCTACGCTTTGATAGTTCCCTGGAAGACCAGAAGTTTTTTCTGATGCACATCTGAAGGCATTCTGTTATCTGTGGACCTTCAAAGTGTTGATGAAACACAGAAATTGCATCGAGAGTGAATACAACAGTCACCATCCGCACTTTCCTCCATGGGAGTAACGTCTGAAACAGTCTACGCTTTGATCGTTCCCTGGAAGACCAGTAGTAGTTTCCGATGCACATCTTGAGGCACTCTGTAATCTGTGGACCTTCAAAGTGTTGATGAAACAAAGAAATTGCCTCGGGATTGAATACAACAGTCACCATGCGCACTTTCCTCCATGGGAGTAATGTCTCAAACAGTCTACACTTTGATCGTTTCCTGGAAGATCAGTAGTAGTTTCCGATGCACATGTGGAGGCATTCTGTAATCTGTGGACTATCAGAGTGTTGATGAAACACAGAAATTGCATCAGGATTGAATACAACAGTCACCATGCGCACTTTCCTCCATGGGAGTAATGTCTCAAACTGTCATCGATTTGATCGTTCCCTAAACGCCATTAGTAGTATCCGATGCACATCTGGAGGCATTCTGTACTGTGTGGTCTATCCGGGTGTTGATGAAACACAGATATTGCATCGGCATTGAATACAACAGTCACCATGCGCACCTTCCTCCATGGGAGTAATGTCTCAAACAGTCTACGCCTTGATTGTTCCCTGGAAGACCAGTAGTAGTTTCCGATGCACATCTGGAGGCATTCTGTAATCTGTGGACTATCAGAGTGTTGTTGAAACACAGAAATTGCATCGCGATTTAATACAAGAGTCACCATGCGCACTTTCCTCGATGGGAGTAATGTCTCAGACAGTCTACGCTTTCATCTTTCCCAGGACGACCAGTAGCAGTTTCTGATGCACATCTGGTGCCATTCTGTAATCTGTGGACTATCAGGGTGTTGATGAAACACATAAATAGTATGGGGATTGAATACAACAGTCAACATGCGCACTTTCCTCCACGGGAATAATATCTCAACAGTCAACGCTTTGATCGTTCCCCGGAAGACCAGTAGTAGTTTCCGATGCACATCTGGAGGCATTCTGTAATCCTTGGACTATCAGAGTGTTGATGAAACACTGAAATTGCATCGGGATTGAATAAAACAGTCACCATGCGCACTTTCCTCCATCGAAGTAATGTCTCAAACAATCTACGCTTTGATCGTTCCTTTGAAGACCATTAGTAGTTTCCGATGCACATCTGGAGGCATTCTGTAATCTGTGGACTATCAGAGTGTTGATGAAACACAGAAATTCCATCAGGATTGAATACAACAGTCACCATGTGCACTTTACTTCATGGGAGTAATTCTCAAACAGTCTACGCTTTGATCGTTCCCAGGAAGACCAGTAGTAGTTTTCGATGCACATCTTGAGGCATTCTGTAATCTGTGAACCTTCAAAGTGTTGTTGAAACACAGAAATTGCATCGGGATTGAATACAACAGTCACCATCCGCACTTCCCTCCATGGGAGTAATGTCTCAAACAGTCAATTCTTCGATCGTTCCCTGGAAGACCAGTAGTAGTTTCCGATGCACATCTGGAGGCAATCTGTAATCTGTGGACCTTACAAGTGATGATGAAACACAGAAATAGCCTCAGGAGTGAATACAACAGTCACCAACCGCACTTTCCCCAATGGGAGTAATGTCTCAAACTGTCCACGCATTGATCGTTACCTGGAAGACCAGTAGTAGTTTCCGATGCTCATCTGGAGGCATTCTGTAATCTGTGGACTATCAGAGTGTTGAAGAAACACAAAAATTGCATCGGGATTGATAAACAACAGACACCATGCGCACTTTCATCCATGGGAGTAATATCTCAAACAGTCTACGCTTCGATCGTTCCCTGGAAGACCAGTAGTAGTTTCCGATGCACATCTGAAGGCATTCTGTAATCTGTGGACTATCAGAGTGTTGATGAAACACAGAAATTCCATCGAGATTGAATACAACAGTCACCATGCGCACTTTCCTCCATGGGAGTAATGTCTAAAGTAGTCTAAGCTTTGATCATTCCCTGGAAGACCAGTAGTAGTTTCCGATGCACATCTGGAGGCATTCTGTAATCTGTGGACTATCAGAGTGTTGATGAAAGAAATTGCATCGGGATTGAATACAATAGTCACCATTCGCACTTTCCTACATGGGAGTAATGTCTCAAACAGTCAATTCTTCGATCGTTCCCTGGAAGACCAGTAGTAGTTTCCGATGCACATCTGGAGGCATTCTGTAATCTGTGGACCTTCAAAGTGCTGATGAAACACAGAAATTGCATCGGGATTGGATACAACAATCACCAACCGCACATTCCGCCATGGGAGTAATGTCTCAAACAATGTACGCATTGATCGTTCCCTGGAAGACCAGTAGCAGTTTCCGATGCACATCTGGAGGCATTCTGTAATGTGTGGACTATCAGAGAATTGAAGAAACACAGAAATTGCATCGGGATTGATTAGAACAGTCACCATGCGCACTTTCCTCCATGGGAGTAATGTCTCAAACAGTCTACGCTTCGATCGTTCCCTGTAAGACCAGTAGTAGTTTCCGATGCACATCTGGAGGCATTCTGTAATCTGTGGACTATCAGAGTGTTGATGAAACACAGAAATTCCATCGAGATTGAATACAACGGTCACCATGCGCTCTTTCCTTCATGGGAGTAATGTCTGAAGTAGTCTAAGCTTTGATCGTATCCTGCAAGACCAGTAGTAGTTTCCGATGCACATCTGCAGGCATTCTGTAACCAGTGGACTATCAGAGTGTTGATGAAAGACAGAAATTGCATCGGGATTGAATACAACAGTCACCATTCGCACATTCCTACATGGGAGTAATGTCTCAAACAGTCTACGCTTTGTTCGCTCCCTGGAAGACCACTAGTAGTTTCCGATGCACATCTGGAGGCATTCTGTAATCTGTGGACCTTCAAAGTGCTGATAAAACACAGAAATTGCATCGGGTTTGAATACAACAGGCACCATGCGTACATTTCTCCATGGGAGTAATATCTCAAACAGTCTACGCTTTGATCGTTATCTGGAAGACCAGTAGTAGTTTCGATTCACATCTGGAGGCATTCAGTAATCTGTGGATCTTCAAAGTGTTGATGAAATACAGAAATTGCATCGGGATTGAATAAAACAGTCACCATCCGCATTTTACTCCATGGGAGTAAGGTCTCAAACAGTCTACGCTTTAATCGTTCCCTGTATGACCAGTAGTAGTTTCCGATGCACATGTGGAGGCATTCTGTAATCTGTGGACTATCAGAGTGTTGATGAAAGAAATTGCATCGGGATTGAATACAACAGTCACCATTCTCACTTTCCTACATGGGAGTAATGTCTCAAACAGTCTCTGCTTTGTTCGCTCCCTGGAAGACCAGTAGTAGTTTCCGATGCACACCTGAAGGCATTCTGTAATCTGTGGACCTTCAAAGTGCTGATGAAACACAGAAATTGCATCGGGATTGAATACAACAGACGCCAACCGCACTTTCCCAAATGGGAGTAATGTCTCAAACAGTCTACGCATTGATCGTTCCCTGGAAGACCAGTAGTAGTTTCCGATGCTCATCTGGAGGCATTCTGTAACCTGTGGACTATCCGAGTGTAGATGAAACACAGAAATTGCATCGGGATTGAATACAACAGTCACCATGACCACTTTCCTCCATGGGAGTAATGTCTCAAACAGTCTACGCTTTGATCGTTCCCTGGAAGACCAGTAGTAGTTTCGATTCACATCTGGAGGCATTCAGTAACCTGTTGACCTTCAAAGTGTTGATGAAACACGGAGATTGCATCGGGATTGAATACAACAATCACCATCAGCATTTCACATCATGGGAGCAAGGTCTCAAACAGTCTACGCTTTGATCGTTCCCTGGAAGACCAGTAGTAGCTTCCGATGCACATCTGGAGGCAATCTGTAATCTGTGGACCTTAAAATTGTTGATGAAACACAGAAATAGCCTCAGGTGTGAATATAACAGACGCCAACCGCACTTTCCCCAATGGGAGTAATGTCTCAAACTGTCTACGCATTGATCGTTCCCTGGAAGACCAGTAGTAGTTTCCGATGCTCATCTGGAGGCATTCTGTTACCTGTGGACTATCAGAGTGTTGAAGAAACACAAAAATTGCATCGGGATTGAATACAACAGACACCATGCGCTCTTTCCTCCATGGGAGTAATGTCTCCAACAGTCTACGCTTCGATCGTTCCCTGGAAGACCAGTTGTAGTTTCCGATGCACATCTGGAGGCATTCTGTAATCTGTGGACTATCAGAGTGTTGATGAAAGAAATTGCATCGGGATTGAATACAACAGTCACCATTCGCACTTTCCTACATGGGAGTAATGTCTCAAACAGTCTACGCTTTGATCGCTCCCTGGAAGACCAGTAGTAGTTTCCGTTGCACATCTGGAGGCATTCTGTAATCTGTGGACTATCAGAGTGTTGAAGAAACACAGATATTGCATTGGGATTGAATACAACAGTCACCATGCGCACTTTCCTCCCTGGGAGTAATATCTCAAACAGTCTACGCTTTGATCGTTCCCTGTAAGACCAGTAGTAGTTTCCGATGCACATCTGGAGGCATTCTGTAATCTGTGGACTATCAGAGTGTTGATGAAACACAGAAATTGCATCGGGATTGAATACAACAGGCACCATGCGCACTTTCCTCCATGGGAGTAATGTCTGAAGTAGTCTAAGCTTTGATCGTTCCCTGGAAGACCAGTAGTAGTTTCCGATGCACATCTGGAGGCATTCTGTAATCTGTGGACTATCAGATTGTTGATGAAAGACAGAAATTGCATCGGGATTGAATACAAGAGTCACCATGCGCACTTTCCTACATGGGAGTAATGTCTCAAACAGTCTACGCTTTGATCGTTACCTGGAAGACCAGTAGTAGTTTCCGATGCACATCTGGAGGCATTCTGTAATCTGTGGACCTTCAAAGTGCTGATGAAACACAGAAATTGCATCGGGATTGAATACAACAGGCACCATGCGTACATTTCTCCATGGAGTAATGTGTCAAACAGTCTACGCTTTGATCGTTCCCTGGAAGACCAGTAATAGTTTCCGATGCACACCTGAAGGCATTCTGTAATCTGTGGACCTTCAAAGTGTTGATGAAACACAGAAATTGCATCGGGATGGAATACAACAGGCACCATGCGTACATTTCTCCATGGGAGTTATGTCTCAAACTGTCATCGCTTTGATCGTTTCCTGAAGACCAGTGGTAGTTTCCGATGCACATCTGGAGGCCTTCTGTAATCTATGGACTATCCGAGTGTTGATGAAACACAGAAATTGCAACGGGATTGAATACAACAGACACCATACGCACTTTCCTCCATGGGAGTAATGTCTCAAACAGTCTACGCTTTGATCGTTCCCTTGAAGACCAGTAGTAGTTTACAATGCACATCTGGAGGCATTCTGTTATCTGTGGACCTTCAAAGTGTTGATGAAACACAGAAATTGCATCGGGATTCAATACAACAGTCACCATGCGCACTTTCCTCCATGGGAGTAATGTCTCAAACAGTCTACGCTTTGATTGTTTCCTGGAAAACCGAAAGTAGTTTCCGATGCACATTTAAAGGCATTCTGTAATCTGTGGACCTTCAAAGTGCTGATGAAACACAGAAATTGCATCGGGATTGAATACAACAGGCACCATGCGTACATTTCTCCATGGGAGTAATGTCTCAAACTGTCATCGCTTTGATCGTTCCCTGAAGACCAGTTGTAGTTTCCGATGCACATCTGGAGGCCTTCTGTAATCAATGGACTATCCGAGTGTTGATGAAACACAGAAATTGCATTTGGATTGAATACAACAGTCACATTGACCACTTCCCTCCATGGGAGTAATGTCTCAAACAGTCTACGCTTTGATCGTTCCCTGGAAGACCAGTAGTAGTTTCGATTCACATCTGGAGGCATTCAGTAATCTGTTGACCTTCAAAGTGTTGATGAAACACAGAAATTGCATCGGGATTGAATACAACAGTCACCATCCGCATTTTACTTCATGGGAGCAAGGTCTCAAACAGTCTACGCTTTCATCGTTCCCTGGAAGACCGGTAGTAGTTTCCGATGCACATCTGGAGGCAATCTGTAATCTGCGGACCTTAAAAGTGTTGATGAAACACAGAAATAGCCTCAGGAGTGATTACAACAGTCACCAACCACACTTTCCCCAATGGGAGTAATGTCTCAAACTGTTTACGCATTGATCGTTCCCTGGAAGACCAGTAGTAGTTTCCGATGCTCATCTGGAGGCATTCTGTAATCTGTGGACTATCAGAGTGTTGAAGAAACACAAAAATTGCATCGGGATTGAATACAACAGACACCATGCGCACTTTCCTCCATGGGAGTAATGTCTCAAACAGTCTACGCTTCGATCGTTCCCTGGAAGACCAGTAGTAGTTTCCGATGCACATCTGGAGGCATTCTGTTATCTGTGGACTATCAGAGTTTTGATGAAACATAGAAATTCCATCGAGATTGAATACAACAGTCACCATGCGCACTCTCCTCAATGGGAGTAATGTCTCAAACAGTCTACGCTTTGATCGTTCCCTTTAAGACCAGTAGTGGTTTCCGATGCACATCTGGTGTCATTCTGTAATCTGTGGACTATCAGAGTGTTGATGAAAGAAATTGCATCGGGATTGAATACAACAGTCACCATTCGCACTTTCCTCCATGGGAGTAATATCTCAAACAGTCTACGCTTTGATCGTTCCCTGGAAGACCAGTAGTAGTTTCCGATGCACAACTGAAGGCATTCTGTAATCTGTGGACCTTCAAAGTGATGATGAAACACAGAAATTGCATCGGAATTTAATACAACAGTCACCATGCACACTTTCCTCCATGGGAGTAATGTCTCAAACAGTCAATTCTTTGATCGTTTCCAGGAAGACCAGTAGTAGTTTCCGATGCACATCTGGAGGCAATCTGTAATATGTGGACCTTAAACGTGTTGATGAAACACAGAAATAGCCTCAGGAGTGATTACAACAGTCACCAACCACACTTTCCCCAACGGGAGTAATGTCTCAAACTGTTTACGCATTGATCGTTCCCTGGAAGACCAGTAGTAGTTTCCGATGCTCATCTGGAGGCATTCTGTACTCTGTGGACTATCAGAGTGTTGAAGACACACAAAAATTGCATCGGGATTGAATACAACAGACACCATGCGCACTTTCCTCCATGGGAGTAATGTCTCAAACAGTCTACGCTTCGATCGTTCCCTGGAAGACCAGTAGTAGTTTCCGATGCACATCTGGAGGCATTCTGTTATCTGTGGACTATCAGAGTGTTGATGAAACATAGAAATTCCATCGAGATTGAATACAACAGTCACCATGCGCACTTTCCTCCATGGGAGTAATGTCTAAAGTAGTCTAAGCTTTGATAGTTCCCTGGAAGACCAGTAGTATTTTCCGATGCACATCTGGAGGCATTCTGTAATCTGTGGACTATCAGAGTGTTGATGAAAGAAATTGCATCGGGATTGAATACAACAGTCACCAATCGCACTTTCCTACATGGGAGTAATGTCTCAAACAGTCTACGCTTTGATCGCTCCCTGGAAGACCAGTAGTAGTTTCCGATGCACATCTGGAGGCATTCTGTAATCTGTGGACTATCAGAGTGTTGAAGAAACACAGAAATTGCATCGGGATTGAATACAACAGTCACCATGCGCACTTTCCTCCATGGGGGTAATGTCTCAAACAGTCTACGCTTCGATCGTTTCCTGGTACACCAGCAAAAGTTTCCGATGCACATCTGGAGGCATTCTGTAATCTGTGGACTATCAGAGTGTTGATGAAACACAGAAATTGCATCGGGATTGAACACAACAGGCACCATGCGTACATTTCTCCATGGGAGTTATGTCTCAAACTGTCATCGCTTTGATCGTTTCCTGAAGACCAGTAGTAGTTTCCGATGCACATCTGGAGGCCTTCTGTAATCTATGGACTATCCGAGTGTTGATGAAACACAGAAATTGCAACGGGATTGAATACAACAGACACCTTGCGCACTTTCCTCCATGGGAGTAATGTCTCAAACAGTCTACGCTTTGATCGTTCCCTGGAAGACCAGTAGTAGTTTCCGATGCACATCTGGAGGCATTCTGTAATCTGTGGACCTTCAAAGTGCTGATGAAACACAGAAATTGCATCGGGATTGAATACAACAGGCACCATGCGTACATTTCTCCATGGAGTATTGTCTCAAACAGTCTACGCTTTGATCGTTCCCTGGAAGACCAGTAATAGTTTCCGATGCACACCTGAAGGCATTCTGTAATCTGTGGACCTTCAAAGTGTTGATGAAACACAGAAATTGCATCGGGATTGAATACAACAGGCACCATGCGTACATTTCTCCATGGGAGTTATGTCTCAAACTGTCATCGCATTGATCGTTTCCTGAAGACCAGTAGTAGTTTCCGATGCACATCTGGAGGCCTTCTGTAATCTATGGACTATCCGAGTGTTGATGAAACACAGAAATTGCAACGGGATTGAATACAACAGACACCATGCGCACTTTCCTCCATGGGAGTAATGTCTCAAACAGTCTACGCTTCGATCGTTCCCTGGAAGACCAGTAGTAGTCTCCGATGCACATCTGGAGGCATTCTGTAATCTGTGGACCTTCAAAGTGCTGATGAAACACAGAAATTGCATCGGGATTGAATACAACAGGCACCATGCGTACATTTCTCCATGGGAGTTATGTCTCAAACTGTCATCGCTTTGATCGTTCCCTGAAGACCAGTTGTAGTTTCCGATGCACATCTGGAGGCCTTCTGTAATCTATGGACTATCCGAGTGTTGATGAAACACAGAAATTGCATTGGGATTGAATACAACAGTCACATTGACCACTTCCCTCCATGGGAGTAATGTCTCAAACAGTCTACGCTTTGATCGTTCCCTGGAAGACCAGTAGTAGTTTCGATTCACATCTGGAGGCATTCAGTAATCTGTTGACCTTCAAAGTGTTGATGAAACACAGAAATTGCATCGGGATTGAATACAACAGTCACCATCCGCATTTTACTTCATGGGAGCAATGCCTCAAACAGTCTACGCTTTCATCGTTCCCTGGAAGACCAGTAGTAGTTTCCGATGCACATCTGGAGGCAATCTGTAATCTGCGGACCTTAAAAGTGTTGATGAAACAAAGAAATAGCCTCAGGAGTGATTACAACAGTCACCAACCACACTTTCCCCAATGGGAGTAATGTCTCAAACTGTTTACGCATTGATCGTTCCCTGGAAGACCAGTAGTAGTTTCCGATGCTCATCTGGAGGCATTCTGTAATCTGTGGACTATCAGAGTGTTGAAGAAACACAAAAATTGCATCGGGATTGAATACAACAGACACCATGCGCACTTTCCTCCATGGGAGTAATGTCTCAAACAGTCTACGCTTCGATCGTTCCCTGGAAGACCAGTAGTAGTTTCCGATGCACATCTGGAGGCATTCTGTTATCTGTGGACTATCAGAGTTTTGATGAAACATAGAAATTCCATCGAGATTGAATACAACAGTCACCATGCGCACTTTCCTCCATGGGAGTAATGTCTAAATTAGTCAAAGCTTTGATAGTTCCCTGGAAGACCAGTAGTAGTTTCCGATGCACATCTGGAAGCATTCTGTAATCTGTGGACTATCAGAGTGTTGATGAAAGAAATTGCATCGGGATTGAATACAACAGTCACCATTCGCACTTTCCTACATGGGAGTAATGTCTGAAACAGTCCACGCTTTGATCGTTCCCTGGAAGACCAGTAGTAGTTTCCGATGCAAATCTGGAGGCATTCTGTAATCTGTGGACTATCAGAGTGTTGATGAAACACAGAAATTGTATGGGGATTGAATACAACAGTCACCATGCGCACTTTCCTCCATGGGAGTAATATCTCAAACAGTCTACGCTTTGATCGTTCCCTGAAAGACCAGTAGTAGTTTCAGATGCACATCTGAAGGCATTCTGTAATCTGTTTACCTTCAAAGTGATGATGAAACACAGAAATTGCATCGGAATTTAATACAACAGTCACCATGCACACTTTCCTCCATGGGAGTAATGTCTCAAACAGTCAATTCTTTGATCGTTTCCAGGAAGACCAGTAGTAGTTTCCGATGCACATCTGGAGGCAATCTGTAATATGTGGACCTTAAAAGTGTTGATGAAACACAGAAATAGCCTCAGGAGTGATTACAACAGTCACCAACCACACTTTCCCCAATGGGAGTAATGTCTCAAACTGTTTACGCATTGATCGTTCCCTGAAAGACCAGTAGTAGTTTCCGATGCTCATCTGGAGGCATTCTGTACTCTGTGGACTATCAGAGTGTTGAAGAAACACAAAAATTGCATCGGGCTTGAATACAACAGACACCATGCGCACTTTCCTCCATGGGAGTAATGTCTCAAACAGTCTACGCTTCGATCGTTCCCTGGAAGACCAGTAGTAGTTTCCGATGCACATCTGGAGGCATTCTGTTATCTGTGGACTATCAGAGTGTTGATGAAACATAGAAATTCCATCGAGATTGAATACAACAGACACCATGCGCACTTTCCTCCATGGGAGTAATGTCTCAAACAGTCTACGCTTCGATCGTTCCCTGGAAGACCAGTAGTAGTTTCCGATGCACATCTGGAGGCATTCTGTAATCTGTGGACTATCAGAGTGTTGATGAAAGAAATTGCATCGGGATTGAATACAACAGTCACCATTCGCACTTTCCTACATGGGAGTAATGTCTCAAACAGTCTACGCTTTGATCGCTCCCTGGAAGACCAGTAGTAGTTTAAGATGCACATCTGGAGGCATTCTGTAATCTGTGGACTATCAGAGTGTTGAAGAAACACAGAAATTGCATCGGGAATGAATACAACAGTCACGATCCGCACTTTCCTCCATGGGAGTAATGTCTGAAACAGTCCACGCTTTGATCGTTCCCTGGAAGACCAGTAGTAGTTTCCGATGCAAATCTGGAGGCATTCTGTAATCTGTGGACTATCAGAGTGTTGATGAAACACAGAAATTGTATGGGGATTGAATACAACAGTCACCATGCGCACTTTCCTCCATGGGAGTAATATCTCAAACAGTCTACGCTTTGATCGTTCCCTGGAAGACCAGCAGCAGTTTCCGATGCACATCTGAAGGCATTCTGTAATCTGTGGACCTTCAAAGTGTTGATGAAACACAGAAATTGCATCGGAATTTAATACAACAGTCACCATGCACACTTTCCTCCATGGGAGTAATGTCTCAAACAGTCAATTCTTTGATCGTTTCCAGGAAGACCAGTAGTAGTTTCCGATGCACATCTGGAGGCAATCTGTAATCTGTGGACTTTAAAAGTGTTGATGAAACACAGAAATTGCCTCAGGAGTGAATACAACAGTCACCAACCGCACTTTCCCCAATGGGAGTAATGTCTCAAACTCTCTACGCATTGATCGTTCCCTGGAAGACCAGTAGTAGTTTCCGATGCTCATCTGGAGGCCTTCTGTAATCTATGGACTATCCGAGTGTTGATGAAACACAGAAATTGCATCGGGATTGAATACAACAGTCACCATGACCACTTCCCTCCATGGGAGTAATGTCTCAAACAGTATACGCTTTGATAGTTCCCTGGAAGACCAGTAGTATTTTCCGATGCACATCTGGAGGCATTCTGTAATCTGTGGACTATCAGAGTGTTGATGAAAGAAATTGCATCGGGATTGAATACAACAGTCACCATTCGCACTTTCCTACATGGGAGTAATGTCTCAAACAGTCTACGCTTTGATCGCTCCCTGGAAGACCAGTAGTAGTTTAAGATGCACATCTGGAGGCATTCTGTAATCTGTGGACTATCAGAGTGTTGAAGAAACACAGAAATTGCATCGGGAATGAATACAACAGTCACGATCCGCACTTTCCTCCATGGGAGTAATGTCTGAAACAGTCCACGCTTTGATCGTTCCCTGGAAGACCAGTAGTAGTTTCCGATGCAAATCTGGAGGCATTCTGTAATCTGTGGACTATCAGAGTGTTGATGAAACACAGAAATTGTATGGGGATTGAATACAACAGTCACCATGCGCACTTTCCTCAATGGGAGTAATATCTCAAACAGTCTACGCTTTGATCGTTCCCTGGAAGACCAGCAGCAGTTTCCGATGCACATCTGAAGGCATTCTGTAATCTGTGGACCTTCAAAGTGTTGATGAAACACAGAAATTGCATCGGAATTTAATACAACAGTCACCATGCACACTTTCCTCCATGGGAGTAATGTCTCAAACATTCAATTCTTTGATCGTTTCCAGGAAGACCAGTAGTAGTTTCCGATGCACATCTGGAGGCAATCTGTAATCTGTGGACTTTAAAAGTGTTGATGAAACACAGAAATTGCCTCAGGAGTGAATACAACAGTCACCAACCGCACTTTCCCCAATGGGAGTAATGTCTCAAACTCTCTACGCATTGATCGTTCCCTGGAAGACCAGTAGTAGTTTCCGATGCTCATCTGGAGGCCTTCTGTAATCTATGGACTATCCGAGTGTTGATGAAACACAGAAATTGCATCGGGATTGAATACAACAGTCACCATGACCACTTCCCTCCATGGGAGTAATGTCTCAAACAGTATACGCTTTGATAGTTCCCTGGAAGACCAGTAGTATTTTCCGATGCACATCTGGAGGCATTCTGTAATCTGTGGACTATCAGAGTGTTGATGAAAGAAATTGCATCGGGATTGAATACAACAGTCACCATTCGCACTTTCCTACATGGGAGTAATGTCTCAAACAGTCTACGCTTTGATCGCTCCCTGGAAGACCAGTAGTAGTTTCCGATGCACATCTGGAGGCATTCTGTAATCTGTGGACTATCAGAGTGTTGAAGAAACACAGAAATTGCATCGGGAATGAATACAACAGTCACGATCCGCACTTTCCTCCATGGGAGTAATGTCTGACACAGTCCACGCTTTGATCGTTCCCTGGAAGACCAGTAGTAGTTTCCGATGCAAATCTGGAGGCATTCTGTAATCTGTGGACTATCAGAGTGTTGATGAAACACAGTAATTGTATGGGGATTGAATACAACAGTCACCAACCGCACTTTCCTCCATGGGAGTAATATCTCAAACAGTCTACGCTTTGATCGTTCTCTGGAAGACCAGCAGCAGTTTCCGATGCACATCTGAAGGCATTCTGTAATCTGTGGACCGTCAAAGTGTTGATGAAACACAGAAATTGCATCGGAATTTAATACAACAGTCACCATGCACACTTTCCTCCATGTGAGTAATGTCTCAAACAGTCAATTCTTTGATCGTTTCCAGGAAGACCAGTAGTAGTTTCCGATGCACATCTGGAGGCAATCTGTAATCTGTGGACCTTAAAAGTGTTGATGAAACACAGAAATTGAACCAGGAGTGAATACAACAGTCACCAACCGCACTTTCCCCAATGGGAGTAATGTCTCAAACTATCTACGCATTGATCGTTCCCTGGAAGACCAGTAGTAGTTTCCGATGCTCATCTGGAGGCCTTCTGTAATCTATGGACTATCCGAGTGTTGATGAAACACAGAAATTGCATCGGGATTGAATACAACAGTCACCATGACCACTTCCCTCCATGGGAGTAATGTCTCAAACAGTATACGCTTTGATCGTTCCCTGGAAGACCAGTAGTAGTTTCGATTCACATCTGGAGGCATTCAATAATCTGTTGACCTTCAAAGTATTGATAAAACACAGAAATCGCATCGGGATTGAATACAACAGTCACCATCCGCATTTTACTTCATGGGAGCAAGGTCTCAAACAGTCTACGCTTTCATCGTTCCCTGGAAGACCAGTAGTAGTTTCCGATGCACATCTGGAGGCAATCTGTAATCTGTGGTCCTTCAAAGTGCTGATGAAACACAGAAATTGCATCGGGATTGAATACAACAGGCACCATGCACACTTTCCTCCATGGGAGTAATGTCTCAAACAGTCAATTCTTTGATCGTTTCCAGGAAGACCAGTAGTAGTTTCCGATGCACATCTGGAGGCAATCTGTAATCTGTGGACCTTAAAAGTGTTGATGAAACACAGAAATTGACTCAGGAGTGAATACAACAGTCACCAACCGCACTTTCCACAATGGGAGTAATGTCTCAAACTGTCTACGCATTGATCGTTCCCTGGAAGACCAGTAGTAGTTTCCGATGCTCATCTGGAGGCATTCTGTAATCTGTGGACTATCAGAGTGTTGATGAAAGAAATTGCATCGTGATTGAATACAACAGTCACCATTCGCACTTTCCTACATGTGAGTAATGTCTCAAACAGTCTACGCCTTGATCGTTCACTGGAAGACCAGTAGTAGTTTCCGTTGCCCATTTGGAGGCATTCGGTAACCTGTGGTCAACCCGGGTGTTCATGAAACACAGAAATTGCATCGGCATTGAATACAACAGTCACCATGCGCACGCTCCTCCATGGGAGTAATTCTCAAACAGTCTACGCTTTGATCGTTCCCTGGAAGACCAGTAGTAATTTCCGATGCACATGTGGTGGCATTCTGTAATCTGTGGAACATCAGAATGTTGATGAAACACAGAAAGTGCATCGGGATTGAATACAACAGTCACAATGCGCAGTTCCCTCCATCTGAGTAATGTGTGAAACAGTCTACGCTTTCATCGTTCCCTGGAAGACAGTAGTAGTTTCCGATGCACATCTGGTGGCATTCTGTAATCTGTGGACTTTCAAAGTGTTGATGAAACACAGAAATTGCATCGGGATTGAATTCAAGAGTCACCATGCGCACTTTCCTCCATGGCAGTAATGTCTCAAACAGTCAATTCTTTGATCGCTCCCAGGAAGACCAGTAGTAGTTTCCGACGCACATCTGGAGGCATTCGAAAATCTGTGGACTATCAGAGTGTTGATGAAACACAGAAAGTGCATCGGGATTGAATACAACAGTCACAATGCGCAGTTCCCTCCATCTGAGTAATGTGTGAAACAGTCTACGCTTTCATCGTTCCCTGGAAGACAGTAGTAGTTTCCATTGACATCTGGTGGCATTCTGTAATCTGTGGACTTTCAAAGTGTTGATGAAACACAGAAATTGCATCGGGCTTGAATATACAACAGTCACCATGCGCACTTTCCTCCATGGGAGTAATGTCTCAAACAGTCTACACTTTGATCGTTTCCTGGAAGACCAGTAGTAGTTTCCGATGCACATCTGGAGGCATTCTGTAATCTGTGGACCTTCAAAGTGTTGATGAAACAAAGAAATTGCATCGGGATTGAATATACAACAGTAACCATGCACACTTTCATCCATGGAAGTAAGGTCTCAAACAGTCTACGCTTTGATCGTTCCCTGGAAGACCAGTAGTAGTTTCCGATGCACATCTTGAGGCATTCTGTAATCTGTCGACCTTCAAAGTGTTGATGAAACACAGAAATTGCCTCGGGATTGAAAACAACAGTCACCATGCGCACTTTCCTCCATGGGAGAAATGTCTCAAACAGTCTACACTTTGATCGTTTCCTGGAAGACCAGTAGTAGTTTCCGATGCACATCTAGAGGCATTCTGTAATCTGTGGACTATCAGAGTGTTGATGAAACACAGAAACTGCATCGCGATTTAATACAAGAGTCACCATGCGCACTTTCCTCGGTGGGAGTAATGTCTCAGACAGTCTACGCTTTCATCTTTCCCAGGACGACCAGTAGTAGTTTCTGATGCACATCTGGAGGTATTCTGTAATCTGTGGACCTTCAAAGTGTTGATGAAATACAGAAATTGCATCGGGATCGAATACAACAGTCACCATGCGCACTTTCCTCCATGGGAGTAATTCTCAAACAGTCTACGCTTTCTGTAATCTGTGGACCTTCAAAGTGTTGATGAAACACAGAAATTGCATCGGGATTGAATACAACAGCCACATGCGCACTTTCCTCCATGGGAGTAATGTCTCAAACAGTCTACGCTTTGATCGTTCCCTGGAAGACAAGTAGTAGTTTCCGATGCACATCTTGAGGCATTCTGTAATCTGTGGACCCTGAAAGTGTTGATGAAACACAGAAATTGCCTCGGGATTGAATAAAACAGTCACCATGCGCACTTTCCACCATGGGAGTAATATCTCAACCAGTCTACACTTTGATCGTTTCCTGGAAGATCAGTAGTAGTTTCCGATGCACATCTGGAGGCATTCTGTAATCTGTGGACTATTAGAGTGTGGTTGAAACACAGAAATTGCCTCGGGATTGAATACAACAGTCACCATGCGCACTTTCCTCCATGGGAGTAATGTCTCAAACTGTCTTCGATTTGATCGATCCCTAAAGGCCATTAGTAGTTTCCGATGCACATCTGGAGACATTCTGTAATCCTTGGACTATCAGAGTGTTGATGAAACACAGAAATTTCATCGGGATTGAATACAACAGTCACCATGCGCACGTCCCTCCATGGGAGTAATGTCTGAGGCAGTCTAGGCTTTGATCGTTCACTGGAAGACCAGTAGTAGTTTCCGATGCACATCTGGTGGCATTCTGTAATCTGTGGACTATCAGAGTGTTGATGCAACACAGAAATTGTATGGGGGTTGAATACAACAGTCACCATGCGCACTTTCCTCCACGGGAGTAATGTCTCAAACAGTCTACGCTTTGATCGTTCCCTGGAAGACCAGAAGTTTTTTCTGATGCACATCTGAAGGCATTCTGTTATCTGTGGACCTTCAAAGTGTTGATGAAACACAGAAATTGCATCGAGAGTGAATACAACAGTCACCATCCGCACTTTCTTCCATGGGAGTAACGTCTGAAACAGTCTACGCTTTGATCGTTCCCTGGAAGACCAGTAGTAGTTTCCGATGCACATCTTGAGGCACTCTGTAATCTGTGGACCTTCAAAGTGTTGATGAAACACAGAAATTGCCTCGGGATTGAATACAACAGTCACCATGCGCACTTTCCTCCATGGGAGTAATGTCTCAAACAGTCTACACTTTGATAGTTTCCTGGAAGATCAGTAGTAGTTTCCGATGCACATCTGGAGGCATTCTGTAATCTGTGGACTATCAGAGTGTTGATGAAACACAGAAATTGCATCAGGATTGAATACAACAGTCACCATGCGCACTTTCCTCCATGGGAGTAATGTCTCAAACTGTCATCGATTTGATCGTTCCCTAAACGCCATTAGTAGTTTCCGATGCACATCTGGAGGCATTCTGTACTGTGTGGTCTATCCGGGTGGCGATGAAACACAGATATTGCATCGGCATTGAATACAACAGTCACCATGCGCACCTTCCTCCATGGGAGTAATGTCTCAAACAGTCTACGCCTTGATTGTTCCCTGGAAGACCAGTAGTAGTTTCCGATGCACATCTGGAGGCATTCTGTAATCTGTGGACTATCAGAGTGTTGTTGAAACACAGAAATTGCATCGCGATTTAATACAAGAGTCACCATGCGCACTTTCCTCGATGGGAGTAATGTCTCAGACAGTCTACGCTTTCATCTTTCCCAGGACGACCTGTAGCAGTTTCTGATGCACATCTGGTGCCATTCTGTAATCTGTGGACTATCAGGGTGTTGATGAAACACAGAAATTCCATCGGGATTGAATACAACAGTCACCATGTGCACTTTACTTCATGGGAGTAATTCTCAAACAGTCTACGCTTTGATCGTTCCCAGGAAGACCAGTAGTAGTTTTCGATGCACATCTTGAGGCATTCTGTAATCTGTGAACCTTCAAAGTGTTGTTGAAACACAGAAATTGCATCGGGATTGAATACAACAGTCACCATCCGCACTTCCCTCCATGGGAGTAATGTCTGAAACAGTCTACGCTTTGATCGTTCCCTGGAAGACCAGTAGTAGTTTCCGATGCACATCTGGTGGCATTCTGTAATCTGTGGACTATCAGAGTGTTGATGCAACACAGAAATTGTATGGGGATTAAATACAACAGTCACCATGCGCACTTTCCTCCACGGGAGTAATGTCTCAAACAGTCTACGCTTTGATCGTTCCCTGGAAGACCAGTAGTAGTTTCCGATGCACATCTGAAGGCATTCTGTAGTCTGTGGACTATCAGAGAGTTGATGAAACACAGAAATTGCACCTGGATTGAATACAACAGTCACCATGCGCACTTTCCTCCATGGGAGTAATGTCTCAAACAGTCTACGCTTTGATCGTTCCCTAGAAGACGAGTAGTAGTTTCCGATGCACATCTGTAGGCATTCTGTAATCTGTGGACTATCAGAGTATTGATGAAACACAGAAAATGGATCGAGATTGAATACAATAGTCACCATGCCCACTTTCCTCCATGGGAGTAATTCTCAAACAGTCTACGCTTTCTGTAATCTGTGGACCTTCAAAGTGTTGATGAAACACAGAAATTGCATCGGGATTGAATACAACAGCCACATGCGCACTTTCCTCCATGGGAGTAATGTCTCAAACAGTCAATTTTTTGATCGTTCCCAGGGAGGCCAGTAGTAGTTTCCGATGCACATCTGCACGTCTGGAGGCATCTGTGGACCTTCAAAGTATTGATGAAACAAAGAAATTGCATCGGGATTGAATACAACAGTCACCATGCGCACTTACCTCCATGGGATTAATGCCTCAAACAGTCTAAGCTTTGATCGTTCCCTAGAAGACGAGTAGTAGTTTCCGATGCACATCTGTAGGCATTCTGTAATCTGTGGACTATCAGAGTATTGATGAAACACAGAAAATGGATCGAGATTGAATACAACAGTCACCATGCCCACTTTCCTCCATGGGAGTAATTCTCAAACAGTCTACGCTTTCTGTAATCTGTGGACCTTCAAAGTGTTGATGAAACACAGAAATTGCATCGGGATTGAATACAACAGCCACATGCGCACTTTCCTTCATGGGAGTAATGTCTCAAACAGTCTACGCTTTGATCGTTCCCTGGAAGACAAGTAGTAGTTTCCGATGCACATCTTGAGGCATTCTGTAATCTGTGGACCCTCAAAGTGTTGATGAAACACAGAAATTGCCTCGGGATTGAATAAAACAGTCACCATGCGCACTTTCCACCATGGGAGTAATGTCTCAAACAGTCTACACTTTGATCGTTTCCTGGAAGATCAGTAGTAGTTTCCGATGCACATCTGGAGGCATTCTGTAATCTGTGGACTATCAGAGTGTGGTTGAAACACAGAAATTGCCTCGGGATTGAATACAACAGTCACCATGCGCACTTTCCTCCATGGGAGTAATGTCTCAAACAGTCTACACTTTGATCGTTTCCTGGAAGATCAGTAGTAGTTTCCGATGCACATCTGGAGGCATTCTGTAATCTGTGGACTATCAGAGTGTTGATGAAACACAGAAATTGCATCAGGATTGAATACAACAGTCACCATGCGCTCTTTCCTCCATGGGAGTAATGTCTCAAACTGTCATCGATTTGATCGTTCCCTAAACGCCATTAGTAGTTTCCGATGCACATCTGGAGGCATTCTGTAATCTGTGGACTATCAGAGTGTTGTTGAAACACAGAAATTGCATCGCGATTTAATACAAGAGTCACCATGCGCACTTTCCTCGATGAGAGTAATGTCTCAGACAGTCTACGCTTTCATCTTTCCCAGGACGACCAGTAGCAGTTTCTGATGCACATCTGGTGCCATTCTGTAATCTGTGGACTATCAGGGTGTTGATGAAACACAGAAATAGTATGAGGATTGAATACAACAGTCAACATGCGCACTTTCCTCCACGGGAATAATGTCTCAAACAGTCAACGCTTTGATCGTTCCCCGGAAGACCAGTAGTAGTTTCCGATGCACATCTGGAGGCATACTGTAATCCTTGGACTATCAGAGTGTTGATGAAACACAGAAATTGCATCGGGATTGAATAAAACAGTCACCATGCGCACTTTCCTCCATCGAAGTAATGTCTCAAACAATCTACGCTTTGATCGTTCCTTTGAAGACCATTAGTAGTTTCCGATGCACATCTGGAGGCATTCTGTAATCTGTGGACTATCAGAGTGTTGATGAAACACAGAAATTCCATCGGGATTGAATACAACAGTCACCATGTGCACTTTACTTCATGGGAGTAATTCTCAAACAGTCTACGCTTTGATCGTTCCCAGGAAGACCAGTAGTAGTTTTCGATGCACATCTTGAGGCATTCTGTAATCTGTGAACCTTCAAAGTGTTGTTGAAACACAGAAATTGCATCGGGATTGAATAAAACAGTCACCATCCGCACTTCCCTCCATGGGAGTAATGTCTGAAACAGTCTACGCTTTGATCGTTCCCTGGAAGGCCAGTAGTAGTTTCCGATGCACATCTGGTGGCATTCTGTAATCTGTGGACTATCAGAGTGTTGATGCAACACAGAAATTGTATGGGGATTGAATACAACAGTCACCATGCGCACTTTCCTCCATGGGAGTAATGTCTCAAACAGTCTACGCTTTGATCGTTCCCTGGAAGACCAGTAGTAGTTTCCGATGCACATCTGAAGGCATTCTGTAGTCTGTGGACTATCAGAGAGTTGACGAAACACAGAAATTGCACCTGGATTGAATACAACAGTCACCATGCGCACTTTCCTCCATGGGAGTAATGTCTCAAACAGTCTACGCTTTGATCGTTCCCTAGAAGACGAGTAGTAGTTTCCGATGCACATCTGTAGGCATTCTGTAATCTGAGGACTATCAGAATATTGATGAAACACAGAAAATGGATCGAGATTGAATACAACAGTCACCATGCCCACTTTCCTCCATGGGAGTAATTCTCAAACAGTCTACGCTTTCTGTAATCTGTGGACCTTCAAAGTGTTGATGAAACACAGAAATTGCATCGGGATTGAATACAACAGCCACATGCGCACTTTCCTCCATGGGAGTAATGTCTCAAACAGTCAATTTTTTGATCGTTCCCAGGGAGGCCAGTAGTAGTTTCCGATGCACATCTGCACGTCTGGAGGCATCTGTGGACCTTCAAAGTGTTGATGAAACACGGAGATTGCATCGGGATTGAATACAACAATCACCATCAGCATTTCACTTCATGGGAGCAAGGTCTCAAACAGTCTACGCTTTGATCGTTCCCTGGAAGACCAGTAGTAGTTTCCGATGCACATCTGGAGGCAATCTGTAATCTGTGGACCTTAAAAGTGTTGATGAAACACAGAAATAGCCTCAGGAGTGAATACAACAGTCGCCAACCGCACTTTCCCCAATGGGAGTAATGTCTCAAACTGTCTACGCATTGATCGTTCCCTGGAAGACCAGTAGTAGTTTCCGATGCTCATCTGGAGGCATTCTGTTACCTGTGGACTATCAGAGTGTTGAAGAAACACAAAAATTGCATCGGGATTGAATACAACAGACACCATGCGCTCTTTCCTCCATGGGAGTAATGTCTCAAACAGTCTACGCTTCGATCGTTCCCTGGAAGACCAGTAGTAGTTTCCGATGCACATCTGGAGGCATTCTGTAATCTGTGGACCTTCAAAGTGCTGATGAAACACAGAAATTGCATCGGGATTGAATACAACAGGCACCATGCGTACATTTCTCCATGGAGTAATGTCTCAAACAGTCTACGCTTTGATCGTTCCCTGGAAGACCAGTAATAGTTTCCGATGCACACCTGAAGGCATTCTGTAATCTGTGGTCCTTCAAAGTGTTGATGAAACACAGAAATTGCATCGGGATTGAATACAACAATCACCATGCGTACATTTCTCCATGGGAGTTATGTCTCAAACTGTCATCGCTTTGATCGTTTCCTGAAGACCAGTAGTAGTTTCCGATGCACATCTGGAGGCCTTCTGTAATCTATGGACTATCCGAGTGTTGATGAAACACAGAAATTGCATCGGGATTGAATACAACAGACACCCTGCGCTCTTTCCTCCATGGGAGTAATGTCTCAAACAGTCTACGCTTCGATCGTTCCCTGGAAGACCAGTAGTAGTTTCCGATGCACATCTGGAGGCATTCTGTAATCTGTGGACCTTCAAAGTGCTGATGAAACACAGAAATTGCATCGGGATTGAATACAACAGGCACCATGCGTACATTTCTCCATGGAGTAATGTCTCAAACAGTCTACGCTTTGATCGTTCCCTGGAAGACCAGTAATAGTTTCCGATGCACACCTGAAGGCATTCTGTAATCTGTGGACCTTCAAAGTGTTGATGAAACACAGAAATTGCATCGGGATTGAATACAACAATCACCATGCGTACATTTCTCCATGGGAGTTATGTCTCAAACTGTCATCGCTTTGATCGTTCCCTGAAGACCAGTTGTAGTTTCCGATGCACATCTGGAGGCCTTCTGTAATCTATGCACTATCCGAGTGTTGATGAAACACAGAAATTGCATTTGGATTGAATACAACAGTCACATTGACCACTTCCCTCCATGGGAGTAATGTCTCAAACAGTCTACGCTTTCATCGTTCCCTGGAAGACCAGTAGTAGTTTCGATTCACATCTGGAGGCATTCAGTAATCTGTTGACCTTCAAAGTGTTGATGAAACACAGAAATTGCATCGGGATTGAATACAACAGTCACCATCCGCATTTTACTTCATGGGAGCAAGGTCTCAAACAGTCTACGCTTTCATCGTTCCCTGGAAGACCAGTAGTAGTTTCCGATGCACATCTGGAGGCAATCTGTAATCTGCGGACCTTAAAAGTGTTGATGAAACACAGAAATAGCCTCAGGAGTGATTACAACAGTCACCAACCACACTTTCCCCAATGGGAGTAATGTCTCAAACTGTTTACGCATTGATCGTTCCCTGGAAGACCAGTAGTAGTTTCCGATGCTCATCTGGAGGCATTCTGTAATCTGTGGACTATCAGAGTGTTGAAGAAACACAAAAATTGCATCGGGATTGAATACAACAGACACCATGCGCACTTTCCTCCATGGGAGTAATGTCTCAAACAGTCTACGCTTCGATCGTTCCCTGGAAGACCAGTAGTAGTTTCCGATGCACATCTGGAGGCATTCTGTTATCTGTGGACTATCAGAGTTTTGATGAAACATAGAAATTCCATCGAGATTGAATACAACAGTCACCATGCGCACTCTCCTCAATGGGAGTAATGTCTCAAACAGTCTACGCTTTGATCGTTCCCTTTAAGACCAGTAGTGGTTTCCGATGCACATCTGGTGTCATTCTGTAATCTGTGGACTATCAGGGTGTTGATGAAAGAAATTGCATCGAGATTGAATACAACAGTCACCATTCGCACTTTCCTCCATGGGAGTAATATCTCAAACAGTCTACGCTTTGATCGTTCCCTGGAAGACCAGTAGTAGTTTCCGATGCACATCTGAAGGCATTCTGTAATCTGTGGACCTTCAAAGTGATGATGAAACACAGAAATTGCATCGGAATTTAATACAACAGTCAGCATGCACACTTTCCTCCATGGGAGTAATGTCTCAAACAGTCAATTCTTTGATCGTTTCCAGGAAGACCAGTAGTAGTTTCCGATGCACATCTGGAGGCAATCTGTAATATGTGGACCTTAAAAGTGTTGATGAAACACAGAAATTGCCTCAGGAGTGAATACAACAGTCACCAACCGCACTTTCCCCAATGGGAGCAATGTCTCAAACTGTCTCCGCATTGATCGTTCCCTGGAAGACCAGTAGTAGTTTCCGATTCTCATCTGGAGGCCTTCTGTAATCTATGGACTATCCGAGTGTTGATGAAACACAGAAATTGCATCGGGATTGAATACAACAGTCACCATGACCACTTCCCTCCATGGGAGTAATGTCTCAAACAGTCTACGATTTGATCGTTCAATGGAAGACCAGTAGTAGTTTCGATTCACATCTGGAGGCATTCAGTAATCTGTTGACCTTCAAAGTGTTGATGAAACACAGAAATGCGCATCGGGATTGAATACAACAGTCACCATCCGCATTTTACTTCATGGGAGCAAGGTCTCAAACCGTCTACGCTTTCATCGTTCCCTGGAAGACCAGTAGTAGTTTCCGATGCACATCTGGAGGCAATCTGTAATCTGCGGACCTTAAAAGTGTTGATGAAACACAGATATATCCTCAGGAGTGATTACAACAGTCACCAACCACACTTTCCCCAATGGGAGTAATGTCTCAAACTGTTTACGCATTGATCGTTCCCTGGAAGACCAGTAGCAGTTTCCGATGCTCATCTGGAGGCATTCTGTACTCTGTGGACTATCAGAGTGTTGAAGAAACACAAAAATTGCATCGGGATTGAATACAACAGACACCATGCGCACTTTCCTCCATGGGAGTAATGTCTCAAACAGTCTACGCTTCGATCGTTCCCTGGAAGGCCAGTAGTAGTTTCCGATGCACATCTGGAGGCATTCTGTTATCTGTGGACTATCAGAGTGTTGATGAAACATAGAAATTCCATCGAGATTGAATACAACAGTCACCATGCGCACTTTCCTCCATGGGAGTAATGTCTAAAGTAGTCTAAGCTTTGATAGTTCCCTGGAAGACCAGTAGTAGTTTCCGATGCACATCTGGAGGCATTCGGTAATCTGTGGACTATCAGAGTGTTGATGAAACACAGAAATTGCATCGGGATTGAACACAACAGTCACCATGCGCACTTTCCTCCATGGGAGTTATGTCTCAAGCTGTCATCGCTTTGATCGTTTCCTGAAGACCAGTAGTAGTTTCCGATGCACATCTGGAGGCCTTCTGTAATCTATGGACTATCCGAGTGTTGATGAAACACAGAAATTGCAACGGGATTGAATACAACAGACACCTTGCGCACTTTCCTCCATGGGAGTAATGTCTCAAACAGTCTACGCTTTGATCGTTCCCTGGAAGACCAGTAGTAGTTTCCGATGCACATCTGGAGGCATTCTGTAATCTGTAGACCTTCAAAGTGCTGATGAAACACAGAAATTGCATCGGGATTGAATACAACAGGCACCATGCGTACATTTCTCCATGGAGTAATGTCTCAAACAGTCTACGCTTTGATCGTTCCCTGGAAGACCAGTAATAGTTTCCGATGCACACCTGAAGGCATTCTGTAATCTGTGTACCTTCAAAGTGTTGATGAAACACAGAAATTGCATCGGGATTGAATACAACAGGCACCATGCGTACATTTCTCCATGGGAGTTATGTCTCAAACTGTCATCGCTTTGATCGTTTCCTGAAGACCAGTAGTAGTTTCCGATGCACATCTGGAGGCCTTCTGTAATCTATGGACTATCCGAGTGTTGATGAAACACAGAAATTGCAACGGGATTGAATACAACAGACACCATGCGCACTTTCCTCCATGGGAGTAATGTCTCAAACAGTCTACGCTTCGATCGTTCCCTGGAAGACCAGTAGTAGTCTCCGATGCACATCTGGAGGCATTCTGTAATCTGTGGACCTTCAAAGTGCTGATGAAACACAGAAATTGCATCGGGATTGAATACAACAGGCACCATGCGTACATTTCTCCATGGGAGTAATGTCTCAAACTGTCATCGCTTTGATCGTTCCCTGAAGACCAGTTGTAGTTTCCATAGCACATCTGGAGGCCTTCTGTAATCTATGGACTATCCGAGTGTTGATGAAACACAGAAATTGCATTGGGATTGAATACAACAGTCACATTGACCACTTCCCTCCATGGGGGTAATGTCTCAAACAGTCTACGCTTTGATCGTTCCCTGGAAGACCAGTAGTAGTTTCGATTCACATCTGGAGGCATTCAGTAATCTGTTGACCTTCAAAGTTTTGATGAAACACAGAAATTGCATCGGGATTGAATACAACAGTCACCATCCGCATTTTACTTCATGGGAGCAAGGTCTCAAACAGTCTACGCTTTCATCGTTCCCTGGAAGACCAGTAGTAGTTTCCGATGCACATCTGGAGGCAATCTGTAATCTGCGGACCTTAAAAGTGTTGATGAAACGAAGAAATAGCCTCAGGAGTGATTACAACAGTCACCAACCACACTTTCCCCAATGGGAGTAATGTCTCAAACTGTTTACGCATTGATCGTTCCCTGGAAGACCAGTAGTAGTTTCCGATGCTCATCTGGAGGCATTCTGTAATCTGTGGACTGTCAGAGTGTTGAAGAAACACAAAAATTGCATCGGGATTGAATACAACAGACACCATGCGCACTTTCCTCCATGGGAGTAATGTCTCAAACAGTCTACGCTTCGATCGTTCCCTGGAAGACCAGTAGTAGTTTCCGATGCACATCTGGAGGCATTCTGTTATCTGTGGACTATCAGAGTTTTGATGAAACATAGAAATTCCTTCGAGATTGAATACAACAGTCACCATGCGCACTTTCCTCCATGGGAGTAATGTCTAAAGTAGTCAAAGCTTTGATAGTTCCCTGGAAGACCAGTAGTAGTTTCCGATGCACATCTGGAGGCATTCTGTAATCTGTGGACTATCAGAGTGTTGATGAAAGAAATTGCATCGGGATTGAATACAACAGTCACCATTCGCACTTTCCTACATGGGAGTAATGTCTGAAACAGTCCACGCTTTGATCGTTCCCTGGAAGACCAGTAGTAGTTTCCGATGCAAATCTGGAGGCATTCTGTAATCTGTGGACTATCAGAGTGTTGATGAAACACAGAAATTGTATGGGGATTGAATACAACAGTCACCATGCGCACTTTCCTCCATGGGAGTAATATCTCAAACAGTCTACGCTTTGATCGTTCCCTGGAAGACCAGCAGCAGTTTCCGATGCACATCTGAAGGCATTCTGTAATCTGTGGACCTTCAAAGTGTTGATGAAACACAGATATTGCATCGGAATTTAATACAACAGTCACCATGCACACTTTCCTCCATGGGAGTAATGTCTCAAACAGTCAATTCTTTGATCGTTTCCAGGAAGACCAGTAGTAGTTTCCGATGCACATCTGGAGGCAATCTGTAATCTGTGGACTTTAAAAGTGTTGATGAAACACAGAAATTGCCTCAGGAGTGAATACAACAGTCACCAACCGCACTTTCCCCAATGGGAGTAATGTCTCAAACTCTCTACGCATTGATCGTTCCCTGGAAGAACAGTAGTAGTTTCCGATGCTCATCTGGAGGCCTTCTGTAATGTATGGACTATCCGAGTGTTGATGAAACACAGAAATTGCACCGGGATTGAATACAACAGTCACCATGAACACTTCCCTCCATGGGAGTAATGTCTCAAACAGTATACGCTTTGATAGTTCCCTGGAAGACCAGTAGTATTTTCCGATGCACATCTGGAGGCATTCTGTAATCTGTGGACTATCAGAGTGTTGATGAAAGAAATTGCATCGGGATTGAATACAACAGTCACCATTCGCACTTTCCTACATGGGAGTAATGTCTCAAACAGTCTACGCTTTGATCGCTCCCTGGAAGACCAGTAGTAGTTTCCGATGCACATCTGGAGGCATTCTGTAATCTGTGGACTATCAGAGTGTTGAAGAAACACAGAAATTGCATCGGGAATGAATACAACAGTCACGATCCGCACTTTCCTCCATGGGAGTAATGTCTGAAACAGTCCACGCTTTGATCGTTCCCTGGAAGACCAGTAGTAGTCCTGATGCAAATCTGGAGGCATTCTGTAATCTGTGGACTATCAGAGTGTTGATGAAACACAGAAATTGTATGGGGATTGAATACAACAGTCACCAACCGCACTTTCCCCCATGGGAGTAATATCTCAAACAGTCTACGCTTTGATCGTTCTCTGGAAGACCAGCAGCAGTTTCCGATGCACATCTGAAGGCATTCTGTAATCTGTGGACCTTCAAAGTGTTGATGAAACACAGAAATTGCATCGGAATTTAATACAACAGTCACCATGCACACTTTCCTCCATGGGAGTAATGTCTCAAACAGTCAATTGTTTGATCGTTTCCAGGAAGACCAGTAGTAGTTTCCGATGCACATCTGGAGGCAATCTGTAATCTGTGGACCTTAAAAGTGTTGATGAAACACAGAAATTGCCTCAGGAGTGAATACAACAGTCACCAACCGCACTTTCCCCAATGGGAGTAATGTCTCAAACTCTCTACGCATTGATCGTTCCCTGGAAGACCAGTAGTAGTTTCCGATGCTCATCTGGAGGCCTTCTGTAATCTATGGACTATCCGAGTGTTGATGAAACACAGAAATTGCATCGGGATTGAATACAACAGTCACCATGACCACTTCCCTCCATGGGAGTAATGTCTCAAACAGTTTACGCTTTGATCGTTCCCTGGAAGACCAGTAGTAGTTTCGATTCACATCTGGAGGCATTCAATAATCTGTTGACCTTCAAAGTATTGATAAAACACAGAAATTGCATCGGGATTGAATACAACAGTCAACATCCGCATTTTACTTCATGGGAGCAAGGTCTCAAACAGTCTACGCTTTCATCGTTCCCTGGAAGACCAGTAGCAGTTTCCGATGCACATCTGGAGGCAATCTGTAATATGTGGACCTTCAAAGTGCTGATGAAACACAGAAATTGCATCGGGATTGAATACAACAGGCACCATGCACAGTTTCCTCCATGGGAGTAATGTCTCAAGCAGTCAATTCTTTGATCGTTTCCAGGAAGACCAGTAGTAGTTTCCGATGCACATCTGGAGGCAATCTGTAATCTGTGGACCTTAAAAGTGTTGATGAAACACAGAAATTGCCTCAGGAGTGAATACAACAGTCACCAACCGCACTTTCCACAATGGGAGTAATGTCTCCAACTGTCTACGCATTGATCGTTCCCTGGAAGACCAGTAGTAGTTTCCGATGCTCATCTGGAGGCATTCTGTAATCTGTGGACTATCAGAGTGTTGATGAAAGAAATTGCATCGTGATTGAATACAACAGTCACCATTCGCACTTTCCTACATGTGAGTAATGTCTCAAACAGTCTACGCTTTGATCGCTCCATGGAAGACCAGTAGTAGTTTCCGATGCACATCTGGAGGCATTCTGTAATCTGTGGACCTTCAAAGTGCTGATGAAACACAGAAATTGCATCGGGATTGAATACAACAGGCACCATGCTTACATTTCTCCATGGGAGTAATGTCTCAAACTGTCATCGCTTTGTTCGTTCCCTGACGACCAGTAGTAGTTTCCGATGCACATCTGGAGGCTTTTTGTAATCTATGGACTATCCGAGTGTTGATGAAACACAGAAATTGCATCGGGATTGAATACAACAGTCACCATGAGCACTTTCCTCCATGGGAGTAATGTCTCAAACAGTCTACGCTTTGATCGTTAGCTGGAAGACCAGTAGTAGTTTCGATTCACATCTGGAGGCATTCAGTAATCTGTGGATCTTCAAAGTGTTGATGAAACACAGATATTGCATCGGGATTGAATAAAACAGTCACCATCCGCATTTTACTCCTTGGGAGTAATGTCTCAAACAGTCTACGCTTTGATCGCTCCCTGGAAGACCAGTAGTAGTTTCCGATGCACATCTGGAGGCATTCTGTATTCTGTTTACTATCATAGTGTTGTTGAAACACAGAATTTGCATCGGGATTGAATACAACAGTCACCATGCGGACTTTCCTCCATGGGAGTAATGTCTCAAACAGTCTACGCCTTGATCGTTCACTGGAAGACCAGTAGTAGTTTCCGTTGCCCATTTGGAGGCATTCGGTAACCTGTGGTCAACCCGGGTGTTCATGAAACACAGAAATGCATCGGCATTGAATACAACAGTCACCATGCGCACGCTCCTCCATGGGAGTAATGTCTCAAACAGTCTACGCTTTGATCGTTTCCTAGAAGACCAGTAGTAGTTTCCGATGCACATCTGGAGGCATTCTATAATCTGTGGACCTTCAAAGTGTTGATGAAACACAGAAATTGCATCGGGATTGAATACAGCAGTCACCATGCGCACTTTCCTCCTTGGGAGTAATGTCTCAAACAGTCTACGCTTTGATCGTTCCCTAGAAGACCAGTAGTAGTTTCCGATGCATATCTGGAGGCATTCTGTAATCTGTAGACTATCAGAGTATTGATGAAACACAGAAAATCCAACGAGATTGAATACGTCACCATGCGCACTTTCCTCCATGGGAGTAATTCTCAAACATTCAACGCTTTGATCGTTCCCTGGAAGATCAGGAGTAGTTTCCGATGCACAACTGGAGGCATTCTGTAATCTGTGGACCTTCAATGTGTTGATGAAACACAGAAAATGCATCGGGATTGAATACAACAGTCACCATGCGCACATCTGGAGGCCTTCTGATATCTATGGAATATCCGAGTGTTGATGAAACACAGAAATTGCTTCGGGATTGAATACAACAGTCACCATGACCACATTCCTCCATGGGAGTAATGTCTCAAACAGTCTACGCTTTGATCGTTCCCTGGTAGACCAGTAGTAGTTTCCGATGCACATCTGGAGGCATTCTGTAATCTGTTTACTATCATAGTGTTGTTGAAACACAGAAATTGCATCGGGATTGAATACAACAGTCACCATGCGCACCTTCCTCCATGGGAGTAATGTCGCAAACAGTCTACGCCTTGATCGTTCCTTGGAAGACCACTAGTAGTATCCGATGCACATCTGGAGGCATTCTGTAATCTGTAGTCTACCGGGTGTTGACGAAAAACAGAAATTGCATCGGCATTGAATACAACAATAAATATGCGCACCTTCCTCCATGGGAGTAATGACTCAAACAGTCTACGCTTTCATCGTTCCCAGGAAGACCAGTAGCAGTTTCCGATGCACATGTGGTGGCATTCTGTAATCTGTGGACTATCAGAGTGTTGATGAATCAAAAAAATTGCGTCGGGATTGAATACAACAGTCACCATCCGCACTTTCCTCCATGGGAGTAATGTCTGAAACAGTCAACGCTTTAATCATTCCCTGGAAGACCAGTAGTAATTTCCGATGCACATCTGGTGGCATTCTGTTATCTGTGGACTATCAGAGTGTTGATGAAACACAGAAAGTGCATCGGGTTATAATACAAGAGTCACCATGCGCACTTTCCTCCATGGGAGTAATGTCCCAAACAGTCTACGCTTTGATCGTTCCCTGGAAGACCAGTAGTAGTTTCCGATGCACATCTGGGGGCATTCTGTAATCTGTGGACTATCAGAGTGTTGTTGAAACACAGAAATTGTATTGGGATTGAATACAACAGTCACCATGCGCACTTTCCTCCATGGGAGTAATTCTCAAACAGTCTACGCTTTGATCGTTCCCTGGAAGACCAGTAGTAATTTCCGATGCACATGTGGTGGCATTCTGTAATCTGTGGACTATCAGAGTGTTGATGAATCAAAAAAATTGCGTCGGGATTGAATACAACAGTCACCATCCGCACTTTCCTCCATGGGAGTAATGTCTGAAACAGTCTACGCTTTCATCGTTCCCTGGAAGACAGTAGTAGTTTCCATTGACATCTGGAGGCATTCTGTAATCTGTGGACATTCAAAGTGTTGAAGAAAGGCAGAAATTGCAACGGCATTGAATATAACAGTCACCATGCTCACCTTCCTCCATGGGAGTAAGGTCGCAAAGAGTCTACGCCTTGATCGTTCCCTGGAAGACCAGTAGTAGTATCCGATGCACATCAGGAGGCATTCTGTAATCTGTGGTCTACCGGGTGTTGACGAAAAACAGAAATTGCATCGGCATTGAATACAACAGTAACTATGAGCACCTTCCTCCATGGGAGTAATGACTCAAACAGTATACGCTTTCATCGTTCCCAGGAAGTCTAGTAGTAGTTTCCGATGCACATGTGGTGGCATTCTGTAATCTGTAGACTACCAGAGTGTTGATGAATCACAAAAATTGCGTCGGGATTGAATACAACAGTCACCATCCGCACTTTCCTCCATGGGAGTAATGTCTGAAACAGTCAACGCTTTGATCGTTCAAGTGAAGACCAGTAGTAATTTCCGATGCACATCTGGTGGCATTCTGTAATCTGCGGACTATCAGAGTGTTGATGAAACACAGATATAGTATGGCGATTGAATACAACAGTCAATATGCGCACTTTTCTCCACGGGAGTAATGTCTCAAAGAGTCTACGCTTTGATCGTTCCCTGGAAGACTAGTAGTAGTTTCCGATGCACATCTGGAGGCATTCTGTAATCTGTGGACTATCAGAGTGTTGATGAAACACAGAAAGTGCATCGCGTTTGAATACAACAGTCGCCATACCCACTTTCCTCCACTGGAGTAATGTCTCAAACAGTCTACGCTTTGATCGTTCCCTGGATGACCAGTAGTAGATTCCGATGCGCATATGGAGGCATTCTGTAATATGTGGACCTTCAAAGTGTTGATGAAACACGGAAATTGCATCGGCATTGAATATACAACAGTAACCATGCGCACTTTCCTCCATGGGAGTAATTTCTCAAACAGTCTACGCTTTGATCGTTCCCAGGAAGACCAGTAGTAGTTTTCGATGCACTTCTTGAGGCATTCTGTAATCTGTGGACCTTCAAAGTGTTGATGAAATACAGAAATTGCCTCGGGATTGAATACAACAGTCACCATTAGCACTTCCCTCCACGGGAGTAATGTCTCAAACAGTCTACGCTTTGATCGTTCCCTGGAATACCAGTAGTAGTTTCCGATGCACATCTGGTGGCATTCTGTAATCTGTGGACTTTCAAAGTGTTGATGAAATACAGAAATTGCATCGGGATTGAATTCAAGAGTCACCATGCGCACTTTCCTCCATGGCAGTAATGTCTCAAACAGTCAAA
Organism: Schistocerca gregaria; assembly: GCF_023897955.1. NCBI lineage: Eukaryota > Metazoa > Arthropoda > Insecta > Orthoptera > Acrididae > Schistocerca > Schistocerca gregaria. The sequence goes on along the minus strand of NW_026061720.1, from coordinate 4,210,105 downwards.
TCTTTGATCGTTCCCAGGAAGACCAGTAGTAGTTTCCGACGCACATCTGGAGGCATTCGAAAATCTGTGGACTATCAGAGTGTTGATGAAACACAGAAAGTGCATCGGGATTGAATACAACAGTCACAATGCGCAGTTCCCTCCATCTGAGTAATGTGTGAAACAGTCTACGCTTTCATCGTTCCCTGGAAGACAGTAGTAGTTTCCATTGACATCTGGTGGCATTCTGTAATCTGTGGACTTTCAAAGTGTTGATGAAACACAGAAATTGCATCGGGCTTGAATACAACAGTCACCATGCGCACTTTCCTCCATGGGAGTAATGTCTCAAACAGTCTACACTTTGATCGTTTCCTGGAAGACCAGTAGTAGTTTCCGATGCACATCTGGAGGCATTCTGTAATCTGTGGACCTTCAAAGTGTTGATGAAACAAAGAAATTGCATCGGGATTGAATATACAACAGTAACCATGCACACTTTCATCCATGGAAGTAAGGTCTCAAACAGTCTACGCTTTGATCGTTCCCTGGAAGACCAGTAGTAGTTTCCGATGCACATCTTGAGGCATTCTGTAATCTGTCGACCTTCAAAGTGTTGATGAAACACAGAAATTGCCTCGGGATTGAAAACAACAGTCACCATGCGCACTTTCCTCCATGGGAGAAATGTCTCAAACAGTCTACACTTTGATCGTTTCCTGGAAGACCAGTAGTAGTTTCCGATGCACATCTAGAGGCATTCTGTAATCTGTGGACTATCAGAGTGTTGATGAAACACAGAAACTGCATCGCGATTTAATACAAGAGCCACCATGCGCACTTTCCTCGGTGGGAGTAATGTCTCAGACAGTCTACGCTTTCATCTTTCCCAGGACGACCAGTAGTAGTTTCCGATGCACATCTTGAGGCATTCTGTAATCTGTCGACCTTCAAAGTGTTGATGAAACACAGAAATTGCATCGGGCTTGAATACAACAGTCACCATGCGCACTTTCCTCCATGGGAGTAATGTCTCAAACAGTCTACACTTTGATCGTTTCCTGGAAGACCAGTAGTAGTTTCCGATGCACATCTGGAGGCATTCTGTAATCTGTGGACCTTCAAAGTGTTGATGAAACAAAGAAATTGCATCGGGATTGAATACAACAGCCACATGCGCACTTTCCTCCATGGGAGTAATGTCTCAAACAGTCTACGCTTTGATCGTTCCCTGGAAGACAAGTAGCAGTTTCCGATGCACATCTTGAGGCATTCTGTAATCTGTGGACTCTCAAAGTGTTGATGAAACACAGAAATTGCCTCGGGCTTGAATAAAACAGTCACCATGCGCACTTTCCACCATGGGAGTAATGTCTCAAACAGTCTACACTTTGATCGTTTCCTGGAAGATCAGTAGTAGTTTCCGATGCACATCTGGAGGCATTCTGTAATCTGTGGACTATCAGAGTGTGGTTGAAACACAGAAATTGCCTCGGGATTGAATACAACAGTCACCATGCGCACTTTCCTCCATGGGAGTAATGTCTCAAACTGTCATCGATTTGATCGTTCCCTAAAGGCCATTAGTAGTTTCCGATGCACATCTGGAGACATTCTGTAATCCTTGGACTATCAGAGTGTTGATGAAACACAGAAATTTCATCGGGATTGAATACAACAGTCACCATGCGCACGTCCCTCCATGGGAGTAATGTCTGAGGCAGTCTAGGCTTTTATCGTTCACTGGAAGACCAGTAGTAGTTTCCGATGCACATCTGGTGGCATTCTGTAATCTGTGGACTATCAGAGTGTTGATGCAACACAGAAATTGTATGGGGGTTGAATACAACAGTCACCATGCGAACTTTCCCCACGGGAGTAATGTCTCAAACAGTCTACGCTTTGATAGTTCCCTGGAAGACCAGAAGTTTTTTCTGATGCACATCTGAAGGCATTCTGTTATCTGTGGACCTTCAAAGTGTTGATGAAACACAGAAATTGCATCGAGAGTGAATACAACAGTCACCATCCGCACTTTCCTCCATGGGAGTAACGTCTGAAACAGTCTACGCTTTGATCGTTCCCTGGAAGACCAGTAGTAGTTTCCGATGCACATCTTGAGGCACTCTGTAATCTGTGGACCTTCAAAGTGTTGATGAAACACAGAAATTGCCTCGGGATTGAATACAACAGTCACCATGCGCACTTTCCTCCATGGGAGTAATGTCTCAAACAGTCTACACTTTGATCGTTTCCTGGAAGATCAGTAGTAGTTTCCGATGCACATCTGGAGGCATTCTGTAATCTGTGGACTATCAGAGTGTTGATGAAACACAGAAATTGCATCAGGATTGAATACAACAGTCACCATGCGCACTTTCCTCCATGGGAGTAATGTCTCAAACTGTCATCGATTTGATCGTTCCCTAAACGCCATTAGTAGTTTCCGATGCGTATCTGGAGGCATTCTGTACTGTGTGGTATATCCGGGTGTTGATGAAACACAGATATTGCATCGGCATTGAATACAACAGTCACCATGCGCACCTTCCTCCATGGGAGTAATGTCTCAAACAGTCTACGCCTTGATTGTTCCCTGGAAGACCAGTAGTAGTTTCCGATGCACATCTGGAGGCATTCTGTAATCTGTGGACTATCAGAGTGTTGTTGAAACACAGAAATTGCATCGCGATTTAATACAAGAGTCACCATGCGCACTTTCCTCGATGGGAGTAATGTCTCAGACAGTCTACGCTTTCATCTTTCCCAGGACGACCAGTAGCAGTTTCTGATGCACATCTGGTGCCATTCTCTAATCTGTGGACTATCAGGGTGTTGATGAAACACATAAATAGTATGGGGATTGAATACAACAGTCAACATGCGCACTTTCCTCCACGGGAATAATATCTCAAACAGTCAACGCTTTGATCGTTCCCCGGAAGACCAGTAGTAGTTTCCGATGCACATCTGGAGGCATTCTGTAATCCTTGGACTATCAGAGTGTTGATGAAACACAGAAATTGCATCGGGATTGAATAAAACAGTCACCATGCGCACTTTCCTCCATCGAAGTAATGTCTCAAACAATCTACGCTTTGATCGTTCCTTTGAAGACCATTAGTAGTTTCCGATGCACATCTGGAGGCATTCTGTAATCTGTGGACTATCAGAGTGTTGATGAAACACAGAAATTCCATCGGGATTGAATACAACAGTCACCATGTGCACTTTACTTCATGGGAGTAATTCTCAAACAGTCTACGCTTTGATCGTTCCCAGGAAGACCAGTAGTAGTTTTCGATGCACATCTTGAGGCATTCTGTAATCTGTGAACCTTCAAAGTGTTGTTGAAACACAGAAATTGCATCGGGATTGAATACAACAGTCACCATCCGCACTTCCCTCCATGGGAGTAATGTCTGAAACCGTCTACGCTTTGATCGTTCCCTGGAAGACCAGTAGTAGTTTCCGATGCACATCTGGTGGCATTCTGTAATCTGTGGACTATCAGAGTGTTGATGCAACACAGAAATTGTATGGGGATTGAATACAACAGTCACCATGCGCACTTTCCTCCACGGGAGTAATGTCTCAAACAGTCTACGCTTTGATCGTTCCCTGGAAGACCAGTAGTAGTTTCCGATGCACATCTGAAGGCATTCTGTAGTCTGTGGACTATCAGAGAGTTGATGAAACACAGAAATTGCACCTGGATTGAATACAACAGTCACCATGCGCACTTTCCTCCATGGGAGTAATGTCTCAAACAGTCTACGCTTTGATCGTTCCCTAGAAGACGAGTAGTAGTTTCCGATGCACATCTGTAGGCATTCTGTAATCTGTGGACTAACAGAGTATTGATGAAACACAGAAAATGGATCGAGATTGAATACAATAGTCACCATGCCCACTTTCCTCCATGGGAGTAATTCTCAAACAGTCTAGGCTTTCTGTAATCTGTGGAGCTTCAAAGTGTTGATGAAACACAGAAATTGCATCGGGATTGAATACAACAGCCACATGCGCACTTTCCTCCATGGGAGTAATGTCTCAAACAGTCAATTTTTTGATCGTTCCCAGGGAGGCCAGTAGTAGTTTCCGATGCACATCTGCACGTCTGGAGGCATCTGTGGACCTTCAAAGTATTGATGAAACACAGAAATTGCATCGGGATTGAATACAACAGTCACCATGCGCACTTACCTCCATGGGAGTAATGTCTCAAACAGTCTACACTTTGATCGTTTCCTGGAAGATCAGTAGTAGTTTCCGATGCACATCTGGAGGCATTCTGTAATCTGTGGACTATCAGAGTGTGGTTGAAACACAGAAATTGCCTCGGGATTGAATACAACAGTCACAATGCGCACTTTCCTCCATGGGAGTAATGTCTCAAACTGTCATCGATTTGATCGTTCCCTAAAGGCCATTAGTAGTTTCCGATGCACATCTGGAGGCATTCTGTAATGTGTGGTCTATACGGGTGTTGATGAAACACAGATATTGCATCGGCATTGAATACAACAGTCACAATGCGAACCTTCCTCCATGGGAGTAATGTCTCAAACAGTCTACGCCTTGATTGTTCCCTGGAAGACCAGTAGTAGTTTCCGATGCACATCTGGAGGCATTCTGTAATCTGTGGACTATCAGGGTGTTGATGAAACACAGAAATAGTATGGGGATTGAATACAACAGTCACCATGCGCTCTTTCCTCCACGGGAATAATGACTCAAACAGTCAACGCTTTGATTGTTCCCCGGAAGACCAGTAGTAGTTTCCGATGCACATCTGGAGACATTCTGTAATCCTTGGACTATCAGAGTGTTGATGAAACACAGAAATTTCATCGGGATTGAATACAACAGTCACCATGAGCACGTCCCTCCATGGGAGTAATGTCTGAGGCAGTCTAGGCTTTGATCGTTCACTGGAAGACCAGTAGTAGTTTCCGATGCACATCTAGAGGCATTCTGTAATCTGTGGACTATCAGAGTGTGGTTGAAACACAGAAATTGCCTTGGGATTGAATACAACAGTCACCATGCGCACTTTCCTCCATGGGAGTAATGTCTCAAACTGTCATCGATTTGATCGTTCCCTAAAGGCCATTAGTAGTTTCCGATGCACATCTGGAGGCATTCTGTAATGTGTGGTGTATACGGGTGTTGATGAAACACAGATATTGCATCGGCATTGAATACAACAGTCACAATGCGAACCTTCCTCCATGGGAGTAATGTCTCAAACAGTCTACGCCTTGATTGTTCCCTGGAAGACCAGTAGTAGTTTCCGATGCACATCTGGAGGCATTCTGTAATCTGTGGACTATCAGGGTGTTGATGAAACACAGAAATAGTATGGGGATTGAATACAACAGTCACAATGCGCTCTTTCCTCCACGGGAATAATGTCTCAAACAGTCAACGCTTTGATTGTTCCCCGGAAGACCAGTAGTAGTTTCCGATGCACATCTGGAGGCATTCTGTAATCTGTGGACTATCAGAGTGTTGATGCAACACAGAAATTGTATGGGGATTGAATACAACAGTCACCATGCGCACTTTCCTCCACGGGAGTAATGTCTCAAACAGTCTACGCTTTGATCGTTCCCTGGAAGACCAGAAGTTTTTTCTGATGCACATCTGAAGGCATTCTGTTATCTGTGGACCTTCAAAGTGTTGATGAAACACAGAAATTGCATCGAGAGTGAATACAACAGTCACCAACCGCACTTTCCTCCATGGGAGTAACGTCTGAAACAGTCTACGCTTTGATCGTTCCCTGGAAGACCAGTAGTAGTTTCCGATGCACATCTTGAGGAGTTCTGTAATCTGTGGACCTTCAAAGTGTTGATGAAACACAGAAATTGCCTCGGGATTGAATACAACAGTCACCATGCGCACTTTCCTCCATGGGAGTAATGTCTCAAACAGTCTACACTTTGATCGTTTCCTGGAAGATCAGTAGTAGTTTCCGATGCACATCTGGAGGCATTCTGTAATCTGTGGACTATCAGAGTGTTGATGAAACACAGAAATTGCATCAGGATTGAATACAACAGTCACCATGCGCTCTTTCCTCCATGGGAGTAATGTCTCAAACTGTCATCGATTTGATCGTTCCCTAAACGCCATTAGTAGTTTCCGATGCACATCTGGAGGCATTCTGTAATCTGTGGACTATCAGAGTGCTGTTGAAACACAGAAATTGCATCGCGATTTAATACAAGAGTCACCATGCGCACTTTCCTCGATGGGAGTAATGTCTCAGACAGTCTACGCTTTCATCTTTCCCAGGACGACCAGTAGCAGTTTCTGATGCACATCTGGTGCCATTCTGTAATCTGTGGACTATCAGGGTGTTGATGAAACACAGAAATAGTATGGGGATTGAATACAACAGTCAACATGCGCACTTTCCTCCACGGGAATAATGTCTCAAACAGTCAACGCTTTGATCGTTCCCCGGAAGACCAGTAGTAGTTTCCGATGCACATCTGGAGGCATACTGTAATCCTTGGACTATCAGAGTGTTGATGAAACACAGAAATTGCATCGGGATTGAATAAAACAGTCACCATGCGCACTTTCCTCCATCGAAGTAATGTCTCAAACAATCTACGCTTTGATCGTTCCTTTGAAGACCATTAGTAGTTTCCGATGCACATCTGGAGGCATACTGTAATCTGTGGACTATCAGAGTGTTGATGAAACACAGAAATTCCATCGGGATTGAATACAACAGTCACCATGTGCACTTTACTTCATGGGAGTAATTCTCAAACAGTCTACGCTTTGATCGTTCCCTGGAAGACCAGTAGTAGTTTCCGATGCACATCTGAAGGCATTCTGTAGTCTGTGGACTATCAGAATATTGATGAAACACAGAAAATGGATCGAGATTGAATACAACAGTCACCATCCGCACTTCCCTGCATGGGAGTAATGTCTGAAACAGTCCACGCTTTGATCGTTCTTGCGTGCCTTTATGTTGGCCGCGACCAACACTTACCATGCACTGACCACAAAACATGGAGGAGCCGGGGCTAGAACCCGAGACCTTTCACACGCTAGCGAACGATCTGCCAACTGAGCTACGGCTACACACACGACAAAGCATGGCTATTCTCCATTCTTTGCGACTCTGATGTGCACGGACACGATGGTTGGTTGGTTTGTAACGGCGAAGGTACCAGAGTACAAAGGCGCTGACACGTTCATACACACAAAGAGTTCCAAGTAGTTTCGATGCTCTGCTATTACGAATGCAAATGCCGTCTGTTTTTAACGTCTTAAATTGAAAGGGCGGTCACAAATTGGTCCATTTCACTCCTTGTCGACAATCACACAGCACCTGAGGTAACAAGCACATCTCGAGCCCCATTGTGCTCTCCATTGATCATGCCAGCTCAGTGCCTTGCTCTTTGCTACTGTGTAAAACTCTTGTCGTCCAACTGCAAAACACTGTTCCACAACAAGTTTCCGCGTCTCCATTTCACTTATAATACTACGAAACGCTCCCCAAACTTGGCAATCACCCATGCAGCCGACTTTTCCGACTTTTCACGACGCTCACGCAACGCTGACGCTAGTGACAGCATTATTTATAGTTCGACCTCGCGCCAAAGCGAATAAGCACATTTCGCCTACGGCTGAGGCCGCTCTCCTAGTGTGGCTGCTCTGTGTCTGCATGCAGAGAGGGGCTGCAAGCTTCCTGTGTTCGCACCTATATCACCTGTGCTTGCTTGTCAGAGACAGACTATCGCAAAACATACAACTCACTCCATGAATTGATTGCTACGGCATCTGTTATCAGCAGTCACAACCAGCAACACCAGTAGCAGCCGACTGCACGCAAAGAATGGGAACGTGCAGCGGGATTTACGTGAACTTGGCGCAATGCAGATCTTTCCGACGTACGCTTCAGAATCTTATGGGAACATTTGTACTGTTTCTAAATTAAGGGTATGTGTGGTAGGCGAGTGCTTCCTACGCACGAATAAAAGCACGCTTGCCAATTGTGCATGCTAATCGTTCGCTTGTATCTGCCTAGACACCTCTGCTGGTTGGGAATTATTCCACTTGCATGTCAAGGTACGCATGTATGTGTGTTAAAAATTCTGGAGGCGCTGGGTACCGATCCCAGTACCTCTCGGACGCTAAACGAGCCCTTTACCATCTGAGCTACGCCCACCCCACAGTTGACTAATAGTGCTACATACAGCCATATCAACGTCACAGACCCTTGCACTTCCATTATTCCGCAGACAAACAATACTCTCTATGTATCAGTGAGGGTGTCTTTCAGGATTCGTGCAATCTGTATCGAATCGTAGTTGGCCACAATGAAAGTGGCACGCCTAACGTCGAAAATAGAGTTCGGACACCGCTCTGAGTAAGACGAACGTGTTGTCCACTCTCTAGACTTCAATGACGTTAAGCCGTGATACGTAAGACAGATCTGCACTCGATGACACCTCGATAACAGCCGGTCCCCACACTTACATCTTGCTCTCCTTATGTCAGTATACATCATATCAGTCTGTGACGCTGGTTTTGCAACTTCCTGCGTGCCTTTATGTTCGCCGTGACCAACACCTACCATGCACTGACCACAAAACATGGAGGAGCCGGGGCTTGGACCCGAGACCTTTCACACGCTAAGCGAACGATCTGCCAACTGAGCTACGGCTGCACACACGACAAAACATGGCTATTCTCCATTCATTGCGACTCTGATGTGCACGGTCACGATGGTTGGTTGGTTTGTAGCGGCGAAGGTACTAGAGTACAAAGGCGCGGACACGTTCATATACACAAGAGTTCCAAGTAGTTTCGATGCTCTGGTATTACGAATGCAAATTCCGTCTGTTTTTAACGTCTTAAATTGAAAGGGCGGTCACAAATTGGTCCGTTTCACTCCTTGTCGACAATCACACACCACCTGAGGTAACAAGCACATCTCGAGCCCCATTGTGCTCTCCATTGTTCATGCCAACTCAGTGCCTCGCTCTTTGCTACTGTGTAAAACTCTTGTCGTCCAACTGCAAAACACTGGGCCACAACAAGTTTCCGCGTCTCCATTGCACTGATCATACTACGAAACGCTCCCCAAACTTGGCTATCACCCATGCAGCCGACTTTTCCGACTTTACACGACGCTCACGCAACGCTCACGCTAGTGACAGCCTTATTTATACACTCCTGGAAATTGAAGTAAGTACACCGTGAATTCATTGTCCCAGGAAGGGGAAACTTTATTGACACATTCCTGGGGTCAGATACATCACATGATCACACTGACAGAACCACAGGCACATAGACACAGGAAACAGAGCATGCACAATGTCGGCACTAGTACAGTGTATATCCACATTTCGTAGCAATGCAGGCTGCTATTCTCCCATGGAGACGATCGTAGAGATGCTGGATGTAGTCCTGTGGAACGGCTTGCCATGCCATTTCCACCTGGTGCCTCAATTGGACCAGCGTTCGTGCTGGACGTGCAGACCGCGTGAGACGACGCTTCGTCCAGTCCCAAACATGCTCAATGGGGGACAGATCCGGAGATATTGCTGGCCAGGGTAGTTGACTTACACCTTATAGAGCACGTTGGGTGGCACGGGATACGTGCATTGTCCTGTTGAACAGCAAGTTCCCTTGCCGGTCTAGGAATGGTAGAACGATGGTTTCGATGACGGTTTGGATGTACCGTGCACTATTCAGTGTCCCCTCTACGATCACCAGAGGTGTACGGCCAGTGTAGGAGATCGCTCCCCACACCATGATGCCGGATGTTAGCCCTGTGTGCCTCAGTCGTATGCAGTCCTGATTGTGGCGCTCCCCTGCACGGCGCCAAACACGCATACGACCATCATTGGCACCAAGGCAGAAGCGACTCTCATCGCTGAAGACGACACGTCTCCATTCGTCCCTCCATTCACGCCTGTCGCGACACCACTGGAGGCGGGATGCACGATGTTGGGGGATGAGCGGAAGACGGCCTAACGGTGTGCGGGACCGTAGCCCAGCTTCATGGAGACGGTTGCGAATGGTCCTCTCCGATACCCCAGGAGCAACAGTGTCCCTAATTTGCTGGGAAGTGGCGGTGCGGTCCCCTACGGCACTGCGTAGGATCCTACGGTCTTGGCGTGCATCCGGGCGTCGCTGCGGTCCGGTCCCAGGTCGACGGGTACGTGCACCTTCCGCCGACCACTGGCGACAACATCGATGTACTGTGGAGACCTCACGCCCCACGTGTTGAGCAATTCGGCGGTACGTCCACCCGGCCTCCCGCATGCCCACTATACGCCCTCGCTCAAAGTCCGTCAACTGCACATACGGTTCACATCCACGCTGTCGCGGCATGCTACCAGTGTTCAAGACTGCGATGGAGCTCCGTATGCCACGGCAAACTGGCTGACACTGAGAGCGGCGTGCACAAATGCTGCGCAGCTAGCGCCATTCTACGGCCAAAACCGAGGTTCCTGGTGTGTCCGCTATGCCGTGCGTGTGATCATTGCTTGTACAGCCCTCTCGCAGTGTCCGGAGCCAGTATGGTGGGTCTGACACACCGGTGTCAATGTGTTCTTTTTTCCATTTCCAGGAGTGTAGTTCGACGTCGCGCCAAAGCGAATGAGCACATTTCTCCTACGGCTTAGGCCGCTCTCCTAGTGTGGCTGCTCTGTGTCTGCATGCAGCGAGGGGCTGCAAGCTTCCTGTGTTCGCACCTATATCACCTGTGCTTGCTTGTCAGAGACAGACTATCGCAAAACATACAACTCACTCCATGAATTGATTGCTACGGCATCTGTTATCAGCAGTCACAACCAGCAACACCAGTAGCAGCCGACTGCACGCAAAGAATGGGAACGTGCAGCGGGATTTACGTGAACTCGGCGCAAGGCAGATATTTCCGACGTAGGCTTCATAATCTTATAGGAACATTTGTACTGTTTCTAAATTAAGGGTAGGTGTGGTAGGAGGGTGCTTCCTGCGCATGAATAAAAGCACGCTTGCCAATTGTGGATGCTAATCGTTCGCTTGTATCTTCCTAGACACCTCTGCTGGTTGGGAATTATTCCACTTGCATGGTAAGGTGCGCATGTAGGTGTGTTAAAAATTCTGGCGGCGTTGGGTATCGATCCCAGTACCTCTCGCTAGCTAAGCGTGCGCTCTAACATTAGAGCTACGCCCACCCAGCCGTTGACTAATAGTGCTACATACAGCCATATGAACGTCACAGACCCTTGCACTCCCATTATTCCGCAGACAAACACTACTCTCTATGTATCAGTGAGGGTGTCTTTCAGGTTTCGTGCATTCTGTATCGAATCGTAGTTGGCCACAATGAAAGTGGCACCCATAACGTCGAAAATAGAGTTCAGACACCGCTCTGAGTAAGACGAACGTGTTGTCCACCTCTAGACTTCAATGACGTTAAGCCGTGATACCTAAGACAGATCTGCACTCGATGACACCACGATAACAGCCGGTCCCCACACTTACATCTTGCTCTCCTTATGACAGTATACATCATATCAGTCTGTGACGCTGGTTTTGCAACTTCTTTCGTGCGTTTATGTTCGCCGCGACCAACACTTACCATGCACTGACCACAAAACATGGAGGAGCCGGGGCTTGAACCCGAGACTTTTCACACGCTAAGCGAACGATCTGCCAACTTTTTTTTTTTTTTTTTATTTCAGTACATGTCTTTCACACATGCCTACAAAATCACCTTCACCTTTAAATACAGTTTCCTTGCGACTGATAGAGACGTAGGCAAAGTTTAAAGTTGCTATTTACATTACATCACGTTAATCAGAAAAACGGTAATTTACATCTGCAGCGGAACAGAATTCCGTTCCGCTCAGCGTGGTGCTCGAACCCACAACCCTTGGATTAAGAGTGTCACGCTCTACCGACTTTTTTTTTTTGAACACACATTGGATTAGCAGTCCAACGCCCTAACCACTTTTTGTTTTTTTTTTGTTTTTATTTATGGAATCGAACCCGGGCCGCCCGCGTGGCAGGCGAGCATTCTACCACTTTTTTTTTTTTACTGCCCCTTCTCTCTGAAAATGCTTAAAAAACAAACCATATTCGGTGAGAAGCAACTATTTATAATGGCTTCTTGAAAAATCAATTAATAAACGTTGAAGTCAAAGAGCGGCAATTCCGGTAAAAACTAAAATAATTTTTTTTTCTTTTTATTTCCACGATTGTAAAGTAAGTTAGTAGTGGTGAACACTCTCTTACGTTTGTCTTCTGTGTCCGCAGATATTTCTTGTTAATTCTTTTACATCAAGGTCTTGATTAAAAAATTTGCGTATGTTTCTTTATGTTTACTAGTCTTCAGTAACATGTGATGCTCAGTTAGCAGATAGATCCAAAAATCCTCTTGGCTTTTCTCTTCCTTCGTGAAGAGGTAATGTACCGTTGCCGCTTTCAGCCAATTGACGTGCGTTGCGTTTCGTGTTAGGAAAGGGTACATCATCCGGTGTCAAAAAGTCCGCAGGCGTTATAGCGTTAGGTGACGTTCGAAGGATGAGTGCCAGCTTTCGTCGGACATTCAGCCAGATATCTTTAACCTTGTCACACACGAAACGATGTTCTTCGTTATCAATTAAACTACACGTTGCACACAAAGGCGAATCCGCTAAGTGGATCGTATGAAGTTTCGAGTTGGTTGCAACTTTCCTATTTACAACAAAGTATCATGTTGCTTTCAGATGAGTAGCTAAGTTACCGTTATGAATATTTGCCCATATCACTTTCCAGTTAGAACATGGATAGTTTTGTTCTATTTTGTCGTTCTTCTTTTCTCCCATCAATTTGCCATATATTTCTTTTACGTTTGTCATGTCTTTTTCCGGAATTCTTGAACGTAGGTAGCTATATTCTATTAAAAACCATCGTAAATGGTAAAGTCCGCTCGGTATGTGCTGCACATTAATGGGTGGAGAGAGGTCATCTGGAGCTATTTCAGATAGCAAGTGCGCGGCGATACAGCTGCCGGATTGTCTCCATTGTTGAAATGTATTGGAGATGTACAGAGCCTGCGACTTTTTAGTAACATTCGTTAAGTTTAAGCCGCCATTATTAGTGGCGAGCGTCAGAGTGTCATACTGGATTTTAAATATGTGGCCACGGCTCACAAAATAGCCTATTGCTGACATAATTTGTTTGGCGATGCCGGCGGGTATTGGCAGTATCTGGGCGACATAATTGACTTTGGAAGTAATAGAGACGTTCGCTAAAGACACTCTCTGAATTTCATTTAATTGTCGAATACTATGTGTCCGTACACTAGCTCGTATGGTAGTTAGTACTTGTCTATAGTTGGCCGCAATAGTTTGACGTATATTTTTTCGGAAATCAATGCCGAGACACTTCAAGGCTGTTAGCTCACGTAACTGACCGTGTGTGCGCATGCCAATGCCACATCCGATATTGAATATGCCGGACTTGGTTTTGTTTAACCTCGCGGCTGACGCTCGTTCGTATTTTTCTATTATGTGCATTGCCGTCTCGACTTCCGCTACATTCATAACGAGAAACCGAACATCGTCCGCATAAGCTTTACATATTATTTTGTTTCCTCGTATTTGCAATCCTTGTAACCGCTGAGTCAAGGTAGCGAGCAAAGGTTCGATGGCCATGGCAAAAAGTGCCATGGACAACGGACAACCTTGCCTGACGGAACATGCGATCTCGACTGGCCGGCTAGGCTGTCCATTTATGATGATTCTGGAGGAGTTATTCGTTACCAAACGTCGTATGAGGTCGACGAATCTCGGCGGAAAATCCATTGCGCCCATCGTTTTCAGGAGGTAGGAGTGGCTGATCCTGTCGAAGGCTTTATCGAAATCTAACGACACGATGGCACATTTTAGTCGACATACTTCTGCTATTGAAATTATGTCGCGGTAGTCGGACAGCGTCTGCTGAATTTTCCTATCTTTGCCCACGCTAGACTGATATGGGCCGGTGACGCTGGCCATTACATTTTTAAGTCTGTGGGCTAAGAGCCGCGAAAAAATTTTATAGTCACTGTTCAGCAGAGTGATTGGTCTCAAATTTCCAATTTTCTTGCCAGCCGATTTTTTTGCGATTAACACTATCATACCTTCACGAAAATCTTTCGGTATCTCCTTATTGAGGTTCAGAAGTTCATTACAGATGCATGTAATTCTATGTTTGATATGTTCCCAGAAGACTTGATAAAATTCTGCTGGTATGCCGTCAGCTCCAGGGGATTTATTTTTTGCACTTTGATAGACAGCATAGTGTACATCGTCTTCGGTCGCCTCGGCTATTAGAGCTTCCGCGTACGCGTTACCAACGCGTCCTTGCAGGTGGGTCAGTAAATCGTCCTGTGCTTTTTCGTCTACCTCTTTATGTGAAAACAAGTTGTCGAAATGGGTTAGTATTTCTGCTTTTATGTCGTTGTGCATTGTCAAGGTGGTTCCATTATCAGTTTTAAGCTCCGTCAGTATTTTGCGGAATCCTCGTTTAGTTTCACGAATCACATGATATATCGAAGTGGCTTCTTTTTGCGCCACAGTCTCTGCTCTTGACCTTATTTGGTATCCTTCAAGCTGTTGTCGCCTTAATGTCAGTATTTTTGCCTGGAATTTTTTAATTCTCCCATGGTTCCCAATAGCTGTAGCACCTTGCAGGTAGAGTTCTCGGAGACAATGAAAGTAAAATTCTATCGTTCTTTTCCGCCAAAAGCTCTTCTCCCGGGAGTAGTTGATGAAACATCTCCGGATCTGAGGTTTGGCGCATTTGAGCCACCAATCCAAGGTCGAATGGTAAGAGCTGAGTTTGGTCTCGCAGGCTCTCCAAGTGGTGAGAAAGGCTTCTCGACAGGCAGGATCTTTTAAGTGTGAAACATTAAGTTTCCATGGCCCTTTATATCGACAGGTTCCTTGTCGTTCCAAATTTAATGTGCATATATATGCAGCGTGGTCCGAAAAAACGGTTGGCCGAACTTCTGACTGCAGGATGCGGTGTTTCAGATTGGGCGAGACATATATTCGATCCAACCGGCTCGCTGAATGATTAGTGAGGTGGGTAAAGCCGGGTGCCGCGCCGTGCTTTTGCTCCCACGAATCAGTTAAACGGAGGTCGGTGACGATACGTTCCAGGTCCGGCGATTTGTTGTAGTTCGGAGTTTGGTCTTTGGCATGTATGACACTGTTAAAGTCGCCTCCAAGGATGGTATGGGTGCAGTGTACACCAAACAAAGGAACAATTCCCTCCTTAAAAAACTGTGCTCGTTGGCACCGATTGGTAGAACCAGATGGGGCATAGACATTAAGAATCCTGGTGTTATAAAGCGTGCCGGCAATGCCTCTGCCGTTAGGCAGTTTTGTTACGTCTGTAATGACGACGCCCTCTTTGAAAAGAAATGCGGTACCCAAATCACATCCAATTCCAGGATTGACTATAGCATTATACCCCTGTATGAAGTCAAGTTCGATGTTTGTTACTTCTTGTAAAAACAAAATGTCCACATCAGCTGCATACAGGAAATCTTTTAAATTTTGTAAATTAAATGGGCTACAAATTTTATTGATGTTCAGCGTAGCGATCTTATAGGCCTGCAACGGAACTACGTTAGCCAAGACAGGAGTGTAATTAGGAAAAACTCTGGCAACATATCATTTCGAAAAAACATTAAGAAATCTGACCCGAGAGACATGTGGACACAAGTCAGTAAAACCGTTCAGACTAGAAATATTCATGACTTGGGAAGGGATCACTCGGCTTCTCCGTGTCTGGGACAGTATCCGTCGCGGCGATGACATTCAAGACGACGTCATCTCGTGGTGTGGCCATCGTGGTGACTGTGACGGTTCCTGTGGTGTCCATAATTGCGTCCTCCTTTGTAGTGTCGCCGACATCGTCTGCCCACGGATTCGACAGCCCTGTCATCGGTTCGTCATTAAGTGGTGCACTATATTCAGGTGTTTGCTGGTGATTTTTATCTTCGGTTCGGGTAATTGCTACGTCATCGGAGGGCAAACTGGCAGAACCTGAGGTACTATCCAAGGACACAGGGTCTTCGTTAGATGACTGCTGATTGCACTGCAAGTTCTCAGATGCAGATTGACGTATTTTGCCCCCTATTTGCTTCGCCTGTTCACGCAGTTGTGGTACAGTCTGCTCTGCACCTTGACGCGCGATCCTCCGTTTTTTAGATTTCTTGGGAGATGCGTCTCGTGGTGGACTTTGGACGGTACCTGAAGAAGCCTCAGGTTGCAAAGTAGCACTACTCGAAGTGACTGACGCCAGGTCTGATTTCATTGCACTTGACGGGCTGTGGTCAGTGCCTAAGGCAGCTGCAGGATTCGGAGGAGCACCACTAGAAACGGCTGGTTGCGAGTCCGTTTTCTGTGCACCTGATACGCTTTTGATACCTCCTAAAGAAGCTCCAGGATGCAGAGGAGCACTACCCGAAGCGACTGAGGTCGCGTCCGTATCCATTGCCTCATTGGGCGTTTCCACGGCGACAAGGGCAGGAGCAGATATGTCTTCGCAGGAGCGTTGAGTGTCTACAGATGCTACACCTGAGTCGGTCGGTTGGTCGGTCGCTTGTGGATCGGTATTCGTAGTAACTTCGGGGGGCGCAGTGGCACTTGCAGAACCGCGCGCTACGGCGACTTATGTCACGGGCAGCGTTGACATAGCAGGGGGCCTGACGGCATCGCCGGCAGGCAGTTGCGCCACTCGCCTTTGAACACATTCTTCACGAACGTGGCCTGGTAAATTGCAGACAGCACACGTTTTCGGTTGGTCATCATACATCACAACAGCTCTATATCCGCAGACGTTTATAAACGACGGAATGTGCTTCTGCAATTCGACTTTTAATTGGCGCACACCATTCAAAACAGGGAATTTGTGTGCAGCAGACCACCGTTCGGCAATATTACTCAAAACTTTCCCGTATGGAGCAATAACAGCATTTATCTGGTCACTTGTAATTTCAAAGTGAAGTTCAAAGACTCGCACGGTCCGAATACCCAGACCAGCATGGGCAACGGTAACCTCCCCAACATTTTCGTCAGCATGTTTAAATTTCAGAATGCCACCACAAGATCGAACTAGCCTTTCACATAATTCTGGACTGCAAGTTTCACGAAAACCACACTGTTCATAATCGAGAAATGTATGCCGATAATATCATCAAGTCCTATTTTAACATCATCCTCTAACCACTGTTCAACATCAAACGACCTCGGTCGGACAAAGTTGCGATCAAACGTGAATTTAAAAGTATCCCTTCGTTGCGGTTGCGACATCTCTTAATTCTTTTTCATGTCTACACAAATACTATAGACAGCGACGCGTTGCTGCAAGAGCAGAGACTTACCACGCGGAGCTAACGCAGCACAGCACACAGCACGGCACGTCCGACCTCCAGCGCAGCCGCTGGCTGAATGCCAACTGCGCTAAGGCTGCACACACGACCAAGCCTGGCTATTCTCCATTCTTTGCGATTCTGATGTGCACGGATACGATGGTTGGTTGGTTTGTAGCGGCGAAGGTACAAGAATGCAAAGGCGCGGACACGTTCATATACACAAGAGTTCCAAGTAGTTTCGATCCTCTGGTATTACGAATTCAAATTCCCTCTGTTTTTAACGTCTTCAATTGAAAGGGTGGTCACAAATTGGTCCGTTTCACTCCTTGTCGACAATCACACAGCACCTGAGGTAACAAGCACACCTCGAGCAACATTGTGCTCTCCATTGTTCATGCCAACTCAGTGCCTCGCTCTTTGCTACTGTGTAAAACTCTTGTCGTCCAACTGCAAAACACTGGGCCACAACAAGTTTCCGCTTCTCCATTGCACTGATCATACTACGAAACGCTCCCCAAACTTGGCAATCACCCATGCAGCCGACTTTTCCGACTTTACACGACGCTCACGCTAGTGACAGCCTTATTTATAGTTCGACGTCGCGCCAAAGCGAATGAGCACATTTCGCCTACGGCTTAGGCCGCTCTCCTAGTGTGGCTGCTCTGTGTCTGCATGCAGCGAGGGGCTGCAAGCTTCCTGTGATCGCACCTATATCACCTGTGCTTGCTTGTCAGAGACAGACTATCGCAAAACATACAACTCACTCCATGAAGTGATTGCTACGGCATCTGATATCAGCAGTCACAACCAGCAACACCAGTAGCAGCCGACTGCACGCAAAGAATGGGAACGTGCAGCGGGATTTACGTGAACTCGGCGCAAGGCAGATCTTTCCGACGTAGGCTTGAGAATCTTATGGGAACATTTGTACTGTTTCTAAATTAAGTGTAGGTGTGGTAGGAGGGTGCTTCCTGCGCACGAATAAAAGCACGCTTGCCAATTGTGGATGCTAATCGTTCGCTTGTATCTGCCTAGACACCTCTGCTGGTTGGGAATTATTCCACTTGCATGGTAAGGTGCGCATGTAGGTGTGTTAAAAATTCTGGAGGCGCTGGGTATCGATCCCAGTACCTCTCGCACGCTAAGCGAGCACTCTACCATCTTTTTTTTATTATTTATTTATTTAGGCAGTGGCGGGATCGAGTGCTCTGCCAACTTTTTTTTTCTACCAACTTTTTGTTTTGTTTTGTTTTTACTTTTTTTCAGTATTTTTATAATTTTTTTTTGTTATTTATAAAATAAAACCTCTTGAACATGAAAATAAGAGACGACGTTCTTCATAAAATAACACAATACCCTTTGAAAATGGAAAACATAAGAGGTAGCTATATTTCCGCAAAGGCCTTCTATTTTTATTCTTTTTTTTTAACATAAAGGAGTATACAGTCTCACCATCAGCAGCAAACTCTTTTTTTTTAGTCTTTTTTTTGTTTTTGTTTTGGGGGAGCACAGGAGAAAGAAAAACAAATAGGCTGCAGGTAGAGAGCTATGTGTGAAAGGGATAAACATGTATAAGGAGAAAAAACTGAGAAGAGGAGGAGAAAAGAGAAGTGAAATAAAATAGGAATACTTTCCGAGCCATGCTCCACTTTGGCGCGCCATCAGAACAAAATGTATTCTATCATTGACCATTGAAGGGGAACGTGGGGTCGTCCAGTCTTGGTTGGCAATGTTCGTTGAGATTCCAGCTTTGAGGCGGGTTGGTGAAAATACTCTGTAAATAGTTCGCGAAAGTGGCCCGATAGTGTCGATGTCGGCGAAGGGTGTGGTGACGTACTTGGAGGCGTGTCCAAAAGTCCGCCGGGTCGACGATGTCGTCCCGGAAGAGGTAGCTGACAGCCATGCCACTGATCCATGTGATGGCGTGCCACTTGGCCGGTGGAAAGTAGGTCGTGTCAGGATATATCATCATAGTAGGAGAAACATGATGTGGTGGTACTCGGAGGTAGAAAGCCACAATCTTCTGTACGAGGGTCCAGACAGCTGCTGCTGGCCCACACTCAAAACGATGTAAATCTGTATCTTCGACATTGCATTTGAGGCACAGGGGTGAGTCCACCAGTGCAATACGGTGCAGTTTCTGTCTTGTAGTATACTTGCCGTTGACGAGAAGGTACCACATAGAGGTGGTGTCAGTGGTGTGATATGGTTGGTGGATCGTTTTCCAAACTGTAGGCCATGAAACCTGAGGTTGACGTGTTTCGGCGGGGCTGCGTGGTGGAGACTTTCGGAGAAGGCGGTAGATGTCGCGGGTGGTCGTCTTCCTGGTCCTGGGGAGCTCGGTGCATATGTAGCTGTACTCCAAAAAGAAACGGCCGATATGTGACATCGGAGGTGGGATGTTCGCCAAAGACGTTGGTGGGCGTCTCGAAACAGGTGCGAGCTCGGTCGTCAACATTCCAGTAAAACTAGAGTTTTGGCTTTTCCATAACCGGAGCATAGTATTGGTGTAAAATGCCGTAGTCCTGGCTCTCACATTAACCAGGTCGAGGCCACCATCCCGCTTCGGTAAGGTGAGAGCTTCATACTGGACTTTGAATATGTGTCCAGAACAAATGAAATAGCCGAAAGCCGCCTGTAATCTGGCCGCCATTGTCGCAGTGATGGGCAGAATCTGCGCTATATGGGGTATCTGGGTTGCCAGATGGTTATTGACGAAGGTGACTCTCTGGCACATATTCAGCGGGCGTAGAATGTGATTTTGTATGTTGGCCCGGATGCGTTGCAGCAGCGCCCGATAATTGATCGCCGAGGTGCGGCGAATGTCTCGCGTGTACAGCAACCCGAGACAGCGAAGAGTGTCCACCAGTTGAAATGGGACGGCGCTGTCTGCGGGAAGGCCACGGCCGATCTTCATGGCGCATGATTTTGCCACGTTCATAGCGCTCCCTGCCCCTTCACTGTAACGGGTAATCCACTGCATCGCAGCTTGTACGTCCGCCGCTGAACGTACGACGAGGGCCAAGTCGTCCGCGTAAGCTCGGCAGCGGAACATATGATCCCGGAGTGGAATAGCTGTCAAACGTCGCCGTAATCCGCAGATGAGTGGTTTCATCGCAATGGCATAAAGCACCGTCGACAAGGGGCAACCCTGCCGTACTGAGCGTTCAATCCGTATAGGTTCTGTAAGTCTGCCGTTGACGAGAAGTCTGGACGTTGCTCCACGAAGGAGCCGCATAACCACTTGCGTGAACGTCGGGGGAATTGCCATTCGGTTCATCATTGCGTTCAGGAATGCATGATTGACGCGGTCAAACGCTTGTTTGAAGTCGATGGAGATTAAAGCGCCTGGCAGCCTCGAGTGTGTTGCCACAGCGATCACATCTCGATATTCACTGAGGGCTGTCTGTATATTACGATCTCCGCCTAAAGATGTTTGTTCGTGGTAAACAATGTCTCGTAAGACATGTTTGAGTCGCACTGCTAGAAGGCGTGTGAAAATCTTGAAGTCGGAATTGAATAACGTGATCGGCCGATAACTGTCGAGTCGTGTTCCTCCTGCGGGTTTCGGGAGTGGTACAAGTAAGCCTTCCATGAACATTGGTGGCGGGTTCGCCGCGCCGGACAAAAGTTCCCAGTACATGTCCCTCCATCGTGGCATCATCAAATCTTGGAAGGTTCTGTAAAATTCGAGAGGTAAACCATCCGGGCCGGGAGATCGATTCAGAGACCCTTTAGCCACAGCGCCTTGGACGTCGTCGTTGGTCACTTCAGAAGTCAGGAGGGTAGCCGCTGCTGCGTTTAGCGTACCAAGTGTCTCCTGGGTAACCACAGCAATGGCTTCCGCACCGGCAGGTACCTCTTGATATAAAAGTCTATAGTGCGTTGTGAATGCATCCGCAATGGTAGCTTGCGAAGTCAGCTGGCGTCCATCAGGTAAGTCTAAAGTTGTCATTAAAGCCTGTCGGCGTCGACGAACATTTTGAATAATATGATGCATAGAAGGTTCTTCACCGTTAATCCTATCTTGGCTGCGTGCTCGTACAATAGCTCCCTCTAGACGACATCTGGTCAAGGTTAAAATCTTCGCCTTAATGCGTTGAGCTTCTTTTAGACGATCCGGGGATGGAGGTTGATCCATGAGTTCACGTAGAGCGCTATAGTAGAAATCAGTTGTATGGTGATTCCACCTGGCTTTGGCTCTGCCATAGTGTGTCAATGTGCGTCGGATGGCCGGTTTGGCGCACAGCAACCACCACTGCAGTGTGGTCTCGTAACGCGTAATTCGTTGAACACAGGTGTGCCACGTGTCGGTGACCTGTTGTCGACATTCAGGGTCCCGCAGTAGTGCTACATTGAGTTTCCAAGGTCCTGCACTGCGCCATATAGATTGTCGACGTAGGTTCATGGTACAGATGTAGATGTCATGATCCGAGAAGGCAGACGGCCAACGTTCCGCGTCGAGGAGAACTGATTTTAGAGCGTTAGAGATGTATATTCTGTCAAGTCGGCTGGCGGAGTGGCTCGTAATGTGTGTATACCCCGGGCGGTCGCCGTGTACCACTCGCCAAGTGTCGAGGAGACGAAGGCGGCGGACGAGGAAGCGAAGTTCCGGACATGTGGTGAAAAGGGGGTATTGGTCTGTGCGCTCGAGAACGCAGTTGAAATCTCCACCTACGATGAGATGATCGTATCGGCCGAGGAATAAAGGTGTGATATCTTCTGCGTAGAACTGGGAGCGATCCCTCCGTTTATCAGTGCCCGATGGGGCGTACAGATTAATGATTTTGAGTCCGTCAACTGTGATGGCCACCCCTCGCGCTGTTGGGAGGTATGCGACATCGGAAACTGCAATCCCTTCTCGGAGGAGGATGGCTGCGCCTGTGTGTTCCATAGCTGCAGGGGCGGCGTACGTCTCATATCCATAACACCCAGCCCAAGTTGCTGTCCTCAGTTCTTGTAACAGGGCGATGTCGATGTCCGCTGCTCTTAGCGTGTCACGGAGCAGTTGAAGTTTAGCGTGGGAGCCGATATTATTAGTATTGATAGTAGCTATTCGGTACGCCTGATGGGAGATTCGTGCTGCCGATAGGGTCGTAGCTGGTGAAGATTGTTGTGGTGGATGCTGGAAGTCCATAGAAGTCGCAGTGGTCGCCGTAGAAACTTCCCCCATTTTAGTGTTGGTCTAACGGAGGAACAGATCTCATTTCCTCATCAGATGGAGGTGGGAAATCCGTGTCATCCGCCCATGAAAAATGTCCGACAGGTTTGGCGTCGGCGAGAGGTGGCAGCGCCGGCCGAGTCGGCTCAGTTGCGTCAGTGACAACAGGCGTGCTATGTTCCATGGCTTCAGGGCGCGGGGCTTGCGCACGCTCTCTGTTGGACGGTTCACCGTCTTTTGGATGACGCGTCTCCGTGGCAGAGGAGAAAGTGTTATCGTGTTCTCCGTCAGAGTGATGTGCCATCTCTTCGTCCTGCGGAGGGGGCTCAATGGTTGATTCTGATGTCTTGCGGCGATTTTTTCGTCGTTTGGGCGACTTCTGCTTTCGGCAATGAGTTTCGGTGTCTGAGGAAGGAAGAGATTCACGTCGTTCGGGTACAAAAGCCGCGGGTGCTATGATGCGGTCGTCATTCCCCAGAACACTCTCACTGGCATCCTTGTGATCTTCTAGCGTGGGTGTGTCCGGCTGTTGGACATGTTCACGGGTGGCATCGTCGGTGTCAAGGTGCTGGGACGCCTCCGAGTGTATCGGACCAGAGAGACGCTCATGAACGGCGTCATGTGTGGGCTGGACGTGCAGTGTCGCCGCATAGGTGACTGGAAGGGTGGTCGTGGTTCTGTCGGTGTTCGTATCGTCGGGCCTTAGTTGTGTGATGCGGCGTTGCAGACATTCATTACGGACGTGGCCTTCTTTGCCACAACCGGAACATGTTCGAGGTTGTCCGTCGTAAATGACAACCGCGCGGCAGCCGCCGATAGAAATGTACGATGGAACGTGCCGTTTGAGATCGATTCGGACTTGTCTCACACCATTAAGCACCGGATACGTCGTAAACTGTGCCCATGACTCGGCTAAGTGGCTCTGGACTTTTCCGAACGGGCTTAGCGCCGCGATGACTTCATCTTCTTTTACCTCGAAAGGCAGTTCGAATACACGGATCGTCCGAAGGCCATGTCCTGCATGGTCGACATCCACAGGCCCGACGTTTCCGTCGGAGTGCCGAAATTTTAGTCCATGTCGCGTCCCTTGAATAATCTCATTGCAGGCAGCGTCAGAAGTCATCTTAACATAAACGACGCTGCTAATGATCGATAGGTGTATGCCGATGAGTTCGTCACGGGTTATCTTCACGTCTTCGCGTAGGAAGCGTTCGACGGCCAGTGCTTTGGGTCGTGCGTATTCATTTGAGAAGGTGAACTTAAGAGTGTTCTTCCTGTAAGAGTTGGCCATTATGCGTGGTCGACTGAGAATCGCTGTGACGACGATGTAAACAAAACACTCCGCGGGCGCATCGACGTGGACGGCCGAGCGCGGTGCGCACTGCTGCCCTGCCGAACGCAGACAACCATCTGAGCTGCGCCCACCCCCCGTTGACTAATAGTGCTACATACAGCCACATCAACGTCACAGACCCTTACACTCCCATTATTCCGCAGACAAACACTACTCTCTATGTATCAGTGAGGGTGTCTTTCAGGTTTCGTGCATTCTGTATCGAATCGTAGTTGGCCACAATGAAAGTGGCACGCATTACGTCGAAAATAGAGTTCGGACACCGCTCTGAGTAAGATGAACGTGTTGTCCACTCTCTAGACTTTAATGACGTTAAGCCGTGATACCTAAGACAGATCTGCACTCGATGACACCTCGATAACAGCCGGTCCCCACACTTACATCTTGCTCTCCTTATGACAGTATACATCATATCAGTCTGTGACGCTGGTTTTGCAACTTCTTGCTTGCCTTTATGTTCGCCGCGACCAACACTTACCATGCACTGACCACAGAACATGGAGAAGCCGGGGCTTAAACCCAAGACCTTTCACACGCTAAGCAAGCGTTCTGCCAACTGAGCTACGGCTGCACACACGACCAAGCCTGGCTATTCTCCATTCTTTGTGACTCTGATGTGCACGGACACGATGGTTTGTTGGTTTGTAGCGGCGAAGGTACCAGAGTACAAAGGCGCGGACACGTTCATATACACAAGAGTTCCAAGTAGTTTCGATGCTCTGGTATTACGAACGCCAATTCCGTCTTTTTTTAAAGTCTTCAATTGAAAGGGCGGTCACAAATTGCTCCGTTTCACTCCTTGTCGACAATCTCACAGCACCTGAGGTAACAAGCACATCTCGAGCCCCATTGTGCTCTCCATTGTTCATGCCAACTCAGTGCCTCGCTCTTTGCTACTGTGTAAAACTCTTGTCGTCCAACTGCAAAACACTGGGCCACAACAAGTTTCCGCTTCTCCATTGCACTGATCATACTACGAAACGCTCCCCAAACTTGGCAATCACCCATGCAGCCGACTTTTCCGACTTTACACGACGCTCACGCTAGTGACAGCCTTATTTATAGTTCGACGTCGCGCCAAACCGAATGAGCACATTTCGCCTACGGCTTAGGCCGCTCTCCTAGTGTGGCAGCTCTGTGTCTGCATGCAGCGAGGGGCTGCAAGCTTCCTGTGTTCGCACCTATATCACCTGTGCTTGCTTGTCAGAGACAGACTATCGCAAAACATACAACTCACTCAATGAATTGATTGCTACGGCATCTGTTATCAGCAGTCACAACCAGCAACACCAGTAGCAGCCGACTGCACACAAAGAATGGGAACGTGCAGCGCGATTTACGTGAACGCGGCGCAAGGCAGATCTCTCCTACGTAGGCTTGAGAATCTTATGGGAACATTTGTACTGTTTCTAAATTAAGTGTAGGTGTGGGATGAGGGTGCTTCCTGCGCACGAATAAAAGCACGCTTGCCAATTGTGGATGCTAATCGTTCGCTTGTATCTGCCTAGACACCTCTGCTGGTTGGGAATTATTCCACTTGCATGGTAAGGTGCGCATGTAGGTGTGTTAAAAATTCTGGAGGTGCTGGGTATCGATCCCAGTACCTCTCGCACGCTAAACGAACGCTCCACCATCTGAGCTGCGCCCACCCCCCAGTTGACTAATAGTGCTACATACAGCCACATCAACGTCACAGACCCTTACACTCCCATTATTCCGCAGACAAACACTACTCTCTATAAATCAGTGAGGGTGTCTTTCAGGTTTCGTGCTTTCTGTATCGTATCGTAGTTGGCCACAATGAAAGTGGCACGCATAACGTCGAAAATAGAGTTCGGACACCGCTCTGAGTAAGACGAACGTGTTGTCCACCTCTAGACTTTAATGACGTTAAGCCGTGATACCTAAGACAGATCTGCACTCGATGACACAGCGATAACAGCCGGTCCCCACACTTACATCTTGCTCTCCTTATGACAGTATACATCATATCAGTCTGTGACGCTGGTTTTGCAAGTTCTTGCGTGCGTTTATGTTCGCCGCGACCAACACTTACCATGCACTGACCACAAAACACGGAGGAGCCGGGGCTTGAACCCGAGACCGTTCACACGCTAAGCGAACGATCTGCCAACTGAGCTACAGCTACACATACGACCAAGCCTGGCTATTCTCCATTCTTTGCGACTCTGATGTGCACGGACACGATGGTTGGTTGGTTTGTAGCGGCGAAGGTACCAGAATACAAAGGCGCGGACACGTTCATATACACAAGAGTTCCAAGTAGTTTCGATGCTGTGCTATTACGAATGCAAATTCCGTCTGTTTTTAACGTCTTCAATTGAAAGGGCTGTCACAAATTAGTCCATTTCACTCCTTGTCGACAATCACACTGCACCTGAGGTAACAAGCACATCTCGAGCCCCATTGTGCTCTCCATTGTTCATGCCAACTCAGTGCCTCGCTCTTTGCTACTGTGTAAAACTCTTGTCGTCCAACTGCAAAACACTGGGACACAACAAGTTTCCGCGTCTCCATTGCACTGATCGTACAACGAAACGCTCCCCAAACTTGGCAATCACCCATGCAGATGACTTTTCCGACTTTACACGACGCTCACGCTAGTGACAGCCTTATTTACAGTTCGACGTCGCGCCAAAGCGAATGAGCACATTTCGCCTACGGCTTAGGCCGCTCTTCTAGTGTGGCTGCTCTGTGTCTGCAGGCAGCGAGGGGCTGCAAGCTTCCTGTGTTCGCACCTATATCACCTGTGCTTCCTTGTCAGAGACAGACTATCGCAAAACATACAACTCACTCCATGAATTGATTGCTACGGCATCTGTTATCAGCAGTCACAACCAGCAACACCAGTAGCAGCCGACTGCACGCAAAGAATGGGAACGTGCAGTGGGATTTACGTGAAATCGGCGCAAGGCAGATCTTTCCGACGTAGGCTTGAGAATCTTATGGGAACATTTGTACTGTTTCTAAATTAAGTGTAGGTGTGGGAGGAGGGTGCTTCCTGCGCACGAATAAAAGCACGCTCGCCAATTGTGGATGCTAATCGTTCGCTTGTATCTGCCTACACACCTCTGCCGGTTGGGAATTATTCCACTTGCATGGCAAGGTGCGCATGTAGGTGTGTTAAAAATTCTGGAGGCGCTGGGTATCGATCCCAGTACCTCTCGCACGCTAAGCGAGAGCTCTACCATCTGAGCTACGCCCACCCCCCCGATAACTAGTAGTGCTACATACAGTCATATCAACGTCACAGACCCTTGCACCCCCATTATTCCGCAGACAAACACTACTCTCTATGTATCAGTGAGGGTGTCTTTCAGGTTTCGTGCATTCTGTATCGAATCGTAGATGGCCACAATGAATGTGGCACGCATAACGTCGAAAATAGAGTTCAGACACCGCTCTGAGTAAGACGAACGTGTTGTCCCTTCTCTAGACTTCAATGACGTTAAGCCGTGATACCTAAGACAGATCTGCACTCGATGACACCACGATAACAGCCGGTCCCCACACTTACATCTTGCTCTCCTTATGACAGTATACATCATATCAGTCTGTGACGCTGGTTTTGCAACTTCTTGCGTGCGTTTATGTTCGTCGCGACCAACACTTACCATGCACTGACCACAAAACACGGAGGAGCCGGGGCTTGAACCCGAGACCGTTCACACGCTAAGCGAACGATCTGCCAACTGAGCTACAGCTACACACACGACCAAGCCTGGCTATTCTCCATTCTTTGCGGCTCTGATGTGCACGGACACGATGGTTGGTTGGTTTGTAGCGGCGAAGGTACCAGAATACAAAGGAGCGGACACGTTCATATACACAAGAGTCCCAAGTAGTTTCGATGCTGTGGTATTACGAATGCAAATTCCGTCTGTTTTTAACGTCTTCAATTGAAAGGGCGGTCACAAATTGGTCCATTTCACTCCTTGTCGACAATCACACAGCACCTGAGGTAACAAGCACATCTCGAGCCCCATTGTGCTCTCCATTGTTCATGCCAACTCAGTGCCTCGCTCTTTGCTACTGCGTAAAACTCTTGTCGTCCAACTGCAAAACACTGGGACACAACACGTTTCCGCGTCTCCATTGCACTGATCGTACTACGAAACGCTCCCCAAACTTGGCAATCACCCATGCAGATGACTTTTCCGACTTCACGCAACGCTCACGCTAGTGACAGCCTTATTTACAGTTCGACGTCGCGCCAAAGCGAATGAGCACATTTCGCCTACGGCTTAGGCCGCTCTTCTAGTGTGGCTGCTCTGTGTCTGCAGGCAGCGAGGGGCTGCAAGCTTCCTGTGTTCGCACCTATATCACCTTTGCTTCCTTGTCAGAGACAGACTATCGCAAAACATACAACTCACTCCATGAATTGATTGCTACGGCATCTGTTATCAGCAGTCACAACCAGCAACACCAGTAGCAGCCGACTGCACGCAAAGAATGGGAACGTGCAGTGGGATTTACGTGAAATCTGCGCAAGGCAGATCTTTCCGACGTAGGCTTGAGAATCTTATGGGAACATTTGTACTGTTTCTAAATTAAGTGTAGGTGTGGGAGGAGGGTGCTTCCTGCGCACGAATAAAAGCACGCTCGCCAATTGTGGATGCTAATCGTTCGCTTGTATCTGCCTACACACCTCTGCCGGTTGGGAATTATTCCACTTGCATGGCAAGGTGCGCACGTAGGTGTGTTGAAAATTCTGGAGGCGCTGGGTATCGATCCCAGTACCTCTCGCACGCTAAGCGAGCGCTCTACCATCTGAGCTACGCCCACCCCCCCCGATAACTAGTAGTGCTACATACAGTCATATCAACGTCACAGACCCTTACACTCCCATTATTCCGCAGACAAACACTACTCTCTATGTATCAGTGAGGGTGTCTTTCAGGTTTCGTGCATTCTGTATCGAATCGTAGTTGGCCACAATGAATGTGGCACGCATAACGTCGAAAATAGAGTTCAGACACCGCTCTGAGTAAGACGAACGTGTTGTCCCTTCTCTAGACTTCAATGACGTTAAGCCGTGATACCTAAGACAGATCTGCACTCGATGACACCACGATAACAGCCGGTCCCCACACTTACATCTTGCTCTCCTTATGACAGTATACATCACATCAGTCTGTGACGCTGTATTTGCAACTTCTTGCGTGCGTTTATGTTCGCCGCGACCAACACTTACCATGCACTGACCACAAAACACGGAGGAGCCGGGGCTTGAACCCGAGACCGTTCACACGCTAAGCGAACGATCTACCAACTTAGCTACAGCTACACACACGACCAAGCCTGGCTATTCTCCATTCTTTGCGACTCTGATGTGCACGGACACGATGGTTGGTTGGTTTGTAGCGGCGAAGGTACCAGAATACAAAGGCGCGGACACGTTCATATACACAAGAGTTCCAAGTAGTTTCGATGCTGTGGTATTACGAATGCAAATTCCGTCTGTTTTTAACGTCTTCAATTGAAAGGGCGGTCACAAATTGGTCCATTTCACTCCTTGTCGACAATCACACAGCACCTGAGGTAACAAGCACATCTCGAGCCCCATTGTGCTCTCCATTGTTCATGCCAACTCAGTGCCTCGCTCTTTGCTACTGCGTAAAACTCTTGTCGTCCAACTGCAAAACACTGGGACACAACACGTTTCCGCGTCTCCATTGCACTGATCGTACTACGAAACGCTCCCCAAACTTGGCAATCACCCATGCAGATGACTTTTCCGACTTCACGCAACGCTCACGCTAGTGAAGCCTTATTTACAGTTCGACGTCGCGCCAAAGCGAATGAGCACATTTCGCCTACGGCTTAGGCCGCTCTTCTAGTGTGGCTGCTCTGTGTCTGCAGGCAGCGAGGGGCTGCAAGCTTCCTGTTTTCGCACCTATATCACCTGTGCTTCCTTGTCAGAGACAGACTATCGCAAAACATACAACTCACTCCATGAATTGATTGCTACGGCATCTGTTATCAGCAGTCACAACCAGCAACACCAGTAGCAGCCGACTGCACGCAAAGAATGGGAACGTGCAGTGGGATTTACGTGAAATCTGCGCAAGGCAGATCTTTCCGACGTAGGCTTGAGAATCTTATGGGAACATTTGTACTGTTTCTAAATTAAGTGTAGGTGTGGGAGGAGGGTGCTTCCTGCGCACGAATAAAAGTACGCTCGCCAATTGTGGATGCTAATCGTTCGCTTGTATCTGCCTACACACCTCTGCCGGTTGGGAATTATTCCACTTGCATGGCAAGGTGCGCACGTAGGTGTGTTGAAAATTCTGGAGGCGCTGGGTATCGATCCCAGTACCTCTCGCACGCTAAGCGAGCGCTCTACCATCTGAGCTACGCCCACCCCCCCCGATAACTAGTAGTGCTACATACAGTCATATCAACGTCACAGACCCTTACACTCCCATTATTCCGCAGACAAACACTACTCTCTATGTATCAGTGAGGGTGTCTTTCAGGTTTCGTGCATTCTGTATCGAATCGTAGTTGGCCACAATGAATGTGGCACGCATAACGTCGAAAATAGAGTTCAGACACCGCTCTGAGTAAGACGAACGTGTTGTCCCTTCTCTAGACTTCAATGACGTTAAGCCGTGATACCTAAGACAGATCTGCACTCGATGACACCACGATAACAGCCGGTCCCCACACTTACATCTTGCTCTCCTTATGACAGTATACATCACATCAGTCTGTGACGCTGTATTTGCAACTTCTTGCGTGCGTTTATGTTCGCCGCGACCAACACTTACCATGCACTGACCACAAAACACGGAGGAGCCGGGGCTTGAACCCGAGACCGTTCACACGCTAAGCGAACGATCTACCAACTGAGCTACAGCTACACACACGACCAAGCCTGGCTATTCTCCATTCTTTGCGACTCTGATGTGCACGGACACGATGGTTGGTTGGTTTGTAGCGGCGAAGGTACCAGAATACAAAGGCGCGGACACGTTCATATACACAAGAGTTCCAAGTAGTTTCGATGCTCTTGTATTGCGAATGCAAATTCCGTCTGTTTTGAACATCTTAAATTGAAAGGGCGGTCACAAATTGGTCCATTTCACTCCTTGTCGACAATCACACAACACCTGAGGTAACAAGCACATCTCGAGCCCCATTGTGCTCTCCATTGTTCATGCCAACTCAGTGCCTAGCTCTTTGCTACTGTGTAAAACTCTTGTCGTCCAACTGCAAAACACTGGGACACAACAAGTTTCCGCGTCTCCATTGCACTGATCGTACTACGAAATGCTCCCCAAACTTGGCAATCACCCATGCAGATGACTTTTCCGACTTTACACGACGCTCACGCTAGTGACAGCCTTATTTACAGTTCGACGTCGCGCCAAAGCGAATGAGCACATTTCGCCTACGGCTTAGGCCGCTCTTCTAGTGTGGCTGCTCTGTGTCTGCAGGCAGCGAGGGGCTGCAAGCTTCCTGTGTTCGCACCTATATCACCTGTGCTTCCTTGTCAGAGACAGACTATCGCAAAACATACAACTCACTCCATGAATTGATTGCTACGGCATCTGTTATCAGCAGTCACAACCAGCAACACCAGTAGCAGCCGACTGCACGCAAAGAATGGGAACGTGCAGTGGGATTTACGTGAAATCGGCGCAAGGCAGATCTTTCCGACGTAGGCTTGAGAATCTTATGGGAACATTTGTACTGTTTCTAAATTAAGTGTAGGTGTGGGAGGAGGGTGCTTCCTGCGCACGAATAAAAGTACGCTCGCCAATTGTGGATGCTAATCGTTCGCTTGTATCTGCCTACACACCTCTGCCGGTTGGGAATTATTCCACTTGCATGGCAAGGTGCGCACGTAGGTGTGTTGAAAATTCTGGAGGCGCTGGGTATCGATCCCAGTACCTCTCGCACGCTAAGCGAGCGCTCTACCATCTGAGCTACGCCCACCCCCCCCCCGATAACTAGTAGTGCTACATACAGTCATATCAACGTCACAGACCCTTACACTCCCATTATTCCGCAGACAAACACTACTCTCTATGTATCAGTGAGGGTGTCTTTCAGGTTTCGTGCATTCTGTATCGAATCGTAGTTGGCCACAATGAATGTGGCACGCATAACGTCGAAAATAGAGTTCAGACACCGCTCTGAGTAAGACGAACGTGTTGTCCCTTCTCTAGACTTCAATGACGTTAAGCCGTGATACCTAAGACAGATCTGCACTCGATGACACCACGATAACAGCCGGTCCCCACACTTACATCTTGCTCTCCTTATGACAGTATACATCACATCAGTCTGTGACGCTGTATTTGCAACTTCTTGCGTGCGTTTATGTTCGCCGCGACCAACACTTACCATGCACTGACCACAAAACACGGAGGAGCCGGGGCTTGAACCCGAGACCGTTCACACGCTAAGCGAACGATCTACCAACTGAGCTACAGCTACACACACGACCAAGCCTGGCTATTCTCCATTCTTTGCGACTCTGATGTGCACGGACACGATGGTTGGTTGGTTTGTAGCGGCGAAGGTACCAGAATACAAAGGCGCGGACACGTTCATATACACAAGAGTTCCAAGTAGTTTCGATGCTCTTGTATTGCGAATGCAAATTCCGTCTGTTTTGAACATCTTAAATTGAAAGGGCGGTCACAAATTGGTCCATTTCACTCCTTGTCGACAATCACACAACACCTGAGGTAACAAGCACATCTCGAGCCCCATTGTGCTCTCCATTGTTCATGCCAACTCAGTGCCTAGCTCTTTGCTACTGTGTAAAACTCTTGTCGTCCAACTGCAAAACACTGGGACACAACAAGTTTCCGCGTCTCCATTGCACTGATCGTACTACGAAATGCTCCCCAAACTTGGCAATCACCCATGCAGATGACTTTTCCGACTTTACACGACGCTCACGCTAGTGACAGCCTTATTTACAGTTCGACGTCGCGCCAAAGCGAATGAGCACATTTCGCCTACGGCTTAGGCCGCTCTTCTAGTGTGGCTGCTCTGTGTCTGCAGGCAGCGAGGGGCTGCAAGCTTCCTGTGTTCGCACCTATATCACCTGTGCTTCCTTGTCAGAGACAGACTATCGCAAAACATACAACTCACTCCATGAATTGATTGCTACGGCATCTGTTATCAGCAGTCACAACCAGCAACACCAGTAGCAGCCGACTGCACGCAAAGAATGGGAACGTGCAGTGGGATTTACGTGAAATCGGCGCAAGGCAGATCTTTCCGACGTAGGCTTGAGAATCTTATGGGAACATTTGTACTGTTTCTAAATTAAGTGTAGGTGTGGGAGGAGGGTGCTTCCTGCGCACGAATAAAAGCACGCTCGCCAATTGTGGATGCTAATCGTTCGCTTGTATCTGCCTACACACCTCTGCCGGTTGGGAATTATTCCACTTGCATGGCAAGGTGCGCATGTAGGTGTGTTAAAAATTCTGGAGGCGCTGGGTATCGATCCCAGTACCTCTCGCACGCTAAGCGAGCGCTCTACCATCTGAGCTACGCCCACCCCCCCGATAACTAGTAGTGCTACATACAGTCATATCAACGTCACAGACCCTTGCACCCCCATTATTCCGCAGACAAACACTACTCTCTATGTATCAGTGAGGGTGTCTTTCAGGTTTCGTGCATTCTGTATCGAATCGTAGTTGGCCACAATGAATGTGGCACGCATAACGTCGAAAATAGAGTTCAGACACCGCTCTGAGTAAGACGAACGTGTTGTCCCTTCTCTAGACTTCAATGACGTTAAGCCGTGATACCTAAGACAGATCTGCACTCGATGACACCACGATAACAGCCGGTCCCCACACTTACATCTTGCTCTCCTTATGACAGTATACATCATATCAGTCTGTGACGCTGGTTTTGCAACTTCTTGCGTGCGTTTATGTTCGCCGCGACCAACACTTACCATGCACTGACCACAAAACACGGAGGAGCCGGGGCTTGAACCCGAGACCGTTCACACGCTAAGCGAACGATCTGCCAACTGAGCTACAGCTACACACACGACCAAGCCTGGCTATTCTCCATTCTTTGCGACTCTGATGTGCACGGACACGATGGTTGGTTGGTTTGTAGCGGCGAAGGTACCAGAATACAAAGGCGCGGACACGTTCATATACACAAGAGTACCAAGTAGTTTCGATGCTCTGGTATTACGAATGCAAATTCCGTCTGTTTTGAACGTCTTAAATTGAAAGGGCGGTCACAAATTGGTCCATTTCACTCCTTGTCGACAATCACACAGCACCTGAGGTAACAAGCACATCTCGAGCCCCATTGTGCTCTCCATTGTTCATGCCAACTCAGTGCCTCGCTCTTTGCTACTGTGTAAAACTCTTGTCGTCCAACTGCAAAACACTGGGACACAACAAGTTTCCGCGTCTCCATTGCACTGATCGTACTACGAAACGCTCCCCAAACTTGGCAATCACCCATGCAGATGACTTTTCCGACTTCACGCAACGCTCACGCTAGGGACAGCCTTATTTACAGTTCGACGTCGCGCCAAAGCGAATGAGCACATTTCGCCTACGGCTTAGGCCGCTCTTCTAGTGTGGCTGCTCTGTGTCTGCAGGCAGCGAGGGGCTGCAAGCTTCCTGTGTTCGCACCTATATCACCTGTGCTTCCTTGTCAGAGACAGACTATCGCAAAACATACAACTCACTCCATGAATTGATTGCTACGGCATCTGTTATCAGCAGTCACAACCAGCAACACCAGTAGCAGCCGACTGCACGCAAAGAATGGGAACGTGCAGTGGGATTTACGTGAAATCGGCGCAAGGCAGATCTTTCCGACGTAGGCTTGAGAATCTTATGGGAACATTTGTACTGTTTCTAAATTAAGTGTAGGTGTGGGAGGAGGGTGCTTCCTGCGCACGAATAAAAGCACGCTCGCCAATTGTGGATGCTAATCGTTCGCTTGTATCTGCCTACACACCTCTGCCGGTTGGGAATTATTCCACTTGCATGGCAAGGTGCGCATGTAGGTGTGTTAAAAATTCTGGAGGCGCTGGGTATCGATCCCAGTACCTCTCGCACGCTAAGCTAGCGCTCTACCATCTGAGCTACGGCCACCCCCCCGATAACTAGTAGTGCTACATACAGTCATATCAACGTCACAGACCCTTGCACCCCCATTATTCCGCAGACAAACACTACTCTCTATGTATCAGTGAGGGTGTCTTTCAGGTTTCGAGCATTCTGTATCGAATCGTAGTTGGCCACAATGAATGTGGCACGCATAACGTTCGAAAATAGAGTTCAGACACCGCTCTGAGTAAGACGAACGTGTTGTCCACCTCTAGACTTCAATGACGTTAAGCCGTGATACCTAAGACAGATCTGCACTCGATGACACCACCATAACAGCCGGTCCCCACACTTACATCTTGCTCTCCTTATGACAGTATACATCATATCAGTCTGTGACGCTGGTTTTGCAACTTCTTGCGTGCGTTTATGTTCGCCGCGACCAACACTTACCATGCACTGACCACAAAACACGGAGGAGCCGGGGCTTGAACCCGAGACCGTTCACACGCTAAGCGAACGATCTGCCAACTGAGCTACAGCTACACACACGACCAAGCCTGGCTATTCTCCATTCTTTGCGACTCTGATGTGCACGGACACGATGGTTGGTTGGTTTGTAGCGGCGAAGGTACCAGAATACAAAGGCGCGGACACGTTCATATACACAAGAGTCCCAAGTAGTTTCGATGCTGTGGTATTACGAATGCAAATTCCGTCTGATTTTAACGTCTTCAATTGAAAGGGCGGTCACAAATTGGTCCATTTCACTCCTTGTCGACAATCACACAGCACCTGAGGTAACAAGCACATCTCGAGCCCCATTGTGCTCTCCATTGTTCATGCCAACTCAGTGCCTCGCTCTTTGCTACTGTGTAAAACTCTTGTCGTCCCACTGCAAAACACTGGGACACAACAAGTTTCCGCGTCTCCATTGCACTGAACGTACTACGAAACGCTCCCCAAACTTGGCAATCACCCATGCAGATGACTTTTCCGACTTTACACGACGCTCACGCTAGTGACAGCCTTATTTACTGTTCGACGTCGCGCCAAAGCGAATGAGCACATTTCGCCTACGGCTTAGGCCGATCTTCTAGTGTGGCTGCTCTGTGTCTGCAGGCAGCGAGGGGCTGCAAGCTTCCTGTGTTCGCACCTATATCACCTGTGCTTCCTTGTCAGAGACAGACTATCGCAAAACATACAACTCACTCCATGAATTGATTGCTACGGCATCTGTTATCAGCAGTCACAACCAGCAACACCAGTAGCAGCCGACTGCACGCAAAGAATGGGAACGTGCAGTGGGGTTTACGTGAAATCGGCGCAAGGCAGATCTTTCCGACGTAGGCTTGAGAATCTTATGGGAACGTTTGTACGGTTTCTAAATTAAGTGTAGGTGTGGGAGGAGGGTGCTTCCTGCGCACGAATAAAAGCACGCTCGCCAATTGTGGATGCTAATCGTTCGCTTGTATCTGCCTACACACCTCTGCCGGTTGGGAATTATTCCACTTGCATGGCAAGGTGCGCATGTAGGTGTGATAAAAATTCAGGAGGCGCTGGGTATCGATCCCAGTACCTCTCGCACGCTAAGCGAGCGCTCTACCATCCGAGCTACGCCCACACCCCGATAACTAGTAGTGCTACATACAGTCATATCAACGTCACAGACCCTTGCACTCCCATTATTCCGCAGACAAACACTACTCTCTATGTATCAGTGAGGGTGTCTTTCAGGTTTCGTGCATTCTGTATCGAATCGTAGTTTTCCACAATGAATGTGGCACGCATAACGTCGAAAATAGAGTTCAGACACCGCTCTGAGTAAGACGAACGTGTTTTCCCTTCTCTAGACTTCAATGACGTTAAGCCGTGATACCTAAGACAGATCTGCACTCGATGACACCACGATAACAGCCGGTCCCCACACTTACATCTTGCTCTCCTTATGACAGTATACATCATATCAGTCTGTGACGCTGGTTTTGCAAGTTCTTGCGTGCGTTTATGTTCGCCGCGACCAACACTTACCATGCACTGACCACAAAACACGGAGGAGCCGGGGCTTGAACCCGAGACCGTTCACACGCTAAGCGAACGATCTGCCAACTGAGCTACAGCTACACACACGACCAAGCCTGGCTATTCTCCATTCTTTGCGACTCTGATGTGCACGGACACGATGGTTGGTTGGTTTGTAGCGGCGAAGGTACCAGAATACAAAGGCGCGGACACGTTCATATACACAAGAGTTCCAAGTAGTTTCGATGCTCTGGTATTACGAATGCAAATTCCGTCTGTTTTGAACGTCTTAAATTGAAAGGACGGTCACAAATTGGTCCATTTCACTCCTTGTCGACAATCACACAGCACCTGAGGTAACAAGCACATCTCGAGCCCCATTGTGCTCTCCATTGTTCATGCCAACTCAGTGCCTCGCTCTTTGCTACTGTGTAAAACTCTTGTCGTCCAACTGCAAAACACTGGGACACAACAAGTTTCCGCGTCATCATTGCACTGATCGTACTACGAAACGCTCCCCAAACTTGGCAATCACCCATGCAGATGACTTTTCCGACTTCACGCAACGCTCACGCTAGTGACAGCCTTATTTACAGTTCGACGTCGCGCCAAAGCGAATGAGCACATTTCGCCTACGGCTTAGGCCGCTCTTCTAGTGTGGCTGCTCTGTGTCTGCAGGCAGCGAGGGGCTGCAAGCTTCCTGTGTTCGCACCTATATCACCTGTGCTTCCTTGTCAGAGACAGACTATCGCAAAACATACAACTCACTCCATGAATTGATTGCTACGGCATCTGTTATCAGCAGTCACAACCAGCAACACCAGTAGCAGCCGACTGCACGCAAAGAATGGGAACGTGCAGTGGGATTTACGTGAAATCGGCGCAAGGCAGATCTTTCCGATGTAGGCTTGAGAATCTTATGGGAACATTTGTACTGTTTCTAAATTAAATGTAGGTGTGGGAGGAGGGTGCTTCCTGCGCACGAATAAAAGCACGCTCGCCAATTGTGGATGCTAATCGTTCGCTTGTATCTGCCTACACACCTCTGCCGGTTGGGAATTATTCCACTTGCATGGCAAGGTGCGCATGTAGGTGTGATAAAAATTCAGGAGGCGCTGGGTATCGATCCCAGTACCTCTCGCACGCTAAGCGAGCGCTCTACCATCCGAGCTACGCCCACACCCCGATAACTAGTAGTGCTACATACAGTCATATCAACGTCACAGACCCTTGCACTCCCATTATTCCGCAGACAAACACTACTCTCTATGTATCAGTGAGGGTGTCTTTCAGGTTTCGTGCATTCTGTATCGAATCGTAGTTTTCCACAATGAATGTGGCACGCATAACGTCGAAAATAGAGTTCAGACACCGCTCTGAGTAAGACGAACGTGTTTTCCCTTCTCTAGACTTCAATGACGTTAAGCCGTGATACCTAAGACAGATCTGCACTCGATGACACCACGATAA
Organism: Schistocerca gregaria; assembly: GCF_023897955.1. Classification (NCBI taxonomy): domain Eukaryota; kingdom Metazoa; phylum Arthropoda; class Insecta; order Orthoptera; family Acrididae; genus Schistocerca; species Schistocerca gregaria. The sequence continues at coordinate 4,171,655 of NW_026061720.1, read as the reverse complement.
CAGCCGGTCCCCACACTTACATCTTGCTCTCCTTATGACAGTATACATCATATCAGTCTGTGACGCTGGTTTTGCAAGTTCTTGAGTGCGTTTATGTTCGCCGCGACCAACACTTACCATGCACTGACCACAAAACACGGAGGAGCCGGGGCTTGAACCCGAGACCGTTCACACGCTAAGCGAACGATCTGCCAACTGAGCTACAGCTACACACACGACCAAGCCTGGCTATTCTCCATTCTTTGCGACTCTGATGTGCACGGACACGATGGTTGGTTGGTTTGTAGCGGCGAAGGTACCAGAATACAAAGGCGCGGACACGTTCATATACACAAGAGTTCCAAGTAGTTTCGATGCTCTGGTATTACGAATGCAAATTCCGTCTGTTTTGAACGTCTTAAATTGAAAGGACGGTCACAAATTGGTCCATTTCACTCCTTGTCGACAATCACACAGCACCTGAGGTAACAAGCACATCTCGAGCCCCATTGTGCTCTCCATTGTTCATGCCAACTCAGTGCCTCGCTCTTTGCTACTGTGTAAAACTCTTGTCGTCCAACTGCAAAACACTGGGACACAACAAGTTTCCGCGTCTCCATTGCACTGATCGTACTACGAAACGCTCCCCAAACTTGGCAGTCACCCATGCAGATGACTTTTCCGACTTTACACGACGCTCACGCTAGTGACAGCCTTATTTACAGTTCGACGTCGCGCCAAAGCGAATGAGCACATTTCGCCTACGGCTTAGGCCGCTCTTCTAGTGTGGCTGCTCTGTGTCTGCAGGCAGCGAGGGGCTGCAAGCTTCCTGTGTTCGCACCTATATCACCTGTGCTTCCTTGTCAGAGACAGACTATCGCAAAACATACAACTCACTACATGAATTGATTGCTACGGCATCTGTTATCAGCAGTCACAACCAGCAACACCAGTAGCAGCCGACTGCACGCAAAGAATGGGAACGTGCAGTGGGATTTACGTGAAATCGGCGCAAGGCAGATCTTTCCGACGTAGGCTTGAGAATCTTATGGGAACATTTGTACTGTTTCTAAATTAAGTGTAGGTGTGGGAGGAGGTTGCTTCCGGCGCACAAATAAAAGCACGCTCGCCAATTGTGGATGCTAATCCTTCGCTTGTATCTGCCTACACACCTCTGCCGGTTGGGAATTATTCCACTTGCATGGCAAGGTGCGCATGTAGGTGTGATAAAAATTCTGGAGGCGCTGGGTATCGATCCCAGTACCTCTCGCACGCTAAGCGAGCGCTCTACCATCTGATCTACGCCCACCCCCCGATAACTAGTAGTGCTACATACAGTCATATCAACGTCACAGACCCTTGCACCCCCATTATTCCGCAGACAAACACTACTCTCTATGTATCAGTGAGGGTGTCTTTCAGGTTTCGTGCATTCTGTATCGAATCGTAGTTTTCCACAATGAATGTGGCACGCATAACTTCGAAAATAGAGTTCAGACACCGCTCTGAGTAAGACGAACGTGTTGTCCCTTCTCTAGACTTCAATGACCTTAAGCCGTGATACCTAAGACAGATCTGCACTCGATGACACCACGATAACAGCCGGTCCCCACACTTACATCTTGCTCTCCTTATGACAGTATACATCATATCAGTCTGTGACGCTAATTTTGCAACTTCTTGCGTGCGTTTATGTTCGCCGCGACCAACACTTACCATGCACTGACCACAAAACACGGAGGAGCCGGGGCTTGAACCCGAGACCGTTCACACGCTAAGCGAACGATCTGCCAACTGAGCTACAGCTACACACACGACCAAGCCTGGCTATTCTCCATTCTTTGCGACTCAGATGTGCACGGACACGATGGTTGGTTGGTTTGTAGCGGCGAAGGTACCAGAATACAAAGGCGCGGACACGTTCATATACACAAGAGTTCCAAGTAGTTTCGATGCTCTGGTATTACGAATGCAAATTCCGTCTGTTTTGAACGTCTTAAATTGAAAGGGCGGTCACAAATTGGTCCATTTCACTCCTTGTCGACAATCACACAGCACCTGAGGTAACAAGCACATCTCGAGCCCCATTGTGCTCTCCATTGTTCATGCCAACTCAATGCCTCGCTCTTTGCTACTGTGTAAAACTCTTGTCGTCCAACTGCAAAACACTGGGACACAACAATTTTCCGCGTCTCCATTGCACTGATCGTACTACGAAACGCTCCCCAAACTTGGCAATCACCCATGCAGATGACTTTTCCGACTTCACGCAACGCTCACGCTAGTGACAGCCTTATTTACAGTTCGACGTCGCGCCAAAGCGAATGAGCACATTTCGCCTACGGCTTAGGCCGCTCTTCTAGTGTGGCTGCTCTGTGTCTGCAGGCAGCGAGGGGCTGCAAGCTTCCTGTGTTCGCACCTATATCACCTGTGCTTCCTTGTCAGAGACAGACTATCGCAAAACATACAACTCACTCCATGAATTGATTGCTACGGCATCTGTTATCAGCAGTCACAACCAGCAACACCAGTAGCAGCCGACTGCACGCAAAGAATGGGAACGTGCAGTGGGATTTACGTGAAATCGGCGCAAGGCAGATCTTTCCGACGTAGGCTTGAGAATCTTATGGGAACATTTGTACTGTTTCTAAATTACGTGTAGGTGTGGGAGGAGGGTGCTTCCTGCGCACGAATAAAAGCACGCTCGCCAATTGTGGATGCTAATCGTTCGCTTGTATCTGCCTACACACCTCTGCCGGTTGGGAATTATTCCACTTGCATGGCAAGGTGCGCATGTAGGTGTGATAAAAATTCTGGAGGCGCTGGGTATCGATCCCAGTACCTCTCGCACGCTAAGCGAGCGCTCTACCATCTGATCTACGCCCACCCCCCGATAACTAGTAGTGCTACATACAGTCATATCAACGTCACAGACCCTTGCACTCCCATTATTCCGCAGACAAACACTACTCTCTATGTATCAGTGAGGGTGTCTTTCAGGTTTCGTGCATTCTGTATCGAATCGTAGTTTTCCACAATGAATGTGGCACGCATAACGTCGAAAATAGAGTTCAGAAACCGCTCTGAGTAAGACGAACGTGCTGTCCCTTCTCTAGACTTCAATGACGTTAAGCCGTGATACCTAAGACAGATCTGCACTCGATGACACCACGATAACAGCCGGTCCCCACACTTACATCTTGCTCTCCTTATGACAGTATACATCATATCAGTCTGTGACGCTGGTTTTGCAACTTCTTGCGTGCGTTTATGTTCGCCGCGACCAACACTTACCATGCACTGACCACAAAACACGGAGGAGCCGGGGCTTGAACCCGAGACCGTTCACACGCTAAGCGAACGATCTACCAACTGAGCTACAGCTACACACACGACCAAGCCTGGCTATTCTCCATTCTTTGCGACTCTGATGTGCACGGACACGATGGTTGGTTGGTTTGTAGCGGCGAAGGTACCAGAATACAAAGGCGCGGACACGTTCATATACACAAGAGTCCCAAGTAGTTTCGATGCTGTGGTATTACGAATGCAAATTCCGTCTGTTTTTAACGTCTTCAATTGAAAGGGCGGTCACAAATTGGTCCATTTCACTCCTTGTCGACAATCACACAGCACCTGAGGTAACAAGCACATCTCGAGCCCCATTGTGCTCTCCATTGTTCATGCCAACTCAGTGCCTCGCTCTTTGCTACTGTGTAAAACTCTTGTCGTCCAACTGCAAAACACTGGGACACAACAAGTTTCCGCGTCTCCACTGCACTGATCGTACTACGAAACGCTCCCCAAACTTGGCAATCACCCATGCAGATGACTTTTCCGACTTTACACGACGCTCACGCTAGTGACAGCCTTATTTACAGTTCGACGTCGCGCCAAAGCGAATGAGCACATTTCGCCTACGGCTTAGGCCGCTCTTCTAGTGTGGCTGCTCTGTGTCTGCAGGCAGCGAGGGGCTGCAAGCTTCCTGTGTTCGCACCTATATCACCTGTGCTTCCTTGTCAGAGACAGACTATCGCAAAACATACAACTCACTCCATGAATTGATTGCTACGGCATCTGTTATCAGCAGTCACAACCAGCAACACCAGTAGCAGCCGACTGCACGCAAAGAATGGGAACGTGCAGTGGGATTTACGTGAAATCGGCGCAAGGCAGATCTTTCCGACGTAGGCTTGAGAATCTTATGGGAACATTTGTACTGTTTCTAAATTAAGTGTAGGTGTGGGAGGAGGGTGCTTCCTGCGCACGAATAAAAGCACGCTCGCCAATTGTGGATGCTAATCGTTCGCTTGTATCTGCCTACACAACTCTGCCGGTTGGGAATTATTCCACTTGCATGGCAAGGTGCGCATGTAGGTGTGTTAAAAATTCTGGAGGCGCTGGGTATCGATCCCATTACCTCTCGCACGCTAAGCGAGAGCTCTACCATCTGAGCTACGCCCACCCCCCGATAACTAGTAGTGCTACATACAGTCATATCAACGTCACAGACCCTTGCACTCCCATTATTCCGCAGACAAACACTACTCTCTATGTATCAGTGAGGGTGTCTTTCAGGTTTCGTGCATTCTGTACCGAATCGTAGTTGGCCACAATGAATGTGGCACGCATAACGTCGAAAATAGAGTTCTGACACCGCTCTGAGTAAGACGAACGTGTGGTCCCTTCTCTAGACTTCAATGACGTTAAGCCGTGATACCTAAGACAGATCTGCACTCGATGACACCACGATAACAGCCGGTCCCCACACTTACATCTTGCTCTCCTTATGACAGTATACATCATATCAGTCTGTGACGCTGGTTTTGCAACTTCTTGCGTGCGTTTATGTTCGCCGCGACCAACACTTACCATGCACTGACCACAAAACACGGAGGAGCCGGGGCTTGAACCCGAGACCGTTCACACGCTAAGCGAACGATCTACCAAATGAGCTACAGCTACACACACGACCAAGCCTGGCTATTCTCATTCTTTGCGAGTCTGATGTGCACTGAACGATTGTTTGTTGGTTTGTAGCGGCGAAGGTACCAGAATACAATGGCGCGGACACGTTCATATACACAAGTGTTCCAAGTAGTTTCGATGCTCTGGTATTGCGAATGCAAATTCCGTCTGTTTTGAACACCTTAAATTGAAAGGGCGGTCACAAATTGGTCCATTTCACTCCTTGTCGACAATCACACAGCACCTGAGGTAACAAGCACATCTCGAGCCCCATTGTGCTCTCCATTGTTCATGCCAACTCAGTGCCTCGCTCTTTGCTACTGTGTAAAACTCTTGTCGGGCAACTGCAAAACACTGGGACACAACAAGTTTCCGCGTCTCCATTGCACTGATCGTACTACGAAACGCTCCGCAAACTTGGCAATCACCCATGCAGATGACTTTTCCGACTTTGCACGACGCTCACGCTAGTGACAGCCTTATTCACAGTTCGACGTCGCGCCAAAGCGAATGAGCACATTTCGCCTACGGCTTAGGCCGCTCTTCTAGTGTGGCTGCTCTGTGTCTGCAGGCAGCGAGGGGCTGCAAGCTTCCTGTGTTCGCACCTATATCACTTGTGCTTCCTTGTCAGAGACAGACTATCGCAAAACATACAACTCACTCCATGAATTGATTGCTACGGCATCTGTTATCAGCAGTCACAACCAGCAACACCAGTAGCAGCCGACTGCACGCAAAGAATGGGAACGTGCAGTGGGATTTACGTGAAATCGGCGCAAGGCAGATCTTTCCGACGTAGGCTTGAGAATCTTATGGGAACATTTGTACTGTTTCTAAATTAACTGTAGGTGTGGGAGGAGGGTGCTTCCTGCGCACGAATAAAAGCACGCTCGCCAATTGTGGATGCTAATCGTTCGCTTGTATCTGCCTACACACCTCTGCCGGTTGGGAATTATTCCACTTGCATGGCAAGGTGCGCATGTAGGTGTGTTAAAAATTCTGGAGGCGCTGGGTATCGATCCCAGTATCTCTCGCACGCTAAGCGAGCGCTCTACCATCTGAGCTACGCCCACCCCCCGATAACTAGTAGTGCTACATACAGTCATATCAACGTCACAGACCCTTGCACCCCCATTATTCCGCAGACAAACACTGCTCTCTATGTATCAGTGAGGGTGTCTTTCAGGTTTCGTGCATTCTGTATCGAATCGTAGTTGGCCACAATGAAAGTGGCACGCATAACGTCAAAAATAGAGTTCAGACACCGCTCTGAGTAAGACGAACGTGTTGTCCCTTCTCTAGACTTCAATGACGTTAAGCCGTGATACCTAAGACAGATCTGCACTCGATGACACCACGATAACAGCCGGTCCCCACACTTACATCTTGCTCTCCTTATGACAGTATACATCATATCAGTCTGTGACGCTGGTTTTGCAAGTTCTTGCGTGCGTTTATGTTCGCCGCGACCAACACTTACTATGCACTGACCACAAAACACGGAGGAGCCGTGGCTTGAACCCGAGACCGTTCACACGCTAAGCGAACGATCTGCCAACTGAGCTACAGCTACACACACGACCAAGCCTGGCTATTCTCCATTCTTTGCGACTCTGATGTGCACGGACACGATTGTTGGTTGGTTTGTAGCGGCGAAGGTACCAGAATACAAAGGCGCGGACACGTTCATATACACAAGAGTTCCAAGTAGTTTCGATGCTCTGGTATTACGAATGCAAATTCCGTCTGTTTTGAACGTCTTAAATTGAAAGGGCGGTCACAAATTGGTCCATTTCACTCCTTGTCGACAATCACACAGCACCTGAGGTAACAAGCACACCTCGAGCCCCATTGTGCTCTCCATTGTTCATGCCAACTCAGTGCCTCGCTCTTTGCTACTGTGTAAAACTCTTGTCGTCCAACTGCAAAACACTGGGACACAACAAGTTTCCGCGTCTCCATTGCACTGATCGTACTACGAAACGCTCCCCAAACTTGGCAATCACCCATGCAGATGACTTTTCCGACTTCACGCAACGCTCACGCTAGTGACAGCCTTATTTACAGTTCGACGTCGCGCCAAAGCGAATGAGCACATTTCGCCTACGGCTTAGGCCGCTCTTCTAGTGTGGCTGCTCTGTGTCTGCAGGCAGCGAGGGGCTGCAAGCTTCCTGTGTTCGCACCTATATCACCTGTGCTTCCTTGTCAGAGACAGACTATCGCAAAACATACAACTCACTCCATGAATTGATTGCTACGGCATCTGTTATCAGCAGTCACAACCAGCAACACCAGCAGCAGCCGACTGCACGCAAAGAATGGGAACGTGCAGTGGGATTTACGTGAAATCGGCGCAAGGCAGATCTTTCCGACGTAGGCTTGAGAATCTTATGGGAACATTTGTACCGTTTCTAAATTAAGTGTAGGTGTGGGGGGAGGGTGCTTCCTGCGCACGAATAAAAGCACGCTCGCCAATTGTGGATGCTAATCGTTCGCTTGTATCTGCCTACACACCTCTGCCGGTTGGGAATTATTCCACTTGCATGGCAAGGTGCGCATGTAGGTGTGTTAAAAATTCTGGAGGCGCTGGGTATCGATCCCAGTACCTCTCGCACGCTAAGCGAGCGCTCTACCATCTGAGCTACGCCCACAACCCCGGTAACTAGTAGTGCTATATACAGTCATATCAACGTCACAGACCCTTGCACCCCCATTATTCCGCAGACAAACACTACTCTCTATGTATCAGTGAGGGTGTCTTTCAGGTTTCGTGCATTCTGTATCGAATCGTAGTTGGCCACAATGAATGTGGCACGCATAACGTCGAAAATAGAGTTCAGACACCGCTCTGAGTAAGACGAACGTGTTGTCCCTTCTCTAGACTTCAATGACGTTAAGCCGTGATACCTAAGACAGATCTGCACTCGATGACACCACGATAACAGCCGGTCCCCACACTTACATCTTGCTCTCCTTATGACAGTATACATCATATCAGTCTGTGACGCTGGTTTTGCAACTTCTTGCGTGCGTTTATGTTCGCCGCGACCAACACTTACCATGCACTGACCACAAAACACGGAGGAGCCGGGGGCTTGAACCCGAGACCATTCACACGCTAAGCGAACGATCTGCCAAATGAGCTACAGCTACACACACGACCAAGCCTGGCTATTCTCCATTCTTTGCGAGTCTGATGTGCACTGACACGATTGTTGGTTGGTTTGTAGCGGCGAAGGTACCAGAATACAATGGCGCGGACACGTTCATATACACAAGAGTTCCAAGTAGTTTCGATGCTCTGGTATTGCGAATGCAAATTCCGTCTGTTTTGAACATCTTAAATTGAAAGGGCGGTCACAAATTGGTCCATTTCACTCCTTGTCGACAATCACACAGCACCTGAGGTAACAAGCACATCTCGAGCCCCATTGTGCTCTCCATTGTTCATGCCAACTCAGTGCCTCGCTCTTTGCTACTGTGTAAAACTCTTGTCGTCCAACTGCAAAACACTGGGACACAACAAGTTTCCGCGTCTCCATTGCACTGATCGTACTACGAAACGCTCCCCAAACTTGGCAATCACCCATGCAGATGACTTTTCCGACTTCACGCAACGCTCACGCTAGTGACAGCCTTATTTACAGGTCGACGTCGCGCCAAAGCGTATGAGCACATTTCGCCTACGGCTTAGGCCGCTCTTCTAGTGTGGCTGCTCTGTGTCTGCAGGCAGCGCGGGGCTGCAAGCTTCCTGTGTTCGCACCTATATCACCTGTGCTTCCTTGTCAGAGACAGACTATCGCAAAACATACAACTCACTCCATGAATTGATTGCTACGGCATCTGTTATCAGCAGTCACAACCAGCAACACCAGTAGCAGCCGACTGCACGCAAAGAATGGGAACGTGCAGTGGGATTTACGTGAAATCGGCGCAAGGCAGATCTTTCCGACGTAGGCTTGAGAATCTTATGGGAACATTTGTACCGTTCCTAAATTAAGTGTAGGTGTGGGAGGAGGGTGCTTCCTGCGCACGAATAAAAGCACGCTCGCCAATTGTGGATGCTAATCGTTCGCTTGTATCTGCCTACACACCTCTGCCGGTTGGGAATTATTCCACTTGCATGGCCAGGTGCGTATGTAGGTGTGTTAAAAATTCTGGAGGCGCTGGGTATCGATCCCAGTACCTCTCGCACGCTAAGCGAGCGCTCTACCATGTGGATGCTAATCGTTCGCTTGTATCTGCCTACACACCTCTGCCGGTTGGGAATTATTCCACTTGCATGGCAAGGTGCGCATGTAGGTGTGTTAAAAATTCTGGAGACGCTGGGTATCGATCCCAGTACCTCTCGCACGCTAAGCGAGCCCTCTACCATCTGAGCTACGCCCACCCCCCCGATAACTAGTAGTGCTACATACAGTCATATCAACGTCACAGACCCTTGCACCCCCATTATTCCGCAGACAAACACTACTCTCTATGTATCAGTGAGGGTGTCTTTCAGGTTTCGTGTATTCTGTATCGAATCGTAGTTGGCCACAATGAAAGTGGCACCCATAACGTCGAAAATAGAGTTCAGACACCGCGCTGAGTAAGACGAACGTGTTGTCCACCTCTAGACTTCAATGACGTTAAGCCGTGAAACCTAAGACAGATCTGCACTCGATGACACCACGATAACAGCCGGTCCCCACACTTACATCTTGCTCTCCTTATGACAGTATACATCATATCAGTCTGTGACGCTGGTTTTGCAACTTCTTGCGTGCGTTTATGTTCGCCGCGACCAACACTTACCATGCACTGACCACAAAACATGGAGGAGCCGGGGCTTGAACCCGAGACCGTTCACACGCTAAGCGAACGATCTGCCAAATGAGCTACAGCTACACACACGACCAAGCCTGGCTATTCTCCATTCTTTGCGAGTCTGATGTGCACTGACACGATTGTTGGTTGGTTTGTAGCGGCGAAGGCACCAGAATACAATGGCGCGGACACGTTCATATACACAAGAGTTCCAAGTAGTTTCGATGCTCTGGTATTGCGAATGCAAATTCCGTCTGTTTTGAACATCTTAAATTGAAAGGGCGGTCACAAATTGGTCCATTTCACTCCTTGTCGACAATCACACAGCACCTGAGGTAACAAGCACATCTCGAGGCCCATTGTGCTCTCCATTGTTAATGCCAACTCAGTGCCTCGCTCTTTGCTACTGTGTAAAACTCTTGTCGTCCAACTGCAAAACACTGGGACACAACAAGTTTCCGCGTCTCCATTGCACTGATCGCACTACGAAACGCTCCCCAAACTTGGCAATCGCCCATGCAGATGACTTTTCCGACTTCACGCAACGCTCACGCTAGTGACAGCCTTATTTACAGGTCGACGTCGCGCCAAAGCGAATGAGCACATTTCGCCTACGGCTTAGGCCGCTCTTCTAGTGTGGCTGCTCTGTGTCTGCAGGCAGCGAGGGTCTGCAAGCTTCCTGTGTTCGCAACTATATCACCTGTGCTTCCTTGTCAGAGACAGACTATCGCAAAACATACAACTCACTCCATGAATTGATTGCTACGGCATCTGTTATCAGCAGTCACAACCAGCAACACCAGTAGCAGCCGACTGCACGCAAAGAATGGGAACGTGCAGTGGGATTTACGTGAAATCGGCGCAAGGCAGATCTTTCCGACGTAGGCTTGAGAATCTTATGGGAACATTTGTACTGTTTCTAAATTAAGTGTAGGTGTGGGAGGAGGGTTCTTCCTGCGCAAGAATAAAAGCACGCTCGCCAGTTGTGGATGCTAATCGTTCGCTTGTATCTGCCTACACACCTCTGCCGGTTGGGAATTATTCCACTTGCATGGCAAGGTGCGCATGTAGGTGTGTTAAAAATTCTGGAGGCGCTGGGTATCGATCCCAGTACCTCTCGCACGCTAAGCGAGCGCTCTACCATCTGAGCTACGCCCACCTCCCAGATAACTAGTAGTGCTACATACAGTCATATCAACGTCACAGACCCTTGCACTCCCATTATTCCACAGACAAACACTACTCTCTATGTATCAGTGAGGGTGTCTTTCAGGTTTCGTGCATTCTGTATCGAATCGTAGTTGGCCACAATGAAAGTGGCACCCATAACGTCGAAAATAGAGTTCAGACACCGCTCTGAGTAAGACGAACGTGTTGTCCACCTCTAGACTTCAATGACGTTGAGCCGTGATACCTAAGACAGATCTGCACTTGATGACACCACGATAACAGCCGGTCCCCACACTTACATCTTGCTCTCCTTATGACAGTATACATCATATCAGTCTGTGACGCTGGTTTTGCAACTTCTTGCGTGCGTTTATGTTCGCCGCGACCAACACTTACCATGCACTGACCACAAAACATGGAGGAGTCGGGGCTTGAACCCAAGACCGTTCACACGCTAAGCGAACGATCTGCCAACTGAGCTACAGCTACACACACGACCAAACCTGGCTATTCTCCAATCTTTGCGACTCTGATGTGCACGGACACGATGGTTGGTTGGTTTGTAGCGGCGAAGGTACCAGAATACAAAGGCGCGGACACGTTCATATACACAAGAGTTCCAAGTAGTTTCGATGCTCTGGTATTACGAATGCAAATTCCGTCTGTTTTGAACGTCTTAAATTGAAAGGGCGGTCACAAATTGGTCCATTTCACTCCTTGTCGACAATCACACAGCACCTGAGGTAACAAGCACATCTCGAGCCCCATTGTGCTCTCCATTGTTCATGCCAACTCAGTGCCTCGCTCTTTGCTACTGTGTAAATCTCTTGTCGTCCAACTGCAAAACACTGGGACACAACAAGTTTCCGCGTCTCCATTGCACTGATCGTACTACGAAACGCTCCCCAAACTTGGCAATCATCCATGCAGATGACTTTTCCGACTTTACACGACGCTCACGCTAGTGACAGCCTTATTTACAGTTCGACGTCGCGCCAAATCGAATGAGCACATTTCGCCTACGGCTTAGGCCGCTCTTCTAGTGTGGCTGCTCTGTGCCTGCAGGCAGAGAGGGGCTGCAAGCTTCCTGTGTTCGCACCTATATCACCTGTGCTTCCTTGTCAGAGACAGACTATCGCAAAACATACAACTCACTCCATGAATTGATTGCTACGGCATCTGTTATCAGCAGTCACAACCAGCAACACCAGTAGCAGCCGACTGCACGCAAAGAATGGGAACGTGCAGTGGGATTTACGTGAAATCGGCGCAAGGCAGATCTTTCCGACGTAGGCTTGAGAATCTTATGGGAACATTTGTACCGTTTCTAAATTAAGTGTAGGTGTGGGGGGAGGGTGCTTCCTGCGCACGAATAAAAGCACGCTCGCCAATTGTGGATGCTAATCGTTCGCTTGTATCTGCCTACACACCTCTGCCGGTTGGGAATTATTCCACTTGCATGGCAAGGTGCGCATGTAGGTGTGTTAAAAATTCTGGAGGCGCTGGGTATCGATCCCAGTACCTCTCGCACGCTAAGCGAGCGCTCTAACATCTGAGCTACGCCCACAACCCCGATAACTAGTAGTGCTACATACAGTCATATCAACGTCACAGACCCTTGCACCCCCATTATTCCGCAGACAAACACTACTCTCTATGTATCAGTGAGGGTGTCTTTCAGGTTTCGTGCATTCTGTATCGAATCGTAGTTGGCCACAATGAATGTGGCACGCATAACGTCGAAAATAGAGTTCAGACACCGCTCTGAGTAAGACGAACGTGTTGTCCCTTCTCTAGACTTCAATGACGTTAAGCCGTGATACCTAAGACAGATCTGCACTCGATGACACCACGATAACAGCCGGTCCCCACACTTACATCTTGCTCTCCTTATGACAGTATACATCATATCAGTCTGTGACGCTGGTTTTGCAACTTCTTGCGTGCGTTTATGTTCGCCGCGACCAACACTTACCATGCACTGACCACAAAACACGGAGGAGCCGGGGGCTTGAACCCGAGACCATTCACACGCTAAGCGAACGATCTGCCAAATGAGCTACAGCTACACACACGACCAAGCCTGGCTATTCTCCATTCTTTGCGAGTCTGATGTGCACTGACACGATTGTTGGTTGGTTTGTAGCGGCGAAGGTACCAGAATACAATGGCGCGGACACGTTCATATACACAAGAGTTCCAAGTAGTTTCGATGCTCTGGTATTGCGAATGCAAATTCCGTCTGTTTTGAACATCTTAAATTGAAAGGGCGGTCACAAATTGGTCCATTTCACTCCTTGTCGACAATCACACAGCACCTGAGGTAACAAGCACATCTCGAGCCCCACTGTGCTCTCCATTGTTCATGCCAACTCAGTGCCTCGCTCTTTGCTACTGTGTAAAACTCTTGTCGTCCAACTGCAAAACACTGGGACACAACAAGTTTCCGCGTCTCCATTGCACTGATCGTACTACGAAACGCTCCCCAAACTTGGCAATCACCCATGCACATGACTTTTCCGACTTCACGCAACGCTCACGCTAGTGACAGCCTTATTTACAGGTCGACGTCGCGCCAAAGCGTATGAGCACATTTCGCCTACGGCTTAGGCCGCTCTTCTAGTGTGGCTGCTCTGTGTCTGCAGGCAGCGCGGGGCTGCAAGCTTCCTGTGTTCGCACCTATATCACCTGTGCTTCCTTGTCAGAGACAGACTATCGCAAAACATACAACTCACTCCATGAATTGATTGCTACGGCATCTGTTATCAGCAGTCACAACCAGCAACACCAGTAGCAGCCGACTGCACGCAAAGAATGGGAACGTGCAGTGGGATTTACGTGAAGTCGGCGCAAGGCAGATCTTTCCGACGTAGGCTTGAGAATCTTATGGGAACATTTGTACTGTTTCTAAATTAAGTGTAGGTGTGGGAGGAGGTTGCTTCCGGCGCACAAATAAAAGCACGATCGCCAATTGTGGATGCTAATCGTTCGCTTGTATCTGCCTACACACCTCTGCCGGTTGGGAATTATTCCACTTGCATGGCAAGGTGCGCATGTAGGTGTGATAAAAATTCTGGAGGCGCTGGGTATCGATCCCAGTACCTCTCGCACGCTAAGCGAGCGCTGTACCATCTGAGCTACGCCCACCCCCCGATAACTAGTAGTGCTACATACAGTCATATCAACGTCACAGACCCTTGCACTCCCATTATTCCGCAGACAAACACTACTCTCTATGTATCAGTGAGGGTGTCTTTCAGGTTTCGTGCATTCTGTATCGAATCGTAGTTGGCCACAATGAAAGTGGCACCCATAACGTCGAAAATAGAGTTCAGACACCGCTCTGAGTAAGACGAACGTGTTGTCCCTTCTCTAGACTTCAATGACGTTAAGCCGTGATACCTAAGACAGATCTGCACTCGATGACACCACGATAACAGCCGGTCCCCACACTTACATCTTGCTCTCCTTATGACAGTATACATCATATCAGTCTGCGACGCTGGTTTTGCAACTTCTTGCGTGCGTTTATGTTCGCCGCGACCAAAACTTACCATGCACTGACCACAAAACACGGAGGAGCCGGGGCTTGAACCCGAGACCGTTCACACGCTAAGCGAACGATCTGCCAACTGAGCTACAGCTACACACACGACCAAGCCTGGCTATTCTCCATTCTTTGCGACTCTGATGTGCACGGACACGGTGGTTGGTTGGTTTGTAGCGGCGAAGGTACCAGAATACAAAGGCGCGGACACGTTCATATACACAAGAGTTCCAAGTAGTTTCGATGCTCTGGTATTACGAATGCAAATTCCGTCTGTTTTGAACGTCTTAAATTGAAAGGGCGGTACAAGTTGGTCCATTTCACTCCTTGTCGACAATCACACAGCACCTGAGGTAACAAGCACATCTCGAGCCCAATTGTGCTCTCCATTGTTCATGCCAACTCAGTGCCTCGCTCTTTGCTACTGTGTAAAACTCTTGTCGTCCAACTGCAAAACACTGGGACACAACAAGTTTCCGCGTCTCCATTGCACTGATCGTACTACGAAACGCTCCCCAAACTTGGCAATCACCCATGCAGATGACTTTTCCGACTTCACGCAACGCTCACGCTAGTGACAGCCTTATTTACAGTTCGACGTCGCGCCAAAGCGAATGAGCACATTTCGCCTACGGCTTAGGCCGCTCTTCCAGTGTGGCTGCTCTGTGTCCGCAGGCAGCGAGGCGCTGCAAGCTTCCTGTGTTCGCACCTATATCACTTGTGCTTCCTTGTCAGAGACAGACTATCGCAAAACATACAACTCACTCCATGAATTGATTGCTACGGCATCTGTTATCAGCAGTCACAACCAGCAACACCAGTAGCAGCCGACTGCACGCAAAGAATGGGAACGTGCAGTGGGATTTACGTGAAATCGGCGCAAGGCAGATCTTTCCGACGTAGGCTTGAGAATCTTATGGGAACATTTGTACTGTTTCTAAATTAAGTGTAGGTGTGGGAGGAGGGTGCTTCCTGCGCACGAATAAAAGCACGCTCGCCAATTGTGGATGCTAATCGTTCGCTTGTATCTGCCTACACAACTCTGCCGGTTGGGAATTATTCCACTTGCATGGCAAGGTGCGCATGTAGGTGTGTTAAAAATTCTGGAGGCGCTGGGTATCGATCCCATTACCTCTCGCACGCTAAGCGAGAGCTCTACCATCTGAGCTACGCCCACGCCCCGATAACTAGTAGTGCTACATACAGTCATATCAACGTCACAGACCCTTGCACTCCCATTATTCCGCAGACAAACACTACTCTCTATGTATCAGTGAGGGTGTCTTTCAGGTTTCGTGCATTCTGTATCGAATCGTAGTTGGCCACAATGAATGTGCCACGCATAACGTCGAAAATAGAGTTCAGACACCGCTCTGAGTAAGACGAACGTGTTGTCCCTTCTCTAGACTTCAATGACGTTAAGCCGTGATACCTAAGACAGATCTGCACTCGATGACACCACCATAACAGCCGGTCCCCACACTTACATCTTGCTCTCCTTATGACAGTATACATCATATCAGTCTGTGACGCTGGTTTTGCAACTTCTTGCGTGCGTTTATGTTCGCCGCGACCAACACTTACCATGCACTGACCACAAAACACGGAGGAGCCGGGGCTTGAACCCGAGACCGTTCACACGCTAAGCGAACGATCTACCAAATGAGCTACAGCTACACACACGACCAAGCCTGGCTATTCTCATTCTTTGCGAGTCTGATGTGCACTGAACGATTGTTTGTTGGTTTGTAGCGGCGAAGGTACCAGAATACAATGGCGCGGACACGTTCATATACACAAGTGTTCCAAGTAGTTTCGATGCTCTGGTATTGCGAATGCAAATTCCGTCTGTTTTGAACACCTTAAATTGAAAGGGCGGTCACAAATTGGTCCATTTCACTCCTTGTCGACAATCACACAGCACCTGAGGTAACAAGCACATCTCGAGCCCCATTGTGCTCTCCATTGTTCATGCCAACTCAGTGCCTCGCTCTTTGCTACTGTGTAAAACTCTTGTCGTGCAACTGCAAAACACTGGGACACAACAAGTTTCCGCGTCTCCATTGCACTGATCGTACTACGAACCGCTCCGCAAACTTGGCAATCACCCATGCAGATGACTTTTCCGACTTTGCACGACGCTCACGCTAGTGACAGCCTTATTTACAGTTCGACGTCGCGCCAAAGCGAATGAGCACATTTCGCCTACGGCTTAGGCCGCTCTTAGGTGTGGCTGCTCTGTGTCTGCAGGCAGCGAGGGGCTGCAAGCTTCCTGTGTTCGCACCTATATCACTTGTGCTTCCTTGTCAGAGACAGACTATCGCAAAACATACAACTCACTCCATGAATTGATTGCTACGGCATCTGTTATCAGCAGTCACAACCAGCAACACCAGTAGCAGCCGACTGCACGCAAAGAATGGGAACGTGCAGTGGGATTTACGTGAAATCGGCGCAAGGCAGATCTTTCCGACGTAGGCTTGAGAATCTTATGGGAACATTTGTACTGTTTCTAAATTAACTGTAGGTGTGGGAGGAGGGTGCTTCCTGCGCACGAATAAAAGCACGCTCGCCAATTGTGGATGCTAATCGTTCGCTTGTATCTGCCTACACACCTCTGCCGGTTGGGAATTATTCCACTTGCATGGCAAGGTGCGCATGTAGGTGTGTTAAAAATTCTGGAGGCGCTGGGTATCGATCCCAGTATCTCTCGCACGCTAAGCGAGCGCTCTACCATGTGAGCTACGCCCACCCCCCGATAACTAGTAGTGCTACATACAGTCATATCAACGTCACAGACCCTTGCACCCCCATTATTCCGCAGACAAACACTGCTCTCTATGTATCAGTGAGGGTGTCTTTCAGGTTTCGTGCATTCTGTATCTAATCGTAGTTGGCCACAATGAAAGTGGCACACATAACGTCAAAAATAGAGTTCAGACACCGCTCTGAGTAAGACGAACGTGTTGTCCCTTCTCTAGACTTCAATGACGTTAAGCCGTGATACCTAAGACAGATCTGCACTCGATGACACCACGATAACAGCCGGTCCCCACACTTACATCTTGCTCTCCTTATGACAGTATACATCATATCAGCCTGTGACGCTGGTTTTGCAAGTTCTTGCGTGCGGATATGTTCGCCGCGACCAACACTTACCATGCACTGACCACAAAACACGGAGGAGCCGTGGCTTGAACCCGAGACCGTTCACACGCTAAGCGAACGATCTGCCAACTGAGCTACAGCTACACACACGACCAAGCCTGGCTATTCTCCATTCTTTGCGACTCTGATGTGCACGGACACGATTGTTGGTTGGTTTGTAGCGGCGAAGGTACCAGAATACAAAGGCGCGGACGCGTTCATATACACAAGAGTTCCAAGTAGTTTCGATGCTCTGGTATTACGAATGCAAATTCCGTCTGTTTTGAACGTCTTAAATTGAAAGGGCGGTCACAAATTGGTCCATTTCACTCCTTGTCGACAATCACACAGCACCTGAGGTAACAAGCACACCTCGAGCCCCATTGTGCTCTCCATTGTTCATGCCAACTCAGTGCCTCGCTCTTTGCTACTGTGTAAAACTCTTGTCGTCCAACTGCAAAACACTGGGACACAACAAGTTTCCGCGTCTCCATTGCACTGATCGTACTACGAAACGCTCCCCAAACTTGGCAATCACCCATGCAGATGACTTTTCCGACTTCACGCAACGCTCACGCTAGTGACAGCCTTATTTACAGTTCGACGTCGCGCCAAAGCGAATGAGCACATTTCGCCTACGGCTTAGGCCGCTCTTCTAGTGTGGCTGCTCTGTGTCTGCAGGCAGCGAGGGGCTGCAAGCTTCCTGTGTTCGCACCTATATCACCTGTGCTTCCTTGTCAGAGACAGACTATCGCAAAACATACAACTCACTCCATGAATTGATTGCTACGGCATCTGTTATCAGCAGTCACAACCAGCAACACCAGCAGCAGCCGACTGCACGCAAAGAATGGGAACGTGCAGTGGGATTTACGTGAAATCGGCGCAAGGCAGATCTTTCCGACGTAGGCTTGAGAATCTTATGGGAACATTTGTACCGTTTCTAAATTAAGTGTAGGTGTGGGGGGAGGGTGCTTCCTGCGCACGAATAAAAGCACGCTCGCCAATTGTGGATGCTAATCGTTCGCTTGTATCTGCCTACACACCTCTGCCGGTTGGGAATTATTCCACTTGCATGGCAAGGTGCGCATGTAGGTGTGTTAAAAATTCTGGAGGCGCTGGGTATCGATCCCAGTACCTCTCGCACGCTAAGCGAGCGCTCTACCATCTGAGCTACGCCCACAACCCCGGTAACTAGTAGTGCTACATACAGTCATATCAACGTCACAGACCCTTGCACCCCCATTATTCCGCAGACAAACACTACTCTCTATGTATCAGTGAGGGTGTCTTTCAGGTTTCGTGTATTCTGTATCGAATCGTAGTTGGCCACAATGAAAGTGGCACCCATAACGTCGAAAATAGAGTTCAGACACCGCTCTGAGTAAGACGAACGTGTTGTCCACCTCTAGACTTCAATGACGTTAAGCCGTGAAACCTAAGACAGATCTGCACTCGATGACACCACGATAACAGCCGGTCCCCACACTTACATCTTGCTCTCCTTATGACAGTATACATCATATCAGTCTGTGACGCTGGTTTTGCAACTTCTTGCGTGCGTTTATGTTCGCCGCGACCAACACTTACCATGCACTGACCACAAAACACGGAGGAGCCGGGGGCTTGAACCCGAGACCATTCACACGCTAAGCGAACGATCTGCCAAATGAGCTACAGCTACACACACGACCAAGCCTGGCTATTCTCCATTCTTTGCGAGTCTGATGTGCACTGACACGATTGTTGGTTGGTTTGTAGCGGCGAAGGTACCAGAATACAATGGCGCGGACACGTTCATATACACAAGAGTTCCAAGTAGTTTCGATGCTCTGGTATTGCGAATGCAAATTCCGTCTGTTTTGAACATCTTAAATTGAAAGGGCGGTCACAAATTGGTCCATTTCACTCCTTGTCGACAATCACACAGCACCTGAGGTAACAAGCACATCTCGAGCCCCATTGTGCTCTCCATTGTTCATGCCAACTCAGTGCCTCGCTCTTTGCTACTGTGTAAAACTCTTGTCGTCCAACTGCAAAACACTGGGACACAACAAGTTTCCGCGTCTCCATTGCACTGATCGTACTACGAAACGCTCCCCAAACTTGGCAATCACCCATGCAGATGACTTTTCCGACTTCACGCAACGCTCACGCTAGTGACAGCCTTATTTACAGGTCGACGTCGCGCCAAAGCGTATAGCACATTTCGCCTACGGCTTAGGCCGCTCTTCTAGTGTGGCTGCTCTGTGTCTGCAGGCAGCGCGGGGCTGCAAGCTTCCTGTGTTCGCACCTATATCACCTGTGCTTCCTTGTCAGAGACAGACTATCGCAAAACATACAACTCCTCCATGAATTGATTGCTACGGCATCTGTTATCAGCAGTCACAACCAGCAACACCAGTAGCAGCCGACTGCACGCAAAGAATGGGAACGTGCAGTGGGATTTACGTGAAATCGGCGCAAGGCAGATCTTTCCGACGTAGGCTTGAGAATCTTATGGGAACATTTGTACCGTTCCTAAATTAAGTGTAGGTGTGGGAGGAGGGTGCTTCCTGCGCACGAATAAAAGCACGCTCGCCAATTGTGGATGCTAATCGTTCGCTTGTATCTGCCTACACACCTCTGCCGGTTGGGAATTATTCCACTTGCATGGCCAGGTGCGTATGTAGGTGTGTTAAATATTCTGGAGGCGCTGGGTATCGATCCCAGTACCTCTCGCACGCTAAGCGAGCGCTCTACCATGTGGATGCTAATCGTTCGCTTGTATCTGCCTACACACCTCTGCCGGTTGGGAATTATTCCACTTGCATGGCAAGGTGCGCATGTAGGTGTGTTAAAAATTCTGGAGACGCTGGGTATCGATCCCAGTACCTCTCGCACGCTAAGCGAGCCCTCTACCATCTGAGCTACGCCCACCCCCCCGATAACTAGTAGTGCTACATACAGTCATATCAACGTCACAGACCCTTGCACCCCCATTATTCCGCAGACAAACACTACTCTCTATGTATCAGTGAGGGTGTCTTTCAGGTTTCGTGTATTCTGTATCGAATCGTAGTTGGCCACAATGAAAGTGGCACCCATAACGTCGAAAATAGAGTTCAGACACCGCTCTGAGTAAGACGAACGTGTTGTCCACCTCTAGACTTCAATGACGTTAAGCCGTGAAACCTAAGACAGATCTGCACTCGATGACACCACGATAACAGCCGGTCCCCACACTTACATCTTGCTCTCCTTATGACAGTATACATCATATCAGTCTGTGACGCTGGTTTTGCAACTTCTTGCGTGCGTTTATGTTCGCCGCGACCAACACTTACCATGCACTGACCACAAAACACGGAGGAGCCGGGGGCTTGAACCCGAGACCATTCACACGCTAAGCGAACGATCTGCCAAATGAGCTACAGCTACACACACGACCAAGCCTGGCTATTCTCCATTCTTTGCGAGTCTGATGTGCACTGACACGATTGTTGGTTGGTTTGTAGCGGCGAAGGTACCAGAATACAATGGCGCGGACACGTTCATATACACAAGAGTTCCAAGTAGTTTCGATGCTCTGGTATTGCGAATGCAAATTCCGTCTGTTTTGAACATCTTAAATTGAAAGGGCGGTCACAAATTGGTCCATTTCACTCCTTGTCGACAATCACACAGCACCTGAGGTAACAAGCACATCTCGAGGCCCATTGTGCTCTCCATTGTTCATGCCAACTCAGTGCCTCGCTCTTTGCTACTGTGTAAAACTCTTGTCGTCCAACTGCAAAACACTGGGACAAAACAAGTTTCCGCGTCTCCATTGCACTGATCGCACTACGAAACGCTCCCCAAACTTGGCAATCGCCCATGCAGATGACTTTTCCGACTTCACGCAACGCTCACGCTAGTGACAGCCTTATTTACAGGTCGACGTCGCGCCAAAGCGAATGAGCACATTTCGCCTACGGCTTAGGCCGCTCTTCTAGTGTGGCTGCTCTGTGTCTGCAGGCAGCGAGGGTCTGCAAGCTTCCTGTGTTCGCAACTATATCACCTGTGCTTCCTTGTCAGAGACAGACTATCGCAAAACATACAACTCACTCCATGAATTGATTGCTACGGCATCTGTTATCAGCAGTCACAACCAGCAACACCAGTAGCAGCCGACTGCACGCAAAGAATGGGAACGTGCAGTGGGATTTACGTGAAATCGGCGCAAGGCAGATCTTTCCGACGTAGGCTTGAGAATCTTATGGGAACATTTGTACTGTTTCTAAATTAAGTGTAGGTGTGGGAGGAGGGTTCTTCCTGCGCAAGAATAAAAGCACGCTCGCCAATTGTGGATGCTAATCGTTCGCTTGTATCTGCCTACACACCTCTGCCGGTTGGGAATTATTCCACTTGCATGGCAAGGTGCGCATGTAGGTGTGTTAAAAATTCTGGAGGCGCTGGGTATCGATCCCAGTACCTCTCGCACGCTAAGCGAGCGCTCTACCATCTGAGCTACGCCCACAACCCCGATAACTAGTAGTGCTACATACAGTCATATCAACGTCACAGACCCTTGCACCCCCATTATTCCGCAGACAAACACTACTCTCTATGTATCAGTGAGGGTGTCTTTCAGGTTTCGTGCATTCTGTATCGAATCGTAGTTGGCCACAATGAATGTGGCACGCATAACGTCGAAAATAGAGTTCAGACACCGCTCTGAGTAAGACGAACGTGTTGTCCCTTCTCTAGACTTCAATGACGTTAAGCCGTGATACCTAAGACAGATCTGCACTCGATGACACCACGATAACAGCCGGTCCCCACACTTACATCTTGCTCTCCTTATGACAGTATACATCATATCAGCCTGTGACGCTGGTTTTGCAAGTTCTTGCGTGCGTTTATGTTCGCCGCGACCAACACTTACCATGCACTGACCACAAAACACGGAGGAGCCGTGGCTTGAACCCGAGACCGTTCACACGCTAAGCGAACGATCTGCCAACTGAGCTACAGCTACACACACGACCAAGCCTGGCTATTCTCCATTCTTTGGGACTCTGATGTGCACTGACACGATTGTTGGTTGGTTTGTAGCGGCGAAGGTACCAGAATACAATGGCGCGGACACGTTCATATACACAAGAGTTCCAAGTAGTTTCGATGCTCTGGTATTGCGAATGCAAATTCCGTCTGTTTTGAACATCTTAAATTGAAAGGGCGGTCACAAATTGGTCCATTTCACTCCTTGTCGACAATCACACAGCACCTGAGGTAATAAGCACATCTCGAGCCCCATTGTGCTCTCCATTGTTCATGCCAACTCAGTGCCTCGCTCTTTGCTACTGTGTAAAACTCTTGTCGTCCAACTGCAAAACACTGGGACACAACAAGTTTCCGCGTCTCCATTGCACTGATCGTACTACGAAACGCTCCCCAAACTTGGCAATCACCCATGCAGATGACTTTTCCGACTTCACGCAACGCTCACGCTAGTGACAGCCTTATTTACAGGTCGACGTCGCGCCAAAGCGTATGAGCACATTTCGCCTACGGCTTAGGCCGCTCTTCTAGTGTGGCTGCTCTGTGTCTGCAGGCAGCGCGGGGCTGCAAGCTTCCTGTGTTCGCACCTATATCACCTGTGCTTCCTTGTCAGAGACAGACTATCGCAAAACATACAACTCACTCCATGAATTGATTGCTACGGCATCTGTTATCAGCAGTCACAACCAGCAACACCAGTAGCAGCCGACTGCACGAAAAGAATGGGAACGTGCAGTGGGATTTACGTGAAATCGGCGCAAGGCAGATCTTTCCGACGTAGGCTTGAGAATCTTATGGGAACATTTGTACCGTTCCTAAATTAAGTGTAGGTGTGGGAGGAGGGTGCTTCCTGCGCACGAATAAAAGCACGCTCGCCAATTGTGGATGCTAATCGTTCGCTTGTATGTGCCTACACACCTCTGCCGGTTGGGAATTATTCCACTTGCATGGCCAGGTGCGTATGTAGGTGTGTTAAATATTCTGGAGGCGCTGGGTATCGATCCCAGTACCTCTCGCACGCTAAGCGAGCGCTCTACCATGTGGATGCTAATCGTTCGCTTGTATCTGCCTACACACCTCTGCCGGTTGGGAATTATTCCACTTGCATGGCAAGGTGCGCATGTAGGTGTGTTAAAAATTCTGGAGACGCTGGGTATCGATCCCAGTACCTCTCGCACGCTAAGCGAGCCCTCTACCATCTGAGCTACGCCCACCCCCCCGATAACTAGTAGTGCTACATACAGTCATATCAACGTCACAGACCCTTGCACCCCCATTATTCCGCAGACAAACACTACTCTCTATGTATCAGTGAGGGTGTCTTTCAGGTTTCGTGTATTCTGTATCGAATCGTAGTTGGCCACAATGAAAGTGGCACCCATAACGTCGAAAATAGAGTTCAGACACCGCTCTGAGTAAGACGAACGTGTTGTCCACCTCTAGACTTCAATGACGTTAAGCCGTCAAACCTAAGACAGATCTGCACTCGATGACACCACGATAACAGCCGGTCCCCACACTTACATCTTGCTCTCCTTATGACAGTATACATCATATCAGTCTGTGACGCTGGTTTTGCAACTTCTTGCGTGCGTTTATGTTCGCCGCGACCAACACTTACCATGCACTGACCACAAAACATGGAGGAGCCGGGGCTTGAACCCGAGACCGTTCACACGCTAAGCGAACGATCTGCCAAATGAGCTACAGCTACACACACGACCAAGCCTGGCTATTCTCCATTCTTTGCGAGTCTGATGTGCACTGACACGATTGTTGGTTGGTTTGTAGCGGCGAAGGTACCAGAATACAATGGCGCGGACACGTTCATATACACAAGAGTTCCAAGTAGTTTCGATGCTCTGGTATTGCGAATGCAAATTCCGTCTGTTTTGAACATCTTAAATTGAAAGGGCGGTCACAAATTGGTCCATTTCACTCCTTGTCGACAATCACACAGCACCTGAGGTAACAAGCACATCTCGAGGCCCATTGTGCTCTCCATTGTTCATGCCAACTGAGTGCCTCGCTCTTTGCTACTGTGTAAAACTCTTGTCGTCCAACTGCAAAACACTGGGACACAACAAGTTTCCGCGTCTCCATTGCACTGATCGTACTACGAAACGCTCCTCAAACTTGGCAATCGCCCATGCAGATGACTTTTCCGACTTCACGCAACGCTCACGCTAGTGACAGCCTTATTTACAGGTCGACGTCGCGCCAAAGCGAATGAGCACATTTCGCCTACGGCTTAGGCCGCTCTTCTAGTGTGGCTGCTCTGTGTCTGCAGGCAGAGAGGGGCTGCAAGCTTCCTGTGTTCGCACCTATATCACCTGTGCTTCCTTGTCAGAGACAGACTATCGCAAAACATACAACTCACTCCATGAATTGATTGCTACGGCATCTGTTATCAGCAGTCACAACCAGCAACACCAGTAGCAGCCGACTGCACGCAAAGAATGGGAACGTGCAGTGGGATTTACGTGAAATCGGCGCAAGGCAGATCTTTCCACGTAGGCTTGAGAATCTTATGGGAACATTTGTACTGTTTCTAAATTAAGTGTAGGTGTGGGAGGAGTGTGCTTCCTGCGCACGAATAAAAGCACGCTCGCCAATTGTGGATGCTAATCGTTCGCTTGTATCTGCCTACACACCTCTGCCGGTTGGGAATTATTCCACTTGCATGGCAAGGTGCGCATGTAGGTGTGATAAAAATTCTGGAGGCGCTGGGTATCGATCCCAGTACCTCTCGCACGCTAAGCGAGCGCTCTACCATCTGAGCTACGCCCACACCCCGATAACTAGTAGTGCTACATACAGTCATATCAACGTCACAGACCCTTGCACTCCCATTATTCCGCAGACAAACACTACTCTCTATGTATCAGTGAGGGTGTCTTTCAGGTTTCGTGCATTCTGTATCGAATCGTAGTTGGCCACAATGAAAGTGGCACCCATAACGTCGAAAATAGAGTTCAGACACCGCTCTGAGTAAGACGAACGTGTTGTCCACCTCTAGACTTCAATGACGTTAAGCCGTGATACCTAAGACAGATCTGCACTCGATGACACCACGATAACAGCCGGTCCCCACACTTACATCTTGCTCTCCTTATGACAGTATACATCATATCAGTCTGTGACGGTGGTTTTGCAACTTCTTGCGTGCGTTTATGTTCGCCGCGACCAACACTTACCATGCCCTGACCACAAAACATGGAGGAGCCGGGGCTTGAACCCGAGACCGTTCACACGCTAAGCGAACGATCTGCCAACTGAGCTACAGCTACACACACGACCAAGCCTAGCTATTCTCCATTCTTTGCGACTCTGATGTGCACGGACACGATGGTTGGTTGGTTTGTAGCGGCGAAGGTACCAGAATACAAAGGCGCGGACACGTTCATATACACAAGAGTTCCAAGTAGTTTCGTTGCTCTGGTATTACGAATGCAAATTCCGTCTGTTTTGAACGTCTTAAATTGAAAGGGCGGTCACAAATTGGTCCATTTCACTCCTTGTCGACAATCACACAGCACCTGAGGTAACAAGCACATCTCGAGCCCCATTGTGCTCTCCATTGTTCATGCCAACTCAGTGCCTCGCTCTTTGCTACTGTGTAAAACTCTTGTCGTCCAACTGCAAAACACTGGGACACAACAAGTTTCCGCGTCTCCATTGCACTGATCGTACTACGAAACGCTCCCCAAACTTGGCAATCACCCATGCAGATGACTTTTCCGACTTTAAACGACGCTCACGCTAGTGACAGCCTTATTTACAGTTCGACGTCGCGCCAAAGCGAATGAGCACATTTCGCCTACGGCTTAGGCCGCTCTTCTAGTGTGGCTGCTCTGTGTCTGCAGGCAGCGAGGGGCTGCAAGCTTCCTGTGTTCGCACCTATATCACCTGTGCTTCCTTGTCAGAGACAGACTATCGCAAAACATACAACTCACTCCATGAATTGATTGCTACGGCATCTGTTATCAGCAGTCACAACCAGCAACACCAGTAGCAGCCGACTGCACGCAAAGAATGGGAACGTGCAGTGGGATTTAAGTGAAATCGGCGCAAGGCAGATCTATCCGACGTAGGCTTGAGAATCTTATGGGAACATTTGTACTGTTTCTAAATTAAGTGTAGGTGTGGGAGGAGGGTGCTTCCTGCGCACGAATAAAAGCACACTCGCCAATTGTGGATGCTAATCGTTCGCTTGTATCTGCCTACACACCTCTGCCGGTTGGGAATTATTCCACTTGCATGGCAAGGCGCGCATGTAGGTGTGATAAAAATTCTGGAGGCGCTGGGTATCAATCCCAGTACCTCTCGCACGCTAAGCGAGCGCTCTACCATCTGAGCTACGCCCACCTCCCCGATAACTAGTAGTGCTACATACAGTCATATCAACGTCACAGACCCTTGCACTCCCATTATTCCGCAGACAAACACTACTCTCTATGTATCAGTGAGGGTGTCTTTCAGGTTTCGTGCATTCTGTATCGAATCGTAGTTGGCCACAATGAAAGTGGCACCCATAACGTCGAAAATAGAGTTCAGACACCGCTCTGAGTAAGACGAACGTGTTGTCCACCTCTAGACTTCAATGACGTTAAGCCGTGAAACCTAAGACAGATCTGCACTCGATGACACCACGATAACAGCCGGTCCCCACACTTACATCTTGCTCTCCTTATGACAGTATACATCATATCAGTCTGTGACGCTGGTTTTGCAACTTCTTGCGTGCGTTTATGTTCGCCGCGACCAACACTTACCATGCACTGACCACAAAACATGGAGGAGCCGGGGCTTGAACCCGAGACCGTTCACACGCTAAGCGAACGATCTGCCAACTGAGCTACAGCTACACACACGACCAAGCCTGGCTATTCTCCATTCTTTGCGACTCTGATGTGCACGGACACGATGGTTGGTTGGTTTGTAGCGGCGAAGGTACCAGAATACAAAGGCGCGGACACGTTCATATACACAAGAGTTCCAAGTAGTTTCGATGCTCTGGTATTACGAATGCAAATTCCGTCTGTTTTGAACGTCTTAAATTGAAAGGGCGGTCACAAATTGGTCCATTTCACTCCTTGTCGACAATCACACAGCACCTGAGGTAACAAGCACATCTCGAGCCCCATTGTGCTCTCCATTGTTCATGCCAACTCAGTGCCTCGCTCTTTGCTACTGTGTAAAACTCTTGTCGTCCAACTGCAAAACACTGGGACACAACAAGTTTCCGAGTTTCCATTGCACTGATCGTACTACGAAACGCTCCCCAAACTTGGCAATCACGCATGCAGATGACTTTTCCGACTTTACACGACGCTCACGCTAGTGACAGCCTTATTTACAGTTCGACGTCGCGCCAAAGCGAATGAGCACATTTCGCCTACGGCTTAGGCCGCTCTTCTAGTGTGGCTGCTCTGTGTCTGCAGGCAGCGAGGGGCTGCAAGCTTCCTGTGTTCGCACCTATATCACCTGTGCTTCCTTGTCAGAGACAGACTATCGCAAAACATACAACTCACTCCATGAATTGATTGCTACGGCATCTGTTATCAGCAGTCACAACCAGCAACACCAGTAGCAGCCGACTGCACGCAAAGAATGGGAACGTGCAGTGGGATTTAAGTGAAATCGGCGCAAGGCAGATCTATCCGACGTAGGCTTGAGAATCTTATGGGAACATTTGTACTGTTTCTAAATTAAGTGTAGGTGTGGGAGGAGGGTGCTTCCTGCGCACGAATAAAAGCACACTCGCCAATTGTGGATGCTAATCGTTCGCTTGTATCTGCCTACACACCTCTGCCGGTTGGGAATTATTCCACTTGCATGGCAAGGCGCGCATGTAGGTGTGATAAAAATTCTGGAGGCGCTGGGTATCAATCCCAGTACCTCTCGCACGCTAAGCGAGCGCTCTACCATCTGAGCTACGCCCACCTCCCCGATAACTAGTAGTGCTACATACAGTCATATCAACGTCACAGACCCTTGCACTCCCATTATTCCGCAGACAAACACTACTCTCTATGTATCAGTGAGGGTGTCTTTCAGGTTTCGTGCATTCTGTATCGAATCGTAGTTGGCCACAATGAAAGTGGCACCCATAACGTCGAAAATAGAGTTCAGACACCGCTCTGAGTAAGACGAACGTGTTGTCCACCTCTAGACTTCAATGACGTTAGGCCGTGAAACCTAAGACAGATCTGCACTCGATGACACCACGATAACAGCCGGTCCCCACACTTACATCTTGCTCTCCTTATGACAGTATACATCATATCAGTCTGTGACGCTGGTTTTGCAACTTCTTGCGTGCGTTTATGTTCGCCGCGACCAACACTTACCATGCACTGACCACAAAACATGGAGGAGCCGGGGCTTGAACCCGAGACCGTTCACACGCTAAGCGAACGATCTGCCAACTGAGCTACAGCTACACACACGACCAAGCCTGGCTATTCTCCATTCTTTGCGACTCTGATGTGCACGGACACGATGGTTGGTTGGTTTGTAGCGGCGAAGGTACCAGAATACAAAGGCGCGGACACGTTCATATACACAAGAGTTCCAAGTAGTTTCGATGCTCTGGTATTACGAATGCAAATTCCGTCTGTTTTGAACGTCTTAAATTGAAAGGGCGGTCACAAATTGGTCCATTTCACTCCTTGTCGACAATCACACAGCACCTGAGGTAACAAGCACATCTCGAGCCCCATTGTGCTCTCCATTGTTCATGCCAACTCAGTGCCTCGCTCTTTGCTACTGTGTAAAACTCTTGTCGTCCAACTGCAAAACACTGGGACACAACAAGTTTCCGCGTCTCCATTGCACTGATCGTACTACGAAACGCTCCCCAAACTTGGCAATCACACATGCAGATGACTTTTCCGACTTTGCACGACGCTCACGCTAGTGACAGCCTTATTTACAGTTCGACGTCGCGCCAAAGCGAATGAGCACATTTCGCCTACGGCTTAGGCCGCTCTTCTAGTGTGGCTGCTCTGTGTCTGCAGGCAGCGAGGGGCTGCAAGCTTCCTGTGTTCGCACCTATATCACCTGTGCTTCCTTGTCAGAGACAGACTATCGCAAAACATACAACTCACTCCATGAATTGATTGCTACGGCATCTGTTATCAGCAGTCACAACCAGCAACACCAGTAGCAGCCGACTGCACGCAAAGAATGGGAACGTGCAGTGGGATTTACGTGAAATCGGCGCAAGGCAGATCTTTCCGACGTAGGCTTGAGAATCTTATGGGAACATTTGTACTGTTTCTAAATTAAGTGTAGGTGTGGGAGGAGGGTGCTTCCTGCGCACGAATAAAAGCACACTCGCCAATTGTGGATGCTAATCGTTCGCTTGTATCTGCCTACACACCTCTGCCGGTTGGGAATTATTCCACTTGCATGGCAAGGAGCGCATGTAGGTGTGATAAAAATTCTGGAGGCGCTGGGTATCGATCCCAGTACCTCTCGCACGCTAAGCGAGCGCTCTAACATCTGAGCTACGCCCACCCCCCCGATAACTAGTAGTGCTACATACAGTCATATCAACGTCACAGACCCTTGCACTCCCATTATTCCGCAGACAAACACTACTCTCTATGTATCAGTGAGGGTGTCTTTCAGGTTTCGTGCATTCTGTATCGAATCGTAGTTGGCCACAATGAAAGTGGCACCCATAACGTCGAAAATAGAGTTCAGACACCGCTCTGAGTAAGACGAACGTGTTGTCCACCTCTAGACTTCAATGACGTTAAGCCGTGATACCTAAGACAGATCTGCACTCGATGACACCACGATAACAGCCGGTCCCCACACTTACATCTTGCTCTCCTTATGACAGTATACATCATATCAGTCTGTGACACTGGTTTTGCAACTTCTTACGTGCGTTTATGTTCGCCGCGACCAACACTTACCATGCCCTGACCACAAAACATGGAGGAGCCGGGGCTTGAACCCGAGACGGTTCACACGCTAAGCGAACGATCTGCCAACTGAGCTACAGCTACACACACGACCAAGCCTGGCTATTCTCCATTGCCGGCCGCGGTGGTCTAGCGGTTCTAGGCGCTCAGTCCGGAACCGCGCGACTGCTACGGTCGCAGGTTCGAATCCTGCCTCGGGCATGGATGTGTGTGATGTCCTTAGGTTAGTTAGGTTTAAGTAGTTCTAAGTTCTAGGGGACTTATGACCACAGCAGTTGAGTCCCATAGTGCTCAGAGCCATTTTTTATTCTCCATTCTTTGCGACTCTGATGTGCACGGACACGATGGTTGGTTGGTTTGTAGCGGCGAAGGTACCAGAATACAAAGGCGTGGACACGTTCATATACACAAGAGTTCCAAGTAGTTTCGATGCTCTGGTATTACGAATGCAAATTCCGTCTGTTTTGAACGTCTTAAATTGAAAGGGCGGTCACAAATTGGTCCATTTCACTCCTTGTCGACAATCACACAGCACCTGAGGTAACAAGCACATCTCGAGCCCCATTGTGCTCTCCATTGTTCATGCCAACTCAGTGCCTCGCTCTTTGCTACTGTGTAAAACTCTTGTCGTCCAACTGCAAAACACTGGGACACAACAAGTTTCCGCGTCTCCATTGCACTGATCGTACTACGAAACGCTCCCCAAACTTGGCAATCACCCATGCAGATGACTTTTCCGACTTTACGCAACGCTCACGCTAGTGACAGCCTTATTTACAGTTCGACGTCGCGCCAAAGCGAATGAGCACATTTCGCCTACGGCTTAGGCCGCTCTTCTAGTGTGGCTGCTCTGTGTCTGCAGGCAGCGAGGGGCTGCAAGCTTCCTGTGTTCGCACCTATATCACCTGTGCTTCCTTGTCAGAGACAGACTATCGCTAAACATACAACTCACTCCATGAATTGATTGCTACGGCATCTGTTATCAGCAGTCACAACCAGCAACACCAGTAGCAGCCGACTGCACGCAAAGAATGGGAACGTGCAGTGGGATTTACGTGAAATCGGCGCAAGGCAGATCTTTCCGACGTAGGCTTGAGAAACTTATGGGAACATTTGTACTGTTTCTAAATTAAGTGTAGGTGTGGGAGGAGGGTGCTTCCTGCGCATGAATAAAAGCACGCTCGCCAATTGTGGATGCTAATCGTTCGCTTGTATCTGCCTACACACCTCTGCCGGTTGGGAATTATTCCACTTGCATGGCAAGGTGCGCATGTAGGTGTGATAAAAATTCTGGAGGCGCTGGGTATTGATCCCAGTACCTCTCGCACGCTAAGCGAGCACTCTACCATCTGAGCTACGCCCACCTTCCCCCGATAATTAGTAGTGCTACATACAGTCATATCAACGTCACAGACCCTTGCACTCCCATTATTCCGCAGACAAACACTACTCTCTATGTATCAGTGAGAGTGTCTTTCAGGTTTCGTGCATTCTGTATCGAATCGTAGTTGGCCACAATGAAAGTGGCACCCATAACGTCGAAAATAGAGTTCAGACACCGCTCTGAGTAAGACGAACGTGTTGTCCACCTCTAGACTTCAATGACGATAAGCCGTGATACCTAAGACAGATCTGCACTCGATGACACCACGATAACAGCCGGTCCCCACACTTACATCTTGCTCTCCTTATGACAGTATACATCATATCAGTCTGTGACGCTGGTTTTGCAACTTCTTGCGTGCGTTTATGTTCGCCGCGACCAACACTTACCATGCACTGACCACAAAACATGGAGGAGCCGGGGCTTGAACCCGAGACCGTTCACACGCTAAGCGAACGAACTGCCAACTGAGCTACAGCTACACACACGACCAAGCCTGGCTATTCTCCATTCTTTGCGACTCTGATGTGCACGGACACGATGGTTGGTTGGTTTGTAGCGGCGAAGGTACCAGAATACAAAGGCGCGGACACGTTCATATACACAAGAGTTCCAAGTAGTTTCGATGCTCTGGTATTACGAATGCAAATTCCGTCTGTTTTGAACGTCTTAAATTGAAAGGGCGGCCACAAATTGGTCCATTTCACTCCTTGTCGACAATCACACAGCACCTGAGGTAACAAGCACATCTGGAGCCCCATTGTGCTCTCCATTGTTCATGCCAACTCAGTGTGTAAAACTCTTGTCGTCCAACTGCAAAACACTGGGACACAACAAGTTTCCGCGTCTCCATTGCACTGATCGTACTACGAAACGCTCCCCAAACTTGGCAATCACCCATGCAGATGACTTTTCCGACTTTACACGACGCTCACGCTAGTGACAGCCTTATTTACAGTTCGACGTCGCGCCAAAGCGAATGAGCACATTTCGCCTACGGCTTAGGCCGCTCTTCTAGTGTGGCTGCTCTGTGTCTGCAGGCAGCGAGGGGCTGCAAGCTTCCTGTGTTCGCACCTATATCACCTGTGCTTCCTTGTCAGAGACAGACTATCGCTAAACATACAACTCACTCCATGAATTGATTGCTACGGCATCTGTTATCAGCAGTCACAACCAGCAACACCAGTAGCAGCCGACTGCACGCAAAGAATGGGAACGTGCAGTGGGATTTACGTGAAATCGGCGCAAGGCAGATCTTTCCGACGTAGGCTTGAGAAACTTATGGGAACATTTGTACTGTTTCTAAATTAAGTGTAGGTGTGGGAGGAGGGTGCTTCCTGCGCACGAATAAAAGCACGCTCGCCAATTGTGGATGCTAATCGTTCGCTTGTATCTGCCTACACACCTCTGCCGGTTGGGAATTATTCCACTTGCATGGCAAGGTGCGCATGTAGGTGTGATAAAAATTCTGGAGGCGCTGGGTATTGATCCCAGTACCTCTCACACGCTAAGCGAGCGCAGTACCATCTGAGCTACGCCCACCCTCCCCCGATAGCTAGTAGTGCTACATACAGTCATATCAACGTCACAGACCCTTGCACTCCCATTATTCCGCAGACAAACACTACTCTCTATGTATCAGTGAAGGTGTCTTTCAGGTTTCGTGCATTCTGTATCGAATCGTAGTTGGCCACAATGAAAGTGGCACCCATAACGTCGAAAATAGAGTTCAGACACCGCTCTGAGTAAGACGAACGTGTTGTCCACCTCTAGACTTCAATGACGTTAAGCCGTGATACCTAAGACAGATCTGCACTCGATGACACCACGATAACAGCCGGTCCCCACACTTACATCTTGCTCTCCTTATGACAGTATACATCATATCAGTCTGTGACGCTGGTTTTGCAACCTCTTGCGTGCGTTTATGTTCGCCGCGACCAACACTTACCATGCACTGACCACAAAACATGGAGGAGCCGGGGCTTGAACCCGAGACCGTTCACACGCTAAGCGAACGATCTGCCTACTGAGCTACAGCTACACACACGATCAAACCTGGCTATTCTCCATTCTTTGCGACTCTGATGTGCACGGACACGATAATTGGTTGGTTTGTAGCGGCGAAGGTACCAGAATACAAAGGCGCGGACACGTTCATATACACAAGAGTTCCAAGTAGTTTCGATGCTCTGGTATTACGAATGCAAATTCCGTCTGTTTTGAACGTCTTAAATTGAAAGGGCGGTCACAAATTGGTCCATTTCACTCCTTGTCGACAATCACACAGCACCTGAGGTAACAAGCACATCTCGAGCCCCATTGTGCTCTCCATTGTTCATGCCAACTCAGTGCCTCGCTCTTTGCTACTGTGTAAAACTCTTGTCGTCCAACTGCAAAACACTGGGACACAACAAGTTTCCGCGTCTCCATTGCACTGATCGTACTACGAAACGCTCCCCAAACTTGGCAATCACCCATGCAGATGACTTTTCCGACTTTACACGACGCTCACGCTAGTGACAGCCTTATTTACAGTTCGACGTCGCGCCAAAGCGAATGAGCACATTTCGCCTACGGCTTAGGCCGCTCTTCTAGTGTGGCTGCTCTGTGTCTGCAGGCAGCGAGGGGCTGCAAGCTTCCTGTGTTCGCACCTATATCACCTGTGCTTCCTTGTCAGAGACAGACTATCGCAAAACATACAACTCACTCCATGAATTGATTGCTACGGCATCTGTTATCAGCAGTCACAACCAGCAACACCAGTAGCAGCCGACTGCACGCAAAGAATGGGAACGTGCAGTGGGATTTACGTGAAATCGGCGCAAGGCAGATCTTTCCGACGTAGGCTTGAGAATCTTATGGGAACATTTGTACTGTCTCTAAATTAAGTGTAGGTGAAGGAGGAGGGTGCTTCCTGCGCACGAATAAAAGCACGCTCGCCAATTGTGGATGCTAATCGTTCGCTTGTATCTGCCTACACACCTCTGCCGGTTGGGAATTATTCCACTTGCATGGCAAGGTGCGCATGTAGGTGTGATAAAAATTCTGGAGGCGCTGGGTATCGATCCCAGTACCTCTCGCACGCTAAGCGAACGCTCTACCATCTGAGCTCTGCCCACCCCCCCGATAACTAGTAGTGCTACATACAGTCATATCAACGTCACAGACCCTTGCACTCCCATTATTCCGCAGACAAACACTACTCTCTATGTATCAGTGAGGGTGTCTTTCAGGTTTCGTGCATTCTGTATCGAATCGTAGTTGGCCAAAATGAAAGTGGCACCCATAACGTCGAAAATAGAGTTCAGACACCGCTCTGAGTAAGACGAACGTGTTGTCCACCTCTAGACTTCAATGACGTTAAGCCGTGATACCTAAGACAGATCTGCACTCGATGACACCACGATAACAGCCGGTCCCCACACTTACATCTTGCTCTCCTTATGACAGTATACATCATATCAGTCTGTGACGCTGGTTTTGCAACTTCTTGCGTGCGTTTATGTTCGCCGCGACCAACACTTACCATGCACTGACCACAAAACATGGAGGAGCCGGGGCTTGAACCCGAGACCGTTCACACGCTAAGCGAACGAACTGCCAACTGAGCTACAGCTACACACACGACCAAGCCTGGCTATTCTCCATTCTTTGCGACTCTGATGTGCACGGACACGATGGTTGGTTGGTTTGTAGCGGCGAAGGTACCAGAATACAAAGGCGCGGACACGTTCATATACACAAGAGTTCCAAGTAGTTTCGATGCTCTGGTATTACGAATGCAAATTCCGTCTGTTTTGAACGTCTTAAATTGAAAGGGCGGTCACAAATTGGTCCATTTCACTCCTTGTCGACAATCACACAGCACCTGAGGTAACAAGCACATCTCGAGCCCCATTGTGCTCTCCATTGTTCATGCCAACTCAGTGTGTAAAACTCTTGTCGTCCAACTGCAAAACACTGGGACACAACAAGTTTCCGCGTCTCCATTGCACTGATCGTACTACGAAACGCTCCCCAAACTTGGCAATCACCCATGCAGATGACTTTTCCGACTTTACACGACGCTCACGCTAGTGACAGCCTTATTTACAGTTCGACGTCGCGCCAAAGCGAATGAGCACATTTCGCCTACGGCTTAGGCCGCTCTTCTAGTGTGGCTGCTCTGTGTCTGCAGGCAGCGAGGGGCTGCAAGCTTCCTGTGTTCGCACCTATATCACCTGTGCTTCCTTGTCAGAGACAGACTATCGCAAAACATACAACTCACTCCATGAATTGATTGCTACGGCATCTGTTATCAGCAGTCACAACCAGCAACACCAGTAGCAGCCGACTGCACGCAAAGAATGGGAACGTGCAGTGGGATTTACGTGAAATCGGCGCAAGGCAGATCTTTCCGACGTAGGCTTGAGAATCTTATGGGAACATTTGTACTGTCTCTAAATTAAGTGTAGGTGTGGGAGGAGGGTGCTTCCTGCGCACGAATAAAAGCACGCTCGCCAATTGTGGATGCTAATCGTTCGCTTGTATCTGCCTACACATCTCTGCCGGTTGGGAATTATTCCACTTGCATGGCAAGGTGCGCATGTAGGAGTGTTAAAAATTCTGGAGGCGCTGGGTATCGATCCCAGTACCTCTCGCACGCTAAGCGAACGCTCTACCATCTGAGCTACGCCCACCCCCCCCGATAACTAGTAGTGCTACATACAGTCATATCAACGTCACAGACCCTTGCACTCCCATTATTCGGCAGACAAACACTACTCTCTATGTATCAGTGAGGGTGTCTTTCAGGTTTCGTGCATTCTGTATCGAATCGTAGTTGGCCACAATGAAAGTGGCACCCATAACGTCGAAAATAGAGTTCAGACACCGCTCTGAGTAAGACGAACGTGTTGTCCACCTCTAGACTTCAATGACGTTAAGCCGTGATACCTAAGACAGATCTGCACTCGATGACACCACGATAACAGCCGGTCCCCACACTTACATCTTGCTCTCCTTATGACAGTATACATCATATCAGTCTGTGACGCTGGTTTTGCAACTTCTTGCGTGCGTTTATGTTCGCCGCGACCAACACTTACCATGCACTGACCACAAAACATGGAGGAGCCGGGGCTTGAACCCTATACCGTTCACACGCTAAGCGAACGAACTGCCAACTGAGCTACAGCTACACACACGAGCAAGCCTGGCTATTCTCCATTCTTTGCGACTCTGATGTGCACGGACACGATGGTTGGTTGGTTTGTAGCGGCGAAGGTACCAGAATACAAAGGCGCGGACACGTTCATATACACAAGAGTTCCAAGTAGTTTCGATGCTCTGGTATTACGAATGCAAATTCCGTCTGTTTTGAACGTCTTAAATTGAAAGGGCGGTCACAAATTGGTCCATTTCACTCCTTGTCGACAATCACACAGCACCTGAGGTAACAAGCACATCTCGAGCCCCATTGTGCTCTCCATTGTTCATGCCAACTCAGTGTGTAAAACTCTTGTCGTCCAACTGCAAAACACTGGGACACAACAAGTTTCCGCGTCTCCATTGCACTGATCGTACTACGAAACGCTCCCCAAACTTGGCAAACACCCATGCAGATGACTTTTCCGACTTTACACGACGCTCACGCTAGTGACAGCCTTATTTACAGTTCGACGTCGCGCCAAAGCGAATGAGCACATTTCGCCTACGGCTTAGGCCGCTCTTCTAGTGTGGCTGCTCTGTGTCTGCAGGCAGCGAGGGGCTGCAAGCTTCCTGTGTTCGCACCTATATCACCTGTGCTTCCTTGTCAGAGACAGACTATCGCAAAACATACAACTCACTCCATGAATTGATTGCTACGGCATCTGTTATCAGCAGTCACAACCAGCAACACCAGTAGCAGCCGACTGCACGCAAAGAATGGGAACGTGCAGTGGGATTTACGTGAAATCGGCGCAAGGCAGATCTTTCCGACTTAGGCTTGAGAATCTTATGGGAACATTTGTACTGTTTCTAAATTAAGTGTAGGTGTGGGAGGAGGGTGCTTCCTGCGCACGAATAAAAGCACGCTCGCCAATTGTGGATGCTAATCGTTCGCTTGTATCTGCCTACACACCTCTGCCGGTTGGGAATTATTCCACTTGCATGGCAAGGTGCGCATGTAGGTGTGATAAAAATTCTGGAGGCGCTGGGTATCGATCCCAGTACCTCTCGCACGCTAAGCGAGAGCTCTACCATCTGAGCTACGCCCACCCCCCCCCCCCCTCCCCCGATAATTAGTAGTGCTACATACAGTCATATCAACGTCACAGACCCTTGCACTCCCATTATTCCGCAGACAAACGCTACTCTCTATATATCAGTGAGGGTGTCTTTCAGGTTTCGTGCATTCTGTATCGAATCGTAGTTTGCCACAATGAAAGTGGCACCCATAACGTCGAAAATAGAGTTCACACACCGCTCTGAGTAAGACGAACGTGTTGTCCACCTCTAGACTTCAATGACGTTAAGCCGTGATACCTAAGACAGATCTGCACTCGATGACACCACGATAACAGCCGGTCCCCACACTTACATCTTGCTCTCCTTATGACAGTATACATCATATCAGTCTGTGACGCTGGTTTTGCAACCTCTTGCGTGCGTTTATGTTCGCCGCGACCAACACTTACCATGCACTGAACACAAAACATGGAGGAGCCGGGGCTTGAACCCGAGACCGTTCACACGCTAAGCGAACGATCTGCCTACTGAGCTACAGCTACACACACGATCAAACCTGGCTATTCTCCATTCTTTGGAATCTGGTGTGCACGGACATGATAATTGGTTGGTTTGTAGCGGCGCAGGTACCAGAATACAAAGGCGCGGACACGTTCATATACACAAGAGTTCCAAGTAGTTTCGATGCTCTGGTATTACGAATGCAAATTCCGTCTGTTTTGAACGTCTTAAATTGAAAGGGCGGTCACAAATTGGTCCATTTCACTCCTTGTCGACAATCACACAGCACCTGAGGTAACAAGCACATCTCGAGCCCCATTGTGCTCTCCATTGTTCATGCCAACTCAGTGCCTCGCTCTTTGCTACTGTGTAAAACTCTTGTCGTCCAACTGCAAAACACTGGGACACAACAAGTTTCCGCGTCTCCATTGCACTGATCGTACTACGAAACGCTCCCCAAACTTGGCAATCACCCATGCAGATGACTTTTCCGACTTTACACGACGCTCACGCTAGTGACAGCCTTATTTACAGTTCGACGTCGCGCCAAAGCGAATGAGCACATTTCGCCTACGGCTTAGGCCGCTCTTCTAGTGTGGCTGCTCTGTGTCTGCAGGCAGCGAGGGGCTGCAAGCTTCCTGTGTTCGCACCTATATCACCTGTGCTTCCTTGTCAGAGACAGACTATCGCAAAACATACAAATCACTCAATGAATTGATTGCTACGGCATCTGTTATCAGCAGTCACAACCAGCAACACCAGTAGCAGCCGACTGCACGCAAAGAATGGGAACGTGCAGTGGGATTTACGTGAAATCGGCGCAAGGCAGATCTTTCCGACGTAGGCTTGAGAATCTTACGGGAACATTTGTACTGTCTCTAAATTAAGTGTAGGTGTGGGAGGAGGGTGCTTCCTGCGCACGAATAAAAGCACGCTCGCCAATTGTGGATGCTAATCGTTCGCTTGTATCTGCCTACACATCTCTGCCGGTTGGGAATTATTCCACTTGCATGGCAAGGTGCGCATGTAGGTGTGATAAAAATTCTGGAGGCCCTGGGTATCGATCCCAGTACCTCTCGCACGCTAAGCGAACGCTCTACCATCTGAGCTACGCCCCCCCCCCCCCCCCCCCGCTAACTAGTAGTGCTACATACAGTCATATCAACGTCACAGACCCTTGCACTCCCATTATTCGGCAGACAAACACTACTCTCTATGTATCAGTGACGGTGTCTTTCAGGTTTCGTGCATTCTGTATCGAATCGTAGTTGGCCACAATGAAAGTGGCACCCATAACGTCGAAATTAGAGTTCAGACACCGCTCTGAGTAAGACGAACGTGTTGTCCACCTCTAGACTTCAATGACGTTAAGCCGTGATACCTAAGACAGATCTGCACTCGATGACAGCACGATAACAGCCGGTCCCCACACTTACATCTTGCTCTCCTTATGACAGTATACATCATATCAGTCTGTGACGCTGGTTTTGCAACTTCTTGCGTGCGTTTATGTTCGCCGCGACCAACACTTACCATGCACTGACCACAAAACATGGAGGAGCCGGGGCTTGAACCCGAGACCGTTCACACGCTAAGCGAACGAACTGCCAACTGAGCTACAGCTACACACACGACCAAGTCTGGCTATTCTCCATTCTTTGCGACTCTGATGTGCACGGACACGATGGTTGGTTGGTTTGTAGCGGCGAAGGTACCAGAATACAAAGGCGCGGACACGTTCATATACACAAGAGTTCCAAGTAGTTTCGATGCTCTGGTATTACGAATGCAAATTCCGTCTGTTTTGAACGTCTTAAATTGAAAGGGCGGTCACAAATTGGTCCATTTCACTCCTTGTCGACAATCACACAGCACCTGAGGTAACAAGCACATCTCGAGCCCCATTGTGCTCTCCATTGTTCATGCCAACTCAGTGTGTAAAACTCTTGTCGTCCAACTGCAAAACACTGGGACACAACAAGTTTCCGCGTCTCCATTGCACTGATCGTACTACGAAACGCTCCCCAAACTTGGCAATCACGCATGCAGATGACTTTTCCGACTTTACACGACGCTCACGCTAGTGACAGCCTTATTTACAGTTCGACGTCGCGCCAAAGCGAATGAGCACATTTCGCCTACGGCTTAGGCCGCTCTTCTAGTGTGGCTGCTCTGTGTCTGCAGGCAGCGAGGGGCTGCAAGCTTCCTGTGTTCGCACCTATATCACCTGTGCTTCCTTGTCAGAGACAGACTATCGCAAAACATACAAATCACTCAATGAATTGATTGCTACGGCATCTGTTATCAGCAGTCACAACCAGCAACACCAGTAGCAGCCGACTGCACGCAAAGAATGGGAACGTGCAGTGGGATTTACGTGAAATCGGCGCAAGGCAGATCTTTCCGACGTAGGCTTGAGAATCTTACGGGAACATTTGTACTGTCTCTAAATTAAGTGTAGGTGTGGGAGGAGGGTGCTTCCTGCGCACGAATAAAAGCACGCTCGCCAATTGTGGATGCTAATCGTTCGCTTGTATCTGCCTACACATCTCTGCCGGTTGGGAATTATTCCACTTGCATGGCAAGGTGCGCATGTAGGTGTGATAAAAATTCTGGAGGCCCTGGGTATCGATCCCAGTACCTCTCGCACGCTAAGCGAACGCTCTACCATCTGAGCTACGCCCCCCCCCCCCTCCCGGTAACTAGTAGTGCTACATACAGTCATATCAACGTCACAGACCATTGCACTCCCATTATTCGGCAGACAAACACTACTCTCTATGTATCAGTGAAGGTGTCTTTCAGGTTTCGTGCATTCTGTATCGAATCGTAGTTGGCCACAATGAAAGTGGCACCCATAACGTCGAAATTAGAGTTGAGACACCGCTCTGAGTAAGACGAACGTGTTGTCCACCTCTAGACTTCAATGACGTTAAGCCGTGATAC
Source organism: Schistocerca gregaria (assembly GCF_023897955.1). Lineage (NCBI taxonomy): Eukaryota > Metazoa > Arthropoda > Insecta > Orthoptera > Acrididae > Schistocerca > Schistocerca gregaria. The sequence goes on along the minus strand of NW_026061720.1, from coordinate 4,130,029 downwards.
CTAAGACAGATCTGCACTCGATGACACCACGATAACAGCCGGTCCCCACACTTACATCTTGCTCTCCTTATGACAGTATACATCATATCAGTCTGTGACGCTGGTTTTGCAACTTCTTGCGTGCGTTTATGTTCGCCGCGACCAACACTTACCATGCACTGACCACAAAACATGGAGGAGCCGGGGCTTGAACCCGAGACCGTTCACACGCTAAGCGAACGAACTGCCAACTAAGCTACAGCTACACACACGACCAAGTCTGGCTATTCTCCATTCTTTGCGACTCTGATGTGCACGGACACGATGGTTGGTTGGTTTGTAGCGGCGAAGGTACCAGAATACAAAGGCGCGGACACGTTCATATACACAAGAGTTCCAAGTAGTTTCGATGCTCTGGTATTACGAATGCAAATTCCGTCTGTTTTGAACGTCTTAAATTGAAAGGGCGGTCACAAATTGGTCCATTTCACTCCTTGTCGACAATCACACAGCACCTGAGGTAACAAGCACATCTCGAGCCCCATTGTGCTCTCCATTGTTCATGCCAACTCAGTGTGTAAAACTCTTGTCGTCCAACTGCAAAACACTGGGACACAACAAGTTTCCGCGTCTCCATTGCACTGATCGTACTACGAAACGCTCCCCAAACTTGGCAATCACGCATGCAGATGACTTTTCCGACTTTACACGACGCTCACGCTAGTGACAGCCTTATTTACAGTTCGACGTCGCGCCAAAGCGAATGAGCACATTTCGCCTACGGCTTAGGCCGCTCTTCTAGTGTGGCTGCTCTGTGTCTGCAGGCAGCGAGGGGCTGCAAGCTTCCTGTGTTCGCACCTATATCACCTGTGCTTCCTTGTCAGAGACAGACTATCGCAAAACATACAAATCACTCAATGAATTGATTGCTACGGCATCTGTTATCAGCAGTCACAACCAGCAACACCAGTAGCAGCCGACTGCACGCAAAGAATGGGAACGTGCAGTGGGATTTACGTGAAATCGGCGCAAGGCAGATCTTTCCGACGTAGGCTTGAGAATCTTACGGGAACATTTGTACTGTCTCTAAATTAAGTGTAGGTGTGGGAGGAGGGTGCTTCCTGCGCACGAATAAAAGCACGCTCGCCAATTGTGGATGCTAATCGTTCGCTTGTATCTGCCTACACATCTCTGCCGGTTGGGAATTATTCCACTTGCATGGCAAGGTGCGCATGTAGGTGTGATAAAAATTCTGGAGGCCCTGGGTATCGATCCCAGTACCTCTCGCACGCTAAGCGAACGCTCTACCATCTGAGCTACGCCCCCCCCCCCCCCCCGGTAACTAGTAGTGCTACATACAGTCATATCAACGTCACAGACCATTGCACTCCCATTATTCGGCAGACAAACACTACTCTCTATGTATCAGTGAAGGTGTCTTTCAGGTTTCGTGCATTCTGTATCGAATCGTAGTTGGCCACAATGAAAGTGGCACCCATAACGTCGAAATTAGAGTTGAGACACCGCTCTGAGTAAGACGAACGTGTTGTCCACCTCTAGACTTCAATGACGTTAAGCCGTGATACCTAAGACAGATCTGCACTCGATGACACCACGATAACAGCCGGTCCCCACACTTACATCTTGCTCTCCTTATGACAGTATACATCATATCAGTCTGTGACGCTGGTTTTGCAACTTCTTGCGTGCGTTTATGTTCGCCGCGACCAACACTTACCATGCACTGACCACAAAACATGGAGGAGCCGGGGCTTGAACCCGAGACCGTTCACACGCTAAGCGAACGAACTGCCAACTGAGCTACAGCTACACACACGACCAAGTCTGGCTATTCTCCATTCTTTGCGACTCTGATGTGCACGGACACGATGGTTGGTTGGTTTGTAGCGGCGAAGGTACCAGAATACAAAGGCGCGGACACGTTCATATACACAAGAGTTCCAAGTAGTTTCGATGCTCTGGTATTACGAATGCAAATTCCGTCTGTTTTGAACGTCTTAAATTGAAAGGGCGGTCACAAATTGGTCCATTTCACTCCTTGTCGACAATCACACAGCACCTGAGGTAACAAGCACATCTCGAGCCCCATTGTGCTCTCCATTGTTCATGCCAACTCAGTGTGTAAAACTCTTGTCGTCCAACTGCAAAACACTGGGACACAACAAGTTTCCGCGTCTCCATTGCACTGATCGTACTACGAAACGCTCCCCAAACTTGGCAATCACGCATGCAGATGACTTTTCCGACTTTACACGACGCTCACGCTAGTGACAGCCTTATTTACAGTTCGACGTCGCGCCAAAGCGAATGAGCACATTTCGCCTACGGCTTAGGCCGCTCTTCTAGTGTGGCTGCTCTGTGTCTGCAGGCAGCGAGGGGCTGCAAGCTTCCTGTGTTCGCACCTATATCACCTGTGCTTCCTTGTCAGAGACAGACTATCGCAAAACATACAAATCACTCAATGAATTGATTGCTACGGCATCTGTTATCAGCAGTCACAACCAGCAACACCAGTAGCAGCCGACTGCACGCAAAGAATGGGAACGTGCAGTGGGATTTACGTGAAATCGGCGCAAGGCAGATCTTTCCGACGTAGGCTTGAGAATCTTACGGGAACATTTGTACTGTCTCTAAATTAAGTGTAGGTGTGGGAGGAGGGTGCTTCCTGCGCACGAATAAAAGCACGCTCGCCAATTGTGGATGCTAATCGTTCGCTTGTATCTGCCTACACATCTCTGCCGGTTGGGAATTATTCCACTTGCATGGCAAGGTGCGCATGTAGGTGTGATAAAAATTCTGGAGGCCCTGGGTATCGATCCCAGTACCTCTCGCACGCTAAGCGAACGCTCTACCATCTGAGCTACGCCCCCCCCCCCCCCACCGGTAACTAGTAGTGCTACATACAGTCATATCAACGTCACAGACCATTGCACTCCCATTATTCGGCAGACAAACACTACTCTCTATGTATCAGTGAAGGTGTCTTTCAGGTTTCGTGCATTCTGTATCGAATCGTAGTTGGCCACAATGAAAGTGGCACCCATAACGTCGAAATTAGAGTTCAGACACCGCTCTGAGTAAGACGAACGTGTTGTCCACCTCTAGACTTCAATGACGTTAAGCCGTGATACCTAAGACAGATCTGCACTCGATGACACCACGATAACAGCCGGTCCCCACACTTACATCTTGCTCTCCTTATGACAGTATACATCATATCAGTCTGTGACGCTGGTTTTGCAACTTCTTGCGTGCGTTTATGTTCGCCGCGACCAACACTTACCATGCACTGACCACAAAACATGGAGGAGCCGGGGCTTGAACCCGAGACCGTTCACACGCTAAGCGAACGAACTGCCAACTGAGCTACAGCTACACACACGACCAAGTCTGGCTATTCTCCATTCTTTGCGACTCTGATGTGCACGGACACGATGGTTGGTTGGTTTGTAGCGGCGAAGGTACCAGAATACAAAGGCGCGGACACGTTCATATACACAAGAGTTCCAAGTAGTTTCGATGCTCTGGTATTACGAATGCAAATTCCGTCTGTTTTGAACGTCTTAAATTGAAAGGGCGGTCACAAATTGGTCCATTTCACTCCTTGTCGACAATCACACAGCACCTGAGGTAACAAGCACATCTCGAGCCCCATTGTGCTCTCCATTGTTCATGCCAACTCAGTGTGTAAAACTCTTGTCGTCCAACTGCAAAACACTGGGACACAACAAGTTTGCGCGTCTCCATTGCACTGATCGTACTACGAAACGCTCCCCAAACTTGGCAAACACCCATGCAGATGACTTTTCCGACTTTACACGACGCTCACGCAACGCTCACGCTAGTGACAGCCTTATTTACAGTTCGACGTCGCGCCAAAGCGAATGAGCACATTTCGCCTACGGCTTAGGCCGCTCTTCTAGTGTGGCTGCTCTGTGTCTGCAGGCAGCGAGGGGCTGCAAGCTTCCTGTGTTCGCACCTATATCACCTGTGCTTCCTTGTCAGAGACAGACTATCGCAAAACATACAACTCACTCCATGAATTGATTGCTACGGCATCTGTTATCAGCAGTCACAACCAGCAACACCAGTAGCAGCCGACTGCACGCAAAGAATGGGAACGTGCAGTGGGATTTACGTGAAATCGGCGCAAGGCAGATCTTTCCGACGTAGGCTTGAGAATCTTACGGGAACATTTGTACTGTCTCTAAATTAAGTGTAGGTGTGGGAGGAGGGTGCTTCCTGCGCACGAATAAAAGCACGCTCGCCAATTGTGGATGCTAATCGTTCGCTTGTATCTGCCTACACATCTCTGCCGGTTGGGAATTATTCCACTTGCATGGCAAGGTGCGCATGTAGGTGTGATAAAAATTCTGGAGGCCCTGGGTATCGATCCCAGTACCTCTCGCACGCTAAGCGAACGCTCTACCATCTGAGCTACGCCCCCCCCCCCCCCTCCCGGTAACTAGTAGTGCTACATACAGTCATATCAACGTCACAGACCATTGCACTCCCATTATTCGGCAGACAAACACTACTCTCTATGTATCAGTGAAGGTGTCTTTCAGGTTTCGTGCATTCTGTATCGAATCGTAGTTGGCCACAATGAAAGTGGCACCCATAACGTCGAAATTAGAGTTGAGACACCGCTCTGAGTAAGACGAACGTGTTGTCCACCTCTAGACTTCAATGACGTTAAGCCGTGATACCTAAGACAGATCTGCACTCGATGACACCACGATAACAGCCGGTCCCCACACTTACATCTTGCTCTCCTTATGACAGTATACATCATATCAGTCTGTGACGCTGGTTTTGCAACTTCTTGCGTGCGTTTATGTTCGCCGCGACCAACACTTACCATGCACTGACCACAAAACATGGAGGAGCCGGGGCTTGAACCCGAGACCGTTCACACGCTAAGCGAACGAACTGCCAACTAAGCTACAGCTACACACACGACCAAGTCTGGCTATTCTCCATTCTTTGCGACTCTGATGTGCACGGACACGATGGTTGGTTGGTTTGTAGCGGCGAAGGTACCAGAATACAAAGGCGCGGACACGTTCATATACACAAGAGTTCCAAGTAGTTTCGATGCTCTGGTATTACGAATGCAAATTCCGTCTGTTTTGAACGTCTTAAATTGAAAGGGCGGTCACAAATTGGTCCATTTCACTCCTTGTCGACAATCACACAGCACCTGAGGTAACAAGCACATCTCGAGCCCCATTGTGCTCTCCATTGTTCATGCCAACTCAGTGTGTAAAACTCTTGTCGTCCAACTGCAAAACACTGGGACACAACAAGTTTCCGCGTCTCCATTGCACTGATCGTACTACGAAACGCTCCCCAAACTTGGCAATCACGCATGCAGATGACTTTTCCGACTTTACACGACGCTCACGCTAGTGACAGCCTTATTTACAGTTCGACGTCGCGCCAAAGCGAATGAGCACATTTCGCCTACGGCTTAGGCCGCTCTTCTAGTGTGGCTGCTCTGTGTCTGCAGGCAGCGAGGGGCTGCAAGCTTCCTGTGTTCGCACCTATATCACCTGTGCTTCCTTGTCAGAGACAGACTATCGCAAAACATACAAATCACTCAATGAATTGATTGCTACGGCATCTGTTATCAGCAGTCACAACCAGCAACACCAGTAGCAGCCGACTGCACGCAAAGAATGGGAACGTGCAGTGGGATTTACGTGAAATCGGCGCAAGGCAGATCTTTCCGACGTAGGCTTGAGAATCTTACGGGAACATTTGTACTGTCTCTAAATTAAGTGTAGGTGTGGGAGGAGGGTGCTTCCTGCGCACGAATAAAAGCACGCTCGCCAATTGTGGATGCTAATCGTTCGCTTGTATCTGCCTACACATCTCTGCCGGTTGGGAATTATTCCACTTGCATGGCAAGGTGCGCATGTAGGTGTGATAAAAATTCTGGAGGCCCTGGGTATCGATCCCAGTACCTCTCGCACGCTAAGCGAACGCTCTACCATCTGAGCTACGCCCCCCCCCCCCCCCGGTAACTAGTAGTGCTACATACAGTCATATCAACGTCACAGACCATTGCACTCCCATTATTCGGCAGACAAACACTACTCTCTATGTATCAGTGAAGGTGTCTTTCAGGTTTCGTGCATTCTGTATCGAATCGTAGTTGGCCACAATGAAAGTGGCACCCATAACGTCGAAATTAGAGTTGAGACACCGCTCTGAGTAAGACGAACGTGTTGTCCACCTCTAGACTTCAATGACGTTAAGCCGTGATACCTAAGACAGATCTGCACTCGATGACACCACGATAACAGCCGGTCCCCACACTTACATCTTGCTCTCCTTATGACAGTATACATCATATCAGTCTGTGACGCTGGTTTTGCAACTTCTTGCGTGCGTTTATGTTCGCCGCGACCAACACTTACCATGCACTGACCACAAAACATGGAGGAGCCGGGGCTTGAACCCGAGACCGTTCACACGCTAAGCGAACGAACTGCCAACTGAGCTACAGCTACACACACGACCAAGTCTGGCTATTCTCCATTCTTTGCGACTCTGATGTGCACGGACACGATGGTTGGTTGGTTTGTAGCGGCGAAGGTACCAGAATACAAAGGCGCGGACACGTTCATATACACAAGAGTTCCAAGTAGTTTCGATGCTCTGGTATTACGAATGCAAATTCCGTCTGTTTTGAACGTCTTAAATTGAAAGGGCGGTCACAAATTGGTCCATTTCACTCCTTGTCGACAATCACACAGCACCTGAGGTAACAAGCACATCTCGAGCCCCATTGTGCTCTCCATTGTTCATGCCAACTCAGTGTGTAAAACTCTTGTCGTCCAACTGCAAAACACTGGGACACAACAAGTTTCCGCGTCTCCATTGCACTGATCGTACTACGAAACGCTCCCCAAACTTGGCAATCACGCATGCAGATGACTTTTCCGACTTTACACGACGCTCACGCTAGTGACAGCCTTATTTACAGTTCGACGTCGCGCCAAAGCGAATGAGCACATTTCGCCTACGGCTTAGGCCGCTCTTCTAGTGTGGCTGCTCTGTGTCTGCAGGCAGCGAGGGGCTGCAAGCTTCCTGTGTTCGCACCTATATCACCTGTGCTTCCTTGTCAGAGACAGACTATCGCAAAACATACAAATCACTCAATGAATTGATTGCTACGGCATCTGTTATCAGCAGTCACAACCAGCAACACCAGTAGCAGCCGACTGCACGCAAAGAATGGGAACGTGCAGTGGGATTTACGTGAAATCGGCGCAAGGCAGATCTTTCCGACGTAGGCTTGAGAATCTTACGGGAACATTTGTACTGTCTCTAAATTAAGTGTAGGTGTGGGAGGAGGGTGCTTCCTGCGCACGAATAAAAGCACGCTCGCCAATTGTGGATGCTAATCGTTCGCTTGTATCTGCCTACACATCTCTGCCGGTTGGGAATTATTCCACTTGCATGGCAAGGTGCGCATGTAGGTGTGATAAAAATTCTGGAGGCCCTGGGTATCGATCCCAGTACCTCTCGCACGCTAAGCGAACGCTCTACCATCTGAGCTACGCCCCCCCCCCCCCCCACCGGTAACTAGTAGTGCTACATACAGTCATATCAACGTCACAGACCATTGCACTCCCATTATTCGGCAGACAAACACTACTCTCTATGTATCAGTGAAGGTGTCTTTCAGGTTTCGTGCATTCTGTATCGAATCGTAGTTGGCCACAATGAAAGTGGCACCCATAACGTCGAAATTAGAGTTCAGACACCGCTCTGAGTAAGACGAACGTGTTGTCCACCTCTAGACTTCAATGACGTTAAGCCGTGATACCTAAGACAGATCTGCACTCGATGACACCACGATAACAGCCGGTCCCCACACTTACATCTTGCTCTCCTTATGACAGTATACATCATATCAGTCTGTGACGCTGGTTTTGCAACTTCTTGCGTGCGTTTATGTTCGCCGCGACCAACACTTACCATGCACTGACCACAAAACATGGAGGAGCCGGGGCTTGAACCCGAGACCGTTCACACGCTAAGCGAACGAACTGCCAACTGAGCTACAGCTACACACACGACCAAGTCTGGCTATTCTCCATTCTTTGCGACTCTGATGTGCACGGACACGATGGTTGGTTGGTTTGTAGCGGCGAAGGTACCAGAATACAAAGGCGCGGACACGTTCATATACACAAGAGTTCCAAGTAGTTTCGATGCTCTGGTATTACGAATGCAAATTCCGTCTGTTTTGAACGTCTTAAATTGAAAGGGCGGTCACAAATTGGTCCATTTCACTCCTTGTCGACAATCACACAGCACCTGAGGTAACAAGCACATCTCGAGCCCCATTGTGCTCTCCATTGTTCATGCCAACTCAGTGTGTAAAACTCTTGTCGTCCAACTGCAAAACACTGGGACACAACAAGTTTCCGCGTCTCCATTGCACTGATCGTACTACGAAACGCTCCCCAAACTTGGCAATCACGCATGCAGATGACTTTTCCGACTTTACACGACGCTCACGCTAGTGACAGCCTTATTTACAGTTCGACGTCGCGCCAAAGCGAATGAGCACATTTCGCCTACGGCTTAGGCCGCTCTTCTAGTGTGGCTGCTCTGTGTCTGCAGGCAGCGAGGGGCTGCAAGCTTCCTGTGTTCGCACCTATATCACCTGTGCTTCCTTGTCAGAGACAGACTATCGCAAAACATACAAATCACTCAATGAATTGATTGCTACGGCATCTGTTATCAGCAGTCACAACCAGCAACACCAGTAGCAGCCGACTGCACGCAAAGAATGGGAACGTGCAGTGGGATTTACGTGAAATCGGCGCAAGGCAGATCTTTCCGACGTAGGCTTGAGAATCTTACGGGAACATTTGTACTGTCTCTAAATTAAGTGTAGGTGTGGGAGGAGGGTGCTTCCTGCGCACGAATAAAAGCACGCTCGCCAATTGTGGATGCTAATCGTTCGCTTGTATCTGCCTACACATCTCTGCCGGTTGGGAATTATTCCACTTGCATGGCAAGGTGCGCATGTAGGTGTGATAAAAATTCTGGAGGCCCTGGGTATCGATCCCAGTACCTCTCGCACGCTAAGCGAACGCTCTACCATCTGAGCTACGCCCCCCCCCCCCCCCCCCCCCCGGTAACTAGTAGTGCTACATACAGTCATATCAACGTCACAGACCCTTGCACTCCCATTATTCGGCAGACAAACACTACTCTCTATGTATCAGTGAGGGTGTCTTTCAGGTTTCGTGCATTCTGTATCGAATCGTAGTTGTCCACAATGAAAGTGGCACCCATAACGTCGAAAATAGAGTTCAGACACCGCTCTGAGTAAGACGAACGTGTTGTCCACCTCTAGACTTCAATGACGTTAAGCCGTGATACCTAAGACAGATCTGCACTCGATGACACCACGATAACAGCCGATCCCCACACTTACATCTTGCTCTCCTTATGACAGTATACATCATATCAGTCTGTGACGCTGGTTTTGCAACTTCTTGCGTGCGTTTATGTTCGCCGCGACCAACACTTACCATGCACTGACCACAAAACATGGAGGAGCCGGGGCTTGAACCCGAGACCGTTCACACGCTAAGCGAACGAACTGCCAACTGAGCTACAGCTACACACACGACCAAGTCTGGCTATTCTCCATTCTTTGCGACTCTGATGTGCACGGACACGATGGTTGGTTGGTTTGTAGCGGCGAAGGTACCAGAATACAAAGGCGCGGACACGTTCATATACACAAGAGTTCCAAGTAGTTTCGATGCTCTGGTATTACGAATGCAAATTCCGTCTGTTTTGAACGTCTTAAATTGAAAGGGCGGTCACAAATTGGTCCATTTCACTCCTTGTCGACAATCACACAGCACCTGAGGTAACAAGCACATCTCGAGCCCCATTGTGCTCTCCATTGTTCATGCCAACTCAGTGTGTAAAACTCTTGTCGTCCAACTGCAAAACACTGGGACACAACAAGTTTGCGCGTCTCCATTGCACTGATCGTACTACGAAACGCTCCCCAAACTTGGCAAACACCCATGCAGATGACTTTTCCGACTTTACACGACGCTCACGCAACGCTCACGCTAGTGACAGCCTTATTTACAGTTCGACGTCGCGCCAAAGCGAATGAGCACATTTCGCCTACGGCTTAGGCCGCTCTTCTAGTGTGGCTGCTCTGTGTCTGCAGGCAGCGAGGGGCTGCAAGCTTCCTGTGTTCGCACCTATATCACCTGTGCTTCCTTGTCAGAGACAGACTATCGCAAAACATACAACTCACTCCATGAATTGATTGCTACGGCATCTGTTATCAGCAGTCACAACCAGCAACACCAGTAGCAGCCGACTGCACGCAAAGAATGGGAACGTGCAGTGGGATTTACGTGAAATCGGCGCAAGGCAGATCTTTCCGACTTAGGCTTGAGAATCTTATGGGAACATTTGTACTGTTTCTAAATTAAGTGTAGGTGTGGGAGGAGGGTGCTTCCTGCGCACGAATAAAAGCACGCTCGCCAATTGTGGATGCTAATCGTTCGCTTGTATCTGCCTACACACCTCTGCCGGTTGGGAATTATTCCACTTGCATGGCAAGGTGCGCATGTAGGTGTGATAAAAATTCTGGAGGCGCTGGGTATCGATCCCAGTACCTCTCGCACGCTAAGCGAGAGCTCTACCATCTGAGCTACGCCCACCCCCCCCCCCCCCCCCCGATAATTAGTAGTGCTACATACAGTCATATCAACGTCACAGACCCTTGCACTCCCATTATTCCGCAGACAAACGCTACTCTCTATATATCAGTGAGGGTGTCTTTCAGGTTTCGTGCATTCTGTATCGAATCGTAGTTTGCCACAATGAAAGTGGCACCCATAACGTCGAAAATAGAGTTCACACACCGCTCTGAGTAAGACGAACGTGTTGTCCACCTCTAGACTTCAATGACGTTAAGCCGTGATACCTAAGACAGATCTGCACTCGATGACACCACGATAACAGCCGGTCCCCACACTTACATCTTGCTCTCCTTATGACAGTATACATCATATCAGTCTGTGACGCTGGTTTTGCAACCTCTTGCGTGCGTTTATGTTCGCCGCGACCAACACTTACCATGCACTGAACACAAAACATGGAGGAGCTGGGGCTTGAACCCGAGACCGTTCACACGCTAAGCGAATGATCTGCCTACTGAGCTACAGCTACACACACGATCAAACCTGGCTATTCTCCATTCTTTGCGAATCTGATGTGCACGGACACGATAATTGGTTGGTTTGTAGCGGCGCAGGTACCAGAATACAAAGGCGCGGACACGTTCATATACACAAGAGTTCCAAGTAGTTTCGATGCTCTGGTATTACGAATGCAAATTCCGTCTGTTTTGAACGTCTTAAATTGAAAGGGCGGTCACAAATTGGTCCATTTCACTCCTTGTCGACAATCACACAGCACCTGAGGTAACAAGCACATCTCGAGCCCCATTGTGCTCTCCATTGTTCATGCCAACTCAGTGCCTCGCTCTTTGCTACTGTGTAAAACTCTTGTCGTCCAACTGCAAAACACTGGGACACAACAAGTTTCCGCGTCTCCATTGCACTGATCGTACTACGAAACGCTCCCCAAACTTGGCAATCACCCATGCAGATGACTTTTCCGACTTTACACGACGCTCACGCTAGTGACAGCCTTATTTACAGTTCGACGTCGCGCCAAAGCGAATGAGCACATTTCGCCTACGGCTTAGGCCGCTCTTCTAGTGTGGCAGCTCTGTGTCTGCAGGCAGCGAGGGGCTGCAAGCTTCCTGTGTTCGCACCTATATCACCTGTGCTTCCTTGTCAGAGACAGACTATCGCAAAACATACAAATCACTCCATGAATTGATTGCTACGGCATCTGTTATCAGCAGTCACAACCAGCAACACCAGTAGCAGCCGACTGCACGCAAAGAATGGGAACGTGCAGTGGGATTTACGTGAAATCGGCGCAAGGCAGATCTTTCCGACGTAGGCTTGAGAATCTTATGGGAACATTTGTACTGTTTCTAAATTAAGTGTAGGTGTGGGAGGAGGTTGCTTCCGGCGCACAAATAAAAGCACGCTCGCCAATTGTGGATGCTAATCCTTCGCTTGTATCTGCCTACACACCTCTGCCGGTTGGGAATTATTCCACTTGCATGGCAAGGTGCGCATGTAGGTGTGATAAAAATTCTGGAGGCCCTGGGTATCGATCCCAGTACCTCTCGCACGCTAAGCGAACGCTCTACCATCTGAGCTACGCCCCCCCCCCCCCCCCCCGCTAACTAGTAGTGCTACATACAGTCATATCAACGTCACAGACCCTTGCACTCCCATTATTCGGCAGACAAACACTACTCTCTATGTATCAGTGAAGGTGTCTTTCAGGTTTCGTGCATTCTGTATCGAATCGTAGTTGGCCACAATGAAAGTGGCACCCATAACGTCGAAATTAGAGTTCAGACACCGCTCTGAGTAAGACGAACGTGTTGTCCACCTCTAGACTTCAATGACGTTAAGCCGTGATACCTAAGACAGATCTGCACTCGATGACAGCACGATAACAGCCGGTCCCCACACTTACATCTTGCTCTCCTTATGACAGTATACATCATATCAGTCTGTGACGCTGGTTTTGCAACTTCTTGCGTGCGTTTATGTTCGCCGCGACCAACACTTACCATGCACTGACCACAAAACATGGAGGAGCCGGGGCTTGAACCCGAGACCGTTCACACGCTAAGCGAACGAACTGCCAACTGAGCTACAGCTACACACACGACCAAGTCTGGCTATTCTCCATTCTTTGCGACTCTGATGTGCACGGACACGATGGTTGGTTGGTTTGTAGCGGCGAAGGTACCAGAATACAAAGGCGCGGACACGTTCATATACACAAGAGTTCCAAGTAGTTTCGATGCTCTGGTATTACGAATGCAAATTCCGTCTGTTTTGAACGTCTTAAATTGAAAGGGCGGTCACAAATTGGTCCATTTCACTCCTTGTCGACAATCACACAGCACCTGAGGTAACAAGCACATCTCGAGCCCCATTGTGCTCTCCATTGTTCATGCCAACTCAGTGTGTAAAACTCTTGTCGTCCAACTGCAAAACACTGGGACACAACAAGTTTCCGCGTCTCCATTGCACTGATCGTACTACGAAACGCTCCCCAAACTTGGCAATCACGCATGCAGATGACTTTTCCGACTTTACACGACGCTCACGCTAGTGACAGCCTTATTTACAGTTCGACGTCGCGCCAAAGCGAATGAGCACATTTCGCCTACGGCTTAGGCCGCTCTTCTAGTGTGGCTGCTCTGTGTCTGCAGGCAGCGAGGGGCTGCAAGCTTCCTGTGTTCGCACCTATATCACCTGTGCTTCCTTGTCAGAGACAGACTATCGCAAAACATACAACTCACTCCATGAATTGATTGCTACGGCATCTGTTATCAGCAGTCACAACCAGCAACACCAGTAGCAGCCGACTGCACGCAAAGAATGGGAACGTGCAGTGGGATTTACGTGAAATCGGCGCAAGGCAGATCTTTCCGACTTAGGCTTGAGAATCTTATGGGAACATTTGTACTGTTTCTAAATTAAGTGTAGGTGTGGGAGGAGGGTGCTTCCTGCGCACGAATAAAAGCACGCTCGCCAATTGTGGATGCTAATCGTTCGCTTGTATCTGCCTACACACCTCTGCCGGTTGGGAATTATTCCACTTGCATGGCAAGGTGCGCATGTAGGTGTGATAAAAATTCTGGAGGCGCTGGGTATCGATCCCAGTACCTCTCGCACGCTAAGCGAGAGCTCTACCATCTGAGCTACGCCCACCCCCCCCCCCCCCCCGATAATTAGTAGTGCTACATACAGTCATATCAACGTCACAGACCCTTGCACTCCCATTATTCCGCAGACAAACGCTACTCTCTATATATCAGTGAGGGTGTCTTTCAGGTTTCGTGCATTCTGTATCGAATCGTAGTTTGCCACAATGAAAGTGGCACCCATAACGTCGAAAATAGAGTTCACACACCGCTCTGAGTAAGACGAACGTGTTGTCCACCTCTAGACTTCAATGACGTTAAGCCGTGATACCTAAGACAGATCTGCACTCGATGACACCACGATAACAGCCGGTCCCCACACTTACATCTTGCTCTCCTTATGACAGTATACATCATATCAGTCTGTGACGCTGGTTTTGCAACCTCTTGCGTGCGTTTATGTTCGCCGCGACCAACACTTACCATGCACTGAACACAAAACATGGAGGAGCTGGGGCTTGAACCCGAGACCGTTCACACGCTAAGCGAATGATCTGCCTACTGAGCTACAGCTACACACACGATCAAACCTGGCTATTCTCCATTCTTTGCGAATCTGATGTGCACGGACACGATAATTGGTTGGTTTGTAGCGGCGCAGGTACCAGAATACAAAGGCGCGGACACGTTCATATACACAAGAGTTCCAAGTAGTTTCGATGCTCTGGTATTACGAATGCAAATTCCGTCTGTTTTGAACGTCTTAAATTGAAAGGGCGGTCACAAATTGGTCCATTTCACTCCTTGTCGACAATCACACAGCACCTGAGGTAACAAGCACATCTCGAGCCCCATTGTGCTCTCCATTGTTCATGCCAACTCAGTGCCTCGCTCTTTGCTACTGTGTAAAACTCTTGTCGTCCAACTGCAAAACACTGGGACACAACAAGTTTCCGCGTCTCCATTGCACTGATCGTACTACGAAACGCTCCCCAAACTTGGCAATCACCCATGCAGATGACTTTTCCGACTTTACACGACGCTCACGCTAGTGACAGCCTTATTTACAGTTCGACGTCGCGCCAAAGCGAATGAGCACATTTCGCCTACGGCTTAGGCCGCTCTTCTAGTGTGGCAGCTCTGTGTCTGCAGGCAGCGAGGGGCTGCAAGCTTCCTGTGTTCGCACCTATATCACCTGTGCTTCCTTGTCAGAGACAGACTATCGCAAAACATACAAATCACTCCATGAATTGATTGCTACGGCATCTGTTATCAGCAGTCACAACCAGCAACACCAGTAGCAGCCGACTGCACGCAAAGAATGGGAACGTGCAGTGGGATTTACGTGAAATCGGCGCAAGGCAGATCTTTCCGACGTAGGCTTGAGAATCTTATGGGAACATTTGTACTGTTTCTAAATTAAGTGTAGGTGTGGGAGGAGGTTGCTTCCGGCGCACAAATAAAAGCACGCTCGCCAATTGTGGATGCTAATCCTTCGCTTGTATCTGCCTACACACCTCTGCCGGTTGGGAATTATTCCACTTGCATGGCAAGGTGCGCATGTAGGTGTGATAAAAATTCTGGAGGCCCTGGGTATCGATCCCAGTACCTCTCGCACGCTAAGCGAACGCTCTACCATCTGAGCTACGCCCCCCCCCCCCCCCCCCGCTAACTAGTAGTGCTACATACAGTCATATCAACGTCACAGACCCTTGCACTCCCATTATTCGGCAGACAAACACTACTCTCTATGTATCAGTGAAGGTGTCTTTCAGGTTTCGTGCATTCTGTATCGAATCGTAGTTGGCCACAATGAAAGTGGCACCCATAACGTCGAAATTAGAGTTCAGACACCGCTCTGAGTAAGACGAACGTGTTGTCCACCTCTAGACTTCAATGACGTTAAGCCGTGATACCTAAGACAGATCTGCACTCGATGACAGCACGATAACAGCCGGTCCCCACACTTACATCTTGCTCTCCTTATGACAGTATACATCATATCAGTCTGTGACGCTGGTTTTGCAACTTCTTGCGTGCGTTTATGTTCGCCGCGACCAACACTTACCATGCACTGACCACAAAACATGGAGGAGCCGGGGCTTGAACCCGAGACCGTTCACACGCTAAGCGAACGAACTGCCAACTGAGCTACAGCTACACACACGACCAAGTCTGGCTATTCTCCATTCTTTGCGACTCTGATGTGCACGGACACGATGGTTGGTTGGTTTGTAGCGGCGAAGGTACCAGAATACAAAGGCGCGGACACGTTCATATACACAAGAGTTCCAAGTAGTTTCGATGCTCTGGTATTACGAATGCAAATTCCGTCTGTTTTGAACGTCTTAAATTGAAAGGGCGGTCACAAATTGGTCCATTTCACTCCTTGTCGACAATCACACAGCACCTGAGGTAACAAGCACATCTCGAGCCCCATTGTGCTCTCCATTGTTCATGCCAACTCAGTGTGTAAAACTCTTGTCGTCCAACTGCAAAACACTGGGACACAACAAGTTTCCGCGTCTCCATTGCACTGATCGTACTACGAAACGCTCCCCAAACTTGGCAATCACGCATGCAGATGACTTTTCCGACTTTACACGACGCTCACGCTAGTGACAGCCTTATTTACAGTTCGACGTCGCGCCAAAGCGAATGAGCACATTTCGCCTACGGCTTAGGCCGCTCTTCTAGTGTGGCTGCTCTGTGTCTGCAGGCAGCGAGGGGCTGCAAGCTTCCTGTGTTCGCACCTATATCACCTGTGCTTCCTTGTCAGAGACAGACTATCGCAAAACATACAAATCACTCAATGAATTGATTGCTACGGCATCTGTTATCAGCAGTCACAACCAGCAACACCAGTAGCAGCCGACTGCACGCAAAGAATGGGAACGTGCAGTGGGATTTACGTGAAATCGGCGCAAGGCAGATCTTTCCGACGTAGGCTTGAGAATCTTACGGGAACATTTGTACTGTCTCTAAATTAAGTGTAGGTGTGGGTGGAGGGTGCTTCCTGCGCACGAATAAAAGCACGCTCGCCAATTGTGGATGCTAATCGTTCGCTTGTATCTGCCTACACATCTCTGCCGGTTGGGAATTATTCCACTTGCATGGCAAGGTGCGCATGTAGGTGTGATAAAAATTCTGGAGGCCCTGGGTATCGATCCCAGTACCTCTCGCACGCTAAGCGAACGCTCTACCATCTGAGCTACGCCCCCCCCCCCCCTCCCGGTAACTAGTAGTGCTACATACAGTCATATCAACGTCACAGACCATTGCACTCCCATTATTCGGCAGACAAACACTACTCTCTATGTATCAGTGAAGGTGTCTTTCAGGTTTCGTGCATTCTGTATCGAATCGTAGTTGGCCACAATGAAAGTGGCACCCATAACGTCGAAATTAGAGTTGAGACACCGCTCTGAGTAAGACGAACGTGTTGTCCACCTCTAGACTTCAATGACGTTAAGCCGTGATACCTAAGACAGATCTGCACTCGATGACACCACGATAACAGCCGGTCCCCACACTTACATCTTGCTCTCCTTATGACAGTATACATCATATCAGTCTGTGACGCTGGTTTTGCAACTTCTTGCGTGCGTTTATGTTCGCCGCGACCAACACTTACCATGCACTGACCACAAAACATGGAGGAGCCGGGGCTTGAACCCGAGACCGTTCACACGCTAAGCGAACGAACTGCCAACTGAGCTACAGCTACACACACGACCAAGTCTGGCTATTCTCCATTCTTTGCGACTCTGATGTGCACGGACACGATGGTTGGTTGGTTTGTAGCGGCGAAGGTACCAGAATACAAAGGCGCGGACACGTTCATATACACAAGAGTTCCAAGTAGTTTCGATGCTCTGGTATTACGAATGCAAATTCCGTCTGTTTTGAACGTCTTAAATTGAAAGGGCGGTCACAAATTGGTCCATTTCACTCCTTGTCGACAATCACACAGCACCTGAGGTAACAAGCACATCTCGAGCCCCATTGTGCTCTCCATTGTTCATGCCAACTCAGTGTGTAAAACTCTTGTCGTCCAACTGCAAAACACTGGGACACAACAAGTTTCCGCGTCTCCATTGCACTGATCGTACTACGAAACGCTCCCCAAACTTGGCAATCACGCATGCAGATGACTTTTCCGACTTTACACGACGCTCACGCTAGTGACAGCCTTATTTACAGTTCGACGTCGCGCCAAAGCGAATGAGCACATTTCGCCTACGGCTTAGGCCGCTCTTCTAGTGTGGCTGCTCTGTGTCTGCAGGCAGCGAGGGGCTGCAAGCTTCCTGTGTTCGCACCTATATCACCTGTGCTTCCTTGTCAGAGACAGACTATCGCAAAACATACAAATCACTCAATGAATTGATTGCTACGGCATCTGTTATCAGCAGTCACAACCAGCAACACCAGTAGCAGCCGACTGCACGCAAAGAATGGGAACGTGCAGTGGGATTTACGTGAAATCGGCGCAAGGCAGATCTTTCCGACGTAGGCTTGAGAATCTTACGGGAACATTTGTACTGTCTCTAAATTAAGTGTAGGTGTGGGAGGAGGGTGCTTCCTGCGCACGAATAAAAGCACGCTCGCCAATTGTGGATGCTAATCGTTCGCTTGTATCTGCCTACACATCTCTGCCGGTTGGGAATTATTCCACTTGCATGGCAAGGTGCGCATGTAGGTGTGATAAAAATTCTGGAGGCCCTGGGTATCGATCCCAGTACCTCTCGCACGCTAAGCGAACGCTCTACCATCTGAGCTACGCCCCCCCCCCCCCCCCCCCGGTAACTAGTAGTGCTACATACAGTCATATCAACGTCACAGACCATTGCACTCCCATTATTCGGCAGACAAACACTACTCTCTATGTATCAGTGAAGGTGTCTTTCAGGTTTCGTGCATTCTGTATCGAATCGTAGTTGGCCACAATGAAAGTGGCACCCATAACGTCGAAATTAGAGTTCAGACACCGCTCTGAGTAAGACGAACGTGTTGTCCACCTCTAGACTTCAATGACGTTAAGCCGTGATACCTAAGACAGATCTGCACTCGATGACACCACGATAACAGCCGGTCCCCACACTTACATCTTGCTCTCCTTATGACAGTATACATCATATCAGTCTGTGACGCTGGTTTTGCAACTTCTTGCGTGCGTTTATGTTCGCCGCGACCAACACTTACCATGCACTGACCACAAAACATGGAGGAGCCGGGGCTTGAACCCGAGACCGTTCACACGCTAAGCGAACGAACTGCCAACTGAGCTACAGCTACACACACGACCAAGTCTGGCTATTCTCCATTCTTTGCGACTCTGATGTGCACGGACACGATGGTTGGTTGGTTTGTAGCGGCGAAGGTACCAGAATACAAAGGCGCGGACACGTTCATATACACAAGAGTTCCAAGTAGTTTCGATGCTCTGGTATTACGAATGCAAATTCCGTCTGTTTTGAACGTCTTAAATTGAAAGGGCGGTCACAAATTGGTCCATTTCACTCCTTGTCGACAATCACACAGCACCTGAGGTAACAAGCACATCTCGAGCCCCATTGTGCTCTCCATTGTTCATGCCAACTCAGTGTGTAAAACTCTTGTCGTCCAACTGCAAAACACTGGGACACAACAAGTTTCCGCGTCTCCATTGCACTGATCGTACTACGAAACGCTCCCCAAACTTGCCAATCACGCATGCAGATGACTTTTCCGACTTTACACGACGCTCACGCTAGTGACAGCCTTATTTACAGTTCGACGTCGCGCCAAAGCGAATGAGCACATTTCGCCTACGGCTTAGGCCGCTCTTCTAGTGTGGCTGCTCTGTGTCTGCAGGCAGCGAGGGGCTGCAAGCTTCCTGTGTTCGCACCTATATCACCTGTGCTTCCTTGTCAGAGACAGACTATCGCAAAACATACAAATCACTCAATGAATTGATTGCTACGGCATCTGTTATCAGCAGTCACAACCAGCAACACCAGTAGCAGCCGACTGCACGCAAAGAATGGGAACGTGCAGTGGGATTTACGTGAAATCGGCGCAAGGCAGATCTTTCCGACGTAGGCTTGAGAATCTTACGGGAACATTTGTACTGTCTCTAAATTAAGTGTAGGTGTGGGAGGAGGGTGCTTCCTGCGCACGAATAAAAGCACGCTCGCCAATTGTGGATGCTAATCGTTCGCTTGTATCTGCCTACACATCTCTGCCGGTTGGGAATTATTCCACTTGCATGGCAAGGTGCGCATGTAGGTGTGATAAAAATTCTGGAGGCCCTGGGTATCGATCCCAGTACCTCTCGCACGCTAAGCGAACGCTCTACCATCTGAGCTACGCCCCCCCCCCCCCCCGGTAACTAGTAGTGCTACATACAGTCATATCAACGTCACAGACCCTTGCACTCCCATTATTCGGCAGACAAACACTACTCTCTATGTATCAGTGAGGGTGTCTTTCAGGTTTCGTGCATTCTGTATCGAATCGTAGTTGTCCACAATGAAAGTGGCACCCATAACGTCGAAAATAGAGTTCAGACACCGCTCTGAGTAAGACGAACGTGTTGTCCACCTCTAGACTTCAATGACGTTAAGCCGTGATACCTAAGACAGATCTGCACTCGATGACACCACGATAACAGCCGATCCCCACACTTACATCTTGCTCTCCTTATGACAGTATACATCATATCAGTCTGTGACGCTGGTTTTGCAACTTCTTGCGTGCGTTTATGTTCGCCGCGACCAACACTTACCATGCACTGACCACAAAACATGGAGGAGCCGGGGCTTGAACCCGAGACCGTTCACACGCTAAGCGAACGAACTGCCAACTGAGCTACAGCTACACACACGACCAAGTCTGGCAATTCTCCATTCTTTGCGACTCTGATGTGCACGGACACGATGGTTGGTTGGTTTGTAGCGGCGAAGGTACCAGAATACAAAGGCGCGGACACGTTCATATACACAAGATTTCCAAGTAGTTTCGATGCTCTGGTATTACGAATGCAAATTCCGTCTGTTTTGAACGTCTTAAATTGAAAGGGCGGTCACAAATTGGTCCATTTCACTCCTTGTCGACAATCACACAGCACCTGAGGTAACAAGCACATCTCGAGCCCCATTGTGCTCTCCATTGTTCATGCCAACTCAGTGTGTAAAACTCTTGTCGTCCAACTGCAAAACACTGGGACACAACAAGTTTGCGCGTCTCCATTGCACTGATCGTACTACGAAACGCTCCCCAAACTTGGCAAACACCCATGCAGATGACTTTTCCGACTTTACACGACGCTCACGCAACGCTCACGCTAGTGACAGCCTTATTTACAGTTCGACGTCGCGCCAAAGCGAATGAGCACATTTCGCCTACGGCTTAGGCCGCTCTTCTAGTGTGGCTGCTCTGTGTCTGCAGGCAGCGAGGGGCTGCAAGCTTCCTGTGTTCGCACCTATATCACCTGTGCTTCCTTGTCAGAGACAGACTATCGCAAAACATACAACTCACTCCATGAATTGATTGCTACGGCATCTGTTATCAGCAGTCACAACCAGCAACACCAGTAGCAGCCGACTGCACGCAAAGAATGGGAACGTGCAGTGGGATTTACGTGAAATCGGCGCAAGGCAGATCTTTCCGACTTAGGCTTGAGAATCTTATGGGAACATTTGTACTGTTTCTAAATTAAGTGTAGGTGTGGGAGGAGGGTGCTTCCTGCGCACGAATAAAAGCACGCTCGCCAATTGTGGATGCTAATCGTTCGCTTGTATCTGCCTACACACCTCTGCCGGTTGGGAATTATTCCACTTGCATGGCAAGGTGCGCATGTAGGTGTGATAAAAATTCTGGAGGCGCTGGGTATCGATCCCAGTACCTCTCGCACGCTAAGCGAGCGCTCTACCATCTGAGCTACGCCCCCCCCCCCCCCCCCCGATAATTAGTAGTGCTACATACAGTCATATCAACGTCACAGACCCTTGCACTCCCATTATTCCGCAGACAAACGCTACTCTCTATATATCAGTGAGGGTGTCTTTCAGGTTTCGTGCATTCTGTATCGAATCGTAGTTTGCCACAATGAAAGTGGCACCCATAACGTCGAAAATAGAGTTCACACACCGCTCTGAGTAAGACGAACGTGTTGTCCACCTCTAGACTTCAATGACGTTAAGCCGTGATACCTAAGACAGATCTGCACTCGATGACACCACGATAACAGCCGGTCCCCACACTTACATCTTGCTCTCCTTATGACAGTATACATCATATCAGTCTGTGACGCTGGTTTTGCAACCTCTTGCGTGCGTTTATGTTCGCCGCGACCAACACTTACCATGCACTGAACACAAAACATGGAGGAGCTGGGGCTTGAACCCGAGACCGTTCACACGCTAAGCGAATGATCTGCCTACTGAGCTACAGCTACACACACGATCAAACCTGGCTATTCTCCATTCTTTGCGAATCTGATGTGCACGGACACGATAATTGGTTGGTTTGTAGCGGCGCAGGTACCAGAATACAAAGGCGCGGACACGTTCATATACACAAGAGTTCCAAGTAGTTTCGATGCTCTGGTATTACGAATGCAAATTCCGTCTGTTTTGAACGTCTTAAATTGAAAGGGCGGTCACAAATTGGTCCATCTCACTCCTTGTCGACAATCACACAGCACCTGAGGTAACAAGCACATCTCGAGCCCCATTGTGCTCTCCATTGTTCATGCCAACTCAGTGCCTCGCTCTTTGCTACTGTGTAAAACTCTTGTCGTCCAACTGCAAAACACTGGGACACAACAAGTTTCCGCGTCTCCATTGCACTGATCGTACTACGAAACGCTCCCCAAACTTGGCAATCACCCATGCAGATGACTTTTCCGACTTTACACGACGCTCACGCTAGTGACAGCCTTATTTACAGTTCGACGTCGCGCCAAAGCGAATGAGCACATTTCGCCTACGGCTTAGGCCGCTCTTCTAGTGTGGCAGCTCTGTGTCTGCAGGCAGCGAGGGGCTGCAAGCTTCCTGTGTTCGCACCTATATCACCTGTGCTTCCTTGTCAGAGACAGACTATCGCAAAACATACAAATCACTCCATGAATTGATTGCTACGGCATCTGTTATCAGCAGTCACAACCAGCAACACCAGTAGCAGCCGACTGCACGCAAAGAATGGGAACGTGCAGTGGGATTTACGTGAAATCGGCGCAAGGCAGATCTTTCCGACGTAGGCTTGAGAATCTTACGGGAACATTAGTACTGTCTCTAAATTAAGTGTAGGTGTGGGAGGAGGGAGCTTCCTGCGCACGAATAAATGCACGCTCGCCAATTGTGGATGCTAATCGTTCGCTTGTATCTGCCTACACATCTCTGCCGGTTGGGAATTATTCCACTTGCATGGCAAGGTGCGCATGTAGGTGTGATAAAAATTCTGGAGGCCCTGGGTATCGATCCCAGTACCTCTCGCACGCTATGCGAACGCTCTACCATCTGAGCTACGCCCACCCCCCCGATAACTAGTAGTGCTACATACAGTCATATCAACGTCACAGACCCTTGCACTCCCATTATTCCGCAGACAAACACTACTCTCTATGTATCAGTGAGGGTGTCTTTCAGGTTTCGTGCATTCTGTATCGAATCGTAGTTGGCCACAATGAAAGTGGCACCCATAACGTCGAAAATAGAGTTCAGACACCGCTCTGAGTAAGACGAACGTGTTGTCCACCTCTAGACTTCAATGACGTTAAGCCGTGATACCTAAGACAGATCTGCACTCGATGACACCACGATAACAGCCGGTCCCCACACTTACATCTTGCTCTCCTTATGACAGTATACATCATATCAGTCTGTGACGCTGGTTTTGCAACTTCTTTCGTGCGTTTATGTTCGCCGCGACCAACACTTACCATGCACTGACCACAAAACATGGAGGAGCCGGGGCTTGAACCCGAGACCGTTCACACGCTAAGCGAACGAACTGCCAACTGAGCTACAGCTACACACACGACCAAGCCTGGCTATTCTCCATTCTTTGCGACTCTGATGTGCACGGACACGATGGTTGGTTGGTTTGTAGCGGCGAAGGTACCAGAATACAAAGGCGCGGACACGTTCATATACACAAGAGTTCCAAGTAGTTTCGATGCTCTGGTATTACGAATGCAAATTCCGTCTGTTTTGAACGTCTTAAATTGAAAGGGCGGTCACAAATTGGTCCATTTCACTCCTTGTCGACAATCACACAGCACCTGAGGTAACAAGCACATCTCGAGCCCCATTGTGCTCTTCATTGTTCATGCCAACTCAGTGTGTAAAACTCTTGTCGTCCAACTGCAAAACACTGGGACACGACAAGTTTCCGCGTCTCCATTGCACTGATCGTACTACGAAACGCTCCCCAAACTTGGCAAACACCCATGCAGATGACTTTTCCGACTTTACACGACGCTCACGCAAAGCTCACGCTAGTGACAGCCTTATTTACAGTTCGACGTCGCGCCAAAGCGAATGAGCACATTTCGCCTACGGCTTAGGCCGCTCTTCTAGTGTGGCTGCTCTGTGTCTGCAGGCAGCGAGGGGCTGCAAGCTTCCTGTGTTCGCACCTATATCACCTGTGCTTCCTTGTCAGAGACAGACTATCGCAAAACATACAACTCACTCCATGAATTGATTGCTACGGCATCTGTTATCAGCAGTCACAACCAGCAACACCAGTAGCAGCCGACTGCACGGAAAGAATGGGAACGTGCAGTGGGATTTACGTGAAATCGGCGCAAGGCAGATCTTTCCGACGTAGGCTTGAGAATCTTACGGGAACATTAGTACTGTCTCTAAATTAAGTGTAGGTGTGGGAGGAGGGTGCTTCCTGCGCACGAATAAAAGCACGCTCGCCAATTGTGGATGCTAATCGTTCGCTTGTATCTGCCTACACATCTCTGCCGGTTGGGAATTATTCCACTTGCATGGCAAGGTGCGCATGTAGGTGTGATAAAAATTCTGGAGGCCCTGGGTATCGATCCCAGTACCTCTCGCACGCTATGCGAACGCTCTACCATCTGAGCTACGCCCACCCCCCCGATAACTAGTAGTGCTACATACAGTCATATCAACGTCACAGACCCTTGCACTCCCATTATTCCGCAGACAAACACTACTCTCTATGTATCAGTGAGGGTGTCTTTCAGGTTTCGTGCATTCTGTATCGAATCGTAGTTGGCCACAATGAAAGTGGCACCCATAACGTCGAAAATAGAGTTCAGACACCGCTCTGAGTAAGACGAACGTGTTGTCCACCTCTAGACTTCAATGACGTTAAGCCGTGATACCTAAGACAGATCTGCACTCGATGACACCACGATAACAGCCGGTCCCCACACTTACATCTTGCTCTCCTTATGACAGTATACATCATATCAGTCTGTGACGCTGGTTTTGCAACTTCTTGCGTGCGTTTATGTTCGCCGCGACCAACACTTACCATGCACTGACCACAAAACATGGAGGAGCCGGGGCTTGAACCCGAGACCGTTCACACGCTAAGCGAACGAACTGCCAACTGAGCTACAGCTACACACACGACCAAGCCTGGCTATTCTCCATTCTTTGCGACTCTGATGTGCACGGACACGATGGTTGGTTGGTTTGTAGCGGCGAAGGTACCAGAATACAAAGGCGCGGACACGTTCATATACACAAGAGTTCCAAGTAGTTTCGATGCTCTGGTATTACGAATGCAAATTCCGTCTGTTTTGAACGTCTTAAATTGAAAGGGCGGTCACAAATTGGTCCATTTCACTCCTTGTCGACAATCACACAGCACCTGAGGTAACAAGCACATCTCGAGCCCCATTGTGCTCTCCATTGTTCATGCCAACTCAGTGCCTCGCTCTTTGCTACTGTGTAAAACTCTTGTCGTCCAACTGCAAAACACTGGGACACAACAAGTTTCCGCGTCTCCATTGCACTGATCGTACTACGAAACGCTCCCCAAACTTGGCAATCACCCATGCAGATGACTTTTCCGACTTTACACGACGCTCACGCTAGTGACAGCCTTATTTACAGTTCGACGTCGCGCCAAAGCGAATGAGCACATTTCGCCTACGGCTTAGGCCGCTCTTCTAGTGTGGCAGCTCTGTGTCTGCAGGCAGCGAGGGGCTGCAAGCTTCCTGTGTTCGCACCTATATCACCTGTGCTTCCTTGTCAGAGACAGACTATCGCAAAACATACAAATCACTCCATGAATTGATTGCTACGGCATCTGTTATCAGCAGTCACAACCAGCAACACCAGTAGCAGCCGACTGCACGCAAAGAATGGGAACGTGCAGTGGGATTTACGTGAAATCGGCGCAAGGCAGATCTTTCCGACGTAGGCTTGAGAATCTTACGGGAACATTAGTACTGTCTCTAAATTAAGTGTAGGTGTGGGAGGAGGGTGCTTCCTGCGCACGAATAAAAGCACGCTCGCCAATTGTGGATGCTAATCGTTCGCTTGTATCTGCCTACACATCTCTGCCGGTTGGGAATTATTCCACTTGCATGGCAAGGTGCGCATGTAGGTGTGATAAAAATTCTGGAGGCCCTGGGTATCGATCCCAGTACCTCTCGCACGCTATGCGAACGCTCTACCATCTGAGCTACGCCCACCCCCCCGATAACTAGTAGTGCTACATACAGTCATATCAACGTCACAGACCCTTGCACTCCCATTATTCCGCAGACAAACACTACTCTCTATGTATCAGTGAGGGTGTCTTTCAGGTTTCGTGCATTCTGTATCGAATCGTAGTTGGCCACAATGAAAGTGGCACCCATAACGTCGAAAATAGAGTTCAGACACCGCTCTGAGTAAGACGAACGTGTTGTCCACCTCTAGACTTCAATGACGTTAAGCCGTGATACCTAAGACAGATCTGCACTCGATGACACCACGATAACAGCCGGTCCCCACACTTACATCTTGCTCTCCTTATGACAGTATACATCATATCAGTCTGTGACGCTGGTTTTGCAACTTCTTTCGTGCGTTTATGTTCGCCGCGACCAACACTTACCATGCACTGACCACAAAACATGGAGGAGCCGGGGCTTGAACCCGAGACCGTTCACACGCTAAGCGAACGAACTGCCAACTGAGCTACAGCTACACACACGACCAAGCCTGGCTATTCTCCATTCTTTGCGACTCTGATGTGCACGGACACGATGGTTGGTTGGTTTGTAGCGGCGAAGGTACCAGAATACAAAGGCGCGGACACGTTCATATACACAAGAGTTCCAAGTAGTTTCGATGCTCTGGTATTACGAATGCAAATTCCGTCTGTTTTGAACGTCTTAAATTGAAAGGGCGGTCACAAATTGGTCCATTTCACTCCTTGTCGACAATCACACAGCACCTGAGGTAACAAGCACATCTCGAGCCCCATTGTGCTCTTCATTGTTCATGCCAACTCAGTGTGTAAAACTCTTGTCGTCCAACTGCAAAACACTGGGACACGACAAGTTTCCGCGTCTCCATTGCACTGATCGTACTACGAAACGCTCCCCAAACTTGGCAAACACCCATGCAGATGACTTTTCCGACTTTACACGACGCTCACGCAAAGCTCACGCTAGTGACAGCCTTATTTACAGTTCGACGTCGCGCCAAAGCGAATGAGCACATTTCGCCTACGGCTTAGGCCGCTCTTCTAGTGTGGCTGCTCTGTGTCTGCAGGCAGCGAGGGGCTGCAAGCTTCCTGTGTTCGCACCTATATCACCTGTGCTTCCTTGTCAGAGACAGACTATCGCAAAACATACAACTCACTCCATGAATTGATTGCTACGGCATCTGTTATCAGCAGTCACAACCAGCAACACCAGTAGCAGCCGACTGCACGGAAAGAATGGGAACGTGCAGTGGGATTTACGTGAAATCGGCGCAAGGCAGATCTTTCCGACGTAGGCTTGAGAATCTTACGGGAACATTAGTACTGTCTCTAAATTAAGTGTAGGTGTGGGAGGAGGGTGCTTCCTGCGCACGAATAAAAGCACGCTCGCCAATTGTGGATGCTAATCGTTCGCTTGTATCTGCCTACACATCTCTGCCGGTTGGGAATTATTCCACTTGCATGGCAAGGTGCGCATGTAGGTGTGATAAAAATTCTGGAGGCCCTGGGTATCGATCCCAGTACCTCTCGCACGCTATGCGAACGCTCTACCATCTGAGCTACGCCCACCCCCCCGATAACTAGTAGTGCTACATACAGTCATATCAACGTCACAGACCCTTGCACTCCCATTATTCCGCAGACAAACACTACTCTCTATGTATCAGTGAGGGTGTCTTTCAGGTTTCGTGCATTCTGTATCGAATCGTAGTTGGCCACAATGAAAGTGGCACCCATAACGTCGAAAATAGAGTTCAGACACCGCTCTGAGTAAGACGAACGTGTTGTCCACCTCTAGACTTCAATGACGTTAAGCCGTGATACCTAAGACAGATCTGCACTCGATGACACCACGATAACAGCCGGTCCCCACACTTACATCTTGCTCTCCTTATGACAGTATACATCATATCAGTCTGTGACGCTGGTTTTGCAACTTCTTTCGTGCGTTTATGTTCGCCGCGACCAACACTTACCATGCACTGACCACAAAACATGGAGGAGCCGGGGCTTGAACCCGAGACCGTTCACACGCTAAGCGAACGAACTGCCAACTGAGCTACAGCTACACACACGACCAAGCCTGGCTATTCTCCATTCTTTGCGACTCTGATGTGCACGGACACGATGGTTGGTTGGTTTGTAGCGGCGAAGGTACCAGAATACAAAGGCGCGGACACGTTCATATACACAAGAGTTCCAAGTAGTTTCGATGCTCTGGTATTACGAATGCAAATTCCGTCTGTTTTGAACGTCTTAAATTGAAAGGGCGGTCACAAATTGGTCCATTTCACTCCTTGTCGACAATCACACAGCACCTGAGGTAACAAGCACATCTCGAGCCCCATTGTGCTCTTCATTGTTCATGCCAACTCAGTGTGTAAAACTCTTGTCGTCCAACTGCAAAACACTGGGACACGACAAGTTTCCGCGTCTCCATTGCACTGATCGTACTACGAAACGCTCCCCAAACTTGGCAAACACCCATGCAGATGACTTTTCCGACTTTACACGACGCTCACGCAAAGCTCACGCTAGTGACAGCCTTATTTACAGTTCGACGTCGCGCCAAAGCGAATGAGCACATTTCGCCTACGGCTTAGGCCGCTCTTCTAGTGTGGCTGCTCTGTGTCTGCAGGCAGCGAGGGGCTGCAAGCTTCCTGTGTTCGCACCTATATCACCTGTGCTTCCTTGTCAGAGACAGACTATCGCAAAACATACAACTCACTCCATGAATTGATTGCTACGGCATCTGTTATCAGCAGTCACAACCAGCAACACCAGTAGCAGCCGACTGCACGGAAAGAATGGGAACGTGCAGTGGGATTTACGTGAAATCGGCGCAAGGCAGATCTTTCCGACTTAGGCTTGAGAATTTTATGGGAACATTTGTACTGTTTCTAAATTAAGTGTAGGTGTGGGAGGAGGGTGCTTCCTGCGCACGAATAAAAGCACGCTCGCCAATTGTGGATGCTAATCGTTCGCTTGTATCTGCCTACACACCTCTGCCGGTTGGGAATTATTCCACTTGCATGGCAAGGTGCGCATGTAGGAGTGATAAAAATTCTGGAGGCGCTGGGTATCGATCCCAGTACCTCTCGCACGCTAAGCGAGCGCTCTACCATCTGAGCTACGCCCCCCCCCCCCCCCCGATAATTATTAGTGCTACATACAGTCATATCAACGTCACAGACCCTTGCACTCCCATTATTCCGCAGACAAACGCTACTCTCTATGTATCAGTGAGGGTGTCTTTCAGGTTTCGTGCATTCTGTATCGAATCGTAGTTTGCCACAATGAAAGTGGCACCCATAACGTCGAAAATAGAGTTCACACACCGCTCTGAGTAAGACGAACGTGTTGTCCACCTCTAGACTTCAATGACGTTAAGCCGTGATACCTAAGACAGATCTGCACTCGATGACACCACGATAACAGCCGGTCCCCACACTTACATCTTGCTCTCCTTATGACAGTATACATCATATCAGTCTGTGACGCTGGTTTTGCAACCTCTTGCGTGCGTTTATGTTCGCCGCGACCAACACTTACCATGCACTGAACACAAAACATGGAGGAGCCGGGGCTTGAACCCGAGACCGTTCACACGCTAAGCATATGATCTGCCTACTGAGCTACAGCTACACACACGATCAAACCTGGCTATTCTCCATTCTTTGCGAATCTGATGTGCACGGACACGATAATTGGTTGGTTTGTAGCGGCGCAGGTACCAGAATACAAAGGCGCGGACACGTTCATATACACAAGAGTTCCAAGTAGTTTCGATGCTCTGGTATTACGAATGCAAATTCCGTCTGTTTTGAACGTCTTAAATTGAAAGGGCGGTCACAAATTGGTCCATTTCACTCCTTGTCGACAATCACACAGCACCTGAGGTAACAAGCACATCTCGAGCCCCATTGTGCTCTCCATTGTTCATGCCAACTCAGTGCCTCGCTCTTTGCTACTGTGTAAAACTCTTGTCGTCCAACTGCAAAACACTGGGACACAACAAGTTTCCGCGTCTCCATTGCACTGATCGTACTACGAAACGCTCCCCAAACTTGGCAATCACCCATGCAGATGACTTTTCCGACTTTACACGACGCTCACGCTAGTGACAGCCTTATTTACAGTTCGACGTCGCGCCAAAGCGAATGAGCACATTTCGCCTACGGCTTAGGCCGCTCTTCTAGTGTGGCTGCTCTGTGTCTGCAGGCAGCGAGGGGCTGCAAGCTTCCTGTGTTCGCACCTATATCACCTGTGCTTCCTTGTCAGAGACAGACTATCGCAAAACATACAAATCACTCCATGAATTGATTGCTACGGCATCTGTTATCAGCAGTCACAACCAGCAACACCAGTAGCAGCCGACTGCACGCAAAGAATGGGAACGTGCAGTGGGATTTACGTGAAATCGGCGCAAGGCAGATCTTTCCGACGTAGGCTTGAGAATCTTACGGGAACATTAGTACTGTCTCTAAATTAAGTGTAGGTGTGGGAGGAGGGTGCTTCCTGCGCACGAATAAAAGCACGCTCGCCAATTGTGGATGCTAATCGTTCGCTTGTATCTGCCTACACATCTCTGCCGGTTGGGAATTATTCCACTTGCATGGCAAGGTGCGCATGTAGGTGTGATAAAAATTCTGGAGGCCCTGGGTATCGATCCCAGTACCTCTCGCACGCTATGCGAACGCTCTACCATCTGAGCTACGCCCACCCCCCCCCCCCCCGATAACTAGTAGTGCTACATACAGTCATATCAACGTCACAGACCCTTGCACTCCCATTATTCGGCAGACAAACACTACTCTCTATGTATCAGTGAGGGTGTCTTTCAGGTTTCGTGCATTCTGTATCGAATCGTAGTTGGCCACAATGAAAGTGGCACCCATAACGTCGAAAATAGAGTTCAGACACCGCTCTGAGTAAGACGAACGTGTTGTCCACCTCTAGACTTCAATGACGTTAAGCCGTGATACCTAAGACAGATCTGCACTCGATGACACCACGATAACAGCCGGTCCCCACACTTACAACTTGCTCTCCTTATGACAGTATACATCATATCAGTCTGTGACGCTGGTTTTGCAACTTCTTGCGTGCGTTTATGTTCGCCGCGACCAACACTTACCATGCACTGACCACAAAACATGGAGGAGCCGGGGCTTGAACCCGAGACCGTTCACACGTTAAGCGAACGAACTGCCAACTGAGCTACAGCTACACACACGACCAAGCCTGGCTATTCTCCATTCTTTGCGACTCTGATGTGCACGGACACGATGGTTGGTTGGTTTGTAGCGGCGAAGGTACCAGAATACAAAGGCGCGGACACGTTCATATACACAAGAGTTCCAAGTAGTTTCGATGCTCTGGTATTACGAATGCAAATTCCGTCTGTTTTGAACGTCTTAAATTGAAAGGGCGGTCACAAATTGGTCCATTTCACTCCTTGTCGACAATCACACAGCACCTGAGGTAACAAGCATATCTCGAGCCCCATTGTGCTCTTCATTGTTCATGCCAACTCAGTGTGTAAAACTCTTGTCGTCCAACTGCAAAACACTGGGACACGACAAGTTTCCGCGTCTCCATTGCACTGATCGTACTACGAAACGCTCCCCAAACTTGGCAAACACCCATGCAGATGACTTTTCCGACTTTACACGACGCTCACGCAAAGCTCACGCTAGTGACAGCCTTATTTACAGTTCGACGTCGCGCCAAAGCGAATGAGCACATTTCGCCTACGGCTTAGGCCGCTCTTCTAGTGTGGCTGCTCTGTGTCTGCAGGCAGCGAGGGGCTGCAAGCTTCCTGTGTTCGCACCTATATCACCTGTGCTTCCTTGTCAGAGACAGACTATCGCAAAACATACAACTCACTCCATGAATTGATTGCTACGGCATCTGTTATCAGCAGTCACAACCAGCAACACCAGTAGCAGCCGACTGCACGGAAAGAATGGGAACGTGCAGTGGGATTTACGTGAAATCGGCGCAAGGCAGATCTTTCCGACTTAGGCTTGAGAATTTTATGGGAACATTTGTACTGTTTCTAAATGAAGTGTAGGTGTGGGAGGAGGGTGCTTCCTGCGCACGAATAAAAGCACGCTCGCCAATTGTGGATGCTAATCGTTCGCTTGTATCTGCCTACACACCTCTGCCGGTTGGGAATTATTCCACTTGCATGGCAAGGTGCGCATGTAGGTGTGATAAAAATTCTGGAGGCGCTGGGTATCGATCCCAGTACCTCTCGCACGCTAAGCGAGCGCTCTACCATCTGAGCTACGCCCCCCCCCCCCACCCCGATAATTAGTAGTGCTACATACAGTCATATCAACGTCACAGACCCTTGCACTCCCATTATTCCGCAGACAAACGCTACTCTCTATGTATCAGTGAGGGTGTCTTTCAGGTTTCGTGCATTCTGTATCGAATCGTAGTTTGCCACAATGAAAGTGGCACCCATAACGTCGAAAATAGAGTTCACACACCGCTCTGAGTAAGACGAACGTGTTGTCCACCTCTAGACTTCAATGACGTTAAGCCGTGATACCTAAGACAGATCTGCACTCGATGACACCACGATAACAGCCGGTCCCCACACTTACATCTTGCTCTCCTTATGACAGTATACATCATATCAGTCTGTGACGCTGGTTTTGCAACCTCTTGCGTGCGTTTATGTTCGCCGCGACCAACACTTACCATGCACTGACCACAAAACATGGAGGAGCCGGGGCTTGAACCCGAGACCGTTCACACGCTAAGCGAACGATCTGCCAACTGAGCTACAGCTACACACACGACCAAGCCTGGCTATTCTCCATTCTTTGCGACTCTGATGTGCACGGACACGATGGTTGGCTGGTTTGTAGCGGCGAAGGTACCAGAATACAAAGGCGCGGACACGTTCATATACACAAGAGTTCCAAGTAGTTTCGATGCTCTGGTATTACGAATGCAAATTCCGTCTGTTTTGAACGTCTTAAATTGAAAGGGCGGTCACAAATTGGTCCATTTCACTCCTTGTCGACAATCACACAGCACCTGAGGTAACAAGCACATCTCGAGCCCCATTGTGCTCTCCATTGTTCATGCCAACTCAGTGCCTCGCTCTTTGCTACTGTGTAAAACTCTTGTCGTCCAACTGCAAAACACTGGGACACAACAAGTTTCCGCGTCTCCATTGCACTGATCGTACTACGAAACGCTCCCCAAACTTGGCAATCACCCATGCAGATGACTTTTCCGACTTTACACGACGCTCACGCTAGTGACAGCCTTATTTACAGTTCGACGTCGCGCCAAAGCGAATGAGCACATTTCGCCTACGGCTTAGGCCGCTCTTCTAGTGTGGCTGCTCTGTGTCTGCAGGCAGCGAGGGGCTGCAAGCTTCCTGTGTTCGCACCTATATCACCTGTGCTTCCTTGTCAGAGACAGACTATCGCAAAACATACAACTCACTCCATGAATTGATTGCTACGGCATCTGTTATAAGCAGTCACAACCAGCAACACCAGTAGCAGCCGACTGCACGCAAAGAATGGGAACGTGCAGTGGGATTTACGTGAAATCGGCGCAAGGCAGATCTTTCCGACGTAGGCTTGAGAATCTTATGGGAACATTTGTACTGTCTCTAAATTAAGTGTAGGTGTGGGAGGAGGGTGCTTCCTGCGCACGAATAAAAGCACGCTCGCCAATTGTGGATGCTAATCGTTCGCTTGTATCTGCCTACACATCTCTGCCGGTTGGGAATTATTCCACTTGCATGGCAAGGTGCGCATGTAGGTGTGATTAAAATTCTGGAGGCCCTGGGTATCGATCCCAGTACCTCTCGCACGCTAACCGAACGCTCTACCATCTGAGCTACGCCCACCCTCCCCGATAACTAGTAGTGCTACATACAGTCATATCAACGTCACAGTTCCCTTGCACTCCCATTATTCGGCAGACAAACACTACTCTCTATGTATCAGTGAGGGTGTCTTTCAGGTTTCGTGCATTCTGTATCGAATCGTAGTTGGCCACAATGAAAGTGGCACCCATAACGTCGAAATTAGAGTTGAGACACCGCTCTGAGTAAGACGAACGTGTTGTCCACCTCTAGACTTCAATGACGTTAAGCCG
The DNA here is from genome assembly GCF_023897955.1 of Schistocerca gregaria. NCBI lineage: Eukaryota > Metazoa > Arthropoda > Insecta > Orthoptera > Acrididae > Schistocerca > Schistocerca gregaria. The sequence continues at coordinate 4,095,411 of NW_026061720.1, read as the reverse complement.
TGATACCTAAGACAGATCTGCACTCGATGACACCACGATAACAGCCGGTCCCCACACTTACATCTTGCTCTCCTTATGACAGTATACATCATATCAGTCTGTGACGCTGGTTTTGCAACCTCTTGCGTGCGTTTATGTTCGCCGCGACCAACACTTACCATGCACTGACCACAAAACATGGAGGAGCCGGGGCTTGAACCCGAGACCGTTCACACGCTAAGCGAACGATCTGCCTACTGAGCTACAGCTACACACACGATCAAACCTGGCTATTCTCCATTCTTTGCGAATCTGATGTGCACGGACACGATAATTGGTTGGTTTGTAGCGGCGAAGGTACCAGAATACAAAGGCGCGGACACGTTCATATACACAAGAGTTCCAAGTAGTTTCGATGCTCTGGTATTACGAATGCAAATTCCGTCTGTTTTGAACGTCTTAAATTGAAAGGGCGGTCACAAATTGGTCCATTTCACTCCTTGTCGACAATCACACAGCACCTGAGGTAACAAGCACATCTCGAGCCCCATTGTGCTCTCCATTGTTCATGCCAACTCAGTGCCTCGCTCTTTGCTACTGTGTAAAACTCTTGTCGTCCAACTGCAAAACACTGGGACACAACAAGTTTCCGCGTCTCCATTGCACTGATCGTACTACGAAACGCTCCCCAAACTTGGCAATCACCCATGCAGATGACTTTTCCGACTTTACACGACGCTCACGCTAGTGACAGCCTTATTTACAGTTCGACGTCGCGCCAAAGCGAATGAGCACATTTCGCCTACGGCTTAGGCCGCTCTTCTAGTGTGGCTGCTCTGTGTCTGCAGGCAGCGAGGGGCTGCAAGCTTCCTGTGTTCGCACCTATATCACCTGTGCTTCCTTGTCAGAGACAGACTATCGCAAAACATACAACTCACTCCATGAATTGATTGCTACGGCATCTGTTATCAGCAGTCACAACCAGCAACACCAGTAGCAGCCGACTGCACGCAAAGAATGGGAACGTGCAGTGGGATTTACGTGAAATCGGCGCAAGGCAGATCTTTCCGACGTAGGCTTGAGAATCTTATGGGAACATTTGTACTGTCTCTAAATTAAGTGTAGGTGTGGGAGGAGGGTGCTTCCTGCGCACGAATAAAAGCACGCTCGCCAATTGTGGATGCTAATCGTTCGCTTGTATCTGCCTACACATCTCTGCCGGTTGGGAATTATTCCACTTGCATGGCAAGGTGCGCATGTAGGTGTGATAAAAATTCTGGAGGCCCTGGGTATCGATCCCAGTACCTCTCGCACGCTAACCGAACGCTCTACCATCTGAGCTACGCCCACCCTCCCCGATAACTAGTAGTGCTACATACAGTCATATCAACGTCACAGACACTTGCACTCCCATTATTCCGCACACAAACGCTACTCTCTATGTATCAGTGAGGGTGTCTTTCAGGTTTCGTGCATTCTGTATCGAATCGTAGTTGGCCACAATGAAAGTGGCACCCATAACGTCGAAAATAGAGTTCAGACACCGCTCTGAGTAAGACGAACGTGTTGTCCACCTCTAGACTTCAATGACGTTAAGCCGTGATACCTAAGACAGATCTGCACTCGATGACACCACGATAACAGCCGGTCCCCACACTTACATCTTGCTCTCCTTATGACAGTATACATCATATCAGTCTGTGACGCTGGTTTTGCAACTTCTTGCGTGCGTTTATGTTCGCCGCGACCAACACTTACCATGCACTGACCACAAAACATGGAGGAGCCGGGGCTTGAACCCGAGACCGTTCACACGCTAAGCGAACGAACTGCCAACTGAGCTACAGCTACACACACGATCAAGCCTGGCTATTCTCCATTCTTTGCGACTCTGATGTGCACGGACACGATGGTTGGTTGGTTTGTAGCGGCGAAGGTACCAGAATACAAAGGCGCGGACACGTTCGTATACACAAGAGTTCCAAGTAGTTTCGATGCTCTGGTATTACGAATGCAAATTCCGTCTGTTTTGAACGTCTTAAATTGAAAGGGCGGTCACAAATTGGTCCATTTCACTCCTTGTCGACAATCACACAGCACCTGAGGTAACAAACACATCTCGAGCCCCATTGTGCTCTCCATTGTTCATGCCAACTCAGTGTGTAAAACTCTTGTCGTCCAACTGCAAAACACTGGGACACAACAAGTTTCCGCGTCTCCATTGCACTGATCGTACTACGAAACGCTCCCCAAACTTGGCAATCACCCATGCAGATGACTTTTCCGACTTTACACGACGCTCACGCTAGTGACAGCCTTATTTACAGTTCGACGTCGCGCCAAAGCGAATGAGCACATTTCGCCTACGGCTTAGGCCGCTCTTCTAGTGTGGCTGCTCTGTGTCTGCAGGCAGCGAGGGGCTGCAAGCTTCCTGTGTTCGCACCTATATCACCTGTGCTTCCTTGTCAGAGACAGACTATCGCAAAACATACAACTCACTCCATGAATTGATTGCTACGGCATCTGTTATCAGCAGTCACAACCAGCAACACCAGTAGCAGCCGACTGCACGCAAAGAATGGGAACGTGCAGTGGGATTTACGTGAAATCGGCGCAAGGCAGATCTTTCCGACTTAGGCTTGAGAATCTTATGGGAACATTTGTACTGTTTCTAAATTAAGTGTAGGTGTGGGAGGAGGGTGCTTCCTGCGCACGAATAAAAGCACGCTCGCCAATTGTGGATGCTAATCGTTCGCTTGTATCTACCTACACACCTCTGCCGGTTGGGAATTATTCCACTTGCATGGCAAGGTGCGCATGTAGGTGTGATAAAAATTCTGGAGGCGCTGGGTATCGATCCCAGTACCTCTCGCACGCTAAGCGAGCGCTCTACCATCTGAGCTACGCCCACCCCCCCGATAACTAGTAGTGCTACATACAGTCATATCAACGTCACAGACCCTTGCACTCCCATTATTCCGCAGACAAACGCTACTCTCTATGTATCAGTGAGGGTGTCTTTCAGGTTTCGTGCATTCTGTATCGAATCGTAGTTTGCCACAATTAAAGTGGCACCCATAACGTCGAAAATAGAGTTCACACACCGCTCTGAGTAAGACGAACGTGTTGTCCACCTCTAGACTTCAATGACGTTAAGCCGTGATACCTAAGACAGATCTGCACTCGATGACACCACCATAACAGCCGGTCCCCACACTTACATCTTGCTCTCCTTATGACAGTATACATCATATCAGCCTGTGACGCTGGTTTTGCAACTTCTTGCGTGCGTTTATGTTCGCCGCGACCAACACTTACCATGCACTGACCACAAAACATGGAGGAGCCGGGGCTTGAACCCGAGACCGTTCACACGCTAAGCGAACGATCTGCCAACTGAGCTACAGCTACACACACGACGAAGCCTGGCTATTCTCCATTCTTTGCGACTCTGATGTGCACGGACACGATGGTTGGTTGGTTTGTAGCGGCGAAGGTACCAGAATACAAAGGCGCGGACACGTTCATATACACAAGAGTTCCAAGTAGTTTCGATGCTCTGGTATTACGAATGCAAATTCCATCTGTTTTGAACGTCTTAAATTGAAAGGGCGGTCACAAATTGGTCCATTTCACTCCTTGTCGACAATCACACAGCACCTGAGGTAACAAGCACATCTCGAGCCCCATTGTGCTCTCCATTGTTCATGCCAACTCAGTGCCTCGCTCTTTGCTACTGTGTAAAACACTTGTCGTCCAACTGCAAAACACTGGGACACAACAAGTTTCCGCCTCTCCATTGCACTGATCGTACTACGAAACGCTCCCCAAACTTGGCAATCACCCATGCAGATGACTTTTCCGACTTTACGCGACGCTCACGCTAGTGACAGCCTTATTTACAGTTCGAATTCGCGCCAAAGCGAATGAGCACATTTCGCCTACGGCTTAGGCCGCTCTTCTAGTGTGGCTGCTCTGTGTCTGCAGGCAGCGAGGGGCTGCAAGCTTCCTGTGTTCGCACCTATATCACCTGTGCTTCCTTGTCAGAGACAGACTATCGCAAAACATACAACTCACTCCATGAATTGATTGCTACGGCATCTGTTATCAGCAGTCACAACAAGCAACACCAGTAGCAGCCGACTGCACGCAAAGAATGGGAACGTGCAGTGGGATTTACGTGAAATCGGCGCAAGGCAGATCTTTCCGACGTAGGCTTGAGAATCTTATGGGAACATTTGTACTGTTTCTAAATTAAGTGTAGGTGTGGGAGGAGGGTGCTTCCTGCGCACGAATAAAAGCACGCTCGCCAATTGTAGATGCTAATCGTTCGCTTGTATCTGCCTACACACCTCTGCCGGTTGGGAATTATTCCACTTGCATGGCAAGGTGCGCATGTAGGTGTGATAAAAATTCTGGAGGCGCTGGGTATGGATCCCAGTACCTCTCGCACGCTAAGCGAGCGCTCTACCATCTGAGCTACGCCCACCCCCCCGATAACTAGTAGTGCTACATACAGTCATATCAACGTCACAGACCCTTGCACTCCCATTATTCCGCAGACAAACGCTACTCTCTATGTATAAGTGAGGATGTCTTTCAGGTTTCGTGCATTCTGTATCGAATCGTAGTTGGCCACAATGAAAGTGGCACCCATAACGTCGAAAATAGAGTTCAGACACCGCTCTGAGTAAGACGAACGTGTTGTCCACCTCTAGACTTCAATGACGTTAAGCCGTGATACCTAAGACAGATCTGCACTCGATGACACCACGATAACAGCCGGTCCCCACACTTACATCTTGCTCTCCTTATGACAGTATACATCATATCAGTCTGTGACGCTGGTTTTGCAACTTCTTGCGTGCGTTTATGTTCGCCGCGAACAACACTTACCATGCACTGACCACAAAACATGGAGGAGCCGTGGCTTGAACCCGAGACCGTTCACACGCTAAGCGAACGATCTGCCAACTGAGCTACAGCTACACACACGACCAAGCCTGGCTATTCTCCATTCTTTGCGACTCTGATGTGCACGGACACGATGGTTGGTTGGTTTGTAGCGGCGAAGGTACCAGAATACAAAGGCGCGGACACGTTCATACACACAAGAGTTCCAAGTAGTTTCGATGCTCTGGTATTACGAATGCAAATTCCGTCTGTTTTGAACGTCTTAAATTGAAAGGGCGGTCACAAATTGGTCCATTTCACTCCTTGTCGACAATCACACAGCACCTGAGGTAACAAGCACATCTCGAGCCCCATTGTGCTCTCCATTGTTCATGCCAACTCAGTGCCTCGCTCTTTGCTACTGTGTAAAACTCTTGTCGTCCAACTGCAAAACACTGGGACACAACAAGTTTCCGCGTCTCCATTGCACTGATCGTACTACGAAACGCTCCCCAAACTTGGCAATCACGCATGCAGATGACTTTTCCGACTTTACACGACGCTCACGCTAGTGACAGCCTTATTTACAGTTCGACGTCGCGCCAAAGCGAATGAGCACATTTCGCCTACAGCTTAGGCCGCTCTTCTACTGTGGCTGCTCTGTGTCTGCAGGCAGCGAGGGGCTGCAAGCTTCCTGTGTTCGCACCTATATCACCTGTGCTTCCTTGTCAGAGACAGACTATCGCAAAACATACAACTCACTCCATGAATTGATTGCTACGGCATCTGTTATCAGCAGTCACAACCAGCAACACCAGTAGCAGCCGACTGCACGCAAAGACTGGGAACGTGCAGTGGGATTTACGTGAAATCGGCGCAAGGCAGATCTTTCCGACGTAGGCTTGAGAATCTTATGGGAACATTTGTACTGTTTCTAAATTAAGTGTAGGTGTGGGAGGAGGGTGCTTCCTGCGCACGAATAAAAGCACGCTCGCCAATTGTGGATGCTAATCGTTCGCTTGTATCTGCCTACACACCTCTGCCGGTTGGGAATTATTCCACTTGCATGGCAAGGTGCGCATGTAGGTGTGATAAAAATTCTGGAGGCGCTGGGTATCGATCCCAGTACCTCTCGCACGCTAAGCGAGCGCTCTACCATCTGAGCTACGCCCACCCTCCCGATAACTAGTAGTGCTACATACAGTCATATCAACGTCACAGACCCTTGCACTCCCATTATTCCGCAGACAAACACTACTCTCTATGTATCAGTGAGGGTGTCTTTCAGATTTCGTGCATTCTGTATCGAATCGTAGTTGGCCACAATGAAAGTGGCACCCATAACGTCGAAAATAGAGTTCAGACACCGCTCTGAGTAAGACGAACGTGTTGTCCACCTCTAGACTTCAATGACGTTAAGCCGTGATACCTAAGACAGATCTGCACTCGATGACACCACCATAACAGCCGGTCCCCACACTTACATCTTGCTCTCCTTATGACAGTATACATCATATCAGTCTGTGACGCTGGTTTTGCAACTTCTTGCGTGCGTTTATGTTCGCCGCGACCAACACTTACCATGCACTGACCACAAAACATGGAGGAGCCGGGGCTTGAACCCGAGACCGTTCACACGCTAAGCGAACGATCTGCCTACTGAGCTACAGCTACACACACGATCAAACCTGGCTATTCTCCATTCTTTGCGACTCTGATGTGCACGGACACGATAATTGGTTGGTTTGTAGCGGCGAAGGTACCAGAATACAAAGGCGCGGACACGTTCATATACACAAGAGTTCCAAGTAGTTTCGATGCTCTGGTATTACGAATGCAAATTCCGTCTGTTTTGAACGTCTTAAATTGAAAGGGCGGTCACAAATTGGTCCATTTCACTCCTTGTCGACAATCACACAGCACCTGAGGTAACAAGCACATCTCGAGCCCCATTGTGCTCTCCATTGTTCATGCCAACTCAGTGTGTAAAACTCTTGTCGTCCAACTGCAAAACACTGGGACACAACAAGTTTCCGCGTCTCCATTGCACTGATCGTACTACGAAACGCTCCCCAAACTTGGCAATCACCCATGCAGATGACTTTTCCGACTTTACACGACGCTCACGCTAGTGACAGCCTTATTTACAGTTGGACGTCGCGCCAAAGCGAATGAGCACATTTCGCCTACGGCTTAGGCCGCTCTTCTAGTGTGGCTGCTCTGTGTCTGCAGGCAGCGATGGGCTGCAAGCTTCCTGTGTTCGCACCTATATCACCTGTGCTTCCTTGTCAGAGACAGACTATCGCAAAACATACAACTCACTCCGTGAATTGATTGCTACGGCATCTGTTATCAGCAGTCACAACCAGCAACACCAGTAGCAGCCGACTGCACGCAAAGAATGGGAACGTGCAGTAGGATTTACGTGAAATCGGCGCAAGGCAGATCTTTCCGACGTAGGCTTGAGAATCTTATGGGAACATTTGTACTGTTTCTAAATTAAGTGTAGGTGTGGGAGGAGGGTGCTTCCTGCGCACGAATAAAAGCACGCTCGCCAATTGTGGATGCTAATCGTGCGCTTGTATCTGCCTACACACCTCTGCCGGTTGGGAATTATTCCACTTGCATGGCAAGGTGCGCATGTAGGTGTGATAAAAATTCTGGAGGCGCTGGGTATCGATCCCAGTACCTCTCGCACGCTAAGCGAGCGCTCTACCATCTGAGCTACGCCCACACCCCCGATGACTAGTAGTGCTACATACAGTCATATCAACGTCACAGACCCTTGCACTCCCATTATTCCGCAGACAAACACTACTCTCTATGTATCAGTGAGGGTGTCTTTCAGGTTTCGTGCATTCTGTATCGAATCGTAGTTGGCCACAATGAAAGTGGCACCCATAACGTCGAAAATAGAGTTCAGACACCGCTCTGAGTAAGACAAACGTGTTGTCCACCTCTAGACTTCAATGACGTTAAGCCGTGATACCTAAGACAGATCTGCACTCGATGACACCACCATAACAGCAGGTCCCCACACTTACATCTTGCTCTCCTTATGACAGTATACATCATATCAGTCTGTGACGCTGGTTTTGCAACTTCTTGCGTGCGTTTATTTTCGCCGCGACCAACACTTACCATGCACTGACCACAAAACATGGAGGAGCCGGGGCTTGAACCCGAGACCGTTCACACGCTAAGCGAACGATCTGCCAACTGAGCTACAGCTACACACACGATCAAGCCTGGCTATTCTCCATTCTTTGCGACTCTGATGTGCACGGACACGATGGTTGGTTGGTTTGTAGCGGCGAAGGTACCAGAATACAAAGGCGCGGACACGTTCATATACACAAGAGTTCCAAGTAGTTTCGATGCTCTGGTATTACGAATGCAAATTCCGTCTGTTTTGAACGTCTTAAATTGAAAGGGCGGTCACAAATTGGTCCATTTCACTCCTTGTCGACAATCACACAGCACCTGAGGTAACAAGCACATCTCGAGCCCCATTGTGCTCTCCATTGTTCATGCCAACTCAGTGTGTAAAACTCTTGTCGTCCAACTGCAAAACACTGGGACACAACAAGTTTCCGCGTCTCCATTGCACTGATCGTACTACGAAACGCTCCCCAAACTTGGCAATCACCCATGCAGATGACTTTTCCGACTTTACACGACGCTCACGCTAGTGACAGCCTTATTTACAGTTGGACGTCGCGCCAAAGCGAATGAGCACATTTCGCCTACGGCTTAGGCCGCTCTTCTAGTGTGGCTGCTCTGTGTCTGCAGGCAGCGATGGGCTGCAAGCTTCCTGTGTTCGCACCTATATCACCTGTGCTTCCTTGTCAGAGACAGACTATCGCAAAACATACAACTCACTCCGTGAATTGATTGCTACGGCATCTGTTATCAGCAGTCACAACCAGCAACACCAGTAGCAGCCGACTGCACGCAAAGAATGGGAACGTGCATAGGGATTTACGTGAAATCGGCGCAAGGCAGATCTTTCCGACGTAGGCTTGAGAATCTTATGGGAACATTTGTACTGTTTCTAAATTAAGTGTAGGTGTGGGAGGAGGGTGCTTCCTGCGCACGAATAAAAGCACGCTCGCCAATTGTGGATGCTAATCGTTCGCTTGTATCTGCCTACACACCTCTGCCGGTTGGGAATTATTCCACTTGCATGGCAAGGTGCGCATGTAGGTGTGATAAAAATTCTGGAGGCGCTGGGTATCGATCCCAGTACCTCTCGCACGCTAGGCGAGCGCTCTACCATCTGAGCTACGCCCACCCCCCCGATAGCTAGTAGTGCTACATACAGTCATATCAACGTCACAGACCCCTGCACTCCCATTATTCCGCAGACAAACACTACTCTCTATGTATCAGTGAGGGTGTCTTTCAGGTTTCGTGCATTCTGTATCGAATCGTAGTTGGCCACAATGAAAGTGGCACCCATAACGTCGAAAATAGAGTTCAGACACCGCTCTGAGAAAGACGAACGTGTTGTCCACCTCTAGACTTCAATGACGTTAAGCCATGATACCTAAGACAGATCTGCACTCGATGACATTACCATAACAGCCGGTCCCCACACTTACATCTTGCTCTCCTTATGACAGTATACATCATATCACTCTGTGACGCTGGTTTTGCAACTTCTTGCGTGCGTTTATTTTCGCCGCGACCAACACTTACCATGCACTGACCACAAAACATGGAGGAGCCGGGGCTTGAACCCGAGACCGTTCACACGCTAAGCGAACGATCTGCTAACTGAGCTACAGCTACACACACGACCAAGCCTGGCTATTCTCCATTCTTTGCGACTCTGATGTGCACGGACACGATGGTTGGTTGGTTTGTAGCGGCGAAGGTACCAGAATACAAAGGTGCGGACACGTTCATATACACAAGAGTTCCAAGTAGTTTCGATGCTCTGGTATTACGAATGCAAATTCCGTCTGTTTTGAACGTCTTAAATTGAAAGGGCGGTCACAAATTGGTCCATTTCACTCCTTGTCGACAATCACACATCACCTGAAGTAACAAGCATATCTCGAGCCCCATTGTGCTCTCCATTGTTCATGCCAACTCAGTGTGTAAAACTCTTGTCGTCCAACTGCAAAACACTGGGACACAACAAGTTTCCGCGTCTCCATTGCACTGATCGTACTACGAAACGCTCCCCAAACTTGGCAATCACCCATGCAGATGACTTTTCCGACTTTACACGACGCTCACGCTAGTGACAGCCTTATTTACAGTTCGACGTCGCGCCAAAGCGAATGAGCACATTTCGCCTACGGCTTAGGCCGCTCTTCTAGTGTGGCTGCTCTGTGTCTGCAGGCAGCGAGGGGCTGCAAGCTTCCTGTGTTCGCACCTATATCACCTGTGCTTCCTTGTCAGAGACAGACTATCGCAAAACATACAACTCACTCCATGAATTGATTGCTACGGCATCTGTTATCAGCAGTCACAACCAGCAACACCAGTAGCAGCCGACTGCACGCAAAGAATGGGAACGTGCAGTGGGATTTACGTGAAATCGGCGCAAGGCAGATCTTTCCAACGTAGGCTTGAGAATCTTATGGGAACATTTGTACTGTTTCTAAATTAAGTGTAGGTGTGGGAGGAGGGTGCTTCCTGCGCACGAATAAAAGCACGCTCGCCAATTGTGGATGCTAATCGTTCGCTTGTATCTGCCTACACACCTCTGCCGGTTGGGAATTATTCCACTTGCATGGCAAGGTGCGCATGTAGGTGTGATAAAAATTCTGGAGGCGCTGGGTATCGATCCCAGTACCTCTCGCACGCTAAGCGAGCGCTCTACCATCTGAGCTACACCCACCCCCCCTATAACTAGTAGTGCTACATACAGTCATATCAACGTCACAGACCCTTGCACTCCCATTACTCCGCAGACAAACACTACTCTCTATGTATCAGTGAGGGTGTCTTTCAGGTTTCGTGCATTCTGTATCGAATCGTAGTTGGCCACAATGAAAGTGGCACCCATAACGTCGAAAATAGAGTTCACACACCGCTCTGAGTAAGACGAACGTGTTGTCCACCTCTAGACTTCAATGACGTTAAGCCGTGATACCTAAGACAGATCTGCACTCGATGACACCACCATAACAGCCGGTCCCCACACTTACATCTTGCTCTCCTTATGACAGTATACATCATATCAGTCTGTGACGCTGGTTTTGCAACTTCTTGCGTGCGTTTATGTTCGCCGCGACCAACACTTACCATGCACTGACCACAAAACATGGAGGAGCCGGGGCTTGAACCCGAGACCGTTCACACGCTAAGCGAACGATCTGCCAACTGAGCTACAGCTACACACACGATCAAGCCTGGCTATTCTCCATTCTTTGCGACTCTGATGTGCACGGACACGATGGTTGGTTGGTTTGTAGCGGCGAAGGTACCAGAATACAAAGGCGCGGACACGTTCATATACACAAGAGTTCCAAGTAGTTTCGATGCTCTGGTATTACGAATGCAAATTCCGTCTGTTTTGAACGTCTTAAATTGAAAGGGCGGTCACAAATTGGTCCATTTCACTCCTTGTCGACAATCACACAGCACCTGAGGTAACAAGCACATCTCGAGCCCCATTGTGCTCTCCATTGTTCATGCCAACTCAGTGTGTAAAACTCTTGTCGTCCAACTGCAAAACACTGGGACACAACAAGTTTCCGCGTCTCCATTGCACTGATCGTACTACGAAACGCTCCCCAAACTTGGCAATCACCCATGCAGATGACTTTTCCGACTTTACACGACGCTCACGCTAGTGACAGCCTTATTTACAGTTCGACGTCGCGCCAAAGCGAATGAGCACATTTCGCCTACGGCTTAGGCCGCTCTTCTAGTGTGGCTGCTCTGTGTCTGCAGGCAGCGATGGGCTGCAAGCTTCCTGTGTTCGCACCTATATCACCTGTGCTTCCTTGTCAGAGACAGACTATAGCAAAACATACAACTCACTCCGTGAATTGATTGCTACGGCATCTGTTATCAGCAGTCACAACAAGCAACACCAGTAGCAGCCGACTGCACGCAAAGAATGGGAACGTGCAGTGGGATTTACGTGAAATCGGCGCAAGGCAGATCTTTCCGACGTAGGCTTGAGAATCTTATGGGAACATTTGTACTGTTTCTAAATTAAGTGTAGGTGTGGGAGGAGGGTGCTTCCTGCGCACGAATAAAAGCACGCTCGCCAATTGTGGATGCTAATCGTTCGCTTGTATCTGCCTACACACCTCTGCCGGTTGGGAATTATTCCACTTGCATGGCAAGGTGCGCATGTAGGTGTGATAAAAATTCTGGAGGCGCTGGGTATCGATCCCAGTACCTCTCGCACGCTAAGCGAGCGCTCTACCATCTGAGCTACGCCCACCCCCCCGATAACTAGTAGTGCTACATACAGTCATATCAACGTCACAGACCCTTGCACTCCCATTATTCCGCAGACAAACACTACTCTCTATGTATCAGTGAGGGTGTCTTTCAGGTTTCGTGCATTCTGTATCGAATCGTAGTTGGCCACAATGAAAGTGGCACCCATAACGTCGAAAATAGAGTTCACACACCGCTCTGAGTAAGACGAACGTGTTGTCCACCTCTAGACTTCAATGACGTTAAGCCGTGATACCTAAGACAGATCTGCACTCGATGACACCACCATAACAGCCGGTCCCCACACTTACATCTTGCTCTCCTTATGACAGTATACATCATATCAGTCTGTGACGCTGGTTTTGCAACTTCTTGCGTGCGTTTATTTTCGCCGCGACCAACACTTACCATGCACTGACCACAAAACATGGAGGAGCCGGGGCTTGAACCCGAGACCGTTCACACGCTAAGCGAACGATCTGCCAACTGAGCTACAGCTACACACACGACCAAGCCTGGCTATTCTCCATTCTTTGCGACTCTGATGTGCACGGACACGATGGTTGGTTGGTTTGTAGCGGCGAAGGTACCAGAATACAAAGGTGCGGACACGTTCATATACACAAGAGTTCCAAGTAGTTTCGATGCTCTGGTTTTACGAATGCAAATTCCGTCTGTTTTGAACGTCTTAAATTGAAAGGGCGGTCACAAATTGGTCCATTTCACTCCTTGTCGACTATCACACATCACCTGAGGTAACAAGCATATCTCGAGCCCCATTGTGCTCTCCATTGTTCATGCCAACTCAGTGTGTAAAACTCTTGTCGTCCAACTGAAAAACACTGGGACACAACAAGTTTCCGCGTCTCCATTGCACTGATCGTACTACGAAACGCTCCCCAAACTTGGCAATCACCCATGCAGATGACTTTTCCGACTTTACACGACGCTCACGCTAGTGACAGCCTTATTTACAGTTCGACGTCGCGCCAAAGCGAATGAGCACATTTCGCCTACGGCTTAGGCCGCTCTTCTAGTGTGGCTGCTCTGTGTCTGCAGGCAGCGAGGGGCTGCAAGCTTCCTGTGTTCGCACCTATATCACCTGTGCTTGCTTGTCAGAGACAGACTATCGCAAAACATACAACTCACTCCATGAATTGATTGCTACGGCATCTGTTATCAGCAGTCACAACCAGCAACACCAGTAGCAGCCGACTGCACGCAAAGAATGGGAACGTGCAGTGGGATTTACGTGAAATCGGCGCAAGGCAGATCTTTCCGACGTAGGCTTGAGAATCTTATGGGAACATTTGTACTGTTTCTAAATTAAGTGTAGGTGTGGGAGGAGGGTGCTTCCTGCGCACGAATAAAAGCACGCTCGCCAATTGTGGATGCTAATCGTTCGCTTGTATCTGCCTACACACCTCTGCCGGTTGGGAATTATTCCACTTGCATGGCAAGGTGCGCATGTAGGTGTGATAAAAATTCTGGAGGCGCTGGGTATCGATCCCAGTACCTCTCGCACACTAAGCGAGCGCTCTACCATCTGAGCTACACCCACCCCCCCGATAACTAGTAGTGCTACATACAGTCATATCAACGTCACAGACCCTTGCACTCCCATTATTCCGCAGACAAACACTGCTCTCTATGTATCAGTGAGGGTGTCTTTCAGGTTTCGTGCATTCTGTATCGAATCGTAGTTGGCCACAATGAAAGTGGCACCCATAACGTCGAAAATAGAGTTCAGACACCGCTCTGAGTAAGACGAACGTGTTGTCCACCTCTAGACTTCAATGACGTTAAGCCGTGATACCTAAGACAGATCTGCACTCGATGACACCACCATAACAGCCGGTCCCCACACTTACATCTTGCTCTCCTTATGACAGTATACATCATATCAGTCTGTGACGCTGGTTTTGCAACTTCTTGCGTGCGTTTATTTTCGCCGCGACCAACACTTACCATGCACTGACCACAAAACATGGAGGAGCCGGGGCTTGAACCCGAGAACGTTCACACGCTAAGCGAACGATCTGCCAACTGAGCGACAGCTACACACACGATCAAGCCTGGCTATTCTCCATTCTTTGCGACTCTGATGTGCACGGACACGATGGTTGGTTGGGTTGTAGCGGCGAAGGTACCAGAATACAAAGGCGCGGACACGTTCATATACACAAGGGTTACAAGTAGTTTCGATGCTCTGGTATTACGAATGCAAATTCCGTCTGTTTTGAACGTCTTAAATTGAAAGGGCGGTCACAAATTGGTCCATTTCACTCCTTGTCGACAATCACACAGCACCTGAGGTAACAAGCACATCTCGAGCCCCATTGTGCTCTCCATTGTTCATGCCAACTCAGTGTGTAAAACTCTTGTCGTCCAACTGCAAAACACTGGGACACAACAAGTTTCCGCGTCTCCATTGCACTGATCGTACTACGAAACGCTCCCCAAACTTGGCAATCACCCATGCAGATGACTTTTCCGACTTTACACGACGCTCACGCTAGTGACAGCCTTATTTACAGTTCGACGTCGCGCCAAAGCGAATGAGCACATTTCGCCTACGGCTTAGGCCGCTCTTCTAGTGTGGCTGCTCTGTGTCTGCAGGCAGCGATGGGCTGCAAGCTTCCTGTGTTCGCACCTATATCACCTGTGCTTCCTTGTCAGAGACAGACTATAGCAAAACATACAACTCACTCCGTGAATTGATTGCTACGGCATCTGTTATCAGCAGTCACAACAAGCAACACCAGTAGCAGCCGACTGCACGCAAAGAATGGGAACGTGCAGTGGGATTTACGTGAAATCGGCGCAAGGCAGATCTTTCCGACGTAGGCTTGAGAATCTTATGGGAACATTTGTACTGTTTCTAAATTAAGTGTAGGTGTGGGAGGAGGGTGCTTCCTGCGCACGAATAAAAGCACGCTCGCCAATTGTGGATGCTAATCGTTCGCTTGTATCTGCCTACACACCTCTGCCGGTTGGGAATTATTCCACTTGCATGGCAAGGTGCGCATGTAGGTGTGATAAAAATTCTGGAGGCGCTGGGTATCGATCCCAGTACCTCTCGCACGCTAAGCGAGCGCTCTACCATCTGAGCTACGCCCACCCCCCCGATAACTAGTAGTGCTACATACAGTCATATCAACGTCACAGACCCTTGCACTCCCATTATTCCGCAGACAAACACTACTCTCTATGTATCAGTGAGGGTGTCTTTCAGGTTTCGTGCATTCTGTATCGAATCGTAGTTGGCCACAATGAAAGTGGCACCCATAACGTCGAAAATAGAGTTCACACACCGCTCTGAGTAAGACGAACGTGTTGTCCACCTCTAGACTTCAATGACGTTAAGCCGTGATACCTAAGACAGATCTGCACTCGATGACACCACCATAACAGCCTGTCCCCACACTTACATCTTGCTCTCCTTATGACAGTATACATCATATCAGTCTGTGACGCTGGTTTTGCAACTTCTTGCGTGCGTTTATTTTCGCCGCGACCAACACTTACCATGCACTGACCACAAAACATGGAGGAGCCGGGGCTTGAACCCGAGACCGTTCACACGCTAAGCGAACGATCTGCCAACTGAGCTACAGCTACACACACGACCAAGCCTGGCTATTCTCCATTCTTTGCGACTCTGATGTGCACGGACACGATGGTTGGTTGGTTTGTAGCGGCGAAGGTACCAGAATACAAAGGTGCGGACACGTTCATATACACAAGAGTTCCAAGTAGTTTCGATGCTCTGGTTTTACGAATGCAAATTCCGTCTGTTTTGAACGTCTTAAATTGAAAGGGCGGTCACAAATTGGTCCATTTCACTCCTTGTCGACAATCACACATCACCTGAGGTAACAAGCATATCTCGAGCCCCATTGTGCTCTCCATTGTTCATGCCAACTCAGTGTGTAAAACTCTTGTCGTCCAACTGCAAAACACTGGGACACAACAAGTTTCCGCGTCTCCATTGCACTGATCGTACTACGAAACGCTCCCCAAACTTGGCAATCACCCATGCAGATGACTTTTCCGACTTTACACGACGCTCACGCTAGTGACAGCCTTATTTACAGTTCGACGTCGCGCCAAAGCGAATGAGCACATTTCGCCTACGGCTTAGGCCGCTCTTCTAGTGTGGCTGCTCTGTGTCTGCAGGCAGCGAGGGGCTGCAAGCTTCCTGTGTTCGCACCTATATCACCTGTGCTTGCTTGTCAGAGACAGACTATCGCAAAACATACAACTCACTCCATGAATTGATTGCTACGGCATGTGTTATCAGCAGTCACAACCAGCAACACCAGTAGCAGCCGACTGCACGCAAAGAATGGGAACGTGCAGTGGGATTTACGTGAAATCGGCGCAAGGCAGATCTTTCCGACGTAGGCTTGAGAATCTTATGGGAACATTTGTACTGTTTCTAAATTAAGTGTAGGTGTGGGAGGAGGGTGCTTCCTGCGCACGAATAAAAGCACGCTCGCCAATTGTGGATGCTAATCGTTCGCTTGTATCTGCCTACACACCTCTGCCGGTTGGGAATTATTCCACTTGCATGGCAAGGTGCGCATGTAGGTGTGATAAAAATTCTGGAGGCGCTGGGTATCGATCCCAGTACCTCTCGCACACTAAGCGAGCGCTCTACCATCTGAGCTACGCCCACCCCCCGATAACTAGTAGTGCTACATACAGTCATATCAACGTCACAGACCCTTGCACTCCCATTATTCCGCAGACAAACACTACTCTCTATGTATCAGTGAGGGTGTCTTTCAGGTTTCGTGCATTCTGTATCGAATCGTAGTTGGCCACAATGAAAGTGGCACCCATAACGTCGAAAATAGAGTTCAGACACCGCTCTGAGTAAGACGAACGTGTTGTCCACCTCTAGACTTCAATGACGTTAAGCCGTGATACCTAAGACAGATCTGCACTCGATGACACCACCATAACAGCCGGTCCCCACACTTACATCTTGCTCTCCTTATGACAGTATACATCATATCAGTCTGTGACGCTGGTTTTGCAACTTCTTGCGTGCGTTTATTTTCGCCGCGACCAACACTTACCATGCACTGACCACAAAACATGGAGGAGCCGGGGCTTGAACCCGAGAACGTTCACACGCTAAGCGAACGATCTGCCAACTGAGCGACAGCTACACACACGATCAAGCCTGGCTATTCTCCATTCTTTGCGACTCTGATGTGCACGGACACGATGGTTGGTTGGGTTGTAGCGGCGAAGGTACCAGAATACAAAGGCGCGGACACGTTCATATACACAAGGGTTACAAGTAGTTTCGATGCTCTGGTATTACGAATGCAAATTCCGTCTGTTTTGAACGTCTTAAATTGAAAGGGCGGTCACAAATTGGTCCATTTCACTCCTTGTCGACAATCACACAGCACCTGAGGTAACAAGCACATCTCGAGCCCCATTGTGCTCTCCATTGTTCATGCCAACTCAGTGTGTAAAACTCTTGTCGTCCAACTGCAAAACACTGGGACACAACAAGTTTCCGCGTCTCCATTGCACTGATCGTACTACGAAACGCTCCCCAAACTTGGCAATCACCCATGCAGATGACTTTTCCGACTTTACACGACGCTCACGCTAGTGACAGCCTTATTTACAGTTCGACGTCGCGCCAAAGCGAATGAGCACATTTCGCCTACGGCTTAGGCCGCTCTTCTAGTGTGGCTGCTCTGTGTCTGCAGGCAGCGAGGGGCTGCAAGCTTCCTGTGTTCGCACCTATATCACCTGTGCTTGCTTGTCAGAGACAGACTATCGCAAAACATACAACTCACTCCATGAATTGATTGCTACGGCATCTGTTATCAGCAGTCACAACCAGCAACACCAGTAGCAGCCGACTGCACGCAAAGAATGGGAACGTGCAGTGGGATTTACGTGAAATCGGCGCAAGGCAGATCTTTCCGACTTAGGCTTGAGAATCTTATGGGACCATTTGTACTGTTTCTAAATTAAGTGTAGGTGTGGGAGGAGGGTGCTTCCTGCGCACGAATAAAAGCACGCTCGCCAATTGTGGATGCTAATCGTTCGCTTGTATCTGCCTACACACCTCTGCCGGTTGGGAATTATTCCACTTGCATGGCAAGGTGCGCATGTAGGTGTGATAAAAATTCTGGAGGCGCTGGGTATCGATCCCAGTACCTCTCGCACGCTAAGCGAGCGCTCTACCATCTGAGCTACGCCCACCCTCCCGAGAACTAGTAGTGCTACATACAGTCATATCAACGTCACAGACCCTTGCACTCCCATTATTCCGCAGACAAACGCTACACTCTATGTATCAGTGAGGGTGTCTTTCAGGTTTCGTGCATTCTGTATCGAATCGTAGTTGGCCACAATGAAAGTGGCACCCATAACGTCGAAAATAGAGTTCACACACCGCTCTGAGTAAGACGAACGTGTTGTCCACCTCTAGACTTCAATGACGTTAAGCCGTGATACCTAAGACAGATCTGCACTCGATGACACCACGATAACAGCCGGTCCCCACACTTACATCTTGCTCTCCTTATGACAGTATACATCATATCAGCCTGTGACGCTGGTTTTGCAACTTCTTGCGTGCGTTTATATTCGCCGTGACCAACACTTACCATGCACTGACCACAAAACATGGAGGAGCCGGGGCTTGAACCCGAGACCGTTCACACGCTAAGCGAACGAACTGCCAACTGAGCTACAGCTACACACGCGACCAAGCCTGGCTATTCTCCATTCTTTGCGACTCTGATGTGCACGGACACGATGGTTGGTTGGTTTGTAGCGGCGAAGGTACCAGAATACAAAGGCGCGGACACGTTCATATACACAAGAGTTCCAAGTAGTTTCGATGCTCTGGTATTACGAATGCAAATTCCGTCTGTTTTGAACGTCTTAAATTGAAAGGGCGGTCACAAATTGGTCCATTTCACTCCTTGTCGACAATCACACAGCACCTGAGGTAACAAGCACATCTCGAGCCCCATTGTGCTCTCCATTGTTCATGCCAACTCAGTGCCTCGCTCTTTGCTACTGTGTAAAACTCTTGTCGTCCAACTGCAAAACACTGGGACACAACAAGTTTCCGCGTCTCCATTGCACTGATCGTACTACGAAACGCTCCCCAAACTTGGCAATCACCCATGCAGATGACTTTTCCGACTTTTCGCGACGCTCACGCAACGCTCACGCTAGTGACAGCCTTATTTACAGTTCGACGTCGCGCCAAAGCGAATGAGCACATTTCGCCTACGGCTTAGGCCGCTCTTCTAGTGTGGCTGCTCTGTGTCTGCAGGCAGCGAGGGGCTGCAAGCTTCCTGTGTTCGCACCTATATCACCTGTTCTTCCTTGTCAGAGACAGACTATCGCAAAACATACAACTCACTCCATGAATTGATTGCTACGGCATCTGTTATCAGCAGTCACAACCAGCAACACCAGTAGCAGCCGACTGCACGCAAAGAATGGGAACGTGCAGTGGGATTTACGTGAAATCGGCGCAAGGCAGATCTTCCCGACGTAGGCTTGAGAATCTTATGTGAACATTTGTACTGTTTCTAAATTAAGTGTAGGTGTGGGAGGAGGGTGCTTCCTGCGCACGAATAGAAGCACGCTCGCCAATTGTGGATGCTAATCGTTCGCTTGTATCTGCCTACACACCTCTGCCGGTTGGGAATTATTCCACTTGCATGGCAAGGTGTGCATGTAGGTGTGATAAAAATTCTGGAGGCGCTGGGTATCGATCCCAGTACCTCTCGCACGCTAAGCGAGCGCTCTACCATCTGAGCTACACCCACCCCCCCCATAAGTAGTAGTGCTACATACAGTCATATCAACGTCACAGACCCTTGCACTCCCATTATTCCGCAGACAAACACTACTCTCTATGTATCAGTGAGGGTGTCTTTCAGGTTTCGTGCATTCTGTATCGAATCGTAGTTGGCCACAATGAAAGTGGCACCCATAACGTCGAAAATAGAGTTCAGACACCGCTCTGAGTAAGACGAACGTGTTGTCCACCTCTAGGCTTCAATGACGTTAAGCCGTGATACCTAAGACAGATCTGCACTCGATGACACCACGATAACAGCCGGTCCCCAAACTTACATCTTGCTCTCCTTATGACAGTATACATCATATCAGCCTGTGACGCTGGTTTTGCAACTTCTTGCGTGCGTTTATGTTCGCCGCGACCAACACTTACCATGCACTGACCACAAAACATGGAGGAACCGGGGCTTGAACCCGAGACCGTTCACACGCTAAGCGAACGAACTGCCAACTGAGCTACAGCTACACACACGACCAAGCCTGGCTATTCTCCATTCTTTGCGACTCTGATGTGCACGGACACGATGGTTGGTTGGTTTGTAGCGGCGAAGGTACCAGAATACAAAGGCGCGGACACGTTCATACACACAAGAGTTCCAAGTAGTTTCGATGCTCTGGTATTACGAATGCAAATTCCGTCTGTTTTGAACGACTTAAATTGAAAGTGCGGCCACAAATTGGTCCATTTCACTCCTTGTCGACAATCACACAGCACCTGAGGTAACAAACACATCTCGAGCCCCATTGTGCTCTCCATTGTTCATGCCAACTCAGTGCCTCGCTCTTTGCTACTGTGTAAAACTCTTGTCGTCCAACTGCAAAACACTGGGACACAACAAGTTTCCGCGTCTCCATTGCACTGATCGTACTACGAAACGCTCCCCAAACTTGGCAATCACCCATGCAGATGACTTTTCCGACTTTTCGCGACGCTCACGCAACGCTCACGCTAGTGACAGCCTTATTTACAGTTCGACGTCGCGCCAAAGCGAATGAGCACATTTCGCCTACGGCTTAGGCCGCTCTTCTAGTGTGGCTGCTCTGTGTCTGCAGGCAGCGAGGGGCTGCAAGCTTCCTGTGTTCGCACCTATATCACCTGTTCTTCCTTGTCAGAGACAGACTATCGCAAAACATACAACTCACTCCATGAATTGATTGCTACGGCATCTGTTATCAGCAGTCACAACCAGCAACACCAGTAGCAGCCGACTGCACGCAAAGAATGGGAACGTGCAGTGGGATTTACGTGAAATCGGCGCAAGGCAGATCTTCCCGACGTAGGCTTGAGAATCTTATGTGAACATTTGTACTGTTTCTAAATTAAGTGTAGGTGTGGGAGGAGGGTGCTTCCTGCGCACGAATAGAAGCACGCTCGCCAATTGTGGATGCTAATCGTTCGCTTGTATCTGCCTACACACCTCTGCCGGTTGGGAATTATTCCACTTGCATGGCAAGGTGTGCATGTAGGTGTGATAAAAATTCTGGAGGCGCTGGGTATCGATCCCAGTACCTCTCGCACGCTAAGCGAGCGCTCTACCATCTGAGCTACGCCCACCCCCCCCATAAGTAGTAGTGCTACATACAGTCATATCAACGTCACAGACCCTTGCACTCCCATTATTCCGCAGACAAACACTACTCTCTATGTATCAGTGAGGGTGTCTTTCAGGTTTCGTGCATTCTGTATCGAATCGTAGTTGGCCACAATGAAAGTGGCACCCATAACGTCGAAAATAGAGTTCAGACACAGCTCTGAGTAAGACGAACGTGTTGTCCACCTCTAGGCTTCAATGACGTTAAGCCGTGATACCTAAGACAGATCTGCACTCGATGACACCACGATAACAGCCGGTCCCCAAACTTACATCTTGCTCTCCTTATGACAGTATACATCATATCAGCCTGTGACGCTGGTTTTGCAACTTCTTGCGTGCGTTTATGTTCGCCGCGACCAACACTTACCATGCACTGACCACAAAACATGGAGGAACCGGGGCTTGAACCCGAGACCGTTCACACGCTAAGCGAACGAACTGCCAACTGAGCTACAGCTACACACACGACCAAGCCTGGCTATTCTCCATTCTTTGCGACTCTGATGTGCACGGACACGATGGTTGGTTGGTTTGTAGCGGCGAAGGTACCAGAATACAAAGGCGCGGACACGTTCATACACACAAGAGTTCCAAGTAGTTTCGATGCTCTGGTATTACGAATGCAAATTCCGTCTGTTTTGAACGACTTAAATTGAAAGTGCGGCCACAAATTGGTCCATTTCACTCCTTGTCGACAATCACACAGCACCTGAGGTAACAAGCACATCTCGAGCCCCATTGTGCTCTCCATTGTTCATGCCAACTCAGTGCCTCGCTCTTTGCTACTGTGTAAAACTCTTGTCGTCCAACTGCAAAACACTGGGACACAACAAGTTTCCGCATCTCCATTGCACTGATCGTACTACGAAACGCTCCCCAAACTTGGCAATCACCCATGCAGATGACTTTTCCGACTTTACGCGACGCTCACGCAACGCTCACGCTAGTGACAGCCTTATTTACAGTTCGACGTCGCGCCAAAGCGAATGAGCACATTTCGCCTACGGCTTAGGCCGCTCTTCTAGTGTTGCTGCTCTGTGTCTGCAGGCAGCGAGGGGCTGCAAGCTTCCTGTGTTCGCACCTATATCACCTGTGCTTCCTTGTCAGAGACAGACTATCGCAAAACATACAACTCACTCCATGAATTGATTGCTACGGCATCTGTTATCAGCAGTCACAACCAGCAACACCAGTAGCAGCCGA
Source organism: Schistocerca gregaria (assembly GCF_023897955.1). Classification (NCBI taxonomy): domain Eukaryota; kingdom Metazoa; phylum Arthropoda; class Insecta; order Orthoptera; family Acrididae; genus Schistocerca; species Schistocerca gregaria. The sequence continues at coordinate 4,072,465 of NW_026061720.1, read as the reverse complement.
CTGCACGCAAAGAATGGGAACGTGCAGTGGGATTTACGTGAAATCGGCGCAAGGCAGATCTTTCCGACGTAGGCTTGAGAATCTTATGGGAACATTTTTACTGTTTCTAAATTAAGTGTAGGTGTGGGAGGTGGGTGCTTCCTGCGCACGAATAAAAGCACGCTCGCCAATTGTGGATGCTAATCGTTCGCTTGTATCTGCCTACACACCTCTGCCGGTTGGGAATTATTCCACTTGCATGGCAAGGTGCGCATGTAGGTGTGATAAAAATTCTGGAGGCGCTGGGTATCGATCCCAGTACCTCTCGCACGCTAAGCGAGCGCTCTACCATCTGAGCTACGCCCACCCCCCCGATAACTAGTAGTGCTACATACAGTCATATCAACGTCACAGACCCTTGCACTCCCATTATTCCGCAGACAAACACTACTCTCTATGTATCAGTGAGGGTGTGTTTCAGGTTTCGTGCATTCTGCATCGAATCGTAGTTGGCCACAATGAAAGTGGCACCCATAACGTCGAAAATAGAGTTCAGACACCGCTCTGAGTAAGACGAACGTGTTGTCCACCTCTAGACTTCAATGACGTTAAGCCGTGATACCTAAGACAGATCTGCACTCGATGACACCACGATAACAGCCGGTCCCCAAACTTACATCTTGCTCTCCTTATGACAGTATACATCATATCAGCCTGTGACGCTGGTTTTGCAACTTCTTGCGTGCGTTTATGTTCGCCGCGACCAACACTTACCATGCACTGACCACAAAACATGGAGGAACCGGGGCTTGAACCCGAGACCGTTCACACGCTAAGCGAACGAACTGCCAACTGAGCTACAGCTACACACACGACCAAGCCTGGCTATTCTCCATTCTTTGCGACTCTGATGTGCACGGACACGATGGTTGGTTGGTTTGTAGCGGCGAAGGTACCAGAATACAAAGGCGCGGACACGTTCATACACACAAGAGTTCCAAGTAGTTTCGATGCTCTGGTATTACGAATGCAAATTCCGTCTGTTTTGAACGTCTTAAATTGAAAGGGCGGTCACAAATTGGTCCATTTCGCTCCTTGTCGACAATCACACAGCACCTGAGGTAACAAGCACATCTCGAGCCCCATTGTGCTCTCCATTGTTCATGCCAACTCAGTGCCTCGCTCTTTGCTACTGTGTAAAACTCTTGTCGTCCAACTGCAAAACACTGGGACACAACAAGTTTCCGCATCTCCATTGCACTGATCGTACTACGAAACGCTCCCCAAACTTGGCAATCACCCATGCAGATGACTTTTCCGACTTTACGCAACGCTCACGCTAGTGACAGCCTTATTTACAGTTCGACGTCGCGCCAAAGCGAATGAGCACATTTCGCCTACGGCTTAGGCCGCTCTTCTAGTGTGGCTGCTCTGTGTCTGCAGGCAGCGAGGGGCTGCAAGCTTCCTGTGTTCGCACCTATATCACCTGTGCTTCCTTGTCAGAGACAGACTATCGCAAAACATACAACTCACTCCATGAATTGATTGCTACGGCATCTGTTATCAGCAGTCACAACCAGCAACACCAGTAGCAGCCGACTGCACGCAAAGAATGGGAACGTGCAGTGGGATTTACGTGAAATCGGCGCAAGGCAGATCTTTCCGACGTAGGCTTGAGAATCTTATGGGAACATTTTTACTGTTTCTAAATTAAGTGTAGGTGTGGGAGGTGGGTGCTTCCTGCGCACGAATAAAAGCACGCTCGCCAATTGTGGATGCTAATCGTTCGCTTGTATCTGCCTACACACCTCTGCCGGTTGGGAATTATTCCACTTGCATGGCAAGGTGCGCATGTAGGTGTGATAAAAATTCTGGAGGCGCTGGGTATCGATCCCAGTACCTCTCGCACGCTAAGCGAGCGCTCTACCATCTGAGCTACGCCCACCCCCCCCGATAACTAGTAGTGCTACATACAGTCATATCAACGTCACAGACCCTTGCACTCCCATTATTCCGCAGACAAACACTACTCTCTATGTATCAGTGAGGGTGTCTTTCAGGTTTCGTGCATTCTGTATCGAATCGTAGTTGGCCACAATGAAAGTGGCACCCATAACGTCGAAAATAGAGTTCAGACACCGCTCTGAGTAAGACGAACGTGTTGTCCACCTCTAGACTTCAATGACGTTAAGCCGTGATACCTAAGACAGATCTGCACTCGATGACACCACGATAACAGCCGGTCCCCAAACTTACATCTTGCTCTCCTTATGACAGTATACATCATATCAGCCTGTGACGCTGGTTTTGCAACTTCTTGCGTGCGTTTATGTTCGCCGCGACCAACACTTACCATGCACTGACCACAAAACATGGAGGAACCGGGGCTTGAACCCGAGACCGTTCACACGCTAAGCGAACGAACTGCCAACTGAGCTACAGCTACACACACGACCAAGCCTGGCTATTCTCCATTCTTTGCGACTCTGATGTGCACGGACACGATGGTTGGTTGGTTTGTAGCGGCGAAGGTACCAGAATACAAAGGCGCGGACAGGTTCATACACACAAGAGTTCCAAGTAGTTTCGATGCTCTGGTATTACGAATGCAAATTCCGTCTGTTTTGAACGTCTTAAATTGAAAGGGCGGTCACAAATTGGTCCATTTCACTCCTTGTCGACAATCACACAGCACCTGAGGTAACAAGCACATCTCGAGCCCCATTGTGCTCTCCATTGTTCATGCCAACTCAGTGCCTCGCTCTTTGCTACTGTGTAAAACTCTTGTCGTCCAACTGCAAAACACTGGGACACAACAAGTTTCCGCATCTCCATTGCACTGATCGTACTACGAAACGCTCCCCAAACTTGGCAATCACCCATGCAGATGACTTTTCCGACTTTACGCAACGCTCACGCTAGTGACAGCCTTATTTACAGTTCGACGTCGCGCCAAAGCGAATGAGCACATTTCGCCTACGGCTTAGGCCGCTCTTCTAGTGTGGCTGCTCTGTGTCTGCAGGCAGCGAGGGGCTGCAAGCTTCCTGTGTTCGCACCTATATCACCTGTGCTTCCTTGTCAGAGACAGACTATCGCAAAACATACAACTCACTCCATGAATTGATTGCTACGGCATCTGTTATCAGCAGTCACAACCAGCAACACCAGTAGCAGCCGACTGCACGCAAAGAATGGGAACGTGCAGTGGGATTTACGTGAAATCGGCGCAAGGCAGATCTTTCCGACGTAGGCTTGAGAATCTTATGGGAACATTTTTACTGTTTCTAAATTAAGTGTAGGTGTGGGAGGTGGGTGCTTCCTGCGCACGAATAAAAGCACGCTCGCCAATTGTGGATGCTAATCGTTCGCTTGTATCTGCCTACACACCTCTGCCGGTTGGGAATTATTCCACTTGCATGGCAAGGTGCGCATGTAGGTGTGATAAAAATTCTGGAGGCGCTGGGTATCGATCCCAGTACCTCTCGCACGCTAAGCGAGCGCTCTACCATCTGAGCTACGCCCACCCCCCCGATAACTAGTAGTGCTACATACAGTCATATCAACGTCACAGACCCTTGCACTCCCATTATTCCGCAGACAAACACTACTCTCTATGTATCAGTGAGGGTGTGTTTCAGGTTTCGTGCATTCTGCATCGAATCGTAGTTGGCCACAATGAAAGTGGCACCCATAACGTCGAAAATAGAGTTCAGACACCGCTCTGAGTAAGACGAACGTGTTGTCCACCTCTAGACTTCAATGACGTTAAGCCGTGATACCTAAGACAGATCTGCACTCGATGACACCACGATAACAGCCGGTCCCCAAACTTACATCTTGCTCTCCTTATGACAGTATACATCATATCAGCCTGTGACGCTGGTTTTGCAACTTCTTGCGTGCGTTTATGTTCGCCGCGACCAACACTTACCATGCACTGACCACAAAACATGGAGGAACCGGGGCTTGAACCCGAGACCGTTCACACGCTAAGCGAACGAACTGCCAACTGAGCTACAGCTACACACACGACCAAGCCTGGCTATTCTCCATTCTTTGCGACTCTGATGTGCACGGACACGATGGTTGGTTGGTTTGTAGCGGCGAAGGTACCAGAATACAAAGGCGCGGACACGTTCATACACACAAGAGTTCCAAGTAGTTTCGATGCTCTGGTATTACGAATGCAAATTCCGTCTGTTTTGAACGTCTTAAATTGAAAGGGCGGTCACAAATTGGTCCATTTCGCTCCTTGTCGACAATCACACAGCACCTGAGGTAACAAGCACATCTCGAGCCCCATTGTGCTCTCCATTGTTCATGCCAACTCAGTGCCTCGCTCTTTGCTACTGTGTAAAACTCTTGTCGTCCAACTGCAAAACACTGGGACACAACAAGTTTCCGCATCTCCATTGCACTGATCGTACTACGAAACGCTCCCCAAACTTGGCAATCACCCATGCAGATGACTTTTCCGACTTTACGCAACGCTCACGCTAGTGACAGCCTTATTTACAGTTCGACGTCGCGCCAAAGCGAATGAGCACATTTCGCCTACGGCTTAGGCCGCTCTTCTAGTGTGGCTGCTCTGTGTCTGCAGGCAGCGAGGGGCTGCAAGCTTCCTGTGTTCGCACCTATATCACCTGTGCTTCCTTGTCAGAGACAGACTATCGCAAAACATACAACTCACTCCATGAATTGATTGCTACGGCATCTGTTATCAGCAGTCACAACGAGCAACACCAGTAGCAGCCGACTGCACGCAAAGAATGGGAACGTGCAGTGGGATTTACGTGAAATCGGCGCAAGGCAGATCTTTCCGACGTAGGCTTGAGAATCTTATGGGAACATTTTTACTGTTTCTAAATTAAGTGTAGGTGTGGGAGGTGGGTGCTTCCTGCGCACGAATAAAAGCACGCTCGCCAATTGTGGATGCTAATCGTTCGCTTGTATCTGCCTACACACCTCTGCCGGTTGGGAATTATTCCACTTGCATGGCAAGGTGCGCATGTAGGTGTGATAAAAATTCTGGAGGCGCTGGGTGTCGATCCCAGTACCTCTCGCACGCTAAGCGAGCGCTCTACCATCTGAGCTACGCCCACCCCCCCGATAACTAGTAGTGCTACATACAGTCATATCAACGTCACAGACCCTTGCACTCCCATTATTCCGCAGACAAACGCTACACTCTATGTATCAGTGAGGGTGTCTTTCAGGTTTCGTGCATTCTGTATCGAATCGTAGTTGGCCACAATGAAAGTGGCACCCATAACGTCGAAAATAGAGTTCAGACACCGCTCTGAGTAAGACGAACGTGTTGTCCACCTCTAGACTTCAATGACGTTAAGCCGTGATACCTAAGACAGATCTGCACTCGATGACACCACCATAACAGCCGGTCCCCACACTTACATCTTGCTCTCCTTATGACAGTATACATCATATCAGTCTGTGACGCTGGTTTTGCAACTTCTTGCGTGCGTTTATTTTCGCCGCGACCAACACTTACCATGCACTGACCACAAAACATGGAGGAGCCGGGGCTTGAACCCGAGACCGTTCACACGCTAAGCGAACGATCTGCCAACTGAGCTACAGCTACACACACGATCAAGCCTGTCTATTCTCCATTCTTTGCGACTCTGATGTGCACGGACACGATGGTTGGTTGGTTTGTAGCGGCGAAGGTACCAGAATACAAAGGCGCGGACACGTTCATATACACAAGAGTTCCAAGTAGTTTCGATGCTCTGGTATTACGAATGCAAATTCCGTCTGTTTTGAACGTCTTAAATTGAAAGGGTGGTCACAAATTGGTCCATTTCACTCCTTGTCGACAATCACACAGCACCTGAGGTAACAAGCACATCTCGAGCCCCATTGTGCTCTCCATTGTTCATGCCAACTCAGTGTGTAAAACTCTTGTCGTCCAACTGCAAAACACTGGGACACAACAAGTTTCCGCGTCTCCATTGCACTGATCGTACTACGAAACGCTCCCCAAACTTGGCAATCACCCATGCAGATGACTTTTCCGACTTTACACGACGCTCACGCTAGTGACAGCCTTATTTACAGTTCGACGTCGCGCCAAAGCGAATGAGCACATTTCGCCTACGGCTTAGGCCGCTCTTCTAGTGTGGCTGCTCTGTGTCTGCAGGCAGCGAGGGGCTGCAAGCTTCCTGTGTTCGCACCTATATCACCTGTGCTTCCTTGTCAGAGACAGACTATCGCAAAACATACAACTCACTCCATGAATTGATTGCTACGGCATCTGTTATCAGCAGTCACAACCAGCAACACCAGTAGCAGCCGACTGCACGCAAAGAATGGGAACGTGCAGTGGGATTTACGTGAAATCGGCGCAAGGCAGATCTTTCCGACGTAGGCTTGAGAATCTTATGGGAACATTTGTACTGTTTCTAAATTAAGTGTAGGTGTGGGAGGAGGGTGCTTCCTGCGCACGAATAAAAGCACGCTCGCCAATTGTGGATGCTAATCGTTCGCTTGTATCTGCCTACACACCTCTGCCGGTTGGGAATTATTCCACTTGCATGGCAAGGTGCGCATGTAGGTGTGATAAAGATTCTGGAGGCGCTGGGTATCGATCCCAGTACCTCTCGCACACTAAGCGAGCGCTCTACCATCTGAGCTACGTCCACCCCCCCGATAACTAGTAGTGCTACATACAGTCATATCAACGTCACAGACCCTTGCACTCCCATTATTCCGCAGACAAACACTACTCTCTATGTATCAGTGAGGGTGTCTTTCAGGTTTCGTGCATTCTGTATCGAATCGTAGTTGGCCACAATGAAAGTGGCACCCATAACGTCGAAAATAGAGTTCAGACACCGCTCTGAGTAAGACGAACGTGTTGTCCACCTCTAGACTTCAATGACGTTAAGCCGTGATACCTAAGACAGATCTGCACTCGATGACACCACGATAACAGCCGGTCCCCACACTTACATCTTGCTCTCCTTATGACAGTATACATCATATCAGCCTGTGACGCTGGTTTTGCAACTTCTTGCGTGCGTTTATGTTCGCCGCGACCAACACTTACCATGCACTGACCACAAAACATGGAGGAGCCGGGGCTTGAACCCGAGACCGTTCACACGCTAAGCGAACGAACTGCCAACTGAGCTACAGCTACACACACGACCAAGCCTGGCTATTCTCCATTCTTTGCGACTCTGATGTGCACGGACACGATGGTTGGTTGGTTTGTAGCGGCGAAGGTACCAGAATACAAAGGCGCGGACACGTTCATATACACAAGAGTTCCAAGTAGTTTCGATGCTCTGGTATTACGAATGCAAATTCCGTCCGTTTTGAACGTCTTAAATTGAAAGGGCGGTCACAAATTGGTCCATTTCACTCCTTGTCGACAATCACACAGCACCTGAGGTAACAAGCACATCTCGAGCCCCATTGTGCTCTCCATTGTTCATGCCAACTCAGTGCCTCGCTCTTTGCTACTGTGTAAAACTCTTGTCGTCCAACTGCAAAACACTGGGACACAACAAGTTTCCGCGTCTCCATTGCACTGATCGTACTACGAAACGCTCCCCAAACTTGGCAATCACCCATGCAGATGACTTTTCCGACTTTTCGCGACGCTCACGCTAGTGACAGCCTTATTTACAGTTCGACGTCGCGCCAAAGCGAATGAGCACATTTCGCCTACGGCTTAGGCCGCTCTTCTAGTGTGGCTGCTCTGTGTCTGCAGGCAGCGAGGGGCTGCAAGCTTCCTGTGTTCGCACCTATATCACCTGTTCTTCCTTGTCAGAGACAGACTATCGCAAAACATACAACTCACTCCATGAATTGATTGCTACGGCATCTGTTATCAGCAGTCACAACCAGCAACACCAGTAGCAGCCGACTGCACGCAAAGAATGGGAACGTGCAGTGGGATTTACGTGAAATCGGCGCAAGGCAGATCTTCCCGACGTAGGCTTGAGAATCTTATGGGAACATTTGTACTGTTTCTAAATTAAGTGTAGGTGTGGGAGGAGGGTGCTTCCTGCGCACGAATAGAAGCACGCTCGCCAATTGTGGATGCTAATCGTTCGCTTGTATCTGCCTACACACCTCTGCCGGTTGGGAATTATTCCACGTGCATGGCAAGGTGTGCATGTAGGTGTGATAAAAATTCTGGAGGCGCTGGGTATCGATCCCAGTACCTCTCGCACGGTAAGTGAGCGCTCTACCATCTGAGCTACGCCCACCCCCCCCATAAGTAGTAGTGCTACATACAGTCATATCAACGTCACAGACCCTTGCACTCCCATTATTCCGCAGACAAACACTACTCTCTATGTATCAGTGAGGGTGTCTTTCAGGTTTCGTGCATTCTGTATCGAATCGTAGTTGGCCACAATGAAAGTGGCACCCATAACGTCGAAAATAGAGTTCAGACACCGCTCTGAGTAAGACGAACGTGTTGTCCACCTCTAGACTTCAATGACGTTAAGCCGTGATACCTAAGACAGATCTGCACTCGATGACACCACGATAACAGCCGGTCCCCAAACTTACATCTTGCTCTCCTTATGACAGTATACATCATATCAGCCTGTGACGCTGGTTTTGCAACTTCTTGCGTGCGTTTATGTTCGCCGCGACCAACACTTACCATGCACTGACCACAAAACATGGAGGAACCGGGGCTTGAACCCGAGACCGTTCACACGCTAAGCGAACGAACTGCCAACTGAGCTACAGCTACACACACGACCAAGCCTGGCTATTCTCCATTCTTTGCGACTCTGATGTGCACGGACACGATGGTTGGTTGGTTTGTAGCGGCGAAGGTACCAGAATACAAAGGCGCGGACACGTTCATACACACAAGAGTTCCAAGTAGTTTCGATGCTCTGGTATTACGAATGCAAATTCCGTCTGTTTTGAACGTCTTAAATTGAAAGGGCGGCCACAAATTGGTCCATTTCACTCCTTGTCGACAATCACACAGCACCTGAGGTAACAAGCACATCTCGAGCCCCATTGTGCTCTCCATTGTTCATGCCAACTCAGTGCCTCGCTCTTTGCTACTGTGTAAAACTCTTGTCGTCCAACTGCAAAACACTGGGACACAACAAGTTTCCGCATCTCCATTGCACTGATCGTACTACGAAACGCTCCCCAAACTTGGCAATCACCCATGCAGATGACTTTTCCGACTTTACGCAACGCTCACGCTAGTGACAGCCTTATTTACAGTTCGACGTCGCGCCAAAGCGAATGAGCACATTTCGCCTACGGCTTAGGCCGCTCTTCTAGTGTGGCTGCTCTGTGTCTGCAGGCAGCGAGGGGCTGCAAGCTTCCTGTGTTCGCACCTATATCACCTGTGCTTCCTTGTCAGAGACAGACTATCGCAAAACATACAACTCACTCCATGAATTGATTGCTACGGCATCTGTTATCAGCAGTCACAACCAGCAACACCAGTAGCAGCCGACTGCACGCAAAGAATGGGAACGTGCAGTGGGATTTACGTGAAATCGGCGCAAGGCAGATCTTTCCGACGTAGGCTTGAGAATCTTATGGGAACATTTTTACTGTTTCTAAATTAAGTGTAGGTGTGGGAGGTGGGTGCTTCCTGCGCACGAATAAAAGCACGCTCGCCAATTGTGGATGCTAATCGTTCGCTTGTATCTGCCTACACACCTCTGCCGGTTGGGAATTATTCCACTTGCATGGCAAGGTGCGCATGTAGGTGTGATAAAAATTCTGGAGGCGCTGGGTATCGATCCCAGTACCTCTCGCACGCTAAGCGAGCGCTCTACCATCTGAGCTACGCCCACCCCCCCGATAACTAGTAGTGCTACATACAGTCATATCAACGTCACAGACCCTTGCACTCCCATTATTCCGCAGACAAACACTACTCTCTATGTATCAGTGAGGGTGTCTTTCAGGTTTCGTGCATTCTGTATCGAATCGTAGTTGGCCACAATGAAAGTGGCACCCATAACGTCGAAAATAGAGTTCAGACACCGCTCTGAGTAAGACGAACGTGTTGTCCACCTCTAGACTTCAATGACGTTAAGCCGTGATACCTAAGACAGATCTGCACTCGATGACACCACGATAACAGCCGGTCCCCAAACTTACATCTTGCTCTCCTTATGACAGTATACATCATATCAGCCTGTGACGCTGGTTTTGCAACTTCTTGCGTGCGTTTATGTTCGCCGCGACCAACACTTACCATGCACTGACCACAAAACATGGAGGAACCGGGGCTTGAAACCGAGACCGTTCACACGCTAAGCGAACGAACTGCCAACTGAGCTACAGCTACACACACGAACAAGCCTGGCTATTCTCCATTCTTTGCGACTCTGATGTGCACGGACACGATGGTTGGTTGGTTTGTAGCGGCGAAGGTACCAGAATACAAAGGCGCGGACACGTTCATACACACAAGAGTTCCAAGTAGTTTCGATGCTCTGGTATTACGAATGCAAATTCCGTCTGTTTTGAACGTCTTAAATTGAAAGGGCGGCCACAAATTGGTCCATTTCACTCCTTGTCGACAATCACACAGCACATCTCGAGCCCCATTGTGCTCTCCATTGTTCATGCCAACTCAGTGCCTCGCTCTTTGCTACTGTGTAAAACTCTTGTCGTCCAACTGCAAAACACTGGGACACAACAAGTTTCCGCATCTCCATTGCACTGATCGTACTACGAAACGCTCCCCAAACTTGGCAATCACCCATGCAGATGACTTTTCCGACTTTACGCAACGCTCACGCTAGTGACAGCCTTATTTACAGTTCGACGTCGCGCCAAAGCGAATGAGCACATTTCTCCTACGGCTTAGGCCGCTCTTCTAGTGTGGCTGCTCTGTGTCTGCAGGCAGCGAGGGGCTGCAAGCTTCCTGTGTTCGCACCTATATCACCTGTGCTTCCTTGTCAGAGACAGACTATCGCAAAACATACAACTCACTCCATGAATTGATTGCTACGGCATCTGTTATCAGCAGTCACAACCAGCAACACCAGTAGCAGCCGACTGCACGCAAAGAATGGGAACGTGCAGTGGGATTTACGTGAAATCGGCGCAAGGCAGATCTTTCCGACGTAGGCTTGAGAATCTTATGGGAACATTTTTACTGTTTCTAAATTAAGTGTAGGTGTGGGAGGTGGGTGCTTCCTGCGCACGAATAAAAGCACGCTCGCCAATTGTGGATGCTAATCGTTCGCTTGTATCTGCCTACACACCTCTGCCGGTTGGGAATTATTCCACTTGCATGGCAAGGTGCGCATGTAGGTGTGATAAAAATTCTGGAGGCGCTGGGTATCGATCCCAGTACCTCTCGCACGCTAAGCGAGCGCCATACCATCTGAGCTACGCCCACCCCCCCCCCCCCCCCCCCGATAACTAGTAGTGCTACATACAGTCATATCAACGTCACAGACCCTTGCACTCCCATTATTCCGCAGACAAACGCTACTCTCTATGTATCAGTGAGGGTGTCTTTCAGGTTTCGTGCATTCTGTATCGAATCGTAGTTGGCCACAATGAAAGTGGCAGCCATAACGTCGAAAATAGTGTTCAGACACCGCTCTGAGTAAGACGAACGTGTTGTCCACCTCTAGACTTCAATGACGTTAAGCCGTGATACGTAAGACAGATCTGCACTCGATGACACCACGATAACAGCCGGTCCCCACACTTACATCTTGCTCTCCTTATGACAGTATACATCATATCAGCCTGTGACGCTGGTTTTGCAACTTCTTGCGTGCGTTTATGTTCGCCGCGACCAACACTTACCATGCACTGACCACAAAACATGGAGGAACCGGGGCTTGAACCCGAGACCGTTCACACGCTAAGCGAACGAACTGCCAACTGAGCTACAGCTACACACACGACCAAGCCTGGCTATTCTCCATTCTTTGCGACTCTGATGTGCACGGACACGATGGTTGGTTGGTTTGTAGCGGCGAAGGTACCAGAATACAAAGGCGCGGCCACGTTCATACACACAAGAGTTCCAAGTAGTTTCGATGCTCTGGTATTACGAATGCAAATTCCGTCTGTTTTGAACGTCTTAAATTGAAAGGGCGGTCACAAATTGGTCCATTTCACTCCTTGTCGACAATCACGCAGCACCTGAGGTAACAAGCACATCTCGAGCCCCATTGTGCTCTCCATTGTTAATGCCAACTCAGTATGTAAAACTCTTGTCGTCCAACTGCAAAACACTGGGACACAACAAGTTTCCGCGTCTCCATTGCACTGATCGTACTACGAAACGCTCCCCAAACTTGGCAATCACCCATGCAGATGACTTTTCCGACTTTACACGACGCTCACGCTAGTGACAGCCTTATTTACAGTTCGACGTCGCGCCAAAGCGAATGAGCACATTTCGCCTACGGCTTAGGCCGCTCTTCTAGTGTGGCTGCTCTGTGTCTGCAGGCAGCGAGGGGCTGCAAGCTTCCTGTGTTCGCACCTATATCACCTGTGCTTGCTTGTCAGAGACAGACTATCGCAAAACATACAACTCACTCCATGAATTGATTGCTACGGCATCTGTTATCAGCAGTCACAACCAGCAACACCAGTAGCAGCCGACTGCACGCAAAGAATGGGAACGTGCAGTGGGATTTACGTGAAATCGGCGCAAGGCAGATCTTTCCGACTTAGGCTTTAGAATCATATGGGAACATTTGTACTGTTTCTAAATTAAGTGTAGGTGTGGGAGGAGGGTGCTTCCTGCGCACGAATAAAAGCACGCTCGCCAATTGTGGATGCTAATCGTTCGCTTGTATCTGCCTACACACCTCTGCCGGTTGGGAATTATTCCACTTGCATGGCAAGGTGCGCATGTAGGTGTGATAAAAATTCTGGAGGCGCTGGGTATCGATCCCAGTACCTCTCGTACGCTAAGCGAGCGCTCTACCATCTGAGCTACGCCCACCCCCCCGATAACTAGTAGTGCTACATACAGTCATATCAACGTCACAGACCCTTGCACTCCCATTATTCCGCAGACAAACGCTACACTCTATGTATCAGTGAGGGTGTCTTTCAGGTTTCGTGCATTCTGTATCGAATCGTAGTTGGCCACAATGAAAGTGGCACCCATCACGTCGAAAATAGAGTTCAGACACCGCTCTGAGTAAGACGAACGTGTTGTCCACCTCTAGACTTCAATGACGTTAAGCCGTGATACCTAAGACAGATCTGCACTCGATGACACCACGATAACAGCCGGTCCCCACACTTACATCTTGCTCTCCTTATGACAGTATACATCATATCAGCCTGTGACGCTGGTTTTGCAACTTCTTGCGTGCGTTTATGTTCGCCGCGACCAACACTTACCATGCACTGACCACAAAACATGGAGGAGCCGGGGCTTGAACCCGAGACCGTTCACACGCTAAGCGAACGAACTGCCAACTGAGCTACAGCTACACACGCGACCAAGCCTGGCTATTCTCCATTCTTTGCGACTCTGATGTGCACGGACACGATGGTTGGTTGGTTTGTAGCGGCGAAGGTACCAGAATACAAAGGCGCGGACACGTTCATATACACAAGAGTTCCAAGTAGTTTCGATGCTCTGGTATTACGAATGCAAATTCCGTCTGTTTTGAACGTCTTAAATTGAAAGGGCGGTCACAAATTGGTCCATTTCACTCCTTGTCGACAATCACACAGCACCTGAGGTAACAAGCACATCTCGAGCCCCATTGTGCTCTCCATTGTTCATGCCAACTCAGTGCCTCGCTCTTTGCTACTGTGTAAAACTCTTGTCGTCCAACTGCAAAACACTGGGACACAACAAGTTTCCGCGTCTCCATTGCACTGATCGTACTACGAAACGCTCCCCAAACTTGGCAATCACCCATGCAGATGACTTTTCCGACTTTTCGCGACGCTCACGCAACGCTCACGCTAGTGACAGCCTTATTTACAGTTCGACGTCGCGCCAAAGCGAATGAGCACATTTCGCCTACGGCTTAGGCCGCTCTTCTAGTGTGGCTGCTCTGTGTCTGCAGGCAGCGAGGGGCTGCAAGCTTCCTGTGTTCGCACCTATATCACCTGTGCTTCCTTGTCAGAGACAGACTATCGCAAAACATACAACTCACTCCATGAATTGATTGCTACGGCATCTGTTATCAGCAGTCACAACCAGCAACACCAGTAGCAGCCGACTGCACGCAAAGAATGGGAACGTGCAGTGGGATTTACGTGAAATCGGCGCAAGGCAGATCTTTCCGACGTAGGCTTGAGAATCTTATGGGAACATTTGTACTGTTTCTAAATTAAGTGTAGGTGTGGGAGGAGGGTGCTCCCTGCGCACGAATAGAAGCACGCTCGCCAATTGTGGATGCTAATCGAACGCTTGTATCTGCCTACACACCTCTGCCGGTTGGGAATTATTCCACTTGCATGGCAAGGTGCGCATGTAGGTGTGATAAAAATTCTGGAGGCCCTGGGTATCGATCCCAGTACCTCTCGCACGCTATGCGAACGCTCTACCATCTGAGCTACGCCCACCCCCCCGATAACTAGTAGTGCTACATACAGTCATATCAACGTCACAGACCCTTGCACTCCCATTATTCCGCAGACAAACGCTACTCTCTATGTATCAGTGAGGGTGTCTTTCAGGTTTCGTGCATTCTGTATCGAATCGTAGTTGGCCACAATGAAAGTGGCAGCCATAACGTCGAAAATAGTGTTCAGACACCGCTCTGAGTAAGACGAACGTGTTGTCCACCTCTAGACTTCAATGACGTTAAGCCGTGATACGTAAGACAGATCTGCACTCGATGACACCACGATAACAGCCGGTCCCTACACTTACATCTTGCTCTCCTTATGACAGTATACATCATATCAGCCTGTGACGCTGGTTTTGCAACTTCTTGCGTGCGTTTATGTTCGCCGCGACCAACACTTACCATGCACTGACCACAAAACATGGAGGAACCGGGGCTTGAACCCGAGACCGTTCAAACGCTAAGCGAACGAACTGCCAACTGAGCTACAGCTACACACACGACCAAGCCTGGCTATTCTCCATTCTTTGCGACTCTGATGTGCACGGACACGATGGTTGGTTGGTTTGTAGCGGCGAAGGTACCAGAATACAAAGGCGCGGCCACGTTCATACACACAAGAGTTCCAAGTAGTTTCGATGCTCTGGTATTACGAATGCAAATTCCGTCTGTTTTGAACGTCTTAAATTGAAAGGGCGGTCACAAATTGGTCCATTTCACTCCTTGTCGACAATCACGCAGCACCTGAGGTAACAAGCACATCTCGAGCCCCATTGTGCTCTCCATTGTTAATGCCAACTCAGTGTGTAAAACTCTTGTCGTCCAACTGCAAAACACTGGGACACAACAAGTTTCCGCGTCTCCATTGCACTGATCGTACTACGAAACGCTCCCCAAACTTGGCAATCACCCATGCAGATGACTTTTCCGACTTTACACGACGCTCACGCTAGTGACAGCCTTATTTACAGTTCGACGTCGCGCCAAAGCGAATGAGCACATTTCGCCTACGGCTTAGGCCGCTCTTCTAGTGTGGCTGCTCTGTGTCTGCAGGCAGCGAGGGGCTGCAAGCTTCCTGTGTTCGCACCTATATCACCTGTGCTTCCTTGTCAGAGACAGACTATCGCAAAACATACAACTCACTCCATGAATTGATTGCTACGGCATCTGTTATCAGCAGTCACAACCAGCAACACCAGTAGCAGCCGACTGCACGCAAAGAATGGGAACGTGCAGTGGGATTTACGTGAAATCGGCGCAAGGCAGATCTTTCCGACTTAGGCTTTAGAATCATATGGGAACATTTGTACTGTTTCTAAATTAAGTGTAGGTGTGGGAGGAGGGTGCTTCCTGCGCACGAATAAAAGCACGCTCGCCAATTGTGGATGCTAATCGTTCGCTTGTATCTGCCTACACACCTCTGCCGGTTGGGAATTATTCCACTTGCATGGCAAGGTGCGCATGTAGGTGTGATAAAAATTCTGGAGGCGCTGGGTATCGATCCCAGTACCTCTCGCACGCTAAGCGAGCGCTCTACCATCTGAGCTACGCCCACCCCCCCGATAACTAGTAGTGCTACATACAGTCATATCAACGTCACAGACCCTTGCACTCCCATTATTCCGCAGACAAACGCTACACTCTATGTATCAGTGAGGGTGTCTTTCAGGTTTCGTGCATTCTGTATCGAATCGTAGTTGGCCACAATGAAAGTGGCACCCATCACGTCGAAAATAGAGTTCAGACACCGCTCTGAGTAAGACGAACGTGTTGTCCACCTCTAGACTTCAATGACGTTAAGCCGTGATACCTAAGACAGATCTGCACTCGATGACACCACGATAACAGCCGGTCCCCACACTTACATCTTGCTCTCCTTATGACAGTATACATCATATCAGCCTGTGACGCTGGTTTTGCAACTTCTTGCGTGCGTTTATGTTCGCCGCGACCAACACTTACCATGCACTGACCACAAAACATGGAGGAGCCGGGGCTTGAACCCGAGACCGTTCACACGCTAAGCGAACGAACTGCCAACTGAGCTACAGCTACACACGCGACCAAGCCTGGCTATTCTCCATTCTTTGCGACTCTGATGTGCACGGACACGATGGTTGGTTGGTTTGTAGCGGCGAAGGTACCAGAATACAAAGGCGCGGACACGTTCATATACACAAGAGTTCCAAGTAGTTTCGATGCTCTGGTATTACGAATGCAAATTCCGTCTGTTTTGAACGTCTTAAATTGAAAGGGCGGTCACAAATTGGTCCATTTCACTCCTTGTCGACAATCACACAGCACCTGAGGTAACAAGCACATCTCGAGCCCCATTGTGCTCTCCATTGTTCATGCCAACTCAGTGCCTCGCTCTTTGCTACTGTGTAAAACTCTTGTCGTCCAACTGCAAAACACTGGGACACAACAAGTTTCCGCGTCTCCATTGCACTGATCGTACTACGAAACGCTCCCCAAACTTGGCAATCACCCATGCAGATGACTTTTCCGACTTTTCGCGACGCTCACGCAACGCTCACGCTAGTGACAGCCTTATTTACAGTTCGACGTCGCGCCAAAGCGAATGAGCACATTTCGCCTACGGCTTAGGCCGCTCTTCTAGTGTGGCTGCTCTGTGTCTGCAGGCAGCGAGGGGCTGCAAGCTTCCTGTGTTCGCACCTATATCACCTGTGCTTCCTTGTCAGAGACAGACTATCGCAAAACATACAACTCACTCCATGAATTGATTGCTACGGCATCTGTTATCAGCAGTCACAACCAGCAACACCAGTAGCAGCCGACTGCACGCAAAGAATGGGAACGTGCAGTGGGATTTACGTGAAATCGGCGCAAGGCAGATCTTTCCGACGTAGGCTTGAGAATCTTATGGGAACATTTGTACTGTTTCTAAATTAAGTGTAGGTGTGGGAGGAGGGTGCTCCCTGCGCACGAATAGAAGCACGCTCGCCAATTGTGGATGCTAATCGTTCGCTTGTATCTGCCTACACACCTCTGCCGGTTGGGAATTATTCCACTTGCATGGCAAGGTGCGCATGTAGGTGTGATAAAAATTCTGGAGGCGCTGGGTATCGATCCCAGTACCTCTCGCACGCTAAGTGAGCGCTCTACCATCTGAGCTACGCCCACCCCCCCGATAACTAGTAGTGCTACATACAGTCATATCAACGTCACAGACCCTTGCACTCCCATTATTCCGCAGACAAACGCTACTCTCTATGTATCAGTGAGGGTGTCTTTCAGGTTTCGTGCATTCTGTATCGAATCGTAGTTGGCCACAATGAAAGTGGCACCCATAACGTCGAAAATAGAGTTCAGACACCGCTCTGAGTAAGACGAACGTGTTGTCCACCTCTAGACTTCAATGACGTTAAGCCGTGATACCTAAGACAGATCTGCACTCGATGACACCACGATAACAGCCGGTCCCCACACTTACATCTTGCTCTCCTTATGACAGTATACATCATATCGGCCTGTGACGCTTGTTTTGCAACTTCTTGCGTG
Organism: Schistocerca gregaria; assembly: GCF_023897955.1. Taxonomy (NCBI): domain Eukaryota; kingdom Metazoa; phylum Arthropoda; class Insecta; order Orthoptera; family Acrididae; genus Schistocerca; species Schistocerca gregaria. Next base: position 4,054,418 of record NW_026061720.1, on the reverse strand, counting down.
CGTTTATGTTCGCCGCGACCAACACTTACCATGCACTGACCACAAAACATGGAGGAACCGGGGCTTGAACCCGAGACCGTTCACACGCTAAGCGAACGAACTGCCAACTGAGCTACAGCTACACACACGACCAAGCCTGGCTATTCTCCATTCTTTGCGACTCTGATGTGCACGGACACGATGGTTGGTTGGTTTGTAGCGGCGAAGGTACCAGAATACAAAGGCGCGGACACGTTCATACACACAAGAGTTCCAAGTAGTTTCGATGCTCTGGTATTACGAATGCAAATTCCGTCTGTTTTGAACGTCTTAAATTGAAAGGGCGGCCACAAATTGGTCCATTTCACTCCTTGTCGACAATCACACAGCACCTGAGGTAAGAAGCACATCTCGAGCCCCATTGTGCTCTCCATTGTTCATGCCAACTCAGTGCCTCGCTCTTTGCTACTGTGTAAAACTCTTGTCGTCCAACTGCAAAACACTGGGACACAACAAGTTTCCGCATCTCCATTGCACTGATCGTACTACGAAACGCTCCCCAAACTTGGCAATCACCCATGCAGATGACTTTTCCGACTTTACGCAACGCTCACGCTAGTGACAGCCTTATTTACAGTTCGACGTCGCGCCAAAGCGAATGAGCACATTTCGCCTACGGCTTAGGCCGCTCTTCTAGTGTGGCTGCTCTGTGTCTGCAGGCAGCGAGGGGCTGCAAGCTTCCTGTGTTCGCACCTATATCACCTGTGCTTCCTTGTCAGAGACAGACTATCGCAAAACATACAACTCACTCCATGAATTGATTGCTACGGCATCTGTTATCAGCAGTCACAACCAGCAACACCAGTAGCAGCCGACTGCACGCAAAGAATGGGAACGTGCAGTGGGATTTACGTGAAATCGGCGCAAGGCAGATCTTTCCGACGTAGGCTTGAAAATCTTATGGGAACATTTTTACTGTTTCTAAATTAAGTGTAGGTGTGGGAGGTGGGTGCTTCCTGCGCACGAATAAAAGCACGCTCGCCAATTGTGGATGCTAATCGTTCGCTTGTATCTGCCTACACACCTCTGCCGGTTGGGAATTATTCCACTTGCATGGCAAGGTGCGCATGTAGGTGTGATAAAAATTCTGGAGGCGCTGGGTATCGATCCCAGTACCTCTCGCACGCTAAGCGAGCGCTCTACCATCTGAGCTACGCCCACCCCCCCGATAACTAGTAGTGCTACATACAGTCATATCAACGTCACAGACCCTTGCACTCCCATTATTCCGCAGACAAACGCTACTCTCTATGTATCAGTGAGGGTGTCTTTCAGGTTTCGTGCATTCTGTATCGAATCGTAGTTGGCCACAATGAAAGTGGCACCCATAACGTCGAAAATAGAGTTCAGACACCGCTCTGAGTAAGACGAACGTGTTGTCCACCTCTAGACTTCAATGACGTTAAGCCGTGATACGTAAGACAGATCTGCACTCGATGACACCACGATAACAGCCGGTCCCCACACTTACATCTTGCTCTCCTTATGACAGTATACATCATATCAGCCTGTGACGCTGGTTTTGCAACTTCTTGCGTGCGTTTATGTTCGCCGCGACCAACACTTACCATGCACTGACCACAAAACATGGAGGAACCGGGGCTTGAACCCGAGACCGTTCACACGCTAAGCGAACGAACTGCCAACTGAGCTACAGCTACACACACGACCAAGCCTGGCTATTCTCCATTCTTTGCGACTCTGATGTGCACGGACACGATGGTTGGTTGGTTTGTAGCGGCGAAGGTACCAGAATACAAAGGCGCGGCCACGTTCATACACACAAGAGTTCCAAGTAGTTTCGATGCTCTGGTATTACGAATGCAAATTCCGTCTGTTTTGAACGTCTTAAATTGAAAGGGCGGTCACAAATTGGTCCATTTCACTCCTTGTCGACAATCACGCAGCACCTGAGGTAACAAGCACATCTCGAGCCCCATTGTGCTCTCCATTGTTAATGCCAACTCAGTGTGTAAAACTCTTGTCGTCCAACTGCAAAACACTGGGACACAACAAGTTTCCGCGTCTCCATTGCACTGATCGTACTACGAAACGCTCCCCAAACTTGGCAATCACCCATGCAGATGACTTTTCCGACTTTACACGACGCTCACGCTAGTGACAGCCTTATTTACAGTTCGACGTCGCGCCAAAGCGAATGAGCACATTTCGCCTACGGCTTAGGCCGCTCTTCTAGTGTGGCTGCTCTGTGTCTGCAGGCAGCGAGGGGCTGCAAGCTTCCTGTGTTCGCACCTATATCACCTGTGCTTGCTTGTCAGAGACAGACTATCGCAAAACATACAACTCAATCCATGAATTGATTGCTACGGCATCTGTTATCAGCAGTCACAACCAGCAACACCAGTAGCAGCCGACTGCACGCAAAGAATGGGAACGTGCAGTGGGATTTACGTGAAATCGGCGCAAGGCAGATCTTTCCGACTTAGGCTTTAGAATCATATGGGAACATTTGTACTGTTTCTAAATTAAGTGTAGGTGTGGGAGGAGGGTGCTTCCTGCGCACGAATAAAAGCACGCTCGCCAATTGTGGATGCTAATCGTTCGCTTGTATCTGCCTACACACCTCTGCCGGTTGGGAATTATTCCACTTGCATGGCAAGGTGCGCATGTAGGTGTGATAAAAATTCTGGAGGCGCTGGGTATCGATCCCAGTACCTCTCGCACGCTAAGCGAGCGCTCTACCATCTGAGCTACGCCCACCCCCCCGATAACTAGTAGTGCTACATACAGTCATATCAACGTCACAGACCCTTGCACTCCCATTATTCCGCAGACAAACGCTACACTCTATGTATCAGTGAGGGTGTCTTTCAGGTTTCGTGCATTCTGTATCGAATCGTAGTTGGCCACAATGAAAGTGGCACCCATCACGTCGAAAATAGAGTTCAGACACCGCTCTGAGTAAGACGAACGTGTTGTCCACCTCTAGACTTCAATGACGTTAAGCCGTGATACCTAAGACAGATCTGCACTCGATGACACCACGATAACAGCCGGTCCCCACACTTACATCTTGCTCTCCTTATGACAGTATACATCATATCAGCCTGTGACGCTGGTTTTGCAACTTCTTGCGTGCGTTTATGTTCGCCGCGACCAACACTTACCATGCACTGACCACAAAACATGGAGGAGCCGGGGCTTGAACCCGAGACCGTTCACACGCTAAGCGAACGAACTGCCAACTGAGCTACAGCTACACACGCGACCAAGCCTGGCTATTCTCCATTCTTTGCGACTCTGATGTGCACGGACACGATGGTTGGTTGGTTTGTAGCGGCGAAGGTACCAGAATACAAAGGCGCGGACACGTTCATATACACAAGAGTTCCAAGTAGTTTCGATGCTCTGGTATTACGAATGCAAATTCCGTCTGTTTTGAACGTCTTAAATTGAAAGGGCGGTCACAAATTGGTCCATTTCACTCCTTGTCGACAATCACACAGCACCTGAGGTAACAAGCACATCTCGAGCCCCATTGTGCTCTCCATTGTTCATGCCAACTCAGTGCCTCGCTCTTTGCTACTGTGTAAAACTCTTGTCGTCCAACTGCAAAACACTGGGACACAACAAGTTTCCGCGTCTCCATTGCACTGATCGTACTACGAAACGCTCCCCAAACTTGGCAATCACCCATGCAGATGACTTTTCCGACTTTTCGCGACGCTCACGCAACGCTCACGCTAGTGACAGCCTTATTTACAGTTCGACGTCGCGCCAAAGCGAATGAGCACATTTCGCCTACGTCTTAGGCCGCTCTTCTAGTGTGGCTGCTCTGTGTCTGCAGGCAGCGAGGGGCTGCAAGCTTCCTGTGTTCGCACCTATATCACCTGTGCTTGCTTGTCAGAGACAGACTATCGCAAAACATACAACTCACTCCATGAATTGATTGCTACGGCATCTGTTATCAGCAGTCACAACCAGCAACACCAGTAGCAGCCGACTGCACGCAAAGAATGGGAACGTGCAGTGGGATTTACGTGAAATCGGCGCAAGGCAGATCTTTCCGACGTAGGCTTGAGAATCTTATGGGAACATTTGTACTGTTTCTAAATTAAGTGTAGGTGTGGGAGGAGGGTGCTCCCTGCGCAAGAATAGAAGCACGCTCGCCAATTGTGGATGCTAATCGAACGCTTGTATCTGCCTACACACCTCTGCCGGTTGGGAATTATTCCACTTGCATGGCAAGGTGCGCATGTAGGTGTGATAAAAACTCTGGAGGCGCTGGGTATCGATCCCAGTACCTCTCGCACGCTAAGTGAGCGCTCTACCATCTGATCTACGCCCACCCCCCCGATAACTAGTAGTGCTACATACAGTCATATCAACGTCACAGACCCTTGCACTCCCATTATTCCGCAGACAAACGCTACTCTCTATGTATCAGTGAGGGTGTCTTTCAGGTTTCGTGCATTCTGTATCGAATCGTAGTTGGCCACAATGAAAGTGGCACCCATAACGTCGAAAATAGTGTTCAGACACCGCTCTGAGTAAGACGAACGTGTTGTCCACCTCTAGACTTCAATGACGTTAAGCCGTGATACCTAAGACAGATCTGCACTCGATGACACCACGATAACAGCCGGTCCCCACACATACATCTTGCTCTCCTTATGACAGTATACATCATATCGGCCTGTGACGCTTGTTTTGCAACTTCTTGCGTGCGTTTATGTTCGCCGCGACCAACACTTACCATGCACTGACCACAAAACATGGAGGAACCGGGGCTTGAACCCGAGACCGTTCACACGCTAAGCGAACGAACTGCCAACTGAGCTACAGCTACACACACGACCAAGCCTGGCTATTCTCCATTCTTTGCGACTCTGATGTGCACGGACACGATGGTTGGTTGGTTTGTAGCGGCGAAGGTACCAGAATACAAAGGCGCGGACACGTTCATACACACAAGAGTTCCAAGTAGTTTCGATGCTCTGGTATTACGAATGCAAATTCCGTCTGTTTTGAACGTCTTAAATTGAAAGGACGGTCACAAATTGGTCCATTTCACTCCTTGTCGACAATCACACAGCACCTGAGGTAACAAGCACATCTCGAGCCCCATTGTGCTCTCCATTGTTCATGCCAACTCAGTGCCTCGCTCTTTGCTACTGTGTAAAACTCTTGTCGTCCAACTGCAAAACACTGGGACACAACAAGTTTCCGCGTCTCCATTGCACTGATCGTACTACGAAACGCTCCCCAAACTTGGCAATCACCCATGCAGATGACTTTTCCGACTTTTCGCGACGCTCACGCAACGCTCACGCTAGTGACAGCCTTATTTACAGTTCGACGTCGCGCCAAAGCGAATGAGCACATTTCGCCTACGGCTTAGGCCGCTCTTCTAGTGTGGCTGCTCTGTGTCTGCAGGCAGCGAGGGGCTGCAAGCTTCCTGTGTTCGCACCTATATCACCTGTGCTTCCTTGTCAGAGACAGACTATCGCAAAACATACAACTCACTCCATGAATTGATTGCTACGGCATCTGTTATCAGCAGTCACAACCAGCAACACCAGTAGCAGCCGACTGCACGCAAAGAATGGGAACGTGCAGTGGGATTTACGTGAAATCGGCGCAAGGCAGATCTTTCCGACGTAGGCTTGAGAATCTTATGGGAACATTTGTACTGTTTCTAAATTAAGTGTAGGTGTGGGAGGAGGGTGCTCCCTGCGCACGAATAGAAGCACGCTCGCCAATTGTGGATGCTAATCGTTCGCTTGTATCTGCCTACACACCTCTGCCGGTTGGGAATTATTCCACTTGCATGGCAAGGTGCGCATGTAGGTGTGATAAAAATTCTGGAGGCGCTGGGTATCGATCCCAGTACCTCTCGCACGCTAAGTGAGCGCTCTACCATCTGAGCTACGCCCACCCCCCCGATAACTAGTAGTGCTACATACAGTCATATCAACGTCACAGACCCTTGCACTCCCATTATTCCGCAGACAAACGCTACTCTCTATGTATCAGTGAGGGTGTCTTTCAGGTTTCGTGCATTCTGTATCGAATCGTAGTTGGCCACAATGAAAGTGGCACCCATAACGTCGAAAATAGAGTTCAGACACCGCTCTGAGTAAGACGAACGTGTTGTCCACCTCTAGACTTCAATGACGTTAAGCCGTGATACCTAAGACAGATCTGCACTCGATGACACCACGATAACAGCCGGTCCCCACACTTACATCTTGCTCTCCTTATGACAGTATACATCATATCGGCCTGTGACGCTTGTTTTGCAACTTCTTGCGTGCGTTTATGTTCGCCGCGACCAACACTTACCATGCACTGACCACAAAACATGGAGGAACCGGGGCTTGAACCCGAGACCGTTCACACGCTAAGCGAACGAACTGCCAACTGAGCTACAGCTACACACACGACCAAGCCTGGCTATTCTCCATTCTTTGCGACTCTGATGTGCACGGACACGATGGTTGGTTGGTTTGTAGCGGCGAAGGTACCAGAATACAAAGGCGCGGACACGTTCATACACACAAGAGTTCCAAGTAGTTTCGATGCTCTGGTATTACGAATGCAAATTCCGTCTGTTTTGAACGTCTTAAATTGAAAGGACGGTCACAAATTGGTCCATTTCACTCCTTGTCGACAATCACACAGCACCTGAGGTAACAAGCACATCTCGAGCCCCATTGTGCTCTCCATTGTTAATGCCAACTCAGTGTGTAAAACTCTTGTCGTCCAACTGCAAAACACTGGGACACAACAAGTTTCCGCGTCTCCATTGCACTGATCGTACTACGAAACGCTCCCCAAACTTGGCAATCACCCATGCAGATGACTTTTCCGACTTTACACGACGCTCACGCTAGTGACAGCCTTATTTACAGTTCGACGTCGCGCCAAAGCGAATGAGCACATTTCGCCTACGGCTTAGGCCGCTCTTCTAGTGTGGCTGCTCTGTGTCTGCAGGCAGCGAGGGGCTGCAAGCTTCCTGTGTTCGCACCTATATCACCTGTGCTTGCTTGTCAGAGACAGACTATCGCAAAACATACAACTCACTCCATGAATTGATTGCTACGGCATCTGTTATCAGCAGTCACAACCAGCAACACCAGTAGCAGCCGACTGCACGCAAAGAATGGGAACGTGCAGTGGGATTTACGTGAAATCGGCGCAAGGCAGATCTTTCAGACTTAGGCTTGAGAATCATATGGGAACATTTGTACTGTTTCTAAATTAAGTGTAGGTGTGGGAGGAGGGTGCTTCCTGCGCACGAATAAAAGCACGCTCGCCAATTGTGGATGCTAATCGTTCGCTTGTATCTGCCTACACACCTCTGCCGGTTGGGAATTATTCCACTTGCATGGCAAGGAGCGCATGTAGGTGTGATAAAAATTCTGGAGGCGCTGGGTATCGATCCCAGTACCTCTCGCACGCTAAGCGAGCGCTCTACCATCTGAGCTACGCCCACCCCCCCGATAACTAGTAGTGCTACATACAGTCATATCAACGTCACAGACCCTTGCACTCCCATTATTCCGCAGACAAACGCTACACTCTATGTATCAGTGAGGGTGTCTTTCAGGTTTCGTGCATTCTGTATCGAATCGTAGTTGGCCACAATGAAAGTGGCACCCATAACGTCGAAAATAGAGTTCAGACACCGCTCTGAGTAAGACGAACGTGTTGTCCACCTCTAGACTTCAATGACGTTAAGCCGTGATACCTAAGACAGATCTGCACTCGATGACACCACGATAACAGCCGGTCCCCACACTTACATCTTGCTCTCCTTATGACAGTATACATCATATCAGCCTGTGACGCTGGTTTTGCAACTTCTTGCGTGCGTTTATGTTCGCCGCGACCAACACTTACCATGCACTGACCACAAAACATGGAGGAGCCGGGGCTTGAACCCGAGACTGTTCACACGCTAAGCGAACGAACTGCCAACTGAGCTACAGCTACACACGCGACCAAGCCTGGCTATTCTCCATTCTTTGCGACTCTGATGTGCACGGACACGATGGTTGGTTGGTTTGTAGCGGCGAAGGTACCAGAATACAAAGGCGCGGACACGTTCATATACACAAGAGTTCCAAGTAGTTTCGATGCTCTGGTATTACGAATGCAAATTCCGTCTGTTTTGAACGTCTTAAATTGAAAGGGCGGTCACAAATTGGTCCATTTCACTCCTTGTCGACAATCACACAGCACCTGAGGTAACAAGCACATCTCGAGCCCCATTGTGCTCTCCATTGTTCATGCCAACTCAGTGCCTCGCTCTTTGCTACTGTGTAAAACTCTTGTCGTCCAACTGCAAAACACTGGGACACAACAAGTTTCCGCGTCTCCATTGCACTGATCGTACTACGAAACGCTCCCCAAACTTGGCAATCACCCATGCAGATGACTTTTCCGACTTTTCGCGACGCTCACGCAACGCTCACGCTAGTGACAGCCTTATTTACTGTTCGACGTCGCGCCAAAGCGAATGAGCACATTTCGCCTACGGCTTAGGCCGCTCTTCTAGTGTGGCTGCTCTGTGTCTGCAGGCAGCGAGGGGCTGCAAGCTTCCTGTGTTCGCACCTATATCACCTGTTCTTCCTTGTCAGAGACAGACTATCGCAAAACATACAACTCACTCCATGAATTGATTGCTACGGCATCTGTTATCAGCAGTCACAACCAGCAACACCAGTAGCAGCCGACTGCACGCAAAGAATGGGAACGTGCAGTGGGATTTACGTGAAATCGGCGCAAGGCAGATCTTTCAGACTTAGGCTTGAGAATCATATGGGAACATTTGTACTGTTTCTAAATTAAGTGTAGGTGTGGGAGGAGGGTGCTTCCTGCGCACGAATAAAAGCACGCTCGCCAATTGTGGATGCTAATCGTTCGCTTGTATCTGCCTACACACCTCTGCCGGTTGGGAATTATTCCACTTGCATGGCAAGGAGCGCATGTAGGTGTGATAAAAATTCTGGAGGCGCTGGGTATCGATCCCAGTACCTCTCGCACGCTAAGCGAGCGCTCTACCATCTGAGCTACGCCCACCCCCCCGATAACTAGTAGTGCTACATACAGTCATATCAACGTCACAGACCCTTGCACTCCCATTATTCCGCAGACAAACGCTACACTCTATGTATCAGTGAGGGTGTCTTTCAGGTTTCGTGCATTCTGTATCGAATCGTAGTTGGCCACAATGAAAGTGGCACCCATAACGTCGAAAATAGAGTTCAGACACCGCTCTGAGTAAGACGAACGTGTTGTCCACCTCTAGACTTCAATGACGTTAAGCCGTGATACCTAAGACAGATCTGCACTCGATGACACCACGATAACAGCCGGTCCCCACACTTACATCTTGCTCTCCTTATGACAGTATACATCATATCAGCCTGTGACGCTGGTTTTGCAACTTCTTGCGTGCGATTATGTTCGCCGCGACCAACACTTACCATGCACTGACCACAAAACATGGAGGAGCCGGGGCTTGAACCCGAGACCGTTCACACGCTAAGCGAACGAACTGCCAACTGAGCTACAGCTACACACGCGACCAAGCCTGGCTATTCTCCATTCTTTGCGACTCTGATGTGCACGGACACGATGGTTGGTTGGTTTGTAGCGGCGAAGGTACCAGAATACAAAGGCGCGGACACGTTCATATACACAAGAGTTCCAAGTAGTTTCGATGCTCTGGTATTACGAATGCAAATTCCGTCTGTTTTGAACGTCTTAAATTGAAAGGGCGGTCACAAATTGGTCCATTTCACTCCTTGTCGACAATCACACAGCACCTGAGGTAACAAGCACATCTCGAGCCCCATTGTGCTCTCCATTGTTCATGCCAACTCAGTGCCTCGCTCTTTGCTACTGTGTAAAACTCTTGTCGTCCAACTGCAAAACACTGGGACACAACAAGTCTCCGCGTCTCCATTGCACTGATCGTACTACGAAACGCTCCCCAAACTTGGCAATCACCCATGCAGATGACTTTTCCGACTTTACGCGACGCTCACGCAACGCTCACGCTAGTGACAGCCTTATTTACAGTTCGACGTCGCGCCAAAGCGAATGAGCACATTTCGCCTACGGCTTAGGCCGCTCTTCTAGTGTGGCTGCTCTGTGTCTGCAGGCAGCGAGGGGCTGCAAGCTTCCTGTGTTCGCACCTATATCACCTGTGCTTCCTTGTCAGAGACAGACTATCGCAAAACATACAACTCACTCCATGAATTGATTGCTACGGCATCTGTTATCAGCAGTCACAACCAGCAACACCAGTAGCAGCCGACTGCACGCAAAGAATGGGAACGTGCAGTGGGATTTACGTGAAATCGGCGCAAGGCAGATCTTTCCGACGTAGGCTTGAGAATCTTATGGGAACATTTTTACTGTTTCTAAATTAAGTGTAGGTGTGGGAGGTGGGTGCTTCCTGCGCACGAATAAAAGCACGCTCGCCAATAGTGGATGCTAATCGTTCGCTTGTATCTGCCTACACACCTCTGCCGGTTGGGAATTATTCCACTTGCATGGCAAGGTGCGCATGTAGGTGTGATAAAAATTCTGGAGGCGCTGGGTATCGATCCCAGTACCTCTCGCACGCTAAGCGAGCGCTCTACCATCTGAGCTACGCCCACCCCCCCGATAACTAGTAGTGCTACATACAGTCATATCAACGTCACAGACCCTTGCACTCCCATTATTCCGCAGACAAACGCTACTCTCTATGTATCAGTGAGGGTGTCTTTCAGGTTTCGTGCATTCTGTATCGAATCGTAGTTGGCCACAATGAAAGTGGCACCCATAACGTCGAAAATAGAGTTCAGACACCGCTCTGAGTAAGACGAACGTGTTGTCCACCTCTAGACTTCAATGACGTTAAGCCGTGATACCTAAGACAGATCTGCACTCGATGACACCACGATAACAGCCGGTCCCCACACTTACATCTTGCTCTCCTTATGACAGTATACATCATATCAGCCTGTGACGCTGGTTTTGCAACTTCTTGCGTGCGTTTATGTTCGCCGCGACCAACACTTACCATGCACTGACCACAAAACATGGAGGAGCCGGGGCTTGAACCCGAGACCGTTCACACGCTAAGCGAACGAACTGCCAACTGAGCTACAGCTACACACACGACCAAGCCTGGCTATTCTCCATTCTTTGCGACTCTGATGTGCACGGACACGATGGTTGGTTGGTTTGTAGCGGCGAAGGTACCAGAATACAAAGGCGCGGCCACGTTCATACACACAAGAGTTCCAAGTAGTTTCGATGCTCTGGTATTACGAATGCAAATTCCGTCTGTTTTGAACGTCTTAAATTGAAAGGGCGGTCACAAATTGGTCCATTTCACTCCTTGTCGACAATCACACAGCACCTGAGGTAACAAGCACATCTCGAGCCCCATTGTGCTCTCCATTGTTAATGCCAACTCAGTGTGTAAAACTCTTGTCGTCCAACTGCAAAACACTGGGACACAACAAGTTTCCGCGTCTCCATTGCACTGATCGTACTACGAAACGCTCCCCAAACTTGGCAATCACCCATGCAGATGACTTTTCCGACTTTACACGACGCTCACGCTAGTGACAGCCTTATTTACAGTTCGACGTCGCGCCAAAGCGAATGAGCACATTTCGCCTACGGCTTAGGCCGCTCTTCTAGTGTGGCTGCTCTGTGTCTGCAGGCAGCGAGGGGCTGCAAGCTTCCTGTGTTCGCACCTATATCACCTGTGCTTGCTTGTCAGAGACAGACTATCGCAAAACATACAACTCACTCCATGAATTGATTGCTACGGCATCTGTTATCAGCAGTCACAACCAGCAACACCAGTAGCAGCCGACTGCACGCAAAGAATGGGAACGTGCAGTGGGATTTACGTGAAATCGGCGCAAGGCAGATCTTTCAGACTTAGGCTTGAGAATCATATGGGAACATTTGTACTGTTTCTAAATTAAGTGTAGGTGTGGGAGGAGGGTGCTTCCTGCGCACGAATAAAAGCACGCTCGCCAATTGTGGATGCTAATCGTTCGCTTGTATCTGCCTACACACCTCTGCCGGTTGGGAATTATTCCACTTGCATGGCAAGGAGCGCATGTAGGTGTGATAAAAATTCTGGAGGCGCTGGGTATCGATCCCAGTACCTCTCGCACGCTAAGCGAGCGCTCTACCATCTGAGCTACGCCCACCCCCCCGATAACTAGTAGTGCTACATACAGTCATATCAACGTCACAGACCCTTGCTCTCCCATTATTCCGCAGACAAACGCTACACTCTATGTATCAGTGAGGGTGTCTTTCAGGTATCGTGCATTCTGTATCGAATCGTAGTTGGCCACAATGAAAGTGGCACCCATAACGTCGAAAATAGAGTTCAGACACCGCTCTGAGTAAGACGAACGTGTTGTCCACCTCTAGACTTCAATGACGTTAAGCCGTGATACCTAAGACAGATCTGCACTCGATGACACCACGATAACAGCCGGTCCCCACACATACATCTTGCTCTCCTTATGACAGTATACATCATATCAGCCTGTGACGCTGGTTTTGCAACTTCTTGCGTGCGATTATGTTCGCCGCGACCAACACTTACCATGCACTGACCACAAAACATGGAGGAGCCGGGGCTTGAACCCGAGACCGTTCACACGCTAAGCGAACGAACTGCCAACTGAGCTACAGCTACACACGCGACCAAGCCTGGCTATTCTCCATTCTTTGCGACTCTGATGTGCACGGACACGATGGTTGGTTGGTTTGTAGCGGCGAAGGTACCAGAATACAAAGGCGCGGACACGTTCATATACACAAGAGTTCCAAGTAGTTTCGATGCTCTGGTATTACGAATGCAAATTCCGTCTGTTTTGAACGTCTTAAATTGAAAGGGCGGTCACAAATTGGTCCATTTCACTCCTTGTCGACAATCACACAGCACCTGAGGTAACAAGCACATCTCGAGCCCCATTGTGCTCTCCATTGTTCATGCCAACTCAGTGCCTCGCTCTTTGCTACTGTGTAAAACTCTTGTCGTCCAACTGCAAAACACTGGGACACAACAAGTTTCCGCGTCTCCATTGCACTGATCGTACTACGAAACGCTCCCCAAACTTGGCAATCACCCATGCAGATGACTTTTCCGACTTTTCGCGACGCTCACGCAACGCTCACGCTAGTGACAGCCTTATTTACAGTTCGACGTCGCGCCAAAGCGAATGAGCACATTTCGCCTACGGCTTAGGCCGCTCTTCTAGTGTGGCTGCTCTGTGTCTGCAGGCAGCGAGGGGCTGCAAGCTTCCTGTGTTCGCACCTATATCACCTGTGCTTCCTTGTCAGAGACAGACTATCGCAAAACATACAACTCACTCCATGAATTGATTGCTACGGCATCTGTTATCAGCAGTCACAACCAGCAACACCAGTAGCAGCCGACTGCACGCAAAGAATGGGAACGTGCAGTGGGATTTACGTGAAATCGGCGCAAGGCAGATCTTTCCGACGTAGGCTTGAGAATCTTATGGGAACATTTGTACTGTTTCTAAATTAAGTGTAGGTGTGGGAGGAAGGTGCTTCCTGCGCACGAATAAAAGCACGCTCGCCAATTGTGGATGCTAATCGTTCGCTTGTATCTGCCTACACACCTCTGCCGGTTGGGAATTATTCCACTTGCATGGCAAGGTGCGCATGTAGGTGTGATAAAAATTCTGGAGGCGCTGGGTATCGATCCCAGTACCTCTCGCACGCTAAGCGAGCGCTCTACCATCTGAGCTACGCCCACCCCCCCGATAACTAGTAGTGCTACATACAGTCATATCAACGTCACAGACCCTTGCACTCCCATTATTCCGCAGACAAACACTACTCTCTATGTATCAGTGAGGGTGTCTTTCAGGTTTCGTGCATTCTGTATCGAATCGTAGTTGGCCACAATGAAAGTGGCACCCATAACGTCGAAAATAGAGTTCAGACACCGCTCTGAGTATGACGAACGTGTTGTCCACCTCTAGACTTCAATGACGTTAAGCCGTGATACCTAAGACAGATCTGCACTCGATGACACCACGATACCAGCCGGTCCCCACACTTACATCTTGCTCTCCTTATGACAGTATACATCATATCAGTCTGTGACGCTGGTTTTGCAACTTCTTGCGTGCGTTTATGTTCGCCGCGACCAACACTTACCATGCACTGACCACAAAACATGGAGGAGCCGGGGCTTGAACCCGAGACCGTTCACACGCTAAGCGAACGATCTGCCAACTGAGCTACAGCTACACACACGACCAAGCCTGGCTATTCTCCATTCTTTGCGACTCTGATGTGCACGGACACGATGGTTGGTTGGTTTGTAGCGGCGAAGGTACCAGAATACAAAGGCGCGGACACGTTCATATACACAAGAGTTCCAAGTAGTTTCGATGCTCTGGTATTACGAATGCAAATTCCGTCTGTTTTGAACGTCTTAAATTGAAAGGGCGGTCACAAATTGGTCCATTTCACTCCTTGTCGACAATCACACAGCACCTGAGGTAACAAGCACATCTCGAGCCCCATTGTGCTCTCCATTGTTCATGCCAACTCAGTGCCTCGCTCTTTGCTACTGTGTAAAACTCTTGTCGTCCAACTGCAAAACACTGGGACACAACAAGTCTCCGCGTCTCCATTGCACTGATCGTACTACGAAACGCTCCCCAAACTTGGCAATCACCCATGCAGATGACTTTTCCGACTTTACGCGACGCTCACGCAACGCTCACGCTAGTGACAGCCTTATTTACAGTTCGACGTCGCGCCAAAGCGAATGAGCACATTTCGCCTACGGCTTAGGCCGCTCTTCTAGTGTGGCTGCTCTGTGTCTGCAGGCAGCGAGGGGCTGCAAGCTTCCTGTGTTCGCACCTATATCACCTGTGCTTCCTTGTCAGAGACAGACTATCGCAAAACATACAACTCACTCCATGAATTGATTGCTACGGCATCTGTTATCAGCAGTCACAACCAGCAACACCAGTAGCAGCCGACTGCACGCAAAGAATGGGAACGTGCAGTGGGATTTACGTGAAATCGGCGCAAGGCAGATCTTTCCGACGTAGGCTTGAGAATCTTATGGGAACATTTTTACTGTTTCTAAATTAAGTGTAGGTGTGGGAGGAAGGTGCTTCCTGCGCACGAATAAAAGCACGCTCGCCAATTGTGGATGCTAATCGTTCGCTTGTATCTGCCTACACACCTCTGCCGGTTGGGAATTATTCCACTTGCATGGCAAGGTGCGCATGTAGGTGTGATAAAAATTCTGGAGGCGCTGGGTATCGATCCCAGTACCTCTCGCACGCTAAGCGAGCGCTCTACCATCTGAGCTACGCCCACCCCCCCCGATAACTAGTAGTGCTACATACAGTCATATCAACGTCACAGACCCTTGCACTCCCATTATTCGGCAGACAAACACTACTCTCTATGTATCAGTGAGGGTGTCTTTCAGGTTTCGTGCATTCTGTATCGAATCGTAGTTGGCCACAATGAAAGTGGCACCCATAACGTCGAAAATAGAGTTCAGACACCGCTCTGAGTATGACGAACGTGTTGTCCACCTCTAGACTTCAATGACGTTAAGCCGTGATACCTAAGACAGATCTGCACTCGATGACACCACGATACCAGCCGGTCCCCACACTTACATCTTGCTCTCCTTATGACAGTATACATCATATCAGTCTGTGACGCTGGTTTTGCAACTTCTTGCGTGCGTTTATGTTCGCCGCGACCAACACTTACCATGCACTGACCACAAAACATGGAGGAGCCGGGGCTTGAACCCGAGACCGTTCACACGCTAAGCGAACGATCTGCCAACTGAGCTACAGCTACACACACGACCAAGCCTGGCTATTCTCCATTCTTTGCGACTCTGATGTGCACGGACACGATGGTTGGTTGGTTTGTAGCGGCGAAGGTACCAGAATACAAAGGCGCGGCCACGTTCATACACACAAGAGTTCCAAGTAGTTTCGATGCTCTGGTATTACGAATGCAAATTCCGTCTGTTTTGAACGTCTTAAATTGAAAGGGCGGTCACAAATTGGTCCATTTCACTCCTTGTCGACAATCACACAGCACCTGAGGTAACAAGCACATCTCGAGCCCCATTGTGCTCTCCATTGTTCATGCCAACTCAGTGTGTAAAACTCTTGTCGTCCAACTGCAAAACACTGGGACACAACAAGTTTCCGCGTCTCCATTGCACTGATCGTACTACGAAACGCTCCCCAAACTTGGCAATCACCCATGCAGATGACTTTTCCGACTTTACACGACGCTCACGCTAGTGACAGCCTTATTTACAGTTCGACGTCGCGCCAAAGCGAATGAGCACATTTCGCCTACGGCTTAGGCCGCTCTTCTAGTGTGGCTGCTCTGTGTCTGCAGGCAGCGAGGGGCTGCAAGCTTCCTGTGTTCGCACCTATATCACCTGTGCTTGCTTGTCAGAGACAGACTATCGCAAAACATACAACTCACTCCATGAATTGATTGCTACGGCATCTGTTATCAGCAGTCACAACCAGCAACACCAGTAGCAGCCGACTGCACGCAAAGAATGGGAACGTGCAGTGGGATTTACGTGAAATCGGCGCAAGGCAGATCTTTCAGACTTAGGCTTGAGAATCATATGGGAACATTTGTACTGTTTCTAAATTAAGTGTAGGTGTGGGAGGAGGGTGCTTCCTGCGCACGAATAAAAGCACGCTCGCCAATTGTGGATGCTAATCGTTCGCTTGTATCTGCCTACACACCTCTGCCGGTTGGGAATTATTCCACTTGCATGGCAAGGAGCGCATGTAGGTGTGATAAAAATTCTGGAGGCGCTGGGTATCGATCCCAGTACCTCTCGCACGCTAAGCGAGCGCTCTACCATCTGAGCTACGCCCACCCCCCCGATAACTAGTAGTGCTACATACAGTCATATCAACGTCACAGACCCTTGCACTCCCATTATTCCGCAGACAAACGCTACACTCTATGTATCAGTGAGGGTGTCTTTCAGGTTTCGTGCATTCTGTATCGAATCGTAGTTGGCCACAATGAAAGTGGCACCCATAACGTCGAAAATAGAGTTCAGACACCGCTCTGAGTAAGACGAACGTGTTGTCCACCTCTAGACTTCAATGACGTTAAGCCGTGATACCTAAGACAGATCTGCACTCGATGACACCACGATAACAGCCGGTCCCCACACTTACATCTTGCTCTCCTTATGACAGTATACATCATATCAGCCTGTGACGCTGGTTTTGCAACTTCTTGCGTGCTATTATGTTCGCCGCGACCAACACTTACCATGCACTGACCACAAAACATGGAGGAGCCGGGGCTTGAACCCGAGACCGTTCACACGCTAAGCGAACGAACTGCCAACTGAGCTACAGCTACACACGCGACCAAGCCTGGCTATTCTCCATTCTTTGCGACTCTGATGTGCACGGACACGATGGTTGGTTGGTTTGTAGCGGCGAAGGTACCAGAATACAAAGGCGCGGACACGTTCATATACACAAGAGTTCCAAGTAGTTTCGATGCTCTGGTATTACGAATGCAAATTCCGTCTGTTTTGAACGCCTTAAATTGAAAGGGCGGTCACAAATTGGTCCATTTCACTCCTTGTCGACAATCACACAGCACCTGAGGTAACAAGCACATCTCGAGCCCCATTGTGCTCTCCATTGTTCATGCCAACTCAGTGCCTCGCTCTTTGCTACTGTGTAAAACTCTTGTCGTCCAACTGCAAAACACTGGGACACAACAAGTTTCCGCGTCTCCATTGCACTGATCGTACTACGAAACGCTCCCCAAACTTGGCAATCACCCATGCAGATGACTTTTCCGACTTTTCGCGACGCTCACGCAACGCTCACGCTAGTGACAGCCTTATTTACAGTTCGACGTCGCGCCAAAGCGAATGAGCACATTTCGCCTACGGCTTAGGCCGCTCTTCTAGTGTGGCTGCTCTGTGTCTGCAGGCAGCGAGGGGCTGCAAGCTTCCTGTGTTCGTACCTATATCACCTGTTCTTCCTTGTCAGAGACAGACTATCGCAAAACATACAACTCACTCCATGAATTGATTGCTACGGCATCTGTTATCAGCAGTCACAACCAGCAACACCAGTAGCAGCCGACTGCACGCAAAGAATGGGAACGTGCAGTGGGATTTACGTGAAATCGGCGCAAGGCAGATCTTTCCGACGTAGGCTTGAGAATCTTATGGGAACATTTGTACTGTTTCTAAATTAAGTGTAGGTGTGGGAGGAGGGTGCTCCCTGCGCACGAATAGAAGCACGCTCGCCAATTATGGATGCTAATCGTTCGCTTGTATCTGCCTACACACCTCTGCCGGTTGGGAATTATTCCACTTGCATGGCAAGGTGCGCATGTAGGTGTGATAAAAATTCTGGAGGCGCTGGGTATCGAGCCCAGTACCTCTCGAACGCTAAGTGAGCGCTCTACCATCTGAGCTACGCCCACCCCCCCGATAACTAGTAGTGCTACATACAGTCATATCAACGTCACAGACCCTTGCACTCCCATTATTCCGCAGACAAACGCTACTCTCTATGTATCAGTGAGGGTGTCTTTCAGGTTTCGTGCATTCTGTATCGAATCGTAGTTGGCCACAATGAAATTGGCACCCATAACGTCGAAAATAGAGTTCAGACACCGCTCTGAGAAAGACGAACGTGTTGTCCACCTCTAGACTTCAATGACGTTAAGCCGTGATACCTAAGACAGATCTGCACTCGATGACACCACCATAACAGCCGGTCCCCAAACTTACATCTTGCTCTCCTTATGACAGTATACATCATATCAGTCTGTGACGCTGGTTTTGCAACTTCTTGCGTGCGTTTATGTTCGCCGCGACCAACACTTACCATGCACTGACCACAAAACATGGAGGAGCCGGGGCTTGAACCCGAGACCGTTCACACGCTAAGCGAACGATCTGCCTACTGAGCGACAGCTACACACACGATCAAGCCTGGCTATTCTCCATTCTTTGCGACTCTGATGTGCACGGACACGACGGTTGGTTCGTTTGTAGCGGCGAAGGTACCAGAATACAATGGCGCGGACACGTTCATATACACAAGAGTTCCAAGTAGTTTCGATGCTCTGGTATTACGAATGCAAATTCCGTCTGTTTTGAACGTCTTAAATTGAAAGGGCGGTCACAAATTGGTCCATTTCACTCCTTGTCGACAATCACACAGCACCTGAGGTAACAAGCACATCTCGAGCCCCATTGTGCTCTCCATTGTTCATGCCAACTCAGTGTGTAAAACTCTTGTCGTCCAACTGCAAAACACTGGGACACAACAAGTTTCCGCGTCTCCATTGCACTGATCGTACTACGAAACGCTCCCCAAACTTGGCAATCACCCATGCAGATGACTTTTCCGACTTTACACGACTCTCACGCTAGTGACAGCCTTATTTACAGTTCGACGTCGCGCCAAAGCGAATGAGCACATTTCGCCTACGGCTTAGGCCGCTCTTCTAGTGTGGCTGCTCTGTGTCTGCAGGCAGCGAGGGGCTGCAAGCTTCCTGTGTTCGCACCTATATCACCTGTGCTTCCTTGTCAGAGACAGACTATCGCAAAACATACAACTCACTCCATGAATTGATTGCTACGGCATCTGTTATCAGCAGTCACAACCAGCAACACCAGTAGCAGCCGACTGCACGCAAAGAATGGGAACGTGCAGTGGGATTTACGTGAAATCGGCGCAAGGCAGATCTTTCCGACGTAGGCTTGAGAATCTTATGGGAACATTTGTACTGTTTCTAAATTAAGTGTAGGTGTGGGAGGAGGGTGCTTCCTGCGCACGAATAAAAGCATGCTCGCCAATTGTGGATGCTAATCGTTCGCTTGTATCTGCCTACACACCTCTGCCGGTTGGGAATTATTCCACTTGCATGGCAAGGTGCGCATGTAGGTGTGATAAAAATACTGGAGGCGCTGGGTATCGATCCCAGTACCTCTCGCACGCTAAGCGAGCGCTCTACCATCTGAGCTACGCCCACCCAACCCCATAACTAGTGGTGCTACATACAGTCATATCAACGTCACAGACCCTTGCACTCCCATTATTCCGCAGACAAACACTACTCTCTATGTATCAGTGAGGGTGTCTTTCAGGTTTCGTGCATTCTGTATCGAATCGTAGTTGGCCACAATGAAAGTGGCACCCATAACGTCGAAAATAGAGTTCAGACACCGCTCTGAGTAAGACGAACGTGTTGTCCACCTCTAGACTTTAATGACGTTAAGCCGTGATACCTAAGACAGATCTGCACTCGATGACACCACGATAACAGCCGGTCCCCACACTTACATCTTGCTCTCCTTATGACAGTATACATCATATCAGTCTGTGACGCTGGTTTTGCAACTTCTTGCGTGCGTTTATGTTCGCCGCGACCAACACTTACCATGCACTGACCACAAAACATGGAGGAGCCGGGGCTTGAACCCGAGACCGTTCACACGCTAAGCGAACGATCTGCCAACTGAGCGACAGCTACACACACGATCAAGCCTGGCTATTCTCCATTCTTTGCGACTCTGATGTGCACGGACACGATGGTTGGTTCGTTTGTAGCGGCGAAGGTACCAGAATACAAAGGCGCGGACACGTTCATATACACAAGAGTTTCAAGTAGTTTCGATGCTCTGGTATTACGAATGCAAATTCCGTCTGTTTTGAACGTCTTAAATTGAAAGGGCGGTCACAAATTGGTCCATTTCACTCCTTGTCGACAATCACACAGCACCTGAGGTAACAAGCACATCTCGAGCCCCATTGTGCTCTCCATTGTTCATGCCAACTCAGTGTGTAAAACTCTTGTCGTCCAACAGCAAAACACTGGGACACAACAAGTTTCCGCGTCTCCATTGCACTGATCGTACTACGAAACGCTCCCCAAACTTGGCAATCACCCATGCAGATGACTTTTCCGACTTTTCGCGACGCTCACGCAACGCTCACGCTAGTGACAGCCTTATTTACAGTTCGACGTCGCGCCAAAGCGAATGAGCACATTTCGCCTACGGCTTAGGCCGCTCTTCTAGTGTGGCTGCTCTGTGTCTGCAGGCAGCGAGGGGCTGCAAGCTTCCTGTGTTCGCACCTATATCACCTGTGCTTCCTTGTCAGAGACAGACTATCGCAAAACATACAACTCACTCCATGAATTGATTGCTACGGCATCTGTTATCAGCAGTCACAACCAGCAACACCAGTAGCAGCCGACTGCACGCAAAGAATGGGAACGTGCAGTGGGATTTACGTGAAATCGGCGCAAGGCAGATCTTTCCGACGTAGGCTTGAGAATCTTATGGGAACATTTGTACTGTTTCTAAATTAAGTGTAGGTGTGGGAGGAGGGTGCTTCCTGCGCACGAATAAAAGCACGCTCGCCAATTGTGGATGCTAATCGTTCGCTTGTATCTGCCTACACACCTCTGCCGGTTGGGAATTATTCCACTTGCATGGCAAGGTGCGCATGTAGGTGTGATAAAAATTCTGGAGGCGCTGGGTATCGATCCCAGTACCTCTCGCACGCTAAGCGAGCGCTCTACCATCTGAGCTACGCCCACCCCCCCGATAACTAGTAGTGCTACATACAGTCATATCAACGTCACAGACCCTTGCACTCCCATTATTCCGCAGACAAACACTACTCTCTATGTATCAGTGAGGGTGTCTTTCAGGTTTCGTGCATTCTGTATCGAATCGTAGTTGGCCACAATGAAAGTGGCACCCATAACGTCGAAAATAGAGTTCAGACACCGCTCTGAGTATGACGAACGTGTTGTCCACCTCTAGACTTCAATGACGTTAAGCCGTGATACCTAAGACAGATCTGCACTCGATGACACCACGATACCAGCCGGTCCCCACACTTACATCTTGCTCTCCTTATGACAGTATACATCATATCAGTCTGTGACGCTGGTTTTGCAACTTCTTGCGTGCGTTTATGTTCGCCGCGACCAACACTTACCATGCACTGACCACAAAACATGGAGGAGCCGGGGCTTGAACCCGAGACCGTTCACACGCTAAGCGAACGATCTGCCAACTGAGCTACAGCTACACACACGACCAAGCCTGGCTATTCTCCATTCTTTGCGACTCTGATGTGCACGGACACGATGGTTGGTTGGTTTGTAGCGGCGAAGGTACCAGAATACAAAGGCGCGGCCACGTTCATACACACAAGAGTTCCAAGTAGTTTCGATGCTCTGGTATTACGAATGCAAATTCCGTCTGTTTTGAACGTCTTATATTGAAAGGGCGGTCACAAATTGGTCCATTTCACTCCTTGTCGACAATCACACAGCACCTGAGGTAACAAGCACATCTCGAGCCCCATTGTGCTCTCCATTGTTAATGCCAACTCAGTGTGTAAAACTCTTGTCGTCCAACTGCAAAACACTGGGACACAACAAGTTTCCGCGTCTCCATTGCACTGATCGTACTACGAAACGCTCCCCAAACTTGGCAATCACCCATGCAGATGACTTTTCCGACTTTACACGACGCTCACGCTAGTGACAGCCTTATTTACAGTTCGACGTCGCGCCAAAGCGAATGAGCACATTTCGCCTACGGCTTAGGCCGCTCTTCTAGTGTGGCTGCTCTGTGTCTGCAGGCAGCGAGGGGCTGCAAGCTTCCTGTGTTCGCACCTATATCACCTGTGCTTGCTTGTCAGAGACAGACTATCGCAAAACATACAACTCACTCCATGAATTGATTGCTACGGCATCTGTTATCAGCAGTCACAACCAGCAACACCAGTAGCAGCCGACTGCACGCAAAGAATGGGAACGTGCAGTGGGATTTACGTGAAATCGGCGCAAGGCTGATCTTTCAGACTTAGGCTTGAGAATCATATGGGAACATTTGTACTGTTTCTAAATTAAGTGTAGGTGTGGGAGGAGGGTGCTTCCTGCGCACGAATAAAAGCACGCTCGCCAATTGTGGATGCTAATCGTTCGCTTGTATCTGCCTACACACCTCTGCCGGTTGGGAATTATTCCACTTGCATGGCAAGGAGCGCATGTAGGTGTGATAAAAATTCTGGAGGCGCTGGGTATCGATCCCAGTACCTCTCGCACGCTAAGCGAGCGCTCTACCATCTGAGCTACGCCCACCCCCCCGATAACTAGTAGTGCTACATACAGTCATATCAACGTCACAGACCCTTGCACTCCCATTATTCCGCAGACAAACGCTACACTCTATGTATCAGTGAGGGTGTCTTTCAGGTTTCGTGCATTCTGTATCGAATCGTAGTTGGCCACAATGAAAGTGGCACCCATAACGTCGAAAATAGAGTTCAGACACCGCTCTGAGTAAGACGAACGTGTTGTCCACCTCTAGACTTCAATGACGTTAAGCCGTGATACCTAAGACAGATCTGCACTCGATGACACCACGATAACAGCCGGTCCCCACACTTACATCTTGCTCTCCTTATGACAGTATACATCATATCAGCCTGTGACGCTGGTTTTGCAACTTCTTGCGTGCTATTATGTTCGCCGCGACCAACACTTACCATGCACTGACCACAAAACATGGAGGAGCCGGGGCTTGAACCCGAGACCGTTCACACGCTAAGCGAACGAACTGCCAACTGAGCTACAGCTACACACGCGACCAAGCCTGGCTATTCTCCATTCTTTGCGACTCTGATGTGCACGGACACGATGGTTGGTTGGTTTGTAGCGGCGAAGGTACCAGAATACAAAGGCGCGGACACGTTCATATACACAAGAGTTCCAAGTAGTTTCGATGCTCTGGTATTACGAATGCAAATTCCGTCTGTTTTGAACGCCTTAAATTGAAAGGGCGGTCACAAATTGGTCCATTTCACTCCTTGTCGACAATCACACAGCACCTGAGGTAACAAGCACATCTCGAGCCCCATTGTGCTCTCCATTGTTCATGCCAACTCAGTGCCTCGCTCTTTGCTACTGTGTAAAACTCTTGTCGTCCAACTGCAAAACACTGGGACACAACAAGTTTCCGCGTCTCCATTGCACTGATCGTACTACGAAACGCTCCCCAAACTTGGCAATCACCCATGCAGATGACTTTTCCGACTTTTCGCGACGCTCACGCAACGCTCACGCTAGTGACAGCCTTATTTACAGTTCGACGTCGCGCCAAAGCGAATGAGCACATTTCGCCTACGGCTTAGGCCGCTCTTCTAGTGTGGCTGCTCTGTGTCTGCAGGCAGCGAGGGGCTGCAAGCTTCCTGTGTTCGCACCTATATCACCTGTTCTTCCTTGTCAGAGACAGACTATCGCAAAACATACAACTCACTCCATGAATTGATTGCTACGGCATCTGTTATCAGCAGTCACAACCAGCAACACCAGTAGCAGCCGACTGCACGCAAAGAATGGGAACGTGCAGTGGGATTTACGTGAAATCGGCGCAAGGCAGATCTTTCCGACGTAGGCTTGAGAATCTTATGGGAACATTTGTACTGTTTCTAAATTAAGTGTAGGTGTGGGAGGAGGGTGCTCCCTGCGCACGAATAGAAGCACGCTCGCCAATTATGGATGCTAATCGTTCGCTTGTATCTGCCTACACACCTCTGCCGGTTGGGAATTATTCCACTTGCATGGCAAGGTGCGCATGTAGGTGTGATAAAAATTCTGGAGGCGCTGGGTATCGAGCCCAGTACCTCTCGAACGCTAAGTGAGCGCTCTACCATCTGAGCTACGCCCACCCCCCCGATAACTAGTAGTGCTACATACAGTCATATCAACGTCACAGACCCTTGCACTCCCATTATTCCGCAGACAAACGCTACTCTCTATGTATCAGTGAGGGTGTCTTTCAGGTTTCGTGCATTCTGTATCGAATCGTAGTTGGCCACAATGAAATTGGCACCCATAACGTCGAAAATAGAGTTCAGACACCGCTCTGAGAAAGACGAACGTGTTGTCCACCTCTAGACTTCAATGACGTTAAGCCGTGATACCTAAGACAGATCTGCACTCGATGACACCACCATAACAGCCGGTCCCCAAACTTACATCTTGCTCTCCTTATGACAGTATACATCATATCAGTCTGTGACGCTGGTTTTGCAACTTCTTGCGTGCGTTTATGTTCGCCGCGACCAACACTTACCATGCACTGACCACAAAACATGGAGGAGCCGGGGCTTGAACCCGAGACCGTTCACACGCTAAGCGAACGATCTGCCTACTGAGCGACAGCTACACACACGATCAAGCCTGGCTATTCTCCATTCTTTGCGACTCTGATGTGCACGGACACGACGGTTGGTTCGTTTGTAGCGGCGAAGGTACCAGAATACAATGGCGCGGACACGTTCATATACACAAGAGTTCCAAGTAGTTTCGATGCTCTGGTATTACGAATGCAAATTCCGTCTGTTTTGAACGTCTTAAATTGAAAGGGCGGTCACAAATTGGTCCATTTCACTCCTTGTCGACAATCACACAGCACCTGAGGTAACAAGCACATCTCGAGCCCCATTGTGCTCTCCATTGTTCATGCCAACTCAGTGTGTAAAACTCTTGTCGTCCAACTGCAAAACACTGGGACACAACAAGTTTCCGCGTCTCCATTGCACTGATCGTACTACGAAACGCTCCCCAAACTTGGCAATCACCCATGCAGATGACTTTTCCGACTTTACACGACTCTCACGCTAGTGACAGCCTTATTTACAGTTCGACGTCGCGCCAAAGCGAATGAGCACATTTCGCCTACGGCTTAGGCCGCTCTTCTAGTGTGGCTGCTCTGTGTCTGCAGGCAGCGAGGGGCTGCAAGCTTCCTGTGTTCGCACCTATATCACCTGTGCTTCCTTGTCAGAGACAGACTATCGCAAAACATACAACTCACTCCATGAATTGATTGCTACGGCATCTGTTCTCAGCAGTCACAACCAGCAACACCAGTAGCAGCCGACTGCACGCAAAGAATGGGAACGTGCAGTGGGATTTACGTGAAATCGGCGCAAGGCAGATCTTTCCGACGTAGGCTTGAGAATCTTATGGGAACATTTGTACTGTTTCTAAATTAAGTGTAGGTGTGGGAGGAGGGTGCTTCCTGCGCACGAATAAAAGCATGCTCGCCAATTGTGGATGCTAATCGTTCGCTTGTATCTGCCTACACACCTCTGCCGGTTGGGAATTATTCCACTTGCATGGCAAGGTGCGCATGTAGGTGTGATAAAAATACTGGAGGCGCTGGGTATCGATCCCAGTACCTCTCGCACGCTAAGCGAGCGCTCTACCATCTGAGCTACGCCCACCCAACCCCATAACTAGTGGTGCTACATACAGTCATATCAACGTCACAGACCCTTGCACTCCCATTATTCCGCAGACAAACACTACTCTCTATGTATCAGTGAGGGTGTCTTTCAGGTTTCGTGCATTCTGTATCGAATCGTAGTTGGCCACAATGAAAGTGGCACCCATAACGTCGAAAATAGAGTTCAGACACCGCTCTGAGTAAGACGAACGTGTTGTCCACCTCTAGACTTTAATGACGTTAAGCCGTGATACCTAAGACAGATCTGCACTCGATGACACCACGATAACAGCCGGTCCCCACACTTACATCTTGCTCTCCTTATGACAGTATACATCATATCAGTCTGTGACGCTGGTTTTGCAACTTCTTGCGTGCGTTTATGTTCGCCGCGACCAACACTTACCATGCACTGACCACAAAACATGGAGGAGCCGGGGCTTGAACCCGAGACCGTTCACACGCTAAGCGAACGATCTGCCAACTGAGCGACAGCTACACACACGATCAAGCCTGGCTATTCTCCATTCTTTGCGACTCTGATGTGCACGGACACGATGGTTGGTTCGTTTGTAGCGGCGAAGGTACCAGAATACAAAGGCGCGGACACGTTCATATACACAAGAGTTTCAAGTAGTTTCGATGCTCTGGTATTACGAATGCAAATTCCGTCTGTTTTGAACGTCTTAAATTGAAAGGGCGGTCACAAATTGGTCCATTTCACTCCTTGTCGACAATCACACAGCACCTGAGGTAACAAGCACATCTCGAGCCCCATTGTGCTCTCCATTGTTCATGCCAACTCAGTGTGTAAAACTCTTGTCGTCCAACAGCAAAACACTGGGACACAACAAGTTTCCGCGTCTCCATTGCACTGATCGTACTACGAAACGCTCCCCAAACTTGGCAATCACCCATGCAGATGACTTTTCCGACTTTACACGACGCTCACGCTAGTGACAGCCTTATTTACAGTTCGACGTCGCGCCAAAGCGAATGAGCACATTTCGCCTACGGCTTAGGCCGCTCTTCTAGTGTGGCTGCTCTGTGTCTGCAGGCAGCGAGGGGCTGCAAGCTTCCTGTGTTCGCACCTATATCACCTGTGCTTCCTTGTCAGAGACAGACTATCGCAAAACATACAACTCACTCCATGAATTGATTGCTACGGCATCTGTTATCAGCAGTCACAACCAGCAACACCAGTAGCAGCCGACTGCACGCAAAGAATGGGAACGTGCAGTGGGATTTACGTGAAATCGGCGCAAGGCAGATCTTTCCGACGTAGGCTTGAGAATCTTATGGGAACATTTGTACTGTTTCTAAATTAAGTGTAGGTGTGGGAGGTGGGTGCTTCCTGCGCACGAATAAAAGCACGCTCGCCAATTGTGGATGCTAATCGTTCGCTTGTATCTGCCTACACACCTCTGCCGGTTGGGAATTATTCCACTTGCATGGCAAGGTGCGCATGTAGGTGTGATAAAAATTCTGGAGGCGCTGGGTATCGATCCCAATACCTCTCTCACGCTAAGCGAGAGCTCTACCATCTGAGCTACGCCCACCCCTCCGATAACTAGTAGTGCTACATACAGTCATATCAACGTCACAGACCCTTGCACTCCCATTATTCCGCAGACAAACACTACTCTCTATGTATCAGTGAGGGTGTCTTTCAGGTTTCGTGCAATCTGTATCGAATCGTAGTTGGCCACAATGAAAGTGGCACCCATAACGTCGAAAATAGAGTTCAGACACCGCTCTGAGTAAGACGAACGTGTTGTCCACCTCTAGACTTCAATGACGTTAAGCCGTGATACCTAAGACAGATCTGCACTCGATGACACCACGATAACAGCCGGTCCCCACACTTACATCTTGCTCTCCTTATGACAGTATACATCATATCAGTCTGTGACGCTGGTTTTGCAACTTCTTGCGTGCGTTTATGTTCGCCGCGACCAACACTTACCATGCACTGACCACAAAACATGGAGGAGCCGAGGCTTGAACCCGAGACCGTTCACACGCTAAGCGAACGATCTGCCAACTGAGCTACAGCTACACACACGACCAAGCCTGGCTATTCTCCATTCTTTGCGACTCTGATGTGCACGGACACGATGGTTGGCTGGTTTGTAGCGGCGAAGGTACCAGAATACAAAGGCGCGGACACGTTCATATACACAAGAGTTCCAAGTAGTTTCGATGCTCTGGTATTACGAATGCAAATTCCGTCTGTTTTGAACGTCTTAAATTGAAAGGGCGGTCACAAATTGGTCCATTTCACTCCTTGTCGACAATCACACAGCACCTGAGGTAACAAGCACATCTCGAGCCCCATTGTGCTCTCCATTGTTCATGCCAACTCAGTGCCTCGCTCTTTGCTACTGTGTAAAACTCTTGTCGTCCAACTGCAAAACACTGGGACACAACAAGTTTCCGCGTCTCCATTGCACTGATCGTACTACGAAACGCTCCCCAAACTTGGCAATCACGCATGCAGATGACTTTTCCGACTTTACACGACGCTCACGCTAGTGACAGCCTTATTTACAGTTCGACGTCGCGCCAAAGCGAATGAGCACATTTCGCCTACAGCTTAGGCCGCTCTTCTAGTGTGGCTGCTCTGTGTCTGCAGGCAGCGAGGGGCTGCAAGCTTCCTGTGTTCGCACCTATATCACCTGTGCTTCCTTGTCAGAGACAGACTATCGCAAAACATACAACTCACTCCATGAATTGATTGCTACGGCATCTGTTATCAGCAGTCACAACCAGCAACACCAGTAGCAGCCGACTGCACGCAAAGAATGGGAACGTGCAGTGGGATTTACGTGAAATCGGCGCAAGGCAGATCTTTCCGACGTAGGCTTGAGAATCTTATGGGAACATTTGTACTGTTTCTAAATTAAGTGTAGGTGTGGGAGGAGGGTGCTTCCTACACACGAATAAAAGCACACTCGCCAATTGTGGATGCTAATCGTTCGCTTGTATCTGCCTACACACCTCTGCCGGTTGGGAATTATTCCACTTGCATGGCAAGGTGCGCATGTAGGTGTGATAAAAATTCTGGAGGCGCTGGGTATCGATCCCAGTACCTCTCGCACGCTAAGCGAGCGCTCTACCATCTGAGCTACGCCCACCCCCCCGATAACTAGTAGTGCTACATACAGTCATATCAACGTCACAGACCTTTGCACTCCCATTATTCCGCAGACAAACACTACTCTCTATGTATCAGTGAGGGTGTCTTTCAGGTTTCGTGCATTCTGTATCTAATCGTAGTTGGCCACAATGAAATTGGCACCCATAACGTCGAAAATAGAGTTCAGACACCGCTCTGAGTAAGACGAACGTGTTGTCCACCTCTAGACTTCAATGACGTTAAGCCGTGATACCTAAGACAGATCTGCACTCGATGACACCACGATAACAGCCGGTCCCCACACTTACATCTTGCTCTCCTTACGACAGTATACATCATATCAGTCTGTGACGCTGGTTTTGCAACTTCTTGCGTGCGTTTATGTTCGCCGCGACCAACACTTACCATGCACTGACCACAAAACATGGAGGAGCCGGGGCTTGAACCCGAGACCGTTCACACGCTAAGCGAACGATCTGCAACTGAGCGACAGCTACACACACGATCAAGCCTGGCTATTCTCCATTCTTTGCGACTCTGATGTGCACGGACACGATGGTTGGTTGGTTTGTAGCGGCGAAGGTACCAGAATACAAAGGCGCGGACACGTTCATATACACAAGAGTTCCAAGTAGTTTCGATGCTCTGGTATTACGAATGCTAATTCCGTCTGTTTTGAACGTCTTAAATTGATAGGGCGGTCACAAATTGGTCCATTTCACTCCTTGTCGACAATCACACAGCACCAGAGGTAACAAGCACATCTCGAGCCCCATTGTGCTCTCCATTGTTCATGCCAACTCAGTGCCTCGGTCTTTGCTACTGTGTAAAACTCTTGTCGTCCAACTGCAAAACACTGGGACACAACAAGTTTCCGCGTCTCCATTGCACTGATCGTACTACGAAACGCTCCCCAAACTTGGCAATCACGCATGCAGATGACTTTTCCGACTTTACACGACGCTCACGCTAGTGACAGCCTTATTTACAGTTCGACGTCGCGCCAAAGCGAATGAGCACATTTCGCCTACGGCTTAGGCCGCTCTTCTAGTGTGGCTGCTCTGTGTCTGCAGGCAGCGAGGGGCTGCAAGCTTCCTGTGTTCGCACCTATATCACCTGTGCTTCCTTGTCAGAGACAGACTATCGCAAAACATACAACTCACTCCATGAATTGATTGCTACGGCATCTGTTATCAGCAGTCACAACCAGCAACACCAGTAGCAGCCGACTGCACGCAAAGAATGGGAACGTGCAGTGGGATTTACGTGAAATCGGCGCAAGGCAGATCTTTCCGACGTAGGCTTGAGAATCTTATGGGAACATTTGTACTGTTTCTAAATTAAGTGTAGGTGTGGGAGGAGGGTGCTTCCTGCGCACGAATAAAAGCACGCTCGCCAATTGTGGATGCTAATCGTTCGCTTGTATCTGCCTACACACCTCTGCCGGTTGGGAATTATTCCACTTGCATGGCAAGGTGCGCATGTAGGTGTGATAAAAATTCTGGAGGCGCTGGGTATCGATCCCAGTACCTCTCGCACGCTAAGCGAGCGCTCTACCATCTGAGCTACGCCCACCCACCCGCCAATAACTAGTAGTGCTACATACAGTCATATCAACGTCACAGAACCTTGCACTCCCATTATTCCGCAGACAAACACTACTCTCTATGTATCAGTGAGGGTGTCTTTCAGGTTTCGTGCATTCTGTATCTAATCGTAGTTGGCCACAATGAAAGTGGCACCCATAACGTCGAAAATAGAGTTCAGACACCGCTCTGAGTAAGACGAACGTGGTGTCCACCTCTAGACTTCAATGACGTTAAGCCGTGATACCTAAGACAGATCTGCACTCGATGACACCACCATAACAGCCGGTCCCCACACTTACATCTTGCTCTCCTTATGACAGTATACATCATATCAGTCTGTGACGCTGGTTTTGCAACTTCTTGCGTGCGTTTATGTTCGCCGCGACCAACACTTACCATGCACTGACCACAAAACATGGAGGAGCCGGGGCTTGAACCCGAGACCGTTCACACGCTAAGCGAACGATCTGCCAACTGAGCGACAGCTACACACACGATCAAGCCTGGCTATTCTCCATTCTTTGCGACTCTGATGTGCACGGACACGATGGTTGGTTCGTTTTTAGCGGCGAAGGTACCAGAATACAAAGGCGCGGACAGGTTCATATACACAAGAGTTCCAAGTAGTTTCGATGTTCTGGTATTACGAATGCAAATTCCGTCTGTTTTGAACGTCTTAAATTGAAAGGGCGGTCACAAATTGGTCCATTTCACTCCTTGTCGACAATCACCCAGCACCTGAGGTAACAAGCACATCTCGAGCCCCATTGTGCTCTCCACTGTTCATGCCAACTCAGTGTGTAAACCTCTTGTCGTCCAACTGCAAAACACTGGGACACAACAAGTTTCCGCGTCTCCATTGCACTGATCGTACTACGAAACGCTCCCCAAACTTGGCAATCACCCATGCAGATGACTTTTCCGACTTTACACGACGCTCACGCTAGTGACAGCCTTATTTACAGTTCGACGTCGCGCCAAAGCGAATGAGCACATTTCGCCTACGGCTTAGGCCGCTCTTCTAGTGTGGCTGCTCTGTGTCTGCAGGCAGCGAGGGGCTGCAAGCTTCCTGTGTTCGCACCTATATCACCTGTGCTTCCTTGTCAGAGACAGACTATCGCAAAACATACAACTCACTCCATGAATTGATTGCTACGGCATCTGTTATCAGCAGTCACAACCAGCAACACCAGTAGCAGCCGACTGCACGCAAAGAATGGGAACGTGCAGTGGGATTTACGTGAAATCGGCGCAAGGCAGATCTTTCCGACGTAGGCTTGAGAATCTTATGGGAACATTTGTACTGTTTCTAAATTAAGTGTAGGTGTGGGAGGTGGGTGCTTCCTGCGCACGAATAAAAGCACGCTCGCCAATTGTGGATGCTAATCGTTCGCTTGTATCTGCCTACACACCTCTGCCGGTTGGGAATTATTCCACTTGCATGGCAAGGTGCGCATGTAGGTGTGATAAAAATTCTGGAGGCGCTGGGTATCGATCCCAGTACCTCTCGCACGCTAAGCGAGAGCTCTACCATCTGAGCTACGCCCACCCCTCCGATAACTAGTAGTGCTACATACAGTCATATCAACGTCACAGACCCTTGCACTCCCATTATTCCGCAGACAAACACTACTCTCTATGTATCAGTGAGGGTGTCTTTCAGGTTTCGTGCATTCTGTATCGAATCGTAGTTGGCCACAATGAAAGTGGCACCCATAACGTCGAAAATAGAGTTCAGACACCGCTCTGAGTAAGACGAACGTGGTGTCCACCTCTAGACTTCAATGACGTTAAGCCGTGATACCTAAGACAGATCTGCACTCGATGACACCACCATAACAGCCGGTCCCCACACTTACATCTTGCTCTCCTTATGACAGTATACATCATATCAGTCTGTGACGCTGGTTTTGCAACTTCTTGCGTGCGTTTATGTTCGCCGCGACCAACACTTACCATGCACTGACCACAAAACATGGAGGAGCCGGGGCTTGAACCCGAGACCGTTCACACGCTAAGCGAACGATCTGCCAACTGAGCTACAGCTACACACACGACCAAGCCTGGCTATTCTCCATTCTTTGCGACTCTGATGTGCACGGACACGATGGTTGGCTGGTTTGTAGCGGCGAAGGTACCAGAATACAAAGGCGCGGACACGTTCATATACACAAGAGTTCCAAGTAGTTTCGATGCTCTGGTATTACGAATGCAAATTCCGTCTGTTTTGAACGTCTTAAATTGAAAGGGCGGTCACAAATTGGTCCATTTCACTCCTTGTCGACAATCACACAGCACCTGAGGTAACAAGCACATCTCGAGCCCCATTGTGCTCTCCATTGTTCATGCCAACTCAGTGCCTCGCTCTTTGCTACTGTGTAAAACTCTTGTCGTCCAACTGCAAAACACTGGGACACAACAAGTTTCCGCGTCTCCATTGCACTGATCGTACTACGAAACGCTCCCTAAACTTGGCAATCACGCATGCAGATGACTTTTCCGACTTTACACGACGCTCACGCTAGTGACAGCCTTATTTACAGTTCGACGTCGCGCCAAAGCGAATGAGCACATTTCGCCTACAGCTTAGGCCGCTCTTCTAGTGTGGCTGCTCTGTGTCTGCAGGCAGCGAGGGGCTGCAAGCTTCCTGTGTTCGCACCTATATCACCTGTGCTTCCTTGTCAGAGACAGACTATCGCAAAACATACAACTCACTCCATGAATTGATTGCTACGGCATCTGTTATCAGCAGTCACAACGAGCAACACCAGTAGCAGCCGACTGCACGCAAAGAATGGGAACGTGCAGTGGGATTTACGTGAAATCGGCGCAAGGCAGATCTTTCCGACGTAGGCTTGAGAATCTTATGGGAACATTTGTACTGTTTCTAAATTAAGTGTAGGTGTATGAGGAGGGTGCTTCCTACACACGAATAAAAGCACACTCGCCAATTGTGGATGCTAATCGTTCGCTTGTATCTGCCTACACACCTCTGCCGGTTGGGAATTATTCCACTTGCATGGCAAGGTGCGCATGTAGGTGTGATAAAAATTCTGGAGGCGCTGGGTATCGATCCCAGTACCTCTCGCACGCTAAGCGAGCGCTCTACCATCTGAGCTACGCCCACCCCCCCGATAACTAGTAGTGCTACATACAGTCATATCAACGTCACAGACCTTTGCACTCCCATTATTCCGCAGACAAACACTACTCTCTATGTATCAGTGAGGGTGTCTTTCAGGTTTCGTGCATTCTGTATCTAATCGTAGTTGGCCACAATGAAATTGGCACCCATAACGTCGAAAATAGAGTTCAGACACCGCTCTGAGTAAGACGAACGTGTTGTCCACCTCTAGACTTCAATGACGTTAAGCCGTGATACCTAAGACAGATCTGCACTCGATGACACCACGATAACAGCCGGTCCCCACACTTACATCTTGCTCTCCTTACGACAGTATACATCATATCAGTCTGTGACGCTGGTTTTGCAACTTCTTGCGTGCGTTTATGTTCGCCGCGACCAACACTTACCATGCACTGACCACAAAACATGGAGGAGCCGGGGCTTGAACCCGAGACCGTTCACACGCTAAGCGAACGATCTGCCAACTGAGCGACAGCTACACACACGATCAAGCCTGGCTATTCTCCATTCTTTGCGACTCTGATGTGCACGGACACGATGGTTGGCTGGTTTGTAGCGGCGAAGGTACCAGAATACAAAGGCGCGGACACGTTCATATACACAAGAGTTCCAAGTAGTTTCGATGCTCTGGTATTACGAATGCAAATTCCGTCTGTTTTGAACGTCTTAAATTGAAAGGGCGGTCACAAATTGGTCCATTTCACTCCTTGTCGACAATCACACAGCACCTGAGGTAACAAGCACATCTCGAGCCCCATTGTGCTCTCCATTGTTCATGCCAACTCAGTGCCTCGCTCTTTGCTACTGTGTAAAACTCTTGTCGTCCAACTGCAAAACACTGGGACACAACAAGTTTCCTCGTCTCCATTGCACTGATCGTACTACGAAACGCTCCCCAAACTTGGCAATCACGCATGCAGATGACTTTTCCGACTTTACACGACGCTCACGCTAGTGACAGCCTTATTTACAGTTCGACGTCGCGCCAAAGCGAATGAGCACATTTCGCCTACAGCTTAGGCCGCTCTTCTAGTGTGGCTGCTCCGTGTCTGCAGGCAGCGAGGGGCTGCAAGCTTCCTGTGTTCGCACCTATATCACCTGTGCTTCCTTGTCAGAGACAGACTATCGCAAAACATACAACTCACTCCATGAATTGATTGCTACGGCATCTGTTATCAGCAGTCACAACGAGCAACACCAGTAGCAGCCGACTGCACGCAAAGAATGGGAACGTGCAGTGGGATTTACGTGAAATCGGCGCAAGGCAGATCTTTCCGACGTAGGCTTGAGAATCTTATGGGAACATTTGTACTGTTTCTAAATTAAGTGTAGGTGTGGGAGGAGGGTGGTTCCTACACACGAATAAAAGCACACTCGCCAATTGTGGATGCTAATCGTTCGCTTGTATCTGCCTACACACCTCTGCCGGTTGGGAATTATTCCACTTGCATGGCAAGGTGCGCATGTAGGTGTGATAAAAATTCTGGAGGCGCTGGGTATCGATCCCAGTACCTCTCGCACGCTAAGCGAGCGCTCTACCATCTGAGCTACGCCCACCCCCCCGATAACTAGTAGTGCTACATACAGTCATATCAACGTCACAGACCTTTGCACTCCCATTATTCCGCAGACAAACACTACTCTCTATGTATCAGTGAGGGTGTCTTTCAGGTTTCGTGCATTCTGTATCTAATCGTAGTTGGCCACAATGAAATTGGCACCCATAATGTCGAAAATAGAGTTCAGACACCGCTCTGAGTAAGACGAACGTGTTGTCCACCTCTAGACTTCAATGACGTTAAGCCGTGATACCTAAGACAGATCTGCACTCGATGACACCACGATAACAGCCGGTCCCCACACTTACATCTTGCTCTCCTTACGACAGTATACATCATATCAGTCTGTGACGCTGGTTTTGCAACTTCTTGCGTGCGTTTATGTTCGCCGCGACCAACACTTACCATGCACTGACCACAAAACATGGAGGAGCCGGGGCTTGAACCCGAGACCGTTCACACGCTAAGCGAACGATCTGCCAACTGAGCGACAGCTACACACACGATCAAGCCTGGCTATTCTCCATTCTTTGCGACTCTGATGTGCACGGACACGATGGTTGGTTCGTTTGTAGCGGCGAAGGTACCAGAATACAAAGGCGCGGACACGTTCATATACACAAGAGTTCCAAGTAGTTTCGATGCTCTGGTATTACGAATGCAAATTCCGTCTGTTTTGA
Organism: Schistocerca gregaria; assembly: GCF_023897955.1. Taxonomy (NCBI): domain Eukaryota; kingdom Metazoa; phylum Arthropoda; class Insecta; order Orthoptera; family Acrididae; genus Schistocerca; species Schistocerca gregaria. The sequence goes on along the minus strand of NW_026061720.1, from coordinate 4,017,896 downwards.
ACGTCTTAAATTGAAAGGGCGGTCACAAATTGGTCCATTTCACTCCTTGTCGACAATCACACAGCACCTGAGGTAACAAGCACATCTCGAGCCCCATTGTGCTCTCCATTGTTCATGCCAACTCAGTGCCTCGCTCTTTGCTACTGTGTAAAACCCTTGTCGTCCAACTGCAAAACACTGGGACACAACAAGTTTCCGCGTCTCCATTGCACTGATCGTACTACGAAACGCTCCCCAAACTTGGCAATCACGCATGCAGATGACTTTTCCGACTTTACACGACGCTCACGCTAGTGACAGCCTTATTTACAGTTCGACGTCGCGCCAAAGCGAATGAGCACATTTCGCCTACGGCTTAGGCCGCTCTTCTGGTGTGGCTGCTCTGTGTCTGCAGGCAGCGAGGGGCTGCAAGCTTCCTGTGTTCGCACCTATATCACCTGTGCTTCCTTGTCAGAGACAGACTATCGCAAAACATACAACTCACTCCATGAATTGATTGCTACGGCATCTGTTATCAGCAGTCACAACGAGCAACACCAGTAGCAGCCGACTGCACGCAAAGAATGGGAACGTGCAGTGGGATTTACGTGAAATCGGCGCAAGGCAGATCTTTCCGACGTAGGCTTGAGAATCTTATGGGAACATTTGTACTGTTTCTAAATTAAGTGTAGGTGTGGGAGGAGGGTGCTTCCTGCGCACGAATAAAAGCACGCTCGCCAATTGTGGATGCTAATCGTTCGCTTGTATCTGCCTACACACCTCTGCCGGTTGGGAATTATTCCACTTGCATGGCAAGGTGCGCATGTAGGTGTGATAAAAATTCTGGAGGCGCTGGGTATCGATCCCAGTACCTCTCGCACGCTAAGCGAGCGCTCTACCATCTGAGCTACGCCCACCCCCCCGATAACTAGTAGTGCTACATACAGTCATATCAACGTCACAGACCTTTGCACTCCCATTATTCCGCAGACAAACACTACTCTCTATGTATCAGTGAGGGTGTCTTTCAGGTTTCGTGCATTCTGTATCTAATCGTAGTTGGCCACAATGAAATTGGCACCCATAACGTCGAAAATAGAGTTCAGACACCGCTCTGAGTAAGACGAACGTGTTGTCCACCTCTAGACTTCAATGACGTTAAGCCGTGATACCTAAGACAGATCTGCACTCGATGACACCACGATAACAGCCGGTCCCCACACTTACATCTTGCTCTCCTTACGACAGTATACATCATATCAGTCTGTGACGCTGGTTTTGCAACTTCTTGCGTGCGTTTATGTTCGCCGCGACCAACACTTACCATGCACTGACCACAAAACATGGAGGAGCCGGGGCTTGAACCCGAGACCGTTCACACGCTAAGCGAACGATCTGCCAACTGAGCGACAGCTACACACACGATCAAGCCTGGCTATTCTCCATTCTTTGCGACTCTGATGTGCACGGACACGATGGTTGGTTCGTTTGTAGCGGCGAAGGTACCAGAATACAAAGGCGCGGACACGTTCATATACACAAGAGTTCCAAGTAGTTTCGATGCTCTGGTATTACGAATGCAAATTCCGTCTGTTTTGAACGTCTTAAATTGAAAGGGCGGTCACAAATTGGTCCATTTCACTCCTTGTCGACAATCACACAGCACCTGAGGTAACAAGCACATCTCGAGCCCCATTGTGCTCTCCATTGTTCATGCCAACTCAGTGCCTCGCTCTTTGCTACTGTGTAAAACCCTTGTCGTCCAACTGCAAAACACTGGGACACAACAAGTTTCCGCGTCTCCATTGCACTGATCGTACTACGAAACGCTCCCCAAACTTGGCAATCACGCATGCAGATGACTTTTCCGACTTTACACGACGCTCACGCTAGTGACAGCCTTATTTACAGTTCGACGTCGCGCCAAAGCGAATGAGCACATTTCGCCTACGGCTTAGGCCGCTCTTCTGGTGTGGCTGCTCTGTGTCTGCAGGCAGCGAGGGGCTGCAAGCTTCCTGTGTTCGCACCTATATCACCTGTGCTTCCTTGTCAGAGACAGACTATCGCAAAACATACAACTCACTCCATGAATTGATTGCTACGGCATCTGTTATCAGCAGTCACAACGAGCAACACCAGTAGCAGCCGACTGCACGCAAAGAATGGGAACGTGCAGTGGGATTTACGTGAAATCGGCGCAAGGCAGATCTTTCCGACGTAGGCTTGAGAATCTTATGGGAACATTTGTACTGTTTCTAAATTAAGTGTAGGTGTGGGAGGAGGGTGCTTCCTGCGCACGAATAAAAGCACGCTCGCCAATTGTGGATGCTAATCGTTCGCTTGTATCTGCCTACACACCTCTGCCGGTTGGGAATTATTCCACTTGCATGGCAAGGTGCGCATGTAGGTGTGATAAAAATTCTGGAGGCGCTGGGTATCGATCCCAGTACCTCTCGCACGCTAAGCGAGCGCTCTACCATCTGAGCTACGCCCACCCCCCCCCAATAACTAGTAGTGCTACATACAGTCATATCAACGTCACAGACCCTTGCACTCCCATTATTCCGCAGACAAACACTACTCTCTATGTATCAGTGAGGGTGTCTTTCAGGTTTCGTGCATTCTGTATCGAATCGTAGTTGGCCACAATGAAAGTGGCACCCATAACGTCGAAAATAGAGTACAGACACCGCTCTGAGTAAGACGAACGTGGTGTCCACCTCTAGACTTCAATGACGTTAAGCCGTGATACCTAAGACAAATCTGCACTCGATGACACCACCATAACAGCCGGTCCCCACACTTACATCTTGCTCTCCTTATGACAGTATACATCATATCAGTCTGTGACGCTGGTTTTGCAACTTCTTGCGTGCGTTTATGTTCGCCGCGACCAACACTTACCATGCACTGACCACAAAACATGGAGGAGCCGGGGCTTGAACCCGAGACCGTTCACACGCTAAGCGAACGATCTGCCAACTGAGCGACAGCTACACACACGATCAAGCCTGGCTATTCTCCATTCTTTGCGACTCTGATGTGCACGGACACGACGGTTGGTTCGTTTGTAGCGGCGAAGGTACCAGAATACAAAGGCGCGGACACGTTCATATACACAAGAGTTCCAAGTAGTTTCGATGCTCTGGTATTACGAATGCAAATTCCGTCTGTTTTGAACGTCTTAAATTGAAAGGGCGGTCACAAATTGGTCCATTTCACTCCTTGTCGACAATCACACAGCACCTGAGGTAACAAGCACATCTCGAGCCCCATTGTGCTCTCCATTGTTCATGCCAACTCAGTGTGTAAAACTCTTGTCGTCCAACTGCAAAACACTGGGACACAACAAGTTTCCGCGTCTCCATTGCACTGATCGTACTACGAAACGCTCCCCAAACTTGGCAATCACCCATGCAGATGACTTTTCCGACTTTACACGACGCTCACGCTAGTGACAGCCTTATTTACAGTTCGACGTCGCGCCAAAGCGAATGAGCACATTTCGCCTACGGCTTAGGCCGCTCTTCTAGTGTGGCTGCTCTGTGTCTGCAGGCAGCGAGGGGCTGCAAGCTTCCTGTGTTCGCACCTATATCACCTGTGCTTCCTTGTCAGAGACAGACTATCGCAAAACATACAACTCACTCCATGAATTGATTGCTACGGCATCTGTTATCAGCAGTCACAACCAGCAACACCAGTAGCAGCCGACTGCACGCAAAGAATGGGAACGTGCAGTGGGAGTTACGTGAAATCGGCGCAAGGCAGATCTTTCCGACGTAGGCTTGAGAATCTTATGGGAACATTTGTACTGTTTCTAAATTAAGTGTAGGTGTGGGAGGAGGGTGCTTCCTGCGCACGAATAAAAGCACGCTCGCCAATTGTGGATGCTAATCGTTCGCTTGTATCTGCCTACACACCTCTGCCGGTTGGGAATTATTCCACTTGCATGGCAAGGTGCGCATGTAGGTGTGATAAAAATTCTGGAGGCGCTGGGTATCGATCCCAGTACCTCTCGCACGCTAAGCGAGCGCTCTACCATCTGAGCTACGCCCAACCCCCCAATAACTAGTAGTGCTACATACAGTCATATCGACGTCACAGACCCTTGCACTCCCATTATTCCGCAGACAAACACTACTCTCTATGTATCAGTGAGGGTGTCTTTCAGGTTTCGTGCATTCTGTATCGAATCGTAGTTGGCCACAATGAAAGTGGCACCCATAACGTCGAAAATAGAGTTCAGACACCGCTCTGAGTAAGACGAACGTGGTGTCCACCTCTAGACTTCAATGACGTTAAGCCGTGATACCTAAGACAGATCTGCACTCGATGACACCACCATAATAGCCGGTCCCCACACTTACATCTTGCTCTCCTTATGACAGTATACATCATATCAGTCTGTGACGCTGGTTTTGCAACTTCTTGCGTGCGTTTATGTTCGCCGCGACCAACACTTACCATGCACTGACCACAAAACATGGAGGAGCCGGGGCTTGAACCCGAGACCGTTCACACGCTAAGCGAACGATCTGCCAACTGAGCTACAGCTACACACACGACCAAGCCTGGCTATTCTCCATTCTTTGCGACTCTGATGTGCACGGACACGATGGTTGGCTGGTTTGTAGCGGCGAAGGTACCAGAATACAAAGGCGCGGACACGTTCATATACACAAGAGTTCCAAGTAGTTTCGATGCTCTGGTATTACGAATGCAAATTCCGTCTGTTTTGAACGTCTTAAATTGAAAGGGCGGTCACAAATTGGTCCATTTCACTCCTTGTCGACAATCACACAGCACCTGAGGTAACAAGCACATCTCGAGCCCCATTGTGCTCTCCATTGTTCATGCCAACTCAGTGCCTCGCTCTTTGCTACTGTGTAAAACTCTTGTCGTCCAACTGCAAAACACTGGGACACAACAAGTTTCCGCGTCTCCATTGCACTGATCGTACTACGAAACGCTCCCCAAACTTGGCAATCACGCATGCAGATGACTTTTCCGACTTTACACGACGCTCACGCTAGTGACAGCCTTATTTACAGTTCGACGTCGCGCCAAAGCGAATGAGCACATTTCGCCTACAGCTTAGGCCGCTCTTCTAGTGTGGCTGCTCTGTGTCTGCAGGCAGCGAGGGGCTGCAAGCTTCCTGTGTTCGCACCTATATCACCTGTGCTTCCTTGTCAGAGACAGACTATCGCAAAACATACAACTCACTCCATGAATTGATTGCTACGGCATCTGTTATCAGCAGTCACAACCAGCAACACCAGTAGCAGCCGACTGCACGCAAAGAATGGGAACGTGCAGTGGGATTTACGTGAAATCGGCGCAAGGCAGATCTTTCCGACGTAGGCTTGAGAATCTTATGGGAACATTTGTACTGTTTCTAAATTAAGTGTAGGTGTGGGAGGAGGGTGCTTCCTACACACGAATAAAAGCACACTCGCCAATTGTGGATGCTAATCGTTCGCTTGTATCTGCCTACACACCTCTGCCGGTTGGGAATTATTCCACTTGCATGGCAAGGTGCGCATGTAGGTGTGATAAAAATTCTGGAGGCGCTGGGTATCGATCCCAGTACCTCTCGCACGCTAAGCCAGCGCTCTACCATGTGAGCTACGCCCACCCCCCCGATAACTAGTAGTGCTACTTACAGTCATATCAACGTCACAGACCTTTGCACTCCCATTATTCCGCAGACAAACACTACTCTCTATGTATCAGTGAGGGTGTCTTTCAGGTTTCGTGCATTCTGTATCGAATCGTAGTTGGCCACAATGAAAGTGGCACCCATAACGTCGAAAATAGAGTTCAGACACCGCTCTGAGTAAGACGAACGTGTTGTCCACCTCTAGACTTCAATGACGTTAAGCCGTGATACCTAAGACAGATCTGCACTCGATGACACCACGATAACAGCCGGTCCCCACACTTACATCTTGCTCTCCTTACGACAGTATACATCATATCAGTCTGTGACGCTGGTTTTGCAACTTCTTGCGTGCGTTTATGTTCGCCGCGACCAACACTTACCATGCACTGACCACAAAACATGGAGGAGCCGGGGCTTGAACCCGAGACCGTTCACACGCTAAGCGAACGATCTGCCAACTGAGCGACAGCTACACACACGATCAAGCCTGGCTATTCTCCATTCTTTGCGACTCTGATGTGCACGGACACGATGGTTGGTTCGTTTGTAGCGGCGAAGGTACCAGAATACAAAGGCGCGGACACGTTCATATACACAAGAGTTCCAAGTAGTTTCGATGCTCTGGTATTACGAATGCAAATTCCGTCTGTTTTGAACGTCTTAAATTGAAAGGGCGGTCACAAATTGGTCCATTTCACTCCTTGTCGACAATCACACAGCACCTGAGGTAACAAGCACATCTCGAGCCCCATTGTGCTCTCCATTGTTCATGCCAACTCAGTGCCTCGCTCTTTGCTACTGTGTAAAACCCTTGTCGTCCAACTGCAAAACACTGGGACACAACAAGTTTCCGCGTCTCCATTGCACTGATCGTACTACGAAACGCTCCCCAAACTTGGCAATCACGCATGCAGATGACTTTTCCGACTTTACACGACGCTCACGCTAGTGACAGCCTTATTTACAGTTCGACGTCGCGCCAAAGCGAATGAGCACATTTCGCCTACGGCTTAGGCCGCTCTTCTGGTGTGGCTGCTCTGTGTCTGCAGGCAGCGAGGGGCTGCAAGCTTCCTGTGTTCGCACCTATATCACCTGTGCTTCCTTGTCAGAGACAGACTATCGCAAAACATACAACTCACTCCATGAATTGATTGCTACGGCATCTGTTATCAGCAGTCACAACGAGCAACACCAGTAGCAGCCGACTGCACGCAAAGAATGGGAACGTGCATTGGGATTTACGTGAAATCGGCGCAAGGCAGATCTTTCCGACGTAGGCTTGAGAATCTTATGGGAACATTTGTACTGTTTCTAAATTAAGTGTAGGTGTGGGAGGAGGGTGCTTCCTGCGCACGAATAAAAGCACGCTCGCCAATTGTGGATGCTAATCGTTCGCTTGTATCTGCCTACACACCTCTGCCGGTTGGGAATTATTCCACTTGCATGGCAAGGTGCGCATGTAGGTGTGATAAAAATTCTGGAGGCGCTGGGTATCGATCCCAGTACCTCTCGCACGCTAAGCGAGCGCTCTACCATCTGAGCTACGCCCACCCCCCCCCCAATAACTAGTAGTGCTACATACAGTCATATCAACGTCACAGACCCTTGCACTCCCATTATTCCGCAGACAAACACTACTCTCTATGTATCAGTGAGGGTGTCTTTCAGGTTTCGTGCATTCTGTATCGAATCGTAGTTGGCCACAATGAAAGTGGCACCCATAACGTCGAAAATAGAGTACAGACACCGCTCTGAGTAAGACGAACGTGGTGTCCACCTCTAGACTTCAATGACGTTAAGCCGTGATACCTAAGACAAATCTGCACTCGATGACACCACCATAACAGCCGGTCCCCACACTTACATCTTGCTCTCCTTATGACAGTATACATCATATCAGTCTGTGACGCTGGTTTTGCAACTTCTTGCGTGCGTTTATGTTCGCCGCGACCAACACTTACCATGCACTGACCACAAAACATGGAGGAGCCGGGGCTTGAACCCGAGACCGTTCACACGCTAAGCGAACGATCTGCCAACTGAGCGACAGCTACACACACGATCAAGCCTGGCTATTCTCCATTCTTTGCGACTCTGATGTGCACGGACACGACGGTTGGTTCGTTTGTAGCGGCGAAGGTACCAGAATACAAAGGCGCGGACACGTTCATATACACAAGAGTTCCAAGTAGTTTCGATGCTCTGGTATTACGAATGCAAATTCCGTCTGTTTTGAACGTCTTAAATTGAAAGGGCGGTCACAAATTGGTCCATTTCACTCCTTGTCGACAATCACACAGCACCTGAGGTAACAAGCACATCTCGAGCCCCATTGTGCTCTCCATTGTTCATGCCAACTCAGTGTGTAAAACTCTTGTCGTCCAACTGCAAAACACTGGGACACAACAAGTTTCCGCGTCTCCATTGCACTGATCGTACTACGAAACGCTCCCCAAACTTGGCAATCACCCATGCAGATGACTTTTCCGACTTTACACGACGCTCACGCTAGTGACAGCCTTATTTACAGTTCGACGTCGCGCCAAAGCGAATGAGCACATTTCGCCTACGGCTTAGGCCGCTCTTCTAGTGTGGCTGCTCTGTGTCTGCAGGCAGCGAGGGGCTGCAAGCTTCCTGTGTTCGCACCTATATCACCTGTGCTTCCTTGTCAGAGACAGACTATCGCAAAACATACAACTCACTCCATGAATTGATTGCTACGGCATCTGTTATCAGCAGTCACAACCAGCAACACCAGTAGCAGCCGACTGCACGCAAAGAATGGGAACGTGCAGTGGGAGTTACGTGAAATCGGCGCAAGGCAGATCTTTCCGACGTAGGCTTGAGAATCTTATGGGAACATTTGTACTGTTTCTAAATTAAGTGTAGGTGTGGGAGGAGGGTGCTTCCTGCGCACGAATAAAAGCACGCTCGCCAATTGTGGATGCTAATCGTTCGCTTGTATCTGCCTACACACCTCTGCCGGTTGGGAATTATTCCACTTGCATGGCAAGGTGCGCATGTAGGTGTGATAAAAATTCTGGAGGCGCTGGGTATCGATCCCAGTACCTCTCGCACGCTAAGCGAGCGCTCTACCATCTGAGCTACGCCCAACCCCCCAATAACTAGTAGTGCTACATACAGTCATATCAACGTCACAGACCCTTGCACTCCCATTATTCCGCAGACAAACACTACTCTCTATGTATCAGTGAGGGTGTCTTTCAGGTTTCGTGCATTCTGTATCGAATCGTAGTTGGCCACAATGAAAGTGGCACCCATAACGTCGAAAATAGAGTTCAGACACCGCTCTGAGTAAGACGAACGTGGTGTCCACCTCTAGACTTCAATGACGTTAAGCCGTGATACCTAAGACAGATCTGCACTCGATGACACCACCATAATAGCCGGTCCCCACACTTACATCTTGCTCTCCTTATGACAGTATACATCATATCAGTCTGTGACGCTGGTTTTGCAACTTCTTGCGTGCGTTTATGTTCGCCGCGACCAACACTTACCATGCACTGACCACAAAACATGGAGGAGCCGGGGCTTGAACCCGAGACCGTTCACACGCTAAGCGAACGATCTGCCAACTGAGCTACAGCTACACACACGACCAAGCCTGGCTATTCTCCATTCTTTGCGACTCTGATGTGCACGGACACGATGGTTGGCTGGTTTGTAGCGGCGAAGGTACCAGAATACAAAGGCGCGGACACGTTCATATACACAAGAGTTCCAAGTAGTTTCGATGCTCTGGTATTACGAATGCAAATTCCGTCTGTTTTGAACGTCTTAAATTGAAAGGGCGGTCACAAATTGGTCCATTTCACTCCTTGTCGACAATCACACAGCACCTGAGGTAACAAGCACATCTCGAGCCCCATTGTGCTCTCCATTGTTCATGCCAACTCAGTGCCTCGCTCTTTGCTACTGTGTAAAACTCTTGTCGTCCAACTGCAAAACACTGGGACACAACAAGTTTCCGCGTCTCCATTGCACTGATCGTACTACGAAACGCTCCCCAAACTTGGCAATCACGCATGCAGATGACTTTTCCGACTTTACACGACGCTCACGCTAGTGACAGCCTTATTTACAGTTCGACGTCGCGCCAAAGCGAATGAGCACATTTCGCCTACAGCTTAGGCCGCTCTTCTAGTGTGGCTGCTCTGTGTCTGCAGGCAGCGAGGGGCTGCAAGCTTCCTGTGTTCGCACCTATATCACCTGTGCTTCCTTGTCAGAGACAGACTATCGCAAAACATACAACTCACTCCATGAATTGATTGCTACGGCATCTGTTATCAGCAGTCACAACCAGCAACACCAGTAGCAGCCGACTGCACGCAAAGAATGGGAACGTGCAGTGGGATTTACGTGAAATCGGCGCAAGGCAGATCTTTCCGACGTAGGCTTGAGAATCTTATGGGAACATTTGTACTGTTTCTAAATTAAGTGTAGGTGTGGGAGGAGGGTGCTTCCTACACACGAATAAAAGCACACTCGCCAATTGTGGATGCTAATCGTTCGCTTGTATCTGCCTACACACCTCTGCCGGTTGGGAATTATTCCACTTGCATGGCAAGGTGCGCATGTAGGTGTGATAAAAATTCTGGAGGCGCTGGGTATCGATCCCAGTACCTCTCGCACGCTAAGCCAGCGCTCTACCATGTGAGCTACGCCCACCCCCCCGATAACTAGTAGTGCTACTTACAGTCATATCAACGTCACAGACCTTTGCACTCCCATTATTCCGCAGACAAACACTACTCTCTATGTATCAGTGAGGGTGTCTTTCAGGTTTCGTGCATTCTGTATCGAATCGTAGTTGGCCACAATGAAAGTGGCACCCATAACGTCGAAAATAGAGTTCAGACACCGCTCTGAGTAAGACGAACGTGTTGTCCACCTCTAGACTTCAATGACGTTAAGCCGTGATACCTAAGACAGATCTGCACTCGATGACACCACGATAACAGCCGGTCCCCACACTTACATCTTGCTCTCCTTACGACAGTATACATCATATCAGTCTGTGACGCTGGTTTTGCAACTTCTTGCGTGCGTTTATGTTCGCCGCGACCAACACTTACCATGCACTGACCACGAAACATGGAGGAGCCGGGGCTTGAACCCGAGACCGTTCACACGCTAAGCGAACGATCTGCCAACTGAGCGACAGCTACACACACGATCAAGCCTGGCTATTCTCCATTCTTTGCGACTCTGATGTGCACGGACACGATGGTTGGTTCGTTTGTAGCGGCGAAGGTACCAGAATACAAAGGCGCGGACACGTTCATATACACAAGAGTTCCAAGTAGTTTCGATGCTCTGGTATTACGAATGCAAATTCCGTCTGTTTTCAACGTCTTAAATTGAAAGGGCGGTCACAAATTGGTCCATTTCACTCCTTGTCGACAATCACACAGCACCTGAGGTAACAAGCACATCTCGAGCCCCATTGTGCTCTCCATTGTTCATGCCAACTCAGTGCCTCGCTCTTTGCTACTGTGTAAAACTCTTGTCGTCCAACTGCAAAACACTGGGACACAACAAGTTTCCGCGTCTCCATTGCACTGATCGTACTACGAAACGCTCCCCAAACTTGGCAATCACGCATGCAGATGACTTTTCCGACTTTACACGACGCTCACGCTAGTGACAGCCTTATTTACAGTTCGACGTCGCGCCAAAGCGAATGAGCACATTTCGCCTACGGCTTAGGCCGCTCTTCTAGTGTGGCTGCTCTGTGTCTGCAGGCAGCGAGGGGCTGCAAGCTTCCTGTGTTCGCACCTATATCACCTGTGCTTCCTTGTCAGAGACAGACTATCGCAAAACATACAACTCACTCCATGAATTGATTGCTACGGCATCTGTTATCAGCAGTCACAACGAGCAACACCAGTAGCAGCCGACTGCACGCAAAGAATGGGAACGTGCAGTGGGATTTACGTGAAATCGGCGCAAGGCAGATCTTTCCGACGTAGGCTTGAGAATCTTATGGGAACATTTGTACTGTTTCTAAATTAAGTGTAGGTGTGGGAGGAGGGTGCTTCCTGCGCACGAATAAAAGCACGCTCGCCAATTGTGGATGCTAATCGTTCGCTTGTATCTGCCTACACACCTCTGCCGGTTGGGAATTATTCCACTTGCATGGCAAGGTGCGCATGTAGGTGTGATAAAAATTCTGGAGGCGCTGGGTATCGATCCCAGTACCTCTCGCACGCTAAGCGAGCGCTCTACCATCTGAGCTACGCCCACCCCCCGATAACTAGTAGTGCTACATACAGTCATATCAACGTCACAGACCCTTGCACTCCCATTATTCCGGAGACAAACGCTACTCTCTATGTATCAGTGAGGGTGTCTTTCAGGTTTCGTGCATTCTGTATCGAATCGTAGTTGGCCACAATGAAAGTGGCACCCATAACGTCGAAAATAGAGTTCAGACACCGCTCTGAGTAAGACGAACGTGGTGTCCACCTCTAGACTTCAATGACGTTAAGCCGTGATACCTAAGACAGATCTGCACTCGATGACACCACGATAACAGCCGGTCCCCACACTTACATCTTGCTCTCCTTATGACAGTATACATCATATCAGTCTGTGACGCTGGTTTTGCAACTTCTTGCGTGCGTTTATGTTCGCCGCGACCAACACTTACCATGCACTGACCACAAAACATGGAGGAGCCGGGGCTTGAACCCGAGACCGTTCACACGCTAAGCGAACGATCTGCCAACTGAGCGACAGCTACACACACGATCAAGCCTGGCTATTCTCCATTCTTTGCGACTCTGATGTGCACGGACACGATGGTTGGTTGGTTTGTAGCGGCGAAGGTACCAGAATACAAAGGCGCGGACACGTTCATACACACAAGAGTTCCAAGTAGTTTCGATGCTCTGGTATTACGAATGCAAATTCCGTCTGTTTTGAACGTCTTAAATTGAAAAGGCCGGTCACAAATTGGTCCATTTCACTCCTTGTCGACAATCACACAGCACCTGAGGTAACAAGCACATCTCGAGCCCCATTGTGCTCTCCATTGTTCATGCCAACTCAGTGTGTAAAACTCTTGTCGTCCAACTGCAAAACACTGGGACACAACAAGTTTCCGCCTCTCCATTGCACTGATCGTACTACGAAACGCTCCGCAAACTTGGCAATCACCCATGCAGATGACTTTTCCGACTTTACACGACGCTCACGCTAGTGACAGCCTTATTTACAGTTCGACGTCGCGCCAAAGCGAATGAGCACATTTCGCCTACGGCTTAGGCCGCTCTTCTAGTGTGGCTGCTCTGTGTCTGCAGGCAGCGAGGGTCTGCAAGCTTCCTGTGTTCGCACCTATATCACCTGTGCTTCCTTGTCAGAGACAGACTATCGCAAAACATACAACTCACTCCATGAATTGATTGCTACGGCATCTGTTATCAGCAGTCACAACGAGCAACACCAGTAGCAGCCGACTGCAAGCAAAGAATGGGAACGTGCAGTGGGATTTACGTGAAATCGGCGCAAGGCAGATCTTTCCGACGTAGGCTTGAGAATCTTATGGGAACATTTGTACTGTTTCTAAATTAAGTGTAGGTGTGGGAGGTGGGTGCTTCCTGCGCACGAATAAAAGCACGCTCGCCAATTGTGGATGCTAATCGTTCGCTTGTATCTGCCTACACACCTCTGCCGGTGGGGAATTATTCCACTTGCATGGCAAGGTGCGCATGTAGGTGTGATAAAAATTCTGGAGGCGCTGGGTATCGATCCCAATACCTCTCGCACGCTAAGCGAGCGCTCTACCATCTGAGCTACGCCCACTCCCCCGATAACTAGTAGTGCTACATACAGTCATATCAACGTCACAGACCCTTGCACTCCCATTATTCCGCAGACAAACACTACTCTCTATGTATCAGTGAGGGTGTCTTTCAGGTTTCGTGCATTCTGTATCGAATCGTAGTTGGCCACAATGAAAGTGGCACCCATAACGTCGAAAATAGAGTTCAGACACCGCTCTGAGTAAGACGAACGTGTTGTCCACCTCTAGACTTCAATGACGTTAAGCCGTGATACCTAAGACAGATCTGCACTCGATGACACCACCATAACAGCCGGTCCCCACACTTACATCTTGCTCTCCTTATGACAGTATACATCATATCAGTCTGTGACGCTGGTTTTGCAACTTCTTGCGTGCGTTTATGTTCGCCGGGACCAACACTTACCATGCACTGACCACAAAACATGGAGGAGCCGGGGCTTGAACCCGAGACCGTTCACACGCTAAGCGAACGATCTGCCAACTGAGCGACAGCTACACACACGATCAAGCCTGGCTATTCTCCATTCTTTGCGACTCTGATGTGCACGGACACGATGGTTGGTTGGTTTGTAGCGGCGAAGGTACCAGAATACAAAGGCGCGGACACGTTCATATACACAAGAGTTCCAAGTAGTTTCGATGCTCTGGTATTACGAATGCAAATTCCGTCTGTTTTGAACGTCTTAAATTGAAAGGGCGGTCACAAATTGGTCCATTTCACTCCTTGTCGACAATCACACAGCACCTGAGGTAACAAGCACATCTCGAGCCCCATTGTGCTCTCCATTGTTAATGCCAACTCAGTGTGTAAAACTCTTGTCGTCCAACTGCAAAACACTGGGACACAACAAGTTTCCGCGTCTCCATTGCACTGATCGTACTACGAAACGCTCCCCAAACTTGGCAATCACCCATGCAGATGACTTTTCCGACTTTACACGACGCTCACGCTAGTGACAGCCTTATTTACAGTTCGACGTCGCGCCAAAGCGAATGAGCACATTTCGCCTACGGCTTAGGCCGCTCTTCTAGTGTGGCTGCTCTGTGTCTGCAGGCAGCGAGGGGCTGCAAGCTTCCTGTGTTCGCACCTATATCACCTGTGCTTCCTTGTCAGAGACAGACTATCGCAAAACATACAACTCACTCCATGAATTGATTGCTACGGCATCTGTTATCAGCAGTCACAACGAGCAACACCAGTAGCAGCCGACTGCACGCAAAGAATGGGAACGTGCAGTGGGATTTACGTAAAATCGGCGCAAGGCAGATCTTTCCGACTTAGGCTTGAGAATCCTATGGGAACATTTGTACTGTTTCTAAATTAAGTGTAGGTGTGGGAGGAGGGTGCTTCCTGCACACGAATAAAAGCACGCTCGCCAATTGTGGATGCTAATCGTTCGCTTGTATCTGCCTACACACCTCTGCCGGTTGGGAATTATTCCACTTGCATGGCAAGGTGCGCATGTAGGTGTGATAAAAATTCAGGAGGCGCTGGGTATCGATCCTAGTACCTCTCGCACGCTAAGCGAGCGCTCTACCATCTGAGCTACGCCCACCCCCCCGATAACTAGTAGTGCTACATACAGTCATATCAACGTCACAGACCCTTGCACTCCCATTATTCCGCAGACAAACGCTACACTCTATGTATCAGTGAGGGTGTCTTTCAGGTTTCGTGCATTCTGTATCGAATCGTAGTTGGCCACAATGAAAGTGGCACCCATAACGTCGAAAATAGAGTTCACACACCGCTCTGAGTAAGACGAACGTGTTGTCCACCTCTAGACTTCAATGACGTTAAGCCGTGATACCTAAGACAGATCTGCACTCGATGACACCACCATAACAGCCGGTCCCCACACTTACATCTTGCTCTCCTTATGACAGTATACATCATATCAGTCTGTGACGCTGGTTTTGCAACTTCTTGCGTGCGTTTATGTTCGCCGCGACTAACACTTACCATGCACTGACCACAAAACATGGAGGAGCCGGGGCTTGAACCCGAGACCGTTCACACGCTAAGCGAACGAACTGCCAACTGAGCTACAGCTACACACGCGACCAAGCCTGGCTATTCTCCATTCTTTGCGACTCTGATGTGCACGGACACGATGGTTGGTTGGTTTGTAGCGGCGAAGGTACCAGAATACAAAGGCGCGGACACGTTCATATACACAAGAGTTCAACACGCGATCTAGTGTCTGGTATTACGAATGCAAATTCCGTCTGTTTTGAACGTCTTAAATTGAAAGGGCGGTCACAAATTGGTCCATTTCACTCCTTGTCGACAATCACACAGTACCTGAGGTAACAAGCACATCTCGAGCCCCATTGTGCTCTCCATTGTTCATGCCAACTCAGTGTGTAAACCTCTTGTCGTCCAACTGCAAAACACTGGGACACAACAAGTTTCCGCGTCTCCATTGCACTGATCGTACTACGAAACGCTCCCCAAACTTGGCAGTCACCCATGCAGATGACTTTTCCGACTTTACACGACGCTCACGCTAGTGACAGCCTTATTTACAGTTCGACGTCGCGCCAAAGCGAATGAGCACATTTCGCCTACAGCTTAGGCCGCTCTTCTAGTGTGGCTGCTCTGTGTCTGCAGGCAGCGAGGGGCTGCAAGCTTCCTGTGTTCGCACCTATATCACCTGTGCTTCCTTGTCAGAGACAGACTATCGCAAAACATACAACTCACTCCATGAATTGATTGCTACGGCATCTGTTATCAGCAGTCACAACCAGCAACACCAGTAGCAGCCGACTGCACGCAAAGAATGGGAACGTGCAGTGGGATTTACGTGAAATCGGCGCAAGGCAGATCTTTCCGACGTATGCTTGAGAATCTTATGGGAACATTTGTACTGTTTCTAAATTAAGTGTAGGTGTGGTAGGAGGGTGCTTCCTACACACGAATAAAAGCACGCTCGCCAATTGTGGATGCTAATCGTTCGCTTGTATCTGCCTACACACCTCTGCCGGTTGGGAATTATTCCACTTGCATGGCAAGGTGCGCATGTAGGTGTGATAAAAATTCTGGAGGCGCTGGGTATCGATCCCAGTACCTCTCGCACGCTAAGCGAGCGCTCTACCATCTGAGCTACGCCCACCCCCCCGATAACTAGTAGTGCTACATACAGTCATATCAACGTCACAGACCCTTGCACTCCCATTATTCCGCAGACAAACACTACTCTCTATGTATCAGTGAGGGTGTCTTTCAGGTTTCGTGCATTCTGTATCGAATCGTAGTTGGCCACAATGAAAGTGGCACCCATAACGTCGAAAATAGAGTTCAGACACCGCTCTGAGTAAGACGAACGTGTTGTCCACCTCTAGACTTCAATGACGTTAAGCCGTGATACCTAAGACAGATCTGCACTCGATGACACCACCATAACAGCCGGTCCCCACACTTACATCTTGCTCTCCTTATGACAGTATACATCATATCAGTCTGTGACGCTGGTTTTGCAACTTCTTGCGTGCGTTTATGTTCGCCGGGACCAACACTTACCATGCACTGACCACAAAACATGGAGGAGCCGGGGCTTGAACCCGAGACCGTTCACACGCTAAGCGAACGATCTGCCAACTGAGCGACAGCTACACACACGATCAAGCCTGGCTATTCTCCATTCTTTGCGACTCTGATGTGCACGGACACGATGGTTGGTTCGTTTGTAGCGGCGAAGGTACCAGAATACAAAGGCGCGGACACGTTCATATACACAAGAGTTCCAAGTAGTTTCGATGCTCTGGTATTACGAATGCAAATTCCGTCTGTTTTGAACGTCTTAAATTGAAAGGGCGGTCACAAATTGGTCCATTTCACTCCTTGTCGACAATCACACAGCACCTGAGGTAACAAGCACATCTCGAGCCCCATTGTGCTCTCCATTGTTAATGCCAACTCAGTGTGTAAAACTCTTGTCGTCCAACTGCAAAACACTGGGACACAACAAGTTTCCGCGTCTCCATTGCACTGATCGTACTACGAAACGCTCCCCAAACTTGGCAATCACCCATGCAGATGACTTTTCCGACTTTACACGACGCTCACGCTAGTGACAGCCTTATTTACAGTTCGACGTCGCGCCAAAGCGAATGAGCACATTTCGCCTACGGCTTAGGCCGCTCTTCTAGTGTGGCTGCTCTGTGTCTGCAGGCAGCGAGGGGCTGCAAGCTTCCTGTGTTCGCACCTATATCACCTGTGCTTCCTTGTCAGAGACAGACTATCGCAAAACATACAACTCACTCCATGAATTGATTGCTACGGCATCTGTTATCAGCAGTCACAACGAGCAACACCAGTAGCAGCCGACTGCACGCAAAGAATGGGAACGTGCAGTGGGATTTACGTAAAATCGGCGCAAGGCAGATCTTTCCGACTTAGGCTTGAGAATCCTATGGGAACATTTGTACTGTTTCTAAATTAAGTGTAGGTGTGGGAGGAGGGTGCTTCCTGCACACGAATAAAAGCACGCTCGCCAATTGTGGATGCTAATCGTTCGCTTGTATCTGCCTACACACCTCTGCCGGTTGGGAATTATTCCACTTGCATGGCAAGGTGCGCATGTAGGTGTGATAAAAATTCAGGAGGCGCTGGGTATCGATCCTAGTACCTCTCGCACGCTAAGCGAGCGCTCTACCATCTGAGCTACGCCCACCCCCCCGATAACTAGTAGTGCTACATACAGTCATATCAACGTCACAGACCCTTGCACTCCCATTATTCCGCAGACAAACGCTACACTCTATGTATCAGTGAGGGTGTCTTTCAGGTTTCGTGCATTCTGTATCGAATCGTAGTTGGCCACAATGAAAGTGGCACCCATAACGTCGAAAATAGAGTTCACACACCGCTCTGAGTAAGACGAACGTGTTGTCCACCTCTAGACTTCAATGACGTTAAGCCGTGATACCTAAGACAGATCTGCACTCGATGACACCACCATAACAGCCGGTCCCCACACTTACATCTTGCTCTCCTTATGACAGTATACATCATATCAGTCTGTGACGCTGGTTTTGCAACTTCTTGCGTGCGTTTATGTTCGCCGCGACCAACACTTACCATGCACTGACCACAAAACATGGAGGAGCCGGGGCTTGAACCCGAGACCGTTCACACGCTAAGCGAACGAACTGCCAACTGAGCTACAGCTACACACGCGACCAAGCCTGGCTATTCTCCATTCTTTGCGACTCTGATGTGCACGGACACGATGGTTGGTTGGTTTGTAGCGGCGAAGGTACCAGAATACAAAGGCGCGGACACGTTCATATACACAAGAGTTCCAAGTAGTTTCGATGCTCTGGTATTACGAATGCAAATTCCGTCTGTTTTGAACGTCTTAAATTGAAAGGGCGGTCACAAATTGGTCCATTTCACTCCTTGTCGACAATCACACAGTACCTGAGGTAACAAGCACATCTCGAGCCCCATTGTGCTCTCCATTGTTCATGCCAACTCAGTGTGTAAACCTCTTGTCGTCCAACTGCAAAACACTGGGACACAACAAGTTTCCGCGTCTCCATTGCACTGATCGTACTACGAAACGCTCCCCAAACTTGGCAGTCACCCATGCAGATGACTTTTCCGACTTTACACGACGCTCACGCTAGTGACAGCCTTATTTACAGTTCGACGTCGCGCCAAAGCGAATGAGCACATTTCGCCTACAGCTTAGGCCGCTCTTCTAGTGTGGCTGCTCTGTGTCTGCAGGCAGCGAGGGGCTGCAAGCTTCCTGTGTTCGCACCTATATCACCTGTGCTTCCTTGTCAGAGACAGACTATCGCAAAACATACAACTCACTCCATGAATTGATTGCTACGGCATCTGTTATCAGCAGTCACAACCAGCAACACCAGTAGCAGCCGACTGCACGCAAAGAATGGGAACGTGCAGTGGGATTTACGTGAAATCGGCGCAAGGCAGATCTTTCCGACGTATGCTTGAGAATCTTATGGGAACATTTGTACTGTTTCTAAATTAAGTGTAGGTGTGGTAGGAGGGTGCTTCCTACACACGAATAAAAGCACGCTCGCCAATTGTGGATGCTAATCGTTCGCTTGTATCTGCCTACACACCTCTGCCGGTTGGGAATTATTCCACTTGCATGGCAAGGTGCGCATGTAGGTGTGATAAAAATTCTGGAGGCGCTGGGTATCGATCCCAGTACCTCTCGCACGCTAAGCGAGCGCTCTACCATCTGAGCTACGCCCACCCCCCCGATAACTAGTAGTGCTACATACAGTCATATCAACGTCACAGACCCTTGCACTCCCATTATTCCGCAGACAAACACTACTCTCTATGTATCAGTGAGGGTGTCTTTCAGGTTTCGTGCAGTCTGTATCGAATCGTAGTTGGCCACAATGAAAGTGGCACCCATAACGTCGAAAATAGAGTTCAGACACCGCTCTGAGTATGACGAACGTGTTGTCCACCTCTAGACTTCAATGACGTTAAGCCGTGATACCTAAGACAGATCTGCACTCGATGACACCACGATACCAGCCGGTCCCCACACTTACATCTTGCTCTCCTTATGACAGTATACATCATATCAGTCTGTGACGCTGGTTTTGCAACTTCTTGCGTGCGTTTATGTTCGCCGCGACCAACACTTACCATGCACTGACCACAAAACATGGAGGAGCCGGGGCTTGAACCCGAGACCGTTCACACGCTAAGCGAACGATCTGCCAACTGAGCTACAGCTACACACACGACCAAGCCTGGCTATTCTCCAATCTTTGCGACTCTGATGTGCACGGACACGATGGTTGGTTGGTTTGTAGCGGCGAAGGTACCAGAATACAAAGGCGCGGACACGTTCATATACACAAGAGTTCCAAGTAGTTTCGATGCTCTGGTATTACGAATGCAAATTCCGTCTGTTTTGAACGTCTTAAATTGAAAGGGCGGTCACAAATTGGTCCATTTCACTCCTTGTCGACAATCACACAGCACCTGAGGTAACAAGCACATCTCGAGCCCCATTGTGCTCTCCATTGTTCATGCCAACTCAGTGCCTCGCTCTTTGCTACTGTGTAAAACTCTTGTCGTCCAACTGCAAAACACTGGGACACAACAAGTTTCCGCGTCTCCATTGCACTGATCGTACTACGAAACGCTCCCCAAACTTGGCAATCACCCATGCAGATGACTTTTCCGACTTTACACGACGCTCACGCTAGTGACAGCCTTATTTACAGTTCGACGTCGCGCCAAAGCGAATGAGCACATTTCGCCTACGCCTTAGGCCGCTCTTCTAGTGTGGCTGCTCTGTGTCTGCAGGCAGCGAGGGGCTGCAAGCTTCCTGTGTTCGCAACTATATCACCTGTGCTTCCTTGTCAGAGACAGACTATCGCAAAACATACAACTCACTCCATGAATTGATTGCTACGGCATCTGTTATCAGCAGTCACAACCAGCAACACCAGTAGCAGCCGACTGCACGCAAAGAATGGGAACGTGCAGTGGGATTTACGTGAAATCGGCGCAAGGCAGATCTTTCCGACGTATGCTTGAGAATCTTATGGGTACATTTGTACTGTTTCTAAATTAAG
This sequence comes from Schistocerca gregaria, assembly GCF_023897955.1. Taxonomy (NCBI): domain Eukaryota; kingdom Metazoa; phylum Arthropoda; class Insecta; order Orthoptera; family Acrididae; genus Schistocerca; species Schistocerca gregaria. Next base: position 3,996,837 of record NW_026061720.1, on the reverse strand, counting down.
TGTAGGTGTGGTAGGAGGGTGCTTCCTACACACGAATAAAAGCACGCTCGCCAATTGTGGATGCTAATCGTTCGCTTGTATCTGCCTACACACCTCTGCCGGTTGGGAATTATTCCACTTGCATGGCAAGGTGCGCATGTAGGTGTGATAAAAATTCTGGAGGCGCTGGGTATCGATCCCAGTACCTCTCGCACGCTAAGCGAGCGCTCTACCATCTGAGCTACGCCCACCCCCCCGATAACTAGTAGTGCTACATACAGTCATATCAACGTCACAGACCCTTGCACTCCCATTATTCCGCAGACAAACACTACTCTCTATGTATCAGTGAGGGTGTCTTTCAGGTTTCGTGCATTCTGTATCTAATCGTAGTTGGCCACAATGAAAGTGGCACCCATAACGTCGAAAATAGAGTTCACACACCGCTCTGAGTAAGACGAACGTGTTGTCCACCTCTAGACTTCAATGACGTTAAGCCGTGATACCTAAGACAGATCTGCACTCGATGACACCACCATAACAGCCGGTCCCCACACTTACATCTTGCTCTCCTTATGACAGTATACATCATATCAGTCTGTGACGCTGGTTTTGCAACTTCTTGCGTGCGTTTATGTTCGCCGCGACCAACACTTACCATGCACTGACCACAAAACATGGAGGAGCCGGGGCTTGAACCCGAGATCGTTCACACGCTAAGCGAACGATCTGCCAACTGAGCGACAGCTACACACACGATCAAGCCTGGCTATTCTCCATTCTTTGCGACTCTGATGTGCACGGACACGATGGTTGGTTGGTTTGTAGCGGCGAAGGTACCAGAATACAAAGGCGCGGACACGTTCATATACACAAGAGTTCCAAGTAGTTTCGATGCTCTGGTATTACGAATGCAAATTCCGTCTGTTTTGAACGTCTTAAATTGAAAGGGCGGTCACAAATTGGTCCATTTCACTCCTTGTCGACAATCACACAGCACCTGAGGTAACAAGCACATCTCGAGCCCCATTGTGCTCTCCATTGTTCATGCCAACTCAGTGCCTCGCTCTTTGCTACTGTGTAAAACTCTTGTCGTCCAACTGCAAAACACTGGGACACAACAAGTTTCCGCGTCTCCATTGCACTGATCGTACTACGAAACGCTCCCCAAACTTGGCAATCACGCATGCAGATGACTTTTCCGACTTTACACGACGCTCACGCTAGTGACAACCTTATTTACAGTTCGACGTCGCGCCAAAGCGAATGAGCACATTTCGCCTACGGCTTAGGCCGCTCTTCTAGTGTGGCTGCTCTGTGTCTGCTGGCAGCGAGGGGCTGCAAGCTTCCTGTGTTCGCACCTATATCACCTGTGCTTCCTTGTCAGAGACAGACTATCGCAAAACATACAACTCACTCCATGAATTGATTGCTACGGCATCTGTTATCAGCAGTCACAACCAGCAACACCAGTAGCAGCCGACTGCACGCAAAGAATGGGAACGTGCAGTGGGATTTACGTGAAATCGGCGCAAGGCAGATCTTTCCGACGTAGGCTTGAGAATCTTATGGGAACATTTGTACTGTTTCTAAATTAAGTGTAGGTGTGGGAGGAGGGTGCTTCCTACGCACGAATAAAAGCACGCTCGCCAATTGTGGATGCTAATCGTTCGCTTGTATCTGCCTACACACCTCTGCCGGTTGGGAATTATTCCACTTGCATGGCAAGGTGCGCATGTAGGTGTGATAAAAATTCTGGAGGCGCTGGGTATCGATCCCAGTACCTCTCGCACGCTAAGCGAGACCTCTACCATCTGAGCTACGCCCACCACCCCGATAACTAGTAGTGCTACATACAGTCATATCAACGTCACAGACCCTTGCACTCCCATTATTCCGCAGACAAACACTACTCTCTATGTATCAGTGAGGGTGTCTTTCAGGTTTCGTGCATTCTGTATCGAATCGTAGTTGGCCACAATGAAAGTGGCACCCATAACGTCGAAAATAGAGTTCAGACACCGCTCTGAGTAAGACGAACGTGTTGTCCACCTCTAGACTTCAATGACGTTAAGCCGTGATACCTAAGACAGATCTGCACTCGATGACACCACCATAACAGCCCGTCCCCACACTTACATCTTGCTCTCCTTATGACAGTATACATCATATCAGTCTGTGACGCTGGTTTTGCAACTTCTTGCGTGCGTTTATGTTCGCCGCGACCAACACTTACCATGCACTGACCACAAAACATGGAGGAGCCGGGGCTTGAACCCGAGACCGTTCACACGCTAAGCGAACGATCTGCCAACTGAGCGACAGCTACACACACGATCAAGCCTGGCTATTCTCCATTCTTTGCGACTCTGATGTGCACGGACACGATGGTTGGTTCGTTTGTAGCGGCGAAGGTACCAGAATACAAAGGCGCGGACACGTTCATATACACAAGAGTTCCAAGTAGTTTCGATGCTCTGGTATTACGAATGCAAATTCCGTCTGTTTTGAACGTCTTAAATTGAAAGGGCGGTCACAAATTGGTCCATTTCACTCCTTGTCGACAATCACACAGCACCTGAGGTAACAAGCACATCTCGAGCCCCATTGTGCTCTCCATTGTTCATGCCAACTCAGTGTGCAAAACTCTTGTCGTCCAACTGCAAAACACTGGGACACAACAAGTTTCCGCGTCTCCATTGCACTGATCGTACTACGAAACGCTCCCCAAACTTGGCAATCACCCATGCAGATGACTTTTCCGACTTTACACGACGCTCACGCTAGTGACAGCCTTATTTACAGTTCGACGTCGCGCCAAAGCGAATGAGCACATTTCGCCTACGGCTTAGGCCGCTCTTCTAGTGTGGCTGCTCTGTGTCTGCAGGCAGCGAGGGGCTGCAAGCTTCCTGTGTTCGCACCTATATCACCTGTGCTTCCTTGTCAGAGACAGACTATCGCAAAACATACAACTCACTCCATGAATTGATTGCTACGGCATCTGTTATCAGCAGTCACAACCAGCAACACCAGTAGCAGCCGACTGCACGCAAAGAATGGGAACGTGCAGTGGGATTTACGTGAAATCGGCGCAAGGCAGATCTTTCCGACGTAGGCTTGAGAATCTTATGGGAACATTTGTACTGTTTCTAAATTAAGTGTAGGTGTGGGAGGAGGGTGCTTCCTGCGCACGAATAAAAGCACGCTCGCCAATTGTGGATGCTAATCGTTCGCTTGTATCTGCCTACACACCTCTGCCGGTTGGGAATTATTCCACTTGCATGGCAAGGTGCGCATGTAGGTGTGATAAAAATTCTGGAGGCGCTGGGTATCGATCCCAGTACCTCTCGCACGCTAAGCGAGCGCTCTACCATCTGAGCTACGCCCACCCCCCCCGATAACTAGTAGTGCTACATACAGTCATATCAACGTCACAGACCCTTGCACTCCCATTATTCCGCAGACAAACACTACTCTCTATGTATCAGTGAGGGTGTCTTTCAGGTTTCGTGCATTCTGTATCGAATCGTAGTTGGCCACAATGAAAGTGGCACCCATAACGTCGAAAATAGAGTTCAGACACCGCTCTGAGTAAGACGAACGTGTTGTCCACCTCTAGACTTCAATGACGTTAAGCCGTGATACCTAAGACAGATCTGCACTCGATGACACCACCATAACAGCCCGTCCCCACACTTACATCTTGCTCTCATTATGACAGTATACATCATATCACTCTGTGACGCTGGTTTTGCAACTTCTTGCGTGCGTTTATGTTCGCCGCGACCAACACTTACCATGCACTGACCACAAAACATGGAGGAGCCGGGGCTTGAACCCGAGACCGTTCACACGCTAAGCGAACGATCTGCCAACTGAGCGACAGCTACACACACGATCAAGCCTGGCTATTCTCCATTCTTTGCGACTCTGATGTGCACGGACACGATGGTTGGTTCGTTTGTAGCGGCGAAGGTACCAGAATACAAAGGCGCGGACACGTTCATATACACAAGAGTTCCAAGTAGTTTCGATGCTCTGGTATTACGAATGCAAATTCCGTCTGTTTTGAACGTCTTAAATTGAAAGGGCGGTCACAAATTGGTCCATTTCACTCCTTGTCGACAATCACACAGCACCTGAGGTAACAAGCACATCTCGAGCCCCATTGTGCTCTCCATTGTTCATGCCAACTCAGTGTGTAAACCTCTTGTCGTCCAACTGCAAAACACTGGGACACAACAAGTTTCCGCGTCTCCATTGCACTGATCGTACTACGAAACGCTCCCCAAACTTGGCAATCACCCATGCAGATGACTTTTCCGACTTTACACGACGCTCACGCTAGTGACAGCCTTATTTACAGTTCGACGTCGCGCCAAAGCGAATGAGCACATTTCGCCTACGCCTTAGGCCGCTCTTCTAGTGTGGCTGCTCTGTGTCTGCAGGCAGCGAGGGGCTGCAAGCTTCCTGTGTTCGCACCTATATCACCTGTGCTTCCTTGTCAGAGACAGACTATCGCAAAACATACAACTCACTCCATGAATTGATTGCTACGGCATCTGTTATCAGCAGTCACAACCAGCAACACCAGTAGCAGCCGACTGCACGCAAAGAATGGGAACGTGCAGTGGGATTTACGTGAAATCGGCGCAAGGCAGATCTTTCCGACGTAGGCTTGAGAATCTTATGGGAACATTTCTACTGTTTCTAAATTAAGTGTAGGTGTGGGAGGAGGGTGCTTCCTGCGCACGAATAAAAGCACGCTCGCCAATTGTGGATGCTAATCGTTCGCTTGTATCTGCCTACACACCTCTGCCGGTTGGGAATTATTCCACTTGCATGGCAAGGTGCGCATGTAAGTGTGATAAAAATTCTGGAGGCGCTGGGTATAGATCCCAGTACCTCTCGCACGCTAAGCGAGCGCTCTACCATCTGAGCTACGCCCACCCCCCCCGATAACTAGTAGTGCTACATACAGTCATATCAACGTCACAGACCCTTGCACTCCCATTATTCCGCAGACAAACACTACTCTCTATGTATCAGTGAGGGTGTCTTTCAGGTTTCGTGCATTCTGTATCGAATCGTAGTTGGCCACAATGAAAGTGGCACCCATAACGTCGAAAATAGAGTTCAGACACCGCTCTGAGTAAGACGAACGTGTTGTCCACCTCTAGACTTCAATGACGTTAAGCCGTGATACCTAAGACAGATCTGCACTCGATGACACCACCATAACAGCCGGTCCCCACACTTACATCTTGCTCTCCTTATGACAGTATACATCATATCAGTCTGTGACGCTGGTTTTGCAACTTCTTGCGTGCGTTTATGTTCGCCGCGACCAACACTTACCATGCACTGACCACAAAACATGGAGGAGCCGGGGCTTGAACCCGAGACCGTTCACACGCTAAGCGAACGATCTGCCAACTGAGCGACAGCTACACACACGATCAAGCCTGGCTATTCTCCATTCTTTGCGACTCTGATGTGCACGGACACGATGGTTGGTTGGTTTGTAGCGGCGAAGGTACCAGAATACAAAGGCGCGGACACGTTCATATACACAAGAGTTCCAAGTAGTTTCGATGCTCTGGTATTACGAATGCAAATTCCGTCTGTTTTGAACGTCTTAAATTGAAAGGGCGGTCACAAATTGGTCCATTTCACTCCTTGTCGACAATCACCCAGCACCTGAGGTAACAAGCACATCTCGAGCCCCATTGTGCTCTCCATTGTTCATGCCAACTCAGTGTGTAAACCTCTTGTCGTCCAACTGCAAAACACTGGGACACAACAAGTTTCCGCGTCTCCATTGCACTGATCGTACTACGAAACGCTCCCCAAACTTGGCAATCACCCATGCAGATGACTTTTCCGACTTTACACGACGCTCACGCTAGTGACAGCCTTATTTACAGTTCGACGTCGCGCCAAAGCGAATGAGCACATTTCGCCTACGGCTTAGGCCGCTCTTCTAGTGTGGCTGCTCTGTGTCTGCAGGCAGCGAGGGGCTGCAAGCTTCCTGTGTTCGCACCTATATCACCTGTGCTTCCTTGTCAGAGACAGACTATCGCAAAACATACAACTCACTCCATGAATTGATTGCTACGGCATCTGTTATCAGCCGTCACAACCAGCAACACCAGTAGCAGCCGACTGCACGCAAAGAATGGGATCGTGCAGTGGGATTTACGTGAAATCGGCGCAAGGCAGATCTTTCCGACTTAGGCTTGAGAATCTTATGGGAACATTTCTACTGTTTCTAAATTAAGTGTAGGTGTGGGAGGAGGGTGCTTCCTGCGCACGAATAAAAGCACGCTCGCCAATTGTGGATGCTAATCGTTCGCTTGTATCTGCCTACACACCTCTGCCGGTTGGGAATTATTCCACTTGCATGGCAAGGTGCGCATGTAGGTGTGATAAAAATTCTGGAGGCGCTGGGTATCGATCCCAGTACCTCTCGCACGCTAAGCGAGCGCTCTACCATCTGAGCTACGCCCACCCCCCGATAACTAGTAGTGCTACATACAGTCATATCAACGTCACAGACCCTTGCACTCCCATTATTCCGGAGACAAACGCTACTCTCTATGTATCAGTGAGGGTGTCTTTCAGGTTTCGTGCATTCTGTATCGAATCGTAGTTGGCCACAATGAAAGTGGCACCCATAACGTCGAAAATAGGGTTCAGACACCGCTCTGAGTAAGACGAACGTGTTGTCCACCTCTAGACTTCAATGACGTTAAGCCGTGATACCTAAGACAGATCTGCACTCGATGACACCACGATAACAGCCGGTCCTCACACTTACATCTTGCTTTCCTTATGACAGTATACATCATATCAGCCTGTGACGCTGGTTTTGCAACTTCTTGCGTGCGTTTATGTTCGCCGCGACCAACACTTACCATGCACTGACCACAAAACATGGAGGAGCCGGGGCTTGAACCCGAGACCGTTCACACGCTAAGCGAACGAACTGCCAACTGAGCTACAGCTACACACACGACCAAGCCTGGCTATTCTCCATTCTTTGCGACTCTGATGTCCACGGACACGATGGTTGGTTGGTTTGTAGCGGCGAAGGTACCAGAATACAAAGGCGCGGACACGTTCATATACACAAGAGTTCCAAGTAGTTTCGATGCTCTGGTATTACGAATGCAAATTCCGTCTGTTTTGAACGTCTTAAATTGAAAGGGCGGTCACAAATTGGTCCATTTCACTCCTTGTCGACAATCACACAGCACCTGAGGTAACAAGCACATCTCGAGCCCCATTGTGCTCTCCATTGTTCATGCCAACTCAGTGCCTCGCTCTTTGCTACTGTGTAAAACTCTTGTCGTCCAACTGCAAAACACTGGGACACAACAAGTTTCCGCGTCTCCATTGCACTGATCGTACTACGAAACGCTCCCCAAACTTGGCAATCACCCATGCAGATGACTTTTCCGACTTTACACGACGCTCACGCTAGTGACAGCCTTATTTACAGTTCGACGTCGCGCCAAAGCGAATGAGCACATTTCGCCTACGGCTTAGGCCGCTCTTCTAGTGTGGCTGCTCTTTGTCTGCAGGCAGCGAGGGGCTGCAAGCTTCCTGTGTTCGCACCTATATCACCTGTGCTTCCTTGTCAGAGACAGACTATCGCAAAACATACAACTCACTCCATGAATTGATTGCTACGGCATCTGTTATCAGCCGTCACAACCAGCAACACCAGTAGCAGCCGACTGCACGCAAAGAATAGGAACGTGCAGTGGGATTTACGTGAAATCGGCGCAAGGCAGATCTTTCGGACGTAGGCTTGAGAATCTTATGGGAACATTTGTACTGTTTCTAAATTAAGTGTAGGTGTGGGAGGAGGGTGCTTCCTGCGCACGAATAATAGCACGCTCGCCAATTGTGGATGCTAATCGTTCGCTTGTATCTGCCTACACACGTCTGCCGGTTGGGAATTATTCCACTTGCATGGCCAGGTGCGCATGTAGGTGTGATAAAAATTCTGGAGGCGCTGGTATCGATCCCAGTACCTCTCGCACGCTAAGCGAGCGCTCTACCATCTGAGCAACGCCCACCCCCCCGATAACTAGTAGTGCTACATACAGTCATATCAACGTCACAGACCCTTGCACTCCCATTATTCCGCAGACAAACACTACTCTCTATGTATCAGTGAGGGTGTCTTTCAGGTTTCGTGCATTCTGTATCGAATCGTAGTTGGCCACAATGAAAGTGGCACCCATAACGTCGAAAATAGAGTTCAGACACCGCTCTGAGTAAGACGAACGTGTTGTCCACCTCTAGACTTCAATGACGTTAAGCCGTGATACCTAAGACAGATCTGCACTCGATGACACCACGATAACAGCCGGTCCCCACACTTACATCTTGCTCTCCTTATGACAGTATACATCATATCAGTCTGTGACGCTGGTTTTGCAACTTCTTGCGTGCGTTTATGTTCGCCGCGACCAACACTAACCATGCACTGACCACAAAACATGGAGGAGCCCGGGCTTGAACCCGAGACCGTTCACACGCTAAGCGAACGATCTTCCAACTGAGCTCCAGCTACACACACGATCAAGCCTGGCTATTCTCCATTCTTTGCGACTCTGATGTGCACGGACACGATGGTTGGTTGGTTTGTAGCGGCGAAGGTACCAGAATACAAAGGCGCCGACACGTTCATATGCACAAGAGTTCCAAGTAGTTTCGATGCTCTGTTATTACGAATGCAAATTCCGTCTGTTTTGAACGTCTTAAATTGAAAGGGCGGTCACAAATTGGTCTATTTCACTCCTTGTCGACAATCACACAGCACCTGAGGTAACAAGCACATCTCGAGCCCCATTGTGCTCTCCATTGTTCATGCCAACTCAGTGCCTCGCTCTTTGCTACTGTGTAAAACTCTTGTCGTCCAACTGCAAAACACTGGGACACAACAAGTTTCCGCGTCTCCATTGCACTGATCGTACTACGAAACGCTCCCCAAACTTGGCAATCACCCATGCAGATGACTTTTCCGACTGTACACGACGCTCATGCTAGTGACAGCCTTATTTACAGTTCGACGTCGCGCCAAAGCGAATGAGCACATTTCGCCCACGGCTTAGGCCGCTCTTCTAGTGTGGCTGCTCTGTGTCTGCAGGCAGCGAGGGGCTGCAAGCTTCCTGTGTTCGCACCTATATCACCTGTGCTTCCTTGTCAGAGACAGACTATCGCAAAACATACAACTCACTCCATGAATTGATTGCTACGGCATCTGTTATCAGCAGTCACAACCAGCAACACCAGTAGCAGCCGACTGCACGCAAAGAATGGGAACGTGCAGTGGGATTTACGTGAAATCGGCGCAAGGCAGATCTTTCCGACGTAGGCTTGAGAATCTTATGGGAACATTTGTACTGTTTCTAAATTAAGTGTAGGTGTGGGAGGAGGGTGCTTCCTGCGCACGAATAAAAGCACGCTCGCCAATTGTGGATGCTAATCGTTCGCTTGTATCTGCCTACACACCTCTGCCGGTTGGGAATTATTCCACTTGCATGGCAAGGTGCGCATGTAGATGTGATAAAAATTCTGGAGGCGCTGGGTATCGATCCCAGTACATCTACATCTACATCTACATCCGTACTCCGCAAGCCACCTGACGGTGTGTGGCGGAGGGTACCCTGAGTACCTCTATCGGTTCTCCCTTCTATTCCAGTCTCGTATTGTATGTGGAAAGAAGGATTGTCGGTATGCTTCTTTGTGGGCTCTAATCTCTCTGATTTTATCCTCATGGTCTCTTGGCGATATATACGTAGGAGGGAGCAATATACTGCTTGACTCTTCGGTGAAGGTATGTTCTCGAAACTTCAACAAAAGCCCGTACCGAGCTACTGAGCGTCTCTCCTGCAGAGTCTTCCACTGCAGTTTATCTACCATCTCCGTAACGCTTTCGCAATTACTAAATGATCCTGTAACGAAGCGCGCTGCTCTCCGTTGGATCTTCTCTATCTCTTCTATCAACCCTACCTGGTGCGGATCCCACACTGCTGAGCAGTAGTCAAGCATTGGGCGAACAAGCGTACTGTAACCTACTTCCTTTGTTGTCGGATTGCATTTCCTTAGGATTCTTCCAATGAATCTCAGTCTGGCATCTGCTTTACCGACGATCAACTTTATATGATCATTCCATTTTAAATCACTCCTAATGCGTACTCCCAGATAATTTATGGAATTAACTGCTTCCAGTTGCTGACCTGCTATTTTGTAGCTAAATGATAAGGGACCTATCTTTCTATGTATTCGCATCACATTACACTTCGCTACATTGAGATTCAATTGCCATTCCGTGCACCATGCGTCAATTCGCTGCAGATCCTCCTGCATTTCAGTACAATTTTCCATTGTTGCAACCTCTCGATACACCACAGCATCATCTGCAAAAAGCCTCAGTGAACTTCCGATGTCATCCACCAGGTCATTTATGTATATTGTGAATAGCAACGGTCCTATGACACTCCCCTGCGGCACACCTGAAATCACTCTTACTTCGGAAGACTTCTCTCCATTGAGAATGACGTGCTGCGTTCTGTTATCTAGGAACTCCTCAATCCAATCACACAATTGATCTGATAGTCCGTATGCTCTTACTTTGTTCATTAAACGACTATGGGGAACTGTGTCAAACGCCTTGCGGAAGTAAAGAAACACGGCATCTACCTGTGAACCCGTGTCTAAGGCCCTCTGAGTCTCGTGGACGAATAGCGCGAGCTGGGTTTCACACGATCGTCTTTTTCGAAACCCATGCTGATTCCTACAGAGTAGATTTCTAGTCTCCAGAAAAGACATTATACTCGAACATAATACGTGTTCCAAAATTCTACAACTGATCGACGTTAGAGATATAGGTCTATAGTTCTGCACATCTGTTCGACGTCCCTTCTTGAGAACGGGGATGACCTGTGCCCTTTTCCAATCCTTTGGAACGCTTCGCTCTTCTAGAGACCTACGGTACACCGCTGCAAGAAGGGGGGCAAGTTCCTTCGCGTACTCTGTGTAAAATCGAACTGGTATCCCATCAGGACCAGCGGCCTTTCCTCTTTTGAGCGATTTTAATTGTTTCTCTATCCCTCTGTCGTCTACTTCGATATCTACCATTTTGTCAACTGTGCGACAATCTAGAGAAGGAAGCACAGTGCAGTCTTCCTCTGTGAAACAGCTTTGGAAGAAGACATTTAGTAATTCGGCCTTTAGTCTGTCATCCTCTGTTTCAGTACCATTTTGGTCACAGAGTGTCTGGACATTTTGTTTTGATCCACCTACCGCTTTGACATAGGACCAAAATTTCTTAGGATTTTCTGCCAAGTCAGTACATAGAACGTTACTTTCGAATTCATTGAAAGCCTCTCGCATAGCCCTCCTCACACTACATTTCGCTTCGCGTAATTTTTGTTTGTCTGCAAGGCTTTGGCTATGTTTATGTTTGCTGTGAAGTTCCCTTTGCTTCCGCAGCAGTTTTCTAACTCGGTTGTTGTACCACGGTGGCTCTTTTCCATCTCTTACGATCTTGCTTGGCACATACTCATCTAACGCATATTGTACCATGGTTTTGAACTTTGTCCACTGATCCTCAACACTATCTGCACTTGAGACAAAACTTTTGTGTTGAGCCGTCAGGTACTCTGTAATCTGCTTTTTGTCACTTTTGCTAAACAGAAAAATCTTCCTACCTTTTTTAATATTTCTATTTACGGCTGAAATCATCGACGCAGTAACCGCTTTATGATCGCTGATTCCCTGTTCTGCATTAACTGATTCAAATAGTTCGGGTCTGTTTGTCACCAGAAGGTCTAATATATTATCGCCACGAGTCGGTTTTCTGTTTAACTGCTCAAGGTAGTTTTCAGATAAAGCACTTAAAAATATTTCACTGGATTCTTTGTCCCTGCCACCCGTTATGAACGTTTGAGTCTCCCAGTCTATATCCGGCAAATTAAAATCTCCACCCAGAACTATAACATGGTGGGGAAATCTACTCGAAATATTTTCCAAATTATTCTTCAGGTGCTGACCCACAACAGCTGCTGAGCCCGGGGGCCTATAGAGACATCCAATTACCATGTCTGAGCCTGCTTTAACCGTGACCTTCACCCAAATCATTTCACAATTCGAAACTCCGTCAATTTCCTTCGATACTATTGCAATTCTTATCGCTATAAACACGCCTCCCCCTTCACTGTCCAGCCTATCTCTGCGGTATACATTCCAATCAGAGTTTAGGATTTCATTACTGTTTACGTCTGGTTTCAGCCAACTTTCTGTTCCTAGTACTATATGGGCGTTGTGACCGTTTATTAATGAGAGCAGTTCTGGGACCTTTCTATAGACGCTTCTGCAGTTTACTATTAGCACATTAATATTGTACCTCTCGCACGCTAAGCGAGCGCTCTACCCCCACTACGCTCTACGCCCACCCCCCCGATAACTAGTAGTGCTACATACAGTCATATCAACGTCACAGACCCTTGCACTCCCATTATTCCGCAGACAAACACTACTCTCTATGTATCAGTGAGGGTGTCTTTCAGGTTTCGTGCATTCTGTATCGAATCGTAGTTGGCCACAATGAAAGTGGCACCCATAACGTCGAAAATAGAGTTCAGACACCGCTCTCAGTAAGACGAACGTGTTGTCCACCTCTAGACTTCAATGACGTTAAGCCGTGATTCCTAAGACAGATCTGCACTCGATGACACCACGATAACAGCCGGTCCCCACACTTACATCTTGCTCTCCTTATGACTGTATACATCATATCAGTCTGTGACGCTGGTTTTGCAACTTCTTGCGTGCGTTTATGTTCGCCGCGACCAACACTTACCATGCACTGACCACAAAACATGGAGGAGCCGGGGCTTGAACCCGAGACCGTTCACACGCTAAGCGAACGATCTGCCAACTGAGCTTCAGCTACACAAACGACAAAGCCTGGCTATTCTCCATTCTTTGCGACTGTGATGTGCACGGACACGATGGTTGGTTGGTTTGTAGCGGCGAAGGTACCAGAATACAAAGGCGCGGACACGTTCATATACACAAGAGTTCCAAGTAGTTTCGATGCTCTGGTATTACGAATGCAAATTCCGTCTGTTTTGAACGTCTTAAATTGAAAGGGCGGTCACAAATTGGTCCATTTCACTCCTTGTCGACAATCACACAGCACCTGAGGTAACAAGCACATCTCGAGCCCCATTGTGCTCTCCATTGTTCATGCCAACTCAGTGCCTCGCTCTTTGCTACTGTGTAAAACTCTTGTCGTCCAACTGCAAAACACTGGGACACAACAAGTTTCCGCGTCTCCATTGCACTGATCGTACTACGAAACGCTCCCCAAACTTGGCAATCACCCATGCAGATGACTTTTCCGACTTTACACGACGCTCACGCTAGTGACAGCCTTATTTACAGTTCGACGTCGCGCCAAAGCGAATGAGCACATTTCGCCTACGGCTTAGGCCGCTCTTCTAGTGTGGCTGCTCTGTGTCTGCAGGCAGCGAGGGGCTGCAAGCTTCCTGTGTTCGCACCTATATCACCTGTGCTTCCTTGTCAGAGACAGACTATCGCAAAACATACAACTCACTCCATGAATTGATTGCTACGGCATCTGTTATCAGCAGTCACAACCATTAACACCAGTAGCAGCCGACTGCACGCAAAGAATGGGAAAGTGCAGTGGGATTTACGTGAAATCGGCGCAAGGCAGATCTTTCCGACGTAGGCTTGAGAATCTTATGGGAACATTTGTACTGTTTCTAAATTAAGTGTAGGTGTGGGAGAAGGGTGCTTCCTGCGCACGAATAAAAGCACGCTCGCCAATTGTGGATGCTAATCGTTCGCTTGTATCAGCCTACACACCTCTGCCGGTTGGGAATTATTCCACTTGCATGGCAAGGTGCGCATGTATGTGTGATAAAAATTCTGGAGGCGCTGGGTATCGATCCCAGTACCTCTCGCACGCTAAGCGAGCGCTCTACCATCTGAGCTACGCCCAGCCCCCCGATAACTACTAGTGCTACATACAGTCATATCAACGTCACAGACCCTTGCACTCCCATTATTCCGCAGACAAACACTACTCTCTATGTATCAGTGAGGGTGTCTTTCAGGTTTCGTGCATTCTGTATCGAATCGTAGTTGGCCACAATGAAAGTGGCACCCATAACGTCGAAAATAGATTTCAGACACCGCTCTGAGTAAGACGAACGTGTTGTCCACCTCTAGACTTCAATGACGTTAAGCCGTGATACGTAAGACAGATCTGCACTCGATGACACCACGATAACAGCCGGTCCCCACACTTACATCTTGCTCTCCTTATGACAGTATACATCATATCAGTCTGTGACGCTGGTTTTGCAACTTCTTGCGTGCGTTTATGTTCGCCGCGACCAACACTTACCATGCACTGACCACAAAACATGGAGGAGCCGAGGCTTGAACCCGAGACCGTTCACACGCTAAGCGAACGATGTGCCAACTGAGCTACAGCTACACAAACGACCAAGCCTGGCTATTCTCCATTCTTTGCGACTGTGATGTGCACGGACACGATGGTTGGTTGGTTTGTAGCGGCGAAGGTACCAGAATACAAAGGCGCGGACACGTTCATATACACAAGAGTTCCAAGTAGTTTCGATGCTCTGGTATTACGAATGCAAATTCCGTCTGTTTTGATCGTCTTAAATTGAAAGGGCGGTCACAAATTGGTCCATTTCACTCCTTGTCGACAATCACACAGCACCTGAGGTAACAAGCACATCTCGAGCCCCATTGTGCTCTCCATTGTTCATGCCAACTCAGTGCCTCGCTCTTTGCTACTGTGTAAAACTCTTGTCGTCCAACTGCAAAACACTGGGACACAACAAGTTTCCGCGTCTCCATTGCACTGATCGTACTACGAAACGCTCCCCAAACTTGGCAATCACCCATGCAGATGACTTTTCCGACTTTACACGACGCTCACGCTAGTGACAGCCTTATTTACAGTTCGACGTCGCGCCAAAGCGAATGAGCACATTTCGCCTACGGCTTAGGCCGCTCTTCTAGTGTGGCTGCTCTGTGTCTGCAGGCAGCGAGGGGCTGCAAGCTTCCTGTGTTCGCACCTATATCACCTGTGCTTCCTTGTCAGAGACAGACTATCGCAAAACATACAACTCACTCCATGAATTGATTGCTACGGCATCTGTTATCAGCAGTCACAACCAGCAACACCAGTAGCAGCCGACTGCACGCAAAGAATGGGAACGTGCAGTGGGATTTACGTGAAATCGGCGCAAGGCAGATCTTTCTGACGTAGGCTTGAGAATCTTATGGGAACATTTGTACTGTTTCTAAATTAAGTGTAGGTGTGGGAGGAGGGTGCTTCCTGCGCACGAATAAAAGCACGCTCGCCAATTGTGGATGCTAATCGTTCGCTTGTATCTGCCTACACACCTCTGCCGGTTGGGAATTATTCCACTTGCATGGCAAGGTGCGCATGTAGGTGTGATAAAAATTCTGGAGGCGCTGGGTATCGATCCCAGTACCTCTCGCACGCTAAGCGAGCGCTCTACCATCTGAGCTACGCCCACACCCCCCGATAACTAGTAGTGCTACATACAGTCATATCAACGTCACAGACCCTTGCACTCCCATTATTCCGCAGACAAACACTACTCTCTATGTATCAGTGAGGGTGTCTTTCAGGTTTCGTGCATTCTGTATCGAATCGTAGTTGACCACAATGAAAGTGGCACCCATAACGTCGAAAACAGAGTTCAGACACCGCTCTGAGTAAGACGAACGTTTTGTCCACCTCTAGACTTCAATGACGTTAAGCCGTGATACCTAAGACAGATCTGCACTCGATGACACCACGATAACAGCCGGTCCCCACACTTACATCTTGCTCTCCTTATGACAGTATACATCATATCAGTCTGTGACGCTGGTTTTGCAACTTCTTGCGTGCGTTTATGTTCGCCGCGACCAACACTTACCATGCACTGACCACAAAACATGGAGGAGCTGGGGCTTGAACCCGAGACCGTTCATACGCTAAGCGAACGATCTGCCAACTGAGCTACAGCTACACACACGACCAAGCCTGGCTATTCTCCATTTTTTGCGACTCTGATGTGCACGGACACGATGGTTGGTTGGTTTGTAGCGGCGAAGGTACCAGAATACAAAGGCGCGGACAGGTTCATATACACAAGAGTTCCAAGTAGTTTCGATACTCTGGTATTACGAATGCAAATTCCGTCTGTTTTGAACGTCTTAAATTGAAAGGGCGGTAACAAATTGGTCCATTTCACTCCTTGTCGACAATCACACAGCACCTGAGGTAACAAGCACATCTCGAGCCCCATTGTGCTCTCCATTGTTCATGCCAACTCAGTGCCTCGCTCTTTGCTACTGTGTAAAACTCTTGTCGTCCAACTGCAAAACACTGGGACACAACAAGTTTCCGCGTCTCCATTGCACTGATCGTACTACGAAACGCTCCCCAAACTTGGCAATCACCCATGCAGATGACTTTTCCGACTTTGCACGACGCTCAAGCAACGCCCACGCTAGTGACAGCCTTATTTACAGTTCGACGTCGCGCCAAAGCGAATGAGCACATTTCACCTACGGCTTAGGCCGCTCTTCTAGTGTGGCTGCTCTGTGTCTGCAGGCAGCGAGGGGCTGCAAGCTTCCTGTGTTTGCACCTATATCAGCTGTGCTTCCTTGTCAGAGACAGACTATCGCAAAACATACAACTCACTCCATGAATTGATTGCTACGCCATCTGTTATCAGCAGTCACAACCAGCAACACCAGTAGCAGCCGACTGCACGCAAAGAATGGGAACGTGCAGTGGGATTTACGTGAAATCGGCGCAAGGCAGATCTTTCCGACGTAGGCTTGAGAATCTTATGGGAACATTTGTACTGTTTCTAAATTAAGTGTAGGTGTGGGAGGAGGGTGCTTCCTGCGCACGAATAAAAGCACGCTCGCCAATTGTGGATGCTAATCGTTCGCTTGTATCTGCCTACACACGTCTGCCGGTTGGGAATTGTTCCACTTGCATGGCAAGGTGCGCATGTAGGTGTGATAAAAATTCTGGAGGCGCTGGGTATCGATCCCAGTACCTCTCGCACGCTAAGCGAGCGCTCTACCATCTGAGCTACGCCCAGCCCCCCGATAACTACTAGTGCTACATACAGTCATATCAACGTCACAGACCCTTGCACTCCCATTATTCCGCAGACAAACACTACTCTCTATGTATCAGTGAGGGTGTCTTTCAGGTTTCGTGCATTCTGTATCGAATCGTAGTTGGCCACAATGAAAGTGGCACCCATAACGTCGAAAATAGATTTCAGACACCGCTCTGAGTAAGACGAACGTGTTGTCCACCTCTAGACTTCAATGACGTTAAGCCGTGATACCTAAGACAGATCTGCACTCGATGACACCACGATAACAGCCGGTCCCCACACTTACATCTTGCTCTCCTTATGACTGTATACATCATATCAGTCTGTGACGCTGGTTTTGCAACTTCTTGCGTGCGTTTATGTTCGCCGCGACCAACACTTACCATGCACTGACCACAAAACATGGAGGAGCCGAGGCTTGAACCCGAGACCGTTCACACGCTAAGCGAACGATGTGCCAACTGAGCTACAGCTACACAAACGACCAAGCCTGGCTATTCTCCATTCTTTGCGACTGTGATGTGCACGGACACGATGGTTGGTTGGTTTGTAGCGGCGAAGGTACCAGAATACAAAGGCGCGGACACGTTCATATACACAAGAGTTCCAAGTAGTTTCGATGCTCTGGTATTACGAATGCAAATTCCGTCTGTTTTGATCGTCTTAAATTGAAAGGGCGGTCACCAATTGGTCCATTTCACTCCTTGTCGACAATCACACAGCACCTGAGGTAACAAGCACATCTCGAGCCCCATTGTGCTCTCCATTGTTCATGCCAACTCAGTGCCTCGCTCTTTGCTACTGTGTAAAACTCTTGTCGTCCAACAGCAAAACACTGGGACACAACAAGTTTCCGCGTCTCCATTGCACTGATCGTACTACGAAACGCTCCCCAAACTTGGCAATCACCCATGCAGATGACTTTTCCGACTTTACACGACGCTCACGCTAGTGACAGCCTTATTTACAGTTCGACGTCGCGCCAAAGCGAATGAGCACATTTCGCCTACGGCTTAGGCCGCTCTTCTAGTGTGGCTGCTCTGTGTCTGCAGGCAGCGAGGGGCTGCAAGCTTCCTGTGTTCGCACCTATATCACCTGTGCTTCCTTGTCAAAGACAGACTATCGCAAAACATACAACTCACTCCATGAATTGATTGCTACGGCATCTGTTATCAGCAGTCACAACCAGCAACACCAGTAGCAGCCGACTGCACGCAAAGAATGGGAACGTGCAGTGGGATTTACGTGAAATCGGCGCAAGGCAGATCTTTCTGACGTAGGCTTGAGAATCTTATGGGAACATTTGTACTGTTTCTAAATTAAGTGTAGGTGTGGGAGGAGGGTGCTTCCTGCGCACGAATAAAAGCACGCTCGCCAATTGTGGATGCTAATCGTTCGCTTGTATCTGCCTACACACCTCTGCCGGTTGGGAATTATTCCACTTGCATGGCAAGGTGCGCATGTAGGTGTGATAAAAATTCTGGAGGCGCTGGGTATCGATCCCAGTACCTCTCGCACGCTAAGCGAGCGCTCTACCATCTGAGCTACGCCCACACCCCCCGATAACTAGTAGTGCTACATACAGTCATATCAACGTCACAGACCCTTGCACTCCCATTATTCCGCAGACAAACACTACTCTCTATGTATCAGTGAGGGTGTCTTTCAGGTTTCGTGCATTCTGTATCGAATCGTAGTTGGCCACAATGAAAGTGGCACCCATAACGTCGAAAATAGAGTTCAGACACCGCTCTGAGTAAGACGAACGTGTTGTCCACCTCTAGACTTCAATGACGTTAAGCCGTGATACCTAAAACAGATCTGCACTCGATGACACCACGATAACAGCCGGTCCCCACACTTACATCTTGCTCATCTTATGACAGTATACATCATATCAGTCTGTGACGCTGGTTTTGCAACTTCTTGCGTGCGTTTATGTTCGCCGCGACCAACACTTACCATGCACTGACCACAAAACATGAAGGAGCCTGGGCTTGAACCCGAGACCATTCACACGCTAAGCGAACGATCTGCCAGCTGAGCTACAGCTACACACACGATCAAGCCTGGCTATTCTCCATTCTTTGCGACTCTGATGTGCACGGACACGATGGCTGGTTGGTTTGTAGCGGCGAAGGTAGCAGAATACAAAGGCGCGGACACGTTCATATACACAAGAGTTCCAAGTAGTTTCGATGCTCTGGTATTACAAATGCAAATTCCGTCTGTTTTGAACGTCTTAAATTGAAAGGGCGGTCACAAATTGGTCCATTTCACTCCTTGTCGACAATCACACAGCACCTGAGGTAACAAGCACATCTCGAGCCCCATTGTGCTCTCCATTGTTCATGCCAACTCAGTGCCTCGCTCTTTGCTACTGTGTAAAACTCTTGTCGTCCAACTGCAAAACACTGGGACACAACAAGTTTCCGCGTCTCCATTGCACTGATCGTACTACGAAACGCTCCCCAAACTTGGCAATCACCCATGCAGATGACTTTTCCGACTTTGCACGACGCTCAAGCAACGCCCACGCTAGTGACAGCCTTATTTACAGTTCGACGTCGCGCCAAAGCGAATGAGCACATTTCACCTACGGCTTAGGCCGCTCTTCTAGTGTGGCTGCTCTGTGTCTGCAGGCAGCGAGGGGCTGCAAGCTTCCTGTGTTTGCACCTATATCAGCTGTGCTTCCTTGTCAGAGACAGACTATCGCAAAACATACAACTCACTCCATGATTTGATTGCTACGCCATCTGTTATCAGCAGTCACAACCAGCAACACCAGTAGCAGCCGACTGCACGCAAAGAATGGGAACGTGCAGTGGGATTTACGTGAAATCGGCGCAAGGCAGATCTTTCCGACGTAGGCTTGAGAATCTTATGGGAACATTTGTACTGTTTCTAAATTAAGTGTAGGTGTGGGAGGAGGGTGCTTCCTGCGCACGAATAAAAGCACGGTCGCCAATTGTGGATGTTAATCGTTCGCTTGTATCTGCCTACACACCTCTGCCGGTTGGGAATTATTCCACTTGCATGGCAAGGTGCGCATGTAGGTGTGATAAAAATTCTGGAGGCGCTGGGTATCGATCCCAGTACCTCTCGCACGCTAAGCGAGCGCTCTACCATCTGAGCTACGCCCACCTCCCCGATAACTAGTAGT
The DNA here is from genome assembly GCF_023897955.1 of Schistocerca gregaria. Classification (NCBI taxonomy): domain Eukaryota; kingdom Metazoa; phylum Arthropoda; class Insecta; order Orthoptera; family Acrididae; genus Schistocerca; species Schistocerca gregaria. The sequence continues at coordinate 3,976,452 of NW_026061720.1, read as the reverse complement.
GCTACATACAGTCATATCAACGTCACAGACCCTTGCACTCCCATTATTCCGCAGACAAACACTACTCTCTATGTATCAGTGAGGGTGTCTTTCAGGTTTCGTGCATTCTGTATCGAATCGTAGTTGGCCACAATGAAAGTGGCACCCATAACGTCGAAAATAGAGTTCAGACACCGCTCTGAGTAAGACGAACGTGTTGTCCACCTCTAGACTTCAATGACGTTAAGCCGTGATACCTAAGACAGATCTGCACTCGATGACACCACCATAACAGCCGGTCCCCACACTTACATCTTGCTCTCCTTATGACAGTATACATCATATCAGTCTGTGACGCTGGTTTTGCAACTTCTTGCGTGCGTTTATGTTCGCCGCGACCAACACTTACCATGCACTGACCACAAAACATGGAGGAGCCGGGGCTTGAACCCGAGACCGTTCACACGCTAAGCGAACGAACTGCCAACTGAGCTACAGCTACACACGCGACCAAGCCTGGCTATTCTCCATTCTTTGCGACTCTGATGTGCACGGACACGATGGTTGGTTGGTTTGTAGCGGCGAAGGTACCAGAATACAAAGGCGCGGACACGTTCATATACACAAGAGTTCCAAGTAGTTTCGATGCTCTGGTATTACGAATGCAAATTCCGTCTGTTTTGAACGTCTTAAATTGAAAGGGCGGTCACAAATTGGTCCATTTCACTCCTTGTCGACAATCACACAGCACCTGAGGTAACAAGCACATCTCGAGCCCCATTGTGCTCTCCATTGTTCATGCCAACTCAGTGCCTCGCTCTTTGCTACTGTGTAAAACTCTTGTCGTCCAACTGCAAAACACTGGGACACAACAAGTTTCCGCGTCTCCATTGCACTGATCGTACTACGAAACGCTCCCCAAACTTGGCAATCACCCATGCAGATGACTTTTCCGACTTTACACGACGCTCACGCTAGTGACAGCCTTATTTACAGTTCGACGTCGCGCCAAAGCGAATGAGCACATTTCGCCTACGGCTTAGGCCGCTCTTCTAGTGTGGCTGCTCTGTGTCTGCAGGCAGCGAGGGGCTGCAAGCTTCCTGTGTTCGCACCTATATCACCTGTGCTTCCTTGTCAGAGACAGACTATCGCAAAACATACAACTCACTCCATGAATTGATTGCTACGGCATCTGTTATCAGCAGTCACAACCATTAACACCAGTAGCAGCCGACTGCACGCAAAGAATGGGAAAGTGCAGTGGGATTTACGTGAAATCGGCGCAAGGCAGATCTTTCCGACGTAGGCTTGAGAATCTTATGGGAACATTTGTACTGTTTCTAAATTAAGTGTAGGTGTGGGAGAAGGGTGCTTCCTGCGCACGAATAAAATCACGCTCGCCAATTGTGGATGCTAATCGTTCGCTTGTATCAGCCTACACACCTCTGCCGGTTGGGAATTATTCCACTTGCATGGCAAGGTGCGTATGTATGTGTGATAAAAATTCTGGAGGCGCTGGGTATCGATCCCAGTACCTCTCGCACGCTAAGAGAGCGCTCTACCATCTGAGCTACGCCCAGCCCCCCGATAACTACTAGTGCTACATACAGTCATATCAACGTCACAGACCCTTGCACTCCCATTATTCCGCAGACAAACACTACTCTCTATGTATCAGTGAGGGTGTCTTTCAGGTTTCGTGCATTCTGTATCGAATCGTAGTTGGCCACAATGAAAGTGGCACCCATAACGTCGAAAATAGATTTCAGACACCGCTCTGAGTAAGACGAACGTGTTGTCCACCTCTAGACTTCAATGACGTTAAGCCGTGATACCTAAGACAGATCTGCACTCGATGACACCACGATAACAGCCGGTCCCCACACTTACATCTTGCTCTCCTTATGACTGTATACATCATATCAGTCTGTGACGCTGGTTTTGCAACTTCTTGCGTGCGTTTATGTTCGCCGCGACCAACACTTACCATGCACTGACCACAAAACATGGAGGAGCCGAGGCTTGAACCCGAGACCGTTCACACGCTAAGCGAACGATGTGCCAACTGAGCTACAGCTACACAAACGACCAAGCCTGGCTATTCTCCATTCTTTGCGACTGTGATGTGCACGGACACGATGGTTGGTTGGTTTGTAGCGGCGAAGGTACCAGAATACAAAGGCGCGGACACGTTCATATACACAAGAGTTCCAAGTAGTTTCGATGCTCTGGTATTACGAATGCAAATTCCGTCTGTTTTGAACGTCTTAAATTGAAAGGGCGGTCACAAATTGGTCCATTTCACTCCTTGTCGACAATCACACAGCACCTGAGGTAACAAGCACATCTCGAGCCCCATTGTGCTCTCCATTGTTCATGCCAACTCAGTGCCTCGCTCTTTGCTACTGTGTAAAACTCTTGTCGTCCAACTGCAAAACACTGGGACACAACAAGTTTCCGCGTCTCCATTGCACTGATCGTACTACGAAACGCTCCCCAAACTTGGCAATCACCCATGCAGATGACTTTTCCGACTTTACACGACGCTCACGCTAGTGACAGCCTTATTTACAGTTCGACGTCGCGCCAAAGCGAATGAGCACATTTCACCTACGGCTTAGGCCGCTCTTCTAGTGTGGCTGCTCTGTGTCTGCAGGCAGCGAGGGGCTGCAAGCTTCCTGTGTTCGCACCTATATCAGCTGTGCTTCCTTGTCAGATACAGACTATCGCAAAACATACAACTCACTCCATGAATTGATTGCTACGCCATCTGTTATCAGCAGTCACAACCAGCAACACCAGTAGCAGCCGACTGCACGCAAAGAATGGGAACGTGCAGTGGGATTTACGTGAAATCGGCGCAAGGCAGATCTTTCCGACGTAGGCTTGAGAATCTTATGGGAACATTTGTACTGTTTCTAAATTAAGTGTAGGTGTGGGAGGAGGGTGCTTCCTGCGCACGAATAAAAGCACGGTCGCCAATTGTGGATGTTAATCGTTCGCTTGTATCTGCCTACACACCTCTGCCGGTTGGGAATTATTCCACTTGCATGGCAAGGTGCGCATGTAGGTGTGATAAAAATTCTGGAGGCGCTGGGTATCGATCCCAGTACCTCTCGCACGCTAAGCGAGCGCTCTACCATCTGAGCTACGCCCACCTCCCCGATAACTAGTAGTGCTACATACAGTCATATCAACGTCACAGACCCTTGCACTCCCATTATTCCGCAGACAAACACTACTCTCTATGTATCAGTGAGGGTGTCTTTCAGATTTCGTGCATTCTGTATCGAATCGTAGTTGGCCACAATGAAAGTGGCACCCATAACGTCGAAAATAGAGTTCAGACACCGCTCTGAGTAAGACGAACGTGTTGTCCACCTCTAGACTTCAATGACGTTAAGCCGTGATACCTAAAACAGATCTGCACTCGATGACACCACGATAACAGCCGGTCCCCACACTTACATCTTGCTCTCCTTATGACAGTATACATCATATCAGTCTGTGACGCTGGTTTTGCAACTTCTTGCGTGCGTTTATGTTCGCCGCGACCAACACTTACCATGCACTGACCACAAAACATGGAGAAGCCGGGGCTTGAACCCGAGACCGTTCACACGCTAAGCGAACGATGTGCCAACTGAGCTACAGCTACACACTCGACCAAGCCTGGCTATTCTCCATTCTTTGCGACTCTGACGTGCACGGACACGATGGTTGGTTGGTTTGTAGCGGCGAAGGTACCAGAATACAAAGGCGCGGACACGTTCATATACACAAGAGTTCCAAGTAGTTTCGATGCTCTGGTATTACGAATGCAAATTCCATCTGTTTTGAACGCCTTAAATTGAAAGGGCGGTCACAAATTGGTCCATTTCACTCCTTGTCGACAATCACACAGCACCTGAGGTAACAAGCACATCTCGAGCCCCATTGTGCTCTCCATTGTTCATGCCAACTCAGTGCCTCGCTCTTTGCTACTGTGTAAAACTCTTGTCGTCCAACTGCAAAGCACTGGGACACAACAAGTTTCCGCGTCTCCATTGCACTGATCGTACTACGAAACGCTCCCCAAACTTGGCAATCACCCATGCAGATGACTTTTCCGACTTTACACGACGCTCACGCTAGTGACAGCCTTATTTACAGTTCGACGTCGCGCCAAAGCGAATGAGCACATTTCGCCTACGGCTTAGGCCGCTCTTCTAGTGTGGCTGCTCTGTGTCTACAGGCAGCGAGGGGCTGCAAGCTTCCTGTGTTCGCACCTATATCACCTGTGCTTCCTTGTCAGAGACAGACTATCGCAAAACATACAACTCACTCCATGAATTGATTGCTACGTCATCTGTTATCAGCAGTCACAACCAGCAACACCAGTAGCAGCCGACTGCACGCAAAGAATGGGAACGTGCAGTGGGATTTACGTGAAATCGGCGCAAGGCAGATCTTTCCGACGTAGGCTTGAGAATCTTATGGGAACATTTGTACTGCTTCTAAATTAAGTGTAGGTGTGGGAGGAGGGTGCTTCCTGCGCACGAATAAAAGCACGCTCGCCAATTGTGGATGCTAATCGTTCGCTTGTATCTGCCTAGACACCTCTGCTGGTTGGGAATTATTCCTCTTGCATGGCAAGGTGCGCATGTAGGAGTGTTAAAAATTCTGGAGGCGCTGGGTATCGATCCCAGTACCTCTCGCACACTAAGCGAGCGCTCTACCATCTGAGCTACGCCCACCCCCCGATAACTAGTAGTGCTACATACAGTCATATCAACGTCACAGACCCTTGCACTCCCATTATTCCGCAGACAAACACTACTCTCTATGTATCAGTGAGGGTGTCTTTCAGGTTTCGTGCATTCTGTATCGAATCGTAGTTGGCCACATTAAGAGTGGCACGCATAACGTCGAAAGTAGAATTCGGACACCGCTCTGAGTAAGACGAACGTGTTGTCCACTCTCTAGGCTTCAATGACGTTAAGCCGTGATACCTAAGACAGATCTGCACTCGATGACACCACGATAACAGCCGGTCACCACACTTACATCTTGCTCTCCTTATGACAGTATACATCATATCAGTCTGTGACGCTGGTTTTGCAACTTCTTGCGTGCGTTTATGTTCGCCGCGACCAACACTTACCATGCACTGACCACAAAACATGGAGGAGCCGGGGCTTGAACCCGAGACCGTTCACACGCTAAGCGAACGATGTGCCAACTGAGCTACAGCTACACACTCGACCAAGCCTGGCTATTCTCCATTCTTTGCGACTCTGACGTGCACGGACACGATGGTTGGTTGGTTTGTAGCGGCGAAGGTACCAGAATACAAAGGCGCGGACACGTTCATATACACAAGAGTTCCAAGTAGTTTCGATGCTCTGGTATTACGAATGCAAATTCCATCTGTTTTGAACGCCTTAAATTGAAAGGGCGGTCACAAATTGGTCCATTTCACTCCTTGTCGACAATCACACAGCACCTGAGGTAACAAGCACATCTCGAGCCCCATTGTGCTCTCCATTGTTCATGCCAACTCAGTGCCTCGCTCTTTGCTACTGTGTAAAACTCTTGTCGTCCAACTGCAAAGCACTGGGACACAACAAGTTTCCGCGTCTCCATTGCACTGATCGTACTACGAAACGCTCCCCAAACTTGGCAATCACCCATGCAGATGACTTTTCCGACTTTACACGACGCTCACGCTAGTGACAGCCTTATTTACAGTTCGACGTCGCGCCAAAGCGAATGAGCACATTTCGCCTACGGCTTAGGCCGCTCTTCTAGTGTGGCTGCTCTGTGTCTACAGGCAGCGAGGGGCTGCAAGCTTCCTGTGTTCGCACCTATATCACCTGTGCTTCCTTGTCAGAGACAGACTATCGCAAAACATACAACTCACTCCATGAATTGATTGCTACGTCATCTGTTATCAGCAGTCACAACCAGCAACACCAGTAGCAGCCGACTGCACGCAAAGAATGGGAACGTGCAGTGGGATTTACGTGAACTCGGCGCAAGGCAGATCTTTCCGACGTAGGCTTGAGAATCTTATGGGAACATTTGTACTGTTTCTAAGTTAAGTGTAGATGTGCGAGGTGGGTGCTTCCTGCGCACGAATAAAAGAACGCTTGCCAATTGTGGATGCTAATCGTTCGCTTGTATCTGCCTAGACACCTCTGCTGGTTGGGAATTATTCCTCTTGCATGGCAAGGTGCGCATGTAGGAGTGTTAAAAAATCTGGAGGCGCTGGGTATCGATCCCAGTACCTCTCGCACACTAAGCGAGCGCTCTACCATCTGAGCTACGCCCACCCCCCGTTGACTAATAGTGCTACATACAGCCACATCAACGTCACAGACCCTTACACTCCCATTATTCCGCAGACAAACACTACTCTCTATGTATCAGTGAGGGTGTCTTTCAGGTTTCGTGCATTCTGTATCGAATCGTAGTTGGCCACAATGAAAGTGGCACCCATAACGTCGAAAATAGAGTTCAGACACCGCTCTGAGTAAGACGAACGTGTTGTCCACCTCTAGACTTCAATGACGTTAAGCCGTGATACCTAAGACAGATCTGCACTCGATGACACCACCATAACAGCCGGTCCCCACACTTACATCTTGCTCTCCTTATGACAGTATACATCATATCAGTCTGTGACGCTGGTTTTGCAACTTCTTGCGTGCGTTTATGTTCGCCGCGACCAACACTTACCATGCACTGACCACAAAACATGGAGGAGCCGGGGCTTGAACCCGAGACCGTTCACACGCTAAGCGAACGATCTGCCAACTGAGCTACAGCTACACACACGACCAAGCCTGGCTATTCTCCATTCTTTGCGACTCTGATGTGCACGGACACGATGGTTGGTTGGTTTGTAGCGGCGAAGGTACCAGAATACAAAGGCGCGGACACGTTCATATACACAAGAGTTCCAAGTAGTTTCGATGCTCTGGTATTACGAATGCAAATTCCGTCTGTTTTGAACGCCTTAAATTGAAAGGGCGGTCACAAATTGGTCCATTTCACTCCTTGTCGACAATCACACAGCACCTGAGGTAACAAGCACATCTCGAGCCCCATTGTGCTCTCCATTGTTCATGCCAACTCAGTGCCTCGCTCTTTGCTACTGTGTAAAACTCTTGTCGTCCAACTGCAAAACACTGGGACACATCAAGTTTCCGCGTCTCCATTGCACTGATCGTACTACGAAACGCTCCCCAAACTTGGCAATCACCCATGCAGATGACTTTTCCGACTTTACACGACGCTCACGCTAGTGACAGCCTTATTTACAGTTCGACGTCGCGCCAAAGCGAATGAGCACATTTCGCCTACGGCTTAGGCCGCTCTTCTAGTGTGGCTGCTCTGTGTCTGCAGGCAGCGAGGGGCTGCAAGCTTCCTGTGTTCGCACCTATATCACCTGTGCTTCCTTGTCAGAGACAGACTATCGCAAAACATACAACTCACTCCATGAATTGATTGCTACGGCATCTGTTATCAGCAGTCACAACCAGCAACACCAGTAGCAGCCGACTGCACGCAAAGAATGGGAACGTGCAGTGGGATTTACGTGAAATCGGCGCAAGGCAGATCTTTCCGACGTAGGCTTGAGAATCTTATGAGAACATTTGTACTGTTTCTAAATTAAGTGTAGGTGTGGGAGGAGGGTGCTTCCTGCGCACGAATAAAAGCACGCTCGCCAATTGTGGATGCTAATCGTTCGCTTGTATCTGCCTACACACCTCTACCGGTTGGGAATTATTCCACTTGCATGGCAAGGTGCGCATGTAGGTGTGATAAAAATTCTGGAGGCGCTGGGTATCGATCCCCGTACCTCTCGCACGCTAAGCGAGCGCTCTACCATCTGAGCTACGCCCACCTCCCCGATAACTAGTAGTGCTACATACAGTCATATCAACGTCACAGACCCTTGCACTCCCATTATTCCGCAGACAAACACTACTCTCTATGTATCAGTGAGGGTGTCTTTCAGGTTTCGTGCATTCTGTATCGAATCGTAGTTGGCCACAATGAAAGTGGCACCCATAACGTCGAAAATAGAGTTCAGACACCGCTCTGAGTAAGACGAACGTGTTGTCCACCTCTAGACTTCAATGACGTTAAGCCGTGATACCTAAGACAGATCTGCACTCGATGACACAACGATAACAGCCGGTCCCCACACTTACATCTTGCTCTCCTTATGACAGTATACATCATATCAGTCTGTGACGCTGGTTTTGCAACTTCTTGCGTGCGTTTATGTTCGCCGCGACCAACACTTACCATGCACTGACCACAAAACATGGAGTAGCCGGGGCTTGAACCCGAGACCGTTCAGACGCTAAGCGAACGGTCTGCCAACTGAGCTACAGCTACACACACAACCAAGCCTGGCTATTCTGCATTCTTTGCGACTCTGATGTGCACGGACACGATGGTTGGTTGGTTTGTAGCGGCGAAGGTACCAGAATACAAAGGCGCGGACACGTTCATATACACAAGAGTTCCAAGTAGTTTCGATGCTCTGGTATTACGTATGCAAATTCCGTCTGTTTTGAACGTCTTAAATTGAAAGGGCGGTCACAAATTGGTCCATTTCACTCCTTGTCGACAATCACACAGCACCTGAGGTAACAAGCACATCTCGAGCCCCATTGTGCTCTCCATTGTTCATGCCAACTCAGTGCCTCGCTCTTTGCTACTGTGTAAAACTCTTGTCGTCCAACTGCAAAACACTGGGACACAACAAGTTTCCGCGTCTCCATTGCACTGATCGTACTACGAAACGCTCCCCAAACTTGGCAATCACCCATGCAGATGACTTATCCGACTTTACACGACGCTCACGCTAGTGACAGTTTTATTTACAGTTCGACGTCGCGCCAAAGCGAATGAGCACATTTCGCCTACGGCTTAGGCCGCTCTTCTAGTGTGGCTGCTCTGTGTCTGCAGGCAGCGAGGGGCTGCAAGCTTCCTGTGTTCGCACCTATATCACCTGTGCTTCCTTGTCAGAGACAGACTATCGCAAAACATACAACTCACTCCATGAATTGATTGCTACGGCATCTGTTATCAGCAGTCACAACCAGCAACACCAGTAGCAGCCGACTGCACGCAAAGAATGGGAACGTGCAGTGGGATTTACGTGAAATCGGTGCAAGGCAGATCTTTCCGACGTAGGCTTGAGAATCTTATGGGAACGTTTGTACTGTTTCTAAATTAAGTGTAGGTGTGGGAGGAGGGTGCTTCCTGCGCACGAATAAAAGCACGCTCGCCAATTGTGGATGCTAATCGTTCGCTTGTATCTGCCTACACACGTCTGCCGGTTGGGAATTGTTCCACTTGCATGGCAAGGTGCGCATGTAGGTGTGATAAAAATTCTGGAGGCGCTGGGTATCGATCCCAGTACCTCTCCCACGCTAAGCGAGCGCTCTACCATCTGAGCTACGCCCACCTCCCCGATAACTAGTAGTGCTACATACAGTCATATCAACGTCACAGACCCTTGCACTCCCATTATTCCGCAGACAAACACTACTCTCTATGTATCAGTGAGGGTGTCTTTCAGGTTTCGTGCATTCTGTATCGAATCGTAGTTGGCCACAATGAAAGTGGCACCCATAACGTCGAAAATAGAGTTCAGACACCGCTCTGAGTAAGACGAACGTGTTGTCCACCTCTAGACTTCAATGACGTTAAGCCGTGATACCTAAGACAGATCTGCACTCGATGACACCACGATAACAGCCAGTCCCCACACTTACATCTTGCTCTCCTTATGACAGTATACATCATATCAGTCTGTGACGCTGGTTTTGCAACTTCTTGCGTGCGTTTATGTTCGCCGCGACCAACACTTACCATGCACTGAACACAAAACATGGAGGAGCCGGGGCTTGAACCCGAGACCGTTCACACGCTAAGCGAACGATCTGCCAACTGAGCTGCAGCAACACACACGACCAAGCCTGGCTATTCTCCATTCTTTGCGACTCTAATGTGCACGGACACGATGGTTGGTTGGTTTGTAGCGGCGAAGGTACCAGAATACAAAGGCGCGGACACGTTCATATACACAAGAGTTCCAAGTAGTTTCGCTGCTCTGGTATTACGAATGCAAATTCCGTCTGTTTTGAACGTCTTAAATTGAAAGCGCGGTCACAAATTGGTCCATTTCCCTCCTTGTCGACAATCACACAGCACCTGAGGTAACAAGCACATCTCGAGCCCCATTGTGCTCTCCATTGTTCATGCCAACTCAGTGCCTCGCTCTTTGCTACTGTGTAAAACTCTTGTCGTCCAACTGCAAAACACTGGGACACAACAAGTTTCCGCGTCTCCATTGCACTGATCGTACTACGAAACGCTCCCCAAACTTGGCAATCACCCATGCAGATGACTTTTCCGACTTTACACGACGCTCACGCTAGTGACAGCCTTATTTACAGTTCGACGTCGCGCCAAAGCGAATGAGCACATTTCGCCTACGGCTTAGGCCGCTCTTCTAGTGAGGCTGCTCTGTGTCTGCAGGCAGCGAGGGGCTGCAAGCTTCCTGTGTTCGCACCTATATCACCTGTGCTTCCTTGTCAGAGACAGACTATCGCAAAACATACAACTCACTCCATGAATTGATTGCTACGGCATCTGTTATCAGCAGTCACAACCAGCAACACCAGTAGCAGCCGACTGCACGCAAAGAATGGGAACGTGCAGTGGGATTTACGTGAAATCGGCGCAAGGCAGATCTTTCCGACGTAGGCTTGAGAATCTTATGGGAACATTTGTACTGTTTCTAAATTAAGTGTAGGTGTGGGAGGAGGGTGCTTCCTGCGCACGAATAAAATCACGCTCGCCAATTGTGGATGCTAATCGTTCGCTTGTATCTGCCTACACACCTCTGCCGGTTGGGAATTATTCCACTTGCATGGCAAGGTGCGCATGTAGGTGTGATAAAAATTCTGGAGGCGCTGGGTATCGATCCCAGTACCTCTCGCACGCTAAGCGAGCGCTCTACCATCTGAGCTACGCCCACCTCCCAGATAGCTAGTAGTGCTACATACAGTCATATCAACGTCACAGACCCTTGCACTCCCATTATTCCGCAGACAAACACTACTCTCTATGTATCAGTGAGGGTGTCTTTCAGGTTTCGTGCATTCTGTATCGAATCGTAGTTGGCCACAATGAAAGTGGCACCCATAACGTCGAAAATAGAGTTCAGACACCGCTCTGAGTAAGACGAACGTGTTGTCCACCTCTAGACTTCAATGACGTTAAGCCGTGATACCTAAGACAGATCTGCACTCGATGACACCACGATAACAGCCGGTCCCCACACTTACATCTTGCTCTCCTTATGACAGTATACATCATATCAGTCTGTGACGCTGGTTTTGCAACTTCTTGCGTGCGTTTATGTTCGCCGCGACCAACACTTACCATGCACAGACCACAAAACATAGAGGAGCAGGGGCTTGAACCCGAGACCGTTCACACGCTAAGCGAACGGTCTGCCAACTGAGCTACAGCTACACACTCGACCAAGCCTGGCTATTCTCCATTCTTTGCGACTCTGATGTGCACGGACACGATGGTTGGTTGGTTTGTAGCGGCGAAGGTACCAGAATACAAAGGCGCGGACACGTTCATATACACAAGAGTTCCAAGTAGTTTCGATGCTCTGGTATTACGAATGCAAATTCCGTCTGTTTTGAACGCCTTAAATTGAAAGGGCGGTCACAAATTGGTCCATTTCACTCCTTGTCGACAATCACACAGCACCTGAGGTAACAAGCACATCTCGAGCCCCATTGTGCTCTCCATTGTTCATGCCAACTCAGTGCCTCGCTCTTTGCTACTGTGTAAAACTCTTGTCGTCCAACTGCAAAACACTGGGACACAACAAGTTTCCGCGTCTCCATTGCACTGATCGTACTACGAAACGCTCCCCAAACTTGGCAATCACCCATGCAGATGACTTTTCCGACTTTACACGACGCTCACGCTAGTGACAGCCTTATTTACAGTTCGACGTCGCGCCAAAGCGAATGAGCACATTTCGCCTACGGCTTAGGCCGCTCTTCTAGTGTGGCTGCTCTGTGTCTGCAGGCAGCGAGGGGCTGCAAGCTTCCTGAGTTCGCACCTATATCACCTGTGCTTCCTTGTCAGAGACAGACTATCGCAAAACATACAACTCACTCCATGAATTGATTGCTACGGCATCTGTTATCAGCAGTCACAACCAGCAACACCAGTAGCAGCCGACTCCACGCAAAGAATGGGAACGTGCAGTGGGATTTACGTGAAATCGGCGCAAGGTAGATCTTTCCGACGTAGGCTTGAGAATCTTATGGGAACATTTGTACTGTTTCTAAATTAAGTGTAGGTGTGGGAGGAGGGTGCTTCCTGCGCACGAATAAAAGCACGCTCGCCAATTGTGGATGCTAATCGTTCGCTTGTATCTGCCTATACACCTCTGCCGGTTGGGAATTATTCCACTTGCATGGCAAGGTGCGCATGTAGGTGCGATAAAAATTCTGGAGGCGCTGGGTATCGATCCCAGTACCTCTCGCACGCTAAGCGAGCGCTCTACCATCTGAGCTACGCCCACCCCTCGGATAACTAGTAGTGCTACATACAGTCATATCAACGTCACAGACCCTTGCACTCCCATTATTCCGCAGACAAACACTACTCTCTATGTATAAGTGAGGGTGTCTTTCAGGTTTCGTGCATTCTGTATCGAATCGTAGTTGGCCACAATGAAAGTGGCACCCATAACGTCGAAAATAGAGTTCAGACACCCCTCTGAGTAAGACGAACGTGTTGTCCACCTCTAGACTTCAATGACGTTAAGCCGTGATACCTAAGACAGATCTGCACTCGATGACACCACGATAACAGCCGGTCCCCACACTTACATCTTGCTCTCCTTATGACAGTATACATCATATCAGTCTGTGACGCTGGTTTTGCAACTTCTTGCGTGCGTTTATGTTCGCCGCGACCAACACTTACCATGCACTGACCACAAAACATGGAGGAGCCGGGGCTTGAACCCGAGACCGTTCACACGCTAAGCGAACGATCTGCCAACTGAGCTACAGCTACACACACGACCAAGCCTGGCTATTCTCCATTCTTTGCGACTCTGATGTGCACGGACACGATGGTTGGTTGGTTTGTAGCGGCGAAGGTACCAGAATACAAAGGCGCGGACACGTTCATATACACAAGAGTTCCAAGTAGTTTCGATGCTCTGGTATTACGAATGCAAATTCCGTCTGTTTTGAACGTCTTAAATTGAAAGGGCGGTCACAAATTGGTCCATTTCACTCCTTGTCGACAATCACACAGCACCTGAGGTAACAAGCACATCTCGAGCCCCATTGTGCTCTCCATTGTTCATGCCAACTCAGTGCCTCGCTCTTTGCTACTGTGTAAAACTCTTGTCGTCCAACTGCAAAACACTGGGACACAACAAGTTTCCGCGTCTCCATTGCTCTGATCGTACTACGAAACGCTCCCCAAACTTGGCAATCACCCATGCAGATGACTTTTCCGACTTTACACGACGCTCACGCTAGTGACAGCCTTATTTACAGTTCGACGTCGCGCCAAAGCGAATGAGCACATTTCGCCTACGGCTTAGGCCGCTCTTCTAGTGTGGCTGCTCTGTGTCTGCAGGCAGCGAGGGGCTGCAAGCTTCCTGTGTTCGCACCTATATCACCTGTGCTTCCTTGTCAGAGACAGACTATCGCAAAACATACAACTCACTCCATGAATTGATTGCTACGGCATCTGTTATCAGCAGTCACAACCATCAACACCAGTAGCAGCCGACTCCACGCAAAGAATGGGAACATGCAGTGGGATTTACGTGAAATCGGCGCAAGGCAGATCTTTCCGACGTAGGCTTGAGAATCTTATGGGAACATTTGTACTGTTTCTAAATTAAGTGTAGGTGTGGGAGGAGAGTGCTTCCTGCGCACAAATAAAAGCACGCTCGCCAATTGTGGATGCTAATCGTTCGCTTGTATCTGCCTACACACCTCTGCCGGTTGGGAATTATTCCACTTGCATGGCAAGGTGCGCATGTAGGTGTGATAAAAACTCTGGAGGCGCTGGGTATCGATCCCCGTACCTCTCGCACGCTAAGCGAGCGCTCTACCATCTGAGCTACGCCCACCTCCCCGATAACTAGTAGTGCTACATACAGTCATATCAACGTCACAGACCCTTGCACTCCCATTATTCCGCAGACAAACACTACTCTCTATGTATCAGTGAGGGTGTCTTTCAGGTTTCGTGCATTCTGTATCGAATCGTAGTTGGCCACAATGAAAGTGGCACCCATAACGTCGAAAATAGAGTTCAGACACCGCTCTGAGTAAGACGAACGTGTTGTCCACCTCTAGACTTCAATGACGTTAAGCCGTGATACCTAAGACAGATCTGCACTCGGTGACACCACCATAACAGCCGGTCCCCACACTTACATCTTGCTCTCCTTATGACAGTATACATCATATCAGTCTGTGACGCTGGTTTTGCAACTTCTTGCGTGCGTTTATGTTCGCCGCGACCAACACTTACCATGCACTGACCACAAAACATGGAGGAGCCGGGGCTTGAACCCGAGACCGTTCACACGCTAAGCGAACGATCTGCCAACTGAGCTACAGCTACACACACGACCAAGCCTGGCTATTCTCCATTCTTTGCGACTCTGATGTGCACGGACACGATGGTTGGTTGGTTTGTAGCGGCGAAGGTACCAGAATACAAAGGCGCGGACACGTTCATATACACAAGAGTTCCAAGTAGTTTCGATGCTCTGGTATTACGAATGCAAATTCCGTCTGTTTTGAACGTCTTAAATTGAAAGGGCGGTCACAAATTGGTCCATTTCACTCCTTGTCGACAATCACACAGCACCTGAGGTAACAAGCACATCTCGAGCCCCATTGTGCTCTCCATTGTTCATGCCAACTCAGTGCCTCGCTCTTTGCTACTGTGTAAAACTCTTGTCGTCCAACTGCAAAACACTGGGACACAACAAGTTTCCGCGTCTCCATTGGTCTGATCGTACTACGAAACGCTCCCCAAACTTGGCAATCACCCATGCAGATGACTTTTCCGACTTTACACGACGCTCACGCTAGTGACAGCCTTATTTACAGTTCGACGTCGCGCCAAAGCGAATGAGCACATTTCGCCTACGGCTTAGGCCGCTCTTCTAGTGTGGCTGCTCTGTGTCTGCAGGCAGCGAGGGGCTGCAAGCTTCCTGTGTTCGCACCTATATCACCTGTGCTTCCTTGTCAGAGACAGACTATCGCAAAACATACAACTCACTCCATGAATTGATTGCTACGGCATCTGTTATCAGCAGTAACAACCAGCAACACCAGTAGCAGCCGACTGCACGCAATGAATGGGAACGTGCAGTGGGATTTACGTGAAATCGGCGCAAGGCAGATCTTTCCGACGTAGGCTTGAGAATCTTATGGGAACATTTGTACTGTTTCTAAATTACGTGTAGGTGTAGGAAGAGGGTGCTTCCTGCGCACGAATAAAAGCACGCTCGCCAATTGTGGATGCTAATCGTTCGCTTGTATCTGCCTACACACCTCTGCCGGTTGGGCAAGGTGCGCATGTAGGTGTGATAAAAATTCTGGGGGCGCTGGGTATCGATCCCAATACCTCTCGCACGCTAAGCGAGCGCTCTACCATCTGAGCTACGCCCACCCCCCAGATAACTAGTAGTGCTACATACAGTCATATCAACGTCACAGACCCTTGCACTCCCATTATTCCGCAGACAAACACTACTCTCTATGTACCAGTGAGGGTGTCTTTCAGGTTTCGTGCTTTCTGTATCGAATCGTAGTTGGCCACAATGAAAGTGGCACCCATAACGTCGAAAATAGAGTTCAGACACCGCTCTGAGTAAGACGAACGTGTTGTCCACCTCTAGACTTCAATGACGTTAAGCCGTGATACCTAAGACAGATCTGCACTCGATGACACCACGATAACAGCCGGTCCCCACACTTACATCTTGCTCTCCTTATGACAGTATACATCATATCAGTCTGTGACGCTGGTTTTGCAACTTCTTGCGTGCGTTTATGTTCGCCGCGACCAACACTTACCATGCACTGACGACAAAACATGGAGGAGCCGGGGCTTGAACCCGAGACCATTCACACGCTAAGCGAACGATCTGCCAACTGAGCTACAGCTACACACACGACCAAGCCTGGCTATTCTCCATTCTTTGCGACTCTGATGTGCACGGACACGATGGTTGGTTGGTTTGTAGCGGCGAAGGTACCAGAATACAAAGGCGCGGACACGTTCATATACACAAGTGTTCCAAGTAGTTTCGATGCTCTGGTATTACGAAAGCAAATTCCGTCTGTTTTGAACGTCTTAAATTGAAAGGGCGGTCACAAATTGGTGCATTTCACTCCTTGTCGACAATCACACAGCACCTGAGGTAACAAGCACATCTCGAGCCCCATTGTGCTCTCCATTGTTCATGCCAACTCAGTGCCTCGCTCTTTGCTACTGTGTAAAACTCTTGTCGTCCAACTGCAAAACACTGGGACACAACAAGTTTCCGCGTCTCCATTGCACTGATCGTACTACGAAACGCTCCCCAAACTTGGCAATCACCCATGCAGATGACTTTTCCGACTTTACACGACGCTCACGCTAGTGACAGCCTTATTTACAGTTCGACGTCGCGCCAAAGCGAATGAGCACATTTCGCCTACAGCTTAGGCCGCTCTTCTAGTGTGGCTGCTCTGTGTCTGCAGGCAGCGAGGGGCTGCAAGCTTCCTGTGTTCGCACCTATATCACCTGTGCTTCCTTGTCAGAGACAGACTATCGCAAAACATACAACTCACTCCATGAATTGATTGCTACGGCATCTGTTATCAGCAGTCACAACCATCAACACCAGTAGCAGCCGACTCCACGCAAAGAATGGGAACATGCAGTGGGATTTACGTGAAATCGGCGCAAGGCAGATCTTTCCGACGTAGGCTTGAGAATCTTATGGGAACATTTGTACTGTTTCTAAATTAAGTGTAGGTGTGGGAGGAGGGTGCTTCCTGCGCACGAATAAAAGCACGCTCGCCAATTGTGGATGCTAATCGTTCGCTTGTATCTGCCTACACACCTCTGCCGGTTGGGAATTTTTCCACTTGCATGGCAAGGTGCGCATGTAGGTGTGATAAAAACTCTGGAGGCGCTGGGTATCGATCCCAGTACCTCTCGCACGCTAAGCGAGCGCTCTACCATCTGAGCTACGCCCACCTCCCCGATAACTAGTAGTGCTACATACAGTCATATCAACGTCACAGACCCTTGCACTCCCATTATTCCGCAGACAAACACTACTCTCTATGTATCAGTGAGGGTGTCTTTCAGGTTTCGTGCATTCTGTATCGAATCGTAGTTGGCCACAATGAAAGTGGCACCCATAACGTCGAAAATAGAGTTCAGACACCGCTCTGAGTAAGACGAACGTGTTGTCCACCTCTAGACTTCAATGACGTTAAGCCGTGATACCTAAGACAGATCTGCACTCGATGACACCACCATAACAGCCGGTCCCCACACTTACATCTTGCTCTCCTTATGACAGTATACATCATATCAGTCTGTGACGCTGGTTTTGCAACTTCTTGCGTGCGTTTATGTTCGCCGCGACCAACACTTACCATGCACTGACCACAAAACATGGAGGAGCCGGGGCTTGAACCCGAGACCGTTCACACGCTAAGCGAACGATCTGCCAACTGAGCTACAGCTACACACACGACCAAGCCTGGCTATTCTCCATTCTTTGCGACTCTGATGTGCACGGACACGATGGTTGGTTGGTTTGTAGCGGCGAAGGTACCAGAATACAAAGGCGCGGACACGTTCATATACACAAGAGTTCCAAGTAGTTTCGATGCTCTGGTATTACGAATGCAAATTCCGTCTGTTTTGAACGTAATAAATTGAAAGGGCGATCACAAATTGGTCCATTTCACTCCTTGTCGACAATCACACAGCACCTGAGGTAACAAGCACATCTCGAGCCCCATTGTGCTCTCCATTGTTCATGCCAACTCAGTGCCTCGCTCTTTGCTACTGTGTAAAACTCTTGTCGTCCAACTGCAAAACACTGGGACACAACAAGTTTCCGCGTCTCCATTGCACTGATCGTACTACGAAACGCTCCCCAAACTTGGCAATCACCCATGCAGATGACTTTTCCGACTTTACACGACGCTCACGCTAGTGACAGCCTTATTTACAGTTCGACGTCGCGCCAAAGCGAATGAGCACATTTCGCCTACGGCTTAGGCCGCTCTTCTAGTGTGGCTGCTCTGTGTCTGCAGGCAGCGAGGGGCTGCAAGCTTCCTGAGTTCGCACCTATATCACCTGTGCTTCCTTGTCAGAGACAGACTATCGCAAAACATACAACTCACTCCATGAATTGATTGCTACGGCATCTGTTATCAGCAGTCACAACCAGCAACACCAGTAGCAGCCGACTGCACGCAAAGAATGGGAACGTGCAGTGGGATTTACGTGAAATCGGCGCAAGGCAGATCTTTCCGACGTAGGCTTGAGAATCTTATGGGAACATTTGTACTGTTTCTAAATTAAGTGTAGGTGTGGGAGGAGGGTGCTTCCTGCGCACGAATAAAAGCACGCTCGCCAATTGTGGATGCTAATCGTTCGCTTGTATCTGCCTACACACCTCTGCCGGTTGGGAATTATTCCACTTGCATGGCAAGGTGCGCATGTAGGTGTGATAAAAATTCTGGAGGCGCTGGGTATCGATCCCAGTACCTCTCGCACGCTAAGCGAGCGCTCTACCATCTGAGCTACGCCCACCCCCCAGATAACTAGCAGTGCTACATACAGTCATATCAACGTCACAGACCCTTGCACTCCCATTATTCCGCAGACAAACACTACTCTCTATGTATCAGTGAGGGTGTCTTTCAGGTTTCGTGCTTTCTGTATCGAATCGTAGTTGGCCACAATGAAAGTGGCACCCATAACGTCGAAAATAGAGTTCAGACACCGCTCTGAGTAAGACGAACGTGTTGTCCACCTCTAGACTTCAATGACGTTAAGCCGTGATACCTAAGACAGATCTGCACTCGGTGACACCACCATAACAGCCGGTCCCCACACTTACATCTTGCTCTCCTTATGACAGTATACATCATATCAGTCTGTGACGCTGGTTTTGCAACTTCTTGCGTGCGTTTATGTTCGCCGCGACCAACACTTACCATGCACTGACCACAAAACATGGAGGAGCCGGGGCTTGAACCCGAGACCGTTCACACGCTAAGCGAACGATCTGCCAACTGAGCTACAGCTACACACACGACCAAGCCTGGCTATTCTCCATTCTTTGCGACTCTGATGTGCACGGACACGATGGTTGGTTGGTTTGTAGCGGCGAAGGTACCAGAATACAAAGGCGCGGACACGTTCATATACACAAGAGTTCCAAGTAGTTTCGATGCTCTGGTATTACGAATGCAAATTCCGTCTGTTTTGAACGTCTTAAATTGAAAGGGCGGTCACAAATTGGTCCATTCCACTCCTTGTCGACAATCACACAGCACCTGAGGTAACAAGCACATCTCGAGCCCCATTGTGCTCTCCATTGTTCATGCCAACTCAGTGCCTCGCTCTTTGCTACTGTGTAAAACTCTTGTCGTCCAACTGCAAAACACTGGGACACAACAAGTTTCCGCGTCTCCATTGCACTGATCGTACTACGAAACGCTCCCCAAACTTGGCAATCACCCATGCAGATGACTTTTCCGACTTTACACGACGCTCACGCTAGTGACAGCCTTATTTACAGTTCGACGTCGCGCCAAAGCGAATGAGCACATTTCGCCTACGGCTTAGGCCGCTCTTCTAGTGTGGCTGCTCTGTGTCTGCAGGCAGCGAGGGGCTGCAAGCTTCCTGAGTTCGCACCTATATCACCTGTGCTTCCTTGTCAGAGACAGACTATCGCAAAACATACAACTCACTCCATGAATTGATTGCTACGGCATCTGTTATCAGCAGTCACAACCAGCAACACCAGTAGCAGCCGACTGCACGCAAAGAATGGGAACGTGCAGTGGGATTTACGTGAAATCGGCGCAAGGCAGATCTTTCCGACGTAGGCTTGAGAATCTTATGGGAACATTTGTACTGTTTCTAAATTAAGTGTAGGTGTGGGAGGAGAGTGCTTCCTGCGCACGAATAAAAGCACGGTCGCCAATTGTGGATGCTAATCGTTCGCTTGTATCTGCCTACACTCCTCTGCCGGTTGGGAATTATTCCACTTGCATGGCAAGGTGCGCATGTAGGTGTGATAAAAATTCTGGAGGCGCAGGGTATCGATCCCAGTACCTCTCGCACGCTAAGCGAGCGCACTACCATCTGAGCTACACCCACCCCCCAGATAACTAGTAGTGCTACATACAGCCATATCAACGTCACAGACCCTTGCACTCCCATTATTCCGCAGACAAACACTACTCTCTATGTATCAGTGAGGGTGTCTTTCAGGTTTCGTGCATTCTGTATCGAATCGTAGTTGGCCACAATGAAAGTGGCACCCATAACGTCGAAAATAGAGTTCAGACACGGCTCTGAGTAAGACGAACGTGTTGTCCACCTCTAGACTTCAATGACGTTAAGCCGTGATACCTAAGACAGATCTGCACTCGATGACACCACCATAACAGCCGGTCCCCACACTTACATCTTGCTCTCCTTATGACAGTATACATCATATCAGTCTGTGACGCTGGTTTTGCAACTTCTTGCGTGCGTTTATGTTCGCCGCGACCAACACTTACCATGCACTGACCACAAAACATGGAGGAGCCGGGGCTTGAACCCGAGACCGTTCACACCCTAAGCGAACGATCTGCCAACTTTTTTTTTAATCTTCTTTTTTTTTATTTTTTTTATTTTTTTTTCCGTTACCCTAGGCTCAGTGGCACTAAAGAAAATGTAAAGTCTGAAGAATCGGTTCAAATGGCTCTTTTTTTTTAATTTTTTTTACGGACAACTGCTCTACCATCTTTTTTTTTTTTTTTTTTTATCTGGACAGGAAATGAAAAACTACAAAAAAATGTCTATTTGCCACCGCCACTTGTATTCTAACAAAAAAATAAAATTAAATGCACCTCTTCAGGCGTTGGCACCTATCTACACCTATTCCAAAACAACTAACCGATTACTGCAAAGGTGTAGGAAAGGAAGAAAGTAGGGGGGAAGAGACATAGAGAGTAGCGATAAAAAAATGAAATTTGTTGTGAACAGGAACTTTTTTTTTGTTTTTAGTTTATTGTATTGCATTTTTGTTTCCTTTATTTTACTTTGTTTTTTTTGTATGTATGTTTTTATTTATTCATTTTTTTTTTGTATTATGGCAGTCGTTGCACCAGAATTCTAGGAGTCGCTTGCGCCGTCTGATTGGCGGAACATCCAAACGTGTCTTCTCGAAATTTTAGTGTGGATTCCGTGTGTAGTACGTTCAGAACATCATATCGGCAAAAAAGCATCAGCATCTCATGGCTTGGACGTTCCAGCTGGAAGGCGGGTCATGAAAGGCGCTCCGTAGAAAATTGGAAAAGAACTGCTTGTATCTGGGGTTGCGAACAAGTGCACAATGTCGATCGTTAAGGTACGTCCAATAACCTAGTTCTGATTTCTCATCGGGCCCAAAAAGGTAGCGGACTGTATGACCGCGTATCCAATTCACGGCATTAGTTTTTGTTGTGGGGTAATGAATCACATCCGGGAATAGAAGCGTCAGGAAAGTAATCTGATCAGGCGGCTGTCGGGTGAGGAAAGCCAGGATACGCTGCGCGAGCCTCCAGACGTCAGCAGACGGACCACATGAGAACCGATGAGCGTCCGTGTCCTCTACACCACAGTGAACACAGAGTGGTGTGTCAGCAAGGCGGATGCGGTGCAAACGAGACTGGTTGACCTGTTTGCCATTGACGGTGATATACCAGGTGGACTGAACGCTGGTGTCGAGGTAACCAGCATGCACTGCTTTCCACACACGGCGCCATATGATCTGGGGAAACTTGTGTTCAATGGGGTTGGGGGTTTGACACATTTGTAAGGTGTCGTATACAGTCTTTGTCTGGAGTATACGGAGAAGGGGTAAGGAGTGCAGAATGTAACTGATTTCAAAGAAGAAGTACCGAAAGTGATAAAAGGGGGGTGGAATGTCGGATAACATGACCGGGGCTGACATGGAGACTGGTGCGTATTCACGCAAAAGCAGTCCGGTCAGGCTCGTCGGGCAGCGACGCCAGACTTTCAGTTGGGAGCTAACAAAAAGTGCGGTAACTCTGTCTGGCACATGGAATAAGCCCACTCCACCACGCTCCCGCGGGAGGGCAAGGGAGGAATATTGAACTTTAAATAACATCCCGGCACAGACAAAGGATCCCATCGCCATCAACATACGACGTGCGAGGGTAATCGGAACCGGGAACACTTGTGCCACATGGGGGATGCGTGAGGCGTGATAAACATTCACGTATTGCGCGCGCTGTATAATGTCGAGGGATCGAAGCCGGTGGTCCACAAGGCCAGCCCTGATCGTTTGTAGGAGACGTCGACCGTTGGTTGCCGCTGAGCGACGGAGGTCATTCATAAAATCAATGCCCAAACAGCGGACGCTGGTGGCCACACTTAGAGGAGCGACAGATCTTTCTGGTAGACCCTCACCAATGAGCAGAAACTTCGATTTGGAAATGTTAAGAGAACTGCCCGATGCCTCCCCATAAGTCGTCACCCAAGTCAGAGCAGCGCGAACATCGTCTTCATTGCGGAGGTAGAGGACTAGATCGTCAGCATAGGCTGTACAACAGAAGCGGTGCCCATGCAATGTCAGGCCCACCAGGCGTTGGCGAAGCCCCTGTAGGAGGGGCTCTAATGCCAAAGCATACAGTATCGTGGAAAGTGGGCATCCCTGTCGGACAGAGCGCTCGATCGCTAGAGGCGCGGTGAGGCGACCATTACAGAGTATTCTTGAAGTTGCGCCGCTCAAGAGCCGCATTACCACGGTGATTGTACGAACCGGAAAACCCATGTGTTGGAGGACCGATTTCAGAAAAGTATGGTCGACACGGTCGAAAGCTTGACGGAAGTCAAGCGATGCCAATGCGCCAGGTAAATGTCGCGAGCGCGCGAGCGCAATCATGTCCCTATAACGGCAAAGGGCCGTATGGATGTTGTTGTCACCGCCCAACGAAGTCTGATCAAGAGAGGTGACGGATCTTGCTGCCTTCTTGAGGCGTGAGGCCAACAAACGGGTAAAAATTTTCATGTCACTGTTGAGTAGAGTGATGGGCCGGTAATCACAGATCCGTGATCGCCCATGTGGCTTAGGGACCAGGATGATGACCCCATCAAGGAAGGTGGCTGGGATCATCGTTGTGGGTGACATCAATTCACGACAGATGGACGTCCAAGCAGGTAACAAAAGGTAGCTAAAATACTTGTAAAAGTCGAGGGGGAGGCCGTCAGGTCCAGGGGACTTGTTGGCAGCCCCCACCTTGATTGCATCTAGGACTTCATCAGAGGTCACTTGTTCCTGAAGTTCTTGAGCCACATCCTCTGGCATGGTGTTGACAGTCATTGCTGCCACCTCCTCAATTAAGGTCGGGGGATGAGGGACGGCAGCGAACAGTTGACGAAAATGAGAATAGAAAGCGTGACCAATGTCGCATTGCGTAGTGTGTCGTCGTCCTTCCGCATCTGTGAGATCGTGGATGAGGGTTCGACGACGACGTCGGCGTTCCCTGAGAAGGTGGTACATCGATGGCGTTTCATGAGGCATATGGTCACGGGTGCAGGATCTGACAAGAGTCCCTTCTAAGCGCTGTCGCGTGAGGGAAGTGATCTGCGCTTTAGCACGATGCACCATCATCTGACGATCAGGAGAGAAGGCCATCGAAGTGCAGTCACGAAGGACTGCATAATAAAAGTCCATGGTGCTCGCTTGCCAGGCTTTGAAGTCTTTGCCATATCCTATCAGCGCCCTGCGCAGAGCTGGTTTCGCGCATGATACCCACCACGATAAGGTGGATGCGTAGGCGGGGCGACGACGATGACAGAGGGCCCACGCATCCTCAACGATTCGTCGGCAGTCAGGGACAGTCAGGTGGGAAACGTTGAATTTCCACAAGCCGCGGCTGTGCCACACTTGTTGGCGGGCGAGGACGACATCGCAGATGTAGGCGTCATGGTCAGAGAAAGCCAGAGGCCTTACTTCGGCATGTCGAGTGTCGGCAGCAAGGGAACGTGTGAGGTATATACGATCGAGACGACTAGATGAATGCGCCGTATAATATGTGAAACCTGCACGGGTGCCATGCACCTTTGTCCATGTGTCAACAAGCTGGAGTCTGTCGATGATGACGGAGAGGGCCGCACAAGGGGAATGATGCGGTAATTGATCTTCAGGCCTTTGCGTGGAGTTGAAATCGCCACCGAGGACCATATCATCTAGGGGACCCTCAAACAGCGGCGTTACCTCGTCAGCAAAGAAAGTGTGTCGATCACGACGTCGACTGGAGCCGGACGGCGCATATACATTGAGGATACGGACGCCGAACAGCGTGAGAGCCATACCCCTAGCATTAGCAAGGTACACTACATCTTCAGCAGGGAGTCCAGAACGGAGGAGGATGGCAACTCCACTACCGTTGTCAGAAGCATGGGAGATGTGTGCCACATAGCCAGTGGGGGCATGGAAATCGGCGACAAACACTTCTTGGAGGAGGGCAATGTCGACATCAGCAGCATAAATGGTCTCACGGAACATTGCCAGTTTATGGGGGGCCCGAATGGTGGCCAGATTCATCGTCGCTATGCGGTAATGTTGGGGGCGTGTTCCCACCATTGGCACAGATGTTCCGGCAGAGATGCCTGGCTGGCGTGTAACATCTGACGTAGTCACCGTTGTCGTAATCACTGGCTGGAAGGTGGGTCAGGCACCTCCATGGGGCACTGCCTGATGGGAGGACCACCATCTCGAACTGCTCCTTCGTCGATATCATCAGCCCAGGAGACTGGAACAGACGGTGAGCGACTGTCACACTCCTCGAGGGCGAGTTGTAGCGACGCTGCTGTAGTGGGGTCCAGGGAGGCACCCTCCTTGGAATCCGTCATATTCGTGTGAGATCGTTCTTCAGATGGGACATCAGGAGCAGCCTCTCCTGTCGTCAGAA
Source organism: Schistocerca gregaria (assembly GCF_023897955.1). Lineage (NCBI taxonomy): Eukaryota > Metazoa > Arthropoda > Insecta > Orthoptera > Acrididae > Schistocerca > Schistocerca gregaria. Next base: position 3,951,166 of record NW_026061720.1, on the reverse strand, counting down.
CGCTCGACGGGAGATCACTGTCGTGTATCAGCTCCACTGCCTGTGATGCCACATGAAGAAGTGTGTCGTCAGATGGCGTTTGACTCCTCTTCTTCCGTTTTCTGGGCGACCGTTGCTTTCGGAGGTGCTGTTCTGAATCAGAATGTGGATGTTCGATGTCCGAGGTCGCGCCAGTCTGAAGAAAAGCAGAGGTAGGCACCGCATTCGCGTCGATGTCCATCGAGCTCTGGAGAGTTGGTGGTGTCGTAGCCGTCAGAGGAGATGGTGCCGGTGAGGCCATGGCAGCACCGTCATTTCCAGTGGGGAGTGCCGGGTGGAGAAGAGGTGCTTCCTGAAGTGACGCATCGGGGCTGCGTACGGCTGTGGCGTAGCTATCTGGTAAAGAAGCGGCCGTCACTTTGGGAGCTGAGTCACTGGTCGGGACCTGGAGCAAACGTCGGCGGAGACATTCTGACCGAACATGGCCCTCCTGTCCGCAACCGGCACACGTCCGCGGCTGGCCATCATACATAACGATGGCTCGCACGCCACCTATCAGCAGATAGGATGGTACATGTTTGGAGAGTTCGATTTTGATTTGGCGGACACCATTCAACACGTTGTATGTCGTGAATGTCTGCCATTTCTCCGCGATGTGCCCCACAACATTGCCATAGGGTCGCAAAGCTTCGACGACCACATCTTGCGGCACTTCGAAAGGGAGCTCAAAAACCCGGATTGTTCGAAGTCCGAAACCAGCGTGATCGACCGTCACCTCTCCAATATGCCCGTCAGAATGTTTGAACTTGAGTCCGCGTGCGTGTTGTCGAACTACGTTAGCACACGCTTCCTCCGTCGTCATCTTAATATAGACGATGCTGCTAGTGATAGAGAAATGAATACCTATCACTTCCTGAGGGTCCAGACGTAGCTCTTCGCGAATGAATTGCTCAATTTCAAAAGCGCGTGGTCTAGCATGTTCGGCTTGGAATGTTACTTTAACTGTCGCTTGGCGGTAACAGTGCGCCATGAGGTGCAATAGAAATGGACGCTACACAACACGAAATACCGCGACGCGGAAGTAAACAAACTACGGTGCGCTGTCCGGCGCGCGGAGCCGGTCCGCACGCGACCACGGCCGAAAGCCGACTGAAATTCTGGAGGCGCTGGGTATGGATCCCAGTACCTCTCGCACGCTAAGCGAGCGCTCTACCGTCTGAGCTACGCCCACCCCCCCGATAAACCAACTGAGCTACAGCTACACACACGACCAAGCCTGGCTATTCTCCATTCTTAGCGACTCTGATGTGCACGGACACGATGGTTGGTTGGTTTGTAGCGGCGAAGGTACCAGAATACAAAGGCGCGGACACGTTCATATACACAAGAGTTCCAAGTAGTTTCGATGCTCTGGTATTACGAATGCAAATTCCGTCTGTTTTGAACGTCTTAAATTGAAAGGGCGGTCACAAATTGGTCCATTTCACTCCTTGTCGACAATCACACAGCACCTGAGGTAACAAGCACATCTCGAGCCCCATTGTGATCTCCATTGTTCCTGCCAACTCAGTGCCTCGCTCTTTGCTACTGTGTAAAACTCTTGTCGTCCAACTGCAAAACACTGGGACACAACAAGTTTCCGCGTCTCCATTGCACTGATCGTACTACGAAACGCTCCCCAAACTTGGCAATCACCCATGCAGCCGAATTTTCCGACTTTACACGACGCTCACGCTAGTGACAGCCTTATTTACAGTTCGACGTCGCGCCAAAGCGAATGAGCACATTTCGCCTACGGCTTAGGCCGCTCTTCTAGTGCGGCTGCTCTGTGTCCGCAGGCAGCGAGGGGCTGCAAGCTTCCTGTGTTCGCACCTATATCACCTGTGCTTCCTTGTCAGAGACAGACTATCGCAAAACATACAACTCACTCCATGAATTGATTGCTACGGCATCTGTTATCAGCAGTCACAACCAGCAACACCAGTAGCAGCCGACTGCACGCAAAGAATGGGAACGTGCAGTGGGATTTACGTGAAATCGGCGCAAGGCAGATCTTTCCGACGTAGGCTTGAGAATCTTATGGGAACATTTGTACTGTTTCTAAATTACGTGTAGGTGTGGGAGGAGGGTGCTTCCTGCGCACGAATAAAAGCACGGTCGCCAATTGTGGATGTTAATCGTTCGCTTGTATCTGCCTACACACCTCTGCCGGTTGGGAATTATTCCACTTGCATGGCAAGGTGCGCATGTAGGTGTGATAAAAATTCTGGAGGCGCAGGGTATCGATCCCAGTACCTCTCGCACGCTAAGCGAGCGCTCTACCATCTGAGCTACGCCCACCCCCCAGATAACTAGTAGTGCTACATACAGCCATATCAACGTCACAGACCCTTGCACTCCCATTATTCCGCAGACAAACACTACTCTCTATGTATCAGTGAGGGTGTCTTTCAGGTTTCGTGCATTCTGTATCGAATCGTAGTTGGCCACAATGAAAGTGGCACCCATAACGTCGAAAATAGAGTTCAGACACCGCTCTGAGTAAGACGAACGTGTTGTCCACCTCTAGACTTCAATGACGTTAAGCCGTGATACCTAAGACAGATCTGCACTCGATGACACCACCATAACAGCCGGTCCCCACACTTACATCTTGCTCTCCTTATGACAGTATACATCATATCAGTCTGTGACGCTGGTTTTGCAACTTCTTGCGCGCGTTTATGTTCGCCGCGACCAACACTTACCATGCACTGACCACAAAAGAAGGGGGAGCCGGGGCTTGAACCCGAGACCGTTCACACGCTAAGCGAACGATCTGCCAACTGAGCTACAGCTACACACACGACCAAGCCTGGCTATTCTCCATTCTTTGCGACTCTGATGTGCACGGACACGATGGTTGGTTGGTTTGTAGCGGCGAAGGTAGCAGAATACAAAGGCGCGGACACGTTCATATACACAAGAGTTCCAAGTAGTTTCGATGCTCTGGTATTACGAATGCAAATTCCGTCTGTTTTGAACGTCTTAAATTGAAAGGGCGGTCACAAATTGGTCCATTTCACTCCTTGTCGACAATCACACAGCACCTGAGGTAACAAGCACATCTCGAGCCCCATTGTGCTCTCCATTGTTCATGCCAACTCAGTGCCTCGCTCTTTGCTACTATGTAAAACTCTTGTCGTCCAACTGCAAAACACTGGGACACAACAAGTTTCCGCGTCTCCATTGCACTGATCGTACTACGAAACGCTCCACAAACTTGGCAATCACCCATGCAGATGACTTTTCCGACTTTACACGACGCTCACGCTAGTGACAGCCTTATTTACAGTTCGACGTCGCGCCAAAGCGAATGAGCACATTTCGCCTACGGCTTAGGCCGCTCTTCTAGTGTGGCTGCTCTGTGTCTGCAGGCAGCGAGGGGCTGCAAGCTTCCTGTGTTCGCACCTATATCACCTGTTCTTCCTTGTCAGAGACAGACTATCGCAAAACATACAACTCACTCCATGAATTGATTGCTACGGTATCTGTTATCAGCAGTCACAACCAGCAACACCAGTAGCAGCCGACTGCACGCAAAGAATGGGAACGTGCAGTGGGATTTACGTGAAATCGGCGCAAGGCAGATCTTTCCGACGTAGGCTTGAGAATCTTATGGGAACATTTGTACTGTTTCTAAATTAAGTGTAGGTGTGGGAGGAGGGTGCTTCCTGCGCACGAATAAAAGCACGCTCGCCAATTGTGGATGCTAATCGTTCGCTTGTATCTGCTTACACACCTCTGCCGGTTGGGAATTATTCCACTTGCATGGCAAGGGGCGCATGTAGGTGTGATAAATATTCTGGAGGCGCTGGGTATCGATCCCAGTACCTCTCGCACGCTAAGCGAGCGCTCTACCATCTGAGCTACGCCCACCCCCCAGATAACTGGTAGTGCTACATACAGTCATATCAACGTCACAGACCCTTGCACTCCCATTATTCCGCAGACAAACACTACTCTCTATGTATCAGTGAGGGTGTCTTTCAGGTTTCGTGCATTCTGTATCGAATCGTAGTTGGAGACAATGAAAGTGGCACCCATAACGTCGAAAATAGAGTTCAGACACGGCTCTGAGTAAGACGAACGTGTTGTCCACCTCTAGACTTCAATGACGTTAAGCCGTGATACCTAAGACAGATCTGCACTCGATGACACCACCATAACAGCCGGTCCCCACACTTACATCTTGCTCTCCTTATGACAGTATACATCATATCAGTCTGTGACGCTGGTTTTGCAACTTCTTGCGTGCGTTTATGTTCGCCGCGACCAACACTTACCATGCACTGACCACAAAACATGGAGGAGCCGGGGCTTGAACCCGAGACCGTTCACACGCTAAGCGAACGATCTGCCAACTGAGCTACAGCTACACACACGACCAAGCCTGGCTATTCTCCATTCTTTGCGACTCTGATGTGCACGGAAACGATGGTTGGTTGGTTTGTAGCGGCGAAGGTACCAGAATACAAAGGCGCGGACAGGCTCATATACACAAGAGTTCCAAGTAGTTTCGATGCTCTGGTATTACGAATGCAAATTCCGTCTGTTTTGAACGTCTTAAATTGAAAGGGCGGTAACAAAGTGGTCCATTTCACTCCTTGTCGACAATCACACAGCACCTGAGGTAACAAGCACATCTCGAGCCCCATTGTGCTCTCCATTGTTCATGCCAACTCAGTGCCTCGCTCTTTGCTACTGTGTAAAACTCTTGTCGTCCAACTGCAAAACACTGGGACACAACAAGTTTCCGCGTCTCCATTGCACTGATCGTACTACGAAACGCTCCCCAAACTTGGCAATCACCCATGCAGATGACTTTTCCGACTTTACACGACGCTCACGCTAGTGACAGCCTTATTTACAGTTCGACGTCGCGCCAAAGCGAATGAGCACATTTCGCCTACGGCTTAGGCCGCTCTTCTAGTGTGGCTGCTCTGTGTCTGCAGGCAGCGAGGGGCTGCAAGCTTCCTGTGTTCGCACCTATATCACCTGTGCTTCCTTGTCAGAGACAGACTATCGCAAAACATACAACTCACTCCATGAATTGATTGCTACGGCATCTGTTATCAGCAGTCACAACCAGCAACACCAGTAGCAGCCGACTGCACGCAAAGAATGGGAACGTGCAGTGGGATTTACGTGAAATCGGCGCAAGGCAGATCTTTCCGACGTAGGCTTGAGAATCTTATGGGAACATTTGTACTGTTTCTAAATTAAGTGTAGGTGTGGGAGGAGGGTGCTTCCTGCGCACGAATAAAAGCACGCTCGCCAATTGTGGATGCTAATCGTTCGCTTGTATCTGCCTACACACCTCTGCCGGTTGGGAATTATTCCACTTGCATGGCAAGGTGCGCATGTAGGTGTGATAAAAATTCTGGAGGCGCTGGGTATCGATCCCCGTACCTCTCGCACGCTAAGCGAGCGCTCTACCATCTGAGCTACGCCCACCTCCCCGATAACTAGTAGTGCTACATACAGTCATATCAACGTCACAGACCCTTGCACTCCCATTATTCCGCAGACAAACACTACTCTCTATGTATCAGTGAGGGTGTCTTTCAGATTTCGTGCATTCTGTATCGAATCGTAGTTGGCCACAATGAAAGTGGCACCCATAACGTCGAAAATAGAGTTCAGACACCGCTCTGAGTAAGACGAACGTGTTGTCCACCTCTAGACTTCAATGACGTTAAGCCGTGATACCTAAGACAGATCTGCACTCGATGACACTACGATAACAGCCGGTCCACACACTTACATCTTGCTCTCCTTATGACAGTATACATCATATCAGTCTGTGACGCTGGTTTTGCAACTTCTTGCGTGCGTTTATGTTCGCCGCGACCAACACTTACCATGCACTGACCACAAAACATGGAGGAGCCAGGGCTTGAACCCGATACCGTTCACACGCTAAGCGAACGATCTGCCAACTGAGCTACAGCTACACACTCGACCAAGCCTGGCTATTCTCCATTCTTTGCGACTCTGATGTGCACGGACACGATGGTTGGTTGGTTTGTAGCGGCGAAGGTACCAGAATACAAAGGCGCGGACAGGTTCATATACACAAGAGTTCCAAGTAGTTTCGATGCTCTGGTATTACGAATGCAAATTCCGTCTGTTTTGAACGTCTTAAATTGAAAGGGCGGTCACAAATTGGTCCATTTCACTCCTTGTCGACAATCACACAGCACCTGAGGTAACAAGCACATCTCGAGCCCCATTGTGCTCTCCATTGTTCATGCCAACTCAGTGCCTCGCTCTTTGCTACTGTGTAAAACTCTTGTCGTCCAACTGCAAAACACTGGGACACAACAAGTTTCCGCGTCTCCATTGCACTGATCGTACTACGAAACGCTCCCCAAACTTGGCAATCACCCATGCAGATGACTTTTCCGACTTTACACGACGCTCACGCTAGTGACAGCCTTATTTACAGTTCGACGTCGCGCCAAAGCGAATGAGCACATTTCGCCTACGGCTTAGGCCGCTCTTCTATTGCGGCTGCTCTGTGTCTGCAGGCAGCGAGGGGCTGCAAGCTTCCTGTGTTCGCACCTATATCACCTGTGCTTCCTTGTCAGAGACAGACTATCGCAAAACATACAACTCACTCCATGAATTGATTGCTACGGCATCTGTTATCAGCAGTCACAACCAGCAACACCAGTAGCAGCCGACTGCACGCAAAGAATGGGAACGTGCAGTGGGATTTACGTGAAATCGGCGCAAGGCAGATCTTTCCGACGTAGGCTTGAGAATCTTATGGGAACATTTGTACTGTTTCTAAATTACGTGTAGGTGTGGGAGGAGGGTGCTTCCTGCGCACGAATAAAAGCACGCTCGCCAATTGTGGATGCCAATCGTTCGCTTGTATCTGCCTACACACCTCTGCCGGTTGGGAATTATTCCACTTGCATGGCAAGGTGCGCATGTAGGTGTGATAAAAATTCTGGAGGCGCTGGGTATCGATCCCAGTACCTCTCGCACGCTAAGCGAGCGCTCTACCATCTGAGCTACGCCCACCCCCCCGATAACTAGTAGTGCTACATACAGTCATATCAACGTCACAGACCCTTGCACTCCCATTATTCCGCAGACAAACACTACTCTCTATGTATCAGTGAGGGTGTCTTTCAGGTTTCGTGCATTCTGTATCGAATCGTAGTTGGCCACAATGAAAGTGGCACCCATAACGTCGAAAATAGAGTTCAGACACGGCTCTGAGTAAGACGAACGTGTTGTCCACCTCTAGACTTCAATGACGTTAAGCCGTGATACCTAAGACAGATCTGCACTCGATGACACCACCATAACAGCCGGTCCCCACACTTACATCTTGCTCTCCTTATGACAGTATACATCATATCAGTCTGTGACGCTGGTTTTGCAACTTCTTGCGTGCGTTTATGTTCGCCGCGACCAACACTTACCATGCACTGACCACAAAACATGGAGGAGTCGGGGCTTGAACCCGAGACCGTTCACACGCTAAGCGAACGATCTGCCAACTGAGCTACAGCTACACACACGACCAAGCCTGGCTATTCTCCATTCTTTGCGACTCTGATGTGCACGGACACGATGGTTGGTTGGTTTGTAGCGGCGAAGGTACCAGAATACAAAGGCGCGGACACGTTCATATACACAAGAGTTCCAAGTAGTTTCGATGCTCTGGTATTACGAATGCAAATTCCGTCTGTTTTGAACGTCTTAAATTGAAAGGGCGGTCACAAATTGGTCCATTTCACTCCTTGTCGACAATCACACAGCACCTGAGGTAACAAGCACATCTCGAGCCCCATTGTGCTCTCCATTGTTCATGCCAACTCAGTGCCTCGCTCTTTGCTACTGTGTAAAACTCTTGTCGTCCAACTGCAAAACACTGGGACACAACAAGTTTCCGCGTCTCCATTGCACTGATCGTACTACGAAACGCTCCAAAAACTTGGCAATCACCCATGCAGATGACTTTTCCGACTTTACACGACGCTCACGCTAGTGACAGCCTTATTTACAGTTCGACGTCGCGCCAAAGCGAATGAGCACATTTCGCCTACGGCTTAGGCCGCTCTTCTAGTGTGGCTGCTCTGTGTCTGCAGGCAGCGAGGGGCTGCAAGCTTCCTGTGTTCGCACCTATATCACCTGTGCTTCCTTGTCAGAGACAGACTATCGCAAAACATACAACTCACTCCATGAATTGATTGCTACGGCATCTGTTATCAGCAGTCACAACCAGCAACACCAGTAGCAGCCGACTGCACGCAAAGAATGGGAACGTGCAGTGGGATTTACGTGAAATCGGCGCAAGGCAGATCTTTCCGACGTAGGCTTGACAATCTTATGGGAACATTTGTACTGTTTCTAAATTACGTGTAGGTGTGGGAGGAGGGTGCTTCCTGTGCACGAATAAAAGCACGCTCGCCAATTGTGGATGCTAATCGTTCGCTTGTATCTGCCTACACACCTCTGCCGGTTATGAATTATTCCACTTGCATGGCAAGGTGCGCATGTAGGTGTGATAAAAATTCTGGAGGCGCTGGGTATCGATCCCAGTACCTCTCGCACGCTAAGCGAGCGCTCTACCATCTGAGCTACGCCCACCCCCCCGTTCACTAATAGTGCTACATACAGCCACATCAACGTCACAGACCCTTACACTCCCATTATTCCGCAGACAAACACTACTGTCTATGTATCAGTGAGGGTGTCTTTCAGGTTTCGTGCATTCTGTATCGAATCGTAGTTGGCCACATTAAGAGTGGCACGCATAACGTCGAAAGTAGAATTCGGACACCGCTCTGAGTAAGACGAACGTGTTGTCCACTCTCTAGGCTTCAATGACGTTAAGCCGTGATACCTAAGACAGATCTGCACTCGATGACACCACCATAACAGCCGGTCCCCACACTTACATCTTGCTCTCCTTATGACAGTATACATCATATCAGTCTGTGACGCTGGTTTTGCAACTTCTTGCGTGCGTTTATGTTCGCCGCGACCAACACTTACCATGCACTGACCACAAAACATGGAGGAGTCGGGGCTTGAACCCGAGACCGTTCACACGCTAAGCGAACGATCTGCCAACTGAGCTACAGCTACACACACGACCAAGCCTGGCTATTCTCCATTCTTTGCGACTCTGATGTGCACGGACACGATGGTTGGTTGGTTTGTAGCGGCGAAGGTACCAGAATACAAAGGCGCGGACACGTTCATATACACAAGAGTTCCAAGTAGTTTCGATGCTCTGGTATTACGAATGCAAATTCCGTCTGTTTTGAACGTCTTAAATTGAAAGGGCGGTCACAAATTGGTCCATTTCACTCCTTGTCGACAATCACACAGCACCTGAGGTAACAAGCACATCTCGAGCCCCATTGTGCTCTCCATTGTTCATGCCAACTCAGTGCCTCGCTCTTTGCTACTGTGTAAAACTCTTGTCGTCCAACTGCAAAACACTGGGACACAACAAGTTTCCGCGTCTCCATTGCACTGATCGTACTACGAAACGCTCCACAAACTTGGCAATCACCCATGCAGATGACTTTTCAGACTTTACACGACGCTCACGCTAGAGACAGCCTTCTTTACAGTTCGACGTCGCGCCAAAGCGAATGAGCACATTTCGCCTACGGCTTAGGCCGCTCTTCTAGTGCGGCTGCTCTGTGTCTGCAGGCAGCGAGGGGCTGCAAGCTTCCTGTGTTCGCACCTATATCACCTGTGCTTCCTTGTCAGAGACAGACTATCGCAAAACATACAACTCACTCCATGAATTGATTGCTACGGCATCTGTTATCAGCAGTCACAACCAGCAACACCAGTAGCAGCCGACTGCACGCAAAGAATGGGAACGTGCAGTGGGATTTACGTGAAATCGGCGCAAGGCAGATCTTTCCGACGTAGGCTTGAGAATCTTATGGAAACATTTGTAATGTTTCTAAATTACGTGTAGGTTTGGGAGGAGGGTGCTTCCTGCGCACGAATAAAAGCACGCTCGCCAATTGTGGATGCTAATCGTTCGCTTGTATCTGCCTACACACCTCTGCCGGTTGGGAATTATTCCACTTGCATGGCAAGGTGCGCATGTAGGTGTGATAAAAATTCTGGAGGCGCTGGGTATCGATCCCAGTACCTCTCGCACGCTAAGCGAGCGCTCTACCATCTGAGCTACGCCCACCCCCCAGATAACTAGTAGTGCTACATACAGCCATATCAACGTCACAGACCCTTGCACTCCCATTATTCCGCAGACAAACACTACTCTCTATGTATCAGTGAGGGTGTCTTTCAGGTTTCGTGCATTCTGTATCGAATCGTAGTTGGCCACAATGAAAGTGGCACCCATAACGTCGAAAATAGAGTTCAGACACGGCTCTGAGTAAGACGAACGTGTTGTCCACCTCTAGACTTCAATGACGTTAAGCCGTGATACCTAAGACAGATCTGCACTCGATGACACCACCATAACAGCCGGTCCCCACACTTACATCTTGCTCTCCATATGACAGTATACATCATATCAGTCTGTGACGCTGGTTTTGCAACTTCTTGCGTGCGTTTATGTTCGCCGCGACCAACACTTACCATGCACTGACCACAAAACATGGAGGAGTCGGGGCTTGAACCCGAGACCGTTCACACGCCAAGCGAACGATCTGCCAACTGAGCTACAGCTACACACACGACCAAGCCTGGCTATTCTCCATTCTTTGCGACTCTGATGTGCACGGACACGATGGTTGGTTGGTTTGTAGCGGCGAAGGTACCAGAATACAAAGGCGCGGACACGTTCATATACACAAGAGTTCCAAGTAGTTTCGATGCTCTGGTATTACGAATGCAAATTCCGTCTGTTTTGAACGTCTTAAATTGAAAGGGCGGTCACAAATTGGTCCATTTCACTCCTTGTCGACAATCACACAGCACCTGAGGTAACAAGCACATCTCGAGCCCCATTGTGCTCTCCATTGTTCATGCCAACTCAGTGCCTCGCTCTTTGCTACTGTGTAAAACTCTTGTCGTCCAACTGCAAAACACTGGGACACAACAAGTTTCCGCGTCTCCATTGCACTGATCGTACTACGAAACGCTCCACAAACTTGGCAATCACCCATGCAGATGACTTTTCCGACTTTACACGACGCTAACGCAACGCTCACGCTAGTGACAGCCTTATTTACAGTTCGACGTCGCGCCAAAGCGAATGAGCACATTTCGCCTACGGCTTAGGCCGCTCTTCTAGTGTGGCTGCTCTGTGTCTGCAGGCAGCGAGGGGCTGCAAGCTTCCTGTGTTCGCACCTATATCACCTGTGCCACCTTGTCAGAGACAGACTATCGCAAAACATACAACTCACTCCATGAATTGATTGCTACGGCATCTGTTATCAGCAGTCACAACCAGCAATACCAGTAGCAGCCGACTGCACGCAAAGAATGGGAACGTGCAGTGGGATTCACGTGAAATCGGCGCAAGGCAGATCTTTCCGACGTAGGCTTGACAATCGTATGGGAACATTTGTACTGTTTCTAAATTAAGTGTAGGTGTGGGAGGAGGGTGCTTCCTGCGCACGAATAAAAGCACGCTCGCCAATTGTGGATGCTAATCGTTCGCTTGTATCTGCCTACACACCTCTGCCGGTTGGGAATTATTCCACTTGCTTGGCAAGGGGCGCATGTAGGTGTGATAAATATTCTGGAGGTGCTGGGTATCGATCCCATTACCTCTCGCATGCTAAGCGAGCGCTCTACCATCTGAGCTACGCCCACCCCCCAGATAACTAGTAGTGCTACATACAGTCATATCAACGTCACAGACCCTTGCACTCCCATTATTCCGCAGACAAACACTACTCTCTATGTATCAGTGAGGGTGTCTTTCAGGTTTCGTGCATTCTGTATCGAATCGTAGTTGGCCACAATGAAAGTGGCACCCATAACGTCTAAAATGGAGTTCAGACACCGCTCTGAGTAAGACGAACGTGTTGTCCACCTCTAGACTTCAATGACGTTAAGCCGTGATACCTAAGACAGATCTGCACTCGATGACACCACCATAACAGCCGGTCCCCACACTTACATCTTGCTCTCCTTATGACAGTATACATCATATCAGTCTGTGACGCTGGTTTTGCAACTTCTTGCGTGCGTTTATGTTCGCCGCGACCAACACTTACCATGCACTGACCACAAAACATGGAGGAGCCGGGGCTTGAACCCGAGACCGTTCACACGCTAAGCGAACGATCTGCCAACTGAGCTACAGCTACACACTCGACCAAGCCTGGCTATTCTCCATTCTTTGCGATTCTGATGTGCACGGACACGATGGTTGGTTGGTTTGTAGCGGCGAAGGTACCAGAATACAAAGACGCGGACACGTTCATATACACAAGAGTTCCAAGTAGTTTCGATGCCCTGGTATTACGAATGCAAATTCCGTCTGTTTTGAACGTCTTAAATTGAAAGGGCGGTAACAAAGTGGTCCATTTCACTCCTTGTCGACAATCACACAGCACCTGAGGTAACAAGCACATCTCGAGCCCCATTGTGCTCTCCATTGTTCATGCCAACTCAGTGCCTCGCTCTTTGCTACTGTGTAAAACTCTTGTCGTCCAACTGCAAAACACTGGGACACAACAAGTTTCCGCGTCTCCATTGCACTGATCGTACTACGAAACGCTCCCCAAACTTGGCAATCACCCATGCAGATGACTTTTCCGACTTTACACGACGCTCACGCTAGTGACAGCCTTATTTACAGTTCGACGTCGCGCCAAAGCGAATGAGCACATTTCGCCTACGGCTTAGGCCGCTCTTCTAGTGTGGCTGCTCTGTGTCTGCAGGCAGCGAGGGGCTGCAAGCTTCCTGTGTTCGCACCTATATCACCTGTGCTTCCTTGTCAGAGACAGACTATCGCAAAACATACAACTCACTCCATGAATTGATTGCTACGGCATCTGTTATCAGAAGTCACAACCAGCAACTCCAGTAGCAGCCGACTGCACGCAAAGAATGGGAACGTGCAGTGGGATTTACGTGAAATCGGCGCGAGGCAGATCTTTCCGACGTAGGCTTGAGAATCTTATGGGAACATTTGTACTGTTTCTAAATTAAGTGTAGGTGTGGGAGGAGGGTGCTTCCTGCGCACGAATAAAAGCACGCTCGCCAATTGTGGATGCTAATCGTTCGCTTGTATCTGCCTACACAACTCTGCCGGTTGGGAAATATTCCACTTGCATGGCAAGGGGCGCAAGTAGGTGTGATAAATATTCTGGAGGCGGCGGGTATCGATCCCAGTACCTCTCGCACGCTAAGCGAGCGCTCTACCATCTGAGCTACGCCCACCCCCCAGATAACTAGTAGTGCTACATACAGTCATATCAACGTCACAGACCCTTGCACTCCCATTATTCCGCAGACAAACACTACTCTCTATGTATCAGTGAGGGTGTCTTTCAGGTTTCGTGCATTCTGTATCGAATCGTAGTTGGCCACAATGAAAGTGGCACCCATAACGTCGAAAATAGAGTTCAGACACCGCTCTGAGTAAGACGAACGTGTTGTCCACCTCTAGACTTCAATGACGTTAAGCCGTGATACCTAAGACAGATCTGCACTCGATGACACCACCATAACAGCCGGTCCCCACACTTACATCTTGCTCTCCTTATGACAGTATACATCATATCAGTCTGTGACGCTGGTTTTGCAACTTCTTGCGTGGGTTTATGTTCGCCGCGACCAACACTTACCATGCACTGACCACAAAACATGGAGGAGCCGGGGCTTGAACCCGAGACCGTTCACACGCTAAGCGAACGATCTGCCAACTGAGCTACAGCTACACACACGACCAAGCCTGGCTATTCTCCATTCTTTGCGACTCTGATGTGCACGGACACGATGGTTGTTTGGTTTGTAGCGGCGAAGGTACCAGAATACAAAGGCGCGGACACGTTCATATACACAAGAGTTCCAAGTAGTTTCGATGCTCTGGTATTACGAATGCAAATTCCGTCTGTTTTGAACGTCTTAAATTGAAAGGGCGGTCACAAATTGGTCCATTTCACTCCTTGTCTACAATCACACAGCACCTGAGGTAACAAGCACATCTCGAGCCCCATTGTGCTCTCCATTGTTCATGCCAACTCAGTGCCTCGCTCTTTGCTACTGTGTAAAACTCTTGTCGTCCAACTGCAAAACACTGGGACACAACAAGTTTCCGCGTCTCCATTGCACTGATCGTACTACGAAACGCTCCCCAAACTTGGCAATCACCCATGCAGATGACTTTTCCGACTTTACGCGACGCTCACGCTAGTGACAGCCTTATTTACAGTTCGACGTCGCGCCAAAGCGAATGAGCACATTTCGCCTACGGCTTAGGCCGCTCTCCTAGTGTGGCTGCTCTGTGTCTGCAGGCAGCGAGGGGCTGCAAGCTTCCTGTGTTCGCACCTATATCACCTGTGCTTCCTTGTCAGAGACAGACTATCGCAAAACATACAACTCACTCCATGAATTGATTGCTACGGCATCTGGTATCAGCAGTCACAACCAGCAACACCAGTAGCAGCCGACTGCACGCAAAGAATGGGAACGTGCAGTGGGATTTACGTGAAATCGGCGCAAGGCAGATCTTTCCGACGTAGGCTTGAGAATCTTATGGGAACATTTGTACTGTTTCTAAATTAAGTGTAGGTGTGGGAGGAGGGTGCTTCCTGCGCACGAATAAAAGCACGCTCGCCAATTGTGGATGCTAATCGTTCGCTTGTATCTGCCTACACACCTCTGCCGGTTGGGAATTATTCCACTTGCATGGCAAGGTGCGCATGTAGGTGCGATAAAAATACTGGAGGCGCTGGGTATCGATCCCAGTACCTCTCGCACGCTAAGCAAGCGCTCTACCATCTGAGCTACGCCCACCCCCCGTTGACTAATAGTGCTACATACAGCCACATCAACGTCACAGGCCCTTACACTCCCATTATACCGCAGACAAACACTACTCTCTATGTATCAGTGAGGGTGTCTTTCAGGTTTCGTGCATTCTGTATCGAATCGTAGTTGGCCACATTAAGAGTGGCACGCATAACGTCGAAAGTAGAATTGGGACACCGCTCTGAGTAAGACGAACGTGTTGTCCACTCTCTATTCTTCAATGACGTTAAGCCGTGATACCTAAGACAGATCTGCACTCGATGACACCACGATAACAGCCGGTCACCACACTTACATCTTGCTCTCCTTATAACAGTATACATCATATCAGTCTGTGACGCTGGTTTTGCAACTTCTTGCGTGCGTTTATGTTCGCCGCGACCAACACTTACCATGCACTGACCACAAAACATGGAGGAGCCGGGGCTTGAACCCGAGACCGTTCACACGCTAAGCGAACGATCTGCCAACTGAGCTACAGCTACACACACGACCAAGCCTGGCTATTCTCCATTCTTTGCGACTCTGATGTGCACGGACACGGTGGTTGGTTGGTTTGTAGCGGCGAAGGTACCAGAATACAAAGGCGCGGACACGTTCATATACACAAGAGTTCCAAGTAGTTTCGATGCTCTGGTATTACGAATGCAAATTCCGTCTGTTTTGAACGTCTTAAATTGAAAGGGCGGTCACAAATTGGTCCATTTCACTCCTTGTCGACAATCACACAGCACCTGAGGTAACAAGCACATCTCGAGCCCCATTGTGCTCTCCATTGTCCATGCCAACTCAGTGCCTTGCTCTTTGCTACTCTGTAAAACTCTTGTCGTCCAACTGCAAAACAATGGGACACAACAAGTTTCCGCGTCTCCATTGCACTGATCGTACTACGAAACGCTCCCCAAACTTGGCAATCACCCATGCAGATGACTTTTCCGACTTTACACGACGCTCACGCTAGTGACAGCCTTATTTACAGTTCGACGTCGCGCCAAAGCGAATGAGCACATTTCGCCTACGGCTTAGGCCGCTCTTCAAGTGTGGCTGC